>NC_053389.1:460153679-461457520 GCF_905171765.1 Bufo bufo | reverse complement strand
TGCAGTGGGGAAGCGTCAACAGGCAGTGCTTAAGCTGATCTGCTTAGGTGGCAAACAGGACACCGCCGCAGAGCTGTGGCAGGGGATATGAGACCAGACTGAGCTGTGGGTCTCGCCACTCAACCTAGAACCAGGCATGGTTGTGTCTGATAATGGCCGTAACTTGGTGGTGGCTTTGGAGCTCTGGAAGCTCACACACATCCCATGCCTAGCCCACGTCTTCAACTTAGTGGTTCAGTGGTTTCTCAAAACCTACCCTAATTTGCCTGAGCTACTGGTGAAGGTGCACCACCTGCGGGCCCATTTCCACAAGTCATCAACAGCTTCTCGACGTTCCACATGTTGGCCAGGCTTTGTGAGCAGCAGAGGGCAGTGGTGGAATACCAGCTGCAACATGGTTGTTGCCTTTCCAGTCAGCTTCCGCTCTTCACAAGTGACGAGTGGGCATGGATGTCTGACCTCTGTGAAGTTTTAATAGACTTTGAGGAATCAACACAGATGGTGAGCGGTGATAACGCTTATATCAGCATCACCATCCCACTTCTGTGTCTTCGGAAACGCTCACTGCTCACAATTAAGGCCGACGCTTTGCATGTGGAAGAGGTGGAAATGGGGGAAGACATTACACAGTGTGATAGCCAGACCACCCTTAGTTCGTCTTCTCAGCGCAAATTGGGTGATGAGGAGGAGCAGGAGACGGTTGCCTCCGCTACAGAGGGTAGTACCCATGGAAGTTTAATTCCATCTGTTCAGTGTGAATAGCCAGAAGAGGAAGAAGAGGCTAAGGAGATTGAGTGTGATCCTGTCAGGGAACCAGGGGGGCCGTTTCGCATCGGGTTCGCAGGCGCGGGCGGCGGGCGCAGATAGCTCCTCCTCTTCCTCCTGACAGGACACCTGACGTCAATGTGGCCAGTGCGCCTGCGCGAGTCGGACGCCGGGTGCGCGTACGCGGTACACAAGCCGCGTGCGCAGGGATACAAGCGTAGGGCACATGCTCCACTCCAGACCACATGTGCTACTCAGGCTGGGGGAGGGCTTCAGCCTCCGTCACCGCCCTCAGCCTTATGATTGGCTTCTGACTAAGGAAGCCTCCTGGTTGCCCGGCAACCAGGGGGGCGGTCCTGGGTTCACTGTGTACTTAAAGCCAGTCAGAGCCTTGACTCATTGCTGAGTTATTCAACCTTATGGTGAACACCCAGCTCCCTCCTGTGAACCTGTTGTTTAATCTGACTTCCCAGCTACCGACTCCTTGCCTGTTTCCTCGATTACGAATTCTGCTGCCCGCCACGACCTGGAACTGGAACCGACTACCCGATTGGATTGACCTTTTTTGTACTATGCTAATTTTTGGGATTATTTCGTCCCTGCCAAAGGATTCCATACCTGATCCACTATTCCAGTCCTGACATAATAACTCAGCCAAACCATGGAATCCGCGGGACCTGCAGACGGTGCCCCTTCTTTGTCCGAACAACTGACGATGATGGCGCAAGCCCTTCAGGACATGCAGGCCAGCCATGCACACCTATTAGGGAGAATGTGTGCCCAGGAGCTGCGCCAGGCCCAGTTCACTGCACTACCACCCTCACCTCCTCCCGCTCCACGCACCTCACTAGAAGTGGTGAACAGTGAACCAGCCGTAGCTCTACCAGAACGCTTTTCTGGAGACAGGAAGAAATGCCGTTCGTTTATTATTTCCTGCGAGCTACTGTTCTCCTTGAAACCCCGCACTTACTCCTCGGACTACGTCAAAGTACGGACAGCTATCTCCCTGCTCACGGGACCCCCACAGACCTGGGCCCATCAGCTCCTGCAAACTGATAGCCCAGTGCTGTCCTCTTGGGGCTCCTTTGTTTCCGCCATGCAGGCACTCTTTGACGACCCCCTGCGTGCTTCCACCTCTAGGGACACTCTCCGTTCCCTGCGACAAGGAAGGCTTCCAGTGGAGGACTACATTACAGAGTTCCGGGAGATCGCACCAGATACCGGACTCAATGAAGTGGCCCTAATCGACCAGTTCCGGATCGGACTGTCGGACCAATTAAAAGACGAACTCGCCCGTATCAGGGTCCCGGAGGTCATGGAAGGGCTGATGAGCACGGTTACCCAACTGGACCGCCGTTTCCGGGAACGAAGGGCGGAGAGACAGCACACTTTGCCTCCTCCTGCACGGCGATCCAATCCTCTTCCCGTTTCAGTCCTTGGGCAATCCTCCACAGTGGGAGACCTCACCCCGGACGAACCAATGCAGGTCGGAGTAGTCAGGGGTCCACTCTCAGCAGTTGAGAGGTCCAGAAGGCGGACTCTCAATCTCTGCCTCTACTGTGCCAAATCCGGGCATATGTTGAGAGATTGTCCTGTCAAACCACCTACAGGTAGGACTGTCAGTTCCGCTGTGTTCTTGAACATACCTGTATACCACGGTTCTTCACATCTAACTCTATGTGTTTCTCTGCAGCTGAACGGAACTGGCCATGAACTCACGGCCTTAATCGATTCGGGCGCAAGCAGCTGTTTTTTTTATTCCAAACTTGCCACGCAGCTAGGAATACCCTTGCGCCCCAAGGAACACCCATCCCGACTCCACATGGTGGACGGCAGTACATTAAAAACCGGACCTGTCTCTTTGGAATCACACCCTCTTACCCTTTCCATTGGTCGCCACCACCATGAAGAGATCGTGTGGGACATCGTACCCTCTCCTTTATTTTCTGTTATCTTGGGCATCCCATGGCTTAGAAAGCACAACCCCCAAATAGACTGGGCCCTGGGACGTGTCACATTTCAGTCCTCTTATTGCATCTCCCACTGCATCTCCTCCGCTCCTGGCTCTCTGCTGGTCCTGGCCTCATCTTCCCGGGTATTACCTGCTAAATACGAAGAATATGCGGATGTCTTTGAGAAAGCAGGGGCAGACACCTTACCTCCCCACAGACCTCATGACTGCCCCATTGATCTACTCCCCGGGGCCCCGCTGCCGTACGGACGGTTATATAACTTGTCTGAGCCCGAGACCCAGGCGCTGAGGGATTACATTGAGGAAAGCCTGGCGAAAGGCTTCATCCGCCCGTCCACCTCCCCAGTCGGTGCAGGTATCTTTTTTGTGGGGAAGAAGGACGGGGGTCTTCGGCCCTGTGTGGACTACCGGGGCCTTAACAACATCACCAGGAAAAATAAATACCCTCTCCCTCTCATCCCTGATCTCCTGGACCGAGTGAAGGATGCCAAAGTCTTCTCCAAGATCGACCTCCGGGGGGCCTATAATCTTGTGCGGATCCGTGAGGGCGATGAATGGAAGACGGCTTTTCGTTCCAGATTCGGCCATTATGAGTATCTGGTGATGCCCTTCGGGCTTTGCAACGCCCCAGCTACCTTCCAAAACTTTATCAACGATGTCTTCCGTGACCTTCTGGACACATATGTGGTAGTGTATCTGGATAACATCCTTATTTTTTCCCACACACTCCAGCAGCATGAGAGACATGTGAAGGTAGTCCTCCAGCGCCTTCGGACACACCGACTCTATGGGAAGCTGAAAAAGAGCATTTTTGAGGTTCCTTCTATTGAATTCTTGGGATACATACTGTCCCCCGGAAAAGTGGAGATGGACCCCAAGAAGGTTCAGGCCGTCCTAGAATGGCCTATCCCACGAAACCGACGAATGGTCCAACAGTTCATCGGTTTCGCGAATTTTTACCGTCGCTTCATCCAGAATTTCTCGGCCATATGCGCTCCTATTACGGTCCTAACCGGGAACAACGTTCCATTTGTATGGACCCCAAGCCGCTCATAAGGCCTTCCAAACCCTCCAAAGGCTTTTCACACAAGCTCCGGTACTGGCGCAGCCTGACACTGCTCTCCCCTTCTACCTGGAGACAGATGCCTCAGAGAAAGCCGTCGGGGCAGTTCTCTCCCAAAGACAAGGGGAGAAACAACTCCTACACCCAGTGGCGTTCTACTCCCGCAAGTTAACCAAGGCGGAACAAAACTACGATGTGGGCGAGAGGGAACTACTGGCCATAAAAAATGCGCTGGAGGAGTGGCGGCATCTGCAGGAGGGAGCCAAGCACCCGGTAACTGTCTATACTGATCACCGTAACCTAGAATACCTTCGTACTGCTAAGAGGTTACGGCCCCGGCAAGCCAGGTGGGCCCTCTTCTTTTCCCGCTTCACCCTCCAGATAACATATCGTCCTGGATCAAAGAATGGGAAGGCCGATACCCTCTCCCGTCTTCACGACACTGATGCCGTGTTTTCACCTCCAGAAACCATCCTTCCAAGCACCTACTTTTTGGCCACACAACATTCATTACTCGAAGAGATCCGACAAGCCAGCGTGACCGTACCGTCAGAAGCAGCACACCTGCCACAAAGGCAGGGTCTACGTTACCATCAGGGAAAGATCTACGTGCCTACTTCCCATCGGGTGCCGATCCTGCAACATCATCACGACCACCCAACCGCAAGTCACATGGGAATACGCAATACCTTAGAGTACAGTCGTGGCCAAAAGTTTTGAGAATGACACAAATATTAGTTTTCACAAAGTTTGCTGCTAAACTGCTTTTAGATCTTTGTTTCAGTTGTTTCTGTGATGTAGTGAAATATAATTACATGCACTTCATACGTTTCAAAGGCTTTTATCGACAATTACATGACATTTATGCAAAGAGTCAGTATTTGCAGTGTTGGCCCTTCTTTTTCAGGACCTCTGCAATTCGACTGGGCATGCTCTCAATCAACTTCTGGGCCATTCTTTCATAATCACTTCTTGGAGTTTGTCAGAATTAGTGGGTTTTTGTTTGTCCACCCGCCTTTTGAGGATTGAACACAAGTTCTCAATGGGATTAAGATCTGGGGAGTTTCCAGGCCATGGACCCAAAATGTCAACGTTTTGGTCCCCGAGCCACTTAGTTATCACTTTTGCCTTATGGCACGGTGCTCCATCATGCTGGAAAATGCATTGTTCTTCACCAAACTGTTGTTGGATTGTTGGAAGAAGTTGCTGTTGGAGGGTGTTTTGGTATCATTCTTTATTCATGGCTGTGTTTTTGGGCAAAATTGTGAGTGAGCCCACTCCCTTGGATGAGAAGCAACCCCACACATGAATGGTCTCAGGATGCTTTACTGTTGGCATGACACAGGACTGATGGTAGCGCTCACCTTTTCTTCTCCAGACAAGCCTTTTTCCAGATGCCCCAAACAATCGGAAAGGCTTCATCTGAGAATATGACTTTTCCCCAGTCCTCAACAGTCCATTCACCAGACTTTCTGCAGAAGATCAATCTGTCCCTGATGTTTTTTTTGGAGAGAAGTGGCTTCTTTGCTGCCCTTCTTGACACCAGGCCATCTTCCAAAAGTCTTCGCCTCACTGTGCGTGCAGATGCGCTCACACCTGCCTGCTGCCATTCCTGAGCAAGCTCTGCACTGGTGGCACTCCGATACCGCAGCTGAATCCTCTTTAGGAGATGATCCTGGCGCTTGCTGGACTTTCTTGGACGCCCTGAAGCCTTCTTAACAAGAATTGAACCTCTTTCCTTGAAGTTCTTGATGATCCTCTAAATTGTTGATTGAGGTGCAATCTTAGTAGCCACAATATCCTTGCCTGTGAAGCCATTTTTAAGCAACGCAATGATGGCTGCACGCGTTTCTTTGCAGGTCACCATGGTTAACAATGGAAGAACAATGATTTCAAGCATCACCCTCCTTTAAACATATCAAGTCTGCCATTTTAACCCAATCAGCCTGACATAATGATCTCCAGCCTTGTGCTCGTCAACATTCTCACCTGAGTTAACAAGACGATTACTGAAATGATCTCAGCAGGTCCTTTAATAACAGCAATGAAATGCAGTGGAAAGGTTTTTTCTGGGAATAAGTTAATTTTCATGGCAAAGAAGGACTATGCAATTCATCTGATCACTCTTCATAACATTCTGGAGTATATGCAAATTGCTATTATAGAAACTTAAGCAGCAACTTTTCTAATTTCCAATATTTATGTAATTCTCAAAACTTTTGGCCACGTCTGTATGTGCAAAGGCAGTTCTGGTGGCCTTCCCTAGCGGCAGATGTACGTTCCTTTGTGGGCTGATGCACCATCTGTGCCATGCACAAGAGACCGCACACCCGGCCAGTCGGCCCACTACAACCTCTACCCGTGGCAACAGTGCCCTGGAGGGACCTCGCCATGGATTTCGTGGTGGACTTACCTCCTTCACAGGGCCACACTACGATCTTGGTTGTAGTAGATAGATGCACCAAGATGGCCCACTTTATTCCAACGACCGGCCTTCCAACAGCCCAACATACCTCAAAATTGTTTTTACAGCACGTGTTCCGCCTACATGGACTCCCCTCCTCTATTGTATCTGATCGGGGTTCGCAGTTCACCTCCCGTTTCTGGAGCCAATTTTGCCGCTGCCTCCACATCACCCGCAACCTGTCCTCTGCTTATCATCCACAGTCCAACGGCCAGACAGAGAGGACGAACCAAACCTTGGAGCAATATCTCCGCTGCTATTCGTCATACCTACAAGACGACTGGGTGGACCTTCTCCCTCTGGCAGAATATGCATACAATCAACAGCAGCATACCTCTACGGGACTCTCGCCCTTTTATGCGAATTACGGGTACCATCCCTTGACTCTTCCAGAGGATATTCCCGTACCTGAAGTGGCCCAGCACCTCCGTCGTCTCCGGGGTTTGCTACGTACCCTAGTGCGGAAGCTCCGCAAAACCCAGCAACAGCAAAAGACTCAGGCCGATCGGAGACGCACCGAGAGCCCCAAGTACAGAAGTGGGGATAGGGTATGGTTATCTTCTCAGCACCTTAAACTGACCTGCCCGTCCAAAAAATTGGGCCCTCGCTATTTGGGACCATTCACCATCGCCTCAATGGTCAACGACGTCGCGGCGAGACTAAACCTGCCTACTTCATTTACCATCCATCCGGTGTTTCATGTATCACTACTGAAACCCTACCGTGCCAACACCCTTGTGGGCAGAGTGCCGGTGCCACCCGCTCCCATTCAGGTGGATAACAATGATGAATATGAAGTCCAGGGGATCTTGGACTCCCGCAGACGCCGTGGAGTCTTGGAATACCTTGTCCACTGGAAGGGATATGGGCCAGAGGAGCGTTCCTGGGAACCAGCAGGTAACCTTCATGCAGACGCCAAGGTCTGCGCATTCCACAGGGCTCATACTGATCGGCCATCCCAGGTTCGCGTCCGGCGGCCGCTCCTTGGTGGGAGGCTCTGTCAGGGAACCAGGGGGGCCGTTTCGCATCGGGTTCACAGGCGCGGGCAGATAGCTCCTCCTCTTCCTCCTGACAGGACACCTGACGTCAATGTGGCCAGTGCGCCTGCGCGAGTCGGACGCCGGGTGCGCGTACGCGGTACACAAGCCGCGTGCGCAGGGATACAAGTGTAGTGCACATGCTCCACTCCAGACCACAGGTGCTACTCAGGCTGGGGGAGGGCTTCAGCCGCCGTCACCGCCCTCAGCCTTATGATTGGCTTCTGACTAAGGAAGCCTCCTGGTTGCCCGGCAACCAGGGGGGCGGTCCTGGGTTCACTGTGTACTTAAAGCCAGTCAGAGCCTTGACTCATTGCTGAGTTATTCAACCTTATGGTGAACACCCAGCTCCCTCCTGTGAACCTGTTGTTTAATCTGACTTCCCAGCTACCGACTCCTTGCCTGTTTCCTCGATTGCGAATTCTGCTGCCCGCCACGACCTGGAACTGGAACCGACTATCCGATTGGATTGACCTTTTTTGTACTACGCTAATTTTTGGGATTATTTCGTCCCTGCCAAAGGATTCCATACCTGATCCACTATTCCAGTCCTGACAGATCCTCCTGATGATGACAGCGAAGTCTTGCCGGTTGGTACTCTTGCACACATGGCTGACTTTATGTTAGGCTGCCTTTCCCATGACACACGCGTTTTAAGCATTTTGGACAACAATGATTACTGGTTGTTCACCCTTCTCAACCCCTGTTACAAGGAGAACTTCTCATCTCTCATTCCTGTGGTGGAGAGAACGAGCAAAATGGTGCAATACCAGAAGGTCCTTGTGGAAAAATTGCTCCAAACATTTCCAGCTGACAACGCTGGCTGCAGAGTATGTAGTTCCTTGGGAAAACGAGTAGGGGAGATGAGGGGAACACACAGCAGTTCTAACAGGGGCAGGGCAACACTCTCCAAATCCTGGGACAGTTTCATGACACCCTGCCAGCACCCTCACCCTGATGCGCAACCTAGTGTCACAAGGAAGGAACATTTTTGGAAGATGGTGAAGGAGTAAGTAGCAGACCGTGTCAGCGTCCTCAATGTTCCCTCTGTGCCTTACAACTACTGGGTGTCCAAGCTGGACACGTGGCACGAACTGGCGCTCTACGCCTTGGAGGTGCTGGCTTGCCCTGCCGACAGCGTTTTGTCAGAGCGGGTATTTAGTGCTGCGGGGGGGCATAATAACTGATAAGCGCATCCGCCTGTCAACTGAAAATGCAGACAGTTTGACTCCTATAAAAATGAACAAGGCCTGGATTGCCCGTGACTTCTCTACTCCACCACAGGAAAGCGGCTGAACATAAAGGCACTTTAAATATGTTTTTTAAAAATGTACTGAATACACTGTATTCCCATGCATCCCTTCCACCACAAAAAAGGGTATATGGTTGGATCTTCCTTTTCTCGTCCTCCTCCTCCTCGATAATATCAATATGCTTATTAGTCTGCCCTCACTCCTAATGTTGTAGAGGTTCAGCTCACCTGCAGGCCCTCGCATATAATGTTTTAGAGGGTCAGCTCACCAGCAGGCCCTCGCATATAATGTTTTAGAGGGTCAGCTTACCAGCAGGCCCTTACCTACAATCTTTTAGAGGGCCAGCTCACCTTCAGGCCCTCGCATGTAATGTTTTAGAGGGTCAGCTCACCAGCAGGCCCTCATCTACAATCTTTTAGAGGGCCAGCTCACCTGCTGGCCCTTGCATTTAATTTTTTAGGGGGTCAGCTCACCAGCAGGCCCTCAACTACGATATTTTAGAGAGTCAGCTCACCTGCAGGCCCTCGCATATGATGAATTAGAGGTTCAGCTCACCAGCAGGCCCTCAACCATAATGTTTTAAAGGGTAAGCTCACCAGCAGGCCCTTACCTACAATCTTTTAGAGAGTTAGCTCACCTGAAGGCCCTTGCATATAATGTTTTAGAGGGTCAGCTCACCAGCAGGCCCTCATCTACAATCTTTTAGAGGGCCAGCTCACCTGCTGGCCCTCGTATTTAATTTTTTAGGGGGTCAGCTCACCTGCAGGTCCTCACATATAATGAATTAGAGGTTCATCTCACCAGCAGGCCCTCAACCATAATGTTTTAAAGGGTCAGCTCACCAGCAGGCACTCACCTACAATCTTTTAGAGGGTCAGCTCACCATTAAGCCCTGCCCTACAATTTTTTAGAGGTTCAGCTTACCAGCAGACCCTCTCATATAATGTTTTACAGGGTCAGCTCACCAGCAAGCCCTCACTTACAATCTTTTAGAGGGTCAGCTCACCTGTAGGCCCTCGCATATAATATTTTAGAGGGTCAGCTCACCATCAGGCCCTCACCTACAATCTTTTAGAGGGTCAGCTCACCTGCAGGCCCTCGCATATAATGTTTTAGAGGGTCAGCTCACCAGCAGGCCCTCACCTACAATCTTTTAGAGGGTCAGCTCAACAGCAGGCCCTCAACCACAATGTTTTACAGAGTCAGCTCATCAGCAGGCCCTCGCTCATCATTTTTATAATGGTCAGCTCAGCAGCAGGCACTCACCCATAATTTTTCCGATGCTCAGATCAGCAGCAGGCACTCGCCCCTAATGTTTTAGAGAGTCAGCTCTGCAGCAGACCCTCACCCCTAATGTTTTAGATGGTTAGCTCAGCAGCAGGCCCTCGCCTTTAGTGTTTTAGAGGGTTACCAGAAGGCCCTTGCTCTTAATGCTTTTGAGTGTCACCAGCAGGCCATCAATCATCATTTTTCAAAGGTGTGTATAATGCCTTCCTTTAGGTGTAATAACAAGTGAATTGGAGTGCTGGTTCCTTGTAATTTTTGGAAGCCCTTTCACTTAGTGAATAGGCTTTATGAGTGTAGGATTCCCACTACCTGAACAATTGTACCACAATGTGAATGATGCCCTCCTTTATGTGATATACAGGTTGTATCGGAGTGCCTCTTCCTTGTAATTTTTGGCAGCACTTGCACTTTATATACAAGTAAATATACAGGAAGGAATGTTTCCTAACAATTTTTACTCTAAAATCGATTTTATCTTTGGTTTTGTGCGTATTATTATTGTCAGTCTGTAAAAGTGGCGTACCACTCGAACATAGTTCCCAGCAGCGACCTGGGAGTCCAAGATGCATCCAGACATTCTCCCCATGCTGTTCCCGAACCATTTTAGTGGTGTTTCCATATATTTTCTGACCTTTTCCTATGAACCAGACACCCTCCCCTCTTCAGAGCAGGGGGTGCCTGGTTTAATGCTCGGGTTCTCCCATTGACTTCCATTGTGCTCGGGTGCTCGGTAAAGCACCCAAGCATCCCAAGGTGTTCTACTCGAGCACCTGAGCACTTTGGTGCTCGACCAACACTAGAGACGACCCCTCTTTCTCTTCAGATGTTGTAGCAGGCCATGAGAAAGAGGGGTCGTCTCCTCTCTAAACTCATAGAACTTTTACACAGCTTATCTGTAAACTACTTAAGGACTCTTCCTCCAAAACCATTCCTCTGTTTGTTGGTATTTTGCAATGTATTACTCCACCTCTCTGTTCTTTCCTGTGTATATCCATGTTTCTTTAGAGATTTTTTAATTCCTGGCCTGAAGAAGGGACCTCAGAGTTTCTAAAGATTGCTTTATAACATCATGTATTTTAGTTAGCCATTAAAGGCTATCAAATTATAATATCATCATGTTTTATTTTTGCGACAACCACCCGTCAATCCCGTCGTACTATGCCACAGTTGCTATACAGTTCTCGTCCACTAGAGACTTCTGGAGGCGAATCCACTGTGAGCACAGTAGACATTTAAGATTGGTTGGTGTGCCCATACATGATACAAACGCGATTGTATGTACAATTGTTAAAATAAAATTATCGATTTCGCGCTGGAAAATCTAATTAATTTGCTGCCACCACTCTTTGGATTAAATCTGGCGAAGAGACCCAGGCTAGCTAATCCTAAAGGGACGAAACAGTTATTTACAACCTAGCTAACCAATTAACAATCTATAAAAATAAGACAAATGCGGTAGTATGTTTCCCATGAGGACAGAGTTCTTAGCATAGACCAGATAATCAGGTAACAAGGGCAAAACTGGAATGATTAAATTTATTTTAAAAACTATACATTAAAACTGACAGATAAATATACCTGCCAGTCGAACAGATTGGTTGGATGGAAATAGGTAAGAGATGGAAAGGAGTAGAATGTCTGTAAGTTCAGAATTACAGTGGTAGTGTCCGGTAACAGCTAAAGTCTTTGCAAGGAATAATCCAAGATGGCAGTGTGCCCGTGTCCAGTGGGCGGTCGTGATGTTAATTGGCTTCAGATGGTAGGTGAAGGAGCAGGACCTGAGTGGTCACTGTGTTTTACCCACTCTGTAGCTGGGAATGGCTATGACACGTACAAGCCCAGCCCTGTGCAATTGGAAGAGGAACAGTTCTTGCCCTGAGAAGGAGAAAATCTGGCAGATTCTTGGCTTTGCCAGTTTATCCGTACCGGTAGGTCAAATTAAGAAATAAAGTTCATATTTATAATCAGGAAAATTGTACACATCATCTGATACCAAATATGACTGGAAGATAATACAGGGTGCCTGAAAACTGTTATATTTCAGAGCAGGAATTTCCAATTGACTTGCAGATTTCCTGAAAGGCGTGTTAGCATAACCAAAACATTTTCTGAAGAGATTGTTCATTTCATATGGGAAAAATATGAAGTCTATGGATTGGAGGTGACCTTAAAGGGTTTCTACCACCAGAAATACTGTTATGTAGCTGACTGACATTAGCGATTCGCTAATGTCAGCACTACATAACAGTATGTTTCTAACATTTAGTCCCTGCAGCCGTTTTTGTTAAAAAAGCACTTTTATAGCTATGCTAATGAGCCTCTAGGTGCTATGTAGGCGTCATTAGCACCTAGAGGGCTCCGTCCACTAACCATTTCAGCCGCCCATCGCGTCCCTCCAGCCCGCCCCGCTCCTGTTGATTGAAGTGAAACTTCTCAGTATCTCGTACCAATTCCCGCGCCTGCGCCGTGCGCTTCTGTATTCGGCGCAGGCGCAGTGAGTGAATGCCGCGTTCCTGGTGCCGGCTTCCTCATTGTAACGTAGTTGGCGCAGGCGCAGTGAGGAAGCCGGCGCCGGGAGAATACAGAAGCGCGCGGCACAGGCGCGGGAATTGGTACGAGATACTGAGAAGTTTCACTTCAATCAACAGGAGCGGGGCGGGCTGGAGGGACGCGATGGGCGGCTGAAATGGTTAGTGGACGGAGCCCTCTAGGTGCTAATGACGCCCACATAGCACCTAGAGGCTAATTAGCATATCCATAAAAGTGCTTTTTTTAACAAAAACGGCTGCAGGGACTAATGTTAGAAACATACTGTTATGTAGTGCTGACATTAGCGAATGTCAGTCAGCTACATAACAGTATTTCTGGTGGTAGAAACCCTTTAAGCTCATCTTCCTTCTTGTACCAACCATCTGTGTGATAAGGATCTGTCCTTCTCTTTTGAAGGTCTGACCAGGCTTAAGGAGTGTGAAAACTCATGCTGTGTTGGGGCCGCTCAGACTAGAGAGAATGCCCGTTTATGAGGTTTTGTCATGATATCAGATTGATGGATGTATAACCTGACAGGGGGTCAGTAGGAATCTTTGGCCAGGGTTTGCTAATTAACTGCTGCTCTGTGAGCTGTAACAGAAAATTTTAACTATTTGTGTGCAGGAGAAGGCTCTGGCGATTCTGTGATTTTAGAACATGATGCATTCGCAATTTCTTCGTATTGCCGAGATCGTGAAGCGTCGCAATGTTTTCTTGCATTTTCCCGTTTTTACAGAAATTCATTTATAGCATATATATGGTTCAATAATTTATATAGAGTAATAAAGTAAACATTTTATTTGTCTTTCCCGTGTCAAATAAACAAATAGTGCAATGTTTGGTGATCCTAAAGGGTTAATTTAATTAGCAATGTAAAGAAAAATGAAAATCATACATAATCTAGTACATGACAAGATCTTTTTTACAAAGCTAGAGTCAGCCCTGTTCCACACATGGATCCAGAGATCTCCCCATTCATTGCTCCAATTATTCTGCTAGATTTATTTCAAACTGGCCTCTAATGGGGCATGTCTTTTCTGAGAAGGCATGTCCTGTCTGCTGTAGCTAGTGCTTCCATCTCAGTAAGCAGAAGAAAGAAATTAGAAAAAGAGAGAACAGCAGGTGGTACTGTCAGGTTATGACTGGCACACAGGGAAACAGGTGAATCTCCCGGTGGGCCCCTGAGTGAGTTAGGCCCCTAGTCCCCTACCCCCTTCACATTCGGCACATGGCACTGTACACTGATTGCACTACAACCTCTGTTTATGGAAAAAACTGGGTAGATTGTTTTATAGACTAGATTATAGATGCATTGGGTGGCTCAGTTGGCTTCCTGGTACAGAGGCAGGCCAGCCAGTATAATCTTTACCCAGAGACCTCCTATCTTGAAGTCACTTCAAGTACCCCCATAATCCAAAATCTTGCAGCTTCTTGCAGCTGCTGCTGTGTGAACTGGTAATATTTGCATTTAGCTTTACAGTGGGCCCCCAGAATTAATTTTACCGGTGGGCCTTTGGCACCCCAACCTGACACTGGGTGCTACACAGATACATTTCATTGATTAACTCATTGATTATACCAAATTTTTATTTACATGCAATTACAATAGTTTTCAGATCCAGGCGCTGGTTTGAAAGCAGTAGACTATTATTTGTAGGACAACCTTTTATGAATAACGTTGATGTTAAAGCCATGACAACTATCTTGTATATTTTACTGCTTTGAAAATCTTTTTAGACTTCAAAAGACTCAAACTGGATCGAAGTTAGAGGTTTTTTAAATTAATTTCCACATATGATTTATTTCTAGAATGGCATCACTTCTGAGGCTAGGAAAACCCTTTAAATAACTGATCTACCAGCTCTTATGTACAGAGTCTCTGACCTACTGTGTAACATTTAAATGATTAACATTAAATATGTTACATTATTAATATCCGTTACAGTACATTATTACAATATTGACATCTATTAGCATGTTCATTATGTACTCAGTTACATTTAAAAATTGTGGAGAGGGGGATATTTTTCAAGGTCAGTATGCCAGTTTTCTGGCATACAAAAGACATAATTTTTGTGTAAGCATTAATTTTCACAATAATGTGTGACTTTTTTCAATTTTGCGCCACTCGCTGGATTTTTGCTGTGGACAGAGCTTAATGGGAAGGCATGGCCTTCTGTAGGCCCAAGAGATTTAACATAATCTGTACCAGAACCTGACATAAATTATAGTGCAAATTTACCCTAGATCATAACTGCCACAGTCATAAAAGGCAACCAAATTTATTACAGTCTTAACCGCTTAGTAAACTTAGCTCATCGTACTCCACCACATTTCTTTTTATCAAGACTAGTTGAAGAAATGCCAGTCTTAATAAATCCCCCGCATGATTAAAGTCTTACATACCTTCAACTCCATTTAGCCCATGCACCCTAACCCAATAGAATAACTTACTCTTTTCTCAGTCCATCTCTTTAAAACAGAACATTTTGCAGATAAAATAGAAAAAAACATTGCCTTCCACCATTTCTTTGTTTCATATATAGCTGAAATGATACATAATACATTGATAAACGTAAGAGTTATGTTGTGGCAATTCAATAAGAATTCAATAAGAATGACAAAATCCACATTTTCAATGGACATATCAATGTCAATATATTATTTTTTTACAATGAAGTTTGGGTTTTATGGAGAGTAAAGCAATTCCAAAGCAGTGGTCAACAAATACGGGTCATCTCTACACTTTCTCAAATGCATTGGTTTCAGAAGAATGTCTAATCTGTGTAGTATAATGCTGTCAAAAATACATCATAGCTTACATAGCCTTTGATAATCTTTCACAGACGAGTGAACTGTAAGTCTTCCAAAAATGGACTAGTATATATGAGAACAGTATCGCAAAGATCGATATCACTGGGTTTCTGGATAATAAAGAGTAACTGTACTGACATGGCATAGTGGTTGGGGTCCAGGTTCGGACATCCCCACTGAGTAGAAGCACTCAGCTAAAGCCTGTTCCCCTTCTGCTGTGATCTGTTCTGCTCACCTCTCCTTGTTAACTGACAGGTTCATAGACATAGTACATCCCCAGCTTACTCTCATGGCCCAAAAATAATTACCCTAATTTCCTTTATGATAGATTCACATGTAAGATTTTTGGCAAAAAAGTTCTGGTAATGTCCCATTCATCTGCATGAGTCTACTTCTCTTGCTGCCAAAGAACGCAACCCCATTCAGATGTACTGGACTGATTTTTATTTGCAGAAATGTACCTTTTAATTGTAGCTACTCTTCCTGTTTTATATTTCCTCCATATAGTTTAGACGTTATTCTTTTATGAACAATTTTATGTAATTCTTAATTTCAGTGGGATTCTTGGTAGAATCTGGATTGTTATGCCACTTTAGTACAGTTCAATGTTTGCTTCTTATGAGTCGCAAAGACATTGCTTAGAAATCTTTTCCCATAAAACTATATATCAATCTGCTCAGCTCCTCCTCTATAACATGCAGCCTGCAGCTTACATTACATTTTCATGGTTTCAAATCAATAGGCCACAGCACTCTTTTCAAACAATGGCAGGGGTGGGTGCACGTCCGGGTTGTGTTCTGTAGCTCCAACTCAAGAACTGTAGATATCACACAAATATTTAGACAGCACTCCGTGATGATGATAAATAGTGATTTATTTCATATTATTTCAGCCGGAAACAGTGGTATATCAGCTGCGTGCAACGTTTCGGGCTAACATACGCCCTTCAACAGGCTGACAAGACATAATATACAAAAAATAGTTCATAGAATGGTAGTTTATAATAAATTCTTGAGACATGATTATACAATGTTACAAAACATCTGTTCAAAGATAGGACATGATTAATGTGTCAAGGTTCAAAAAAAGGGGGAGACTGAGCCCTAAACATAATGATATGCCATAGAGTATATAAACAGAAAATAGAAAGGTAATTCATAGTATATTCTTTAAGACAAGATTATACAAGGTTGTAGAAGTCTGTTCAAAAATTAGGATATGATTGATGAGACAAGTTCCCAAAAAGAAATGGGGGGGGGAGTAAATGAGCCCTACACATAATGATATGCCGTAAAGTATATTAACAGACAATAGGATCAGGCAATAGAATGATCCATGCAACAAATGGATAGAAAGAGGTGGCAAGGAGGTCAGACCAGGTGTGCGGCAAAAAATATCGCAGACCTGCTCTAAGCACCAAGCCACATCACTGAAGGTAGGCTGAAAAAAAAAATATATTGATAACAGAGAAAGAAACTCCTGT
Source organism: Bufo bufo (assembly GCF_905171765.1). Taxonomy (NCBI): domain Eukaryota; kingdom Metazoa; phylum Chordata; class Amphibia; order Anura; family Bufonidae; genus Bufo; species Bufo bufo. Next base: position 461,440,853 of record NC_053389.1, on the reverse strand, counting down.
GAGTGCGAGCTCATGCTTATTAGAGCATATGCTAAGAAGCATAGGAGAAAACAAAGAAGAGAACATGAAAACAGTGGAGGCAATACTATAGTTAAATAGAACATAGATGAGTCACCAAGGATTCCAAAATGTAGGAGCCGCAGGCTCAAAAACTCACCTCTATTGAAACCACAGCTAGTATATGGCCGGCGCTACCATATAATGCGGAGCGCCATGTTAAATAGCAACTAGGAGATGTTCATTGGTGGTTCAGCGGCATGTGACAACCTCAGTGGGCGGTACTATACCCAAACGAGGCTTGGAATGCAGGGTGGCTGGCGCAGAGAAGATATGACGTGCGCGTCATGTGACCCGTGCATCACGAGATCAGAGCCGAAAGGAAATGACGTGCCCGTCACGTGACCGCGCCGTCCGACCTATTCAAATCAGATGGGCGGAACCACTGGTGAGTGGGGATGAGAATACGAGTGGAGTCAGTGACGCATCGCACTATCCCACCAAGTAAAACAATATAATGTGTATCAGTGGACATGTCACTTGACATAAGTCTTCTAACGCCATCAATACAAAAAAAGGGGAAAAAAGGAAGATGAGGGCCAGATCTTCATGGCGCATGCGCTAAACCCTAAACATTCATTAGCAGCGATCTTCAGAGATGGCAAGATACAGGCATCAGGGGAGACTCATCATATTGCTAGATGTAGCACAATAAATAGGTACAAAATCATGTGGTTAGATATGTGCAAGGTACTGTGGCCGTGGAATTATACACTTATGAAACCATGTATAGCTATATATAACTCCAGGGCCAACCAAAGTAGAGGAAACCATTGGAACATTCAAATAAGTGTGGCCGTGGAATTATATGATTATAGGACCATGAATCATTATATATAACTCCAAGGCCAACCACAGTTGAGAAAACCGGAGAGCCATTGGTACATACAAATGAATGGGACCAAAACCATCACACTACCGTTGTGTGAAACACTGCTTACATAAGCAATAGGTCACTTTAAATTGACGCATGGGATACTTAAGCTGATGGTAAACCGTGGAGGATGCTGGGACTGTAGAATGTGCTTGGCGGATGTCACCACCCGCTACTGGACAGTTCTGGTCCAGCAAGGAAAATAAAAAGGAGAGAGGCCAATGTTAGAAACACACAGGACATATTGAAAAGCAATACATAATACTAATCGTCCAAAAGATGATCCTTATTAAGTCCAATTGGTTGTAAGGTACACAGCCGGCGAATCCATGACCTCTCTCTCGTAACAACGCCTGGCGATCACCTCCTCTTCTCAGAGGAGGAATCCAGTCAATTACCTGAAATTGTAATTGCCTGAAGGCATGTTTGTGTCCGATGAATTGTTCGACTAGTGGAGAGTCAGTCTTTTTAGTACGAATATTGGACTTGTGCTGGCAAATACGTTCCTTAATTTTTTGGATAGTGTGACCTACATAGCCAAGCCCACAGGGGCATTTAATTAGGTAGATAACAATAACAGTTTGACATGAGAAGTGGCACTGGATATTATACATTTTCCCTGACGTAGGGTGGGTAAAAGTCGGGCCCTTGGTAACATTGCTGCATTGGGCGCATGAGAGACAAGGATACGTGCCATTAATAGGGGAGCCTGTGATGGTGGTCTGAATAGTGGTGCCCTTACTGCTCCCAAGATCGGATTTCACCAGTAAGTCTCTGATGTTTTTTGCCCTTTCGTAAGACATTAGGGGGCATCTCCTTGAAGATATTGGGAAAATTATTGGTAAGAATATGCCAATGTTTGTTTACAAATCTTTTAATATCCATACTCTGGTGCGAGAATGTAGTCACACATGGGATATGTTTCTGAGTGGATGTTTGGGTTCGCAGTTTAGGTGTCAGTAAATTACCTCTTGGGATATCTGTTACTTTGTGGGTATGTGTATGTAGGATATGGGCCGGAAAACCCCTTGAAATAAATTTTGTTGACATTTCTTTTAGTCGTATATCTACAATGGATGGTTCCGACACAATACGTTTCACCCTCATCAACTGTGATCGTGGTAACGACCGGATCAGGCCTGGGGGGTGAAAGCTATTGAACCTAAGTAGGCTATTTCTGTCCATCGGTTTAGTATATAAATCAGTGATGATAGTGTTATCTCTTACCTTGAGACAGACATCCAAGAAGGAGATTTCCGACCGGCTGAAGCTCAGAGAGAGAGAGAGAGAGAGAGAGATGGAGGAGACACTTGAATTGATATCCAGATGGAAAACAAGGAGATCTTTCTGTGTACCCTGCCAAATACAGAAAATGTCATCAATATATCGAACCCAACAGTAGGCAAAATCATTGAACATAGCATAGGGATAGACCACTTTTTCTTCGAAGGAGTTCATATAAAAAACGGCAAATGTAGGCGCTACGTTACAACCCATCGCTGTCCCGGATGTTTGTAAATAAAATTGGTCCTCAAATAGAAAGTAATTGCGTTTGAGGACAAATGACAGCAGGGACAATATGAATTCCTGTTCACCCAGGGAGAATTCCACCCGTTTTAGCAAAGAGGTCCTGACGCATTCAATGCCTGCATCCTTGGGGATATTGGTATACAAGCTTGTGACATCCATGGTTACTAGAAAGGGGGTATTATCACCTAGTTGGACCTTTTGGGTTTTATTCAAAAAATCTGTGGTATCCTGGATGAACGATCTACCACTAAGGGCATAGGGTCTAAGCAGATTATCAAGCATTTTTGCTGCATTGGGCGCATGAGAGACAAGGATACGTGCCATTAATAGGGAGCCTGTGATGGTGGTCTGAATAGTGGTGCCCTTACTGCTCCCAAGATCGGATTTCACCAGTAAGTCTCTGATGTTTCAAGGCTATTCACCTTATCTTGAACCTTCGATATATATTTCTCAATTATATCATATCTTTTCGGTGGCATGTACTTGCTTGGTGGTTTGCATCCCTTGGTCCATTCTTGGAATGGTGAAGATAGTGGTAGTTGATCATTCATCCAAGATGGTTTCTCGATGTCCAAATAAGCCCTTCATCAAATAGAACAGAAGAAGCATTAAGCAGTATGTATGGGTTAGTGAAATTAGTCGGGACGAAGCCTAGACCCAGATTCACTGCACTTCATCCGTCGAGAGGACTTTTTCGATAGATTGATGGTTAAGTCCTCAGAATATGAAGGGTATCTGTCTAATTCCTGTATATTGATCTGGTTTGGATTGGTTCCCGTGCGAGGAGTTTTCCGGCCCATATCCTACATACACATACCCACAAAGTAACAGAGGTAATTTACTGACACCTAAACTGCGAACCCAAACATCCACTCAGAAACGTATCCCATGTGTGACTACATTCTCGCACCAGAGTATGGATATTAAGAGAATTGTAAACAAACATTGGCATATTCTTACCAATATTTTTCCAAATGTCTTCAAGGAAATGCCCCTAATGTCTTACAAAAGAGCAAAAAACATCAGAGACTTACTGGTGAAATCCGATCTTGGGAGCAGTAAGGGCACCACTATTCAGACCACCATCACAGGCTCCCCTATTAATGGCACGTATCCTTGTCTCTAATGCGCCCAATGCAGCAATGTTACCAAGGGCCCGACTTTTACCCACCCTACGTCAGGGAAAATGTATAACATTCAGGGCCACTTCTCATGTCAAACTAACTTTGTTATCTACCTAATTAAATGCCCCTGTGGGCTTGGTTATGTAGGTCAGACTATCCAAAAAATTAAGGAACGTATTTGCCAGCACAAGTCCCATATTCGTACTAAAAAGACTGACGCTCCACTAGTTGAACATTTCATCGGACACAAACATGCCATAAGCCAATTACAATTTCAGGTAATTGACTGGATTCCTCCTCTGAGGCATTGTTACGAGAGAGAGAGATGTCATGGATTCGCCGGCTGTGTACCTTACAACCAATTGGACTTAATAAGGATCATCTTTTGGATGATTAGTATTAAGTATTGCTTTTCAATATGTCCTGTGTGTTTCTAACATTGGCCTCTCTCCTTTTTATTTTCCTTGCAGGACCAGAACTGTCCAGTAGCGGGTGGTGACATCCGCCAAGCACATTCTACGGTCCCAGCATCCTCCACGGTTTACCATCAGCTTAAGTATGCGTCAATTTAAAGTGACCTATTGCTTATGTAAGCAGTGTTTCGCACAACGATATTGTGATGGTTTTGGTCCCATTCATTTGTATGTACCAATGGCTCTCCGGTTTTCTCAACTGTGGTTGGCCTTGGAGTTATATATAATGATTCATGGTCCTATAATCATATAATTCCACGGCCACACTTATTTGAATGTTCCAATGGTTTCCTCTATTTTGGTTGGCCCTGGAGTTATATATAGCTATACATGGTTTCATAAGTGTATAATTCCACAGCCACAGTACCCTGTACATATCTAACCACATGATTTTGTACCTATTTATTGTGCTACATCTAGCAATATGATGAGTCTCCCCTGATGCCTGTATCTTGCCATCTCTGAAGATGGCTGCTAATGAATGTTTAGGGTTCAGCGCATGCGCCATGAAGATGTGGCCCTCCTCTTCCTTTTTTCCCCTTTTTTTCAATTTGTATTGATGGCGTTAGAAGACTTATGTCAAGTGACACGTCCACTGATACACATTATATTGTTTTACTTGGTGGGATAGTGCTATGCGTCACTGACTCCACTCGTATTCTCATCCCCACTCACCAGTGGTTCCGCCCATCTGATTTGAATAGGTCGGACGGCGTGGTCACGTGACGGGTTAGTCACGTGACGCGCACGTCATTTCCTCTCGGCTCTGATCTTGTGATGCACGGGTCACACGACCCGCACGTCATATCTTCTCTGCGCCAGCCACCCTGCATTCCAAGCCTCATTTTGGGTATAGTACCGCCCACTGAGGTTGTCACATTCCGCTGAACCAACAATGAACATCTCCTATTTGCTATTTAATATGGCGCTCCGCATTATACGGTAGCGCCGGCCATATACTAGCTGTGGTTTCAATAGTGGTGAGTTTTTGAGCCTGCGGCTCCTACATTTTGGCATCCTTGGTGACTCATCTATGTTCTATTTAACTATAGTATTGCCTCCACTGTTTTCTTGTTTTCTTGTTCTCTTCTTTGTTTTCTCCTATGCTTCTTAGCATATGCTCTATAAGCATGAGCTCGCACTCACAGGAGTTTCTTTCTCTGTTATCAATATATACAGTTGCAAGAAAAAGTATGTCAACCCTCTGGAATTATATGGATTTCTGCACAAATTGGTAATAAAATGTGATCTGATCTTCATGTAAGTCACAACAATAGACAATCACAGTCTGCTTAAACTAATAACACACAAAGAATTAAATGTTACCATGTTTTTATTGAACACACCATGTAAACATTCACAGTGCAGGTGGAAAAAGTATGTGAACCCTTGGATTTAATAACTGGTTGAACCTCCTTTGGCAGCAATAACTTAAACCAAACGATTCCTGTAGTTGCAGATCAGACGCGCACAACGGTCAGGAGTAATTCTTAACCATTCCTCTTTACAGAACTGTTTCAGTTCAGCAATATTCTTGGGATGTTTGGTGTGAATCGCTTTCTTGAGGTCATACCACAGCATCTCAATCGGGTTGCGGTCACGACTCTGACTGGTCCACTCCAGAAGGCATATTTTCTTCTGTTTAAGCCAGTCTGTTGTTGATTTACTTCTATGCTTTGGGTCGTTGTCCTGTTGCAACACCCATCTTCTGTTGAGCTTCAGCTGGTGGACAGATGGCCTTAAGTTCTCCTGCAAAATGTCTTGATAAACTTGTGAATTCATTTTTCCTTCGATGATAGCAATCCGTCCAGGCCCTGATGCAGCAAAGCAGTCCCAAACCATGATGCCCCCACAACCATACTTCACATTTGGGATGAGGTTTTGATGTTGGTCTGCTGTGCCTCTTTTTCTCCACACATAGTGTTGTGTGTTTCTTCCAAACAACTCAACTTTGGTTTCATCTGTCCACAGAATATTTTGCCAGTACTGCTGTGGAACATCCAGGTGCTTTTGTGCAAACTGTAAACGTGCAGCAATGTTTTTTTTGGACAGCAGTGGCTTCTTCTCTGGTATCCTCCCATGAAATCCATTTTTGTTTAGTGTTTTACGTATCGTAGATTTGCTAACAAGGGTGTTAGCATATGCCAGAGACTTTTGTAAGTCTTTAGCTGACACTCTAGGATTCTTCTTCACCTCATTGAGCAGTCTGTGCTGTGCTCTTGCAGTCATCTTTACAGGACGGCCACTCCTAGGGAGAGTAGCAGCAGTGATGAACTTTCTCCATTTATAGACAATTTGTCTTACCGTGGACTGATGAACAGCAAGGCTTTTGGAGATACTTTTATAACCCTTTCCAGCTTTATGCAAGTCAACAATTCTTAATCGTAGGTCTTCTGAGAGCTCTTTTGTGCGAGGCATCATTCACATCAAGCAATGCTTCTTGTGAAAAGAAAACCCAGAACTGGTGTGTGTTTTTTATAGGGCAGGGCAGCGTAACCAACACTTCCAATCTCATCTCATTGATTGGACTCCAGTTGGCTGACACCTCACTCCAATAAGCTCTTGGAGATGTCATTAGTCTAGGGGTTCACATACTTTTTCCACCTGCACTGTGAATGTTTACATGGTGTGTTCAATAAAAACATGGTAACATTTAATTCTTTGTGTGTGATTAGTTTAAGCAGAATGTGATTGTCTATTGTTGTGACTTAGATGAAGATCAGATCACATTTTATGACCAATTTGTGCAGAAATCCATATCATTCCAAAGGGTTCACATACTTTTTCTTGCAACTGTATATTTTTTCAGCCTACCTTCAGTGATGTGGCTTGGTGCTTAGAGCAGGTCTGCGGTATTTTTTGACGCACGCCTGGTCTGACCTCCTTGCCACCTCTTTCTATCCATTTGTTACATGGATCATTCTATTGCCTGATCCTATGGTCTGTTTATATACTTTACGGCATATCATTATGTGTAGGGCTCTTTTACCCTCCCATTTCTTTTTGGGACCTTGTCTCATCAATCATGTCCTAATTTTTGAACAGACTTCTACAACCTTGTATAATCATGTCTGAAAGAATATACTATGGATTACCTTTCTATTATCTGTTTATATACTCTATGACATATCATTATGTTTAGGGCTCAGTCTCCCCCTTTTTTTTGAACCTTGACGCATGAATCATGTCCTATCTTTGAACAGATTTTTTGTAACATTGTATAATCATGTCTCAAGAATTTATTATGAACTACCATTCTATGAACTATTTTTTGTATATTATGTCTTGTCAGCCTGATGAAGGGCGTATGTTTGCCCGAAACGTTTCACACAACTGATATACCACTGTTTCCGGCTGAAATAATATGAAATAAATCACTATTTATCATCATCACGGAGTGCTGTCTAAATATTACATTTTCATGGTGACAGGTTCTCTTTAAGATTCTCTCTATTAGCCTCAGCAGCTTTCCCACTGGCCCCTTTCATTTCAGTGGGTACTATATAATACTTTTAGCTCTCCTGGATCCTTCTTTTCCAAGAACAAATAGCTTATTGTGGCATTGTTACCAATCACATTCTGCTATCAGCAAAGTTCTTGCACATGGCCTTTCATTTATCAGTATTTGCCTCTGCTTATCATCCATTTATTGGGATTTATTGAAGTCTGGTTATTGTTTTGAAAGATTCTAAGACAAAGAATCAATATTGTTCAATATGCAGTCCATTCTGAAGGCAGCATGAGCAGATTGAGGTACAGTTTTGTGGGAAAAGATTCAGTATAAATTGTAATTTATTGATTTAAATCTCTACTCATTCTGGAATTAGGAGTCCAGTGGGCAGTCCTAACTAGTGATTGACAGCAAAACCCATAAAGGGAAGGCCAAAAATCATTGAGGAAGACTACCCACTAAACTTCTAAGCCCATAACGAGTTGAGATCTAGATTGATAAGTAATAGGTTATACTGAATGTTTTCCCACAAAACTATATAGAAATCTGATGAGTTCTTTCTGCTGTATAACATGATGCTCTCAGAATGGACTGCATATTCTGAGTGACAGGTTTCCTATGATAAAACTGTCACCCACTTACCTGTCTGGGCTCCAGAGCTGCAGTCTCTGGCTTTGGCGTGGCCGTGCCGGGTGCTCCCAGGCCATGCCCCTCGCTGACTCGATCACATGCCTAGCAACAGAAAGCAATGCTCTGTTTCCACCTGCATCATGCCTGCGCTGGTGGAGATTAGCTGTGGGCTGAGTGACAGCCCATTTGCCCAGTTGCTGTGAAGATTGTAGACTGTCCTATAGAGTGCCAAGTCCATTGACCTATTGGGTTCTGATCCAGGGACTCAGCGCTCTACTTAAATTCCCTCCTCGCAATATACCTTTGCCAGTGATAGTTTCTGACTCACTCTGACTATTCATATATCTTTGGATTACTTGTGTTCTGACCTTGACTTATATTTTTGACCACTCTCTGTCTAACTTTTTTTCTACTGAGCTTCTCGTCTTTTTCTGATCACGGCTTGGCTTTTTGACTACTTTCTGTCTCTCAATTTGGTACTTTGTTGTCCTACTGGTTCTGACCCATTTCTGTACGACTCTGTCTTTATGTCTTGTTTTGTTTCTTGGTGTTGTTTGTCTTGCACTCTAGCAGAGTAGGGAACTTCAACCAGTTGCAGACTTGGGATTGCAAGTAGGCAGGGAAAGCGGGCAGGGTTCCAGTTGGGGCTCACTGTCCATGTCTGACCCTACCTACTGACCTTAAAAAAAACTGCACGATTTGTAGGAAGAAGGACCAGAAGCAGCAAAACAACCTCAAAAAAATCATTTTTTGTTTCCCAGGGGGATGGTGTGATAAAATGTTATCCACATTGTCTCCTAGAAGTGTCGTTTTCCTAGGTGTGCTGCTATGGAAACCATTTTATTTAGACCACTCAGTGATGAATTGCGTGAATTCTTGAATTGTAAACTTCAAGGTCAACCTGAAGCTTCCCTTAAGTTGTTCTTGGTTCAACCTTCTTTACCTTTTGAGTAATCTTTCCCATTAATCAATGTTCTCCTTGTGATGCTGGCTGCAGTCCCAGGAGCTTTAAGTGTCTTGTTAATATTGACAACAGTTCTCACAGGAACATCAAGTATTTTGGGGATGGTCTTGTTACTGTTTCTGAAAGTTTGACAAAAAAGTGGGTGTGAAGCTTATTATATTAAACATATTTTACAAAACTTTGAGGCTACATGCACATGGGTGCTGGCTTTCTTGCTTTTTCCACACCGAATCTGCACCAAAACCTGCACATTTTACTTGAGGGTTTTGGTGCAGATTTGGCACAGATCTCACCCTTGCATTGAAAAAGGTGAAATCCACACAAAAGAAGCACTCCCACCCCTGCAGCTGACAGAAGTTGATCTTTACCTTCATTTTTTCAATCCCCGTCAGCTCAGGAGTGGGAGGGATGTGGCTTAGCGGGACCGGGGGGGGGGGTCTTGACGGTGGACATATTGTGGCAGGGGGCGTGTCTGGGCTCCTTCCAGAGTGACGCCCCTCAGGGCACCTTACTGGCTCATTTGCATATCAAATAAACTGGATTTTCAGAGGATAAAAACCATCTATTGCTGGAACAAAGGCACATCTGGAAATAAGGTACTAAGTGCTATTAAGCCATGGCTTTAATTCAACAGCGATTATCCTGGTGACAGATTTCCTTTAAAGCTCATCTATAGCAATGAAAATAAATGGCTGGGTTGTTATGGAAACCTGAAGTAAAACTATGTGGAGGCTGAAGGACCTGCGAGCTTCTATTGGCTGATAAGGGTCATGTGACCAAGCTTCTATTGGCTAATGCATTTTTTGGGAATCTCTCAGGAACGGTACGTCCTAGAGAGCAGAGACTTGCTCTAAAACCTTACCAGACACCTGATATACCTGTGTGCCAAATGTCATGATTGTAAATGCGACGGTGCGGATTCCTTTAGCGGACATATACACACACACACACACACATATACATACACTCAGCTTTATATATTAGATATACTGTATATTACTAGTTTATTATGTTATGTTTTTGATAAAGGGAAAAGTATAACATGTTCTGCTTATTTGGCCATAAATTTTAGATGCAAACATAAAAAACATTTTATGAAAGCATTGCCAGAGTAATAAGATATCTCTGAATTATGCCTTTGGGATTACAGTACAGGTATATGAGGGTTTTATATATTTGTCTGCATAAAACATCTGTTTCATTAAGCTGTAGTGTGAATACAATGCATATATAAGAACGCTACCATTTGCTTTCTGAAACTAAAGTTTATAAATACATCTGAAATGTATAAACTATAGCAATGGTTAAAAGATTAAATTGGGTCATGTAAGAGTGTACATAAAAGATCTGTCATTTTTTGGTTCTACAGAAACAGCACCTCTCTTGTCTATGGGCCTATGGGCTAGGTTTGATGATGTAGCTATCCCTATTCCAGTGAGAGACACTGAGCGGTAATACCAGGAACAGCGTATGAACAAAGAGTTGTGCTGTTTCTGGAAAGAAAATAGATATTATTTTTCTATTCTTGAATGACTTTATTTAACCATATATAAAGTTACATTAACAAGTAACTTCTCTTTACTAATCCTGACAAACTCTTTAAAGGGGTTTACAGTAATAATTACATTTTATCTATTGCCCACAGACTGCCTTCTGAAACAGAATATTCATATTTACCTGCTCCCCATGACTCCAGTCCTTCGCACTGCCTCTGCTTTCTCCATGTTCTGGTCCTTGCATTGTTTACATCTGTGCATGGGCATAATCACATGTTCTGCTGCAGCCAATAACTAGCTTCAGCAGAGGGGTGCTTCTTGGGATGACATCACCGCTGAAGCCAGTTATTGGAAGCAGCGGAGCATGTGACCATGCCAATTCATGGCCGGGTGTAAAAAGTGTGGGGACCGGAAAATGGAAATAGCGGAAACAGTTCAGAGGACCACAGTATCGGGGAACAGGTAAGTATGAATCAGGAAGAGGCTATGGGCATTAGATAACATGAAATTATCACCAGAAAGACTCCTTTAAATGATCACACATCATGTCTGTTTAAATAAAAAATAAAAAAAGATTTATTACTTACCGTATATACACTCACCTAAAGAATTATTAGGAACACCTGTTCTATTTCTCATTAATACAATTATCTAGTCAAACAATCACATGGCAGTTGCTTCAATGCATTTAGGGGGGTGGTCCTGGTCAAGACAATCTCCTGAACTCCAAACTGAATGTCAGAATGGGAAAGAAAGGTGATTTAAGCAATTTTGAGCGTGGCATGGTTGTTGGTGCCAGACGGGCCGGTCTGAGTATTTCACAATCTGCTCAGTTACTGGGATTTTCACGCACAACCATTTCTAGGGTTTACAAAGAATGGTGTGAAAAGGGAAAAACATCCAGTATGCGGCAGTCCTGTGGGCAAAAATGCCTTGTGGATGCTAGAGGTCAGAGGAGAATGGGCCGACTGATTCAAGCTGATAGAAGAGCAACGTTGACTGAAATAACCACTCGTTACAACCGAGGTATGCAGCAAAGCATTTGTGAAGCCACAACATGCACAACCTTGAGGCGGATGGGCTACAACAGCAGAAGACCCCACCGGGTACCACTAATCTCCCCTACAAATAGGAAAAAGAGGCTACAATTTGCACGAGCTCACCAAAATTGGACTGTTGAAGACTGGAAAAATGTTGCCTGGTCTGATGAGTCTCGATTTCTGTTGAGACATTCAAATGGTAGAGTCCGAATTTGGAGTAAACAGAATGAGAACATGTATCCATCCTCTGATGGCTACTTCCAGCAGGATAATGCACCATGTCACAAAGCTCGAATCATTTCAAATCGGTTTCTTGAACATGACAATGAGTTCACTGTACTAAAATGGCCCCCACAGTCACCAGATCTCAACCCAATAGAGCATCTTTGGGATGTGGTGGAACGGTAGCTTCGTGCCCTGGATGTGCATCCCTCAAATCTCCATCAACTGCAAGATGCTATCCTATCAATTTGGGCCATCAGCACCTTGTTGAATCAATGCCACATAGAATTAAGGCAGTTCTGAAGGCAAAAGGGGGTCCAACACAATATTAGTATAGTGTTCCTAATAATTCTTTAGGTGAGTGTATATAGTAACATAGTAACATAGCACATAAGGCCGAAAAGATACATTTGTCCATCCAGTTCGGCCTGTTATCCTGCAAGTTGATCCAGAGGGAGGCAAAAAAAAAACTGTGAGGTAGAAGCCAATTTTCCCCACTTTAGGGGAATAAAAAATTCCTTCCCGACTCCAATCAGGCAATCAGAATAACTCCCTGGATCAACGACCCCTCTCTAGTAGCTATAGCCTGTAATATTATTACGCTCCAGAAATACATCCAGGCCCCTCTTGAATTCCTTTATTGTACTCACCATCACCACCTCCTCAGGCAGAGAGTTCCATAGTCTCACTGCTCTTACCGTAAAGAATCCTTTTCTATGTTTGTGTACAAACCTTCTTTCCTCCAGACGCAGAGGATGTCCCCTCGTCAAAGTCACAGTCCTGGGGATAAATAGATGATGGGAGAGATCTCTGTACTGACCCCTGATATATTTATACATATTAATTAGATCTCCCTTCAGTCGTCTTTTTTCTAAAGTGAATAACCCTAATTTTGATAATCTTTCAGGGTACTGTAGTTGCCCCATTCCAGTTATTACTTTAGTAACTGTACACAGTACTCCATGTGTGGTCTGACTAGCGATTTGTAAAGTGGTAGGACTATGTTCTTATCACGGGCATCTATGCCCCTTCTGATGCAACCCATTATCTTATTGGCCTTGGCAGCAGCTGCCTGACACTGGTTTTTGCAGCTTAGTTTGCTGTTTATTAAAATTCCTAGATCCTTTTCCATGTCAGTGTTACCGAGTGTTTTACCATTTAGTATGTACGGGTGACTTGCATTATTCCTTCCCATGTGCATAACTTTACATTTGTCAGTGTTAAACCTCATCTGCCACTTATCTGCCCAAGCCTCCAATCTATCCAGATCCCTCTGTAGTAGTATACTGTCCTCTTCAGTGTTAATTACTTTACACAGTTTAGTGTCATCTGCGAAAATTGATACTTTACTATGCATGCCTTCTACAAGATCATTAATAAATATATTGAAGAGAATAGGACCCAATACTGACCCCTGAGGTACCCCACTAGTGACAGTGACCCAATCTGAGTGTGTACCGTTAATAACCACCCTCTGTTTTCTATCATTGAGCCAGTTACTTACCCACATACAGACGTTTTCTCCCAGTCCGAGCATTCTCATTTTATATACTAACCTTTTATGTGGTACAGTGCCAAATGCTTTGGAGAAGTCCAGATATACGACATCCATTGATTCGCCGCTGTCAAGTCTAGAACTTACCTCCTCATAGAAACTGATTAAATTAGTTTGACATGACCGATCCTTCACGAAGCCATGCTGATATGGCGTTATTTGCTTATTTCCGTTGAGATGCTCTAAGATAGCATCTCTCAGAAATCCTTCAAACAGTTTACCCACAACAGATGTTAAACTTACCGGCCTATAGTTTCCAGGCTCTGTTTTTGGATCCTTTTTGAATATTGTGGGACATTCCCTGTCAGTATAGAGTCTGCAAATATCAGAAATAAGGGTCTGGCTATGACATTACTTAATTCCCTTAGGATATGGGGGTGTATGCCATCCGGTCTTGGAGATTTGTCTTTTTTAATCTTTTTAAGTCGCTGATGTACTTCTCCCTGGGTCAGACAGGACACTTTTAATGAGGAATTTATTTTTACATTCTGCATGTCATCTGACAGTTTATTTTCCTCAGTGAATACATTGGAGAAAAAAATATTTAACAGCTTTACTTTCTCCTCATCGCTCTCTGCGACTCCCCCCTCATTACTCTTTAAAGGGCCGACACCTTCAGATTTATACTTTTTAACATTTATATAATTGAAAAACATTTTAGGGTTAGTTTTACTCTCTTTGGCAATTAATCTCTCGGTCTCTAGTTTGGCCGCTTTTATTTGTTTTTTACATGTTCTATTTTTTTCCTTATAGTTTTTCAGTGCTTCCGTGCTACACTCCTGTTTTAGTGATTTATATGCTTTCTTTTTGTCATTTATTGCTTTCTTTACAGTTATATTTATCCACATTGGTTTCTTTTTTTCCTTAACCTTTTATGCCCATACGGTATGTACCTCTCACAATGAGATTTTAGGATGTTTTTAAATATATCCCATTTTGTGGCTGTATTTTTATTTTTGAGGACTTTGTCCCAGTTAGTTAGGCCTATGGCCTCCCTTAGTTGGCTAAATTGAGCTTTTTTGAAGTTTGGTATTTTTGTTCCTCCCTGTAGAAATGCTCTTTTGAATGATAATTGGAAGGTTATTACTTTATGGTCACTATTTCCCAGGTGTCCCCAAACCTGCACGTCTGTTGTTCTGTCAGGCCTATTGGTTAATACTAAGTCCAGTATGGCCGTCCCTCTAGTCGGGTCCTGAACCAGTTGGGAGAGGTAATTGTCTTTGGTTATTGCCAAGACCTGTTTCCTTTATGAGATATACAAGTTTCAGTTTTCCAGTCTATATCTGGGTAGTTGAAGTCCCCCATAATAACCACCTCATTATGATTTGCCGCCTCGTCTATCTCGTTTAGTAGTAGATTTTCGGTGGACTCTGGTATATTAGGTGGTTTATAGTAAACTCCTATTAGTAATTTATTGTTATTTTTAGCTCCATGTATCTCTACCCACATTGACTCCACATGTTCGTGTCCCTCACTTATATCTTCACGGAGTGTGGGCTTTAGACAAGACTTTACATAAAGGCAAACCCCTCCCCCTCTCCGGTTTTGACGATCCTTTCTAAACAGACTGTAACCTTGTACATTAACTGCCCAGTCATAGCTATCATCCAGCCATGTCTCAGTTATTCCCACTATGTCATAGTTCTCCTCACACATCACTAATTCCAGCTCCCCAGTTTATTAGTCAGGCTTCTGGCATTAGTATACATACATTTGAGAGGTTTATGTATATTTTTTACCCTACACCTTTCCTTCTGAACTGTTCTAGTCCCTCCTTCCATTCCTCCCCCAGTCCCACTACATTGCCCCCTGTCTCTATCTGCCCTATCTTTCCCTCCTATAATGTAATTTCCCTCCCCCCCAGTCCCTAGTTTAAACACTCCTACAACGTTCTAGCCCTATTTCTCCCCAGCACAGCTGCCCCTTGCCCATTGAGGTGCAGCCTGTCCCTACGATAGAGCCTGTAGCCGATAGAAAAGTCGGCCCAGTTCTCCAGGAACCCAAACCCCTCCTTCCTACACCAGTTCTTGAGCCACTTGTTAATCTCCCGCTGCCTTTCTTGTGTGGCTCGTGGTACAGGCAGTATTTCGGAAAATACTACATTTGAGGTCCTTGCCCTAAGCTTTTGACCTAAATCCCTGAAATTATTTTTAAGGACTCTCCACCTACCTCTAACTTTGTCATTGGTTCCGATATGGACCATAACCGCTGGATCTTCTCCAGCCCCTCCCAGTAATCTGTCAACCCGAGATGAGCAAATCTTTTGTGATTCGGTTTGGTTCTGGTTGAATGAATTTTTTTAAATGTTTGGTTCAGATTCAAATCGATTCTACCTGAATCAAAGTGGCTCCAACAGCTCTGGAAACTGCTCTTTGCCACTTCCCACTACATAGTATGCCATAATAAATGGTAGCATTAGAAAGTACAACTTATCCCACAAAAAATCAAGCTCTTATACGGCTACCTGAATGAAAAAATAAAAAAAGTTAGGGTCCATGAAGACAAGGAAGAAAAAGAAAAACGCTAAAATGGAAAAACCTCTGGTATTCAAGGAGTTAATATACTGCCACTTTACAAACCAGCATTGTGGCCACACAGCCGAGACAGATGTGTTTTAGATCAACTGTCAAAATTACGGCTGGGTAGGAGCTGGAGTGAGATGCAACTTTTTAGCAACATTAAAAAAAAAGGTCACAAAACAGAAAAATCCCTGTGTATTCTGATGTTCTCATCTAGAAAATTGACCTTAAAGGGAACCTGTCACCGGGATTTTGGGTATAGAGCTGAGGACATGAGTTGCTAGATCGGCGCTAGCACATCCGCAATACCCAGTCCCCATAGCTCTGTGTGCTTTTATTGTGTATGAAAACCGATTTGATACATATGCAAATTAACCTGAGATAAGTCAAAGCTTGAAAATATGACTCTTCTCTGGTCACACAAGTAAGATATGACTCTTTTATGTTAATTTGCATATGTATCAAATGTTTTTTTTTTACACAATAAAAGCACACAGAGCTATGGGGACTGGGTATTGTGGATGTGCTAGTGGCCATCTAGCAACCCATGTCCTCAGCTCTATACCCAAAATCCCGGTGACAGGTTCCCTTTAAGAGGAAAAGAAACCATAAAGTTCTTAACGGAAAAAAATTGGAAAAAAATTGGAAAAAAATACACTGTTTGCGACTTTTTTAGATGAAAAACAAGGCATACCTGGCTCCATTAATGTCCCCCAAAATCTATATACTTTACTGATATGCACTAGAAGCCAGACAAACAAATAAAGAAATGAAAATAAAATGAAAGAGACACTAGCCCAAAATGAGGGGAAATCAGGTTATGGATGCAATATAATCAGTAAGCTGCTGTGGGGATTCGCTCTGGTAGGCAGGGTGAGCGGACGCAGTACAGAGGCCAAAACAAGCTTGTAAATCAAAGTTCAGTGTTTATTCACAGATAGAAAGAAAACAAGCCAAAAGTAAGTGTTCATTTTTGGTGCCTGTTCACACCACACAAAGTTCACAGTGCAAAAAGACTTCACCTGGTCAGCAGATGATTTTCACCCACAGTCCGCGGCAGGCTTTAGAGGCCTGTTTTCCCAGCCTATGGCTCTCACAAATAGATGCCTCCGTGTCTCAAACCACAGACTCCTCAGCTCCTCTGTCATGGAGGATAATCCACACCAGCTGAACGTGCTGGCTGGGTTTTTTATATTCCAGCCAAAACCTGGCCTGGGGCCGTGGGGAACAGCCACCCACCCTGCTCTTTGGCTGCTCCCAATAAGAACCGGCCCAGATTGGCTTTACAGCCATACTAACAGTTGAAGTGTCAGACTGCACTACAGAACTGACACTTCAGGGAAAAAAAGTCAGGTTCTTACCTCACCGAGGCCAGGAACCTTGGTGACGCGTATCTTCCGTCAATGACGGCTCCTTGTTCCTTCTTACATACCTCCCCCTTTGTTCAAACCTGAGGGGGTGAACACATGCCAGACTGTGTACGCGGGACAGGGCATCCGAGTTTCCCTGTAGCCTGCTTGGCCTGTGTTCCACGGAAAACTAAAAATTTTGAAAAGATAAGAACCACCTGGTGACCCGAGCAGTCCTCTCTTTGGCCTGGCTCATCCATTTCAGAGGGGAGTGGTCGGTCACCAGACGGAACCTTCTCCCTAAAAGATAGTAGCGGAGAGACTCGAGTACCTACTTGATGGCCAGGCACTCTCTCTCCACTATACTGTACCTAGTCTCGGCTGGGGTGAGCTTCCGGCTGAGGAAGACAATGGGATGCTCCTCCCCGTCAATATCTTGAGACATTACAGCACTGAGACCTACCTCAGAGGCATCGGTCTCCACTATAAACTCCCTTTTGAAGTAGGGCGTCACCAAAACTGGGGACCCACACAGGGCCGACTTCAAAGCGGAGAAAGCCTTTTCCGCCTGCTCATTCCAGTGGACCATCACTGACTTGCGTCCCTTCAAAAGGCCTGTCAATGGTGTGGCGACTGTAGCAAAATTGGGGACAAACCTCATATAGTACCCTACCATACCCAGGAATGACTTTACTTGCCGAGTAGTGACAGGTCGGGACCAATTCCTAATTGCCTCAATTTTGTTGACCTGAGGTTTGATCATTCCGCACCCAATGACTGTTACAACGGGGAATGAGGGAAACCCCCCACCATGCGGTGTCAAAGGGTAAAAGGGATAAGCCAGGCCAAAAAGGAGTAATAAGGGAGCAGGTCACCTCCTACAACATCCCTAATCCTCTCCCTGACTCCTCACCGTATGAGCGGACCCCGATGGTGGGACGGCTCATACCCTGGATAGTGGATACCTAATATCCTGAGTCGCACTGGAAATACCTCACTTAGAAGCAGGGGAGAGACGACCTGTTCATTCCAGTAATGGAGGAACAGGAGTCTCTATCTAAGGCCGGGCTGCAAGGAGAGGGGAACACATACAGCTATAGAGATGGCAGGTAAGCGAAACCAATAACACACTTACCTGCCACAGACACACTGACTGGAACCCGTGCACAAGTGCTGGTGTCCACACCAACATTAAAAGGACACAGCACACACCACAACCACACAGGAACCCAGGACACCCATAGCTGCAATAAACGTGAGACACCATAAAAACATCTAACATCTATGACCACAAGGGTGGCCCTCACTGGACAGATGGAATATGAAGACCAGGAGGATAGCTCCAGCATACACCATGGCTGGAATACCCCTCCGCTTCAGGCATCCATCAGAGGCTAAATAGCCCAAGCAGCCACACCCACACACATAAACCCAGTGTTAACAAAACATTAGGAAGGGAGTTAACCCTTCCAACACCAGACAAGGGAAGGAAGCCACTTAAAGGGGAAGTGCACACACAAGCATAGAAAGCTACAGGTTGCTGCAGGCAACAACATGCGTCGCAACCATGTCACGGCAATCACCCAGAAGGCCGAGACACTGCCACCTCATGCACACACAGCAACACGTTGCCGCGGGCAACCGCAAGTGTAGCAACAGTGTCACAGCACACACCATAGGCCGTGACAATGACATACCCCAGGTACTTGGTCTTTTCTAACCCTATCGAGCACTTTTTTGGGTTAGTGGTTAAGCCAGCCTTCCTAAGGGAGTCCACTACAGCCTGTACTTTAGGTAAGTGACTTTCCCAGTCGGTGCTATGGACAACGATATCGTCCAAGTACGCCGAAGCGTATCGACGATGTGGACGGAGTACAATATCCATTAGCCTTTGAAACGTGGCGGGAGCGCCATGTAGACCAAAGGGTAATAACTTGTACTGATACAGCCCCTCTGGCGTGACGAAAGCTTTTTTTTCTTTGGCAGCCTCGGTCAAGGGTACCTGCCAAGACTTTTTGGTGAGGTCCAATACAGAAAAATACCAGGCTTGGCCCAACTTTTCAATAAGCTCATCCACTCGGGGCATGGGATACGCGTGAAACTTGGACACCTCATTAAGTTTGCGGAAGTCATTACAGAACCGCAACGTCCCGTCTGGCTTGGGTATTAATACTATCACACTGGCCCACTCACTTTTTGACTCCTTGATGACACCCAGCTGGAGCATTAGCTGCATTTCCTCCGTGATAGCTTGTCGCCGAGCCTCGGGTACCCGGTATGGTTTTAACCGGACTTTCGCCTGAGGCTCAGTGATAATGTCATGCCGGATTACAGACGTGCATCCAGGGAGGTCTGAGAACACATCCGTGTTCCGACTAATGAACTCCTTTGCTTCTTGAGCCTGTTTAGAGGAGAGGCTGTCAGCAATTTTCACGGTGGCAGCCGCTTCCCCTGCTTCAGACCAAGGGGCCGAAACCGCTTCCCCTAGGAACCCTGGTCGTGGGCTGTCTTCCGTACAGGTTTCCCTTTCCTTCCATGGTTTGAGCAGATTCACATGGTACACCTGCTGCGGCTTCCGCCTTCCTGGCTAGTGTACTTTGTAATCTACCTCTCCAATTTTTTCAAGTACCTCGTAGGGCCCCTGCCACCTAGCTAAGAACTTACTGTCTACAGTCGGTACCAGAACCAACACCCGATCACCCGAGTTAAAGTTTCGGACCCGAGCCTGCCGATAATAGACCCTACTCTGGGCTCTCTGCGCTGCCTCCATATGCTCCCTAACCAGAGGTAACACTGTTTCTATCCGTCCCTGCATCTGGGTGACGTACTCAACAACACTTTTGTGCGGTGTGGTTTGTTGTTCCACGCCTCTTTGGCGACATCCAACAAACCACGAGGGTGTCTGCCGTATAGCAGTTTGAAGAGCTAGAACCCGGTAGAGGCCTGGGGCACTTCTCGCACTGCGAAACATGAGATAGGGCAGAAGAAAGTCCCAGTCCCTCCCATCCTTAGACACCACTCTTTTCAACATATTTTTTAGCGTCTGGTTAAACCTCTCTACCAGGCCATCCGTTTTGCGGATGATACACGGATGTCCGTAATTGTTTTATGTGGAGCAACTTACAGAGTTCCCTCATGACCTTGGACATAAATGGGGTCCCTTGGTCAGTTAGAACCTACTTAGGCAGACCCACTCTAGAAAACACTTCCATTAACTCCTTAGCTATGAGTTTAGCTGACGTATGATGCAGTGGCACCACCTCCGGGTACCGCGTGGCGTAGTAGAGGATGACCAGGATGTGCTGGTGCCCTCTAGCTGACTTCGGTACTGGGCCTATGAGATCCACAGCGATCCGCTCGAATGGAACCTCAATAATCGGGAGAGGGACCAGGGGACTACGGAAATGTGGCTGGGGGCTGGTTATCTGGCAGGTTGGGCAAGACTTACAATACTCTTCTACCTCTCTGAACACACTGGTGTCCCCCAAGAACATGTTGGTGGGCTAAATCCAACATGAGCTTGCGGTACGCCTTGGGCACCACCAGCTGTTCAATATGCTCACCACGTAGTTGATTTACTCGGTACAGCATCTCCTGTTAACCACAAACATAGACTCGGCCCCAAGTTGTTGCGGCTCACCCTCTACCACTACTAAATTTTCACAGGCTCGAGATAGAGTCGGGTCCTGGTGCTGGGCTGTACCAAAATTATCTCCGGAGACGTTGAGGTCTGCCAACTCCGGACCCGGCGGCAAGTCCTCCACGTCTCCTACCATCACACTTAGCGGTGTTGTCTCCCCCTCCTCCACCAAAATGGCGGTCACCCCTACTGCTGGCCCTTCAGACTCAGGTTCCCAGGGTTCTGGTTTCCCCCCTGTGCCGGGCCACTCTGATAGGGTTACCTCTGTCTCATGTGTATTGGTGACTTTCGTAACCGGCCATAGTACCCGGAACCCGGGGAAGTCTCTCCCAATTATTAATTCATAAAGTAGCCCTGTGGCGACGGCCACCTCATGAGTCCACCTGCTGGCCACCGTTTTTAGACAGACCAATGCGGTGGGATAGTCCTTTAAATTCTCATGGATACAGACTACGCCGACCTTTCAGCCAGTATACTCAGCAGGCCGCACCAGGGCAGCCCTTACCAGGGACACCAGGCTCCCTGAATCCAGCAGTGCCACCGCCAGAGTGGCACAGGTGGCTATTGTCCATAGTCTCGGAGGTTCCTGTAGCACACAACCTTCTGGCATATAATGAGTGGCGGTAGCTATAGTTGGTGTCCATGGGTTCCCCCCGATGTGGACAGTCGGCCCTTATGTGTCCAGGCTCCTGACAATGCCAGCAGACCACCGGGTTTGGGTCTGCAGGGGGTACATCGCGGGCGGGTCTTGCTGGCGCAGGCCGCCGGGTCTGGGGTGGAGTTTTCCAGGGTTTGACTGGCCGCCTCCCAAAAGAACCCCCTGTAGATTTCCGGTGCCCTCGTAGCGCTCGACCAGGTTGACCATCTCCAGGGCATTACCCGGAGACACCTGGCAGGACCAGTGCTGGAGAGGGTACGGCAAAGCCCTCCAGAACACATCCGCCAGCAGACGGTCCAGCATAGCCGTGGGAGTCAAAACATCAGGCTGCAGCCATTTTTGCAACCGGTGTAACAGTTCATAGTACTGTGGTCTAGCGGGTTCAGCCGGGTTAAATTCCCACTGACGCACCGGCTGGGCCCGGACCAACACATTCACCCCCAGTCTCGCCAGGATCTCACCTTTTACGGTCAGGTAGCCGGCCGCTTGATCATCAGGGAGAAAAAAGAAAACTTGCTGGGGTCCAGAAGCCAGGAACGGAGCGACGACCTCAGCCCACTGGTCTCGGGGTAACTTTCTCTCACAGCCACCTTTTCGAATACCCCTAGATAGGTCTCGACGTCATCAGATGGGGTCATCTTTGGGATCATCGTGCAGACAGCTTTCCGGGCATCGTGGATGTTGTGGGATGCTCCTGCAGCTTGCAACGCCATTACATGCTGCAATAGTAGCTGGTTAGTTTCCTGCTGCTGCAAGTTAGCCTCCATGAGGGCCTTCACGACCACCTCCATTTTGTCAGGGGACATGGGTTGCAACCTTGCCGGCTTGATATAGGACATAAACTTGTGCCAGGGAAAACAAAAACTTTTCAGCCTTCAGGCCTGCCTCACTGCGTTTGCCCGCATCCAACACCAAATGTGGGGATTCGCTCTGGTAGGCAGGGTGAGCGGACGCAGTACAGAGGCCAAAACAAGCTTGTAAATCAAAGTTCAGTGTTTATTCACACATAGAAAAAAAACAAGCCAAAAGTAAGTGTTCATTTTTGGTGCCTGTTCACACCACACAAAGTTCACAGTGCAAAAAGACTTCACCTGGTCAGCAGATGATTTTCACACACAGTCAGCAGCAGGCTTTAGAGGCCTGTTTTCCCAGCCTAATGCTCTCACAAATAGATGCCTCCGTGTCTCAAACAACAGACTCCTCAGCTCCTCGGTCATGGAGGATAATCCACACCAGCTGAACGTGCTGGCTGGGTTTTTTATATTCCAGCCAAAACCCGGCCTGGAGCCGTGGGGAACAGCCACCCACCCTGCTCTTTGGCTGCTCCCAATAAGAACCGGCCCGGATTGGCTTTACAGCCATACTAACAGTTGAAGTGTCAGACTACACTACAGAATTGACACTTCAGGAAAAAATCAGGTTCTTACCTCACCGAGGCCAGGAACCTCGGTGACACGTATCTTCCGTCAATGACGGCTCCTTGTTCCTTCTTACACTGCATATAGCGCAATTATGTATCAATATGCACTTGCAGCATGTAGGATAGAGATGTCCTGAACTATTCGCCGGTGAACATAGCTTGTTCGCGTTCGCCGGAGCGGGCGAACATATGCGATGTTCGGTCCGCCCCTATACATCATCATTGAGCAAACTTTGACCCTGTACCTCACAGTCAGCAGACACATTCCAGCCAATCAGCATACCCTCCCTCCCAGACCCTCCCACCAACTATCAAAAAGCAAGGACAGCATCCATCTTAGATTCATTCTGAAGCTGCAGTGTTACAAATTTGACTAAGTTGTAATCACAATGCGATTAATACAGGTTATATTAATCGCATTGCGAATTCAACTTAGAGCTGGGTTCCTCATGGTTCTATTGCTAGAATATAACGAAGATTGAGAATATAGTGCTATATTCATTATATTCGTCAATTCTAGCAATACAACCATTAGGAACTCAGATCTAAGTTGTAATCGCAATGCGATTAATGCAGGTTATATTAATCGCATTGCGAATTCAACTTAGAGCTGGGTTCCTACTGGTTGTATTGCTAGGATATAACGAAGATTGAGAATATAGTGCTATATTCGTTATATTCGTCAATTCTAGCAATACAACCATTAGGAACTCAGATCTAAGTTGTAATCGCAATGCGATTAATACAAGTTATATTAATCGCATTGCGAATTCAACTTAGAGCTGGGTTCCTAATGGTTGTAATGCTAGGATATAACGAAGATTGAGAATATAGTGCTATATTTGTAATATTCGTCAATTCTAGCAATACAACCATTAGGAACTCAGATCTAAGTTGTAATCGCAATGCGATTAAGGCTGAGTTCACACGGGCGAGATTTCCGCGCGGGTGCAATGCGTGAGGTGAACGCATTGCACCCGCACTGAATCCGGACCCATTCACTTCTATGGGGCTGTGCACATGAGCTGTGATTTTCATGCATCACTTATGCGTTGCGTGAAAATCGCAGCATGCTCTATATTGTGCGTTTTTCACGCAACGCAGGCCCCATAGAAGTGAATGAGGCTGAGTAAAAATCGCAAGCATCTGCAATCAAGTGCGGATGCGGTGCGATTTTCATGCAAGGTTGCTAGGCGACAGTCTATTCACTGTATTATTTTCCCTTATAACATGGTTATAAGGGAAAATAATAGCATTCTTTAACCACCTCAGGACCGCCGTACGCAGGATTGCGTCTTTGCGGCGGCCCTGCTCTTCTGGGTGGACGCGCCGGTGCGTCCTCTCGCGAGACGCGAGATTTCCTGTGAACGCGCGCACACAGGCGCGCGCGCTCACAGGAACGGAAGGTAAGAGAGTTGATCTCCAGCCTGCCAGCGGCGATCGTTCGCTGGCAGGCTGGAGATGTGTTTTTTTTAACCCCTAACAGGTATATTAGACGCTGTTTTGATAACAGCGTCTAATATACCTGCTACCTGGTCCTCTGGTGGTCCCCTTTGTTTGGATCGACCACCAGAGGACACAGGTAGCTCAGTAAAGTCCCACCAAGCACCACTACACTACACTACACCCCCCCCCCGTCACTTATTAACCCCTTATTAGCCCCTGATCACCCCATATAGACTCCCTGATCACCCCCCTGTCATTGATTACACCCCTGTCATTGATCAACCCCCTGTAAAGCTCCATTCAGATGTCCGCATGATTTTTACGGATCCACTGATGGATGGATCGGATCTGCAAAACGCATACGGGCGTCTGAATGAAGCCTTACAGGGGCGTGATCAATGACTGTGGTGATCACCCCATATAGACTCCCTGATCACCCCCCTGTCATTGATTACCCCCCTGTCATTGATTACCCCCCTGTAAAGCTCCATTCAGATGTCCGCATGATTTTTACGCATGCACTGATAGATGGATCGGATCCGCAAAATGCATCCGGACGTCTGAATGAAGCCTTACAGGGGCATGATCAATGACTGTGGTTATCACCCCATATAGACTCCCTGATCACCCCCCTGTCATTGATCACCCCCCTGTAAAGCTCCATTCAGATGTCCGCATGATTTTTACGGATGCACTGATAGATGGATCGGATCCGCAAAACGCATCCGGACGTCTGAATGAAGCCTTACAGGGGCATGATCAATGACTGTGGTGATCACCCCATATAGACTCCCTGATCACCCCCCTGTCATTGATTACACCCCTGTCATTGATCACCCCCCTGTAAAGCTCCATTCAGATGTCCGCATGATTTTTACGGATGCACTGATAGATGGATCGGATCCGCAAAACGCATCCGGACGTCTGAATGAAGCCTTACAGGGGCGTGATCAATGACTGTGGTGATCACCCCATATAGACTCCCTGATCACCCCCCTGTCATTGATTACCCCCCTGTAAAGCTCCATTCAGATGTCCGCATGATTTTTACGGATGCACTGATAGATGGATCGGATCCGCAAAATGCATCCGGACGTCTGAATGAAGCCTTACAGGGGCATGATCAATGACTGTGGTTATCACCCCATATAGACTCCCTGATCACCCCCCTGTAAAGCTCCATTCAGATGTCCGCATGATTTTTACGGATGCACTGATAGATGGATCGGATCCGCAAAACGCATCCGGACGTCTGAATGAAGCCTTACAGGGGCGTGATCAATGACTGTGGTGATCACCCCATATAGACTCCCTGATCACCCCCCTGTCATTGATTACACCCCTGTCATTGATCACCCCCCTGTAAAGCTCCATTCAGATGTCCGCATGATTTTTACGGATGCACTGATAGATGGATCGGATCCGCAAAACGCATCCGGACGTCTGAATGAAGCCTTACAGGGGCGTGATCAATGACTGTGGTGATCACCCCATATAGACTCCCTGATCACCCCCCTGTCATTGATCACCCCCCTGTAAAGCTCCATTCAGATGTCCGCATGATTTTTACGGATGCACTGATAGATGGATCGGATCCGCAAAACGCATCCGGACGTCTGAATGAAGCCTTACAGGGGCGTGATCAATGACTGTGGTGATCACCCCATATAGACTCCCTGATCACCCCCCTGTCATTGATTACACCCCTGTCATTGATCACCCCCCTGTAAAGCTCCATTCAGATGTCCGCATGATTTTTACGGATGCACTGATAGATGGATCGGATCCGCAAAACGCATCCGGACGTCTGAATGAAGCCTTACAGGGGCGTGATCAATGACTGTGGTGATCACCCCATATAGACTCCCTGATCACCCCCCTGTCATTGATCACCCCCCTGTAAAGCTCCATTCAGATGTCCGCATGATTTTTACGGATGCACTGATAGATGGATCGGATCCGCAAAACGCATCCGGACGTCTGAATGAAGCCTTACAGGGGCGTGATCAATGACTGTGGTGATCACCCCATATAGACTCCCTGATCACCCCCCTGTCATTGATTACACCCCTGTCATTGATCACCCCCCTGTAAAGCTCCATTCAGACGTCCGCATGATTTTTACGGATCCACTGATAGATGGATCGGATCCGCAAAACGCATCCGGACGTCTGAATGAAGCCTTACAGGGGCATGATCAATGACTGTGGTGATCACCCCATATAGACTCCCTGATCACCCCCCTGTCATTGATTACCCCCCTGTAAAGCTCCATTCAGATGTCCGCATGATTTTTACGGATGCACTGATAGATGGATCGGATCCGCAAAACGCATACGGACGTCTGAATGAAGCCTTACAGGGGCATGATCAATGACTGTGGTTATCACCCCATATAGACTCCCTGATCACCCCCCTGTCATTGATCAACCCCCTGTCATTGATCACCCCCCCCTGTCATTGATCACCCCCCTGTCATTGATCAACCCCCTGTCATTGATCACCCCCCCCTGTCATTGATCACCCCCCTGTCATTGATCACCCCTCTGTAAGGCTCCATTCAGACATTTTTTTGGCCCAAGTTAGCGGAATTTTTATTTATTTTTCTTACAAAGTCTCATATTCCACTAACTTGTGTCAAAAAATAAAATCTCACATGAACTCACCATACCCCTCACGGAATCCAAATGCGTAAAATTTTTTAGACATGTATATTCCAGACTTCTTCTCACGCTTTAGGGCCCCTAGAATGCCAGGGCAGTATAAATACGCCACATGTGACCCCATTTCGGAAAGAAGACACCCCCAGGTATTCCGTGAGGGGCATATTGAGTCCATGAAAGATTGAAATTTTTGTCCCAAGTTAGCGGAACGGGAGACTTTGTGAGAAAAAAATAAAAAATATCAATTTCCGCTAACTTGTGCCAAAAAAAAAAAATTTCTATGAACTCGCCATGCCCCTCATTGAATACCTTGGGGTGTCTTCTTTCCAAAATGGGGTCACATGTGGGGTATTTATACTGCCCTGGCATTCTAGGGGCCCCAAAGCGTGAGAAGAAGTCTGGTATCCAAATGTCTAAAAATGCCCTCATAAAATGAATGTGGGCCCCTTTGCGCATCTAGGCTGCAAAAAAGTGTCACACATGTGGTATCGCCGTACTCAGGAGAAGTTGGGGAATGTGTTTTGGGGTGTCATTTTACATATACCCATGCTGGGTGAGAGAAATATCTTGGTCAAATGCCAACTTTGTATAAAAAAATGGGAAAAGTTGTCTTTTGCCAAGATATTTCTCTCACCCAGCAAGGGTATATGTAAAATGACACCCCAAAACACATTCCCCAACTTCTCCTGAATACGGCGATACCACATGTGTGACACTTTTTTGCAGCCTAGGTGGGCAAAGGGGCCCATATTCCAAAGAGCACCTTTAGGATTTCACAGGTCATTTACCTACCTAACACACATTAGGGCCCCTGGAAAATGCCAGGGCAGTATAACTACCACACAAGTGACCCCATTTTGGAAAGAAGACACCCCAAGGTATTCCGTGAGGGGCATGGCGAGTTCCTAGAATTTTTTATTTTTTGTCACAAGTTAGTGGAAAATGCTGATTTTTTTTTTTTTTTTTTTTTTTTATACAAAGTCTCATATTCCACTAACTTGTGACAAAAAATAAAAACTTCCATGAACTCACTATGCCCATCAGCGAATACCTTGGGGTCTCTTCTTTCCAAAATGGGGTCACTTGTGGGGTAGTTATACTGCCCTGGCATTCTAGGGGCCCAAATGTGTGGTAAGGAGTTTGAAATCAAATTCTGTAAAAAATGACAAGTGAAATCCGAAAGGTGCTCTTTGGAATATGGGCCCCTTTGCCCACCTAGGCTGCAAAAAAGTGTCACACATCTGGTATCTCCGTACTCAGGAGAAGGTGGGGAATGTGTTTTGGGGTGTCATTTTATATATACCCATGCTGGGTGAGAGAAATATCTTGGCAAACGACAACTTTTCCCATTTTTTTATACAAAGTTGGCATTTGACCAAGATATTTATCTCACCCAGCATGGGTATATGTAAAAAGACACCCCAAAACACATTCCTCAACTTCTCCTGAATACAGAGATACCAGATGTGTGACACTTTTTTGCAGCCTAGGTGGGCAAAGGGGCCCATATGCCAAAGAGCACCTTTCGGATTTCACAGGTCAATTTTTACAGAATTTGATTTCAAACTCCTTACCACACATTTGGGCCCCTAGAATGCCAGGGCAGTATAACTACCCCACAAGTGACCCCATTTTGGAAAGAAGAGACCCCAAGGTATTCGCTGATGGGCATAGTGAGTTCATGGAAGTTTTTATTTTTTGTCACAAGTTAGTGGAATATGAGACTTTGTATGAAAAAAAAAAAAAAAAAAAAAATAATCATTTTCCACTAACTTGTGACAAAAAATAAAAAATTCTAGGAACTCGCCATGCCCCTCACGGAATACCTTGGGGTGTCTTCTTTCCAAAATGGGGTCACTTGTGGGGTAGTTATACTGCCCTGGCATTCTAGGGGCCCAAATGTGTGGTAAGGAGTTTGAAATCAAATTCAGTAAAAAATGACCTGTGAAATCCGAAAGGTGCTCTTTGGAATGTGGGCCCCTTTGCCCACCTAGGCTGCAAAAAAGTGTCACACATCTGGTATCTCCGTACTCAGGAGAAGGTGGGGAATGTGTTCTGGGGTGTCATTTTATATATACCCATGCTGGGTGAGAGAAATATCTTGGCAAAAGACAACTTTTCCCATTTTTTTATACAAAGTTGTCATTTGACCAAGATATTTATCTCACCCAGCATGGGTATATGTAAAAAGACACCCCAAAACACATTCCTCAACTTCTCCTGAGTACGGGGATACCAGATGTGTGACACTTTTTTGCAGCCTAGGTGGGCAAAGGGGCCCATATTCCAAAGAGCACCTTTCGGATTTCACTTGTCATTTTTTACTGAATTTGATTTCAAACTCCTTACCACACATTTGGGCCCCTAGAATGCCAGGGCAGTATAACTACCCCACAAGTGACCCCATTTTGGAAAGAAGAGACCCCAAGGTATTCGCTGATGGGCATAGTGAGTTCATAGAACTTTTTATTTTTTGTCACAAGTTAGTGGAATATGAGACTTTGTAAGAAAAAAAAAAAAAAAAAAAAAAATCATCATTTTCCGCTAACTTGTGACAAAAAATAAAAAGTTCTATGAACTCACTATGCCCATCAGCGAATACCTTAGGGTGTGTACTTTCAGAAATGGGGTCATTTGTGGGGTGTTTGTACTGTCTGGGCATTGTAGAACCTCAGGAAACATGACAGGTGCTCAGAAAGTCAGAGCTGCTGCAAAAAGCGGAAATTCACATTTTTGTACCATAGTTTGTAAACGCTATAACTTTTACCCAAACCATTTTTTTTCTACCCAAACATTTTTTTTTTTATCAAAGACATGTAGAACTATAAATTTAGAGCAAAATTTCTATATGGATGTCGTTTTTTTTGCAAAATTTTACAACTGAAAGTGAAAAATGTCATTTTTTTGCAAAAAAATCGTTAAATTTCGATTAATAACAAAAAAAATAAAAATGTCAGCAGCAATGAAATACCACCAAATGAAAGCTCTATTAGTGAGAAGAAAAGGAGGTAAAATTCATTTGGGTGGTAAGTTGCATGACCGAGCAATAAATGGTGAAAGTAGTGTAGGTCAGAAGTGTAAAAAGTGGCCTGGTCTTTCAGGGTGTTTAAGCACTGGGGGCTGAGGTGGTTAATACAGAATGCTTAGTAGGTGGTCAATTGAGGGTTAAAAAATAAAAAATAATTAACTCACCTTCTCCTCTTGGTCGCGTAGCTGCCGGTCTCTTCTTACTTCTTTAATCATCAGCTGCCGGCTAAAGAACCTGTGGTGACGTCAGATCACATGGTCCAATCACATGGTCCATCACATGAGTTCACACGGGCGAGATTTCCGCGCGGGTGCAATGCGTGAGGTGAACGCATTGCACCCGCACTGAATCCGGACCCATTCACTTCTATGGGGCTGTGCACATGAGCTGTGATTTTCATGCATCACTTATGCGTTGCGTGAAAATCGCAGCATGCTCTATATTGTGCGTTTTTCACGCAACGCAGGCCCCATAGAAGTGAATGAGGCTGAGTGAAAATCGCAAGCATCTGCAATCAAATGCGGATGCGGTGCGATTTTCACGCACAGTTGCTAGGTGACAGTCTATTCACTGTATTGTTTTCCCTTATAACATGGTTATAAGGGAAAATAATAGCATTCTTTAATACAGAATGCTTAGTAGGTGGTCAATTGAGGGTTAAAAAAAAAAATTATTAATTCACCTTCTCCTCTTGATCGCGTAGCTGCCGGTCTCTTCTTACTTCTTTAATCATCAGCTGCCGGCTAAAGGACCTGTAATGACGTCAGATCACATGGTCCAATCACATGGTCCATCGCCGTGGTGATGGACCATGTGATTGGACCATGTGATCTGACGTCACCACAGGTCCTTTAGCCGGCAGCTGATGATTAAAGAAGTAAGAAGAGACCGGCAGCTACGCGATCAAGAGGAGAAGGTGAGTTAATTATTTTTTATTTTTTAACCCTCAATTGACCACCTACTAAGCATTCTGCATTAAAGAATGCTATTATTTTCCCTTATAACCATGTTATAAGGGAAAATAATAACATCTACACAACACCGAACCCAAACCTGAACTTCTGTGAAGAAGTCTGGGTCTGGGTACCACAGTCAGTTTTTTATCACGCTCGTGCAAAACGCATTCCACCCGCGCGATAAAAACTGAACAACGGAACGCAATCGCAGTCAAAACTGACTGCAATTGGGTACCTACTCGCGCAGGTTTGCCGCAACGCATCCGGACCTTATCCGGACATGCTCGTGTGAACTCAGCCTAATACAGGTTATATTAATCGCATTGCGAATTCAACTTAGAGCTGGGTTCCTAATGGTTGTATTGCTAGGATATAACGAAGATTGAGAATATAGTGCTATATTCGTTATATTAGTCAATTCTAGCAATACAACCATTAGGAACTCAGATCTAAGTTGTAATCGCAATGCGATTAAGGCTGAGTTCACACGGGCGAGATTTCTGCGCGGGTGCAATGCATGAGGTGAACGCATTGCACCCGCACTGAATCCGGACCCATTCACTTCTATGGGGCTGTGCACATGAGCTGTGATTTTCACGCATCACTTATGCGTTGCATGAAAATCGCAGCATGCTCTATATTTTGCGTTTTTCACACAACGCAGGCCCCATAAAAGTGAATGGGTCTGAGTGAAAATCGCAAGCATCTGCAATCAAGTGCAGATGCGGTGCGATTTTCACGCACGGTTGCTAGGTGACAGTAACATGGTTATAAGGGAAAATAATAGCATTCTTTAATACAGAATGCTTAGTAGGTGGTCAATTGAGGGTTAAAAAATAAAAAATAATTAACTCACCTTCTCCTCTTGCCGGTCTCTTCTTACTTCTTTAATCATCAGCTGCCGGCTAAAGGACCTGTGGTGACGTCAGATCACATGGTCCAACCACATGGTCCATCACCGTGGTAGTTGGTGTTGCTGAGAAATGGTCTGATTCTTCACATGACTGGGCTGTTAATATTCAGGGTTTTACACTATTTAGGGGATAGGGTTAATAGAAAAGGCGGTGCCTGTATGTGAGGAGTGTTATGAAGGCTAGTGTGAAAGAGGAAATTGTGGGTGAGGATGGTGTGGATGTTGAAACCTTATAGATGGAATTACAGAGGGATATAAACACTGAAAAAATAACTTGGTGTAATCTATAGACCTCCTAACATCACAGAAGAGATAGAAGTTCAACTGTATAACCAAATAGAGCGGGCGGCACAGGCTGGTACAGTGGTCATAATGTGAGATTTTAACTTCCCAGATTTTGACTGGGGTCATAGTTCGGCCTCAACTGCAAAGGGGAGAAGATTTCTCAGCTTTCTGCAGGACTACTTTATGGGCCAATTTGTAGAAGATCACGCTAGGGGTGATGTTTTGTTGGATCTGGTCATTTCTAATGATTGTTGGAAATGTTATTGTAGGTGAAACATACATAAGCAGATACTGTCACATAATAATACTGAGGATAAATGGGAGAGCTATAAATCCACATTGAGTCATTACACTACAAAATTTATTTCTGTAGGTAACAAGTATAAATGCTAAAATTAAACCCTGCATGGCTTACAGCTACTGTAAAATACATATCCTTTTTTCTAATCAGTTTTTATTTATTTATTTTACACACTTATACTGTATAGGACTGACATATTTTGCAGCGCTTTACAGACATTATCATCATTAGCATGTCTTTGGAGTGTGAATGGAAACTGGAGTACCCATTGGAAACCTATGCAAACACAGGTATAAAATACAAACTTTGTTTTCTGATAGCAGTCTTAATTATTCTGTTATCTGAACATGATTATGGTGGGGCGGCCATCTTGCCTGAGCTGTTCTTAACAGCATTTAGAACGTATTAACAAAATTGGTCAGGGCTCAGGAGGGGACCCTATTGACTTGTATGGGAGAGTTTTCTAGGCATGCTGTATGATCTGTGCATAGGTCATCGTATAAGGAAAGAATAGATTATCTATCTGTGAATGGTGGATCCTATCTTATCTATACACAGTGGTGATATCATTACAAGCAGGATTAGAATGATAGATAAACAGGTAACTCCAATGCCAACTGCTGTCACACAAGTCATCAACAGAGGGACCCTCTTGACTATCTGCCAAAGTATGTAATAGTGTTTTTCTGCCTCTTAGGAGAAAAGAAGGTGCCCCACTAAGAGGGGCAGTGAAGACAGAAAGGACAGCATTGAAAGGCTTCTTTGGTGCTGCATGGAAAATGAGCTGGAGGAATGATGTGACCCCTGGCTCCAAGGCACAGTGTCAGACTCAGAAGTCTCCTCTACATCATTTTGATGTGACTGAGAGGAGGAGTAAGCCATCCAATCCACAATCTTATCCTTTTTTCCTCAATGATAATATTATGCCTTTCTGAAGCCAGGGAGAACTGTGGCCTACTACTTCTACTAGAACTAATACTACTACCTTTGATCGGATAGCTGGTGCCTTGTCCTTCCACATTCTGGCTCTGGGAGGATAAGCTCTGGCCCTAGCTCTTTCATTTGGAAACCTTCCATATTACAAACATTTGCCTAATGTGCACAGACACACAAAGTATGAAACGGTTTAGAAGTTTGTTTGCTGTAACTTAAAGGGGTTGTCCGCTTTTTACTATAGATGACCTATTCTGTGCTCTGTTTACTTGCTTACCACAGCAGTTGCAGTGGTTAGCAGGTGTAATTAGAAATATGGCGTCCCCATCCACTTCTGTTGGATGGCTCTTTAGTATTCACATGAACAGACACAGCTGTCCCATAGAAATGAAAGGGGAACACCATAGTTGAAATTGCACCTGGACACCAATGCAATTGCTGTGGCAAGCAGGTAAACAGAGCAGTGAAGGCAGAGCTCAAACAGCTGATCGTCAGGGGGTGCCGGGAGTCGGACCCACCAATCTGATGTTGATGACAACCCCTTCAAACATTGCAATTAAATGTCTTTCCCTTTCCACAAACACACTGCTATGAAAATTTACTTTGGGAATAAAGCCGTATATGCACCACTTACACATTTGGGCCAAATGTCATATGTGCGTTCAAATACGCATATTCAGAAAAAAGCTTCTCTAGTGTAAAACACAAGTTGTCAACTTACTATGAGATTATTCCCCCCCCCCCTCCACACCAGCACTTGAACTGTCTGGAGAAGTTCTGTCCCAGATTTCGGCTTTCTATTTTAGGTGTTTTCACTCAGAGATTTGAAAATCACATGTTTCTCATTTGTATTGATATTATTGCAACCCACAGCAACACTTGAATTGTCTGGAGATGCCCTGTAAAATATTTTGGCCTAATATTTCAGGTTTTTACTGAAGTATTTAAAATAGTACCCTCTGAATTGAAAAACAAGCCGTGTACACTTGTATTGTAATTTTTGCAACCCACACCAACACTTGAACTAAGTGTAGATGCCAGGTACCAGATTTTAACCTACTATTTCAGGTGTTTTCACTCAGAGATTTAAAACAGTACCCTCTGGATTGTACAAAACGCATTGTACACTTGTATTGCTATTTTTGCAACCCACATCAATACTTGAACTGTCTGGAGATGCCGTGTATTCCCATCTCAGACAATGAAGCTAGGGCCCTTCACACAGGGTAATCTGTACTTTTCATTGATACCATTCTGGGGTGTGTATTACTTTATGATCAGTTTTTATAAAAAAATTTGTGCGAGCTGAGCAACCAAAATATGGAAGATCATCCATTTTGGCTTTTTTCAGTTTTTCCATTTGCCATATGGGATAAATATTTTTTAAATGTTAATAGTACAGGTGTTTTTGCATGTGGCAATACCCATGATGTTTATTTTTTTATTGTTTATGTACTTTTATTTTAATTTTGGGGAAAGGGGCCCCCCTTTGAATTTTTTTACTTTTTTATATTTTTAAAAACCTTTTTATTTATTTGTTATAATTTTTTATAGTTCCCCTTGGGAACTATTTTAAGCAATCATTATATTGCTTTTCTTTTTTTTTTTATATAAACTTTTATTCAGATCAGGATTTACAGTGCTCATTTACACATACAATAAGTAATGTTCCATCATACAAGAAATACAAAGTACATCTTATCCATTCTACAGTAGAACCATAAAGAAGTGCAATCCTCCTGGTCCACTTTAGTTTAAACAGTTGCACATCCTGACCCTTTTTTCATATAGGTAACCCCTTCCCTTCCCCACCCACCCCCAAGAAAAACCCTCAGCACTGTGGGGTTCCCCGACCAA
Organism: Bufo bufo; assembly: GCF_905171765.1. Classification (NCBI taxonomy): domain Eukaryota; kingdom Metazoa; phylum Chordata; class Amphibia; order Anura; family Bufonidae; genus Bufo; species Bufo bufo. Next base: position 461,405,469 of record NC_053389.1, on the reverse strand, counting down.
CTGACTATACCGCTAGTTTTCCCAAAACATTGACTATTTGTTCATTTGGTCATAAACCATGAAGTTCCAACAAACGGATTCATCACCTCTTGGAATTCATGAGTAGTGAGCGCCTCTTCAATAAACCTTCTCCATTTTTTAAAAGAAATTCCCAGTAGTATTTTCTTTATTTATTTCCGTATCTAATGTATCCATGTACGTGACCCTTTTTGTTGTCCCTATGACTTAATCTAAAGTGGGTAACTGGGATTGTAACCACTTTCTCAGAATACATTTTTGGGCTGTAAATAAGATGTAACAAACCCCACCCCCAGCCACCACCCCTCCCTTTCCCTTGCCGCACAAAAACCTCCTATCCTTTCTCCCCCATGAAAGCATTTTTATTTGGACTTCACTTTTTTCCCTGCATTGTCTCAGAGACTTTGCTATCTCCCCCTCTTCCTTCTTTTTTTTAGTTCTTTCCTTTATCTCCTCCACCGTTGCACCCAATAAAGTAGTAGTTGGCCACAATTCCACTGAGCTCATCTTTTGGTCTTCCTCCCTTTCCTCTGACTATCTCCTCCCTCTTGCCCCCCCCCAAGTAGTAACCTTCTATATGTGCTATAAGGGTCCTCTCCCTCTAAAGTGGCACTGGCCCTATTCAGAAGAGGATATATAAACATATTATTACAAAAAGAGAAGAAGAAAAAAAGAGAAAAAGACTACTCAGTCCCACAATCTATTAGTGGTCTCTAGTGATGGACGAACATCGGCAGTGAAGATTCGCGAACGCGATCAAATGTTCGCGAACCGCAAGTTTGCAGCGGGCCTCATTCACTTTATTGGCAGGTGAACCTGAAAAACCTTCAGGTCATATTTTCAGCAACCATTTTAATGCGTCTTAAAGAGAAACTGTCAAAAATGTGCCCTGCTGGAGCCTAGAAATTTTTTATTTTAGACCACGGGAGTACAGGCCCCAAACATTAGGCATTCATCGGACAGAAAACATCAAGTGATTATGCGGCTGGAGGTACAGTATTTTAGACGGTCACCGTATAACAATTTTACTGTTGGCCAGTTAGATTTCAGGCCCCAAAAATTATGCATTCACCGTACATAAAATATCAAGTGATTAAGAGGCTGGAGATATATTAGATGGTCGATGGATATCAATTTTACTGCAGGCCAGTGGACTATAGGCCCCAAAAATTATTCATTCACCGTACAGAAAAGAACAATTGATAATGTGGCTGGAGGGACATAAGGCGGTCACTGTATAACAATTTTACTGTTGGCCAATTAGATTACAGGTCCCAAAAATTTTGCATTCACCGTACATAAAAGATCAAATGATTGTGTGGCTGGAGGCATATTAGACGGTCAATGGATATCAATTTTACTGTAGGTCAGTGGACTACAGGCCCCAGAAATTATTCATTCACCGGACTGAAAAGATCAAGTAATTATGTGGTTGGAGGTATATTAGATGGTCATTGGATAACAATTTTACTTCAGGCCAGTGGAGTACAGGCCCCAAATATTATTCATTTAACGTACAGAAAAGATCAAGTGATTATGTGGCTGGAGGTATATTAGACGGTAATTGGATATCAATTTTACTGCAGGCCAGTACAAATACATGTCAAATACACTGCGTGCAGAATTATTAGGCAAATGAGTATTTTGACCACATCATCCTCTTTATGCATGTTGTCTTACTCCAAGCTGTATAGGCTCGAAAGCCTACTACCAATCAAGCATATTAGGTGATGTGCATCTCTGTAATGAGAAGGGGTGTGGTCTAATGACATCAACACCCTATATTAGGTGTGCATAATTATTAGGCAACTTCCTTTCCTTTGGCAAAATGGGTCAAAAGAAGGACTTGACAGGCTCAGAAAAGTCAAAAATAGTGAGATATCTTGCAGAGGGATGCAGCACTCTTAAAATTGCAAAGCTTCAAGGTGTGCAATACTCAGAGACATGGCCATGGTAAGAAAGGCTGAAAGACGACCACCACTGAACAAGACACACAAGCTGAAACGTCAAGACTGGGCCAAGAAATATCTCAAGACTGATTTTTCTAAGGTTTTATGGACTGATGAAATGAGAGTGAGTCTTGATGGGCCAGATGGATGGGCCCGTGGCTGGATTGGTAAAGGGCAGAGAGCTCCAGTCTGACTCAGACGCCAGCAAGGTGGAGGTGGAGTACTGGTTTGGGCTGGTATCATCAAAGATGAGCTTGTGGGGCCTTTTCGGGTTGAGGATGGAGTCAAGCTCAACTCCCAGTCCTACTGCCAGTTTCTGGAAGACACCTTCTTCAAGCAGTGGTACAGGAAGAAGTCTGCATCCTTCAAGAAAAACATGATTTTCATGCAGGACAATGCTCCATCACACGCGTCCAAGTACTCCACAGCGTGGCTGGCAAGAAAGGGTATAAAAGAAGAAAATCTAATGACATGGCCTCCTTGTTCACCTGATCTGAACCCCATTGAGAACCTGTGGTCCATCATCAAATGTGAGATTTACAAGGAGGGAAAACAGTACACCTCTCTGAACAGTGTCTGGGAGGCTGTGGTTGCTGCTGCACGCAATGTTGATGGTGAACAGATCAAAACACTGACAGAATCCATGGATGGCAGGCTTTTGAGTGTCCTTGCAAAGAAAGGTGGCTATATTGGTTACTGATTTGTTTTTGTTTTGTTTTTGAATGTCAGAAATGTATATTTGTGAATGTTGAGATGTTATATTGGTTTCACTGGTAAAAATAAATAATTGAAATGGATATATATTTGTTTTTTGTTAAGTTGCCTAATAATTATGCACAGTAATAGTCACCTGCACACACAGATATCCCCCTAAAATAGCTAAAACTAAAAACAAACTAAAAACTACTTCCAAAAATATTCAGCTTTGATATTAATGAGTTTTTTGGGTTCATTGAGAACATGGTTGTTGTTCAATAATAAAATTAATCCTCAAAAATACAACTTGCCTAATAATTCTGCACTCCCTGTACATATGTTTAAAATAACAAAAAATATAAAATTGGATTAAAAGCATGGCTAACGAAATCCTCCCTCTTGAAAAAAACAACAAATGATAATAGTTGATAACACGTGGTCGTCACAGGTGTTGAATTCCTCTGTGGCCCCAAACATTAGGCATTCACCGGACAGAAACAGTCTTTTATGCTGCTGTATTTACATAAGACAGAGACCATTATTTGTTCTGGGTTGTGGCAGATATATGTGGGCTGGCATGAGGAAATTCAATTAAATGGTCATCACAGGTTTTGAATTCCTCCTGTCGGGTGGTAATAATTCAATTAAGAATTATTAATTATTGTCATAAAAATAATTAACCATAAAAAAAAAAAAAAAAAAAATTATAAAATTTGTCATAAATTGATACAATTCACATCTGAGTCCGACTATTTCCTCAGATAAATAAGTTCTTTTTGACGTGAGATGACGTTAATGATAAAATGTAGTTCTGCATTATACAATACTACACAGGTATTATAAAAATATGCAGATTTATTGGTTACAAGTAGAGTTGAGCGAACACCTGGATGTTCGGGTTCGACGAGTTCGGCCGAACTTTCGAAAAATGTTCGGGTTCGGGATCCGAACTCGACCCGAACTTCATCCCGAACCCGAACCCCATAGAAGTCAATGGGGACCCGAACTTTTGGGCACTAAAAAGGCTGTAAAACACACCCGGAAAGGGCTAGAGGGCTGCAAAAGGCAGCAAAATGTAGTTAAATCCCCTGCAAACAAATGTAGATAGGGAAATGATGAGTTAACATAAAATAAATAAAAATTAAACAATATTAATTGGAGTGAGGTCCCATAGCACAGAATCAGGCTTCAAGTCACCCACCAATGGAGAAGGTCACTTACTATTATTTTGACCACAGCACCCAGACAAAGGAGAGAGGTCCCACAGCAGAGAACCAGGCATCATATCACCCACCACAGGAGTAGGCCACCATTTAGTTACTTTGACCCCTACACCCAGACGGAGGAGAGAGGTTACACAGCAGAGAATCAGGCATTTAGATCACCCACCACAGGAGTAGGCCACCATTGAATCAGACCCCGGCAACCATGTCAGATGGCACAAGCATAAGCTTTATATCAATCAGCACAGGAGAAGGCGACTTTGACAGACTTTGACCCCTACACCCGGACGGAGGAGAGAGGTTTCAAAGCAGAGAATCAGGCATTTAGATCACCCACCACAGGAGTAGGCCCCAATTTAATGGGACCCCGGCAACCATGTCAGATGGCACAACCATCAGCTTCATATCAATCAGCACAGGAGAAGGCGACTTTGAAAGACTTTGACCCCTACACCCAGACGGAGGAGAGAGGTTTCACAGCAGAGAATCAGGCATTTAGATCACCCACCACAGGAGTAGGCCCCCATTGAATCAGACCCTGGCAACCATGTCAGATGGCACAACCATCAGCTTTATATCAATCAGCACAGGAGAAGGCGACTTTGAAAGACTTTGACCCCTACACCCAGATGGAGGAGAGAGGTTTCACAGCAGAGAATCAGGCATCATATCAACCACCACAGGAGAAGCCACCATTTAGTTACTTTGACCCCTGCACCCAGGAAGAGGAGAGAGGCACCACAGCACATATTCTGGCATCGTATCAGCCACCACAGGAGAAGCCACCATTGAGTTACTTTGACCCCCGCACCCAGGAAGAGGAGAGAGGCACCACAGCACATATTCTGGCATCATATCAGCCACCACAGGAGAAGCCACCATTGAGTTACTTTGACCCCCGCACCCAGGAAGAGGAGAGAGGCACCACAGCACATATTCTGGCATCATATCAGCCACCACAGGAGAAGCCACCATTTAGTTACTGTGACCCCTTCACCCAAACAGAGGAGAGAGGTTCCACATCAGAGAATCAGGCATCATATCAACCACCACAGGAGTAGGCCACAATTTAGTTTATTTGACCCCTGCACCCAGGAAGAGGAGAGAGGCCCCACAGCACATATTCTGGCATCATATCACACACCACAGGAGAAGGCCTCTTTCAGTGATTTAGGCCTTTGGACCCAGACAGAGGAGAGAGGTCAGAGATTAGCTTCATATCCCCCAGCACAGCAGAAGACCGCTTTATTTGACTTAGGCCTCAGCACCCAGACAGAAGACAGAGGTAGCATGGCAGAGGTTATGGCTTCATGTCACCCGTTAGTTTAACCGGCCACTTTCATCTGGTTAGGCCCCGGCGCCCAGACAGAGAAGAGTTTCATTCAACTGTGGGTTTCATAAAATTTGTATCAAATAAAGAAGTGGCCCGTAGCACAACAAGACATGTTTTAGGCAGTTAATAAGGACTACTCTGCACAAGGGAGGGACAGGTCCTGTGGGATCCATGCCTGGTTCATCTTTATGAAGGTCAGCTTGTCCACGTTGGCTGTGGACAGGCGGCTGCGCTTGTCAGTAATGACGCCCCCTGCCGTGCTGAATACGCGTTCAGATAAAACGCTGGCCGCCGGGCAGGAAAGCACCTCCAAGGCATAACATGCTAACTCTGGCCACGTGGACAATTTCGAAACCCAGTAGTTGAATGGGGCCGAACCATCCGTCAGGATGTGGAGGGGTGTGCAGACATACTGTTCAACCATGTTAGTGAAATGCTGCCTCCTGCTAACACGTTCCGTATCAGGTGTCGGTGCAGATAGCTGTGGCGTGGAGACAAAACTTTTCCACATTTCTGCCATGCTAACCCTGCCCTCAGATGAGCTGGCCGTGACACAGCTGCGTTGGCGACCTCTTGCCACTCCTCTGCCTTCACCTTCCACCTGTTCCCCTGTGACATGTGGGAATGCTCTCAAGAGCGCCTCTATCAGCGTGCGCTTGTACTCGCGCATCTTACGGTCGCGCTCCAGTTCAGGAATTAAAGTGGGCACATTGTCTTTATACCGGGGATCCAGCAGGGTGGCCACCCAGTAGTCTGCACACGTTAAAACGTGGGCAACTCTGCTGTCGTTGCGCAGGCATTGGAGCATATATTCGCTCATGTGGGCCAGGCTACCCATGGGTAAGGACAAGCTGTCCTCTGTGGGAGGCGTATCGTCATCGTCCACCGTATCCCCCCAGCCACGCACCAGTGATGGGCCTGGGCTGCCACCCCGCTGTGAACTTGCGTCATCCTCGTCCCCCTCCACCTCCTCCTCCTCATCCTCCTCGTCCTCCAGTACAGTGCCTTGGCTGGCGACTTGTGAACCTGTCCTCTGCTGCTTAAACAAACCTCCCTCTGAGCCACTTCGAACAGACTGGCCCGAAAGTGTTAGAAACGAGCCCTCATCCTCCTCCTCCTCCTCCACCTGGGCCACCTCCTCTAACATCATTGCCCTAAGTGTTTTCTCAAGGAGACATAGAAGTGGTATTGTAACGCTGATAACAGTGTCATCGCCACTGGCCATGTTGGTGGAGTACTCGAAACAGCGCAGCAGGGCACACAGGTCTCGCATGGAGGCCCAATCATTGGTGGTGAAGTGGTGCTGTTCGGCAGTACGACTGACGCGAGCGTGCTGCAGCTGAAACTCCACTATGGCCTGCTGCTGCTCTCACAGTCTCTCCAGCATGTGCAAGGTGGAGTTCCACCGGGTGGGCACGTCGCATATGAGGCGGTGAGCGGGAAGGCCGAAGTTCCGCTGTAGCGCAGACAGGCGAGCAGCGGCAGGATGTGAACGGCGGAAGCGCGCACAGACGGCCCGCACTTTATGCAGCAGCTCTGACATGTTGGGGTAGTGGTGAATGAACCTCTGCACCACCAAGTTCAGCACATGCGCCAGGCAAGGGATGTGCGTCAAACCGGCTAGTCCCAGAGCTGCCACGAGATTTCGCCCATTATCGCATACCACCAGGCCTGGCTTGAGGCCCACCGGCAGAAACCACTCGTCGGTCTGTTGTTCAATACCCCGCCACAACTCCTTTGCGCTGTGGGGCCTGTCCCCCAAACATATGAGTTTCAGAATGGCCTGCTGACGTTTACCCCGGGCTGTGCTGAAGTTGGTGGTGAAGGTGTGTGGCTGACCGGATGAGCTGGTGGAAGCAGTGGAGGAGGAAGCCGAGTAGGAGGAGGAGGCTACAGGAGGCAGAGAATGATGCCCTGCGATCCTAGGGGGCGGAAGGACGTGCGCCAAGGAACTGTCCGCCGGGGGCCCAGCCGCCACTACATTCATCCAGTGTGCAGTTAGTGAGATATAGCGTCCCTGGCCGTGCTTACTGGTCCACGTATCTGTGGTTAGGTGGACCTTGCCACAAATGGCGTTGCGCAGTGCACACTTGATTTTATCGGGCACTTGCATGTGCAGGGAAGGCACGGCTGTCTTGGAGAAGTAGTGGCGGCTGAGAACCACATACTGCGGGACAGCCATGGCCATCAGCTGTTTGAAGCTGTCTGTGTCCACCAGCCGGAATGACAGCATTTCAAAGGCCAGCAGTTTAGAAATGCTGGCGTTCAGGCCAAGGGCTCGAGGGTGACTCGGGGGGAATTTGCGCTTCCTCTCTAAGGTTTGAGATATTGAGAGCTGAACGCTGCTGTGTGATATAGTGGAGACGCTAGTTGACGGTGGCGGTGGTGGTGGTGTCGGTGGCACATCCTCTGTTTGCTGCTCGGCAGGTGGCAACATTCCTCTCGAGGCGGAAGCCGAGGCAGCAGCGGTAGAGGGAGCAGGGGGAGCCTCAGCGAGTGCCTGGTTTTTAAGGTGTGTACCCCACTGCAGTTCATGCTTTGCATGTAGATGCCTGGTCATGCAGGTTGTGCTGAGGTTCAGAACGTTAATGCCTCGCCTCAGGCTCTGATGGCAGAGCGTGCAAGTCACTCGGGTCTTGTCGGTAGGACATTGTTTAAAGAAGTGCCATGCCAGGGAACTCTTTGAAGCTGCCTTTGTGGGGCTGGGTCCCTGTTGGCGATGTCCAGTAGCAGGCGAACTCTGGGGGCGGCGGCTCGTCTGCTTTGGCCCCCTGCTCCCTCTTTGGCTTCGCTGTTGTCTCGGTCTCACCACTACCTCTTCCTCTGAACTGTGAAAGTCATCGCCACGACCTTCAGTCCATGTGGGGTCTAAGACCTCATCGTCCTCTGCATCGTCTTCCACCCAGTCTCCCTCCCTGACCTCCTCCTGTTCAGTCTGCACACTGCAAAAAGACGCGGCAGTGGGCACCTGTGTTTCGTCATCATCAGAGAGTCGGTGAATCTGCTGTGGTGGTATTCCCATGTCCTCTTCATCTGGAGACATAAGTGGTTGTGCGTCAGTGCATGGTATGTCTTCCTCCACTGGGGAAGGGCTAGGTGGACGCCCCTGGGAAACCCTGGAAGCAGAGTCTTCAAACAGAAGAAGAGACTGCTGCATAACTTGTGGCTCAGACCGTTTCCCTGATATGCTTGGGGGTGATGTGACAGACTGATGGGCTTGGTTTTCAGGTGCCACCTGTGCGCTTTCCGCAGAAGACTGGGTGGAAGACCATGTGGTGAACGTGCTGGAAGCACTGTCGGCCACCCAATCGATTAATGCCTGTACCTGCTCAGGCCTTACCATCCTAAGAGCGGCATTGGGCCCCACGAGATATTGCGGTACATTCTGCCGGCTAGTTGAGGGAGTTCGTTCCCTACTGTGTGCGCCTGGGGCCGAACGGCCACGTCCTCTACCAGCAACAGAGGCTCCACGGACACCACCACAACCGCGTCCTCGTCCCTTAATAGTATTTTTCTTCATTGTTGCGATTCAACTCGCACCACAATGAAATATATTATTTTTTATAAGCAAAATCCCCTCACTGGAATACTTTCAGTCTTTTGACTGTATGGATTACAGATGGAATGACTGTTATATGTGAGTACCGCTTTCTTTGACAGATTCTAGTATGGGTACATATATGTTTTCCCAACCCCAGCACATTAGTTTGCTAATTCCAGATGTATGAAACGCAGGCCTAACTGTATCTAGTATATTGAACGCCAGATAAACTAACTTGGCCTTTTTTAAATAAAAAAAATCCCCTCACTGGAATTCTTTCAGTCTTTTGACTGTATGGATTACAGATGGAATGACTGTTATATGTGAGTACCGCTTTCTTTGACAGATTCTAGTATGGGTACATATATGTTTTCCCAACCCCAGCACATTAGTTTGCTAATTCCAGATGTATGAAACGCAGGCCTAACTGTATCTAGTATATTGAACGCCAGATAAACTAACTTGGCCTTTTTTAAATAAAAAAAAAATTCCCTCACTGGAATACTTTCAGTCTTTTGACTGTATGGATTACAGATGGAATGACTGTTATATGTGAGTACCGCTTTCTTTGACAGATTCTAGTATGGGTACATATATGTTTTCCCAACCCCAGCACATTAGTTTGCTAATTCCAGATGTATGAAACGCAAGCCTAACTGTATCTAGTATATTGAACGCCAGATAAACTAACTTGGCCTTTTTTAAATAAAAAAAATTCCCTCACTGGAATACTTTCAGTCTTTTGACTGTATGGATTACAGATGGAATGACTGTTATATGTGAGTACCGCTTTCTTTGACAGATTCTAGTATGGGTACATATATGTTTTCCCAACCCCAGCACATTAGTTTGCTAATTCCAGATGTATGAAACGCAGGCCTAACTGTATCTAGTATATTGAACGCCAGATAAACTAACTTGGCCTTTTTTAAATAAAAAAAATTCCCTCACTGGAATACTTTCAGTCTTTTGACTGTATGGATTACAGATGGAATGACTGTTATATGTGAGTACCGCTTTCTTTGACAGATTCTAGTATGGGTACATATATGTTTTCCCAACCCCAGCACATTAGTTTGCTAATTCCAGATGTATGAAACGCAGGCCTAACTGTATCTAGTATATTGAACGCCAGATAAACTAACTTGGCCTTTTTTAAATAAAAAAAATCCCCTCACTGGAATACTTTCAGTCTTTTGACTGTATGGATTACAGATGGAATGACTGTTATATGTGAGTACCGCTTTCTTTGACAGATTCTAGTATGGGTACATATATGTTTTCCCAACCCCAGCACATTAGTTTGCTAATTCCAGATGTATGAAACGCAGGACTAACTGTATCTAGTATATTGAACGCCAGATAAACTAACTTGGCCTTTTTTAAATAAAAAAAAAATTCCCTCACTGGAATACTTTCAGTCTTTTGACTGTATGGATTACAGATGGAATGACTGTTATATGTGAGTACCGCTTTCTTTGACAGATTCTAGTATGGGTACATATATGTTTTCCCAACCCCAGCACATTAGTTTGCTAATTCCAGATGTATGAAACGCAGGCCTAACTGTATCTAGTATATTGAACGCCAGATAAACTAACTTGGCCTTTTTTAAATAAAAAAAATCCCCTCACTGGAATACTTTCAGTCTTTTGACTGTATGGATTACAGATGGAATGACTGTTATATGTGAGTACCGCTTTCTTTGACAGATTCTAGTATGGGTACATATATGTTTTCCCAACCCCAGCACATTAGTTTGCTAATTCCAGATGTATGAAACGCAGGCCTAACTGTATCTAGTATATTGAACGCCAGATAAACTAACTTGGCCTTTTTTAAATAAAAAAAAAATTCCCTCACTGGAATACTTTCAGTCTTTTGACTGTATGGATTACAGATGGAATGACTGTTATATGTGAGTACCGCTTTCTTTGACAGATTCTAGTATGGGTACATATATGTTTTCCCAACCCCAGCACATTAGTTTGCTAATTCCAGATGTATGAAACGCAGGCCTAACTGTATCTAGTATATTGAACGCCAGATAAACTAACTTGGCCTTTTTTAAATAAAAAAAATTCCCTCACTGGAATACTTTCAGTCTTTTGACTGTATGGATTACAGATGGAATGACTGTTATATGTGAGTACCGCTTTCTTTGACAGATTCTAGTATGGGTACATATATGTTTTCCCAACCCCAGCACATTAGTTTGCTAATTCCAGATGTATGAAACGCAGGCCTAACTGTATCTAGTATATTGAACGCCAGATAAACTAACTTGGCCTTTTTTAAATAAAAAAAATTCCCTCACTGGAATACTTTCAGTCTTTTGACTGTATGGATTACAGATGGAATGACTGTTATATGTGAGTACCGCTTTCTTTGACAGATTCTAGTATGGGTACATATATGTTTTCCCAACCCCAGCACATTAGTTTGCTAATTCCAGATGTATGAAACGCAGGCCTAACTGTATCTAGTATATTGAACGCCAGATAAACTAACTTGGCCTTTTTTAAATAAAAAAAATCCCCTCACTGGAATACTTTCAGTCTTTTGACTGTATGGATTACAGATGGAATGACTGTTATATGTGAGTACCGCTTTCTTTGACAGATTCTAGTATGGGTACATATATGTTTTCCCAACCCCAGCACATTAGTTTGCTAATTCCAGATGTATGAAACGCAGGCCTAACTGTATCTAGTATATTGAACGCCAGATAAACTAACTTGGCCTTTTTTAAATAAAAAAAAAATTCCCTCACTGGAATACTTTCAGTCTTTTGACTGTATGGATTACAGATGGAATGACTGTTATATGTGAGTACCGCTTTCTTTGACAGATTCTAGTATGGGTACATATATGTTTTCCCAACCCCAGCACATTAGTTTGCTAATTCCAGATGTATGAAACGCAGGCCTAACTGTATCTAGTATATTGAACGCCAGATAAACTAACTTGGCCTTTTTTAAATAAAAAAAATTCCCTCACTGGAATACTTTCAGTCTTTTGACTGTATGGATTACAGATGGAATGACTGTTATATGTGAGTACCGCTTTCTTTGACAGATTCTAGTATGGGTACATATATGTTTTCCCAACCCCAGCACATTAGTTTGCTAATTCCAGATGTATGAAACGCAGGCCTAACTGTATCTAGTATATTGAACGCCAGATAAACTAACTTGGCCTTTTTTAAATAAAAAAAATTCCCTCACTGGAATACTTTCAGTCTTTTGACTGAATGGATTACAGATGGAATGACTGTTATATGTGAGTACCGCTTTCTTTGACAGATTCTAGTATGGGTACATATATGTTTTCCCAACCCCAGCACATTAGTTTGCTAATTCCAGATGTATGAAACGCAGGCCTAACTGTATCTAGTATATTGAACGCCAGATAAACTAACTTGGCCTTTTTTAAATAAAAAAAATTCCCTCACTGGAATACTTTCAGTCTTTTGACTGTATGGATTACAGATGGAATGACTGTTATATGTGAGTACCGCTTTCTTTGACAGATTCTAGTATGGGTACATATATGTTTTCCCAACCCCAGCACATTAGTTTGCTAATTCCAGATGTATGAAACGCAGGCCTAACTGTATCTAGTATATTGAACGCCAGATAAACTAACTTGGCCTTTTTTAAATAAAAAAAATTCCCTCACTGGAATACTTTCAGTCTTTTGACTGTATGGATTACAGATGGAATGACTGTTATATGTGAGTACCGCTTTCTTTGACAGATTCTAGTATGGGTACATATATGTTTTCCCAACCCCAGCACATTAGTTTGCTAATTCCAGATGTATGAAACGCAGGCCTAACTGTATCTAGTATATTGAACGCCAGATAAACTAACTTGGCCTTTTTTAAATAAAAAAAATTCCCTCACTGGAATACTTTCAGTCTTTTGACTGTATGGATTACAGATGGAATGACTGTTATATGTGAGTACCGCTTTCTTTGACAGATTCTAGTATGGGTACATATATGTTTTCCCAACCCCAGCACATTAGTTTGCTAATTCCAGATGTATGAAACGCAGGCCTAACTGTATCTAGTATATTGAACGCCAGATAAACTAACTTGGCCTTTTTTAAATAAAAAAAATCCCCTCACTGGAATACTTTCAGTCTTTTGACTGTATGGATTACAGATGGAATGACTGGTATATGTGAGTACCGCTTTCTTTGACAGATTCTAGTATGGGTACATATATGTTTTCCCAACCCCAGCACATTAGTTTGCTAATTCCAGATGTATGAAACGCAGGCCTAACTGTATCTAGTATATTGAACGCCAGATAAACTAACTTGGCCTTTTTTAAATAAAAAAAATCCCCTCACTGGAATACTTTCAGTCTTTTGACTGTATGGATTACAGATGGAATGACTGTTATATGTGAGTACCGCTTTCTTTGACAGATTCTAGTATGGGTACATATATGTTTTCCCAACCCCAGCACATTAGTTTGCTAATTCCAGATGTATGAAACGCAGGCCTAACTGTATCTAGTATATTGAACGCCAGATAAACTAACTTGGCCTTTTTTAAATAAAAAAAATCCCCTCACTGGAATACTTTCAGTCTTTTGACTGTATAGATTACAGATGGAATTACTGTTATATGTGAGTACCGCTTTCTTTGACAGATTCTAGTATGGGTACATATATGTTTTCCCAACCCCAGCACATTAGTTTGCTAATTCCAGATGTATGAAACGCAGGCCTAACTGTATCTAGTATATTGAACGCCAGATAAACTAACTTGGCCTTTTTTAAATAAAAAAAATCCCCTCACTGGAATACTTTCAGTCTTTTGACTGTATGGATTACAGATGGAATGACTGTTATATGTGAGTACCGCTTTCTTTGACAGATTCTAGTATGGGTACATATATGTTTTCCCAACCCCAGCACATTAGTTTGCTAATTCCAGATGTATGAAACGCAGGCCTAACTGTATCTAGTATATTGAACGCCAGATAAACTAACTTGGCCTTTTTTAAATAAAAAAAATTCCCTCACTGGAATACTTTCAGTCTTTTGACTGTATGGATTACAGATGGAATGACTGTTATATGTGAGTACCGCTTTCTTTGACAGATTCTAGTATGGGTACATATATGTTTTCCCAACCCCAGCACATTAGTTTGCTAATTCCAGATGTATGAAACGCAGGCCTAACTGTATCTAGTATATTGAACGCCAGATAAACTAACTTGGCCTTTTTTAAATAAAAAAAATTCCCTCACTGGAATACTTTCAGTCTTTTGACTGTATGAATTACAGATGGAATGACTGTTATATGTGAGTACCGCTTTCTTTGACAGATTCTAGTATGGGTACATATATGTTTTCCCAACCCCAGCACATTAGTTTGCTAATTCCAGATGTATGAAACGCAGGCCTAACTGTATCTAGTATATTGAACGCCAGATAAAATAACTTGGCCTTTTTTAAATAAAAAAAAATTCCCTCACTGGAATACTTTCAGTCTTTTGACTGTATGGATTACAGATGGAATGACTGTTATATGTGAGTACCGCTTTCTTTGACAGATTCTAGTATGGGTACATATATGTTTTCCCAACCCCAGCACATTAGTTTGCTAATTCCAGATGTATGAAACGCAGGCCTAACTGTATCTAGTATATTGAACGCCAGATAAACTAACTTGGCCTTTTTTAAATAAAAAAAATTCCCTCACTGGAATACTTTCAGTCTTTTGACTGTATGGATTACAGATGGAATGACTGTTATATGTGAGTACCGCTTTCTTTGACAGATTCTAGTATGGGTACATATATGTTTTCCCAACCCCAGCACATTAGTTTGCTAATTCCAGATGTATGAAACGCAGGCCTAACTGTATCTAGTATATTGAACGCCAGATAAACTAACTTGGTCTTTTTTAAATAAAAAAAATTCCCTCACTGGAATACTTTCAGTCTTTTGACTGTATGGATTACAGATGGAATGACTGTTATATGTGAGTACCGCTTTCTTTGACAGATTCTAGTATGGGTACATATATGTTTTCCCAACCCCAGCACATTAGTTTGCTAATTCCAGATGTATGAAACTCAGGCCTAACTGTATCTAGTATATTGAACGCCAGATAAACTAACTTGGCCTTTTTTAAATAAAAAAAATTCCCTCACTGGAATACTTTCAGTCTTTTGACTGTATGGATTACAGATGGAATGACTGTTATATGTGAGTACCGCTTTCTTTGACAGATTCTAGTATGGGTACATATATGTTTTCCCAACCCCAGCACATTAGTTTGCTAATTCCAGATGTATGAAACGCAGGCCTAACTGTATCTAGTATATTGAACGCCAGATAAACTAACTTGGCCTTTTTTAAATAAAAAAAATTCCCTCACTGGAATACTTTCAGTCTTTTGACTGTATGGATTACAGATGGAATGACTGTTATATGTGAGTACAGCTTTCTTTGACAGATTCTAGTATGGGTACATATATGTTTTCCCAACCCCAGCACATTAGTTTGCTAATTCCAGATGTATGAAACGCAGGCCTAACTGTATCTAGTATATTGAACGCCAGATAAACTAACTTGGCCTTTTTTAAATAAAAAAAATTCCCTCACTGGAATACTTTCAGTCTTTTGACTGTATGGATTACAGATGGAATGACTGTTATATGTGAGTACCGCTTTCTTTGACAGATTCTAGTATGGGTACATATATGTTTTCCCAACCCCAGCACATTAGTTTGCTAATTCCAGATGTATGAAACGCAGGCCTAACTGTATCTAGTATATTGAACGCCAGATAAACTAACTTGGCCTTTTTTAAATAAAAAAAATTCCCTCACTGGAATACTTTCAGTCTTTTGACTGTATGGATTACAGATGGAATGACTGTTATATGTGAGTACCGCTTTCTTTGACAGATTCTAGTATGGGTACATATATGTTTTCCCAACCCCAGCACATTAGTTTGCTAATTCCAGATGTATGAAACGCAGGCCTAACTGTATCTAGTATATTGAACGCCAGATAAACTAACTTGGCCTTTTTTAAATAAAAAAAAAATTCCCTCACTGGAATACTTTATGGCTTTTCACTGTATGGATTATAGGTGGACTGGTATTAGTAGGGGTGACACAAGCACACCCAAGTCCCTGATGTAGGATTTCTATGGCACAGACCACTATTACAAGTGATTAATGGACGTTGGGAGAGATTGTGCTGCAGCACTAGTCCCAAGATGGCCGCCGCCTATCAGCCCAGTAACATGTGCCACAAAATGGTCTGCACAACCTTTAAAAAAAATAGCCTTGGACTGTGCTGCTAAATCGCTATTGGTCTGAATCCCAGGTGTAGATGTCTGACTTGTTTGGAGCTTTGGAATGCACACTGTGGCAGCTTCTGCTGCAGCACTACAAGTCGCAAAATGGCGGCCGGCGGTCAGCCCAGGTACATGTGGATGGAAAAATCACTCTGGCCACTCTAAAAATAGCCAATCCCTATCAAAAAAGCAGCTCAGCTGCAGTTGTTCAGATGAATCACAGGTGGAGGAGAGAAATTTGCTTCCAGTTATTCAATTATCCCTGCCTATTCTCGCCCTAGCATCAGCTGCGTCTATCCCTGTTCTATTCACATCGGGAGTGAGCACGTCCCGACGTGCGCACAAGCTTATAAAGAGGCTGAGTCACATGCTGCACTTGGCCAATCACAGCCTTGCCAATAGTAGGCATGGCTGCGATGGCATCTTAGGGCAAGTAGTATGATGCATGTTGATTGGCTGCTTTGCAGCCTTTTAAAATGCGCCAAAATACATGCCGAACGACGAACCCGAACCCGAACTTTTACGAAAAAGTTCGGGTTCGGGTCCGTGTCACGAACACCCCAAAATTCGGTACGGACCCGAACTATGCTCGAACTGTTCGCTCAACACTAGACATGAGCTGTTTGAAGCTGTGTGTGTCCACCAGCCTAAATGACAGCATTTCATAGGCCAGTAGTTTAGAAATGCTGGCATTCAGGGCCAGGGATCGAGGGTGGCTAGGTGGGAATTTACGCTTTCTCTCAAATGTTTGTGAGATGGAGAGCTGAACGCTGCCGTGTGACATGGTTGAGATGCTTGGTGACGCAGGTGGTGGTGTTGGTGGTACATTCCATGTTTTCTGGGCGGCAGGTGCCAACGTTCCTCCAGAGGCAGAGGAAGAGGCCGAGGCGGCGCCAGCAGCAGCAGAAGAGGCCGAGGCGGCAGCAGCAGCAGAAGAGTCCGAGGCAGCAGCAGCAGAAGAGGCAGCAGGGGGAGCCTGAGTGACTTCCTGTCATGGTCTTACCTTCTTGCTGTTCTCCTTCGTTTGACATGTGCTGGCGGCCATCTTGGTTTCTGGGTTTCTTGTAGCCTTCCACCCTGCGGCTCCTCCTTCCCACTGGGAGGAGCTGGATGCCTAGCTCATATATATAGGAGGTCTGTGGCGTCAGTTCCTTGCTTGGTCCTCCTGTGTTCACATGCTTCTAAGACTGCTGCTGCTTCTGGTTTCTGATCCTGGCTTCGTCTGACTTCCCTGCTGGTTCCTGATCCTGGCTTCGTCTGACTACCCTGCTGGTTCCTGATCCTGGCTTCGTCTGACTACCCTTCTGGTTTCCTGACCTCTGGCTACGCAAGGACTCTGCTTCGGTTTCACCATCCGTTTGGACTTTTGCTTTATAGCTTGTTTTTCAATAAAGCCTTCTTATTTTCACTTATCTCTTGTTGTACGTCTGGTTCATGGTTCCGTGACACTTCCTTGTTTTTAAGGTGTTTACTCCACTGCAGTTCATGCTTTGCATGCAGGTGCCTGGTCATGCAGGTTGTGCTAAGGTTCAGAACGTTAATGCCTCGCTTCAGGCTCTGATGGCACAGCGTGCAAACCACTCGGGTCTTGTCGTCAGCACATTGTTTGAAGAAGTGCCATGCCAGGGAACTCCTTGAAGCTACCTTTGGGGTGCTCGGTCCCAGATGGCGGCGGTCAGTAGCAGGCGGAGTCTCTTGGCGGCGGGTGTTCTGATTTTGCCCACTGCTCCCTCTTTTGCTACGCTGTTGGCTCGGTCTCACCACTGCCTCTTCCTCCGAACTGTGAAAGTCAGTGGCACGACCTTCATTCCATGTGGGGTCTAGGACCTCATCGTCCCCTGCATCGTCTTCCACCCAGTCTTGACCCCTGACCTCCTGTTCAGTCTGCACACTGCAGAAAGACGCAGCAGTTGGCACCTGTGTTTCGTCATCATCAGAGACGTGCTGAGGTGGTATTCCCATGTCCTCATCATCAGGAAACATAAGTGGTTGTGCGTTAGTGCATTCTATCTCTTCCACCCCTGGTGAAGAGCTAGGTGGATGCCTTGGGAAACCCTGGCAGCAGAGTCTTCAAACAGCATAAGAGACTGCTGCATAACTTGAGGCTCAGACAGTTTCCCTGATATGCATGGGGGTGATGTGACAGACTGATGGGCTTAGTTTTCATGCGCCATCTGTGTGCTTTCTGCAGAAGACTGGGTGGGAGATAATGTGAACGTGCTGGATGCACTGTCGGCCACCCAATTGACTAATGCCTGTACCTGCTCAGGGTTTACCATCCTTAGAACGGCATTGGGCCCCACCAAATATCCCTGTAAATTCTGGCGGCTACTGGGACCTGAGGTAGTTGGTACACTAGGACGTGTGGCTGTGGCAGAACGGCCACGTCCTCTCTCAGCACCAGAGGGTCCACTAACACCACCACGACCATGTCCATGTCCACGTCCGCGTCCGCGTCCATTATTAGATGTTTTCCTCATTGTTCCCGTTCACCACAATTTTGAGAATGGCAAATTTGAGAATATTTTTTCAACCCAGAAAAAAAAGTGTGCTTTTACGGTCACTACAAATAACTTGAGCAGCTAAAACAGTACAGATTTGCTTGAATAGAAATGTGAGACCTGTTTTTTTTTTGCACTGTGTGACAGGTTAAGGTTTAATCACAGAATCAGACTTCTATCTGCATGGTAGCGTGTGTCTTAGGTTTTTCTGAATGACACTATCAATACCTTCAATGTAAGATATCCTTTTTGGGATAGATTTCAAGTAGGCCTCAAATACCAGAAACTAGTTATTTTGAGAATGGCAAATTTGGGAAAAGTTTTTCAAACCAGAAAATAAAGTGTGCCTTTACGGTCACTACAAATAACTTGACCAGCTAAAACAGTACAGATTTGCTTGAATAGAAATGTGAGACCTGTTTTTTTTTGCACTGTGTGACAGGTTAAGGTTTAATCACAGAATCAGACTTCTATCTGCACGGTAGCGTGTGTCTTAGGTTTTTCTGAATGACACTATCAATACCTTCAATGTAAGATATCCTTTTTGGGATAGATTTCAAGTAGGCCTCAAATACCAGAAACTAGTTATTTTGAGAATGGCAAATTTGGGAATAGTTTTTCAACCCAGAAAAAAAAGTGTGCTTTTACGGTCACTACAAATAACTTGAGCAGCTAAAACAGTACAGATTTGCTTGAATAGAAATGTGAGACCTGTTTTTTTTTGCACTGTGTGACAGGTTAAGGTATAATCTCAGAATCAGACTTCTATCTGCACGGTAGCGTGTGTCTTAGGTTTTTCTGAATGACACTATCAATACCTTCAATGTAAGATATCCTTTTTGGGATAGATTTCAAGTAGGCCTCAAATACCAGAAACTATTTATTTGGAGAATGGCAAATTTGGGATTAGTTTTTCAACCCAGAAAAAAAAAAGGGCTTTTACGGTCACTACAAATAACTTGAGCAGCTAAAACAGTACAGATTTGCTTGAATAGAAATGTGAGACCTGTTTTTTTTTGCACTGTGTGACAGGTTAAGGTTTAATCTCAGAATCAGACTTCTATCTGCACGGTAGCGTGTGTCTTAGGTTTTTCTGAATGACACTATCAATACCTTCAATGTAAGATATCCTTTTTGGGATATATTTCAAGTAGGCCTCAAATACCAGAAACTAGTTATTTTGAGAATGGCAAATTTGGGAATAGTTTTTCAACCCAGAAAAAAAAGTGTGCTTTTACAGTCACTACAAATAACTTGAGCAGCTAAAACAGTACAGATTTGCTTGAATAGAAATGTGAGACCTGTTTTTTTTTGAACTGTGTGACAGGTTAAGGTTTAATCACAGAATCAGACTTCTATCTGCACGGTAGCGTGTGTCTTAGGTTTTTCTGAATGACACTATCAATACCTTCAATGTAAGATATCCTTTTTGGGATAGATTTCAAGTAGGCCTCAAATACCAGAAACTAGTTATTTTGAGAATGGCAAATTTGGGAATAGTTTTTCAACCCAGAAAAAAAAGTGTGCTTTTACGGTCACTACAAATAACTTGAGCAGCTAAAACAGTACAGATTTGCTTGAATAGAAATGTGAGACCTGTTTTTTTTTGCACTGTGTGACAGGTTAAGGTATAATCTCAGAATCAGACTTCTATCTGCACGGTAGCGTGTGTCTTAGGTTTTTCTGAATGACACTATCAATACCTTCAATGTAAGATATCCTTTTTGGGATAGATTTCAAGTAGGCCTCAAATACCAGAAACTATTTATTTGGAGAATGGCAAATTTGGGATTAGTTTTTCAACCCAGAAAAAAAAAAGGGCTTTTACGGTCACTACAAATAACTTGAGCAGCTAAAACAGTACAGATTTGCTTGAATAGAAATGTGAGACCTGTTTTTTTTTGCACTGTGTGACAGGTTAAGGTTTAATCTCAGAATCAGACTTCTATCTGCACGGTAGCGTGTGTCTTAGGTTTTTCTGAATGACACTATCAATACCTTCAATGTAAGATATCCTTTTTGGGATATATTTCAAGTAGGCCTCAAATACCAGAAACTAGTTATTTTGAGAATGGCAAATTTGGGAATAGTTTTTCAACCCAGAAAAAAAAGTGTGCTTTTACAGTCACTACAAATAACTTGAGCAGCTAAAACAGTACAGATTTGCTTGAATAGAAATGTGAGACCTGTTTTTTTTTGAACTGTGTGACAGGTTAAGGTTTAATCACAGAATCAGACTTCTATCTGCACGGTAGCGTGTGTCTTAGGTTTTTCTGAATGACACTATCAATACCTTCAATGTAAGATATCCTTTTTGGGATAGATTTCAAGTAGGCCTCAAATACCAGAAACTAGTTATTTTGAGAATGGCAAATTTGGGAATAGTTTTTCAACCCAGAAAAAAAAGTGTGCTTTTACGGTCACTACAAATAACTTGAGCAGCTAAAACAGTACAGATTTGCTTGAATAGAAATGCGAGACCTGTTTTTTTTTGCACTGTGTGACAGGTTAAGGTTTAATCTCAGAATCAGACTTCTATCTGCATGGTAGCGTGTGTCTTAGGTATTTCTGAATGACACTATCAATACCTTCAATGTAAGATATCCTTTTTGGGATAGATTTTAAGTAGGCCTCAAATACCAGAAACTAGTTATTTTGAGAATGGCAAATTTGGGAATAGTTTTTCAACCCAGAAAAAAAAGTGTGCTTTTACGGTCACTACAAATAACTTGAGCAGCTAAAACAGTACAGATTTGCTTGAATAGAAATGTGAGACCTGTTTTTTTTTGCACTGTGTGACAGGTTAAGGTATAATCTCAGAATCAGACTTCTATCTGCACGTTAGCGTCTGTCTTAGGTTTTTCTGAATGACACTATCAATACCTTCAATGTAAGATATCCTTTTTGGGATAGATTTCAAGTAGGCCTCAAATACCAGAAACTAGTTATTTGGAGAATGGCAAATTTGGGATTAGTTTTTCAACCCAGAAAAAAAAAAGGGCTTTTACGGTCACTACAAATAACTTGAGCAGCTAAAACAGTACAGATTTGCTTGAATAGAAATGTGAGACCTGTTTTTTTTTGCACTGTGTGACAGGTTAAGGTTTAATCTCAGAATCAGACTTCTATCTGCACGGTAGCGTGTGTCTTAGGTTTTTCTGAATGACACTATCAATACCTTCAATGTAAGATATCCTTTTTGGGATAGATTTCAAGTAGGCCTCAAATACCAGAAACTAGTTATTTTGAGAATGGCAAATTTGGGAATGGTTTTTCAACCCAGAAAAAAAAAGTGTGCTTTTATGGTCACTACAAATAACTTGAGCAGCTAAAACAGTATAGATTTGCTTAAATAGAAATGTGAGACCTGTTTTTTTTTGCACTGTGTGACAGGTTAAGGTTTAATCTCAGAATCAGACTTCTATCTGCACGGTAGCGTGTGTCTTAGGTTTTTCTTAATGACACTATCAATACCTTCAATGTAAGATATCCTTTTTGGGATATATTTCAAGTAGGCCTCAAATACCAGAAACTAGTTATTTTGAGAATGGCAAATTTGGGAATAGTTTTTCAACCCAGAAAAAAAAGTGTGCTTTTACGGTCACTACAAATAACTTGAGCAGCTAAAACAGTACAGATTTGCTTGAATAGAAATGTGAGACCTGTTTTTTTTTGCACTGTGTGACAGGTTAAGGTTTAATCTCAGAATCAGACTTCTATCTGCACGGTAGCGTGTGTCTTAGGTTTTTCTGAATGACACTATCAATACCTTCAATGTAAGATATCCTTTTTGGGATAGATTTCAAGTAGGCCTCAAATACCAGAAACTAGTTAATTTGAGAATGGCAAATTTGGGAATAGTTTTTCAACCCAGAAAAAAAAGTGTGCTTTTACGGTCACTACAAATAACTTAAGCAGCTAAAACAGTACAGATTTGCTTGAATAGAAATGTGAGACCTGTTTTTTTTTGCACTGTGTGACAGGTTATGGTTTAATCACAGAATCAGACTTCTATCTGCACGGTAGCGTGTGTCTTAGGTTTTTCTGAATGACACTATCAATACCTTCAATGTAAGATATCCTTTTTGGGATAGATTTCAAGTAGGCCTCAAATACCAGAAACTAGTTATTTGGACAATGGCAAATTTGGGATTAGTTTTTCAACCCAGAAAAAAAAAGGGCTTTTACGATCGCTACTAGGGATGAGCGAACCCGAACTGTATAGTTCGGGTTCGTACCGAATTTTGGGGTGTCCGTGACACGGACCCGAACCCGAACATTTTCGTAAAAGTCCGGGTTCGGGTTCAGCCAATCAACAAGCGTCATACTACTTGGCCCAAGAGGCCATCACAGCCATGCCTACTATTGGCATGGCTGTGATTGGCCAGTGCACCATGTGACCCAGCCTCTATTTAAGCTGGAGTCACGTAGCGCCGCACGTCACTCTGCTATGATCAGTATAGGGAGAGGTTGCAGCTGCGACGATAGGGCGAGATTAGGCAGATTAACTCCTCCAAAAGACTTCATTCTGTGATCGATCTGCAGCTGTGGATCATTGAAGTGCTATTATTGACTTGCTCACTTTTTTGAGGCTGCCCAGAGCGTTTTTAGATCACTTTTTTTCTGGGGTGATCGGCGGCCATTTTGTGACTTGTGGTGCGCTGATCGGCGGCCATTTTGTGACTTGTGGTGCGCCAGCACGAGCTATCACCAAGTGTATTTAAACATCGATAGTGTGGTTATTTTGTGCTATATCCTACATCAGCTGCAGGCTGAGCCTGTGTCAACGAAGTGCATTTAACCATCAACAGTCTGGTTATTTTTTGGCCATATACTACATCAGCTGCAGGCTGAGCCTGTGTCACCCAAGTGTATTTAACCATCGATAGTGTGGTTATTTTTTGGCCATATATTACATCAGGGGCAAGTTGAGCCTGTCACCCAGCGCCTAAAAAATAGACCTGACATTTCTATTCAACCAAATCTGTACTGTTTTAGCTGGTCAAGTTATTTGTATTGACCGTAAAAGCACACTTTTTTTTCTGGGTTGAAAAAGCATTCCCAAATTTGCCATTCTCAAAATAACTAGTTTCTGGTATTTGAGGCCTACTTGAAATCTATCCCAAAAAGAAAATCTTACATTAAAGGTATTGATAGTGTCATTCAGAAAAACCTAAGACACACGCTAGCGTGCTGATAGAAGTGTGATTCTGTGATTAAACCTATACCTGTCACACAGCGCAAAAAAAAACACGTCTCACATCTCTATTCAACCAAATCTGCACTGTTTTAGCTGGTCAAGTTATTTGTAGTGACCGTAAAAGCACACTTTTTGTTCTGGGTTGAAAAAGCATTCCCAAATTTGCCATTCTCAAAATAACTAGTTTCTGGTATTTGAGGCCTACTTGAAATCTATCCCAAAAAGAAAATCTTACATTGAAGGTATTGATAGTGTCATTCAGAAAAACCTAAGACACACACTAGCGTGCTGATAGAAGTGTGATTCTGTGATTAAACCTATACCTGTCACACAGCGCAAAAAAAAACAGGTCTCACATCTCTATTCAACCAAATCTGCACTGTTTTAGCTGGTCAAGTTATTTGTAGTGACCGTAAAAGCAGACTTTTTGTTCTGGGTTGAAAAAGCATTCCCAAATTTGCCATTCTCAAAATAACTAGTTTCTGGTATTTGAGGCCTACTTGAAATCTATCCCAAAAAGAAAATCTTACATTGAAGGTATTGATAGTGTCATTCAGAAAAACCTAAGACACACGCTAGCGTGCTGATAGAAGTGTGATTCTGTGATTAAACCTATACCTGTCACACAGCGCAAAAAAAAACAGGTCTCACATCTCTATTCAACCAAATCTGCACTGTTTTAGCTGGTCAAGTTATTTGTAGTGACCGTAAAAGCACACTTTTTGTTCTGGGTTGAAAAAGCATTCCCAAATTTGCCATTCTCAAAATAACTAGTTTCTGGTATTTGAGGCCTACTTGAAATCTATCCCAAAAAGAAAATCTTACATTGAAGGTATTGATAGTGTCATTCAGAAAAACCTAAGACACACGCTAGCGTGCTGATAGAAGTGTGATTCTGGGATTAAACCTATACCTGTCACACAGCGCAAAAAAAAACAGATCTCACATTTCTATTCAACCAAATCTGCACTGTTTTAGCTGGTCAAGTTATTTGTAGTGACCGTAAAAGCACACTTTTTGTTCTGGGTTGAACAAGCATTCCCAAATTTGCCATTCTCAAAATCACTAGTTTCTGGTATTTGAGGCTTACTTGAAAGCTATCCCAAAAAGAAAATCTTACATTGAAGGTATTGATAGTGTCATTCAGAAAAACCTAAGACACACGCTAGCGTGCTGATAGAATTGTGATTCTGTGATTAAACCTATACCTGTCACACAGCGCAAAAAAAAAACAGGTCTCACATCTCTATTCAACCAAATCTGTACTGTTTTAGCTGGTCAAGTTATTTGTAGTGACCGTAAAAGCACACTTTTTTTTCTGGGTTGAAAAAGCATTCCCAAATTTGCCATTCTCAAAATTTTGGTGAACGGGAACAATGAGGAAAACATCTAATAAGGGACGCGGACGCGGACGTGGACATGGTCGTGGTGGTGTTAGTGGACCCTCTGGTGCTGGGAGAGGACGTGGCCGTTCTGCCACAGCCACACGTCCTAGTGAACCAACTACCTCAGGTCCCAGTAGCCAGCAGAATTTACAGCGATATTTGGTGGGGCCCAATGCCGTTCTAAGGATGGTAAGGCCTGAGCAGGTACAGGCATTAGTCAATTGGGTGGCCGACAGTGGATCCAGCACGTTCACATTATCTCCCACCCAGTCTTCTGCAGAAAGCGCACAGATGGCGCATGAAAACCAAGCCCATCGATCTGTCACATCACCCCCATGCATATCAGGGAAACTGTCTGAGCCTCAAGTTATGCAGCAGTCTCTTATGCTGTTTGAAGACTCTGCTGCCAGGGTTTCCCAAGGGCATCCACCTAGCCCTTCCACAGGGGTGGAAGAGATAGAATGCACTAACGCACAACCACTTATTTTTCCTGATGATGAGGACATGGGAATACCACCTCAGCACATCTCTAATGATGACGAAACACAGGTGCCAACTGCTGCGTCTTTCTGCAGTGTGCAGACTGAACAGGAGGTCAGGGATCAAGACTGGGTGGAAGACGATGCAGGTCCTAGACCCCACATGGAATGAAGGTCGTGCCACTGACTTTCACAGTTCGGAGGAAGAGGCAGTGGTGAGACCGAGCCAACAGCGTAGCAAAAGAGGGAGCAGTGGGCAAAATCAGAACATCCACCGCCAAGAGACTCCGCCTGCTACTGACCGCCGCCATCTGGGACCGAGCACCCCAAAGGCAGCTTCAAGGAGTTCCCTGGCATGGCACTTCTTCAAATAATGTGCTGACGACAAGACCCGAGTGGTTTGCACGCTGTGCCATCAGAGCCTGAAGCGAGGCATTAACGTTCTGAACCTTAGCACAACCTGCATGACCAGGCACCTGCATGCAAAGCATGAACTGCAGTGGAGTAAACACCTTAAAAACAAGGAAGTCATTCAGGCTCCCCCTGCTACCTCTTCTGCTGCTGCCGCCTCGGCCTCTTCTGCTGCTGCCGCCGCCTCGGCCTCTTCTGCTGCTGCTGCCGCCGCCTCGGCCTCTTCCTCTGCCTCTGGAGGAACGTTGGCACCTGCCGCCCAGCCAACATGGGATGTACCACCAACACCACCACCTGCGTCACCAAGCATCTCAACCATGTCACACGGCAGCGTTCAGCTCTCCATCTCACAAACATTTGAGAGAAAGCGTAAATTCCCACCTAGCCACCCTCGATCCCTGGCCCTGAATGCCAGCATTTCTAAACTACTGGCCTATGAAATGCTGTCATTTAGGCTGGTGGACACACACAGCTTCAAACAGCTCATGTCACTTGCTGTCCCACAGTATGTTGTTCCCAGCCGCCACTACTTCTCCAAGAGAGCCGTGCCTTCCCTGCACAAACAAGTGTCCGATAAAATCAAGTGTGCACTGCGCAACGCCATCTGTGGCAAGGTCCACCCAACCACAGATACGTGGACCAGTAAGCACGGCCAGGGACGCTATATCTCCCTAACTGCACACTGGGTAAATGTAGTGGCGGCTGGGCCCCACGTCCTTCCGCCGCCAAGGATCGCAGGGCAACATTCTTTGCCTCCTGTCTCCTCCTCCTCCTACTCAGCTTCCTCCTCCTCTTCTTCCACCTGCTCATCCAGTCAGCCACACAACTTCAGCACAGCACGGGGTAAACGTCAGCACACCATTCTGAAACTCATATGTTTGGGGGACAGGCCCCACACCGCACAGGAGTTGTGGCGGGGTATAGAACAACAGACCGACGAGTGGTTGCTGCCGGTGAGCCTCAAGCCCGGCCTGGTGGTGTGCGATAATGGGCGAAATCTCGTTGCAGCTCTGGGACTAGCCGGTTTGACGCACATCCCTTGCCTGGCGCATGTGCTGAATTTGGTGGTGCAGAATTTCATTCGCAACTACCCGGACATGTCAGAGCTGCTGCATAAAGTGCGGGCCGTCTGTTCGCGCTTCCGGCGTTCACACCCTGCCGCTGCTCGCCTGTCTGCGCTACAGCGTAACTTCGGCCTTCCCGCTCACCGCCTCATATGCGACGTGCCCACCAGGTGGAACTCCACCTTGCATATGCTGGACAGACTGTGCGAGCAGCAGCAGGCCATAGTGGAGTTTCAGCTGCAGCACGCACGGGTCAGTAGCACTGTGGATCAGACCCACTTCACCACCAATGACTGGGCCTCCATGCGAGACCTGTGTGCCCTGTTGCGCTGTTTCGAGTACTCCACCAACATGGCCAGTGGCGATGACGCCGTTATCAGCGTTACAATACCACTTCTATGTCTCCTTGAGAAAACACTTAGGGCGATGATGGAAGAGAAGGTGGCCCAGGAGGAAAAGGAGGAAGAGGGGTCATTTTTAGCACTTTCAGGCCAGTCTCTTCGAAGTGACTCAGAGGGAGGTTTTTTACAACACCAGAGGCCAGGTACAAATGTGGCCAGACATGGCCCACTACTGGAGGACGAGGAGGACGAGGATGAGGAGGAGGTGGAGGAGGATGAGGATGAAGCATGTTCACAGCGGGGTGGCACCCAAAGCAGCTCGGGCCCATCACTTGTGCGTGGCTGGGGGGAAACACAGGACGATGACGATACGCCTCCCACAGAGGACAGCTTGTCCTTACCTCTGGGCAGCCTGGCACACATGAGCGACTACATGCTGCAGTGCCTGCGCAACGACAGCAGAGTTGCCCACATTTTAACGTGTGCGGACTACTGGGTTGCCACCCTGCTGGATCCCCGGTACAAAGACAATGTGCCCACCTTACTTCCTACACTGGAGCGTGATAGGAAGATGCGCGAGTACAAGCGCACGTTGGTAGACGCGCTACTGAGAGCATTCCCAAATGTCACAGGGGAACCAGTGGAAGCCCAAGGCGAAGGCAGAGGAGGAGCAAGAGGTCGCCAACGCAGCTGTGTCACGCCCAGCTCCTCTGAGGGCAGGGTTAGCATGGCAGAGATGTGGAAAAGTTTTGTCAACACGCCACAGCTAAGTGCACCACCACCTGATACGGAACGTGTTAGCAGGAGGCAACATTTCACTAACATGGTGGAACAGTACCTGTGCACACCCCTCCACGTACTGACTGATGGTTCGGCCCCATTCAACTTCTGGGTCTCCAAATTGTCCACGTGGCCAGAGCTAGCCTTTTATGCCTTGGAGGTGCTGGCCTGCC
This sequence comes from Bufo bufo, assembly GCF_905171765.1. Taxonomy (NCBI): domain Eukaryota; kingdom Metazoa; phylum Chordata; class Amphibia; order Anura; family Bufonidae; genus Bufo; species Bufo bufo. The sequence goes on along the minus strand of NC_053389.1, from coordinate 461,377,039 downwards.
CGGCGGCCAGCGTTTTGTCTGAACGTGTATTCAGCATGGCAGGGGGCGTCATTACAGACAAACGCAGCCGCCTGTCTACAGCCAATGTGGACAAGCTGACGTTCATAAAAATGAACCAAGCATGGATCCCAAAGGACCTGTCCATCCCTTGTGCAGATTAGATATTAACTACCTCCCCTTAACAATATATTATTCTACTCCAGGGCAATTCCTCATTCAATACTATTTTTTATTTCATTTTACCATTATATTGCGGGGCAACCCAAAGTTGAATGAACCTCTCCTCCCTCCGGGTGCCGGGGCCTAAACAGTGGCCTGTTCCAGTGGTGGGTGACATGAAGCCTGAATCTCTGTTACAGGACCGCTCTCCTCTGTCTGGGTGCCGGGGCCTAAATGTGTGACAGTGGCCTGTTCCAGTGGTGGGTGACGTGAAGCCTGATTCTCTGCTATGACATGAAGACAGATTCTGCGCTGACATAAGGCCAGATTCTATGTTACGGGACCTCTCTCCTCTGCCTGGGTGCCTGGGCCTAAATGTGTGACAGTGGCCTGTTCCAGTGGTGGGTGACGTGAAGCCTGATTCTCTGCTATGACATGAAGACAGATTCTGCGCTGACATAAGGCCAGATTCTCTGTTACGGGACCGCTCTCCTCTGTCTGGGTGCCGGGGCCTAAATGTGTGACAGTGGCCTGTTCCAGTGGTGGGTGACGTGAAGCCTGATTCTCTGCTATGACATGAAGACAGATTCTGCGCTGACATAAGGCCAGATTCTCTGTTACGGGACCTCTCTCCTCTGCCTGGGTGCCTGGGCCTAAATGTGTGACAGTGGCCTGTTCCAGTGGTGGGTGACGTGAAGCCTGATTCTCTGCTATGACATGAAGACAGATTCTGCGCTGACATAAGGCCAGATTCTCTGTTACGGGACCGCTCTCCTCTGTCTGAGTGCGGGGCCTAAATGTGTGACAGTGGCCTGTTCCAGTGGTGGGTGACGTGAAGCCTGATTCTCTGCTATGACATGAATACAGATTCTGCGCTGACATAAGGCCAGATTCTCTGTTATGGGACCGCTCTCCTCTGCCTGGGTGCCTGGGCCTAAATGTGTGACAGTGGCCTGTTCCAGTGGTGGGTGACGTGAAGCCTGATTCTCTGCTATGACATTAAGACAGATTCTGCGCTGACATAAGGCCAGATTCTCTGTTACGGGACCGCTCTCCTCTGTCTGGGTGACGGGGCCTAAATGTGTGACAGTGGCCTGTTCCAGTGGTGGGTGACGTGAAGCCTGATTCTCTGCTATGACATGAAGACAGATTCTGCGCTGACATAAGGCCAGATTCTCTGTTACGGGACCTCTCTCCTCTGCCTGGGTGCCTGGGCCTAAATGTGTGACAGTGGCCTGTTCCAGTGGTGGGTGACGTGAAGCCTGATTCTCTGCTATGACATGAAGACAGATTCTGCGCTGACATAAGGCCAGATTCTCTGTTACGGGACCGCTCTCCTCTGTCTGGGTGCCGGGCCTAAATGTGTGACAGTGGCCTGTTCCAGTGGTGGGTGACGTGAAGCCTGATTCTCTGCTATGACATGAAGACAGATTCTGCGCTGACATAAGGCCAGATTCTCTGTTACGGTACCTCTCTCCTTTGCCTGGGTGCCTGGGCCTAAATGTGTGACAGTGGCCTGTTCCAGTGGTGGGTGACGTGAAGCCTGATTCTCTGCTATGACATGAAGACAGATTCTGCGCTGACATAAGGCCAGATTCTCTGTTACGGGACCCCTCTCCTCTGTCTGGGTGCCTTGGCCTAAATGTGTGACAGTGGCCTGTTCCAGTGGTGGGTGACGTGAAGCCTGATTCTCTGCTATGACATGAAGACAGATTCTGCGCTGACATAAGGCCAGATTCTCTGTTACGGGACCTCTCCTCTGCCTGGGTGCCTGGGCCTAAATGTGTGACAGTAGCCTGTTCCAGTGGTGGGTGACGTGAAGCCTGATTCTCTGCTATGACATGAAGACTGATTCTGCGCTGACATGAAGCCAGATTCTCTGCTATGGCATGAAGAGACTGATTTTCTGCTGACATGAAGCCAGATTCTCTGCTATGGCATGAAGAGACTGGTTCTCTGCTGACGTGAAGCCAGATTCTCTGCTATAGGACCTCTGTCCAATTGATATTGGTTCATTTTTATTTTTTTAATTTTAATTTTAATTCATTTCCCTATCCACATTTGTTTGCAGGGGATTATCCTACATGTTGCTGCCTTTTTCAGCCCTCTAGCTCTTTTCTGGGCTGTTTTACAGCCTTTTTAGTGCCCAAAAGTTCGGGTCCCCATTGATTTCAATGGGGTTCGGGTTCGGGACGAAGTTCGGGTCGGGTTCGGATCCGAACATTTCCGGGAAGTTCGGCCGAACTTCTCGAACCCGAACATCCAGGTGTTCGCTCAACTCTAGTCGCTACAAATAACTTGACAGCTAAAACAGTACAGATTTGCTTGAATAGAAATGTGAGACCTGTTTTTTTTTGCACTGTGTGACAGGTTAAGGTTTAATCTCAGAATCAGACTTCTATCTGCACGGTAGCTTGTGTCTTAGGTTTTTCTGAATGACACTATCAATACCTTCAATGTAAGATATCCTTTTTGGGATAGATTTCAAGTAGGCCTCAAATACCAGAAACTAGTTATTTTGAGAATGGCAAATTTGGGAATAGTTTTTCAAACCAGAAAATAAAGTGTGCTTTTAAGGTCACTACAAATAACTTGACCAGCTAAAACAGTACAGATTTGGTTAAATAGAGATGTGAGGCCTTTTTTTTTTTGCGATGTGTGACAGGTATAGGTTTAATCACAGAATCAGATTTCTATCAGCACGCTAGCGTGTGTCTTAGGTTTTTCTGAATGACACTATCACTAGCTTCAATGTAAGATATTCTTTTTGGGATAGATTTCAAGTAGGCCTCAAATACCAGAAACTAGTTATTTTGAGAATGGCAAATTTGGGAATGGTTTTTCAACCCAGAAAAAAAAGTGTGCTTTTACGGTCACTACAAATAACTTGACCAGCTAAAACAGTACAGATTTGGTTAAATAGAGATGTGAGGCCTGTTTTTTTTTGCGCAGTGTGACAGGTATAGGTTTAATAACAGAATCAGATTTCTATCAGCACGCTAGCGTGTGTCTTAGGTTTTTCTGAATGACACTATCACTAGCTTCAATGTAAGATATTCTTTTTGGGATAGATTTCAAGTAGGCCTCAAATACCAGAAACTAGTTATTTTGAGAATGGCAAATTTGGGAATGGTTTTTCAACCCAGAAAAAAAAGTGTGCTTTTACGGTCACTACAAATAACTTGAGCAGCTAAAACAGTACAGATTTGGTTAAATAGAGATGTGAGGCCTGTTTTTTTTTGCGCAGTGTGACAGGTATAGGTTTAATAACAGAATCAGATTTCTATCAGCACGCTAGCGTGTGTCTTAGGTTTTTCTGAATGACACTATCACTAGCTTCAATGTAAGATATTCTTTTTGGGATAGATTTCAAGTAGGCCTCAAATACCAGAAACTAGTTTTTTTGAGAATGGCAAATTTGGGAATGGCTTTTCAACCCAGAAAAAAAAGTGTGCTTTTACGGTCACTACAAATAACTTGACCAGCTAAAACAGTACAGATTTGGTTAAATAGAGATGTGAGGCCTGTTTTTTTTTGCGCTGTGTGACAGGTATAGGTTTAATCACAGAATCAGACTTCTATCAGCACGCTAGCGTGTGTCTTAGGTTTTTCTGAATGACACTATCACTAGCTTCAATGTAAGATATTCTTTTTGGGATAGATTTCAAGTAGGCCTCAAATACCAGAAACTAGTTATTTGGAGAATGGCAAATTTGGGAATAGTTTTTCAAACCAGAAAAAAAAGTGTGCTTTTACGGTCACTACAAATAACTTGACCAGCTAAAACAGTACAGATTTGCTTGAATAGAAATGTGAGACCTGTTTTTTTTTGCACTGTAAGACAGGTTAAGGTTTAATCTCAGAATCAGACTTCTATCTGCACGGTAGCGTGTGTCTTAGGTTTTTCTGAATGACACTATCACTAGCTTCAATGTAAGATATTATTTTTGGGATAGATTTCAAGTAGGCCTCAAATACCATAAACTAGTTATTTGGAGAATGGCAAATTTGGGATTAGTTTTTCAACCCAGAAAAAAAAAAGGGCTTTTACGGTCGCTACAAATAACTTGACCAGCTAAAACAGTACAGATTTGCTTGAATAGAAATGTGAGACCTGTTTTTTTTTGCACTGTGTGACAGGTTAAGGTTTAATCTTAGAATCAGACTTCTATCTGCACGGTAGCGTGTGTCTTAGGATTTTCTGAATGACACTATCAATACCTTCAATGTAAGATATCCTTTTTGGGATAGATTTCAAGTAGGCCTCAAATACCAGAAACTAGTTATTTGGAGAATGGCAAATTTGGGAATAGTTTTTCAAACCAGAAAATAAAGTGTGCTTTTACGGTCACTACAAATAACTTGACCAGCTAAAACAGTACAGATTTGCTTGAATAGAAATGTGAGACCTGTTTTTTTTTGCACTGTAAGACAGGTTAAGGTTTAATCTCAGAATCAGACTTCTATCTGCACGGTAGCGTGTGTCTTAGGTTTTTCTGAATGACACTATCAATACCTTCAATGTAAGATATTCTTTTTGGGATAGATTTCAAGTAGGCCTCAAATACCAGAAACTAGTTATTTTGAGAATGGCAAATTTGGGAATGGTTTTTCAACCCAGAAAAAAAAGTGTGCTTTTACGGTCACTACAAAACACTTGCCCAGCTAAAACAGTACAGATTTGGTTAAATAGAGATGTGAGGCCTGTTTTTTTTTGCGCTGTGTGACAGGTATAGGTTTAATCACAGAATCAGATTTCTATCAGCACGCTAGCGTGTGTCTTAGGTTTTTCTGAATGACACTATCACTAGCTTCAATGTAAGATATTCTTTTTGGGATAGATTTCAAGTAGGCCTCAAATACCAGAAACTAGTTATTTTGAGAATGGCAAATTTGGGAATGGTTTTTCAACCCAGAAAAAAAAGTGTGCTTTTACGGTCACTACAAATAACTTGACCAGCTAAAACAGTACAGATTTGGTTAAATAGAGATGTGAGGCCTGGTTTTTTTTGCGCTGTGTGACAGGTATAGGTTTAATCACAGAATCAGACTTCTATCAGCACAGTAGCGTGTCTTAGGTTTTTCTGAATGACACTATCACTAGCTTCAATGTAAGATATTCTTTTTGGTATAGATTTCAAGTAGGCCTCAAATACCAGAAACTAGTTATTTTGAGAATGGCAAATTTGGGAATAGTTTTTCAACCCAGAAAAAAATGTGTGCTTTTACGGTCACTACAAATAACTTGACCAGCTAAAACAGTACAGATTTGCTTGAATAAAAATGTGAGACCTGTTTTTTTTTGCACTGTAAGACAGGTTAAGGTTTAATCTCAGAATCAGACTTCTATCTGCACGGTAGCGTGTGTCTTAGGATTTTCTGAATGACACTATCAATACCTTCAATGTAAGATATCCTTTTTGGGATAGATTTCAAGTAGGCCTCAAATACCAGAAACTAGTTATTTGGAGAATGGCAAATTTGGGAATAGTTTTTCAAACCAGAAAATAAAGTGTGCTTTTACGGTTACTACAAATAACTTGACCAGCTAAAACAGTACAGATTTGCTTGAATAGAAATGTGAGACCTGTTTTTTTTTGCACTGTAAGACAGGTTAAGGTTTAATCTCAGAATCAGACTTCTATCTGCACGGTAGCGTGTGTCTTAGGTTTTTCTGAATGACACTATCAATACCTTCAATGTAAGATATTCTTTTTGGGATAGATTTCAAGTAGGCCTCAAATACCAGAAACTAGTTATTTTGAGAATGGCAAATTTGGGAATGGTTTTTCAACCCAGAAAAAAAAGTGTGCTTTCACGGTCACTACAAATAACTTGACCAGCTAAAACAGTACAGATTTGGTTAAATAGAGATGTGAGGCCTGTTTTTTTTTGCGCTGTGTGACAGGTATAGGTTTAATCACAGAATCAGATTTCTATCAGCACGCTAGCGTGTGTCTTAGGTTTTTCTGAATGACACTATCACTAGCTTCAATGTAAGATATTCTTTTTGGTATAGATTTCAAGTAGGCCTCAAATACCAGAAACTAGTTATTTTGAGAATGGCAAATTTGGGAATGGTTTTTCAACCCAGAAAAAAAAGTGTGCTTTTACGGTCACTACAAATAACTTGACCAGCTAAAACAGTACAGATTTGGTTAAATAGAGATGTGAGGCCTGTTTTTTTTTGCGCTGTGTGACAGGTATAGGTTTAATCACAGAATCAGATTTCTATCAGCACGCTAGCGTGTGTCTTAGGTTTTTCTGAATGACACTATCACTAGCTTCAATGTAAGATATTCTTTTTGGGATAGATTTCAAGTAGGCCTCAAATATCAGAAACTAGTTATTTTGAGAATGGCAAATTTGGGAATGGTTTTTCAACCCAGAAAAAAAAGTGTGCTTTTACGGTCACTACAAATAACTTGACCAGCTAAAACAGTACAGATTTGGTTAAATAGAGATGTGAGGCCTGTTTTTTTTTTTTTGCGCTGTGTGACAGGTTAAGGTTTAATCACAGAATCAGATTTCTATCAGCACGCTAGCGTGTGTCTTAGGTTTTTCTGAATGACACTATCACTAGCTTCAATGTAAGATATTCTTTTTGGGATAGATTTCAAGTAGGCCTCAAATACCAGAAACTAGTTATTTTGAGAATGGCAAATTTGGGAATGGTTTTTCAACCCAGAAAAAAAAGTGTGCTTTTACGGTCACTACAAATAACTTGACCAGCTAAAACAGTACAGATTTGGTTAAATAGAGATGTGAGGCCTGTTTTTTTTTGCGCTGTGTGACAGGTATAGGTTTAATCACAGAATCAGACTTCTATCAGCACGCTAGCGTGTGTCTTAGGTTTTTCTGAATGACACTATCACTAGCTTCAATGTAAGATATTCTTTTTGGGATAGATTTCAAGTAGGCCTCAAATACCAGAAACTAGTTATTTTGAGAATGGCAAATTTGGGAATGGTTTTTCAACCCAGAAAAAAATGTGTGCTTTTACGGTCACTACAAATAACTTGACCAGCTAAAACAGTACAGATTTGCTTGAATAGAAATGTGAGACCTGTTTTTTTTTGCACTTTAAGACAGGTTAAGGTTTAATCTCAGAATCAGACTTCTATCTGCACGGTAGCGTGTGTCTTAGGATTTTCTGAATGACACTATCAATACCTTCAATGTAAGATATCCTTTTTGGGATAGATTTCAAGTAGGCCTCAAATACCAGAAACTAGTTATTTGGAGAATGGCAAATTTGGGAATAGTTTTTCAAACCAGAAAATAAAGTGTGCTTTTACGGTCACTACAAATAACTTGACCAGCTAAAACAGTACAGATTTGCTTGAATAGAAATGTGAGACCTGTTTTTTTTTGCACTGTAAGACAGGTTAAGGTTTAATCTCAGAATCAGACTTCTATCTGCACAGTAGCGTGTGTCTTAGGTTTTTCTGAATGACACTATCAATACCTTCAATGTAAGATATTCTTTTTGGGATAGATTTCAAGTAGGCCTCAAATACCAGAAACTAGTTATTTTGAGAATGGCAAATTTGGGAATGGTTTTTCAACCCAGAAAAAAAAGTGTGCTTTTACGGTCACTACAAATAACTTGACCAGCTAAAACAGTACAGATTTGGTTAAATAGAGATGTGAGGCCTGTTTTTTTTTGCGCTGTGTGACAGGTATAGGTTTAATCACAGAATCAGATTTCTATCAGCACGCTAGCGTGTGTCTTAGGTTTTTCTGAATGACACTATCACTAGCTTCAATGTAAGATATTCTTTTTGGGATAGATTTCAAGTAGGCCTCAAATACCAGAAACTAGTTATTTTGAGAATGGCAAATTTGGGAATGGTTTTTCAACCCAGAAAAAAATGTGTGCTTTTACGGTCACTACAAATAACTTGACCAGCTAAAACAGTACAGATTTGGTTAAATAGAGATGTGAGGCCTGTTTTTTTTTGCGCAGTGTGACAGGTATAGGTTTAATAACAGAATCAGATTTCTATCAGCACGCTAGCGTGTGTCTTAGGTTTTTCTGAATGACACTATCACTAGCTTCAATGTAAGATATTCTTTTTGGGATAGATTTCAAGTAGGCCTCAAATACCAGAAACTAGTTATTTTGAGAATGGCAAATTTGGGAATGGTTTTTCAACCCAGAAAAAAAAGTGTGCTTTTACGGTCACTACAAATAACTTGACCAGCTAAAACAGTACAGATTTGGTTAAATAGAGATGTGAGGCCTGTTTTTTTTTGCGCAGTGTGACAGGTATAGGTTTAATAACAGAATCAGATTTCTATCAGCACGCTAGCGTGTGTCTTAGGTTTTTCTGAATGACACTATCACTAGCTTCAATGTAAGATATTCTTTTTGGGATAGATTTCAAGTAGGCCTCAAATACCAGAAACTAGTTATTTTGAGAATGGCAAATTTGGGAATGGCTTTTCAACCCAGAAAAAAAAGTGTGCTTTTACGCTCACTACAAATAACTTGACCAGCTAAAACAGTACAGATTTGGTTAAATAGAGATGTGAGGCCTGTTTTTTTTTGCGCTGTGTGACAGGTATAGGTTTAATCACAGAATCAGACTTCTATCAGCACGCTAGCGTGTGTCTTAGGTTTTTCTGAATGACACTATCACTAGCTTCAATGTAAGATATTCTTTTTGGGATAGATTTCAAGTAGGCCTCAAATACCAGAAACTAGTTATTTGGAGAATGGCAAATTTGGGATTAGTTTTTCAACCCAGAAAAAAAAAAGTGTGCTTTTACGGTCGCTACAAATAACTTGACCAGCTAAAACAGTACAGATTTGCTTGAATAGAAATGTGAGACCTGTTTTTTTTTGCATTGTGTGACAGGTTAAGGTTTAATCTCAGAATCAGACTTCTATCTGCACGGTAGCGTGTGTCTTAGGTATTTCTGAATGACACTATCAATACCTTCAATGTAAGATATCCTTTTTGGGATAGATTTCAAGTAGGCCTCAAATACCAGAAACTAGTTATTTGGAGAATGGCAAATTTGGGAATAGTTTTTCAAACCAGAAAATAAAGTGTGCTTTTACGGTCACTACAAATAACTTGACCAGCTAAAACAGTACAGATTTGCTTGAATAGAAATGTGAGACCTGTTTTTTTTTGCACTGTAAGACAGGTTAAGGTTTAATCTCAGAATCAGACTTCTATCTGCACGGTAGCGTGTGTCTTAGGTTTTTCTGAATGACACTATCAATACCTTTTAATGTAAGATATCCTTTTTGGGATAGATTTCAAGTAGGCCTCAAATACCAGAAACTAGTTATTTGGAGAATGGCAAATTTGGGAATAGTTTTTCAAACCAGAAAAAAAAGTGTGCTTTTACGGTCACTACAAATAACTTGACCAGCTAAAACAGTACAGATTTGCTTGAATAGAAATGTGAGACCTGTTTTTTTTTGCACTGTAAGACAGGTTAAGGTTTAATCTCAGAATCAGACTTCTATCTGCACGGTAGCGTGTGTCTTAGGTTTTTCTGAATGACACTATCACTAGCTTCAATGTAAGATATTCTTTTTGGGATAGATTTCAAGTAGGCCTCAAATACCAGAAACTAGTTATTTGGAGAATGGCAAATTTGGGATTAGTTTTTCAACCCAGAAAAAAAAAAGGGCTTTTACGGTCGCTACAAATAACTTGACCAGCTAAAACAGTACAGATTTGCTTGAATAGAAATGTGAGACCTGTTTTTTTTTGCACTGTGTGACAGGTTAAGGTTTAATCTTAGAATCAGACTTCTATCTGCACGGTAGCGTGTGTCTTAGGATTTTCTGAATGACACTATCAATACCTTCAATGTAAGATATTCTTTTTGGGATAGATTTCAAGTAGGCCTCAAATACCAGAAACTAGTTATTTTGAGAATGGCAAATTTGGGAATGGTTTTTCAACCCAGAAAAAAAAGTGTGCTTTTACGGTCACTACAAAACACTTGCCCAGCTAAAACAGTACAGATTTGGTTAAATAGAGATGTGAGGCCTGTTTTTTTTTGCGCTGTGTGACAGGTATAGGTTTAATCACAGAATCAGATTTCTATCAGCACGCTAGCGTGTGTCTTAGGTTTTTCTGAATGACACTATCACTAGCTTCAATGTAAGATATTCTTTTTGGGATAGATTTTAAGTAGGCCTCAAATTCCAGAAACTAGTTATTTTGAGAATGGCAAATTTGGGAATGGTTTTTCAACCCAGAAAAAAAAGTGTGCTTTTACGGTCACTACAAATAACTTGACCAGCTAAAACAGTACAGATTTGGTTAAATAGAGATGTGAGGCCTGTTTTTTTTTGCGCTGTGTGACAGGTATAGGTTTAATCACAGAATCAGACTTCTATCAGCACGCTAGCGTGTCTTAGGTTTTTCTGAATGACACTATCACTAGCTTCAATGTAAGATATTCTTTTTGGTATAGATTTCAAGTAGGCCTCAAATACCAGAAACTAGTTATTTTGAGAATGGCAAATTTGGGAATAGTTTTTCAACCCAGAAAAAAATGTGTGCTTTTACGGTCACTACAAATAACTTGACCAGCTAAAACAGTACAGATTTGCTTGAATAGAAATGTGAGACCTGTTTTTTTTTGCACTGTAAGACAGGTTAAGGTTTAATCTCAGAATCAGACTTCTATCTGCACGGTAGCGTGTGTCTTAGGATTTTCTGAATGACACTATCAATACCTTCAATGTAAGATATCCTTTTTGGGATAGATTTCAAGTAGGCCTCAAATACCAGAAACTAGTTATTTGGAGAATGGCAAATTTGGGAATAGTTTTTCAAACCAGAAAATAAAGTGTGCTTTTACGGTTACTACAAATAACTTGACCAGCTAAAACAGTACAGATTTGCTTGAATAGAAATGTGAGACCTGTTTTTTTTTGCACTGTAAGACAGGTTAAGGTTTAATCTCAGAATCAGACTTCTATCTGCACGGTAGCGTGTGTCTTAGGTTTTTCTGAATGACACTATCAATACCTTCAATGTAAGATATTCTTTTTGGGATAGATTTCAAGTAGGCCTCAAATACCAGAAACTAGTTATTTTGAGAATGGCAAATTTGGGAATGGTTTTTCAACCCAGAAAAAAAAGTGTGCTTTTACGGTCACTACAAATCACTTGACCAGCTAAAACAGTACAGATTTGGTTAAATAGAGATGTGAGGCCTGTTTTTTTTTGCGCTGTGTGACAGGTATAGGTTTAATCACAGAATCAGATTTCTATCAGCACGCTAGCGTGTGTCTTAGGTTTTTCTGAATGACACTATCACTAGCTTCAATGTAAGATATTCTTTTTGGTATAGATTTCAAGTAGGCCTCAAATACCAGAAACTAGTTATTTTGAGAATGGCAAATTTGGGAATGGTTTTTCAACCCAGAAAAAAAAGTGTGCTTTTACGGTCACTACAAATAACTTGACCAGCTAAAACAGTACAGATTTGGTTAAATAGAGATGTGAGGCCTGTTTTTTTTTGCGCTGTGTGACAGGTATAGGTTTAATCACAGAATCAGATTTCTATCAGCACGCTAGCGTGTGTCTTAGGTTTTTCTGAATGACACTATCACTAGCTTCAATGTAAGATATTCTTTTTGGGATAGATTTCAAGTAGGCCTCAAATATCAGAAACTAGTTATTTTGAGAATGGCAAATTTGGGAATGGTTTTTCAACCCAGAAAAAAAAGTGTGCTTTTACAGTCACTACAAATAACTTGACCAGCTAAAACAGTACAGATTTGGTTAAATAGAGATGTGAGGCCTGTTTTTTTTTTTTTGCGCTGTGTGACAGGTATAGGTTTAATCACAGAATCAGATTTCTATCAGCACGCTAGCGTGTGTCTTAGGTTTTTCTGAATGACACTATCACTAGCTTCAATGTAAGATATTCTTTTTGGGATAGATTTCAAGTAGGCCTCAAATACCAGAAACTAGTTATTTTGAGAATGGCAAATTTGGGAATGGTTTTTCAACCCAGAAAAAAAAGTGTGCTTTTACGGTCACTACAAATAACTTGACCAGCTAAAACAGTACAGATTTGGTTAAATAGAGATGTGAGGCCTGTTTTTTTTTGCGCTGTGTGACAGGTATAGGTTTAATCACAGAATCAGACTTCTATCAGCACGCTAGCGTGTGTCTTAGGTTTTTCTGAATGACACTATCACTAGCTTCAATGTAAGATATTCTTTTTGGGATAGATTTCAAGTAGGCCTCAAATACCAGAAACTAGTTATTTTGAGAATGGCAAATTTGGGAATGGTTTTTCAACCCAGAAAAAAATGTGTGCTTTTACGGTCACTACAAATAACTTGACCAGCTAAAACAGTACAGATTTGCTTGAATAGAAATGTGAGACCTGTTTTTTTTTGCACTGTAAGACAGGTTAAGGTTTAATCTCAGAATCAGACTTCTATCTGCACGGTAGCGTGTGTCTTAGGATTTTCTGAATGACACTATCAATACCTTCAATGTAAGATATCCTTTTTGGGATAGATTTCAAGTAGGCCTCAAATACCAGAAACTAGTTATTTTGAGAATGGCAAATTTGGGAATAGTTTTTCAAACCAGAAAATAAAGTGTGCTTTTACGGTCACTACAAATAACTTGACCAGCTAAAACAGTACAGATTTGCTTGAATAGAAATGTGAGACCTGTTTTTTTTTGCACTGTAAGACAGGTTAAGGTTTAATCTCAGAATCAGACTTCTATCTGCACGGTAGCGTGTGTCTTAGGTTTTTCTGAATGACACTATCAATACCTTCAATGTAAGATATTCTTTTTGGGATAGATTTCAAGTAGGCCTCAAATATCAGAAACTAGTTATTTTGAGAATGGCAAATTTGGGAATGGTTTTTCAACCCAGAAAAAAAGTGTGCTTTTACGGTCACTACAAATAACTTGACCAGCTAAAACAGTACAGATTTGGTTAAATAGAGATGTGAGGCCTGTTTTTTTTTGCGCTGTGTGACAGGTATAGGTTTAATCACAGAATCAGATTTCTATCAGCACGCTAGCGTGTGTCTTAGGTTTTTCTGAATGACACTATCACTAGCTTCAATGTAAGATATTCTTTTTGGTATAGATTTCAAGTAGGCCTCAAATACCAGAAACTAGTTATTTTGAGAATGGCAAATTTGGGAATGGTTTTTCAAACCAGAAAAAAATGTGTGCTTTTACGGTCACTACAAATAACTTGAGCAGCTAAAACAGTACAGATTTGCTTGAATAGAAATGTCAGGTCTATTTTTTAGGCGCTGGGTGACATGCTCAACTTTCCCCTGATGTAATATATGGCCAAAAAATAACCACACTGTTGATGGTTAAATGCACTTGGGTGACACAGGCTCAGCCTGCACCAGATGTAGTATATCGCCATAAAATAATCAGACTGTCGATGGTTAAATGCACTTCGGTGACACAGGCTCAGCCTGCAGCTGATGTAGGATATAGCACAAAATAACCACACTATCGATGGTTAAATACACTTGGTGATAGCTTGTGCTGGCGCACCACAAGTCACAAAATGGCCGCCGATCACCCCAGAAAAAAAGTGATCTAAAAACGCTCTGGGCAGCCTCAAAAAAGTGAGCAAGTCAATAATAGCACTTCAATGATCCACAGCTGCAGATCGATCACAGAATGAAGTCTTTTGGAGGAGTTAATCTGCCTAATCTCGCCCTAACGTCGCAGCTGCAACCTCTCCCTATACTGATCATAGCAGAGTGACATGCGGCGCTATGTGACTCCAGCTTAAATAGAGGCTGGGTCACATGCTGCACTGGCCAATCACAGCCATGCCAATAGTAGGCATGGCTGTGATGGCCTCTTGGGGCAAGTAGTATGACGCTTGTTGATTGGCTGCTTTGCAGCCTTTCAAAAAGCGCCAAGAAAGCGCCGAACACCGAACCCGAACCCGGACTTTTACGAAAATGTTCGGGTTCGGGTCCGTGTCACGGACACCCCAAAATTCGGTACGAACCCGAACTATACAGTTCGGGTTCGCTCATCCCTAGTGAGCAACTACTATAATCCCTCTATTCATTTAAAAATGATAGTCCCTTATCTTATAGAACTCCGTTAAACATAAATTATTCCACAGGGGGGAAAAGTGCAACGCGTGCGTGATATTAAGAAGCGTCTTGACTTTATTCCAAGTTTTCTGTAGCATATAGGAGATCGGGCACTCAAGTCCTTTAATCCCCAACTGACCGGACTCAAGTATAGAAAACAGATCGGCCCACGATCCATTGCATCTTCCATGGAATTATCCCAACAACCCACTTTCCATTGCATTTAAGCACCACTGAATTTGTGCACTGAGATAATATCCCTGGAAAAAGGGGAATGACAATCCCCCATCCCCATAGGCAGGATATAAAAGTTTCAGCTTAATCTGCCCCTCAACAGGTCATTGATAAGTCCCTCCAGCAAATAGAAGAAAGAGTCATCAATCCATGTAGGGCAGACCGTCAGGACGCACAGTATAGATGGAAGAAAAGTCATTTTAACAAGGGCAATCCGATCTACTTGAGAAAGGGGTAACCTCGACCAGGCCTTAACTTTATCCCTTACTTTATCAATAAAGGCCTAACATTGTAGTCAATATAGTCACCTAGATTGAGACCAATCTTTATCCCCAAATAGTCAATTTGGTCTTCATTAGTCAGCACTTTAATATTAACAGTGGTCACGCTCGTTTCAAAACGACCTAGTGGGAGCACTGTCAACTTATTCAAATTTATTTTGAAACCAGAGAAGACACCAAATTCATCTATGATCTGAATTACATATTGGAGTTCTTTAGAGCCGTCCTTCAAGAATATCAGAATGTCATCGGCATATATGCTGATTTTATCAGAGTCACCCACCCCCCCAGTCCCGCTATCGCCTCCTCAGACCTGATTTTACTCGCCAACGGCTCCAAAAAGATGGCGAACAGCAGGGGAGAGAGTGGGCAACCCTGCCTAGTGCCTGGTTGCAAAGGGATATCTGCAGAGGAGACCCCAATAATTTTAACTCTAGCTATAGGCTCTGCAAAGAGTAGCTGCGTCAATCTTATGAAATTATTGCCTAAGTTCATCTGGGACATTATCTGACAGAGGAAGGGCCACTCGACCCTGTCGAACGCCGTAGCGGCGTCAAACGACAGCATATAGCCGGCCCCCCACCCCCTGCCAGATTGAATATTTAGAAACACTCTACGAATATTCGACTGTATATGTCTCCCAGGGATAAAACCTGTGTGGTCTGGGTGAATTAACTTTTTTATTATCTTCTTAAGGCGATTCGCTAATAACCTCGCCAGGATTTTATAATCCGTGTTTAAGAGCGAAATTGTTCCATAAGACCTAATTTCACTCTCATCTTTTCCCTTTTTTAAGATCAATCGAATTGAGGCTTCTCTTAACGAGGGTGGCAGTTTACCATCCATTAAGGACTGATTTATTACTTGTCCAAAAAAGGGCAACAGAGCATCTCCGTGCACTCTATATAATTCAAACGGCAAGCCATCTGGTCCCGGGGTAGAATTACCACCTATATCATTAAGTGCCATCTGCAATTCGCTCACAGTAATGGGCTCATTGATAGATTCCCTTTCTTGATCTGAAAGTCTTTGCAAGTCAATCGAACCCAGATAAGCCCATAGATTCTCCTCCCCCATTTTATTTCTGAGCGGTAGAGGGCCGAGTAATATTCTGCAAAGGACTCTTTGTGGCAGAATTGCCACATGGTGTGAATTACCACCAACACTGCAAAGTGACTTTTTGTTTGAATATAACTGTTTGTTTTGTCACGCCTAAAGTGTGAATAAAACACTGAATTGTTTGAACCCAAAAACTTGTTGTTGCCTCTATACTGCATCCGCTAATCCTGTCTACCAGGGTGAGTCCACACATGAGGTATCACTTTCTGTTTTAAAAGCAGAGAAATTGAAATGATGAAAATTGCTAATTTAAAAAAGAAATAAATAAATATTTTGGTATTTTTAATAAATAAAGGTCAAATATATTGACTCAAATTTATGACTGTCATGAAGTTCAATGTGTCACGAGAAAACAATCTCAAAATGGCTTGGATAATTAAAAGTGTTCCAAAGTTATTACCACACAAATCTCGACATTTGGGTTTGGAATGTACCTCGTAAAACAAGAGGAAAGCCAAAGACCCATGTTTTTAATCATGTGAGCCGGGACTCAATTTTTTGAAGCTGCAGACGCAGCCCCAATATGGAATGAATGCCCAGTGATGGCAAGCGGGTTATAACCGAGACCTTATGCCAGCGTCCTGATGTGAGATATGAACTGGACAGAAGACAGGAAATTCCCATGGAAAGGCAACAGCGGGCCATCAGGGGGAGCATCTTGCAGCAGTGCTAGCAATTGTTAAAGGTCCATGACCGGACACCAAACATTAGAAGTTCTGAAAAACATGACCTCGGTGGGAGGCCCATGTTGGTTGGACTTGGTGGAAGGTAACCGGAGGACAAAATGGTCATGGACCCAGGACAATTGCCGCATCTGCAAACCCTGATGCTTGAAGGTGGTACTAGTGAACTCACCTGGCCTAAGGAAACCGTAAAATCCGAGGTACATAGCTGCCTTAATGACCAAGCTGGAAGAGTGCCCAAAAGGATGACCATCCAACGCGGAAGAAAGCCTCCTAAACATCTCGCTGGAGACAGGCTGTCTTCGGCCAGGAGGGGCATCCCCACTCTTCTGGATTCCCCTAAGAGCAGCCTTGACTGCTTGTACCGAAAAAATAGAACCTCCGCTCGGACTGTGAAGCATGGAGCAGTGCTGGATTCCAGCTAAGTACAGCTTAATAGTATTATAAGACAGCCTGAGGTTGCGATGACAATGAGCGATGAACGCCAGAATGTAGGAGATGTCATCCAAGAAACCTTGCGGGTGAGACCTGGAGAATTCTTTATAAATTTTATAGCCGGCTTGATAATTCCTGGCAGTGTTGGAGGAGAGGGAATGTTGTACCAGGTTCCTGGCGTGAGAAAGGTGGGACTCTAATCCCTCACCAGGGAATTGAAGGCTGGGAGAGGGGACCCCGCGGGATCTGCTTCTGGCATCACCTGGAAAAAAAGGGGGTAATTAAAGCGGGACAGAGCATCTGCAGCTGCATTTTCGACTCCTGGGATGTGACTACAAAACACATGAAAGTTATGGGTAAGGGAGAGCCAAACTAGTCTGCGGAGGAGGGACATTATCCTGAATGATTTTGCCCAGCCTTTCAAGACAATGTCAACCAATGCTTGATTATCGGTGACAAACATCACAGGCGCATTGGCCCACTGATGTCCCCACACTTGAGCAGGCGCCACAATAGGGTAAAGTTCTAGGAGGGAAGAGGAGCTCAGACTTTCGGGGTCCAACCGGACTTCTACGGGCCACTGACCAGCCATCCAATGTGACCCAAAAATAGCTGCAAACCCACGGGACGCAGCTGCATCCGAAAAAATGATGGGGTATGACGGCCCCCATGAAGGCACAAAAAGGGAAATGCTGTTCCATGAGGATAAGAACAGTGACCACATGGCCAAGTCCGCCCTGGCATGGCTGTCCAGATGGACGATGCTGTCCTGGTCAGGAGCCAAAGGCAACAACTGGAGCAGACTGGAGGTGAACGCCCTGCCCTGTGGCATGATCCTGGAGGCAAAATTGAACCGCCCCAACAAGGATTGAAGCTCGATCCTGGAAAGATGGCCCGAGGACATAGCGTGGGAAATCACAGGCCGGCAACTAGCAAGTTTCTCCTCCTGCAGGCTGGCCTCCATCCGGATGGAATCCAGAATGATGCCTAGAAAAGTCGCCATATTGGCAGGGCCCTCTGTTTTGGCATGGGCTACCGGGACCTGCAGGCTGGAAAAAATTTGGAACAGAGTAGCCAGATTGCCCGATCCGCCATGCGGACCCTCGATGATCAGGATATCATCGAGGAAGTGGATGACCGTAGGCAAACCGCCATGATGGAGGAGGATCCAATGCAAAGCCTTGGCAAATTGGTCAAACAACCATGGACTACTCTTTGAACCAAATGTGAGTCTGTTCGCAAAATAGTAGCGACCAGCCCACCTAAGACCGTAGTATCCCCATAAATGCGGTTGAATAGGAAGGAGCTTGAAGGCGTCTGCAATATCCGCCTTCGCCAACCAGGAACCCCTGCCGGAGATCACAACGGACTTAATCGCCTCATCAATAGAGGAATATTGCATGGAGAATTCCTCTGATGGGATGAGTGAGTTGAGGCTGGGTGTGGCAGAGGCATGAGGAGCGGAAAGGTCATAAATTAACAGTTTTTTATTAGATGATTTTTTAGATACCAGGCCAATAGGATTAATGTGTCAGGAAGAAAAAGGAATAACCTCAAGCGGGCCAATGACAAAACCCTTATCAATCTCAGACTTGAGCAACTCTTCAACTGCCGCCGGGTCCCCAGAGGCAGACCTCAAGTTACCACCCTCCCAAGACGTCTGAGGAGGAGCAATAAGGAATGGAAGTATGGAAGCCTTCCGCGAAACCAGACAGCAGGAATTGCACGAACCCTCTGTCATGATGATCCCGCAGAAGGACACTAAGCAGATCAAGATTAATGTCGGCTAGTCAGTACTGCTTGGCGGACCTCTTGGGACAGGCAGGACGAGGGTGAGCCCTAAAACACAATGAGCAAATGTGGAGAGCCCTGCAACCATTGAAGACACAACCGCTCGCATTAAAGTTGTTACAGACCTGGCTCCTACCCAGGTACACTATGGGGCGACCAAGCTTGTCAACCCCGGGGGGAACCCGAGGGGCCGGGCAACCCGAGGGGCCGGGCAGGGACCTATCCTGAATGGGGATGACAGAGTTAGGACACCAGAATATAAGCAGTATAAAGACCAGCACTCCGTATTCAGATGATGAAAAGAAGTTTTCTTTTTATTCGTCACCCATGTGTGACGCGCGTTTCGACACTAGTTTGTGTCTTTATCAAAGTACAGGTGATAACAGCTCATCATAGTTTACAAATGGCAACATTATATACAATTCAAAAAACCCGCCTCTTGATCACGTAAGCAGTCACATGGCGAGGGGCGGGCCGAATCGTCCCCGGCCATGTGACCAGTCACGGGGTCAGTGCGTCATACTGCTAGGCAACCCAACCAAACAAACTAGTCAGGAGTGGAGTGCGGTAAGATAAGTATCAAATCCATATATTATTATTTTATCAAGGCAATTTTAGATCCCTTATATAACTCATATATATACTCCATGGATAACGATATATTATAATTAAAGCGCCACCCCCTCATACAAAAACAGATATATGAAAATGGAGACAATGATGTCAGTCACACGATACATCATGTGACATAACACCATTGTCTCAGCCATACAAAATGTTGTAAAGATATATTACATCTCACAGGGAAAAGGGGCTGTCCTGCAGCATTCAAAGAGATTCATGTCAGGTTCAAACATCCATAGAGAACCAAGGTATCAATGTTTGATTATGAAACAATAGCATGCATGGATACAAAATAACAAACCACAGCTATCGCATACATATAGGATCAAAGAAAGCAATTAAGTGAATATTCCTTATTTAAACCTTTGGGCGCAAGTGTCTCAAGTCGATGGATCCAATATGCTTCACGCTGGTGGAGCATCTGGATCCGATTTCCTCCACGTCGAGGTAAGGTCACTTCTTCTAAAATTTGAAAACGCAATTGTGAGATGCGGTGATTTTTTTCTTTAAAATGTTGGGGAACGGGTAACAAAATATTTTCTTTCCTAATTGTGGACTTGTGTTTTGCTACCCGGTCCTTCATACGCATTGTCGTTTCTCCAACATAGCACAACCCACAGGGACATTTAAGTAGATAAATCACAAAACTGCTGTCACATGTGAAATGACCCCGAATGGGGATTTGTTGTCCTGTCTGTGGGTGTGCTATGTTGGAGCCTTTAATCACATTGGAGCAGTGAACACAGTTAAGACAGGGAAATGTTCCCTTCCTTACTGTAGAGAAAGTGAGCTGTCGCTGAGGCATCCTGTCACTCCCCACATCTGCTCGGACAATCATGTCCCTAATATTTTTGTTTCGCTTAAAACACATCATGGGACGGTCCCTAAATTCCTGAATCTCAGGATATGATTTTTGTAAGATGTTCCAGTGTTTATAGATGACAGCCTTAACTCGGTCCATCCAGGGATGGTATTTTACCACTAACGGTATTCTTTGTCCCTTGTCTTTCCTTTCTATGGGGTTTTTTATCTTATCCAGCTGCTGGTGTAATAGATGGGGCGGATAGCCTCTGTCTATAAATTTCTCAGTCATCTCCCGTAACCTAAGATCACGTGTGTCCTGATCCATGACAATATTGGCCACTCTTCTATATTGCGAGTATGGCAAAGATTTTTTTACAGTAGATGGGTGATTACTTTGGAATGACAAGAGACTATTTCTGTCAGTTTTTTTGACATACAAGTCAGTGGTAATTCTGTTGTCAGTTCCCCTAATCACCCATGTGTCAAGGAATGAAACACGTTGTGTATCTTGGTGCAGGGTAAATTTCAGCTCTGGTCTTACGTTATTAATATAGTCAACAAAGGTCATTAGGGTCTCAATGCTGCACCGCCATATGCAAAAAACGTCATCTATAAAGCGTTTCCAAAATATACAATAATTTTGATACAGCTCACTCGGGTAAATATATTCTCTCTCAAAGTGTGCCATATAGCAATTTGCATATGGCGGTGCAGCATTGGACCCCATCGCGGTCCCGCACCGCTGCTGGAAAAAAGTGTCCTGAAATAAAAAATAATTGCGATGTAAGACAATGGACAATAAGGAAATAAAAAATTCTTTTTCATGTGCCGAGTACAGGCTGTCATCCAGTAACTTCTGGACAGATTCCAGACCCTTTTCATGCGTTATACTTGTATATAAACTGCAGACGTCTAGAGTGACCAGGATGCAATCATGCGACAGCTCAATTTCCCGTACTGCCTCCAAAAAATGTTGGGTATCCCTCAAATAGGAAGGGGCCTTTTTTGTGAGTGGAGTCAACACTTTGTCAAGAAATATTGCAGGGGGAGATAGGACTGAATCACTAGCTGCAACAATGGGACGACCCGGAGGCTTATCCAGGGATTTATGCACTTTTGGTAGTGTATAGAATACGGGTGTCACAGGGTGTTGGTTGATCAAAAACTCCGCTAGTTTTTTATCAATAACATGGTGTAATACATTTTGATCAACCAAAGTCTGTAGCTCCCGTTTTATTGTCCAGACCGGATCCCCCTGCAATATTTCATAGACATTGTGGTCAGATAATTGTCCCTGAATCTCCCTGACATAATAGTCTTTATCCAGTATGACAAGGGCACCGCCTTTGTCCGCAGGCTTAAAGACCAGGGAGTCATCATCAGTCAGATGATTGACCACCTGCCTCTCCTCCGCGGACAAATTATGGTGGATATAATAATCACCTTTCTTAAAATTTGCAAGCAATGTGGCAATATCACGTTGTACAAGGTGTATATACGTTTCACTAGGGTGATAAACCTTTGGAGGCATATAATGGCTCTTAAGCCTTAAGCCAAATTGCTGCAAATTTAATGAAGGTTGTAAATTTACAATCGGGACCGGATCATGCATAGGGACTTTTGAAAAATGGCTTTTAAGCCGTATACTCCGAAAAAAACGGTTCAAATCCATGTCCAGTCCAAATGTATCCAGACTCGTAGTCGGACTGAAGGATAGTCCCTTTTCAAGAAGTCCAATTTGGAGTGGAGAGAGATTCTTGGAGGATAGATTTAACACTAAGGTGGGCTGAGTACCTGTGACCGGGTTAGACGTGGGGCTTCGGCGTCCCCGATGATGGTGTCGACCTGAGCGCCGGGTGTTGGCCTTCTTGGGCGTCTGCGTGCTCCTAAAAAATTGCGCTGACTTGTTGTGGAGTCGCTCCCAGAGTCGGATGAAGCTGTACCCGCTCTGCGGCCGGGTCGACGCGGTGGTTGGGATGTAGCAGTGCCGGCCTTGTCCTGCCATCTGTAGACTTGATTTCTTTGGTAGTCTTCCATATCCCGGATGTATTTTGTGCGCTTTGTACTCTGTATAGAGCTTTGTAATTCGGCACATTGCTTTTCAATCTTGTCTTTCAGGATATCAAAGTCCTCCTTTTTAAGACAGTCTTTTAGTTGGGACTCAATAGTACTGATGCCTTCTTGGCACTCAGCAATAGCGCTGGTCAGGTGTTCAATCGTCAGGACTATAATGTCCAAGGAACATTTGTTTAAAATGCTGGCGAAGCGGGCACAATATTCAACGTTTTCACGAAAAAAAGTTGGACGGAGATTCACTCTTAATCCACGTGGAATGCGTTTAGAGCGGTGATACTCCGCTAATGTGGTGGCATGCAATTGTAATGATACCAGATGCTTGGAGGTTCTCTCAAAATCACGGCTTCTCAGTTCACCTGGGGGTATTCTCAGGAACTCTGCCGATGAATCAATTCGTGCTACTATTGCACGAGCTTCGTCCTCATCATAGCCGTAGGTGCTCATCTGTACGTTTGAGCTCGACTGCACGTGCACGCTCCAAAAAATCAAGGAAATCAATGAAATAAATGAATGGGCGGCACTGCGCATCAGTCGCAGTCCAGGTGCGCGGTCAAGAGGTAGATACCTGAATATAAGCAGTATAAAGACCAGCACTCCGTATTCAGATGATGAAAAGAAGTTTTCTTTTTATTCGTCACCCATGTGTGACGCGCGTTTCGACACTAGTTTGTGTCTTTATCAAAGTACAGGTGATAACAGCTCATCATAGTTTACAAATGGCAACATTATATACAATTCAAAAAACCCGCCTCTTGATCACGTAAGCAGTCACATGGCGAGGGGCGGGCCGAATCGTCCCCGGCCATGTGACCAGTCACGGGGTCAGTGCGTCATACTGCTAGGCAACCCAACCAAACAAACTAGTCAGGAGTGGAGTGCGGTAAGATAAGTATTCTTACCGCACTCCACTCCTGACTAGTTTGTTTGGTTGGGTTGCCTAGCAGTATGACGCACTGACCCCGTGACTGGTCACATGGCCGGGGACGATTCGGCCCGCCCCTCGCCATGTGACTGCTTACGTGATCAAGAGGCGGGTTTTTTGAATTGTATATAATGTTGCCATTTGTAAACTATGATGAGCTGTTATCACCTGTACTTTGATAAAGACACAAACTAGTGTCGAAACGCGAGTCACACATGGGTGACGAATAAAAAGAAAACTTCTTTTCATCATCTGAATACGGAGTGCTGGTCTTTATACTGCTTATATTCAGGTATCTACCTCTTGACCGCGCACCTGGACTGCGACTGATGCGCAGTGCCGCCCATTCATTTATTTCATTGATTTCCTTGATTTTTTGGAGCGTGCACGTGCAGTCGAGCTCAAACGTACAGATGAGCACCTACGGCTATGATGAGGACGAAGCTCGTGCAATAGTAGCACGAATTGATTCATCGGCAGAGTTCCTGAGAATACCCCCAGGTGAACTGAGAAGCCGTGATTTTGAGAGAACCTCCAAGCATCTGGTATCATTACAATTGCATGCCACCACATTAGCGGAGTATCACCGCTCTAAACGCATTCCACGTGGATTAAGAGTGAATCTCCGTCCAACTTTTTTTCGTGAAAACGTTGAATATTGTGCCCGCTTCGCCAGCATTTTAAACAAATGTTCCTTGGACATTATAGTCCTGACGATTGAACACCTGACCAGCGCTATTGCTGAGTGCCAAGAAGGCATCAGTACTATTGAGTCCCAACTAAAAGACTGTCTTAAAAAGGAGGACTTTGATATCCTGAAAGACAAGATTGAAAAGCAATGTGCCGAATTACAAAGCTCTATACAGAGTACAAAGCGCACAAAATACATCCGGGATATGGAAGACTACCAAAGAAATCAAGTCTACAGATGGCAGGACAAGGCCGGCACTGCTACATCCCAACCACCGCGTCGACCCGGCCGCAGAGCGGGTACAGCTTCATCCGACTCTGGGAGCGACTCCACAACAAGTCAGCGCAATTTTTTAGGAGCACGCAGACGCCCAAGAAGGCCAACACCCGGCGCTCAGGTCGACACCATCATCGGGGACGCCGAAGCCCCACGTCTAACCCGATCACAGGTACTCAGCCCACCTTAGTGTTAAATCTATCCTCCAAGAATCTCTCTCCACTCCAAATTGGACTTCTTGAAAAGGGACTATCCTTCAGTCCGACTACGAGTCTGGATACATTTGGACTGGACATGGATTTGAACCGTTTTTTTCGGAGTATACGGCTTAAAAGCCATTTTTCAAAAGTCCCTATGCATGATCCGGTCCCGATTGTAAATTTACAACCTTCATTAAATTTGCAGCAATTTGGCTTAAGGCTTAAGAGCCATTATATGCCTCCAAAGGTTTATCACCCTAGTGAAACGTATATACACCTTGTACAACGTGATATTGCCACATTGCTTGCAAATTTTAAGAAAGGTGATTATTATATCCACCATAATTTGTCCGCGGAGGAGAGGCAGGTGGTCAATCATCTGACTGATGATGACTCCCTGGTCTTTAAGCCTGCGGACAAAGGCGGTGCCCTTGTCATACTGGATAAAGACTATTATGTCAGGGAGATTCAGGGACAATTATCTGACCACAATGTCTATGAAATATTGCAGGGGGATCCGGTCTGGACAATAAAACGGGAGCTACAGACTTTGGTTGATCAAAATGTATTACACCATGTTATTGATAAAAAACTAGCGGAGTTTTTGATCAACCAACACCCTGTGACACCCGTATTCTATACACTACCAAAAGTGCATAAATCCCTGGATAAGCCTCCGGGTCGTCCCATTGTTGCAGCTAGTGATTCAGTCCTATCTCCCCCTGCAATATTTCTTGACAAAGTGTTGACTCCACTCACAAAAAAGGCCCCTTCCTATTTGAGGGATACCCAACATTTTTTGGAGGCAGTACGGGAAATTGAGCTGTCGCATGATTGCATCCTGGTCACTCTAGACGTCTGCAGTTTATATACAAGTATAACGCATGAAAAGGGTCTGGAATCTGTCCAGAAGTTACTGGATGACAGCCTGTACTCGGCACATGAAAAAGAATTTTTTATTTCCTTATTGTCCATTGTCTTACATCGCAATTATTTTTTATTTCAGGACACTTTTTTCCAGCAGCGGTGCGGGACCGCGATGGGGTCCAATGCTGCACCGCCATATGCAAATTGCTATATGGCACACTTTGAGAGAGAATATATTTACCCGAGTGAGCTGTATCAAAATTATTGTATATTTTGGAAACGCTTTATAGATGACGTTTTTTGCATATGGCGGTGCAGCATTGAGACCCTAATGACCTTTGTTGACTATATTAATAACGTAAGACCAGAGCTGAAATTTACCCTGCACCAAGATACACAACGTGTTTCATTCCTTGACACATGGGTGATTAGGGGAACTGACAACAGAATTACCACTGACTTGTATGTCAAAAAAACTGACAGAAATAGTCTCTTGTCATTCCAAAGTAATCACCCATCTACTGTAAAAAAATCTTTGCCATACTCGCAATATAGAAGAGTGGCCAATATTGTCATGGATCAGGACACACGTGATCTTAGGTTACGGGAGATGACTGAGAAATTTATAGACAGAGGCTATCCGCCCCATCTATTACACCAGCAGCTGGATAAGATAAAAAACCCCATAGAAAGGAAAGACAAGGGACAAAGAATACCGTTAGTGGTAAAATACCATCCCTGGATGGACCGAGTTAAGGCTGTCATCTATAAACACTGGAACATCTTACAAAAATCATATCCTGAGATTCAGGAATTTAGGGACCGTCCCATGATGTGTTTTAAGCGAAACAAAAATATTAGGGACATGATTGTCCGAGCAGATGTGGGGAGTGACAGGATGCCTCAGCGACAGCTCACTTTCTCTACAGTAAGGAAGGGAACATTTCCCTGTCTTAACTGTGTTCACTGCTCCAATGTGATTAAAGGCTCCAACATAGCACACCCACAGACAGGACAACAAATCCCCATTCGGGGTCATTTCACATGTGACAGCAGTTTTGTGATTTATCTACTTAAATGTCCCTGTGGGTTGTGCTATGTTGGAGAAACGACAATGCGTATGAAGGACCGGGTAGCAAAACACAAGTCCACAATTAGGAAAGAAAATATTTTGTTACCCGTTCCCCAACATTTTAAAGAAAAAAATCACCGCATCTCACAATTGCGTTTTCAAATTTTAGAAGAAGTGACCTTACCTCGACGTGGAGGAAATCGGATCCAGATGCTCCACCAGCGTGAAGCATATTGGATCCATCGACTTGAGACACTTGCGCCCAAAGGTTTAAATAAGGAATATTCACTTAATTGCTTTCTTTGATCCTATATGTATGCGATAGCTGTGGTTTGTTATTTTGTATCCATGCATGCTATTGTTTCATAATCAAACATTGATACCTTGGTTCTCTATGGATGTTTGAACCTGACATGAATCTCTTTGAATGCTGCAGGACAGCCCCTTTTCCCTGTGAGATGTAATATATCTTTACAACATTTTGTATGGCTGAGACAATGGTGTTATGTCACATGATGTATCGTGTGACTGACATCATTGTCTCCATTTTCATATATCTGTTTTTGTATGAGGGGGTGGCGCTTTAATTATAATATATCGTTATCCATGGAGTATATATATGAGTTATATAAGGGATCTAAAATTGCCTTGATAAAATAATAATATATGGATTTGATACTTATCTTACCGCACTCCACTCCTGACTAGTTTGTTTGGTTGGGTTGCCTAGCAGTATGACGCACTGACCCCGTGACTGGTCACATGGCCGGGGACGATTCGGCCCGCCCCTCGCCATGTGACTGCTTACGTGATCAAGAGGCGGGTTTTTTGAATTGTATATAATGTTGCCATTTGTAAACTATGATGAGCTGTTATCACCTGTACTTTGATAAAGACACAAACTAGTGTCGAAACGCGCGTCACACATGGGTGACGAATAAAAAGAAAACTTCTTTTCATCATCTGAATACGGAGTGCTGGTCTTTATACTGCTTATATTCAGGTATCTACCTCTTGACCGCGCACCTGGACTGCGACTGATGCGCAGTGCCGCCCATTCATTTATTTCACAGAGTTAGGACACCAGTCTAAGGAGTGAAATATGGACTGGCATACTGTATATGAAGGGGCCCTAAGACCCGCAAAGTGGCGGCATAAAAGCTCCATGTCAATGTTGGCCCAGTTGGTGGTAAACTGGAACTGAACCAGGGCAACAGCAGCCTTAGCCGAAAAGGAGCGGTGGTAGTCGTAAATCGACGAGCCACCATACTTGTGCCCCAGATCAGTGACAAGTAGTGATGAGCAGCAGGGGCAATATTCGAATTTGCGATATTTCGCGAATATTCGGGTGAATATTCGCCATATATTCGAGAATTCGCGAATTCATGATCTCCAGGCATTATTTTCTTGATTGCGAAAATTCGCTAAAAATTTGCCTTAAATAATCGCATAAAATTGTTCGCATGAACTGGTATTTTAAAAAAAATCTAATATTCGCGATTACGAATATATTTTGCGATATTCTAAATATTCGCGAATTCTCAAAGTGCCGATATTCGCGATTTTAATTCGCAATTCGAATATTCGTGATCAACACTAGTGACAAGGTAGAGGTAAGAGTCTAATTCCTCTCTCCTTCCAGGCTGAGCTGAACAAACGATGTCCCAAAAAAGACTGAATGCCAACACAAATTCAGGGATGGAGAGCTTCCTGTTGAGCCTTGCGTCCTTGGCCTTCAGAATGAGAGAGACATTGCCACAGTTAATGACCCTGTTTTCAGGAAGGTCTTGTGAGGCGATAAGGATGGATGCCAAGTTCACATCCTTCCCAGCCAAAATATCTTTTTTGATACCATCTTGAATGAAATGGGAAGGAGCCACCTGGGGGGTGAGACTGGTAATACCTGGCGAAGACACCTGAGAAGCAACGGGCACTGCCGGAGGGTCTGACGCTTGGGTGGGCGCAGGGGCCCAAGACTCCAGCACCGTCACCCTGGACTGACGGTCCGCCACTGAGCAGTCCAGGGAGTCAATAGTGGATTGTAATTGTGACAGCGACTGCTGAATGGACGTGATCCCTGACTGGACACCTGACGGGCTCGGGCTGGTCATCAGCAGTTTATACAATTCTGCCTTACGAGCAGAGGCCGGATGAGGGATCCTTCTTCTGTTAAGTTCTGCTATGAGCTTGGGAATCGTCCAACTTCTCAGGGACATGGCGCCGGACTGACCTGAAACAGAAGTTTCAGGGACTGACATGGTGTCATCTACGTCTGAGGCTCGCAACATGCTCAACCTGCAGAGAAAGAGACAGTTCTGGATGACTATACATGACCAGAAGGTCGAACGACCAGTTCCAAGAAGAGAGAGGCTTGTGAAAGTCCGAGTAACGTACCTGAGGTTGCTGGATAAGACCTGTGAAGATGTCTTACTTAACCTGAACTAAGCAACGTGTCGGATGAATGGAACTGGCTAGAACCTGGAAGAAAAAGTAGGACATGCAGACCAACCAGAGCCCTACCACTACCCGGCCAATAGGAAGAAAACTGAGCAAAACCGAGCGAGCCGGGAAGTGAGTGAGTGCAGAGCATGGACGAGCATGGAGGAAAGAAACCAGCCCGTGAATGGGCAACCTCGAACCAGGTGACAAGAGTAACCGGACCTAAGCGGAGACACAAGGAGTAACCCAGAAATACTGCACCACGTGGCCCGGTGATGGACAGACCTGGCAGTGCCAGGAAAAAGTGAACCAGAAAGGAACAGGCTTGGGTTAAACAAGCGTGAAGGTGTAGATAGGGCCTGTGCGGATCAAGAGAAATATTGTGATGGATGGGAGGCCAAAGCCTGGACGGATCCGGCCGACAGCGGGAGACCCTGGAAAAACCTGGGATAGTAGACATGCAGGGAGACCAGACCTGAATGTACCAGGCAGAGAAGGAAGAACAGAGCCTGGGCGTACCAGGATTAAACTGACAGTGTGAAAGACAGGGCCTGGACGGACCCGGGGTAATGATACATAATAAATAAACCGAACGTACCCGTTCACAGGAGAACAAAATCTGGTCGAGTCAGAAGGAATAATAACTGAGGAGATGACAGCCTGGGCGATCTAGGAGACAGAGGTAGGTATGAGCCTAGGCGATCCAGGAGACAGAGGTAGGTACGAGCCTGGGCGATCCAGGAGACAGAGGTAGGTACAAGCCTGGGCAATCCAGGAGACAGAGGTAGGTACAAGCCTGGGCGATCCAGGAGACAGAGGAAGGTATGAGCCTGGGCGATCCAGGAGACAGAGGTAGGTACACGCCTGGGCGATCCAGTGGGAAACAGGAAAAACATAACATACGAATAAATGAACATTCACATACAAAACGGCCCTGCTATCACTACATATCAGTATAGATGAGGGCAGGCAAATGGTCAGAGTGCTGTGACTGTGCATAGTTCTGACCATGATTTAACCCTGTGCATGTATTCCCAGGAGAGTAGCATTTATGGAAGATACCACCCAGCATGCGCTCTATAATGCAGACTTTGAACACTGCCATGACCAGCTCCTATAAATAACATAGAATGTGGGGCACATAGTTTATGCTGCATACCCCTACCACGATCAGCGTCGGTATAACTATGAAATCTAACCAGCAAGCAGCCATAAAGCATGGAGAGGAGCAGGGGGAGCGAGGCAGGTAAAAACATGATAGAACCAGGGAGCCACCTGTAAACTTAAGAG
This sequence comes from Bufo bufo, assembly GCF_905171765.1. Lineage (NCBI taxonomy): Eukaryota > Metazoa > Chordata > Amphibia > Anura > Bufonidae > Bufo > Bufo bufo. The sequence continues at coordinate 461,346,981 of NC_053389.1, read as the reverse complement.
CACACATACCTGATAGAGATTCACAGCGTGCGTTCCACGCTGGAACGCACGCCGACCTAGCGACCGGAAGCAGCGCTAATGAGGGGAAAAAACATGAGCTCCGATCGGAGGTGCCCTGTGGTGGGGACGGGTACAGAGGAAAGATCTTACCCGTCTTGGAGACGCGTGCTGGCGTTGAATCGGACTGCGGAAAAGATTGCGAGGCGGCTCCTTATCAAGCGGATGTGAACAGAAGCGCCCCGATGGGACGGGAAACCGGCGCTTAAAAGGGGTCAGACGCCCCTCCCACAAATTCAGGCTGACTTTTCAGCCTTCCAACTTGTTACATTTGTCACCCAGATTACCTAGTGATTTATTATAAAAGTGCCATAAGTTTTTAATTAACTAGGGAGATGGAGTACACTCGTGACATTTTAAGTGAATTCATAGAAAGAATTCAGTGATAAATCTGGCTAAAACGTATCTCTGCTGACAAAACATCTGTCCTCCCCTTAGTAAATACTAAATCCTGGGCATGGAACAAACCATATAAAAATATTGCAAACAGTTCTTAAATGTCAAAACAACTCAATTTTCTGACACAAAGCCTTTCATTCATTACCCCCTAAGGCTAGGGCTACACAACGACATCTGTCGCTCAGCTGTTTGTTGCAGCAATGTCGCACATCATTTTGTTTTTATGATAGTCAATAGTGTCGCACTGCTACATGCGACATGCTGCAACGGCAATGCTACAGTAGCACAAAAATCCATCCAAGTTGGATTTTTGTGCAACAGTCACCTTACAGTTGCAGCATTGACTATCGTTACAAAAAATGTTGCACGACATTGCTGAAGCAAATAGTCACATGACACATGACGCAGTGTAATTGTACCCTTTTTGTCATGTGGTTTATTGTTGCGCAACAAATGTCGATGTGTAGCCATACTAAAAATTACAGTGTTAGCAAATGAATGGCATATCTGACCCAATGGGGGACGTATCAAAACTGGTGCTAAGGAAAACTGACTAAGTCGCCCGTACCAGAGTCCACCTTTCATTTTTCAGAGCTCCTTTTGAAATGCATCCACTGATCTGCAAATCTACAACTATTAATAATAATGATAGAAATAAAGTACGGTAATTAAGATGGGCAATCTTTCCGATTTAGCCTAGTTTTTCATTTATTCTAGAAAACCGCCATCAATTAGTATTTTCACAGCTGAAAGTCCCGCTTTTAAATTCATAAAACCAGCTCTATTTTTTTTACCTGCAATGCAATTTCATTAATCACGAATATGGCAGTTTAATGCTTGAGTTGTAGCATAAAAAGTAATTTATTAATAAATATGTTCCGGGCTGCTTTAGTAATGCAATAAAATATGAATTATTGTTTTCTGTATTTTGAGAGTCAAAGAAGCCGAGGCTACATTGCACACTAGCATTCATAAATAAAGAATTTCTCTGTAGACCATAAGGATCATTTATCATAGAAAAAGGGGTAGCAGAAACACAGAAATGAGACCGATTCCAATTGACCCCGCTATTATTAAATGACACACATAATCTATGTATCTAAACACTGTAATGCTATAAAAGTATTTTGGAGGATTCAATTAAATGCTTGAGTTGTTTAAAGATCACTTTCTTCTTGTCCTTGGATTACAGTATATACTGTACTCTCAGTCATCTGAGGAATTAACTAGATATGTCTATGTCTCATGGAATAAGATGACTAAAAACACCAGACTCCTCTAGATGCAACTTGCTTAGACTAACAGGTAGGAGGGATGGGCGGAGGATTATTATTAGTTTTGAGCGGATTGAAGTTGGAATTCAATCTGAATTTCAGGAAAAATTTGATTCACCATGAATTTAGAATTTTCTGGTGCGAAGTAGTAACTAACAAATAATTTTTTCCTGAAATGGCTCCACACAGCGGCTACGGCTCCCCACAGCGGAGATCGCGGGAACTAGTGTGTGTGGCAGCCCCTGTACTGTGTGACAGGAGGCCGCTGCACATTTGTTCCTATGGAGCCCCTGCCTGTTGCAGGGCTCCATAGCAACATAGTGTAATTCTCATAAACTCCCATGCTAATGCATTGGAGTCTATGACAAAAGCAATATATACCTCCGATTCCGGCGCACGCATGTAAGGTAGCAGGAGTAAGGCTCTCCGCCGTTCAGGGCGCAAGACCAAGCTGCCAAACCTTACTGAGGGGAGAATATTCCCTGCTCACAGTGTCTGCACCTCTCCAACAGTGGATGGAGAGGTATTTGGTCAAAGGTGGCACGTCTGCAGCTGTCCCTTTACCTCATAGAAAAGGACGACACCAGAGTGGCAAGATGGCGGAGGCGGCTGAATGTGCCACATGCTCCACTCGATCTTCCTCACAAGGAACTGGAGGTACTAAAGGGGTTAGCAATATCTTACAAAACTCTAGCAGTCGAAGTGGCAAAACTGTTAGCCGCAGATATAAAGATAACACTAGAGGCAACAGTGGCTGCAACTCTAACGTAGCTCCAGGCAGACATCGACCTGCACTGCTCTCAGATAACGGAGTTTGAACAATGTCTAAGCTTGCTAGAGGATGAACTAGAAAATGCAGACCCAAATGCAACACATTTTGAAATCCAATAAATCCTTACAAGAGAAAGTAGAGGAATTAGAGAATAGATCCAGAAGGAGTAACGTGCAAATTATAGGCCTCCCGGAATCAATTCAAACTGGGCAGCTCTCCCGGATATGTGCCATAGAGATCGCTCAAGCCTTAGGCCCACCAAGGGACTTACAAAATAGCAACAAGGTCCTAAGAATTCGCCAAACCATTGTCAAATATCTGAACTGTGCAGATAAAGCCGCCATTTTGGGCAGTTTCAAAAAACAAGGGAGGCCCATAGTAGTCAGAGGCCATAAACTACTCTTGTTTGGGGACTACCCAGTGGAAGTCTCAAGAAAAAGGATAGCTTTTACAATGGTAAAACTTTGGTAAAGAGGAGACAGAAATTTGACCTACAATTTCCAGCGGTCCTGAAGGTGTTTAGAGAAGAGGGTCAAACGGACATTTACAACACTGCTGAGGAAGCCATGTTGTCATTGGACATCTCCAACCAGAAGGACCTCTCTCCATGTGGTTTACCATGACCAGCCAGACGACATCAACAAGAAAACTGTCCAGGATCATCCAAGCCATCCAGATCGCCCAGAGGACGACGTGGGGAAGAACAGGAGACCACTAGAGATGGCCTTGCGGTTTGCACAGCGGTCGTCTAGCGGCAAACTTTGCTTGTTTGCTGTACGCCGAACATGCAAACATATGGCGATGTCCACCTGCACCTTATTATTTGCATTGTGAAGAACTTTGACCCATGACACATCCATCATGTGGGACAGGACAGCAAATTGAGATGTTGCAGCACATGGACACACCCCTACCCTATAAATAAACATGATTTGGCTGCCATTTTACATTCTGTTTTTTGCCAGTGTAGGGAGAGGTTGCTGTGTGGAGTAGGGACAGACTGTTAGTGACACCAAATGCTAGCTAATAGGGCCACAAAAGTCCTTTTAAGGACTGGTATAGGTGTGCTATTGATAGGTGTGACATACAGAGGGGTGTGGTATACTTATAATATACTTTCTAACATAAAAAGTATATTATAGTGCATTTGTATTGTGCGGCAGTTGTGTGCGGTTCTGCTGCGATACTGCAGATAGATAGAGGGACAAACGCTATTGGAATAACTAATTGCAACTCGTGTGATATACCTGTTGCCCCCCCCAAAAAAAACTGATTGAGGGGTGTGATATACCTATAATATACCTTCTAACATAAAAAGTATATTATAGTGCATTTGTATTGTGCGGCAGTTGTGTGCGGTTCTGCTGCAATACTGCAGCTAGATAGAGGGACAAACGCTATTGGAATAACTAATTGCAATTGGTGTGATATACCTGTTGCCCCCCAAAAAAAAACTACGGATTGAGGGGTGTGATATACCTATAATATACCTTCTAATATAGAAAGTATATTATAGTGCATTTGTATTGTGCAGCAGTTGTGTGCGGTTCTGCTGAGATAACGAAGCTAGATAGAGGGACAAACACTATTGGAAAAAATAATTACAACAGCTGTGATATACTTGTTGCCCTCCAAAAAAAACTGATAGAGGGGTGTTATATACCTATAATATACCTTCTAACATAGAAAGTATATTATAGTGCATTTGTATTGTGCAGCAGCTGTGTGCGGTGCTGCTGAGATACCGCAGCTAGATAGAGGGACAAACGCTATTGGAATAACTAATTGCAACTGGTGTGATGTGATATATCTGTTGCCCCCCCAAAAAAATCTGATTGAGGGGTGTGATATACCTATAATATACCTTCTAAGATAGAAAGTATATTATAGTGCATTTGTATTGTGCAGCAGTTGTGTGCGGTTCTGCTGAGATACCACAGCTAGATAAATGGACAAACGCTATTAGAATAAGTAATTGCAAATGGTGTTATATACCTGTTGCCCTCCAAAAAAACTGATAGAGGGGTGTGATATACCTATAATATACCTTCTAACATAGAAAGTATATTATAGTGCATTTGTATTGTGCAGCAGTTGTGTGTGGTTGTGCTGAGATACCGCAGCTAGAAAGAGGGACAAACGCTTTTGGAATAAGTAATTGCAACATGTGTGATATTCCTGTTGCCCACCAAAAAAAAAGATAGTCGGGTGTGATATACCTATAATATACCTTTTATCATAGAAAGTATATTATAGTGCATTTGTATTGTGCAGCAGTTAAGTGCGGTTCTGCGGAGATACCGCAGCTATATAGAGAGATAAACTCTAAAGGAATAACTAATTGCAACTGGTGTGATATACCTGTTGCCCCCCAAAAAACTGATTAAGGTGTGCGATATACGTGCTTTCACAAAATATTGATTGAGGGGTGTGATACACCGACTTCCACCAAATGTTGATTCATGCCTGCGATACACCAGCTTCCACCAAATATTGATGAAGGGGTTTGATATACCAGCTTCCAGCAAATATTCATTATTAGGTTCTATATACCTGTTTTCACAAAATACTGATACAGGGTATTGATATACCGGCTTCCACTAAATATTGATTGAGGCCAGCGATACACCAGCTTCTACCAAATATTGATTAAGGGGTTTGATTTGCAGCCTTCCAGCAAACACTCATTATTGGGTTCTATATACCTAATTCCAAAAAATACTGATAGAGGGGATTGAAATACCAGCTTCCACCAAATATTGATTGAGGCCCGCGATACACCAGCTTCCATAAAATATTGATTAAGGGGTTTGATTTACCGGCTTCCACTAAATATTGATTGAGGCCTGCGATACACCAGCTTCTACCAAATATTGATTAAGGGGTTTGATTTGCCGCCTTCCAGCAAATACTCATTATCGTGTTCTATATACCTGTTTCCACAAAATACTGTTAGAGGGGATTGATGTACAAGCTTCCACCAAATATTGATTGAGGGCCGCGATACACCAGCTTCAACCAAATATTGATTAAGGGGTTTGATTTACCAGCTTCCAGCAAATACTCATTACTGGGTTCTATATACCTATTTCCACAAAATATTGATAAAGGGTATTGATATACTGGATTCCGCAAAATATTGATTGAGGCCTGCGATACACCAGCTTCGACAAAATATTGATTAAGGGGTTTGATTCACCGGCTTCCAGCAAATACTCATTATTGGGTTCTTCAGACCTGTTTCCACAAAATACTGATAGAGGGTATTGATATACCGGCTTCCAGCAAATATTGATTGAGGCCTGCGATATACCTGCTTCCACAAATACTGCTCTACTATAGGGACTTTGCCACAGGGTCATTTTGAAAATGACAGGCAGCGGAAGAGGCAAGCCATTTCGCAGGGGTGTTAGGGGTCGGGCAGGTGCACCAGGCCGGAGCCTAAGTGGGAAGTTGAAGAAGGTGGGTGGGATTACGTCAAGGACGCACCAGAGTTGGTTGAGTAGCTCACTCAGCCTTCCGCTTCTGCACCCTCCTAATCCTCTGTATCAGCACCCTCCTCACTCTCTGCTGTGTGCACCCCCAAAGACACCACCACTACCATAGCCCCTCCACTCGAGTCCCAGACCTTACCGATGCACAGCCATTCTTGGCATCGGATGAGGAAGAGGAGGTAGCAACGGCCGCCGCCCAGCGGTCTGACGACAGTACCCAGATCAGCCCAAATAGGGTGGTCCCCGCTGTTGCTTTCTACTCTGAGATCTCTAATGTCAGTAGTGGTGAAGGTGACGATGATGACGTGTCGATGGACGTCACATGGGTGCCCACAAGAGAGGAAGAGGAGGGGAGTTCAGAGAGAAAGACGGAGCATATAGGGGGGAGAAGGAGGAGAATCAGGCAGAACTTGCAGTGCACATGAGGCAAAAAGAAGACTGGAAATGTATCTGGAGCGAGCCATCCACCATGCACAGTCACATCTGGCGCTCCTAGGACCCCTGGCTTTTTTTAACGTGTCAGCTGCTGACAATATTGCTGGTATCTGCAGCCTATGCTGTCAACGCATAAGTCGCGGTAAGCCCAACACTCAACTAGGGACGACCGCCTTAAAAAGGCACCTGGCCTCCCATCATCACATCCAGTGGGAGCAACACCGTCAGAACCCACAAAACCACACTCCCGGCGCTCCACGTCCTGCCTCTTTTCCTTCTCCTCTCTCCTCCCTTTTGTCCTCCACTCCACCTTCCACCGTGCTGTCGTCGCGTTCATCTGGCAAAAAGCAGGCTTCCGTGGCCCAAATGTTCGAAAGTAAAAAGTTGATGACGCCGGATAACCCTCTTTCCCAACAGCTGAACGCTGGCTTATCAGAACTGCTAGCCCACCAACTATTTCCTTATAAACTGATTTCCTTAGAAATTTTGTGGCCATTGGCACACTGCAATGGAAGGTCCCCGGAAGAAAATATTTCTCCCAGAAGAGCATCCTAGAGCTATAGGGCCATGTTCAGTGGCAAGTGAATGTATCTCTGGCACACAGTGTTAGTGTCAAGATACATCTGACCACAGACACATGGTCTAGCAAACACAGACAGGAAAGGTACATAACTTTTACTGCCCACTGGGTAAATCCTTTGACGGCTGTCAAGCATGCAACCCGTGGCACCCATGTGGATTTGGTGTTACTGCCACGGATTGCATGCAGGCCTGCCTCTTCTACTCCTCCTACTCCATCCTCCGTCTTCTCCTCGGCTGACTCCTCCTTTTCCACTGCTACCGCCTCTTCTGCTGCCCCCCCCAGCTCCCCAGACCTATTTGACGTGCCAAGTGAGATGTTGCCATGCTGTGTGCTGTGTCTGGTGTGTCTGGTGTGCCTGGAAGCCAATAGCCACACCGGTCCTTCACAGTGGCTAACTCCACTCAATTTGACAGTTGGTAAAGTGGTGTGCGACAACAGTGCCAATCTGCTAAGCGCTCTGAAACAGTGCAAAATGACACATGTGCCGTGCATGGAACACGTCCTGAGCTTAGTCGTGCAGCGATTCATTGCCAAATACACCGGGGTCCAGGACGTCTTGCAGCAGGCCAGGTAAATGGCCTTTCAGAAGATCTTACACGGCCATGGCTCGCCTAGCTGACGTTCATTGGCGAAACCAATTATCCGTCAGATGTCTGATTTGTGACTGCCCGACGCGCTGGAATTCCACCTTGTATATGCTTGATAGGCTGTTCCAGCAGAAACGTGCCGTTAAAGACTACCTGTACGAACTCTGCAGCAGGACAGGTTCTAGGAGCTTGTTTTTTTTTCTCACTGCGACAGTGGATGCTCATGCGTGACGCATGTAGACTTCTGTGGCCATTTGATGAGATCACCAAACTGGTCAGTCGCAGCCAGGGCGCCATCAGTGACATCGTACCTTACGCCTTCTTTCTGGAGAGTGCATTGCGTTGTGTCATTGATCAAGCCGTCAAGGAGCAGGAGCAGGAAGATGAGAAAGTCGCAATGCTGAATGAATTCCCAAGGTGTGCTACTCCATCTGAGACAAGTCAGCAGTGGTCTGAAGAGGAGTCAGAGGAGGATGGTGCATTGGGGGAAGAGGAGGAGGAGGAACAAGAAGAGCAAGCTTTAAACTTTCCTGGGATCTCTGGTGTTGTCCGTGGCTGGGGAGAGGAGACCAAGGACAACATTTTCCTGGGTGATGAGCAGGATTTAGGCCACTCCACCGCTTCCAATTTAGTGCAAATGGGGGCCTTGATGCTCCAGTGTTTGAAGAGGGACCCTCGTATAAAAAGCATAAAGGGCAAGGACCAATACTGGGTGGCAACGTACTTAGACCCCCGGTACAAACATAAAATGGCGGACATGTTACCAGAAGGTTGTCAGAATGCAGCATTTCCAGGCCTTGCTTCGAGAGATGCTTCAAAATATGCAGCATTCTGCTGTTGTTGGCAGAGGAATTTCCACATACAGAGAAACAGTTGCGAGTAACAATCCTACAGCACATGCAAGAAGAGGGCGGTTTGAAAATGTGTCGGTCACTACGGATATGAGATCATTCTTGCAGCCAACCCATTGACAGCCACCCTCCGGATACAGCCTCAGGGAACGCCTAGACCAACAGGGGTCCGACTACATCAGGTAAATGCCCGATGTGGACGCTCTGAGAAGCGAGGAACCCCTGGACTACTGGGTGTGCAGGCTTGACCTGTGGCCAGAGCTGGTACAATTTGGCATGGAACTCTTGGCTTGCCCCTCGTCGAGTGTCCTGTCTAAAAGGACGTTCAGCGCAGCAGGGAGGATCATGACCGATAAGTGCACTCACCTAGCTCATGACAGTGTGGACTACCTCACATTTCTAAAAATGAATGAGGCATAGATCTCGGAGTGTTGTGCATTTTCATACGTATACAATATTATCTAATGACATTATAATCAAAATGAATGCTCATCTCATTGCCTTTAAGAATAAGATCAGCCTGAACCAAAGTTATGTTATATGGCTGAGGAAGCCAAGATGAGTTCATGGCAAGTTCAGTTTATATTAAAAAAAAATGTAATTGTGAATATAAACGGACATTGTATTAAAAGTTAGTGCTAAAGACATGAGACCATCTGTAAGGAGTATGCCAACTCCCTAAAACATGTCTGTCTGGAGGGAACAAGGTTACTTGATAAGGAACTCATATCCTTGAGGCACACCTGCTGTATGAGGTTCAATTTATATATTCATAATTTTATTATATATATCTCTGTATGGTATATTTAGTTTACAACGTATGTTAATCAATAATTCATATAATGTGTTATCTATGTGTAACAATGTATCGATTTATATATATGTCATACCATGTATTTACCATTTAGAAGGTATTGTAGAAGGTACAGAAACAACTAAGTTTATGTTAATTGGATTTCAAAACAATAGTTATTAATGGATGTAGATAAATGAAATGTACAAGTTCCGATGCCAAGCATCAAAGCCGCTATATAAAATTTTCATCAAGTCAACCTATATTTCAAAAAGATAGGAGAAGACAGTCAACTCCAACAAGTCCAGGATATAGGTAATTAAAAGTGTCAGGAAAAAACTTTCCTCAATGATTTATGGTAAGAAAGGTCAACAAAGTCATGTAAACATATTATTAGATATTTAATTTTAATGCTTAAAAGTTGGGATGTTCATCTACAGTACCGCAGTGCCATCTGGAGGCAGATGGACAACATTATATTATTTCATTATTTGTTCTATACCATATTACCCAGTTGATATAACGTCATGATGTTATTAGCATGCGAATACACCCACCCTACCTGATTGGGAATCCCTAATCTAAAGGGGATGATTCTTAGATAAGGGGGGAATAATTATTCGTGTGCGGAGTAGCTAGCAAAGGGGGTAGCATGAAAAAGTTAGCAAGAGAAAAAAAGAGCTAGCAAGAGAAAATAAAGCTGGAGAGCTGGAGATTAAAAAAGGAAAAGAGAGAAGTGGAGCTCTCTAGAGGGGTTCATCAAGATGAAAGCCATAATGAGATGCGCTATGATGGACCACCCAGCTTTCCTAGGAGCAGAAGTGAGATTCCTACTAGGACTTGGTAAGAGACACAGAAAATGATATTTCATTTTATGAAGACTAATTTGATAGTGTGGGTGAAATTATACCATCTAGATTGGCGAATAAATAAATGATTAAATTAATTGATCATCTCCATATTGAGATGTAGTCTTAGGATATTGTGAGGCTTCATTCTACCTGCAGAAGAATCTAGACTCATAATCTAGCAAAGCATTAAATGATTGCTTATATATATATATATTGGTAGAACATTCTTCGCCAAGCTGTGATGGATTCCCACAGGAAAGATTTGTTTCAAATCCTTTCCATTTAAGATCCTAGATCCCTGTTATTTGTCTTACTAGTCTTACCAAAGTTATATATGTGAAAATAGTCCAGGATGGGGAGGAAGGATACAGTTATCTCTTCTAAGTTATATCCTTGGATGGATTTGCCCATCTTGAAGTCATGTGATGTGTAGTTGGTTAGGGGGGCAGAATGTATTTAGCATTCTATAATGATGTCTAGGATTAGACATGCCCATCTTGATATCATGAGGTTTTCTCTGAACAGAAGTAATGTATATAACGTATGTTCATATTTTGATATCCTAACCTAAAAATAGCTTGGTTATAATGTGACAAGTTATTTCCACTCACATGTATTGTTAAGCTTGTAATGCTTTATATTAACACTATATATATTCATTTGCATGTATCATTGTGTTTATTTACTTATATATGATTATAACCTTGTAACTAGTGTTGAGCGAACAGTTCGAGCATAGTTCGGGTCCGTACCGAATTTTGGGGTGTTCGTGACACGGACCCGAACCCGAACTTTTTCGTAAAAGTTCGGGTTCGGTTTCGTCGTTCGGCATGTATTTTGGCGCATTTTGAAAGGCTGCAAAGCAGCCAATCAACATGCATCATACCACTTGCCCTAAGATGCCATCGCAGCCATGCCTACTATTGGCAAGGCTGTGATTGGCCAAGTGCAGCATGTGACTCAGCCTCTTTATAAGCTTGTGCGCACGTCGGGACGTGCTCACTCCCGATGTGAATAGAACAGGGATAGACGCAGCTGATGCTAGGGCGAGAATAGGCAGGGATAATTGAATAACTGGAAGCAAATTTCTCTCCTCCACCTGTGATTCATCTGAACAACTGCAGCTGAGCTGCTTTTTTGATAGGGATTGGCTATTTTTAGAGTGGCCAGAGTGATTTTTCCATCCACATGTACCTGGGCTGACCGCCGGCCGCCATTTTGCGACTTGTAGTGCTGCAGCAGAAGCTGCCACAGTGTGCATTCCAAAGCTCCAAACAAGTCAGACATCTACACCTGGGATTCAGACCAATAGCGATTTAGCAGCACAGTCCAAGGCTATTTTTTTTAAAGGTTGTGCAGACCATTTTGTGGCACATGTTACTGGGCTGATAGGCGGCGGCCATCTTGGGACTAGTGCTGCAGCACAATCTCTCCCAACGTCCATTAATCACTTGTAATAGTGGTCTGTGCCATAGAAATCCTACATCAGGGACTTGGGTGTGCTTGTGTCACCCCTACTAATTCCAGTCCACCTGTAATCCATACAGTGAAAAGCCATAAAGTATTCCAGTGAGGGAATTTTTTTTTTATTTAAAAAAGGCCAAGTTAGTTTATCTGGCGTTCAATATACTAGATACAGTTAGGCCTGCGTTTCATACATCTGGAATTAGCAAACTAATGTGCTGGGGTTGGGAAAACATATATGTACCCATACTAGAATCTGTCAAAGAAAGCGGTACTCACATATAACAGTCATTCCATCTGTAATCCATACAGTCAAAAGACTGAAAGTATTCCAGTGAGGGAATTTTTTTTATTTAAAAAAGGCCAAGTTAGTTTATCTGGCGTTCAATATACTAGATACAGTTAGGCCTGCGTTTCATACATCTGGAATTAGCAAACTAATGTGCTGGGGTTGGGAAAACATATATGTACCCATACTAGAATCTGTCAAAGAAAGCGGTACTCACATATAACAGTCATTCCATCTGTAATCCATACAGTCAAAAGACTGAAAGTATTCCAGTGAGGGAATTTTTTTTATTTAAAAAAGGCCAAGTTAGTTTATCTGGCGTTCAATATACTAGATACAGTTAGGCCTGCGTTTCATACATCTGGAATTAGCAAACTAATGTGCTGGGGTTGGGAAAACATATATGTACCCATACTAGAATCTGTCAAAGAAAGCGGTACTCACATATAACAGTCATTCCATCTGTAATCCATACAGTCAAAAGACTGAAAGTATTCCAGTGAGGGAATTTTTTTTATTTAAAAAAGGCCAAGTTAGTTTATCTGGCGTTCAATATACTAGATACAGTTAGGCCTGCGTTTCATACATCTGGAATTAGCAAACTAATGTGCTGGGGTTGGGAAAACATATATGTACCCATACTAGAATCTGTCAAAGAAAGCGGTACTCACATATAACAGTCATTCCATCTGTAATCCATACAGTCAAAAGACTGAAAGTATTCCAGTGAGGGAATTTTTTTTATTTAAAAAAGGCCAAGTTAGTTTATCTGGCGTTCAATATACTAGATACAGTTAGGCCTGCGTTTCATACATCTGGAATTAGCAAACTAATGTGCTGGGGTTGGGAAAACATATATGTACCCATACTAGAATCTGTCAAAGAAAGCAGTACTCACATATAACAGTCATTCCATCTGTAATCCATACAGTCAAAAGACTGAAAGTATTCCAGTGAGGGAATTTTTTTTATTTAAAAAAGGCCAAGTTAGTTTATCTGGCGTTCAATATACTAGATACAGTTAGGCCTGCGTTTCATACATCTGGAATTAGCAAACTAATGTGCTGGGGTTGGGAAAACATATATGTACCCATACTAGAATCTGTCAAAGAAAGCGGTACTCACATATAACAGTCATTCCATCTGTAATCCATACAGTCAAAAGACTGAAAGTATTCCAGTGAGGGAATTTTTTTTATTTAAAAAAGGCCAAGTTAGTTTATCTGGCGTTCAATATACTAGATACAGTTAGGCCTGCGTTTCATACATCTGGAATTAGCAAACTAATGTGCTGGGGTTGGGAAAACATATATGTACCCATACTAGAATCTGTCAAAGAAAGCGGTACTCACATATAACAGTCATTCCATCTGTAATCCATACAGTCAAAAGACTAAAAGTATTCCAGTGAGGGAATTTTTTATTTATTTAAAAAAGGCCAAGTTAGTTTATCTGGCGTTCAATATACTAGATACAGTTAGGCCTGCGTTTCATACATCTGGAATTAGCAAACTAATGTGCTGGGGTTGGGAAAACATATATGTACCCATACTAGAATCTGTCAAAGAAAGCGGTACTCACATATAACAGTCATTCCATCTGTAATCCATACAGTCAAAAGACTGAAAGTATTCCAGTGAGGGGATTTTTTTTATTTAAAAAAGGCCAAGTTAGTTTATCTGGCGTTCAATATACTAGATACAGTTAGGCCTGCGTTTCATACATCTGGAATTAGCAAACTAATGTGCTGGGGTTGGGAAAACATATATGTACCCATACTAGAATCTGTCAAAGAAAGCGGTACTCACATATAACAGTCATTCCATCTGTAATCCATACAGTCAAAAGACTGAAAGTATTCCAGTGAGGGGATTTTTTTTATTTAAAAAAGGCCAAGTTAGTTTATCTGGCGTTCAATATACTAGATACAGTTAGGCCTGCGTTTCATACATCTGGAATTAGCAAACTAATGTGCTGGGGTTGGGAAAACATATATGTACCCATACTAGAATCTGTCAAAGAAAGCGGTACTCACATATAACAGTCATTCCATCTGTAATCCATACAGTCAAAAGACTGAAAGTATTCCAGTGAGGGGATTTTTTTTATTTAAAAAAGGCCAAGTTAGTTTATCTGGCGTTCAATATACTAGATACAGTTAGGCCTGCGTTTCATACATCTGGAATTAGCAAACTAATGTGCTGGGGTTGGGAAAACATATATGTACCCATACTAGAATCTGTCAAAGAAAGCGGTACTCACATATAACAGTCATTCCATCTGTAATCCATACAGTCAAAAGACTGAAAGTATTCCAGTGAGGGAATTTTTATTATTTAAAAAAGGCCAAGTTAGTTTATCTGGCGTTCAATATACTAGATACAGTTAGGCCTGCGTTTCATACATCTGGAATTAGCAAACTAATGTGCTGGGGTTGGGAAAACATATATGTACCCATACTAGAATCTGTCAAAGAAAGCGGTACTCACATATAACAGTCATTCCATCTGTAATCCATACAGTCAAAAGACTGAAAGTATTCCAGTGAGGGGATTTTGCTTATAAAAAATAATATATTTCATTGTGGTGCGAGTTGAATCGCAACAATGAAGAAAAATACTATTAAGGGACGAGGACGCGGTCGTGGTGGTGTCCGTGGAGCCTCTGTTGCTGGTAGAGGACGTGGCCGTTCGGCCCCAGGCGCACACAGTAGGGAACGAACTCCCTCAACTAGCCGGCAGAATGTACCGCAATATCTCGTGGGGCCCAATGCCGCTCTTAGGATGGTAAGGCCTGAGCAGGTACAGGCATTAATCGATTGGGTGGCCGACAGTGCTTCCAGCACGTTGACCACATGGTCTTCCACCCAGTCTTCTGCGGAAAGCGCACAGGTGGCACCTGAAAACCAAGCCCATCAGTCTGTCACATCACCCCCAAGCATATCAGGGAAACGGTCTGAGCCACAAGTTATGCAGCAGTCTCTTCTTCTGTTTGAAGACTCTGCTTCCAGGGTTTCCCAGGGGCGTCCACCTAGCCCTTCCCCAGTGGAGGAAGACATACCATGCACTGACGCACAACCACTTATGTCTCCAGATGAAGAGGACATGGGAATACCACCCCAGCAGAGTCACCGACTCTCTGATGATGACGAAACACAGGTGCCCACTGCCGCGTCTTTTTGCAGTGTGCAGACTGAACAGGAGGAGGTCAGGGAGGGAGACTGGGTGGAAGACGATGCAGAGGACGATGAGGTCTTAGACCCCACATGGACTGAAGGTCGTGGCGATGACTTTCACAGTTCAGAGGAAGAGGTAGTGGTGAGACCGAGACAACAGCGAAGCCAAAGAGGGAGCAGGGGGCCAAAGCAGACGAGCCGCCGCCCCCAGAGTTCGCCTGCTACTGGACATCGCCAACAGGGACCCAGCCCCACAAAGGCAGCTTCAAAGAGTTCCCTGGCATGGCACTTCTTTAAACAATGTCCTACTGACAAGACCCGAGTGACTTGCACGCTCTGCCATCAGAGCCTGAGGCGAGGCATTAACGTTCTGAACCTCAGCACAACCTGCATGACCAGGCATCTACATGCAAAGCATGAACTGCAGTGGGGTACACACCTTAAAAACCAGGCACTCGCTGAGGCTCCCCCTGCTCCCTCTACCGCTGCTGCCTCGGCTTCCGCCTCGAGAGGAATGTTGCCACCTGCCGAGCAGCAAACAGAGGATGTGCCACCGACACCACCACCACCGCCACCGTCAACTAGCGTCTCCACTATATCACACAGCAGCGTTCAGCTCTCAATATCTCAAACCTTAGAGAGGAAGCGCAAATTCCCCCCGAGTCACCCTCGAGCCCTTGGCCTGAACGCCAGCATTTCTAAACTGCTGGCCTTTGAAATGCTGTCATTCCGGCTGGTGGACACAGACAGCTTCAAACAGCTGATGGCCATGGCTGTCCCGCAGTATGTGGTTCCCAGCCGCCACTACTTCTCCAAGACAGCCGTGCCTTCCCTGCACATGCAAGTGTCCGATAAAATCAAGTGTGCACTGCGCAACGCCATTTGTGGCAAGGTCCACCTAACCACAGATACGTGGACCAGTAAGCACGGCCAGGGACGCTATATCTCACTAACTGCACACTGGATGAATGTAGTGGCGGCTGGGCCCCCGGCGGACAGTTCCTTGGCGCACGTCCTTCCGCCCCCTAGGATCGCAGGGCATCATTCTCTGCCTCCTGTAGCCTCCTCCTCCTACTCGGCTTCCTCCTCCACTGCTTCCACCAGCTCATCCGGTCAGCCACACACCTTCACCACCAACTTCAGCACAGCCCGGGGTAAACGTCAGCAGGCCATTCTGAAACTCATATGTTTGGGGGACAGGCCCCACAGCGCAAAGGAGTTGTGGCGGGGTATTGAACAACAGACCGACGAGTGGTTTCTGCCGGTGGGCCTCAAGCCAGGCCTGGTGGTATGCGATAATGGGCGAAATCTCGTGGCAGCTCTGGGACTAGCCGGTTTGACGCACATCCCTTGCCTGGCGCATGTGCTGAACTTGGTGGTGCAGAGGTTCATTCACCACTACCCCAACATGTCAGAGCTGCTGCATAAAGTGCGGGCCGTCTGTGTGCGCTTCCGCCGTTCACATCCTGCCGCTGCTCGCCTGTCTGCGCTACAGCGGAACTTCGGCCTTCCCGCTCACCGCCTCATATGCGACGTGCCCACCCGGTGGAACTCCACCTTGCACATGCTGGAGAGACTGTGCGAGCAGCAGCAGGCCATAGTGGAGTTTCAGCTGCAGCACGCTCGCGTCAGTCGTACTGCCGAACAGCACCACTTCACCACCAATGATTGGGCCTCCATGCGAGACCTGTGTGCCCTGCTGCGCTGTTTCGAGTACTCCACCAACATGGCCAGTGGCGATGACACTGTTATCAGCGTTACAATACCACTTCTATGTCTCCTTGAGAAAACACTTAGGGCAATGATGTTAGAGGAGGTGGCCCAGGTGGAGGAGGAGGAGGAGGATGAGGGCTCGTTTCTAACACTTTCGGGCCAGTCTGTTCGAAGTGGCTCAGAGGGAGGTTTGTTTAAGCAGCAGAGGACAGGTTCACAAGTCGCCAGCCAAGGCACTGTACTGGAGGACGAGGAGGATGAGGAGGAGGAGGTGGAGGGGGACGAGGATGACGCAAGTTCACAGCGGGGTGGCAGCCCAGGCCCATCACTGGTGCGTGGCTGGGGGGATACGGTGGACGATGACGATACGCCTCCCACAGAGGACAGCTTGTCCTTACCCATGGGTAGCCTGGCCCACATGAGCGAATATATGCTCCAATGCCTGCGCAACGACAGCAGAGTTGCCCACGTTTTAACGTGTGCAGACTACTGGGTGGCCACCCTGCTGGATCCCCGGTATAAAGACAATGTGCCCACTTTAATTCCTGAACTGGAGCGCGACCGTAAGATGCGCGAGTACAAGCGCACGCTGATAGAGGCGCTCTTGAGAGCATTCCCACATGTCACAGGGGAACAGGTGGAAGGTGAAGGCAGAGGAGTGGCAAGAGGTCGCCAACGCAGCTGTGTCACGGCCAGCTCATCTGAGGGCAGGGTTAGCATGGCAGAAATGTGGAAAAGTTTTGTCTCCACGCCACAGCTATCTGCACCGACACCTGATACGGAACGTGTTAGCAGGAGGCAGCATTTCACTAACATGGTTGAACAGTATGTCTGCACACCCCTCCACATCCTGACGGATGGTTCGGCCCCATTCAACTACTGGGTTTCGAAATTGTCCACGTGGCCAGAGTTAGCATGTTATGCCTTGGAGGTGCTTTCCTGCCCGGCGGCCAGCGTTTTATCTGAACGCGTATTCAGCACGGCAGGGGGCGTCATTACTGACAAGCGCAGCCGCCTGTCCACAGCCAACGTGGACAAGCTGACCTTCATAAAGATGAACCAGGCATGGATCCCACAGGACCTGTCCCTCCCTTGTGCAGAGTAGTCCTTATTAACTGCCTAAAACATGTCTTGTTGTGCTACGGGCCACTTCTTTATTTGATACAAATTTTATGAAACCCACAGTTGAATGAAACTCTTCTCTGTCTGGGCGCCGGGGCCTAACCAGATGAAAGTGGCCGGTTAAACTAACGGGTGACATGAAGCCATAACCTCTGCCATGCTACCTCTGTCTTCTGTCTGGGTGCTGAGGCCTAAGTCAAATAAAGCGGTCTTCTGCTGTGCTGGGGGATATGAAGCTAATCTCTGACCTCTCTCCTCTGTCTGGGTCCAAAGGCCTAAATCACTGAAAGAGGCCTTCTCCTGTGGTGTGTGATATGATGCCAGAATATGTGCTGTGGGGCCTCTCTCCTCTTCCTGGGTGCAGGGGTCAAATAAACTAAATTGTGGCCTACTCCTGTGGTGGTTGATATGATGCCTGATTCTCTGATGTGGAACCTCTCTCCTCTGTTTGGGTGAAGGGGTCAAAGTAACTAAATGGTGGCTTCTCCTGTGGTGGCTGATATGATGCCAGAATATGTGCTGTGGTGCCTCTCTCCTCTTCCTGGGTGCGGGGGTCAAAGTAATTCAATGGTGGCTTCTCCTGTGGTGGCTGATATGATGCCAGAATATGTGCTGTGGTGCCTCTCTCCTCTTCCTGGGTGCGGGGGTCAAAGTAACTCAATGGTGGCTTCTCCTGTGGTGGCTGATATGATGCCAGAATATGTGCTGTGGTGCCTCTCTCCTCTTCCTGGGTGCAGGGGTCAAAGTAACTAAATGGTGGCTTCTCCTGTGGTGGTTGATATGATGCCTGATTCTCTGCTGTGAAACCTCTCTCCTCCATCTGGGTGTAGGGGTCAAAGTCTTTCAAAGTCGCCTTCTCCTGTGCTGATTGATATAAAGCTGATGGTTGTGCCATCTGACATGGTTGCCAGGGTCTGATTCAATGGGGGCCTACTCCTGTGGTGGGTGATCTAAATGCCTGATTCTCTGCTGTGAAACCTCTCTCCTCCGTCTGGGTGTAGGGGTCAAAGTCTTTCAAAGTCGCCTTCTCCTGTGCTGATTGATATGAAGCTGATGGTTGTGCCATCTGACATGGTTGCCGGGGTCCCATTAAATTGGGGCCTACTCCTGTGGTGGGTGATCTAAATGCCTGATTCTCTGCTTTGAAACCTCTCTCCTCCGTCCGGGTGTAGGGGTCAAAGTCTGTCAAAGTCGCCTTCTCCTGTGCTGATTGATATAAAGCTTATGCTTGTGCCATCTGACATGGTTGCCGGGGTCTGATTCAATGGTGGCCTACTCCTGTGGTGGGTGATCTAAATGCCTGATTCTCTGCTGTGTAACCTCTCTCCTCCGTCTGGGTGTAGGGGTCAAAGTAACTAAATGGTGGCCTACTCCTGTGGTGGGTGATATGATGCCTGGTTCTCTGCTGTGGGACCTCTCTCCTTTGTCTGGGTGCTGTGGTCAAAATAATAGTAAGTGACCTTCTCCATTGGTGGGTGACTTGAAGCCTGATTCTGTGCTATGGGACCTCACTCCAATTAATATTGTTTAATTTTTATTTATTTTATGTTAACTCATCATTTCCCTATCTACATTTGTTTGCAGGGGATTTAACTACATTTTGCTGCCTTTTGCAGCCCTCTAGCCCTTTCCGGGTGTGTTTTACAGCCTTTTTAGTGCCCAAAAGTTCGGGTCCCCATTGACTTCTATGGGGTTCGGGTTCGGGATGAAGTTCGGGTCGAGTTCGGATCCCGAACCCGAACATTTTTCTAAAGTTCGGCCGAACTCGTCGAACCCGAACATCCAGGTGTTCGCTCAACTCTACTCATGTCACTTGCTGTCCCACAGTATGTTGTTCCCAGCCGCCACTACTTCTCCAAGAGAGCCGTGCCTTCCCTGCACAAACAAGTGTCCGATAAAATCAAGTGTGCACTGCGCAACGCCATCTGTGGCAAGGTCCACCTAACCACAGATACGTGGACCAGTAAGCACGGCCAGGGACGCTATATCTCCCTAACTGCACACTGGGTAAATGTAGTGGCGGCTGGGCCCCAGGCGGAGAGCTGTTTGGCGCACGTCCTTCCGCCGCCAAGGATCGCAGGGCAACATTCTTTGCCTCCTGTCTCCTCCTCCTCCTACTCAGCTTCCTCCTCCTCTTCTTCCACCTGCTCATCCAGTCAGCCACACACCTTCACCACCAACTTCAGCACAGCACGGGGTAAACGTCAGCAGGCCATTCTGAAACTCATATGTTTGGGGGACAGGCCCCACACCGCACAGGAGTTGTGGCGGGGTATAGAACAACAGACCGACGAGTGGTTGCTGCCGGTGAGCCTCAAGCCCGGCCTGGTGGTGTGCGATAATGGGCGAAATCTCGTTGCAGCTCTGGGACTAGCCGGTTTGACGCACATCCCTTGCCTGGCGCATGTGCTGAATTTGGTGGTGCAGAAGTTCATTCGCAACTACCCCGACATGTCAGAGCTGCTGCATAAAGTGCGGGCCGTCTGTTCGCGCTTCCGGCGTTCACACCCTGCCGCTGCTCGCCTGTCTGCGCTACAGCGTAACTTCGGCCTTCCCGCTCACCGCCTCATATGCGACGTACCCACCAGGTAGTACTCCACCTTGCATATGCTGGACAGACTGTGCGAGCAGCAGCAGGCCATAGTGGAGTTTCAGCTGCAGCACGCACGGGTCAGTCGCACTGCGGATCAGACACACTTCACCACCAATGACTGGGCCTCCATGCGAGACCTGTGTGGCCTGTTGCGCTGTTTCGAGTACTCCACCAACATGGCCAGTGGCGATGACGCCGTTATCAGCGTTACAATACCACTTCTATGTCTCCTTGAGAAAACACTTAGGGCGATGATGGAAGAGGAGGTGGCCCAGGAGGAAGAGGAGGAAGAGGGGTCATTTTTAGCACTTTCAGGCCAGTCTCTTCAAAATGACTCAGAGGGAGGTTTTTTGCAACACCAGAGGCCAGGTACAAATGTGGCCAGACAGGGCCCACTACTGGAGGACGAGGAGGACGAGGATGAGGAGGAGGTGGAGGAGGATGAGGATGAAGCATGTTCACAGCGGGGTGGCACCCAAAGCAGCTCGGGCCCATCACTGGTGCGTGGCTGGGGGGAAACACAGGACGATGACGATACGCCTCCCACAGAGGACAGCTTGTCCTTACCTCTGGGCAGCCTGGCACACATGAGCGACTACATGCTGCAGTGCCTGCGCAACGACAGCAGAGTTGCCCACATTTTAACGTGTGCGGAATATTGGGTTGCCACCCTGCTGGATCCCCGGTACAAAGACAATGTGCCCACCTTACTTCCTACACTGGAGCGTGATAGGAAGATGCGCGAGTACAAGCGCACGTTGGTAGACGCGCTACTGAGAGCATTCCCAAATGTCACAGGGGAACCAGTGGAAGCCCAAGGCGAAGGCAGAGGAGGAGCAAGAGGTCGCCAATGCAGCTGTGTCACGGCCAGCTCCTCTGAGGGCAGGGTTAGCATGGCAGAGATGTGGAAAAGTTTTGTCACCACGCCACAGCTAACTGCACCACCACCTGATACGGAACGTGTTAGCAGGAGGCAACATTTCACTAACATGTTGGAACAGTACCTGTGCACACCCCTCCACGTACTGACTGATGGTTCGGCCCCATTCAACTTCTGGGTCTCCAAATTTTCCACGTGGCCAGAGCTAGCCTTTTATGCCTTGGAGGTGCTGGCCTGCCAGGCGGCCAGCGTTTTGTCTGAACGTGTATTCAGCACGGCAGGGGGCGTCATTACAGACAAACGCAGCCGCCTGTCTACAGCCAATGTGGACAAGCTGACGTTCATAAAAATGAACCAGGCATGGATCCCACAGGACCTGTCCATCCCTTGTGCAGATTAGATATTAACTACCTCCCCTTAACAATATATTATTCTACTCCAGGGCACTTCCTCATTCAATACTATTTTTAATTTAATTTTACCATTATATTGCGGGGCAACACTAAGTTGAATGAACCTCTCCTCTGTCTGGGTGCCGGGGCCTAAATGTGTGACAGTGGCCTGTTCCAGTGGTGGGTGACGTGAAGCCTGATTCTCTGCTATGACATGAATACAGATTCTGCGCTGACATAAGGCCAGATTCTCTGTTACGGGACCGCTCTCCTCTGTCTGAGTGCGGGGCCTAAATGTGTGACAGTGGCCTGTTCCAGTGGTGGGTGACGTGGAGCCTGATTCTCTGCTATGACATGAATACAGATTCTGCGCTGACATAAGGCCAGATTCTCTGTTACGGGACCTCTCTCCTCTGCCTGGGTGCCTGGGCCTAAATGTGTGACAGTGGCCTGTTCCAGTGGTGGGTGACGTGAAGCCTGATTCTCTGCTATGACATGAATACAGATTCTGCGCTGACATAAGGCCAGATTCTCTGTTACGGGACCTCTCTCCTCTGCCTGGGTGCCTGGGCCTAAATGTGTGACAGTGGCCTGTTCCAGTGGTGGGTGACGTGAAGCCTGATTCTCTGCTATGACATGAAGACAGATTCTGCGCTGACATAAGGCCAGATTCTCTGTTACGAGACCGCTCTCCTCTGTCTGGGTGCCGGGGCCTAAATGTGTGACAGTGGCCTGTTCCAGTGGTGGGTGACATGAAGCCTGATTCTCTGCTATGACATGAATACAGATTCTGCGCTGACATTTGGCCAGATTCTCTGTTACGGGACCTCTCTCCTCTGCCTGGGTGCCTGGGCCTAAATGTGTGACAGTGGCCTGTTCCAGTGGTGGGTGACGTGAAGCCTGATTCTCTGCTATGACATGAAGACAGATTCTGCGCTGACATAAGGCCAGATTCTCTGTTACGGGACCTCTCTCCTCTGTCTGGGTGCCTGGGCCTAAATGTGTGACAGTGGCCTGTTCTAGTGGTGGGTGACGTGAAGCCTGATTCTCTGCTTTGACATGAATACAGATTCTGCGCTGACATAAGGCCAGATTCTCTGTTACGGGACCTCTCTCCTATGCCTGGGTGCCTGGGCCTAAATGTGTGACAGTGGCCTGTTCCAGTGGTGGATGACGTGAAGCCTGATTCTCTGCTATGACATGAAGACAGATTCTGCGCTGACATAAGGCCAGATTCTCTGTTACGGGACCTCTCTCCTCTGCCTGGGTGCCTGGGCCTAAATGTGTGACAGTGGCCTGTTCCAGTGGTGGGTGACGTGAAGCCTGATTCTCTGCTATGACATGAAGACAGATTGTGCGCTGACATAAGGCCAGATTCTCTGTTACGGGACCTCTCTCCTCTGTCTGGGTGCCGGGGCCTAAATGTGTGACAGTGGCCTGTTCCAGTGGTGGGTGATGTGAAGCCTGATTCTCTGCTATGACATGAATACAGATTCTGCGCTGACATAAGGCCAGATTCTCTGTTACGGGACCTCTCTCCTCTGCCTGGGTGCCTTGGCCTAAATGTGTGACAGTGGCCTGTTCCAGTGGTGGGTGACGTGAAGCCTGATTCTCTGCTATGACATGAAGACAGATTCTGCGCTGACATAAGGCCAGATTATCTGTTACGGGACCGCTCGCCTCTGTCTGGGTGCCGGGGCCTAAATGTGTGACAGTGGCCTGTTCCAGTGGTGGGTGACGTGAAGCCTGATTCTCTGCTATGACATGAATACAGATTCTGCGCTGACATAAGGCCAGATTCTCTGTTACGGGACCTCTCTCCTCTGCCTGGGTGCCTGGGCCTAAATGTGTGACAGTGGCCTGTTCCAGTGGTGGGTGACGTGAAGCCTGATTCTCTGCTATGACATGAAGACAGATTCTGCGCTGACATAAGGCCAGATTCTCTGTTACGGGACCGCTCTCCTCTGTCTGGGTGCCGGGGCCTAAATGTGTGACAGTGGCCTGTTCCAGTGGTGGGTGACATGAAGCCTGATTCTCTGCTATGACATGAATACAGATTCTGCGCTGACATAAGGCCAGATTCTCTGTTACGGGACCTCTCTCCTCTGCCTGGGTGCCTGGGCCTAAATGTGTGACAGTGGCCTGTTCCAGTGGTGGGTGACGTGAAGCCTGATTCTCTGCTATGACATGAAGACAGATTCTGCGCTGACATAAGGCCAGATTCTCTGTTACGGGACCTCTCTCCTCTGCCTAGGTGCCTGGGCCTAAATGTGTGACAGTGGCCTGTTCCAGTGGTGGGTGACGTGAAGCCTGATTCTCTGCTATGACATGAAGACAGATTCTGCGCTGACATAAGTCCAGATTCTCTGTTACGGGACCGCTCTCCTCTGTCTGGGTGCCGGGGCCTAAATGTGTGACAGTGGCCTGTTCCAGTGGTGGGTGACGTGAAGCCTGATTCTCTGCTATGACATGAATACAGATTCTGCGCTGACATAAGGCCAGATTCTCTGTTACGGGACCTCTCTCCTCTGCCTGGGTGCCTTGGCCTAAATGTGTGACAGTGGCCTGTTCCAGTGGTGAGTGACGTGAAGCCTGATTCTCTGCTATGACATGAAGACAGATTGTGCGCTGACATAAGGCCAGATTCTCTGTTACGGGACCGCTCTCCTCTGTCTGGGTGCCGGGGCCTAAATGTGTGACAGTGGCCTGTTCCAGTGGTGGGTGACGTGAAGCCTGATTCTCTGCTATGACATGAATACAGATTCTGCGCTGACATAAGGCCAGATTCTCTGTTACGGGACCTCTCTCCTCTGCCTGGGTGCCTGGGCCTAAATGTGTGACAGTGGCCTGTTCCAGTGGTGGGTGACGTGAAGCCTGATTCTCTGCTATGACATGAAGACAGATTCTGCGCTGACATAAGTCCAGATTCTCTGTTACGGGACCGCTCTCCTCTGTCTGGGTGCCGGGGCCTAAATGTGTGACAGTGGCCTGTTCCAGTGGTGGGTGACGTGAAGCCTGATTCTCTGCTATGACATGAATACAGATTCTGCGCTGACATAAGGCCAGATTCTCTGTTACGGGACCTCTCTCCTCTGCCTGGGTGCCTTGGCCTAAATGTGTGACAGTGGCCTGTTCCAGTGGTGAGTGACGTGAAGCCTGATTCTCTGCTATGACATGAAGACAGATTGTGCGCTGACATAATGCCAGATTCTCTGTTACGGGACCGCTCTCCTCTGTCTGGGTGCCGGGGCCTAAATGTGTGACAGTGGCCTGTTTCAGTGGTGGGTGACGTGAAGCCTGATTCTCTGCTATGACATGAATACAGATTCTGCGCTGACATAAGGCCAGATTCTCTGTTACGGGACCTCTCTCCTCTGCCTGGGTGCCTGGGCCTAAATGTGTGACAGTGGCCTGTTCCAGTGGTGGGTGACGTGAAGCCTGATTCTCTGCTATGACATGAATACAGATTCTGCGCTGACATAAGGCCAGATTCTCTGTTACGGGACCTCTCTCCTCTGCCTGGGTGCCTGGGCCTAAATGTGTGACAGTGGCCTGTTCCAGTGGTGGGTGACATGAAGCCTGATTCTCTGCTATGACATGAAGACAGATTCTGCGCTGACATAAGGCCAGATTCTCTGTTACGGGACCTCTCTCCTCTGCCTGGGTGCCTTGGCCTAAATGTGTGACAGTGGCCTGTTCCAGTGGTGGGTGACGTGAAGCCTGATTCTCTGCTATGACATGAAGACAGATTGTGCGCTGACATAAGGCCTGATTCTCTGTTACGGGACCGCTCTCCTCTGTCTGGGTGCCGGGGCCTAAATGTGTGACAGTGGCCTGTTCCAGTGGTGGGTGACGTGAAGCCTGATTCTCTGCTATGACATGAAGACAGATTGTGCGCTGACATAAGGCCAGATTCTCTGTTACGGGACCGCTCTCCTCTGTCTGGGTGCCGGGGCCTAAATGTGTGACAGTGGCCTGTTCCAGTGGTGGGTGACGTGAAGCCTGATTCTCTGCTATGACATGAAGACAGATTCTGCGCTGACATAAGGCCAGATTCTCTGTTACGGGACCGCTCTCCTCTGTCTGGGTGCCGGGGCCTAAATGTGTGACAGTGGCCTGTTCCAGTGGTGGGTGACGTGAAGCCTGATTCTCTGCTATGACATGAATACAGATTCTGCGCTGACATAAGGCCAGATTCTCTGTTACGGGACCTCTCTCCTCTGCCTGGGTGACTGGGCCTAAATGTGTGACAGTGGCCTGTTCCAGTGGTGGGTGACGTGAAGCCTGATTCTCAGCTATGACATGAAGACAGATTCTGCGCTGACATAAGGCCAGATTCTCTGTTACAGTACCGCTCTCCTCTGTCTGGGTGTCGGGGCCTAAATGTGTGACAGTGGCCTGTTCAAGTGGTGGGTGACGTGAAGCCTGATTCTCTGCTATGACATGAATACAGATTCTGCGCTGACATAAGGCCAGATTCTCTGTTACGGGTCCTCTCTCCTCTGCCTGGGTGCCTGGGCCTAAATGTGTGACAGTGGCCTGTTCCAGTGGTGGGTGACGTGAAGCCTGATTCTCTGCTATGACATGAATACAGATTCTGCGCTGACATAAGGCCAGATTCTCTGTTACGGGACCTCTCTCCTCTGCCTGGGTGCCTGGGCCTAAATGTGTGACAGTGGCGTGTTCCAGTGGTGCGTGACGTGAAGCCTGATTCTCTGCTATGACATGAAGACAGATTCTGCGCTGACATAAGGCCAGATTCTCTGTTACGGGACCTCTCTCCTCTGCCTGGGTGCCTGGGCCTAAATGTGTGACATTGGCCTGTTCCAGTGGTGGGTGACATGAAGCCTGATTCTCTGCTATGACATGAAGACAGATTCTGCGCTGACATAAGGCCAGATTCTCTGTTACGGGACCTCTCTCCTCTGCCTGGGTGCCTGGGCCTAAATGTGTGACAGTGGCCTGTTCCAGTGGTGGGTGACATGAAGCCTGATTCTCTGCTATGACATGAAGACAGATTCTGCGCTGACATAAGGCCAGATTCTCTGTTACGGGACCTCTCTCCTCTGCCTGGGTGCCTGGGCCTAAATGTGTGACAGTGGCCTGTTCCAGTGGTGGGTGACGTGAAGCCTGATTCTCTGCTATGACATGAAGACAGATTCTGCGCTGACATAAGGCCAGATTCTCTGTTACGGGACCGCTTTCCTCTGTCTGGGTGCCGGGGCCTAAATGTGTGACAGTGGCCTGTTCCAGTGGTGGGTGACATGAAGCCTGATTCTCTGCTATGACATGAATACAGATTCTGCGCTGACATAAGGCCAGATTCTCTGTTACGGGACCTCTCTCCTCTGCCTGGGTGCCTGGGCCTAAATTTGTGACAGTGGCCTGTTCCAGTGGTGGGTGACGTGAAGCCTGATTCTCTGCTATGACATGAAGACAGATTGTGCGCTGACATAAGGCCAGATTCTCTGTTACGGGACCGCTCTCCTCTGTCTGGGTGCCGGGGCCTAAATGTGTGACAGTGGCCTGTTCCAGTGGTGGGTGATGTGAAGCCTGATTCTCTGCTATGACATGAAGACAGATTGTGCGCTGACATAAGGCCAGATTCTCTGTTACGGGACCGCTCTCCTCTGTCTGGGTGCCGGGGCCTAAATGTGTGACAGTGGCCTGTTCCAGTGGTGGGTGACGTGAAGCCTGATTCTCTGCTATGACATGAAGACAGATTCTGCGCTGACATAAGGCCAGATTCTCTGTTACGGGACCGCTCTGCTCTGTCTGGGTGCCGGGGCCTAAATGTGTGACAGTGGCCTGTTCCAGAGGTGGTTGACGTGAAGCCTGATTCTCTGCTATGACATGAAGACAGATTCTGCGCTGACATAAGGCCAGATTCTCTGTTACAGGACCGCTCTCCTCTGTCTGGGTGCCGGGGCCTAAATGTGTGACAGTGGCCTGTTCCAGTGGTGGGTGACGTGAAGCCTGATTCTCTGCTATGACATGAAGACAGATTCTGCGCTGACATAAGGCCAGATTCTCTGTTACGGGACCGCTCTCCTCTGTCTGGGTGCCGGGGCCTAAATGTGTGACAGTGGCCTGTTCCAGTGGTGGGTGACGTGAAGCCTGATTCTCTGCTATGACATGAAGACAGATTCTGCGCTGACATAAGGCCAGATTCTCTGTTACGGGACCGCTCTCCTCTGTCTGGGTGCCGGGGCCTAAATGTGTGACAGTGGCTTGTTCCAGTGGTGGGTGACGTGAAGCCTGATTCTCTGCTATGACATGAAGACTGATTCTGCGCTGACATGAAGCCAGATTCTCTGCTATGGCATGAAGAGACTGATTCTCTGCTGACATGAAGCCAGATTCTTTGCTATGGCATGAAGTGACTGATTCTCTGCTGACGTGAAGCCAGATTCTCTGCTATGGGACCTCTGTCCAATTGATATTGGTTCATTTTTATTTTTTTAATTTTTATTTTAATTCATTTCCCTCTCCACATTTGTTTGCAGGGGATTTACCTACATGTTGCTGCCTTTTGCAGCCCTCTAGCTCTTTCCTGGGCTGTTTTACAGCCTTTTTAGTGCCCAAAAGTTCGGGTCCCAGTTGACTTCAATGGGGTTCGGGTTCGGGACGAAGTTCGGATCGGGTTCGGATCCCGAACCCGAACATTTCCGGGAAGTTTGGCCGAACTTCTCGAACCCGAACAACCAGTTGTTCGCTCAACTCTATTGCTCACTTATTTCAGGAGGGGAAACTAAAGGCCCTTTCTGAATTTTTTTTAGAAGAAGACATCACTTTTATGGCTCAGTTTAGGTACGCATAAGTGGTACATGCAGCTTTATTCACGATTAATAAGGACTTACTATTGGTTCAGGAGCAAACTTTCTTAGATTTTTGCTTTTCCTCTTTCGGCACGAATATTAAAATATCACAAATCTATGTCAGGATCAGGCAACATTGCCCATTAACAGCAAAAGAGATCAGAAATGGAAGCAGCCACTGGAACATAATTTTATAGTGCCTCAGATATTCAGTGAGGGGCCACAGGAGATGTCTTTTGTTGAAAGCAATGGGGAGAAGTCCTGGAACAGCAGGATCTTTGCGCCATCCAGAGCTAGCTCTCCGTGCACCTTCGCTGCTTTAAGGATAGCAGCGGTGTCAACATAACTGAGCATTCCACAGATTACATCCCTGGGTGGGTCACGTTGTTCAGGAACCGGATGCAGAGATCTATGGATTCTCTCTATTGTAATGGCATCCGCACAGAGAAGAGCAGTTTTGCAATGGTAGGTAAATCTTTTCCACTCAACTCAGGGAGGCTTTTAATCCGGATATTTTTCTTGTGGCTTGTGGCTCCGGTGTCACCGCCAGTTCTGTGAGAAGATCTGGCAGACGTTCTTCTCTACCTCTTGTATGATGTTCTTTGTTTTGGTTTCACTTTCTCATCTCCTTTCCTTCTGCCAGGTGTCACTTATTTCAACTAATCGTCTTCCTTTATAATCCCTCCCATACTGCCTCACTTTGCGGTTTATACTACTTCCTGGATGAGGTATTCACTGCTGGAGGCTGTTTCTGCTGTTTGTTCAGATAAGTCATTTACTTAATTGTGTTTTTCCTTGCTGGCTTGATTCTAGGTGACCCTGACTCCGTCTGTATTAAGTGCAGGGAGCCAGTGGTCGTGTCCCCTCACTATTATAGGGTTTTCAGGTGTCACACAGTATTAGGTACGCGGGCATTCAATCGTCTACCATACAGACCCTTGCATGTGCATACCAGTCAGGGAGAGCTCTTAGGGTTTTATAGGGCTCACCTATAAGCTCCTTAGTTTGGGCTCAAGCCAGTCGCTCGTTTATTTATATTTTCCAGCTATCTGCTAACTTCATCCGTGACATTATAAACCGTCATAACCGTCTTAAGAATGGATCCGGTTTCAGCCTTGATTGACCGCATGCATGTTCTTTCACTGGAGGTAGCAGATCTCCGTAAAACTGTGTCTCAGTTTCAGGTGACCGGTTCTGCTGGCGTTCATGGAGTTTGTTCCGAGCTTAAGATCTCGCTCCCGGATACGTTCTCCGGGGGTAGTGAGAATTTTGTTCGCTTTAGAGAGGCTTGCAAACTCCAATTTCGCCTTCCCCATTCCTCTGGTGATGAGGAGCAGAGGGTGGAGATCATTATCTCGCTGCTCAGGGATAACGCTCAGTCTTGGGCCTTTTCGCTGCCGGTGGGGGCATGGCCCCTCCAATCGGTGGATGAATTTTTTGTAGCCCTGGGGCAGATATATGATGACCCGGATCGTATTGCTCTGGCTGAATCTAAACTGCGTCTTTTATGCCAGGCTAAACAGTCCGCAGAGATATATTGTTCTGAATTTCGGAGATGGGCAGCTGATACTGGTTGGAATGATGCTGCACTCCGAAGTCAATTTTGCCATGGACTTTCGGAAAGATTGAAAGATGCATTCGCTTTTCATGAGAGACTAGCTTCGTTAGAGTCAGCTATGTCTCTAGCTGTTCGTATTGACAGGCGTCTTAGAGAGAGAGAGGACACTACTCTTTCCTATCATATTCAGCCCAAGGACAGTGGGGCTGTCTCATTCAGTGTGCAGGGGTCTCAGTCTGTCTCAATCCCCTCTGAGGAAGAGGCCATGCAGCTGGGTTTGCTTGCCTCTGATAGTAGAGGATTCAGCGGAGGGTTTGTTTCTGTTGTGGGGGTATAAATCATTTGGTTAAGGTTTGCCCCTCTAAGAGGTTCATGGCGTTTTCTGAGGGTAATAAAAACAAAACAAAAAGAAAAAAAACCTCTGAAAACTTTTTATTTGCTACTATTGGCAAGGTTGATGCGGAAATTGACGGTTTGCTGTTTGCTTGTATTTCCCGTTTTCTCCTACCTGCCAGGGTGACGCTAGACAGCAAGAACATTGTTTGTGAGATTTTTGTAGATAGTGGAGCAGCTGTCAATCTCATTGATAATCAATTTGCAACAACGCATGGTTTCCAGGTATGCACTTTGGAAAAGGATATACCTGTTTTTGCTATCGATTCCGCTCCACTTTCTCAAAGATCGTTCAAGGGCGTAGTTCACAATATCCGTTTGAATGTGGGTGACACTCATGTTGAGGTTATGTCATGTTTCGTCTTAAGTGGATTACCTACTCCTCTAGTGTTGGGGCTACCCTGGCTCACTAAACATAACCCCACCATTGATTGGCAAGCAAGGCAAATAAATGGGTGGAGTGAGTTTTGCAGAGAGAATTGCCTCACGGCGTCTCTTTCAGAGGTTTCTACCAAGACTGTACCATCTTTTCTCTCTGAATTTTTGGATGTGTTTTCCGAGAGTGGTGTCCAGTAGTTGCCCCCTCACCGGGAGTACGACTGCCCTATTAATCTCATGCCAGGCGCCAAGCTGCCAAAATCACGACTATACAATCTCTCCCAACCTGAAAGAGTCGCTATGTGTACTTATATCTCTGAGAGCCTGAGAAAGGGACACATCCGACCCTCTAAGTCACCTGTTGCCGCTGGTTTTTTTTTGTTAAGAAAAAAGATGCTTCTTTAAAACCTTGTCTGGATTTCAGGGAGCTGAACCGTATCACGATTCGTGACCCATATCCACTTCCTCTGATCCCGGACCTGTTTAACCAGATTGTTGGGGCCAAAGTTTTTTCTAAGTTGGATTTAAGAGGGGCATACAACCTAGTCAGGGTCAGGGAAGGGGACAAATGGAAAATGGCCTTCAATACCCCTGAGGGTCATTTCGAGAATTTGGTTATGCCCTTTGGTTTGATGAATGCTCCTGCCGTCTTCCAACATTTTATGAACAGCATTTTTTATCATTTAATGGGGAAATTTGTACTGGTGTATCTAGATGACATTTAGATTTTTTCTCCTGTTTTCAAGACTCATCGGGACCACCTATATCAGGTCTTGCTGATTCTGCGGGAGAATAAATTATACGCTAAACTGGAAAAATGTGTGTTTGCGGTTCCGGAGATTCAATTTCTTGGTTTTCTTCTCTCCGCTTCTGGTTTTCGGATGGACCCTGAGAAGGTCCGCGCTGTGCTTGATTGGGAGCTTCCTGAGAATCAGAAGGCGCTGATGCGGT
This sequence comes from Bufo bufo, assembly GCF_905171765.1. Taxonomy (NCBI): domain Eukaryota; kingdom Metazoa; phylum Chordata; class Amphibia; order Anura; family Bufonidae; genus Bufo; species Bufo bufo. The sequence goes on along the minus strand of NC_053389.1, from coordinate 461,315,159 downwards.
TTTTGGGTTTTGCCAATTATTACAGAAAGTTAATTTTGAATTATTCCTCTGTTGTTAAGCCACTCACTGATATGACTAAAAAGGGGGTGGATTTTTCCTCCTGGTCGGTAGATGCGCTTAAAGCCTTTTCTAGTATTAAAGAGGGTTTTGCTTCCGCTCCCATTTTGGTACAACCTGATGTCTCTCTACGTTTTATTGTTGAGGTAAATGCTTCTAAGGTGGGTGTGGGTGCGGTCTTATCTTAGGATCCCTCTCCTGCCAAATGGCGACCGTGTGCCTTTTTCTCAGGGAAACTCTCCTCTGCAGAGAGAAATTACGATGTGGGAGATAGGGAGATGTTGGCCATTTAAATTAGCTTTTGAGGAATGGTGCCATTGGTTAGAGGGAGCCATACACCCTATTACCGTGTTTACTGACCATAAGAATCTGGCCTACTTGGAATCGGCCAATCGTCTGAACCCGAGACAGGCCAGATGGTCTTTGTTCTTTTTTAGGTTTAATTTTGTTGTTATGTTCCGCCCTGGGGTTAAAAATGTGAAGGTGGATGCCCTGTCACGTTGTTTTCTGGGAGGGAGGAACTTTGAAGACCCGGGTCCCATTTTGTCTGAAGGGGTAGTCGTCTCTGCTCTTTATCCTGATTTGGAGGCAGAGGTTCAGGCAGCCCAGGCAGAGGCTCCTGATCTTTGTCCTCCTGGGAGGTTGTTTGTGCCTCTCGCTTTATGACACAAGGTTTTTAAGGAGCACCACAATACTGTCCTTGCTGGGCACCTGGGGAGTAGAGCCACAGTGGATCTCATTCCTCGTAGATTCTGGTGGCCGGCTCTTCGTAAGACGGTTGAGGGTTTTGTGGCCACCTGCGAGACCTGCGCTCGTGCCAAGGTTTCTCATTCACGGCCATCGGGTTCTCTCCTCCCGTTACCCATTCCTTCCTGTCCTTGGACACATCTGTCCATGGACTTCATTACGGACCTCCCTCGTTCCTCGGGGAAGACTGTTATTCTGGTGGTAGTGGACCGTTTTAGCAAAATGGCACATTTCATTCCCTTTCCTGGGTTATCCAATGCTAAGATGCTGGCGCAAGCGTTTGTTGATCATATTGTTAAATTGCATGGCATTCCTTCAGACATCATTTCTGAACGCGTCAATCAGAATATGGAGACATATCTGCGCTGTTTTGTGGCGGAGAATCAGGAGGATTGGTATTCTTTTTTGTCCCTTGCTGAGTTTGCTTTAAATAACCGTCGCCAGGAGTCCTCTGATAAGTCACCATTTTTTGGTGCATATGGGCTTAATCCACCGTTTGGGACATTGTCTGGAGAGGGGTCTTCTGGCTTACCTGATGAGGGGAGATTTTCCTCGTCTTTGTCATTTATTTGGCAAAATATTCAGGGTAATCTGAAGAGGATGAGTGAGAGATATAAGCGTGTGGCGGATAAGAGACGTGTGCCTGGTCCGGACCTGAATGTTGGCGATCTGGAGTGGTTGTCTACAAAGAATATCAAACTGAAGGTTCCCTCCTGGAAGTTGGGTCCTAAGTTTTTTGGGCCTTACAAGATCTTGTCCGTCATCAATCCCGTTGCCTTCCGTCTTGATCTTCCTCAGACTTGGAAGATCCATAATGTTTTTCACAAGTCCCTATTAAAACCTTATGTCCAACTCACTGTACCCTCCTCTTTGCCTCCTCCTCCGATTGTTGTTGATGTTAATCTTGAATTTCAGGTCTCTAGGATTGTGGATTCTCGCATTATCTGCGGTTCTCTTTAGTACCTCGTTCATTGGGAGGGTTATGGTCCTGAGGAGAGGATGTAGGTCCCAGTGGCGGACATTAAGGCCACTCGTCTCATCAGGGCTTTCCATAGGTCTCATCCTGAGAAGGTGGGCTCTGAGTGTCCGGAGTCCACCCGTAGAGGGAGGGGTACTGTCACTGCCAGTTCTGTGAGAAGATCTGGCAGACGTTCTTCTCTACCTCTTGTATGATGTTCTTTGTTTTGGTTTCACTTTCTCATCTCCTTTCCTTCTGCCAGGTGTCACTTATTTCGACTAATCGTCTTCCTTTATAATCCCTCCCATACTGCCTCATTTTGCGGTTTATACTACTTCCTGGATGAGGTGTTCACTGCTGGAGGCTGCTTCTGCTGTTTGTTCAAATAAGTCGTTTCCTTGCTGGCTTGATTCTAGGTGGCCCTGACTCCGTGCGACGAATAAGCATGTGTTGATATGATGGAAGAGGAGAAGGAGGATGAGAAAAGGAAGATTCAACCATATACCCTTGTTTGTGGTGGAAGAGTTGCATGGGAATACAGTGTATTCAGTACATTATAAACAACACATTTAAAGTACCTTTATGTTCATCAGCTTTCCTCTGGTGGAGTCTAGAAGTCATGGTCAATCCAGGCATTGTTCATTTTAATAAAAGTCAACCTGTCAGCATTTTCAGTTGATAGGCGGATACGCTTATCTGTTATAATGCCACCAGCAGCACTAAATACCCGCTCAAGCAAAACGCTGGTGGCAGGGCAGGCTAGCACCTCCAAGGCGTAGAGCGCCAGTTCGTGCCACGTGTCCAGCTTGGACACCCAGTAGTAGTGTTGAGCGCGAATATTCGAATAGCGAATATTAATTGCGAATATCGCAACTTCGCAAATTTGCGAATATTATAAATATAGTGATCGAATATTCGTCATTTTTTAACATCTGAAAACATGATTCCTCCCTGCTTCTTTCTTGTGGGTCAATGAGTCATTGGCCCACAAGCAACTTAAGCAGGAAAGAATCATGTTTTCATATGGAAAATAAAATGACGAATATTCTAAAAAACTAATATATAGCAATAGGGTATATATTCGTTATTTAGAATGCCTGTGGGTTAGAAAATAACATCGGATCTGAGTTTTCCCTGAGATTGTGAAAACTCAGATCCGATGGTATATTCTAACCCACAGGCGTTGCCATAGTGACGGGGGACGCTTGTCGGGGAGAAGTATGCGAACGACCATACAGATTGGAAAAAAAAAAGACGAATATTCAAAATAATGAATATTCGCTATATTGCTATATATTCTTGCTTTAGAATATTATGAATATTCTTAAAAACAAAGTTATAGCCGTATAGCGAATATTCGTAAAATACACATAAAGACTGCAATTTAGCTAATATAGCGCTATAATCTTTTTTTTATAGTCTAATTTTTTTGGCTCTTCTGAAGTTCAGATTTGGAAAAAATGTACACTATTAAAAAAAAATACTATAGCACTATATTAGCTAAATTGCAGTCTATATGTGTATTTCACGAATATTCACTATATTGCTATAACTTCGTGTTTTAGAATATGACAAATATCGTGATTTGTGTCATCAAATTAGGAAAATGAAGTATGAACCTCACGGAATCTCAGATCATTCTCCAGTCCTGATCTCGCTCAGAGAGGTGGATCCTCCAACTTTAGGCAGAACTTTTAAACTGAATTTGCATTGGCTGGATGTGATAGGAGAGCAAGCTCAGATAGATTATGAAATAAAGGAATTTTGGGGCTTCAATGTAGGCTCTACACATATTCATTATGGGATGGGATGCATTAAAGGCCCATATAAGAGGTATATACTTTTCCAAAATTAACCGGTATAGGTCTGAGCTTCGCCAAAGGGAACAACAGCTGACAGAGACAATCAAGAGATTACAGGGTGTATTGATTGCTCACTATAATGAGCAAAATATAACCCAGTTAAAGGAGGCCAATGCACAGCTGAAGACACTTTTATATAGCAAAGCTCAACATAAGCTTCTTTTCCAGGGTCAAAATCACTTTTGCGAATCGGGTAAAACTGGAAAGTTCTTGGCACGGTTGGTTGCTAATCACAGAGAAGCTACTAATATAAATGAGATCAGGAATCTAAAAGGTAATGGGGTGAGGTCTCCAAAGCTGATTAGGGAGGAATTTGTGAAATACTACTCTATGCTCTATCAGTCTGATACTTTACTTGGACGGGACGATATGGAGCAATATTTACAACAATTAGGACTCCCCCAGTTAGAACCACAGGATAGGGAAATGTTGGATCACCCTATTGATTTGGAGGAGATACAATCAATTCTTCCATTACTGAAATATAGTTCATCCCCTGGTCCTGACGGCTTGCCGTTTGATCTCTATAGGTACCATGCTAAATCGCTCCTTCCAATTCTTTTGCGGGTCCTGAATGAATCCTGTGTATCTGGTGCCCTGCCTCCATCATTTAGAGAGGCAGTGGTTACCTTGGTACTGAAAAAGGATAAAGATAGATGCAATATGGGATCTTATACACCCATATCGCTCTTAAATACAGATTATAAGATCTTTGCCAAAATACTGGCTAATCGTCTGAAAAGGGTTATTACCTCTCTGGTCCATCATAATCAGACAGGATTCATTCCGGGCCAACAAATACAGATGAGTCTAAATAGGGTGTATCTGAACCTCTCGGTCGGGGGTGGTGTAGACCACTCCGTCCTGTCTTTAGATGCCGCAAAGGCGTTTGACAGGATGGAGTGGTCTTTTTTGTGGGCTACTATGTCTCATTTTAGATTGGGGACTGCCTTTATAGAGATGACTCAAATGTTATATGAACAGCCGTTAGCCCGGATAAACATCAATGGGATTTGTACCTCCCCATTACGATGCGGCGGGGGATGAGACAGGGATGCCCTCTCTCTCCCCTTCTGTTTGCCTTATTTATTGAACCATTGGCCTGTAAGATCCGTTTAGATAACAGCATAGACGGCTTTGGGGTGGCAGGAGCGAACGATAAAATAAGCCTTTATGCAGATGATGTTATCCTGTTTTTTGACTGGGGATGGAAAATCCTCCCCTATGTGATGACAGTAATAGAGGACTTTGGTAGGTTCTCGGGCTATTTGATTAATTGGTCCAAGTCATCGCTCCTCCCGCTAAACCGCAAGGCCGTAGATGAGGGGAGTGGCGTAAGGGTTCTTGCCCCGAATGATACCTTGGACTATCTGGGGATCAAGATTGGTCTCCCTATAAAGAGGTTTTATGAGCTTAATTTAGTTCCGGTCCTGAACAAGGTAAAGTCTAAAATATGCGCTTGGCAGAAACTGATTTTAGCTCAGACGGATCGAATAGTGCTGATTAAGATGATTATCTGTCACGGCCTATGGTGTGTTTTGTGACACTTTCCTTCACTTGCGTGGTGTTGTGTGCATGTGGTGGCAGTGTCTCGGCCTTCTGGCTGCTTCCCAGGACATGGTTGCCTCGCATGCCGTTGCCGGCGGTAACAGGTGGAGTGTGATGTTTGTGTGTACACTTCCCGTTTAAGTGGCTTTCTTCCCTTGCCTGGTGTTGGAAGGGTTAATTCCCTTCCTAGTGAGTGAACACTGGGTGTGTCTGTGTGTGGGTGTGGCTACTTGGGCTATTTAGCTCCTGCTGGAAGCCAGAAGCAGAGGGGTACTCCAGCCATGGTTTTTGCTGGAGTCATCCTCCTGGTCTCATATACCATCTGTCCAGTGAAGGCCACCATGTGGTCATAAGTAATGTTTAGACATTGATCTTCTTATGTTATGCTATGTCTTGTGGTGTCTCTATGTTTATTGCAGCTTATGGTTTCTGGGTTCCTGTGTGCTTTGTGTGTGTGCTGTGTCCTTTTGTCCTTTTGTGTTTGGTGTGGACATTAGCACTTGTGCACGGGTTCCAGTCTGTGTGTCTGTGGCAGGTAGGTGTGGTACTAGTTTCACTACCTGCCATTGCCATATGCTGTATATGTTTCCCCTTCCTTGCAAATTGGCCAGTGAGACTCCTGTTCGTCCATGCCTAGGAGGAACAGGTCGTCTTACCCTGCTCCTAGTCCAGGGCTATCCTGAGGGCTAGTAGGGACCCTAGGTTACGGAGTATGAGCCCTCCTACCATCAGGGTTGGCTCATACAGCTAGGAGTCAGGGTCAGATTTAGGGTTGCGTTAGGAGGTGACCTGCTCCCTGATTCCTGTCCTGGCCCAGCAGCTTCCCTTTCTTATTGACACCGCACGGCTGAGGGTTTCCCCCACCCTCAGCCGTGACATTATCCTTCCTATTGTTATGTACCCAATGTGTGCCTCCCCAGTATGGATCGATTATATTTTTGTTTATAGATTGGAGACCCTTATTAATGAACTAATATGGGGAAGAAAGAGGGTCAGAATAAAACAAAAATATCTATGGTTGTCGGAATTAGACGGTGGGCTATCATTTCCTTGCTTTCAGGGGTACTTTTTATGTGCGCAGGTTCAGCGGTGTTGTAGATTCACTGATAGTTTACTAGCACAATATTTGTTGCAGGTTTTGGGAAAACCAATAGACAATATTTTTACATATTTGGAGTCTGGATATTTGGGGGTGAGGAAGTCCCTATTGATCCCTTGGTCCCTACAGAGGGCTTGAAATAAGCTTAAGAGGATTTTGAACGTCTCTAACCCTTTTGTCTTTAGCCCTCTGTGGGATAATAGGAACTTGACGGAATTCCTTAAAATCACAGATTTTGCTTATTGGTCATGTAGGGGGGTGGTTAATATGTCTCATATTTTCGTAGGTGGTCATTTTAAATCTTTTTCTGATTATAATTTCACGGATAATACATTTTTAGATGTGTTTATGTATTCACGGTTAAAACACGCCTATGAGGCGTCTAGCACCAAACGTGATTTGTGCCCACGAGAGAATGTATTTTTTGATTATTGCTATGCACAGATAGATGAGAGGGTTAAGATAGCTAGCCTTTATAGTAAATTTCGTACAGCATTAGCAACTGTAACTTTATATAAACGCTTGAGTAGGTGGGAGCAAGAGTTGCATTGCTCTCTATTACAATGGTCTGGTATTTACAGGAATGTAAGAAAGGCAACAGTTTCTAATGCCCATAGATTAATTCAATTTAAGATCCTCCATCGGTTGTACTACACTCCAAAAATCCAATCGAAATTTACCCGGAATAAAGGCAGAGACTGCGGCTGCCCGAAATGTGGTTATGTGAATGCAGACTTTGGGCATTTACTCTGGGAATGTAGTAAAATAAAAAGGTATTGGGAACAAGTTTTTGAAGCCCTACAGAAGGAGTCTTCCTCGAGGTATAGCCCTTGGATGGCGACAGTGCTACTGGGAGACTATGAGTTAGATATGGAAGTCCCGGCCCGGGTTAGACAGATTTGGATGAGGGGTCTGATGGTGGCAAAAGTTATCTTAGTCAGACACTGGGGCTCTGTTTCTCCACCCTCGATAAATGAATGGATCCTCTACCATCTACAAATCAAAGAGTATGTGGATATGGAAAGGAAACACAGAGCGGCATGTATGACTCTCTAGATATAGTTACTGCTGAAACGGTGCCGGTTTTTACCGGAATCGTCAGTGACGACAGCCAATAGGGAGGGAAGGGATGGGTGGTTATAGCTATAATATATGCACTAAGTATGAATTCACAGCCTTTTATAATCTTTGTAGGAGTCTGCTACTCGTTTATAGGATAGCGCTTAACTTCTGTATAGTGGCTTTTTTGTATTGGCTGTTTTTTCTATTATAATGTGTCTTGTTTTCTATTACGATGAAAATAAAAAGAAATAAAAAAAAAAAGAATATGACGAATATGAAGAATATTGTAAAAAACGAATTTATAGCAATATAGCGAATATTCGTTATTTAGAATATTCGTCTTTTTTTTTCCAATCTGTACGGTCATTCGCATACTCCTCCCCGACAAGCGTCCCCGTCACCATGGGAACGCCTGTGGGTTAGAATATACCATCGGATCTGAGTTTTCACGATCTCAGGTAAAACTCAGATCCGATGGTATTTTCTAATCCACAGGCGTTCCCATGGTGACGGGGACGCTTGTCGGGGAGGAGTATGCGAACAACTGTACAGATTGGAAAAAAAAAAGTGAATATTCTAAATAGCCAACCAATAGGAAAGTTGCCATATACAGTTAAAAGAAAATCGCAATACGCGAATAATTAAATTGCATATTATTCGCGATAAATAGAATAATGACGAATATTCGATTTCGACGAATATAAGATGAATATTCAATCGAATATTCGCAAAATATTGCGAAATCGAATATGGCAACTCCTGCTCATCACTACCCAGTAGTTGTAAGGCACTGAGGGATCATTGAGGACGCTGACACGGTCTGCTATGTACTCCTTCACCTTCCAAAATGTTTCCCTCCTTGTGACACTAGGCAGCACATCAGTGTGAGGGTGCTGGCAGGGTGTCATGAAACTGTCCCAGGCTTTGGAGAGTGTTGCCCTGCCTCTGTTGGAACTGCTGTGTATTCCCCGGTGTCTCCCCTTCTCGGTTGGGCAAGGAACTACGGACTCTGCTGCAAGCGTTGTCAGATGGGAATTTTTGGAGTAATTTTTCCACAAGGCTCTTCTGATATCGCACCATTTTGCTCATACTCTCCACCAGAGGAATGAGAGATGAGAAGTTCTCTTTGTAGAGGGGGTCAAGAAGGGTGAACAAACACGCGGGTCATGGGAAAAGCAGCCTAACATGAAGTCAGCCATGTGTGCCAGAGTACCATCAGGCATGACTTCACTCTCAATCTCCTCATCCTCTTCCTCCTCTTCTGCCCACCCGCGCTGAATAGATGGAATTAAACTCCCATGGGTACTACCCTCTGTAGCAGAGGCAACTGTCTCCTGCTCCTCCTCCTCCTCTTCATTGTCCAATTCGCGCAGAGAAAACAAACTGAGGGTGGTCTGGCTATCACCCTGTGTAATGTCTTCCCCCATTTCCACCTCTTCCACATGAAAAGCGTCATCCTTAATTATGAGCAGCGAGCGTTTGAGTAGAAACAGAAGTGGGATGAATGCTGATAATAGCGTTATCGCCGCTCACCATCTGTCTTGATTTCTCAAAGTTTCTTAAAACCTCACAAATGTCAGACATCTATGCCCACTCCTCGCTTGTGAAGAGTGGAAGCTGACTGGAATGGTGATGACCATGCTGGTATTCCACAACTGCTGCTCACAAAGCCTGTGGAACGTCGAGTTCCAGCGCGTGCTCACGTCGCACAACAGCCGGTGAGCAGGCAATTTACAGTGCTGCTGCAGTGATTACAGACCAGCTGAAGCTGTCGATGACTTGTGGAAATGTGCACACATGCGTCGCACCTTCGCCAGTAGCTCAGGCAAATTGGGATAGGCTTTGAGAAACCGCTGAACCACAAGGTTGAACACGTGGGCTAGGCATGGGATGTGTCTGAGCTTGCCGAGCTCCAAAGCCACCACCAAGTTACGGCTATTATCAGACACAACCATGCCTGGTTGTGGGTTGAGTGGTGAGAGCCACAGCTCAGTCTCTAATCCCCTGCCACAGCTCTGCGGCAGTGTGCTGTTTGTCCCCTAAGCATATCAGCATATCAGCTTAAGTACGGCCTGTTGCCACTACCCCACTGCAGTGCTACACTGCTTCCAGCTGCCGACTGATGACTGACAGGTGCTGCACGCAGATAAATCTGAGGTGGAAGTGGAGGAGGAGGCGGAGGAGGAGAAGTGGGGTTTGGAGCCACTAACGTAGGCGGAAACCCTGATCGACCTACGGCCCGCAATCCTTGACGTCGGTAGCACCTATGCCATCCCAGGGTACGACTCACTCCCGGCCTCTTCAAAATTCACCCAGTGTGTCGTCAGGGAAATGTAGCATCCCTGGCCGAATGCACTTGTCCATGTGTCCGTAGTTAAGTGGACCTTCCCAGCAACTGCGTTGGTCAGGGCACGTGTGATGTTACGGGACACATTTTGGTATAAGACAGGCACGGCACACCTTGAAAAATAATGGCGGCTGGGGACTGCGTAACGCGAGACGGCCGCCGACATCAGGCTATGGAAGGCCTCAGTGTACAAAAGCCTAAATGGCAAAATTTTCAGGGCCAGTAATTTGGAAATCTGCGCATTTAGTGCTATGGCCTGTGGGTGGGTAGCTGGGTATTTTTGCATGCGTTCCAAGGCCTGGGGTAAGGACATTTGGACGCTGCGCTGGGACATGGAAGTGGATGTGGTCGCTGATGGTGTTTGCAATCGTCTAGGTACAGGGAGGGAGGCATCTGGGCCTGTGCATTCTACAGGAGATTGGCAAGCACATAACATAGGGGAAGAGGAGGCAGTGGTATGACCCGCAGACACAGATTGTGGACCCAGGCGTTCATCCCACTTATTACGGTGCTTGGATGCCATGTGGTGGATCATGCTGGTGGTGGTGAGGTTGCTAATGTTCACGCCCCGGCTCATTTTCGTATGGCACAGGTTGCAAACTACCACTCTTTTGTCGTCCACACTTTCCTCCAAAAATTGCCATACTGCGGAACATCTACCCCTTGGCAAGGGATAATTCCACAGGGGTTGCTCTGTGAAACAGTTGCGGGCCTTTTTGGTGTGGCCTGCCTTCTCCCTTTTGCCACCCCACTGCCTCTTCCAGCCTGTTGAGGTGCAGCACATCCCTCCCCCTCTGTAATGCTGTCCTCGCTCGGCTTTCCACCTTCCCAGGTTGGGTCAGTGACCTCATCGTCCACCACCTCTTCTTCCACGTCCTCACTAGTGTTGAGAGCGAATATTCAAATAGCTAATATTAATCTTGAATATCGGCACTTCGAGAATTTGCTAATATTTAAAATATAGTGCTATATATTCATAATGACGAATAGTATTTTTCCACCTGAACACATGATTCCTCCCTGCTTCTTGCTTGTGGGCCAATTTAACTGTCCACAGTGGACACCGTCTACGGAAAAAGGTACACTGAATGTCAGTGATATTTTAGGGATGCGAGCACTTTAAACAGGAGATGTGGCACAAATAATTTCAACTGTCCACAGTGGCTATTACACGGTGTTTAGCACAGGATGCGCTAAAAATATATATTGCTGCTGTCACATGCAATAGTCCTTAAAAGGACTTTTGGGTCTCTGAAAATTTTTTTGTATAAAAATTTTCCTATTACACTCCCTACACTGTCAATACCTTCCTATGCACAGCTCTTCCGAACACTGAGCAATTTAGCGCAGTTTGCGCTACAAACATATATTGCCACTGTCACACTCAATAGTCCTTACAAGGACTTTTGGGTCTCTGAAACGTTTTGGTACCAAAGAAATATACTCCCTACACTCTCTGTCCTTTCCTATGCTCAGCTCTCCCTGACTACAAATGAGCCAAACATGCATCATCGGGTGCTATATTGCACCCGATGACGAGTTCCAGCCAGCCAACATGGCTACTAGCATTACAGTGAGGGCAGTACTTACCTGCATGTTTATTGGCTGAGTAGCTGCCAAGAAATGTGCAGGGAGGAGACTCGAGCATGGTGCACTAGCACATGCGGTACTCAGCCGAGTACCGCTATGTGCCGAGCATCACTAGTAATAATGCATTTTGTATCAGTAAATTTGAACTACATGTTATATTGCAGAAATAGAATGCTTTCACTTATATAGGTACAACAATGACATTTTATCAGTAAATTTCACAGTCTGTTGCAGTAATATGTTCACTAGTGTTGATCATGAATATTCGAATTGCGAATTTTTATCGTGAATATAGGTACTTCGAAAATTCGCGAATATTTAGAATATAGTGAAATATATTCGCAATTTCGAATATCCGAGATTTTTTTATTGCGAATTTTTGTAATGTGAATTTTTATCGCAAATTTTTCAATTGCCAAGTAAAAACATGATTCCTCCCTGCTTCTTGCTTGTGGGCCAATGACTCATTGGCCCACAAGCAAGAAGCAGGGAGGAATCATGACTTTAAATGGGAAAAATGATGAATATTCTAAAAAACGAATATATAGCACTATATTGAATATATTAATTTTTTCGAATATTCGTAATATTCTAAAACAAGAATATATAGTAATATAGCGAATATTCGAAAAAATGAATCTAGAGCAATTTAGCTAATATAGTTCTATAATCTTCTTTGTCAAATAGTTGCAATTTTTTTCTCATCTGAAGTCCAGATTGGAAAAAAAAATGCAACTATTGAAAAAAAAGATAATAGCACTATATTAGCTAAATTGCTCTATATTAGCTTTTTTTTCGAATATTCGCTATATTGCTATATATTCTTGTTTTAGAATATTACGAATATTCGAAAAACTAATATATTCGATATAGTGCTATGACTCATTGGCCCACAAGCAAGAAGCAGGGAGGAATCATGTTTTTGCTCGGCAATTGAAAAATTCACGATTAAAATTCGCGTTACGAAAATTTGCATATTACGCGATCATTACCTTATCGATTTTTCAAGTAAAAAAAATCTTAGAATATAATAAATAATCAAATTTGCGGATATTCGCTGAATATTCTACAAAATATTCACGAAATATCGCGAATTCGAATATTACGCCTGCTGCTCATCACTAATGTTCACTAACACGGGTTAAAGAAGCTAATACTTGCATTAAAATGTTTTAGAACTACACAGTCTGTCGCAATATTGCGGTTAGTAACATAGGTATAAGAATGCAATTTTTGCAGCAAATGTCTTTGAATTTCACAATATCTTGCAGTTGTATAACACATTTTTGCAGTAAAAATAAAGTGTGTTTAAAGTTTAACTACCATTTCACTACCAAAAATGAAATTCCTAACCTATGTGATGCTGAAGGGAAGATATTCATGAAGCTGCATTTTTCAGCTAATTTTACCTTTCTGATGTCTGTACTCAGCCCTTAGCAACCATATTTCTCTGTGCCTCTGTTTCAGCAACTTCCTAAGATGGCCTCTGCTGCTCTTCCTGTGATGATCTTTGCCCTTCCTTGAGGCCATCCTGTATTTCCCTCACTTCCCATAAGCCCTTGCTCTCCTCACATGAACTAGCAGGACCAATCAGAACACAGATAACTTCCCACAGTACCCAGAGCAGTGTGAATCCTCACATACAGCTAACCAGAGACAAGCCCTGCAATTACATTAAATCAGTAAGCTTTTATTTTAACCTCTTAATGGCCAGCTGTCCCTCATTCTCTTCCAGACTGACAGCGTGGGGGGCTGCTTTAGCTGCTTATATCTCTGGTTTTGCTTTGTATTGTCTGAAAACTGACATTCCAAGCTTTCAGACAATACCAGAATGACATAAATCTGTTCAGTACAGGGGAAGATATCAACGATAGAAATCAGTATGCTGTGAATGAAGCTGAAAGTAAAAGCAGATTTTACCCGTGATTATTCCCAACAGTGATTTCTCCTCTGTTTCTTGGAGCTTTCTTGAAAGCCTGGACTGTCAGCTTTCAGACAAGACCAGTTGCATATTTCTAGCTGCTACCATCGTGAAGATATCACCATCTAAAGCAGCCCTCCCCCTCCACTTTCTGCCTCAGCCCAGCTCCAGGCTGTCAGGGTGAGCTCCTCCTCTCAGAGCTCATCCGTCTCTTGTTATAATACGGAGAAGACGGACTGCAGGTAAAACTGAAAATGATCCAATTTTAAATCACAAAAGCACTAATACAGCATGGTGTACTATACCATTAGGGAATAAAAAATGAAACGGCAGTTACACTTTAATTTTGGTGTTACTGTTGTAAAATGCTTTTGCTGTGACTACATGTTCTTTTGCAGTAATATTCTATGCATTTAATAATATTGGTACAATAATAGCGCTATTGTCATAAAATGATTTTGCTGTAGCTACCTGTTATCTTGCAGTAATATGTAATGTGTTTAATAACACAGGTATAATAGACTATAATGGTTTTTATAAGTGAAAAATGTGCCCTTGCTAAGAGTTTGCAGCTGAATTCTATTGGGGTGCTGGCAATAAGCCTATGAACTTTAAAAACGTGAGTTTTGTTTTTTAAACAAAAGCTGGCTTTCTGTTCATATAAAGAAAAAAAATTGTTTCTTTTTCTTTCAAATTTTTTTATGGGCAGAACCAGTTGCAAGCAACTATATTAAACAATTCTGAGTGACCAGTCCTTGATTCTCTCTATATATGCTTTCCCTAATCCAGTCCCTAAAATATACCCAATTATATATTTTTATTATCTCCCAATAGTATCTTTACAGTGTCCCTATCACACTACATTGGTGGCTTGTGTCTGCAATTATTCTTTGGCAGACAACGCCACAACGCATCATATCCACAGCATGGAGCAGACTGGTGTCTTGCTCATTCTCTGCACAAGTTATATCCCCTGATTGTATAAAACATCATTCTATCTGTAATTCTCTGAGCCAATCAGGGCAAACCCTACTCCCCACTTCTTCCCAGTGCCATGTGATTTTCCATCTTCCTTCCTCAATGTTTTATCTGCCAATACTCACAGTAAAATGGAGATTGACACAATTTCTACGCAATTCATCTGAAATGAATGCCAAACATTTGGATTTGTTTAGAAACAATTTTTTATTTTTTATTTGTAAAGACTCTGATTCATTTAGAATTGATGCACTCATCTCTGGCCCATGGTGAATCGCAAGAACTAATTTTTGCGAAATTTTAATAAATCCGATTAGTTTAGAATCGATTTACTCATCTCTGACTTATTTGTCACATAAAATTATTTCAAATACAAGGGTCGAAAAGCAACATATGAAGAAATGTCTAAAAACTGTGTATATAATCTAAATGTACAAAAGTACACAGCTCAATGCACTCATGTGTCATTCACCACAAACTGCTGCATTTGAGTAACTATAGTAATATATCAGTTCAGCTTTTAAAACATTCTCTAATGTCAAAGTTCAGTACGGGCACTAAAGTGCACATACATGATTCAATGTAAAGTGACATGAATGCTACTTTAAATACTCATTAAAACATTTCTTCTTAGCTCAGTTCAAGTAGTGAATAGTAGAACATTTATTTTTTCCCCATAGAATTATTATAACTTTACCTGGAGAAAACTGCAGAAACTTAAGACAATATATGTTATCTTTTAAAGAGCATCTGTAGGATCAACCAATCATAATGTCTGGCAAGGTTAATCCTGCTGAGTATACCTTTTACCATTACTAAGATATAGCAGAGAGGAAGCAGAAGCTGATGCTCTATGTAAGCGCTGATAGTGGAAACTATGACGCAGGTGCAAGATTACAAGGCCAGGTGACATACCTGGCCCTGTTAAGCAAGCAGAATGGTAGGAGGTGCAGGGTGGTAAAGATTTTGTGCACTGAGGAGCTTGGCCTGCCTCTTGGTGCAACAATAATTTATTTTTAAATCTTGAAAGTTCATCAATATGAGAAGGGTGGATATTTACAACTTTGTCTTCTGGTGGCCTCTATTGTCCCTATGACCTTGGCCACTGTCATGTGATTCATCTATACCACTGATACATGACTTACAGTGATGTGTAGCTTTATGTATATATCTGATCGGTAGGCAGTAAAGAAGAACCATAGCACTTATTACAATATTCTTTTTATTATTGTAGATATTATTATTATTATTATAATATGATAATTTATCTTATTAAGCATTCTATAACTTATGAGCAGTTACAGTATGTATATGGAATTTGATTGTCTTGGAAGCATATGATGTTTCTCAGAAATGGAGTTTGTTAGATGAAAACCTATATCCCAGTTCTCTAAATAGTCTCCAGTAGACAAGGCAGCTTAAAGCATACCTGAGTAAAAAAAAAAAAAAAAAGTTTTCATAATGACTGTGTTTCATTGTATAATCGTAACTATGAAGGGATATTTTTTTTATATTCCCTAATGCCTTTCTCAGCCATATTACTCCTTGTTTCAGCTACACAGCTAGATACATTTCTCTCACAAGCAGTGGTTTTCTCTCGTCTATTAAATCTGCCAGTACTGTACTGCAGTGACCTAACTTCCCTTACTTTCTACTATATTTGACACTCAGAAAATTATTTGCGTTTTCAAAACTAAGAGGCAGTGCTTCTATCAGACTCAGGAGCTCAGCTAACTCTGACACATCCTCTTTTCCTGTAAACCATCTCTGTTCCTAGAGATGGATCTAACCTAAAAACAGCAAATAAGGTGGAAGTAATATCTCAAGTGGCCATGACTTTATACATATATTTCAGGTGGATGTAGACAGATTTTTTTATTTTTATTTAGAGGATTTAGAAATTTGCTATTGGAACCATTCTCTATCAAGTTGAATTCAATTTTGTGAAATTACAGTGACTCTTTAGGCTGGGTTCACACTTGAGCGCATTTGATATGCGCGTTTAACGCGCGTTTTTGTGCGCGTTTTTTGCAATAGTAAACGCGCGTTTGACGCGCGTTTGTGTGATTGACTGCAGTGTCCTATGGCCACAAACGCGCGTCAAAACGCCCCAAAGAAGCTCAAGAACTTGTTTGAGCATAGGGCGTTTTTCAGCGCGTTCAAACGCGCTGTAAAACGCTCAAGTGAGAACCAGGGCCATAGGGAAGCATTGGTTTTCATGTGTTGAGCGTTTTACAGCGCGTTTGAACGCGCTGTAAAACGCTCAAGTGTGAACCCAGCCTAAAAGTGGGAACAGTTATGATCATGAGTAGATAAATAGGGGTTGAAGAAGAAGTAGAGAATCCTCAAGGTCAGGAGACAAATAAAATAAAAAATGAAAGGATAAGGAATATTAGTAGTTATTGTCCAGTCACTTAAATGATGTCCTTAGCTAGAAAATATAGGGGAAGATGCAGAAGATTATTGCTTAAGTCATCAAAACACCATGAGCTCCTTTTTATTATATCAAGAAAGGACCTAGAATAGTAGGAGGCTGCGCAGTTCAGGAGAGAATGTTACTGATAGAAAATACCATCCAAAAGGCAGTGGTAGGATGTGTCAGATGGTCCAAGTAACCTAGAAATTGATTGGTTATAACATCAACATTATATATCTGTAAGCCTATATGAACACATTTCATGGAAAATGAAAACAAACAGAAATAAAAGGAATGCATTTTGTATATGTAAAAATCATGTATTTTGTACATTTTATTATTTTTCTTACTTTGTTATGTGCTTATTTTCAAATTCTCTACAGGGGACAATATGTAATTTGCAGGAATGTTTGCTTTAGCAAGCAATGTTGAAAATTGAACTTGATGTTGTTAAAACATTACACGACTCCTTTGTTATTTCTTCTGTTTTACTACTTGATGCAACGTCTCTTCTGATTTTATTTCGTTCATTTTAACTCAACGCTTAGCAATCGTATTTTGTGACATCTCAGTAATTATATTTTTTTCACTGCACCTATTTATAACCAGTAAGCCTAAGGCACTTCCTAAACCTATCAGGCTATCAATCTCAGAAACAAATGATCCAGCAGCAAAAGCCTCCACATTATATGGAGCAGCAAGTGTATTTTTGCTACTTTGCACTTTCTGAATTCTTAAGGATTTAAAATGGTAGAGGGATCAAATTATTTGGCAATAAACATTTATCAAGGCAGATTGTGAAATTTGTGAGCAGCAGTGACACATTAAGCATTTATTTATATATTTATATATAAATATCCTGTTTTGGTGAATAGTATAAAATCCCATTTAAAATGAAAAAGCAATGCAACTTGACATGAAATTCAGTCTTATCAAACTATGTTTATACTCCCCTGCAGAAACAGAATAAATTATTTAAAGCTGTAATGTGAGAATGCATAATAATTCCGAAGGTCAAATTATAGTATTTATAAAGAACCAATACAGAATTTTGATTTGCTGACATTTTTAAGTAAAAGTGACATTTAAGTTACAGTGGATGACTTTGAAAATTGCTTCTTCTTTCTTTCTTTCTTTCTTTCTTTCTTTCTTCATTTGTTTTTCTTTTTTTATAATGAACTTATTTTTATTTACGTAAAAATTAACTCAAAAATGTATTCCTATGTAAAATTTGTCATTTTGCATTAAATGCGATTTATGAAGATGGAGTGACCTGTCAGAAAGTCACCTTTGATGCCTGGTAGATGAACCGACACATGTTTGAGCAAATATGTGCGCTAAGAGCTTCCATTAACTCATTTATAGTCGGTATTGTACCACTTTTGTTTAGAATGACCCCCATTTCTTAGCTCTATTGTTTGTATGAATAATGGTGTGCAGCCATTTTGTTTTTTATAATTATGTTTGCTTCATGGATATGCACCTGTGATTCTGAAGGTTCTAGTCTAAATTCTCTTGTGGTATATATTGACAGTAGCGCCTCTTTTAGACTGAACACGCCCATCTACCTGGGACTTCTGAGCAGAGTACTTTTGTAGCTGGTTCCTACACTGCCTCTGAATATTGTAAGCTTGAGTAAGTCCAAAGAGAGGCAGTATATTTCGTCTTAGGGACTCATCTGCGGAAGCCACCTTGACGCCTGGTAGATGGGCCCGACACATGTTTGCGCAAATATGCGCACTAAGAGCTTCCATTACTCATTTATAGTCGATATTGTACCACTTTTATCTAGAATGACCCCCATTTCTTAGCTCTATTGTTTGTATGTATAATGGTGCGTAGCCATTTTGTTTTTTATAATTATGTTTGCTTCATGGATATGCACCTGTGATTCTGAAGGTTCTAGTCTAAATTCTCTTGTGGTACTACAGAAAGAGTTATGCTTTGCGGTAAGGTGAACTCTCTGTCATGGTCCTGTGGTGGAAACACAAGTACACAGCTTATTAGAAGACAGAGCTCTGGTAATTGTACTGTAATTGGCCATGCTCTTGGAAATAAATACTGAAGATTACCATTGTGTGACAGTAAGGGTGGATCTTGAAAATGGGAGGAAATTATACAGAAAGTATATAGCAAGAGTGTATTGTTAATATATACTTTCTGTAAAATTTAATTAGTGTCTGAATCAATGAATCAAAGTTGCTCAAATTGCCATGAAAATTGGTAAACACCCTGTAGTCTTCTAAGACTCTTATTTTTATGAAAAAAATTTGGTCTCAGCAGTACCACATTGAACAGACAAGGCAGTAGTAGTGATGAGCGGCAGAAGTCATATTCGAATTCGCGATATTTCGCGAATATTTTGTAGAATATTCGTCGAATATTCGCAAATTCGAATATTCGTTATATTCTACAATTTTTTTACTCAAAAAATCGGCACGGTAATGATCGCGTAATATGCACATTTTTTTCAACTTACAACTATTAGACAAAGAAGATTATAGCACTATATTAGCTAAATTGCTCTAAATTCGTTTTTTTTCAAATATTCACTATATTGCTATATATTCTTTTTAGAATATTACGAATATTTGAAAAAACAAAGTTATAGCAATATAGCAAATATTCAAAAAAAAAAAGAATATAGAGCAATTTAGCTAATATAGTGCTATAATCTTCTTTGTCTAATAGTTGTAAGTTGAAAAAAATCGCAATAAAAATTAGAAAATTCGCAAACAACACTACTCCTAAAGTCAAATATACTGCAGCCTTCTCATTGGCCCACAAGCTAGATGCAAGGAGGGATCATGTGTACTGATTAAAAAAAAATTCTAATATTCGAAATTACGAATATACACTCACCTAAAGAATTATTAGGAACACAATACTAATACGGTGTTGGACCCCCTTTTGCCTTCAAAACTGCCTTAATTCGACGTGGCATTGATTCAACAAGGTGCTGATAGCATTCTTTAGAAATGTTGGCCCATATTGATAGGATAGCATCTTGCAGTTGATTTGATTTGAGGGATGCACATCCAGGGCATGAAGCTCCCGTTCCACCACATCCCAAAGATGCTCTATTGGGTTGAGATCTGGTGACTGCGGGGGCCATTTTAGTACAGTGAACTCATTGTCATGTTGAAGAAACCAATTTGAAATGATTCGAGCTTTGTGACATGGTGCATTATCCTGCTGGAAGTAGCCATCAGAGGATGGATACATGTTCTCATTCTGTTTACGCCAAATTCGGACTCTACCATTTGAATGTCTCAACAGAAATCGAGACTCATCAGACCAGGCAACATTTTTCCAGTCTTCAACAGTCCAATTTTGTTGAGCTCGTGCAAATTGTAGCCTCTTTTTCCTATTTGTAGTGGAGATGAGTGGTACCCGCTGGGGTCTTCTGCTGTTGTAGCCCATCCGCCTCAAGGTTGTGCGTGTTGTGGCTTCACAAATGCTTTGCTGCATACCTCGGTTGTAACGAGTGGTTATTTCAGTCAACGTTGCTCTTCTATCAGCTTGAATCAGTCGGCCCATTCTCCTCTGACCTCTAGCATCCACAAGGCATTTTTGCCCACAGGACTGCCGCATACTGGATGTTTTTCCCTTTTCACACCATTCTTTGTAAACCCTAGAAATGGTTGTGCGTGAAAATCCCAGTAACTGAGCAGATTGTGAAATACTCAGAACGGCCCGTCTGGCACCAACAACCATGCCACGCTCAAAATTGCTTAAATCACCTTTCTTTCCCATTCTGACATTCAGTTTGGAGTTCAGGAGATTTTCTTGACCAGGACCACCCCCCTAAATGCATTGAAGCAACTGCCATGTGATTGGTTGACTAGATAATTGCATTAATGAGAAATAGAACAGGTGTTCCTAATAATTCTTTAGGTGAGTGTATTTCACTATATTAAGTACTATAAGTACCTATATTCGCAATAAAAATTTGAAATTTGAATATTCGTGATCAACACTAGGCAGTAGATATATGTGTGGCTGTTTAGGGGTGGTAGTAGTAGTAGTAGTGGTGACTGTGAAGCGGTAATGGTAATAGTAATGGCAGTAGGGGTAATGGAAGTGGCAGTAGGGGATTAGCACCAGGGAATAGCAGCTACAGGGGTGGCAGCAGCAGTCATATGGTACAGAACATGATGGTAGACAGGCGGACAGTGGCAGTGGCATGATGGGGCACGCCAGAAAGGGAAAATCTATTAATTGGCCTTAGCTGGAGGAGTTTAAAAATCCTCATGGGTCCATGCCTCATTCATTTTGACAGAAATTATGTTTTGTACACTGGTGGGGAACTAGGTATTAGTGTTGATCGAGCACCAAAATTTTCGGGTGCTCAGGTCGAACACCTCGGGATGCTCGGGTGCTCTACCAAGCACCCGAGCACAATGGAAGTCAATGGGAGAACCCGAGCATTAAACCAGGCACACCCCCTGCTCTGAAGAGGGGATGGTGTCTGGTTCATAGGAAAAGGTCATAAATTGATGGAAACACCAACGAAATGGTTCAGGACAGGAACAGCATGGTGAGGATGTCTGGATGCATCTTGGACTCCCAGGTCGCCCCTGGGAATGATTTTTTCCGGGTGGTATGCTACTTTTACAGACAATAATATGCACAAACAACGAAACACTGGCGGCAGGGCAGGCCAGCACTTCCAAGGCGTAGAGCGCCAGTTCATGCCACGTGTCCAGCTTGCACATCCAGTAGTTGTAAGGCACAGAGGGATCTTTGAGGACGCTGACACGGTCTGCTACGTACTCCTTCACCATCTTCCAAAATGTTTCCCTCCTTGTGACACTAGGCCGCGCATCAGGGTGAGGGTGCTTGCGGGGTGTCATGAAACTGTCCTAGGCTTTGGAGAGTGTTGTCCTGCCTCTGTTGGAACTGCTGTGTGTTCCCTTCGTATCCCCTCATCAGTTGCCCAAGGTTCCCTTGTCAGATGGAAATTTTTGGAGCAATTTTTCCACAAGGACCTTCTGGGATTGCACCATTTTGCTCGCCCTCTCCACCACAGGAATGAGAGATGAGAAGTTCTCTTTGTAGCGGGGGTCGAGAAGGGTGAACAACCAGTAATCGGTCACAGTAATAGGTCACAGGAAAGGCAGCCTAACATCAAGTAAGCCATATGTGGCAGAGTACCAACAGGCTAGACTTCGCTGTCTTCATCAGAAGGATGACTCTCAATCTCATCATCCTCTTCCTCCTCTTCTGCCCATCCACGCTGAACATATGGAATTAAACTTTCATGGGTACTACCCTCTGTAGCGAAGGCAACCATCTCCTGCTCCTCCTCCTCCTCATCATTATCCAATTCGCCCTGAGAAGACGAACTGAGGGTGGTCTGGCTATCAACCTGTGTAATGTCTTCCCCCATTTCCTCCTCTTCTACATGGAAAGCATCGGCCTTAATTGTGAGCAGCGAGCGTGTGAGTAGACACAGAAGTGGCATGGTGATGCTGATAATAGCGTTATTGCCGCTCACCATGTGTGTTGATTCCTCAAAGTTTCTTAAAACCTCACAGAGGTTAGACATCCATGCCCACTACTCGCTTGTGAAGAGCGGAAGCTGACTGGAAAGGTGACGGCCATATTGAATCTGGTATTCCACTACTGCCCTCTGCTGCTCACAAAGCCTGGCCAAAATGTGGAATGTCGAGTTACAGTGCGTGCTCACGTTGCACATCAGTCGGTGAGCTGGCAATTGTAAGCGCTGCTGCAGCGTTGACAGACCAGCTGAAGCTGTCGATGACTTGCAGAAATGGGCACACATGCGGCTCACCTTCACCAGTAGCTCAGGCAATTTGGGGAAGGTTTTGAGAAACCGCTGAACCACTAAGTTGAAGACGTGGGCTAGGTATGGGATGTGTGCGAGTTCCCAAGCTCCAAAGCCGCACCAAGTTGTGGCCTTTATCAGACACAACCATGCCTGGTTCTAGGCTGAGTGGCGAGAGCACAGCTCAGACTGGTCTCTTACCCCCTGCCACAGCTCTGCGGCGGTGTTCTGTTTGTCACCTAAGAAGATCAGCTTAACAGCGGCCTGTTGACGCTTCCGCACTGCAGTTCTACACTGCTTCCAGCTACCAACTGATGGCTGACTGATGCTGCAAGAGGATAATTCTGAGGTGGAAGTGGAGGAGGAGGATTAGAAGTGGGGGTTAGAGCCACTAATGTAGAAATTTGGGCCCGCAATCCTTGGCGTCAGAGGCCTCCACAACATTCACCTAGTGTGCGATCAGGGAAATGTAGCATCCCTGGTCGAAATCACTTGTCCATGTGTCAATGGTCAAGTGGACCTTCCCAGTAACTGCATTGGTCAGTGCACGGGTGATGTTACGGGACACATGCGAGCACAGCACACTGTGAAAAATAGTGGCGGCTGGGGACTGCGTGACGAGGGACGGCCGCTGACATCAGGCTGCGGAAGGCCTCAGTGTCCACATGCCTAAATGGCAACATTTCCAGGGCCAGTAATTTGGAAACTTGCACATTTAGTGCTATGGCCTGTGGGTGGGTGGCTGGGCATTTGCTCTTGCGTTCAAATGCCTGGGGTAAGGACATTTGTATGCTGGGACATGGAAGTGGATGTGGACGCTGATGGTGCTTGCAAAGGTCCAGGTGCAGGGCGGTAGGCATCTGGGCCTGCACCTTCGACAGGGGATTGGACAGCACGTAACACAGGTGAAGAGGAGGCAGTGGTGTGACCTGCAGACACAGATTGTGGACCCAGGCGTTTGGCCCACCTATTACAGTGCTTTGATGCGATGTGTCAGATCATGCTGGTGGCGGTGAGGTTGCTAGTGTTCACGCCCTGCTAATTTTTTGTATGGCAGAGGTTGAAAATGACAATTCTTTTGTCGTCTGCACTTTCCTCAAAAAAGCACCAGACTGTGGAACACCTACGCCTTGGCAAGGGAGATATCCGCAAGGGTGTGCTCCGGGGAACAGTTACGGACCTCTTTGGTGTGGCTCGCCTTCTCACTTTTGCCACCCCACTGCCTCTTCCAGCCTGCGGTGCTGCGGATCCCTCCCCCTCTGTACTGCTGTCCTCGCTCGGCTTGCCAACTTCCCAGGTTGGGTCAGTAACTTCATAGTCCACCACCTCCTCTTCCACTTCCTCACTCTGCTCATCCTCCTGACTTGTTGACCTAACAACAACCTCAATTATTGACAACTGTGTCTCACCCTCATCATCCACATCTTGAAACACTAATTGCTGTTCCCCACCATTATCTTCTTGTGACTGTGGATGCTCAAGAGTTTGGGAATCAGGGCACAAGATTTCATGTCATTCTTTAAGCGGACTTGTCAAGAGACCCAAATGAAGTAATGGCGCTGAAAAGAGCTCCTTAGAATATCCAAGTGTGGGATCACTTGTTTGTCAAGATTCTCCATGGTGGGAGGAAGGAGGATCAGGGTGAGGATTGTGTTGACCAAAATTGGTGGAAGACAGGGTGGTGCTTAACCGACTGGAAGCATTATCTGCTGCAATCCAACCGACCACCTGGTCAAACCGGTCTGACTTCGAGAGCGTTGTCCTGCACCGCCCTGCAAACTGGGACATGAAGCTAGGTACCGTGGATGATTGTTTTACTTGTGCTCTGGTAGAAGGCACAGTTTCAACACGCCCAGGGCCACTGCCTATGCGTGCACCATCAGCATCATGGCCACTTCCCTGTCCCTTACTGTTTGCCTTCTTCATATTAAATGTTATATATGCTTGAAAGTATGTCACACGTACAGTAGCATAGGATTTGTAAGCGTATGCGGCAAAAAATTAAAAAAGGTATTTGGGATGTTGAAGCACCACACATGAGATATACCGCAGATAATGGCAATGCTGTCACCAGCGGGTAATAAAAAATGACAGGGAATGACACAGGTATTTGGGATATGGAAACGTCACACAGTAGATATACTGCAGATAATGTCAATGCTGTCACCAGGCCGGTGCCAAATTATTTTACATTTAGTAGAACTTTGACCCATGACACATCCATCAGGTAGTACAGGACAGCCAATTGAGACTGTCACGAGGGTATCAAGAGCCACGTCTGACTCCGTTATACCCGGGGTCAGGAAGTCGCAGCGGGTGGCTGCGCGCTCTATAGCTAAAGATCATGGTGTTTCTTAGTTATTGTTTTCTGTGTTTGCCTTGCTATCCTTTTTGTCTCTCTCAGGGATCCGTAGCTTCTCCTCCTCAGCTGTTTCGTGTCTGCCACTCCCTACCTCCTTATATTCTCCCCTCACACATCTCTAGTTGCCAGTTATAGAGCTTCCTGCCTGGACATCTATACTGACCCACTGGAGTGGTTAATCCTGGTTGTTGTTCCTGTGTGCTACCCTCCGGATCCCTGTTGGGCTTATTGTTGTCTCCTGTTGTCACCCACCTGGGATTATATGTTGAGTCTGTGTTGTCTGTCCTTCCCTTGGTGTTTTCCCTTAGAGCTAGTGGTGCGGACTAGTGTTCCCATCGCCCTGTTCACTACCTAGGGCTCAGCTCAGGGAAAGCCAGGGCTTTAGGCACGTGATCGGCGTACGGGTGAGGAACCCGTCTAGGGACGTCAGGGCAGCCAGGTGCCAGCCGCCAGGTGAGTCAGGGGTCACCATCTTCCCTCTCACTTGGGCAGGGCCTTCCTTGTTCCCTCCCTCTGTGTCACGTATGTGATAGCCACGCCGACCGTGATATTATAACTGGCCATTACTTTTTGAGAAAAAAAAAAAAAAAAAATTATATAATTTTTTATTTGTTGTTTTTTTTTCTCTACTTAGAATCCAATATGGATCCTATTGATGCCTTGGCAGAACAGCTTCAAAGCCTGTCTTTGGAGGTGGCAGGATTGAAGGCGTCTGTTCTCCAACAACAGCAGCAAATGCAGCAGACCGCACCCCCAGCGGTTGCTATGGGTAACCAGGTTGTCACTGAACCCAAGGTTGCTCTTCCCGACAGATTTTCTGGGGGAAGGGACAAATTTGCAACGTTCCGTGAGGCCTGCAAATTATATTTTAAGTTGCGCCCTTACTCCTCAGGTCATGAAGAACAGCGGGTTGGGATTGTCATTTCCCTGCTTCAGGGGGATCCGCAATCCTGGGCGTTCTCGTTACCCCCTGGTTCTCAGGCTCTTCGGTCAGTGGAGGGATTTTTTGGGGCTTTGGGTCTCATATATGATGACCCTGACCGAGTCGCCCTGGCTGAGTCAAAGTTACGGAGACTCCTACAGGGAGATCGGTCAGCAGAGGAATATTGCTCAGAGTTCCGTAGGTGGGCTACGGATACTCAGTGGAACGACCCGGCTCTCAGGAGTCAGTTCTGCTCTGGGTTATCTGAAAGGGTTAAGGATGCACTGGCGCTGTATGAGACCCCCCTTTCCCTTGATGCTGTTATGTCCCTCTCTATCAGAATAGATAGACGTCTTAGGGAGAGATCGAAAATTCCGGAGCAATTGGTTACCTCTCCCAAGCAACAGTCAGTCTGTACTGACTTAGATGAGCCTATGCAGCTAGGCGGAACTTCTCGTCAGGTCCGTCCTCCCGAGGTTCGCCGTAGGGGGGGGGCTTGTTTTTTCTGTGGGGGGAGGGGTCATTTCATTAATGTCTGTCCCTCCTTTCTCAAAAACAAAAGACCGTCGGAAAACTACTAACCCCGGGCTGTGCGGAGGATGTCAGCCGGGGGGTATACGTTTCCTCCATACGAACATCTCAATTTGTGTTACCAGCGGTCATTGTTTTTGGTGTTAAGACGGAGTCTATTTCTGTTTTTCTAGACAGTGGAGCAGGGGTAAACTTGATTGATGCCCATTTTGCCCGCACTATGGGTTTGTCTCTCTGTACGCTGCAGAGACCTATTCCCGTATTCGCTATAGATTCTGCTCCTCTGTCTCAGAGAAACCTCACCCACATTGTTCGTAATTTACACCTTCGGGTAGGGGACCACCATAATGAGTGTCTTTCATGTTACGTTCTGGAGGGCCTTCCCTCTCCGGTGGTATTGGGTCTTCCCTGGTTGGTAGCGCACAATCCAGTGGTGGATTGGCAGGCCAGGGAGATATTGGAGTGGAGTGAGCATTGCAGAGAGAATTGCTTAAATAACAATTGCTTAATCGCCTCCATAGCTTCCCTACCTACATTTATTTCGGACTTTGAGGACGTTTTTTCTGAAAAGGGTTGTCAGAAACTACCACCTCATCGTCCTTATGATTGCCCGGTTAACCTGATTCCCGGGGCAAAATTACCCAAGTCCAGGTTGTATAATCTTTCGGGTCCCGAGAGACAAGCCATGAAAGATTATATCTCCGAGAGTCTGGCTAAGGGACACATCAGACCCTCTTCTTCACCCGTGGCTGCAGGGTTTTTCTTTGTTAAAAAGAAAGATGGGGGCCTGCGTCCTTGCTTAGATTTCCGTGAGTTAAACCAGATAACCATCCGTGACCCATACCCTCTTCCTCTCATTCCTGACCTTTTTAATCAGATTGCGGGTGCTAAGTGGTTCTCCAAACTTGATCTTAGGGGGGCCTACAATCTGATTCGTATCAGGGAAGGGGATGAGTGGAAGACAGCTTTTAACACCCCTCAGGGGCATTATGAAAATCTTGTTATGCCTTTCGGTCTGACCAATGCCCCTGCTGTCTTCCAACATTTCGTTAATGATATTTTTAGTCATCTCATCGGCAGGTTTGTAGTCATATACCTAGATGATATCTTAATTTATTCGGCTGATCTGAAAACACATGAGGTGCATGTCAGGCAAGTACTGCAGGTCCTACGGACGAATAAATTATATGCGAAAATTGAAAAATGTGTCTTCGCTGTTCAGGAATTACAGTTCCTGGGATATCTATTATCTGCTTCAGGTTTCCGCATGGATCCTGGGAAGGTCCAAGCAATTTTAGATTGGGATCTTCCTGAGAACCTTAAAGCCCTACAACGGTTTTTGGGTTTCGCTAATTTCTATAGAAAGTTCATTAAAAATTATTCAGTGATCGTTAAACCCCTTACCGACATGACTAGGAAGGGGACGGATTTTTCCAAATGGTCTGATGCCGCTAAAGATGCATTTTCCTCTCTAAAGGAGAGGTTTACCTCGGCACCTGTTCTAATTCAACCTGATGTCTCCAGCCTTTTATTGTCGAGGTAGATGCGTCAGAGGTGGGAGTGGGAGCTGTATTGTCTCAGGGTCCGTCTCCTGGCAAATGGCGTCCTTGCGCTTTCTTTTCCAAAAAATTATCTTCTGCAGAGAAGAATTATGATATTGGAAATAGGGAACTGTTGGCGATTAAACTGGCGCTTGAAGAGTGGCGTCACTTCTTAGAGGGAGCAGTCCACCCCGTCACGGTGATTACGGATCACAAGAACCTTCTGTACCTAGAATCGGCTAAACGTCTCACCCCTAGACAAGCTAGGTGGTCGCTATTCTTTACCAGATTTAACTTTGTAATCACCTATCGTCCTGGGGCAAAAAAATACCAAGGCAGACGCATTATCTCGTAGTTTCCCTGGAGGGGGTAATGTTTGTGATCCGGTACCTATTTTACAAAGAGGAGTGGTTGTCTCTGCTGTACACTCTGTTCTAGAGGGAAAGGTGTTAGAGGCTCAGGGGGACGCCCCGGCCTCTTGCCCCTCAGAGAAATTGTTTGTACCGTTAAACCTGCGTCTTGAATTATTAAAAGAACATCATAATTCGGCACTTGCTGGACACCCGGGTAGTAAAGCAACCTTGGAGCTTTTATCTCGTCGTTTTTGGTGGCCAAGGTTGCGTCAGGATGTAATGGATTTCGTGTCTACTTGTTCTACTTGTGCACGCGCGAAAGTCTCTCATACACGTCCAGCAGGGTCTTTATTGCCACTTTTCATTCCCAATAGGCCATGGACACATCTGTCTATGGATTTCATCACTGACTTACCGTTGTCGGCGGGTAAAACAGTTATCTTGGTAGTAGTAGACAGGTTTAGCAAAATGGTACACTTTATTGCGTTACCCGCACTTCCTAATGCTAAAACTCTTGCTCAGGTGTTTTATCAGTGAAATCGTGAAGCTTCACGGGGTCCCTTCCGATGTGGTTTCGGATCGGGGAACCCAGTTTATTCTAAGTTTTGGAAAGCTTTTTGTTCCCGTTTGGGGGTTCACTTGTCCTTTTCCTCAGCTTTCCATCCTCAGTCGAATGGACAGACTGAGCGTACCAACCAAAACCTAGAAACATATTTAAGGTGTTTTGTGTCTGAAAACCAAGAGTTGTGGTCATCATACTTACCGTTAGCTGAGTTTGCCATAAATAATCATTATCAGGAGTCCACCGGCAAGTCACCATTCCTTGGTGCATACGGTTTTCATCCCCAATTTTGTACTTTCAAAGAGGGGGGGTCTTCTGGGGTTCCCGAAGAGGAAAGGTTTTCTTCATCTCTTTCATCGGTATGGCAGAAGGTGCAAGTTAACTTGAAAAAGATGAGTGGTAAATATAAATGCATGGCCGATAAGAAACGGTCGCCAGGTCCGGACCTAGGAGTGAATGACTATGTGTGGTTGTCTACTAGGAATATTAAGTTGAAGGTTGCTTCTTGGAAACTGGGTCCTAGGTTCATTGGTCCCTATAAAATAGTAACCGTCATTAACCCTGTGGCTTTTCGCCTGGAGCTACCTCAGACTTTTAAGATCCATAACGTTTTCCATAAATCGTTACTCAAGAAGTATGTTCCACCTCTAGAACCATCGCCGCGGCCACCTCCTCCTGTTATTGTGGATGGTAATCTGGAGTTTCAAATAGCCAGAATTGTTGATTCTCGTCGGGTCCGCCGCTCTCTTCAGTATCTTGTGCATTGGAGGGGTTACGGTCCCGAGGAAAGAATGTGGGTTCCAGCGTCAGAGGTAAACGCCAACAGGTTAATTCAGGCTTTCCATGCCTCTCATCCGGAGAGACCTGGTCCTGAGTGTCCGGAGGCCCCTCGTGAAAGGGGGGGTACTGTCACGAGGGTATCAAGAGCCACGTCTGACTCCGTTATACCCGGGGTCAGGAAGTCGCAGCGGGTGGCTGCGCGCTCTATAGCTAAAGATCATGGTGTTTCTTAGTTATTGTTTTCTGTGTTTGCCTTGCTATCCTTTTTGTCTCTCTCAGGGATCCGTAGCTTCTCCTCCTCAGCTGTTTCGTGTCTGCCACTCCCTACCTCCTTATATTCTCCCCTCACACATCTCTAGTTGCCAGTTATAGAGCTTCCTGCCTGGACATCTATACTGACCCACTGGAGTGGTTAATCCTGGTGTTGTTCCTGTGTGCTACCCTCCGGATCCTGTTGGGCTTATTGTTGTCTCCTGTTGTCACCCACCTGGGATTATATGTTGAGTCTGTGTTGTCTGTCCTTCCCTTGGTGTTTTCCCTTAGAGCTAGTGGTGCGGACTAGTGTTCCCATCGCCCTGTTCACTACCTAGGGCTCAGCTCAGGGAAAGCCAGGGCTTTAGGCACGTGATCGGCGTACGGGTGAGGAACCCGTCTAGGGACGTCAGGGCAGCCAGGTGCCAGCCGCCAGGTGAGTCAGGGGTCACCATCTTCCCTCTCACTTGGGCAGGGCCTTCCTTGTTCCCTCCCTCTGTGTCACGTATGTGATAGCCACGCCGACCGTGATAGAGACATTTCAGCACATGGACATACCCCCTACCTTATAAATAGACACGATCTGGCCGCCATTTTACATTCAGTGTTTTGCCAGTGTAGGGAGAGGTTGCTGTGTGGAGCAGGGACAGACTGTTAGGGACACCAAATGCTAGCTAATAGGGCCACAAAAGTCATTTTAAGGACTGGTATAGGTGTGCTATCGATAGGTTGTAATATACTTATAATATATAAAGTATATTATAGTGCATTTGTATTGTGCAGCAGTTGTGTGCAGCTAAACAGGGTGCCAAACTCTATTGAAACAAATAATTTCTACTGATGTGATATACTAGTTGCCTGCCAAAAAAACTGATTGAAGCAGGGGTGTTATATACCAGTAATATACTTTCTATATGATGCATTTAGGTAGTGCAGAATTTGTTTGCGGTTTTGCTGCGTTACCGCAGCTAAACAGAGTGACAAACGCCATTGTAACAAATAATTTCTACTGGTGTAATATACCAGTTGCCCCCCTCCCAAAAAAATTATTGAAGCAGGGGTGTTATATATCAATGATATACTTTATATTTCATTTGGGTAGTGCAGCATTTGTTTGCGGTTTCGCTGCGTTACTGCAGCTACATATAATGACAAACGCCATTGGAACAAATAATTTATACTGGTGTGATATACCAGTTGCCCCCTCCAAAAAATGATAAAATCAGGGGTGTTATATAAAAATATGGAATTTTCTACATAGTGCATTTGGCAGTGCAGCATTTGTTTGCTGATTTGTTGCGTTACAGCAGCTACAGATAGTGACAAACACCATTGGAATAAATGATTTCTACTGCTGTGATATACAAGTTGCCCCCCAAAAATACTGATTGAAGCAGGGGTGTGATATATCAATTATATACTTTCTGTATAGTCCGTTTGTGTAGCGCAGCATTTGTTTGCGGTTTTGATGCGTTACCTCATCTACACAGAGTGACAAACGCCATTGGAACAAATAATTTCTACTGGTGTGATATACCAGTTGCCCCCCCCCCCCCAAAAAAAAAAAACTGATTGAAGCAGGGGTGTGATATGCCAATTATATACTTTTTATATAGTGGATTTGGGAAGTGCAGCATTTGTTTGCGGTTTCTCTGCGTTACCTCAGCTACACAGAGTGACAAACGCCATTGGAACAAATAATTTCTACTTGTGTGATACACCAGTTTCCCCCCCAAAGAAACTGATTGAAGCAGGGGTGTGATATACCTTCTTCCACAAATACTGCTCTTTTATAGGGACTTTTGTCACAGGGTCATTTTAAAAAGAAGAGGCAGGCCATTCTGCAGGGGTGGTAGAGGTCGGGCAGGTGCACAAGGCCGGAGCCTAAGTGGGAAGTTGCAGGACACCAGACTTGGTTGAGTGGCTCACTTAGCCTTCAGCTTCTGCGCCCTCCTCACCCTCTCTATCTTCACCCTCTTCACTTTCTGCAATCTGCACCCCCAAAGAAACCACCACCACCACCACCATATTCCCTCCGCTCAAGTCAGAGGAATTATTTTCCCATCCATTACAAGTCCTTACCGATGTACAGCCATTCTTGGCATCGGATCAGGAAGAGGAGGTATCAACGGTCGCCACCCGGCAGTCTAGCGACAATACCCAGATCAGCCCAAGGAGGGTGGTCCCCACTGTTGCTGCCTACTCCGAGATCTCTAATGTCAGTGGTGGTGAAGGGGACGATGATGATGTGTCTGTGGACGTCACGTGGGTGCCCGCAAGAGAGGAAGAGGAGGGGAGTTCAGAGGGAGAGATGGAGCAGCAGATAGGGAGGAGAAGGAGATGAAGCAGGCAGAACTTAAAGTGCACATGAGGCAAAAAGCAGATTGCTAATGTTTCTGGAACGAGCCATCCACCATGCACGGTCACATCTGGCGCTCCCAGGACGCCAGCACATGGCTCTGCAGTGTGGACTTTTTTTAACGTGTCTGCTGCGGACAATAGTGTTGACATCTGTAGCCTGTGCTGTCAACGCATAAGTCACGGTAAGCCCAAAACCCACCTAGGGAAGACCGCCTTAAGAAGGCACTTGGCCTCCTATCACCGAGCCCAGTGGGAGCAACACCGTCAGAACCCACAAAGACATACTCCTGGTGCTCCACGTGCAGCCACTTTTCCTTCTCCTCCCATTTGTCCTCCACTCCACCTTCCACCATGCCGTTGTCGCGTTCATCTGGCAAAAAAAAGGCTTCCGTGGCCAAAATGTTTGAGCGAAAAAAGATGATGACACTGGATAACCCTCTTGCACAACGGCTGACCACTGGCTTTTCGGAACTGCTAGCCCACCAACTACTGCCATATAAACTGGTGGATTTGGAGGCCTTTGGCACACTGCAATGGAAGGTCCCGAAAGGAATATTTCTTCCAGAAGGGCATCCCGGATCTATATGGCCACGTTCAGCGGCAAGTGAATGTATATCTGGCACACAGTGTCGGTGCCAAGATAAATCTGACCACAGACACGTGGTCATGCAAACACGGGCAGGGAAGGTACATAACTTTTACTGCCCACAGGGTGAACCTTCTGTAGGCCGTCAAGCATGCAACCCATGGCACCCATGTGGATTTAGTGTTAGTGCCACGGATTGCATGCAGACCGGTCTCTTCTTCTCCTACTCAATCCTCCATCTACTCCTCGGCTGACTCCTCCTTTTCCACTGATACCGCCTCTTCTGCTGCGCCCCCCAAGCTCCCCAGAACCTATTCAATGTGGCAGGTGAGACGTTGCCATGCTGTGCTGCAGCTTAATATAACAGTTGGTAAAGTGGTGTGCGACAACGGTTCTGAGCGTGCTGAAACAGGCAAAATGACACACGTGCAGTGCATTTCACACGTCCTGAACTTAGTCGTGGAGTGATTCGTTGCCAAATACACCAGGTTTCCGGACGTCTTCGGGCAGGTCAGGAAAATCTCTGGCCATTTTAGAAGATCTTACACCGCCATGCATCGCCTTGCTGCCATTTAGCGGCGACACCACCTGCCCGTCAGACGCCTGAGTTGTGACTGCCTGACACGATGGAACTCCACCTTGTATATGCTTGATAGGCTACTCCAGCAGAAATGTGCAGTTAATGACTACCTGTATGAACTCTGCGGCAGAACAGGTTCTGGGGAGCTTGGTTATTTTTACCGGGCACCAGTGGCTGCTCATGCGCGACGCATGCAGACTTCTGCGGCTATTTGATGAGTTCACTAAACTGGTAAGTCGCAGCCGGGGCGCCATCAGTGACATCGTACCTTACACCTTCTTTCTGGAGCATGCATTGCATCGTGTCATTGAAGCCGTCGAGGAGCAGGAGCAGGAAGATGAGGAAGTCGCAATGTTGGATGAATTCCTAGGGAGGGCTACTCCATCTGAGACAAGTCAACAGGAGTCTGAAGAGGAGTCAGGGGAGGATGGTGCCGGGGCGGAGGAGGAGCAAGTAGAGCATGCTTTAAACTTTTATGGGATCCCTGGTGTTGTCCGTGAATGGAGGGAGGAGACCGAGGATGACATTATCCTGGACGATGAGCAGGAGCCAGGCCACTCCACCACTTCCAGTTTTGTGCAAATGTGGGCCTTCATGCTCCAGTGTTTGAAGAGGGATCCCCGTATATAAAGCATAAAGTACTTAGACCCCCGATACAAACACATAATGGCGGACATGTTACCAGCATCACTTCCAGGCCTTGCTTCGAGAGACGCTGCATTCTGCTGTTGCGGGCGCTATCAGAGGAATATCCACTCACAGAGATACAGTTGCGGGTACCAATCCAACAGCGCATACAAGAAGAGGGGGCGGTTTGAAGATGTATTGGTCACTTCGCATTTGAGATAATTCTTGCAGCCAACCCATCGACAGCTGCCCTCCGGATCCAGCCTCAGGGAACGCCTAGACTGACAGGTGTCCGAGTACATCGGGTTAACGGCTGGTGTAAACGCTCTGAGAAGAGAGGAACCCCTGGACTACTCGGTGTGCAGGCTTTACCTATGGCCAGAGCTGGCACAATTTGTCATGGAACTGTTGGCTTGACCCTCGTCCAGTGTCCTGTCCGAAAGGATGTTCAGCACAGCAGGGGCGATCATGACATATAAGCGTACTCGCCTAGGTCACAATAGTGTGGACTACCTCACATTTCTAAAAATGAATGAGGTGTTGATCTCGGAGAAATTCAACACCTGTGACGACCACGTTTAATTGAATTTCCTCATGTCAGTCCACAAATATCCACCACCACCCAGAACAAATATTGGTCCCTGTCTTAGGTAAATACAGCGGCATAAAAGGCCTTTTCTGTCTGTTAAATGTCTAATGTTTTGGGCATTGGAGGAAATCAACACCTGTGACGACCACGTGTTTCTACTATTATCATTAGGGATCTTTTTTAAGAGGGGGGATTTTGTTAGCCATGTTTTTAATCCAATTTTTATTTCTTTACTTTAAACATATGTATTTGACCTCTATTTGTACTGGCCTTCAGTAAAATTGATATCCATTGACTGTCTAATAAACCTTCAACCACATACTTACTTGTTCTTTTATATATGCTGAATGCATAATTTTTGGGGCCTGTAGTACACTGGCCTACTGGAAAATTGATATCCAATGACCGTGTAATCTACCTCCAGTCACATACTTACTTGTTCTTTTATGTACGCTGAATGCATAATTTTTGGGGCCTGTAGTACACTGTCCTGCTGGAAAATTGATATCCAATGACCGTGTAATCTACATCCAGTCACATACTTACTTGTTCTTTTCTGTACGGTGAATGAATAATTGTTGCGGCCTTGGAGGAATTCCACACCAGTGACGACCAAGTGTTATCGAATTTCAACTATTATCATTAGGGTTTTTTCCAAGAGGGGGGATTTCGTTAGCCATGTTTTAATCCAATTTTATATTTTTAGTTCTTTTAAACATATGTATTTGACCTGTATTTGTACTGGCCTGCAGTAAAATTGATATCCATTGACCATGTAATATACCTCCGGCCACATAATCACTTGATCTTTTCTGTCCGGTGAATGCCTATTTTTTGGTCTAGTGGCCTACAGGAAAAAAAAATTCCATTGACCGCATAATGTACCTCGAGCCACATAATCAGAATGCCTAATTTTTAAGGCCCGTACTCCCGAGGTCTAAAATAAAAAATTTCTAGGCTCCAACAGGGCACATTTCAGAGAATTTCCCTTTTGGACACATAAAAATGTTCCCTGATTAAAATACATATTTTTTGTTGGAATTTTTGTCATTGATCCCACTCTAGTATGTCACTGTCCATGTTGTGGGACTATTTGTACACTTCTACTAAGTATTTGGTGACTTCAAATATGAGCTGAAGGTTTTTCAGGTTTGCCTGCCATCAAAGTGAATGGGGCCTGCCGCGAACTTGCAGTTTGGGAACATTTGATCCCGTTTGAGCAATCGCGTTCGCGAACCGTCCCGGCCGATGTTCGTCCATCACTACACCTGCTACTTACAAATAAATATGCGCTTCATGACAAAGTTATTCGTTATTCATTTTTTGTAAAATTTGCCAAATCAGCTGAACCGAACTTTTCATAAATTCGCTAGTGTTTATCGAGCATCTCGATGCTCGGCACATGGCGGTATTCGGCCAAATACCACATGTGCTCGAGCGCAATGCTCGATTCTCCTCCCCGCACATTTGTTGGCTGCTATGCAGCCAATAAATGTGCAGGTGAGTACTGCCCTTCAATGTAATGCTGTAGCCATGTTGGTTACTGGCATTACAGTTATAGGCTGAAAAACCATTTGCATGGAAAATTCACGATCTACACTACTCATGAACAGCGCCATCTATTAGTTTCATAGTCTTATGACAAAACTAATAGTGTAGCCTTTTGCATGGATAATTTGCGATAAAAATTTGCAATTCGAATATTAGAATATTCGCAATTAGAATATTTGCGATCTATATGATCTGTCATGAACAGCGACATCTATTGGTTTCACAGTCTTGTGACAAGACTAATAGTGTAGCCTTTTGCATGGAAAATTTGCTATAGAAATTTGCAATTAGAATATTAGAATATTTGCGATCTACATGATCTATCATGAACACCACCATCTATTGGTTTCATAGTCTTATTAGTCTTCTCATAAAACTATGAAACCAATAGATGGCACTGTTCATGAGTAGTGTAGATCGCTAATTTTCCATGCAAATGGTTTTTCAGCTGAAAAACAAGGCAGATTCTGCTCATTTGCATGTCTTTCCCATATGCGCATGTTTATGCAAATTAGTTTTTCATGACAAAACTGTAAAGAAAGGTTATTGAATATTATGTTAGGACAATCAGAAAACTTTTTGTCACCCTAATGATATTGATCTAGGTGCGCAGGTCCACCCAAGCAATCCAACAGATCTGAAGAAGAAACTTTGACGCTTACTGGCTCTCAGTCAGATGAGAGCTGGTTTGGAATGTCTCATGCTGCCATTGTAAGGTATGCTGACTCAGCCTGTTATCTGTCTCATGGATAGATTGATGGCTTGCTTATACCTGGCTTTTGGCATATAGACTTTGTGTGGTTGTCTATTGTATTTTGTAGATAATAGGAGTCCAAGACACATCCAGCTATCCTCTTAATGCTGGTTCCAAACCATTTTTGATGGGGTTTCCATCAATTTCTAACCTTTTGTTGTGAACCAGACACCCTCTCTCCTTCAGAGCAGGGGGTGCCTGGTTTGATTCTCGGGTCTCCTATTGACTTTCATTGTATTAAATTGTACTCGAGCACCTGCAGTATTCGGCCAAGCACTCCGATGTGCCGAGCATAGAGATGTTCCAGCCGAACAGCAGTTCGCCAAGCATGCTGGCTCAACACTAGTCACTGACCCAACCTGGGAAGGTGGCAAGCCAAGCGAGGACAGCAGTACAGAGGAAGAGGGACCCGCAGCACTGCAACAGGTTGGAAGAGGCAGTGGGGTGGCAAAAGGGAGAAGTTGGGCCACATCATACAGGTGCTCAACTGTTCCCCGTAGCACACCCTTGTGGAAATCTCCCTTGCCAAGGGGTAGGTGTTCCGCAGTATGGCAATTTTTTGAGAAAAGTGCGGACGACAAAAGAATGGTACGATAATTTGCAAACCTGTGCCATACAAAAATGAGCATGGGCATGAACACTAGCAACCTCACCACCACCAGCATGATCCACCACATGGCATCAAAGCACCGTAATAGGTGGGCTGAACGCCTGGGTCCACAATCTGTGTCTGTGGGTCACACCGCTGCTTCCTCTTCCTCTGTGTTACGTGCTGGCCAATCCCCTGTCAAAGGCGCCCGCCTGGAGGCCTCCCGACCTGCACCTGGACATTCGCAAGCACCATCAGCGACCACATCCACTTCCATGTCCCAGTGCAGCATACAAATGTCCTTACTGCAGGCATTTGAATGCAAGCGCAAATACCCAGCCACCCACCTGCAGACCACAGCACTAAATGCGCAAATTACTGGCCCTGGAAATGTCTCCATTTAAGCTTGTGGACAGTGAGGACTTCCGCAGCCTGATGTCAGTGGCCGTCCCTCGTTACGCAGTCCCCAGCCACCACTATTTTTCCGGTGTGCCATGCCTGCCTTACACCACCATGTGTCCAGTAACATCACCCGTGCCCTGACCAACGCAGTTACTGGGAAAGTCCACTCAACCACTGACACATGGATAAGTGCTTTCGGCCTGGAACTCTACATTTCCCTGATGGAACACTGGGTGAACGTTGTGGAGGCCGGGAGTCAGTCGTACCCTGGGATGGCACAGGTGCTGCCGATGCCAAGGATTGCGGGCCCTAATTCCATCACGGTTTCCGCCACAACCTACATTGGCTCCAACCCCCATTTCTCCTTCGCCTCCTCCTCTACTTCCACCTCTGAATTAACCTCTTGCAGCACCAGTCAGCCATCAGTCGGTAGCTGGAAGCAGTGTAGCACTGCAGTGGGGAAGCGTCAACAGACCGTGCTTAAGCTCATCTTCTAAGGTGACAAACAGAACACCGCCACAGAGCTGTGGCAGGGGGTAAGAGACCAGACTGAGCTGTTGCTCTCGCCACTCAACCTAGAACCAGGCATGGTTGTGTCTGATAATGTCCATAACTTGGTGGTGGCTTTGGAACTCGGCAAGCTCATGCACATCCCATGCCTAGCCCACGTCTTCAACTTAGTGGTTCAGCAGTTTCTCAAAACCTACCCCAATTTGCCTGAGCTACTGGTGAAGGTGCGCTGCGTGTGTGCCCATTTCTGCAAGTCATCGACAGCTTCTGTCGGTCTGTCAA
Source organism: Bufo bufo (assembly GCF_905171765.1). NCBI lineage: Eukaryota > Metazoa > Chordata > Amphibia > Anura > Bufonidae > Bufo > Bufo bufo. Next base: position 461,276,649 of record NC_053389.1, on the reverse strand, counting down.
CACTGCAGCAGTGCTTACAATTGCCAGCTCACCGAGTGATGTGCAACATGAGCACGCGCTGTAACTTGACATTCCACATGTTGGCCAGGCTTTGTGAGCAGCAGAGGGCAGTAGTGGAATACCAGCTGCAACATGGCCGTCGCCATTCCAGTCAGCTTCCGCTCTTCACAAGTGAGGAGTGGGCATGCATGTCTGACCTCTGTGAGGTTTAAGGAAACTTTGAGGAATCAACACAGATGGTGAGCGGCTATAACACAATTTCAGCGTCACCATTCCACTTCTGTGTCTACTCAAACACTCGCTGCTCACAATTAAGGCCGACTCTTTGCAAGTGAAGAGGTGAAATGAGGGAAGAAATTACACAGGGTGATAGCCAGACCACCCTCAGTTCGTCTTCTCAACGCAAATTGGATGATGATGAGGAGGAGGAGGAGCAGGAGATGGTTGCCTCCGCTACAGAGGGTAGTATCCATGGAAGTTTAATTCCATCTGTTCAGTGTGGATGTGCAGAAGGGGAGGAAGAGGATGAGGAGATTGAGAGTCATCCTCCTGATGATGACAGCGAAGTCTTGCTTGTTGGGACTCTGGCACACATGTCTGACTTTATGTTAGGCTGACTTTCCCGTGACCCACACATTTTATGCATTTTGGACAGCACTGATTACTGGTTGTTCACCCTTCTCTACCCCCGCTACAAAGAGAACTTAATTCCTGTGGTGAAGAGGACGCGCAAAATGGTGCAATACAAGAAGGTCCTTGTGGGAAAATTTCTCCAAAAATTTCCAGCTGACAACACTGGCTGCAGAGTACGTAGTTCCTAGGGCAACCGAGGAGGGGAGACGAGGGGAACACACAGCAGTTTCAACAGAGGCAGGACAACACTCTCCAAAGCCTGGGACAGTTTCATGACACCCTGCCTGCACCCTCACCCTGATGCGCGGCCTAGTGTCACAAGGAGGGAAACATTTTGGAAGATGGTGAAGGAGTACATAGCAGATCGTGTCAGCATCCTCAATGATTCCTCTGTGCCTGACAACTACTGGGTGTCCAAGCTGGACACGTTGCACGAACTTGCGCTCTACACCTTGGAGGTGCTGGCCTGCCCTGCCGCCCGCGTTTTGTCAGAGCTGGTATTTAGTGCTTCTGGGGGCATAATAACTGATAAAGTCATCCGTCTGTCAACTGAAAATGCTGACAGGTTGACTCTTATAAAAATGAACAAGGCCTGGATTGCCCCTGACTTCTCTACTCCACCAGATGAAAGCGGCTGAACATAAAGGCACTTTAAATGTGTTTTTTATAATGTAATGAATACACTGTATTTCTATGCACCCCTTCCACCACAAAAAGGGTATAGGGTTCAATCTTCCTTTTTTCGTCCTCCTCCTCTTCCATCATATTAACATGCTTATAAGTCTGCCCTCACTCCTAATGTTGTAGAGGGTCAGCTCACCTGCATGCCCTCACATATCATGTTTTAGAGGGTCAGCTCACCAGCAGGCCCTTGCCTACAATCTTTTAGAGGGCCAGCTTACCTGCAGGACTTCGCATGTAATGTTTTAGAGGGTCAGCTTTACCAGCAGGCCCTCACCTACAATCTTTTAGAGGGTCAGCTCACCTGCAGGCCATCGCATATAATGTTTTAGAGGGTCAGCTCACCAGCAGGCCCTCAGCTACAAACCTACAATCTTTTAGAGGGTCAGCTCACCTGCAGGCCCTCACATATAATGTTTTAGAGGGTCAGCTTACCAGCAGGCCCTCACCTACAATCTTTTGGAGGGTCAGCTCACCAGCAGGCCCTCACCTACAATCTTTTGGAGGGTCAGCTCACCTGCAGGCCCTCGCATATAATGTTTTTGAGTGTCAGCTCACCAGCAGGCCCTCAACCATAATGTTTTTCATGGTCAGCTCGCCAGGAGGCTCTCACCTACAATCTTTTAGATGGTCAGCCCACCAGCAGGTCCTCACCCATAATTTTTTCACTGTTAAGCTAAGCGGCAGGCACTCGCCCATAATTTTTTTAATGGTTAGCTCACCAGCAGGCACTCGCCCATAATTTTTACGATGCTCAAATCAGCAGCAGGCACTCGCCCCTAATGTTTTAGAGAGTCAGCTCTGCAGCAGACCCCCCACCCCTAATGTTTTAGGTGGTCAGCTCAGCAGCATGCCCTCGCCCGTAATGTTTTAGAAGGTCACCAGCAGGCCCTTGCTCTTAATGTTTTTGAGGGTCACCAGCAGGCAATCAATCATAATTTTTCAAGGCTGTGTATGATGCCCTATTTTATGTGTAATAAAGGGTGTTTTGGAGTGCAGGTTCCTTGTAATTTTTGGAAGCCCTTTCACTTAGTGCATAGGCTTTATGCGTGTAGGAATCCCACTACCTGAACAATTGTACCACAATGTGAATGAGGCCCTCCATTAATTGATATACAGGTTGTATCGGATCCCTCTTCCTTGTAATTTTAAGCAGCACTTGCACTTTATATACAAGTAAATATAGAGGAAAGAATGTTTCCTAACAATTGTTCCTCTAAAATCGATTTTATCTTCGGTTTGGTTGCGTATTATTGTCAGTCTGTAAAAGTGGCGTACTACTCGGACAACATCGCTCCCTGCAGCGACCTGGGAGTCCAAGATGCATCCAGACATCCTCCCCATGCAGTTCCCAAACATTTTGGTGGTGTTTCCATCAATTTCTGACGAACCAGACACCCTCCCCTGTTCAGAGCAGGGGGTGCCTGGTTTAATGCTTGGGTTCTCCCATTGACTTCCATTGTGCTCGGGTGCTTGGTAGAGCACCCAAGCATCCAAAGGTGTTCGACCCGAGCACCCAAACACCCGAGCACTTTGGTGCTCGATCAACACAGAAATTTGTTCATCTCTACTGGTCATCTCACATCTTGGGATATTTCAAGTCAAGAAGAAAGGTAAGGAAGGGTACATCTGTATAACCTACCCACAGAATATGTGATGTGTCTGATCAGTTCAATTGCTGGGACCCACATAATTATGAAATGGGAGTCCCATGTCTCCTTTTTGAATGGAACATCAGTCAAACATGAACACTGCCTTACAATTCAAAGGGGGACATTTATCAAGACTTGATTATCTATACTCCAGTCTTGATTTCCCTTTACTGGAGTAAGATGCGCCTAATTTATAAAAAGGCAAATGCTTATTAACAAATCAGGCACAACTCTTCCCTGCTGTGCACCAGAAACTGAACTCTACGCCAGCTACAGTTTGATGTATTGATGTATGGTGCACCATATTGTGCAACTTTTTTTTAGCTGCCACAATAGTGGCATAAAAGGCTTAATAAATGCCCCACAACGCCTTTATGATTGCTGAAGTGCAGCATTTGCCTATCTATGGCAGTCCTGTAGCGTTTAAATGGATTGTCAATCTGCATTCTCGACCATTGCTTCATCCACATGGTGGAACTTGGACCCCTGTTCTTGTAATTGGTCCGGGTCAGTCCTTTTTTTAAAGGGCCTTTCACACAGCCAGATGCAAAGTAAAGGAGAGTAACAAATCTTTTTTTTTTTTCCTTTAAACAAATTTTATTAACGTTCCAATATTATCCAACAACTTGAAAAAAGAAAACACATCATTATCAACATCTTTTTCGCCCTGATTCCCCACCCAAATCCCCCCCCATCTGCGATGCGTCCTCCCTTTACCACCACCCCTCCATAACCAGACCGAGGAGTAGTGTGGGGGGGGGGATGGAGAGCGGGGAAAGCTCTAAGAGTTCCAGTCTCCCCAAATTTCACTCCATTTTTTCTCTGTATTTCTCTGCTTATACAAAATATATTCATATCTCTTGTTACTATTCACCAGGTTTAACCATTTATTCATGGTGGGACTATTTTGCGAGAACCAAGACGGATCAGAAGTTTTGACAAAAACATTATCTTAAACAAAAGATTTTTTTTATATTGCTGACAGCGCACCTTGGCAAGCTCGCCCAGCACCCAACATTACGCAGTGAAAGGGATCCACACATTAAATTTTCCCTCAATATATTTATGGATAGCCCCCCAATATTGTTTTAGCTCTGGACAGGACCAAAACATATGCAAATAGTCTGCTTCGGGAGGATCACACTAGGGGCAATTAGAATCATTCCTGATACCACATCTATTAAGCCAAAGAGGTGTGACATAAAGTCTATGTAGAATATTGAACTGTACCACATGATTAAAATTATGTGAAACTAATTTTAAATTCAGCGTTACCTTTTCCTGGTCATCCAGATTAATCATTGGGCATTTGTTTTGCCAAGCCGTCTGACCCGAGGAGGAGGTGTCTCCAAATCGTGCTATAAGAACATTTTTATAAAGTTGAGAAATCTTAATCTTTTGACCCAAATTCCCTATCCAATCATTAAATTGTGTAGAAGTGTGTATTTCAAGTCTATTTTTTTTTTAACTCCTGGAATGTGCCGATCTTAATTGTAAATACCGAAACCATAATAATTTCTGTGATTTTTCTCTTTGTGATAATTCTGTAAATGAAACAATATCTCCATTGCCTACTACCTGTGTCACATATAAAATATTACTTTTATGCCAATATTGATCCCTACCTAATTCATCTAAAGTTTGTAAGTGCCGGTTATACCACAAAGGAGTGCATTCCAGTGAACCCCTCACCCCACACCAAAGTCTAATAGAATACCATGACTTCATAAAAAGATTCCTAGCAAATCTAAATTCCTTGTCGGAGTCGGTCAATTGATCAGACTCCAATAAAGTAAAAAAGTTATCATATGGGGATCCATTAACTAAATACCTGCAGAGTGGACTATCCTTCCACTCGCGGAAAAAGCAAAACTGTGTAGCTAAAAAAATAGCCCCTGAAACAAGGGAGATTAAGTCCTCCCCTCTCCAATGGCTTATACCAATGCTCTAACTTAAGTCTGTCGCGTTTCCTCCCCCAAAGTAAATCGTTAAAAATTATTTTGATTAACTTAAAAAAACTATCTGCAATCCAAACTGGAGAGTTCCTAAATACATAGAGTAACCGGGGAAAAATAACCATCTTAACTAGAGATATCCTGTCAGCCTTCGACAAAGGTAGGCGAAGCCATGTTGTTATTTTTGATCTTAGCTTATTTATCAATGGAATTAAATTGAGCGGAATAAAATCTTCCACCCTAGGCGAGACTGTAATACCCAGGTACTCAAAGGACTCGGAAATTTTCAAGATGTTCAAAGGGCTCTCATTAGGGAGTGTAAATGTATGTATATATTAGATATTTATACTATCTAATGGCATAAGCGTAATGGCATAAGCGTAGTTTTATCCCAATTTACGACCAGACCTGAAACTTCCCCAAAGGAATTTATCATTTGGATAATATTTAACAGGGTAGATTATGTCTGTTGGACATAAAATAAAATATCATCTGCATATAGAGAAATATGATCTTCCGTTCCTAATACCCCGAATCCTAGAATCCTAGAGTCTTGTCTAACCCTAGCAGCCATTGGCTCAATGTACAGTAGATGTCAAATGAAAGAGGAGAAAGTGGACATCCCTGGCAAGTGCCTCTAGTCATAGGGAAACTTCCAAACCCCATCCTATGAAGCACTCTCCATAAAAATCCCCACTCAACTCTATCAAAGACCTTAGATGCCTTTTTATTTTTCTTCCTCTCCCTTCTTTCCTTTTATTCTCCTTTCCAAATCTCTTCACTCCTTCTCCTCACCCCCCTTTTTTATCTTTTTTTCCCCCCTTTCCCTTTTTGTCTCTTTCCCTTTTCCTTCCCTTTCTTTTCTCTTTTCTTTCCCTTTATCTTTTCCTTTTTTTTTTTTCTTTCCTTTCGTCTTCCTCCCTCCCTCCTTTATTTTCTATTTCTCTCCTCATCCCAGTATGGTTTTATTACTTTTTACTGGTCAGCATATAGTATAGTCACCATATAGTTTTATTTTTATTTTTTATTACCCCCTTTTTTTTTTTGTTCCGAATGGGAAGTAATAGGGGATTAGTAATTAGTTGACAAAACTCGATGATGAGTGTTAAAACTAGGGTTAGGTAAGGAGGAGAGGAGAGCACAAAACACGAGGAAAAAGAAAAACACAATGTCCAAGCAGGGGGGACAAAAAAGGATGGATCTCACCAGTCCAAGATCTTCCCAATTTGGTTCAGGTCACAGCACCAGTCCAGGACAGCAATACAGGACAGCCACAGAGAAAAGATGAAAAACCAAAAAGAAGCCGCCGGTCCACGCGGCCAATCCACACGGCAATGCACTCAAGGAGACTGGAAACTGGAGACAGGAAGCCCGGAGTCCCAACAGGTCCAGCATCAAGGCAGGGAAACATCCGGCCAACAAACCACCTCAGCGGTACACAGAGGAAACACCACAAGATACAAACAGCAAGTAAGCAATCCTGTATCCCAGATGTAATTCGGCGTCCGGGAAGCACAGTGAAGGGGTGGGCGCAGGTTTTTAGATTCAGAGACGACGATCGTGCAGGGCGTTCACTACATGGTAGCGGAGGTGAGCCGGCGTTTAGGGAAGAGGGAGAGCTCGATGGTGCACAATCACGTCATAACGTCCACAACCAAAACAAATCTTATTTTAATAGTTCACATCCTCAATTCAACTTGCATAGTGTCACTTCCATATCTCCAGTTTACACAGGACACTGTGCTGCTGACAAACTAGTATTTTTTATGCCTTTTGAAAAATATGATTAATCAACAAACAAGAATTTTTCGTTAATTTTTTAGGTGCTCAGTTATGCCTTATCCCTACATGGTCCCATTGTGCAAATTTTTGTTCCCAAAAATTGCCTCAATCCTCAGCCTTTGTAAAAGAGCTTTAAAATCAACCCCTTCAAATTGACATTCCAATAAGGAAAAAGAAAAAACAGCTTTTAAAAGTTTTAAAAGGTTCTGCATGATCTAACAGAGAAGACAAACTCAAGGGACAAACCATTTAAAACACATAGCCAGGGTAATTTAAAAGAATTTGAGCAGAAGAAAACAGAGAACAATTACAATGCTGACATAAGCTCATACTAAGCTGATGGAGACTTATAACACAGACTCAGTGTTTTTGTTATTGCTGCCATAGGTGACTCTACAGAATATTAGAAAGTTTTAAGACTTGGAAGTTTTTTTGTGTTTGTAATGAATGTATATAGCAATGTAGGGAGTTTTTACTATACCAGTAAAGGGACCCAAGAGATCAGTGTCAAAGCTGCTTAATGAAATCTGAAGTTGTTACACAATAAAATGTGAAAAAGTCCAAAGGGAGTGAAGACATTTTATAGGCCCTGTAAAGAATCAGATATAAATTGCACATCCAATGCTGGTCTTTGTCTCATTACTATGTAATTTTATGCTACCTGTTAATATGCTAATATATAATTTTTTATCTACTTGCACACATTTGCTGTTTATTCACCTGCACACAGTTGCTGTATAATGGTTATTAATTTTCTACTTTGCATCTGAAATAACCTGACTTTCATGTTTGTTTTAGTGTCAAAGTACTTTTGGTATTGAGTATATTCAAAACTTGATTATGTAATTATACTGTTCCCCTGTATTTGATTTTATAGCCACATTTCTAATGTTTTACAAAATACTATCTTAGTTTTCCATTTGTCCCCACATCTTATGTTAAAATAATTCTGTCAATATATTATTTCCCCTTGGCTTAACCATCATTGACCATAAAGTGTGCTGTTATATTTAAAGGGAACCTGTTATCAACTATATGCTGACCATACTGAGGGCAGTATAAAGTACTGGCAGAAATGCTGATTTCAGCGGTGTGTCACTCATGAGCTAAAAGTAAGTGGTTGCTGAGAACCAGCATCATAATCATTGCAGCCCAGGCCTTGAAAAGAGTAAAATCTACCTGAGAAGAGTCATGGTTATTCATAGTCTACTGCACTCTCTCCCATCTGACGATGATTGGCAGTTCTCTCCTAGAGAGGAAGGGAGAAAACTAGGTAGAAGACTGTCAATCATCAGCAGGTGGGAGGGAGAGCAGGAGTTCATGAATAACCATGACTCTTCTCAGGTAGATTTGACTCTTTTCAAGGCCTGTGCTGCAATGATTATGATGCTGGTTCTCAGCAACCACTTACTTTTAGCTCATGAGTGACACACCGCTGAAATCAGCATTTCTGTCACTACTTTATATTGCCCTCAGTATGGTCAGCATAAAGTTGATGACAGGTTCCCTTTAAGCTTTTGAGCACAGATCTCAGCAGAGTAGAGGTGAGCGAATTTGTTGAAATTTGTTTTTGGTCCAATTTGCCAAATTGGTTAAAAAGTTAAATTTTAGTACAAATGATTCAAACCGAATCAAATATGCTCCAATTGCCTAAAGGTTGGTATATAACACTCTCTTATCTCCTAGGACTTACTTTTTTTTTCTAAAAAAATACTCTAGGACCAGGGAGAGGAGAAGGGAAGAGATGAGGAGGGAGAGCCCAGTATGCTGCTTTGGGTTTTTCTGGACAATATATATGCAATGCCTGGGGTGGGCGGTACTCTTTCTTATTATGGAGAACAGGAGAGAGCCTAGTATAAGTAGCACATGTGCAGACTATTGCAATAAAGAAAATTTCAAATTAAAGGAAATATATTCAAATTAGCTTTTCTAAGATTATCTGGTACCAGCAGAAGTAAGATGTGCTAATTTCCATATATTTTTCCTAAAAACCAAGAGGAGCATTGACTGTCTTACGATACCCCTCGTGTACTCTCCATAATGAGAAAGAATACCAGCCAGACAATGCTTATATATTGCCCAGAGACCAAGAGTAGCATACAAGGCTCTCTCTCATGAGCTAGGCAATGTTCCTTTTGGTTTCTGAGAATAATATATTCAAATTGGCATGTCTAACATTAGTTGGAATCAGAAAGAATTACTTTTCTCAGCTTTTTTTTTCATAAAAACTAATTTGAATATTTTCCCAAAAATCCAAAGCTGTGTAAATTAGCTTTCCTCCCAAAAAAGATAACATAATTCTTTTTGATGCCAGCTGATGTTAGACATACTAATTTGCATATATTTTTCCCTGAAACCAAGAGGAGTATTTCCTGGCCTACAATCTGCACATGCAATATACATACTAGGTGCATATATATATATATATATATATATAGACGATGAAAAAGGGCTGCACTCCAATAGATTAAAAATCAAAAAACTTTATTTACCCATAAGGCTGTAGCGACGTTTCGGCTCTAACACAGGAGCCTTCCTCAAGCAGTGTGTACAAACCAAGATCTGGACATATATAGTGTTACAGCTAACCATAACCAATTACATGTCAAGTGAACATCATTAATAAAAAAGCAAAGTACATAATACATCATACATGTGAACACGGTTAAAATCAGCAATACAATATGATCCAATTGTGATACACCTAATTGCATAAGAATAATTGTCATAAATGTAAATCCAGTGAAATATTCATATAAATATATAATTAATAACATTATCAGTGTCAACTGTAGGTAATTACATAAAGTGTCAAGTGCTTACTAGTACAGGTGATGCGTGCTAAGAATGCAGGATGAAGATCGGTTGTAATCCATGCTGACATGTGCGGTCCGGCGTGCCTGGGTCCCCACTGCGCATGTCCATATGACGTATAATACATGTTCCCGGCCAATATCAATCTCGTCACATGACGCATGCGCTCTTGCGTCACCGCGCCGAGACAGCCATTATGGATAAGGGCAAGGCAGCCCATTATGTCGCCCTGACGCTCATGATGACAACTTAGTCTGGTACAATGTGGAATCAGGATGGTACTGGTATGGGACAATGCCAAAGTATCGAAAGTGGCTAAACGGGCTCGGCTGAGGGCTACACTAACAATAAAGAGTGAATCCGCCAGCCGTGACCACAGCGCGGCTGCGCACCTGCATGCAAATACAGGGTCGCAGTCACACCGATCAAAACCCACCTGTCACCACACCACTCAGAGGGCTCTCCTCATAACACCCTACCACATATGTAACGGACGATAAAAAGAACAGAGGCAATTTTCTGGAAAGAGCACGGAAGTCGTTTTTGGCATAGACAATGGTGTCCAGACACCGTGATCGCACTGCCCACATGAATGTCACACCGCTTATCCTCATCCCAAACTCGGCAGCATACCATCTGTAAAGATAAAATGTGAACATCAGTGCACGGAAGTGAATCCAAAACAAACAATATTTTAAAAAGACTATTAGAATAAACGAAGATTTATGTTTAATACACACAAGTCACATAATCTACACTGGGACAGTCGACATTAAAAATACACAGATAGAGGGCAAAACACGCACCTAACCAACCCCCACCTTGTAATCCACATTGAGACCATGTGGCTGGAGGGAGCCCAGCGTGTAAATCCATTTTAGTTCTCGCTTTTTTAAAAGGCTAATCCTATTGCCACCTCTCCTAGGCATTGGTACATGATCAATAATACAGAATTTCAGATCTTTCTCGCTGTGTTTCTGATTGGCAAAATGTTTAGAGACTGGTAAATCCAGTCTTTTTTTCCGGACACTAAGTCGGTGATTGTTGAATCGTGTCTTGAAATCAGTTGTTGTTTCACCGACGTACAACAGATTACAAGGACAAACAATAACATACACAACCAAGCTGGAGTCACAAGTCAGATAATGCCTTATCTGATATGAAACCCCAGTTTGTGGGTGTATGAAGGTTCTACCCTTGAGAGTAAATTTACAGTTTACGCAGGACAAACAAGGAAAACAGCCGACACTGGCACCTGTCAAGGTCAGCTGTCTTGCTGTCTTCAAAGTTCCTACGTCCGCCCTTACCAGGTGGTCCTTGAGACTCTTGGACCTACGGTAGGACATGATGGGAGGAGAGTGGAATTCCTTGACAGTGTTGAGACAACCGCCCAATATACCCCAGTGACGTCGGATAATATTGCTTATATCGACGCTCTGTTCACAATGGGTAGAAATAAAGGGGATCCTCATCATCTGCTTTTGTTTTACTTTCCTTTTTAGAGTGTCATCCCTATTGAGTTGACTAACCAATTTCTTTTGTTCCTGTAATAACTTGGTTGGATAACCCCGCTTCTCAAATTTGTGTAGCAGTGTATCCAAGGTATTATTAGATGCCACAGGGTCTGAAACAATGCGTTTGACCCTCAAGAACTGGGAGTATGGAAGGGATTTTACCATGGACCTAGGGTGGTTACTGCTGTAAGTCAGTAGCGTGTTCCTGTCGGTTGGCTTAGTGAACAATTCTGTCTGCAATTTACCATCCGACAGGATCACGCGGGTGTCCAGAAACTGCATTTCGACACAGGAATGCACCAAAGTGAACTGTAGTGCCCTATCAATTCCATTAAGGAAACTGTGAAAATCACAGAGTTGTTGGGCATCACCTGTCCAAATGAGGAAGACGTCGTCTATGTACCGCCACCACGCCCTAACATGTTGGAAGTGGTGGCTTCCATAGACGACGTCCTCCTCAAACCTGCGCATAAAGATATTGGCATAAGTTCTGAGTGGTGTGGTGACAGGTGGGTTTTGATCGGTTTGACTGCGACCCTGTATTTGCATGCAGGTGCGCAGCCGCGCTGTGGTCACGGCTGGCGGATTCTCTCTTAATTGTTAGTGTAGCCCTCAGCCGAGCCCGTTTAGCCACTTTCGATACTTTGGCATTGTCCCATACCAGTACCATCCTGATTCCACATTGTACCAGACTAAGTTGTCATCATGAGCGTCAGGGCGACATAATGGGCTGCCTTGCCCTTATCCATAATGGCTGTCTCGGCGTGGTGACGAAAGAGCGCATGCGTCATGTGACGAGATTGATATTGGCCGGGAACATGTATTATACGTCATATGGACATGCGCAGTGGGGACCCAGGCACGCCGGACCGCACATGTCAGCATGGATTACAACCGATCTTCATCCTGCATTCTTAGCACGCATCACCTGTACTAGTAAGCACTTGACACCTTATGTAATTACCTACAGTTGACACTGATAATGTTATTAATTATATATTTATATGAATATTTCACTGGATTTTACATTTATGACAATTATTCTTATGCAATTAGGTGTATCACAATTGGATCATATTGTATTGCTGATTTTAACCGTGTTCACATGTATGATGTATTATGTACTTTGCTTTTTTAATGAATGATGTTCACTTGACATGTAATTGGTTATGGTTAGCTGTAACACTATATATGTCCAGATCTTGGTTTGTACACACTGCTTGAGGAAGGCTCCTGTGTTAGAGCCGAAACGTCGCTACAGCCTTATGGGTAAATAAAGTTTTTTGATTTTTAATCTATTGGAGTGCTGCCCTTTTTCATCGTCTGCATCATTGGATTGGCTTGTATCCATATTGGGCTTGTTGCACCCTTCAACCCTTTGTTATCTGTGACGGTGGTGCCATCTTCTTTCTTTTTTACATACAGCTGTTTTTTGGCATTTGCACGTCAGTTTATTACGGACTTATTTTTTTCAATATGTCTATCAATGATCAAATTCCACCCGGAGGCTTCACATACACACAGGAAGCAGTCGACAGGATTCTATGCATGATTGAGGGAGATGCCGCGTTCCTCACCACTCCAACAGCCAAGGAGCTGAAAAGGAAATTTGAATTCCTATCAAAGAGATCCATCTCTTTGCGTCTCCACATGACCACTCTTGGACAGTATTTTAAGGCGCAACGTGTTCCCAGAGGGATGAGATCCAATCTACGCCCCAATTTGTTCTCTGGCTGTCCTTTGTTTTGTAAAAAATTTGAAAACCTTTCAAATCGGTATGCACTGGACTTTATATTGCTTAACATTGAATTTTTACAGGGCGAATTGTCTAGTGTTATGCTTGAATTGGCAAGTGTGGAACAACAACTGATTAATTTATCCTCAGCTGAGGAATTTGGGACATACAATGATGCATTTTCTACCCAGTTACAGAGTATTCGTGTGGAGATGGAGGAAGGCAAACGCTTTAAGTGGAATCGGGACTCTGATGACTATAAAAAAGGCAACATATATTCCTGGCAATCCAGCGATAAGAGTGTTTATACGAACAAGGAGGGATGGAAAAAGAAACAGAAACCTACTCAAGATGCTTTTTCTGTTGACCAGGCTTTTTTAGGGTTAAGGGAGACAGAACTGTCCGGAGACAACGCATCCGGCTTGGAGGCCGTAGACACAGGCGACAACAAAAAGCAGCGCAACAACAGACCACGACCTCCTGGCAGGAACAACCCGTCGAGGAAGAAGTAACCGTGGTGAATCTTTCTTCAAAAAATTTGTCTGATGCCCAAGTGAGTGTATTAAGTAAGGGGCTTTCTTTTTGCCCTCGAGCCAATGCAGATTGGTTCGAACTTGATTTTGATCTGTATAATTTCTTTCGTGCTATCAAGTTGAAAATTTGGTTCCACAACAGGGGGAGGATCGAGCATGCCAAGATGAGTGATTTCTCTCTTGGCATGCTCGATCTTTCAACTAGAAGCACTTTCAGCCCAGTCATCAATGAGCCTGCAGTGGAGGCGTATATGGCTGCCGTTAAATCCGACATTCAGAGGTTAAAGGCGACCAAGTTTGTACAACCTTTTGGTCATCCCAATGTGACAACTGATGAGATGGTTGCTCTTAAAGAATTAAAACTTGACCACGAACTTACCATTAAGGCCGCGGATAAAGGCGGTGCGGTGGTCGTGCTTGATACCCAGAAATACATTGCCGAAATCAAGCGGCAATTGAGCGACAGAACCGTCTATAGTCACATTGATTTTGACCCAAGGTTCAAGGTTGCTGATTTGATTGAAAATGTATTGACAGAGGCTTTGCATGCGGGGGTCATTGACGAGGGGCTTGTGGATTTTCTTACAGTACCACATCCTGTCACTCCGGTGCTCTATGTGTTGCCCAAGATCCACAAGTCCCTCGTCGATCCACCTGGCCGCCCCATTGTTTCGGGGTCTGATTCAATCTTCAGCCATGTGGCCATCTTCCTTGACAAGGTTTTGTGTAGTTTTGCATGTGGGGGCAGCTCTTATATTCGTGACACCAGCGATTTTTTGCTTAAACTGCAGGCGGTTGAACTTATTGATGTATCTGATGTGATACTTGCATCTTTTGATGTAACTTCACTTTATACATCAATAGATCATCAAAAGGGATTGGCTGCGGTCGGGTCAATGTTGGAGAAATCCACACTCACTGATGGCTCCCAACATTTTATATTATCTTTGTTGGAGATTGTGCTTAGGCACAATTATTTTTTATTTCAAGATTCATACTACGTGCAGGAACAGGGTGTGGCGATGGGGTCCAATGTGGCCCCAACTTATTCATTATCTTTATGCGCAGGTTTGAGGAGGACGTCGTCTATGGAAGCCACCACTTCCAACATGTTAGGGCGTGGTGGCGGTACATAGACAACGTCTTCCTCATTTGGACAGGTGATGCCCAACAACTCTGTGATTTTCACAGTTTCCTTAATGGAATTGATAGGGCACTACAGTTCACTTTGGTGCATTCCTGTGTCGAAATGCATTTTCTGGACACCCGCGTGATCCTGTCGGATGGTAAATTGCAGACAGAATTGTTCACTAAGCCAACCGACAGGAACACGCTACTGACTTACAGCAGTAACCACCCTAGGTCCATGGTAAAATCCCTTCCATACTCCCAGTTCTTGAGGGTCAAACGCATTGTTTCAGACCCTGTGGCATCTAATAATACCTTGGATACACTGCTACACAAATTTGAGAAGCGGGGTTATCCAACCAAGTTATTACAGGAACAAAAGAAATTGGTTAGTCAACTCAATAGGGATGACACTCTAAAAAGGAAAGTAAAACAAAATCAGATGATTAGGATCCCCTTTATTTCTACCCATTGTGAACAGAGCGTCGATATAAGCAATATTATCCGACGTCACTGGGGTATATTGGGCGGTTGTCTCAACACTGTCAAGGAATTCCACTCTCCTCCCATCATGTCCTACCGTAGGTCCAAGAGTCTCAAGGACCAACTGGTAAGGGCGGACGTAGGAACTTTGAAGACAGCAAGACAGCTGACCTTGACAGGTGCCAGTGTCGGCTGTTTTCCTTGTTTGTCCTGCGTAAACTGTAAATTTACTCTCAAGGGTAGAACCTTCATACACCCACAAACTGGGGTTTCATATCAGATACGGCATTATCTGACTTGTGACTCCAGCTTTGTTGTGTATGTTATTGTTTGTCCTTGTAATCTGTTGTACGTCGGTGAAACAACAACTGATTTCAAGACACGATTCAACAATCACCGACTTAGTGTCCGGAAAAATGTCACGGCTGAGAATGGGGGAAATCCTCAGCCGTGTGGAGCCCGGTGATGTTACGGCTGCTTGGCCATGAAGACAGGATTAGGGAGCAGGTCACCTCCTAAAGGCATCCCTAACCTGACCCTGACTCCTAGCTACATGAGCCAACCTTGATGGTAGGAGGGCTCATGCTCCGGAACCTAGAAGTCCCTGCTAGCCCTCAAGATGGCCCTAAGCTAGGAGCTGAGTAAGACAGCCCACTCCTCCTAGACACGGAGGAGCAGGAGTCTCAACGGCCAAGCTGCTGTAAAAGGGGGAACATAAACAGCTCTATGGATATGGCAGGTGAACAAAGAGTTCCACCTACCTGCCACAGCCTTGCTGACTGGATCCCTGTGTAAGCAGGGTGCAGATCACAATCGCATCCCCACACAGGGACCCAGATCCATAGCTGCACAAAATCACATATAAAACATCACACGGACATCACACATAACTAGAAATAACTTAATGAGACATTATAGTTATGACCACAGGGGTGGCTCTTACTGGCAGGTAATAAAGACATGAGGCTGCTCTCAGCTAAGCATGGCTGAAGCAACCTGCAGGCCTGCAAAAGCTGTGAGGCTTTATAGGCCAAGAAGCCACACCCCACAGTCGGACACACCCAGTGCACACACACACTAGGAAGGAGATTAACCCTTCTAACACCAGGGAAGGGAAAACACCACATAAAGAGGACGTGCACACAAAAACATACCACACGGTGCACACAACACACACACCTAACAAAAGGTTGCTAGGTGTGACCGCATGCCAGGGCAGCAAGCTACCTAGCGACGCTCAGGCTGCTCTGCTGCTAAAAACAACACTGGTTGCCCGCGGCAACCACAAGTGAGGCCACAGAAAAGCGGCCCTCACCCGTGGTTGAACGCCCATACAAAACCGCAGGCAACCGCATGCGGTAAAGGAGTCACGGTCATGGGCATGGCCGTGACAAAAAAAAGACTGGATTTACCAGTCTCTAAACATTTTGCCAATCAGAAACACAGCGAGAAAGATCTGAAATTCTGTATTATTGATCATGTACCAATGCCTAGGAGAGGTGGCAATAGGATTAGCCTTTTAAAAAAGCGAGAACTAAAATGGATTTACACGCTGGGCTCCCTCCAGCCACATGGTCTCAATGTGGATTACAAGGTGGGGGTTGGTTAGGTGCGTGTTTTGCCCTCTATCTGTGTATTTTTAATGTCGACTGTCCCAGTGTAGATTATGTGACTTGTGTGTATTAAACATAAATCTTCGTTTATTCTAATAGTCTTTTTAAAATATTGTTTGTTTTGGATTCACTTCCGTGCACTGATGTTCACATTTTATCTTTACAGATGGTATGCTGCCGAGTTTGGGATGAGGATAAGCGGTGTGACATTCATGTGGGCAGTGCGATCACGGTGTCTGGACACCATTGTCTATGCCAAAAACGACTTCCGTGCTCTTTCCAGAAAATTGCCTCTGTTCTTTTTATCGTCCGTTACATATGTGGTAGGGTGTTATGAGGAGAGCCCTCTGAGTGGTGTGGTGACAGGTGGGTTTTGATCGGTGTGACTGCGACCCTGTATTTGCATGCAGGTGCGCAGCCGCGCTGTGGTCACGGCTGGCGGATTCACTCTTAATTGTTAGTGTAGCCCTCAGCCGAGCCCGTTTAGCCACTTTCGATACTTTGGCATTGTCCCATACCAGTACCATCCTGATTCCACATTGTACCAGACTAAGTTGTCATCATGAGCGTCAGGGCGACATAATGGGCTGCCTTGCCCTTATCCATAATGGCTGTCTCGGCGCGGTGACGCAAGAGCGCATGCGTCATGTGACGAGATTGATATTGGCCGGGAACATGTATTATACGTCATATGGACATGCGCAGTGGGGACCCAGGCACGCCGGACCGCACATGTCAGCATGGATTACAACCGATCTTCATCCTGCATTCTTAGCACGCATCACCTGTACTAGTAAGCACTTGACACTTTATGTAATTACCTACAGTTGACACTGATAATGTTATTAATTATATATTTATATGAATATTTCACTGGATTTTACATTTATGACAATTATTCTTATGCAATTAGGTGTATCACAATTGGATCATATTGTATTGCTGATTTTAACCGTGTTCACATGTATGATGTATTATGTACTTTGCTTTTTTATTAATGATGTTCACTTGACATGTAATTGGTTATGGTTAGCTGTAACACTATATATGTCCAGATCTTGGTTTGTACACACTGCTTGAGGAAGGCTCCTGTGTTAGAGCCGAAACGTCGCTACAGCCTTATGGGTAAATAAAGTTTTTTGATTTTTAATCTATTGGAGTGCTGCCCTTTTTCATCGTCTGCATCATTGGATTGGCTTGTATCCATATTGGGCTTGTTGCACCCTTCAACCCTTTGTTATCTGTGACGGTGCTGCCATCTTTTTTCTTTTTTATATATATATATATATATATATATATATACAGTACAGACTAAAATTTGGACACACCTTCTCATTCAAAGAGTTTTCTTTATTTTCATGACTATGAAAATTGTAGATTCACACTGAAGGCCTCAAAACTATGAATTAACACATGTGGAATTATATACATAGCAAATAAGTGTGAAAAAACTGAAAATATGTCATATTCTAGGTTCTTCAAAGTAGCCACCTTTTGCTTTGATTACTGCTTTGCACACTCTTGGCATTCTCTTGATGAGCTTCAAGAGGAAGTCCCCTGAAATGGTTTTCACTTCACAGGTGTGCCCTGTCAGGTTTAATAAGTGGGATTTCTTGCCTTATAAATGGGGTTGGGACCATCAGTTGCGTTGAGGAGAAGTCAGGTGGATACACAGCTGATAGTCCTACTGAATAGACTGTTAGAATTTGTATTATGGCAAGAAAAAAGCAGCTAAGTAAAGAAAAACGAGTGGCCATCATTACTTTAAGAAATGAAGGTCAGTCAGTCAGCCAAAAAATTGGGAAAACTTTGAAAGTAAGGGCTATTTGACCATGAAGGAGAGTGATGGGGTGCTGCGCCAGATGACCTGGCCTCCACAGTCACCGGACCTGAACCCAATCGAGATGGTTTGGGGTGAGCTGGACCGCAGAGTGAAGGCAAAAGGCCCAACAAGTGCTAAGCCTCTCTGGGAACTCCTTCAAGACTGTTGGAAGACCATTTCAGGTGACTACCTCTTGAAGCTCATCAAGAGAATGCCAAGAGTGTGCAAAGCAGTAATCAAAGCAAAAGGTTGCTACTTTGAAGAACCTAGAATATGACATATTTTCAGTTGTTTCACACTTGTTTGTTATGTATATAATTCCACATGTGTTAATTCATAGTTTTGATGCCTTCATAGTCATGAAAATAAAGAAAACTCTTTGAATGAGAAGGTGTGTCCAAACTTTTGGTCTGTACTGTACATAACAAACAAGTGTGAAACAACTGAAAATATGTCATATTCTAGGTTCTTCAAAGTAGCCACCTTTAGCTTTGATTACTGCTTTGCACACTCTTGGCATTCTCTTGATGAGCTTCAAGAGGTAGTAAGAATAAAGAAAACTCTTTGAATGAGAAGGTGTGTCCAAACTTTTGGTCTGTACTATATATATATATATATATATATATATATTTCTGAGAAATCCAGGGTAGCCTACTAGTCTTTTTATAAAATGCTTAAAAAACAGTGTAAAACAGTTATTACAGTAAATGTGAGGCAAAGCACTTTTTTTGGGAACATTTACAATAGTAAATCTGCCCCTATATGCAACATGTAATAAGCAGTTTTCATTTTTCACACTTATTCCTTTGTAAAATGTGTTACTAGAATAAAATATATGGATTACAGTATGAAAATGTTAGTTGATAATACATGAAGGTTTACTGTATGTCATTAAATTAAAAGAGTGCATTTTTGAATCATTGAGTTAATGTGTGTTTACATGCTTAGATAATTCACTGTATTATACCTCTTTAAAGAAAATACAGTTCAGGCCATTAAACATATATGAAACACTGTTTTTGTATAGAATGTTTTACTGAAGTGTAGAAAAGGCTGTAATGATCATTCAATAGAATTTCTTTCAGTTGTCATTTTATTCAACAACCCTTATGGTGAAATTCTAGCTATAAAGGTAGAAATTACATTCAGTACTAACTGTGTCCTGCTGTGTCAACTCAATGACCATAAATGTGGGCAACTCTGTACTAGTGACATTTTATTTAAACAATTCTTATTATATGTAATTTAACAGTTTTTTGGACAACATGGCTATAAATTAAATCAACATACTGTACACATTAGATAAGAGAGAGCAGCAATAAATATAATGTAACCTAAAGAAAAATAAATGTATCATGCAAGCTATGCAGTAGTATGGTAGGTTGCAGTTACATCTGAGCCCTGTGGACTGAGGATCTTGAATAGAGAAGGCCTTGCCCTGTGCAAAGCAAAAAGGGGGGAGATTAGTCTGTGACAGGCCGAATCTCCCAAAATCCGAGCCTGTACAGACTAACAGAGATTTTTCCCTGACTTTGGGAAAAAGAACTGTTGTGAAGAGTACGTCCCTGAGAATGGAACAGTACAGGAAAAGGGACCACAGTTGCAGTGTGGACAGACCTAAGCCATGCAGGGCAAACATCAAATGTTTTGCATGTGGTGGCTTGAGTCATATAGCGAAGCACTGCAAAACAAGTAAGAACAAAGCACACAGGACAGAAAGCCCAATCAGGTGCTTCAGGTTTGGGAACAAAGGACATATTGCAAGGAATTGCCCTTGTGCAAGTAATTGCAATGTGTCCAGTGATGGGATACAGGTAACAAATCATGCAGTGGGGTCTAGTCAGTTTGGCCATAAAGGGGTTACCTCTCAGCTGCACATGCCTCCCCAGGCACTGAGTGGTCAGAATGGCCAATCTAGGCTGTGCAACATTTGAAACCCCTGTACTATTTGTTACACCGTCTGTTCCCCGTGTATGTCCATGTTGTGTGTTTGTTACCTGTTTATATGTTTTTTATGTGTACAGCAGAGGTCCTTGTCTATGAATGTGTCTCACCCTGCTGATTGTTTTAGTTTACATTCCCCGCTGTGAGTCCAGTCGCTGCTGTTTCGATTCATTCTTGCGTCCCCTTGGAGTGGAACAGTGTTATACTCTGGATCGGGAAAGTATAGGTTCGCGAGCAGATAATTTCACACGGTAAGTCCTGCTGGTCGGGAGAAGGCGTTCCAGGTTAAAGGACCTTCTCCATGCAGCACACAAAGGATGGTGTGATATTATTCTGGGCAACCAGGGTCTCAGATCGATACAGTAGGTGAACCCGATTTTGTGTCAATCTCGCTCTCTTTCTCGGCGAGATTGAGCACATACGAGCCCCATCGCGGGAGCCAGCGCCGAGCTGGCTTGCCGCGATGGAGACAGAGCCGTCATAGAAGCGACGGGAGATCCGACTTGGATTCCCGCCAATTCTACACGTGTGCGGCGTTTGTTATGAATCCTGAGGGGGAAGTCCCCGCCGGATTTTAAGTAAAAATCCGGCCTGGGTCCCGCCCTCAGGAGCATACCGGGCCCTTAGGTCTGTTATGGGTTGTAAGGAGAGCCCCCCCTACGCCGAAAAAAACGGCGTAGGGGGTCCCCCTACAATCCATACCAGACCCGTATCCAAAGCACGCTACCCGGCCAGCCAGGAAGGGAGTGGGGACGAGCGAGCGCCCCCCCCCCTCCTGAGCCGTACCAGGCTGCATGCCCTCAACATGGGGGGGTTGGGTGCTCTGGGGCAGGGGGCGCACTGCGGCCCCCCCACCTCAGAGCACCCTGTCCCCATGTTGATGAGGACAGGGCCCCTTCCCGACAACCCTGGCCGTTGGTTGTCGGGGTATGCGGGCGGGAGGCTTATCGGAATCTGGGAGCCCCCTTTAATAAGGGGGCCCCCAGATACCGGCCCCCCACCCTAAGTGAATGAGTATGGGGTACATCGTACCCCTACCCATTCACCTGCAAGAAAAGTGGTAAAAACACAAATAAACCACACAGTGTATTAAAATATTTTATTTTTCTGCTCCGGAGGCCGCCCCCTGTCTTCTTTATTAGCTCTTTTACCAGGGGGGGCTATTCTTCTTCCGCTATCCAGACGGGTCTTCTCCGCTATCCGGGGGGTCTTCTCAACTCTCCGGGGTTCTCCTTCTGTCTTCTCCGCTATCCGGGGGGTCTTCTCAACTCTCCGGGGTTCTCCTTCTGTCTTCTCCGCTATCCGGGGGGGTCTTCTCAACTCTCCGGGGTTCTCCTTCTGTTTTCGCCTCTCTCTGTTGTTGACTCGGCGCACCCCGGTTCTTCGTCTCGCGAGACGTCTCGCGAGACGTCTCGCGAGACGAAGAATCGGGGTGCGCCGAGTCTCGCGAGACGAAGAACCGGGGTGCGCCGAGTCAACAACGGAGAGCGGCGAAGACAGAAGGAGAACCCCGGAGAGTTGAGAAGACCCCCCGGATAGCGGAGAAAACAGAAGGAGAACCCCGGAGAGTTGAGAAGACCCCCCGGATAGCGGAGAAGACCCGTCGGGATATCGGAAGAAGAAGAGCCACCCCTGGTAAAAGAGCTAATAAAGAAGACAGGGGGCGGCCTCCGGAGCAGAAAAATAAAATATTTTAATACACTGTGTGGTTTATTTGTGTTTTTACCACTTTTCTTGCAGGTGAATGGGTAGGGGTACGATGTACCCCATACTCATTCACTTAGGGTGGGGGGCCGGTATCTGGGGGCCCCCTTATTAAAGGGGGCTCCCAGATTCCGATAAGCCTCCCGCCCGCATACCCCGACAACCAATGGCCAGGGTTGTCGGGAAGGGGCCCTGTCCTCATCAACATGGGGACAGGGTGCTCTGAGGTGGGGGGGCCGCAGTGCGCCCCCTGCCCCAGAGCACCCAACCCCCCATGTTGAGGGCATGCAGCCTGGTACGGCTCAGGAGGGGGGGGGGGCGCTCGCTCGTCCCCACTCCCTTCCTGGCTGGCCGGGTAGCGTGCTTTGGATACGGGTCTGGTATGGATTGTAGGGGGACCCCCTACGCCGTTTTTTTCGGCGTAGGGGGGGCTCTCCTTACAACCCATAACAGACCTAAGGGCCCGGTATGCTCCTGAGGGCGGGACCCAGGCCGGATTTTTATTTAAAATCCGGCGGGGACTTCCCCCTCAGGATTCATAACAAACGCCGCACACGTGTAGAATTGGCGGGAATCCAAGTCGGATCTCCCGTCGCTTCTATGACGCGCTTGCTGGGATGTGCTGTCACTATTCCAGTGAGTGCGAGATCTCGGCACCATGTCGCCGAGTATCAGCGCGACGCTGTCGTGCTAAAAGCACAATATCACAAACACCTACTGTACATATAACACTGTTGTGCTTGAGGTTTTCGGTGGGGCTGTGTTATACTGGGGACTAGGGCGGACAGGCAACATTGGTGTAATAAAAAATAGTGGTAGGTTGTGGTGGCTCACTAGCAAGTAGTTAAGGTATGGTGCTGCAAGCTCATATAGAGGGAATCACCCCACCCTCTCTTTAAAGGCAAATGTAGTAATAGGGAAATGAGCGAGCACTCATACACTTGGCAACCAAATTGACATGTGCAGAAAATATTTATTAAATCCCCATAAAATACAAGTAATAAAATTTATAAGAACAATGTAGCAATAATATACAACATTACAGTCACATATATTGTGGTAGATATGATCGATACTATATTCGATAAAAATATATTCGATAGAAATATTTGATAAATTGAATGGTAGAAAATTCAATGTTGAAATATTCGATAGAATATTCGATACCACTCAATAGTGTTGATAAATTCAATAATATATATCACACTAAAAAACTTCAAGTATATGCTGTTATTTGGGAAAGAGGGGGTATTATCTTCTAGCGCTCTATCCCAATTTGGGAAACTGAATGTCACTGAAAATGTTGTAGGTGTATTCACTGGGAGCGCAATATGTTCATAAAGTGTCCACAGGAATCCTGATAATGTGAAAAGTCTCTTATAGCATATCCTTTTAAGGTCGATATGAGCTTTGAATCTAAGAAAACTTTAAATCGATATTTGGCTTACCATCTAGCGTCTGTCTCCCTATTGCTTCAATGGAGCTTTAAATATTTGCCGGCTTATTCAGTCGCTCCATACAGCAAGCTGGTTTAAATTTTGCGGGAGTTCCAAAGATCGCGGGAGTTGCCACTCTGTTCCGCAATTTCCTTAGGTACAGCTTTCGACAATAAGAATAGTTAATCCTTTACTGTAGAAATTTTCTTCTGTATGGCCATACAGTATTATCGGAGGCTTTTCAATGCAGGTACATCACTTGTTTCACCATACGCGTTACGGGTAGATTCACTCTCCCTTCCTCAGTGACCACTCCAGAGGATACCACTGGATTTTGGCAGTTTAGCGACTCTTGTACAGGAGACAGAGAACTGTGCCACAATCCAGCGGGAGCATTCTCATTGCGCTGGAGAAAGTTCCCAGAGAAAGCATCTCTGGGAACTCCTTCAAGACTGTTGGAAGACCATTTCAGGGGACTACCTCTTAAAGCTCATCAAGAGAATGCCAAGAGTGTGCAAAGCAGTAATCAAAGCAAAAGGTGGCTACTTTGAAGAACCTAGAATATGACATATTTTCAGTTGTTTCACACTTGTTGTTATATAATTCCACATGTGTTAATTCATAGTTTTGATGCCTTCATAGTCATAAAAATAAAGAAAACTCTTTGAATGAGAAGGTGTGTCCAAACTTTTGGTCTGTACTGTATATGTATCTGCCCCTTCTTTGATATGTGTATATATGTGTATATATATGGGCCCCTTTATATGGCCAATAGGGATATATATTTCCTGTATGGCCGTGTATATATTGGCCTTGTATGGCAAGTGGGGACATATGTATGTCCCCTGTATGTGATGCCCTACGTATATGCAAGTGTGTGTGTGTATATATATATAGATATGTGTGTATGTATTTGCACACATGTCTATGTATATACACTTATGTCAGCATGACAGTGTGTATGTGGGCTTATTGCTGCCCATTCATACCCCTGGTTTTGTATGTATGTGTATATGTTTATAGATGTGCCCCAAGCATCTGTGGATATATATATGTGTATATGTAGAGGGAAGTGTTTTAAATATTCCCTAGATTCATCAACTCTTATCAACAGTTCATCCCCCATGTTTAGAGAAAAACTTGTGCTGATAGCCTGTAGGATAACAGCTGATCAGTATTGACCCTGTATTCCCTGAACCTGTACTCATGGCTACATACCCTTTCTACCCCATAGGGACAGTGAGTAGCCAGGCGGGTGGGTTGCTGCTAATGAATGTATGTAAGTGTATTGTATAGATAGTGTGTGGGTTGAGAATTGGGAATTGTGTATTGTCTAGTGTAGTTAGGTTTGTATGGTGTTTATTGTAATAATCTTACTGTACCGTGATGTGTGCATCTATATGTATATATATATCTATAATCATTGATCTATATATATATATATATATATATATATATAGCGTATTAGTAGACTATTGTGTGATAAATATTTTATTATTTAAGGGCACAGTGTCTGGTTCATTATTATAGTACAGTAAGGCGCAGGCAGTGGGCTTTCAGCGCAGCGTGCAGGCAAGGCGAGGGTGCATATGTTATATTATATTAAGGGACTAAATTGGCGGGGTCACAGTAGATGACTCACGCCTATTTAGGAATATTAACTATTGGTATTGACATAAATATTGGTAATTAATACGCCCCCTATATTCTTTTGCATTGTGCTGAACTTTGACCCATGACACATCCATCAGGTGGTACAGGACAGCCAATTGAGACTTTTCAGCACATGGACACACCCCCACCCTATCAAAGAACCCTATCTGGCAGCCATTTTGCATTCTGTGTTTTGCCAATGTAGAGAGATGTTGCTTTGCGGAGCAGGGACAGGCTGTTAGGGACACTAAACGCTAGCTAATAGGACCACAAAAGTCATTTTAAGGACTGGTATAGGTGTGCTATCGATAGGTGTGATATACTGAGGGGTGTGATATACTTATAATATACTTTCTAACATAGAAAGTATATTATAGTGCATTTGTATTGTGCAGCAGTTATGTGCGGTTATGCTGCGATACCGCTGCTATATAGAGGGACAAACCCTATTGGAACAACTAATTGCAACGGGTGTGATATACCTGTTGCCCTCAAAAAAACTGATTGAGGGGTGTGATACACCTATAATATACTTTCTAACATAGAAAGTATATAGTGCAGGGCTTTTTTTCTCAGAGAAAAGGTGGTGGAACTCAGCCCCCCTCCCCTGGCCACGCCACTACCCACCCCTAGGACCGCCCCCTAAAACCGCCCCTTTAGAGAACAGGGATGCAAGTAAAATTTGGGGGGACTATAAAAGTCCAGCCCAGCAAAGAAACCCCCCAGATGGGGATGGCACTGTTAATGGGGGATCTGGGGATGGCACTGTTAATGGGGGATCTGGGGATGGCATCCGCAGATCCCCCATCCTATAACAGTGCCATCCACAGACCCCCCCACCCCTTAACAGTGCCATCCACAGACCCCCCCTTAACAGTGCTATCCACAGACCCCCCCACCCATAACAGTGCCATCCACAGACCCCCCACCCCATAACAGTGCCATCCACAGACACCCACCCACCCCATAACAGTGCCATCCACAGACCCCCCACCCCATAACAGTGCCATCCACAGCCCCCCCTTAACAGTGCCATCCACAGACCCCCCCACCCCATAACAGTGCCATCCACAGCCCCCCCCTTAACAGTGCCATCCACAGACCCCCCCACCCCATAACAGTGCCATCCACAGACCCCCCCTTAACAGTGCCATCCACAGACCCCCCCCTTAACAGTGCTATCCACAGACCCCCCCCACCCATAACAGTGCCATCCACAGACCCCCCACCCCATAACAGTGCCATCCACAGACACCCCACCCCATAACAGTGCCATTCACAGACACCCACCCACCCCATAACAGTGCAATCCACAGACCCCCACCCACCCCATAACAGTGCCATCCACAGACCCCCCACCCCATAACAGTGCCATCCACAGTCCCCCCTTAACTGTGCCATCCACAGACCCCCCCACCCCATAACAGTGCCATCCACAGCCCCCCCTTAACAGTGCCATCCACAGACCCCCCCACCCCATAACAGTGCCATCCACAGACACCCCCCCACCCCATAACAGTGCCATCCACAGACACCCCCCCACCCCATAACAGTGCCATCCACAGACCCCCCCTTAACAGTGCCATCCACAGCCCCCCACCCCATAACAGTGCCATCCACAGACCCCCCCTTAACAGTGCCATCCACAGACCCCCCCCATAACACTGCCATCCACAGACCCCCCCCCCATTGCCGCTCCAGTACAGTTATAAAAATTAATAATGATTCTATTCATGAGGCCCCCTCTGTAGTAGAACATTCAATATATCCATCCTACTCACAGGGCTGTTATCGTAATCCAGGCCGGCCGGGCAGACGAGCGGCAGCGTCACTGACTGACGTCACGTGCCTAAGCCGCCTGCTTCATTCATAAAGTAGGCCGGGCAGGCACGTGACGTCAGTCAGTGACGCTGCCGCTCGTCTGCCTGGCCGGCCTGGATTACGATAACAGCCCTGTGAGTAGGATGGATATATTGAATGTTCTACTACAGAGGGGGCCTCATGAATAGAATCATTATTCATTTTACACATTCTATAACTGTACTGGAGCTGGGGGCCGGAGCACAGTGAACGTACCGGCCCCCAGCTCCTCCTCCCAGTCCCTCCCCGCTGATACATCGCAGCCTGCGATGCTGGAGCACGGCAGGCTGCGATGTCAAAAGGTGGCGGAACGCCGTTCCGGTGCGTTCCGCCAGAAAAAAAGCCCTGATATAGTGTATTAGTATTATGCAGCAGTTGTGTAAGGTTGTGTGATATAACTGTTGTGGCAAAAATAATAATTTAAGGGTGTGATATACCTGCTTCCACAAAATACTGATAAAGGGGTATGATATACCTGCTTCCACCAAATTTTGATTGAGGGGTGCAATATACCTGCTTCCACAAAATACTGATTAAGGGGTTTGATATACCTGCTTCCACCAAATTTTGATTGAAGGCTGTCATATACCTGCTTCTACAAAATACAGATTAAGGGGCTCGATATACCTGTTTCCACCGAATATTGATTAAGGACTGCGAGATACCTGCTTCCACAAAATACAAATAAAGGTGTTCAATATACCTGTTTCCACCAAATGTTGATTGAGGCCTGCAATATACCTGCTTCCACAAAATACTGATTAAGGGGTTCAATATACCTGTTTCCATAAAATATTGATTGAGGCATGCGATATACCTGCTTCCACAAAATACTGACTAAGGGGTTTGATATACCTGTTTCCACCAAATTTTGATTGAGGCCTGCGATATACCTGCTTCCACAAAATATTGATTAAGGAGTTCGAAATACCTGTTTCCACCAAATATTGATTGAGGCCTGCGATATATCTGCATCCACAAAATACTGATTAAGGGGTTTGATATACCTGCTTCCACAAAATATTAATTGAGGGCTGCGATATACCTGCTTCCACAAACTACCGATTAAGGGGTTCGATATACCTGTTTCCACCATATTTTGATTGAGGCCTGCAATATACCTGCTTCCACAAATTCTGCTCTTGTATAGGGACTTAGGCACAGGGTCATTTTGAAAATGACAGCAGAGGAAGAGGCAGGCCGTTCTGCAGGGGTGGTATGGGTCGGCCAGGTGCACCAGGCCGGAGCCTAAGAGGGAAGTTGGGGAAGAGGCGTGCAATTACTTCAAAGGGTGCACCAGAGTTGGTTGAGTGGCTCACTTACCCTTGCGCTTATGCACCCTCCTCATCCTCTGCATCTGCACCCTCCTTACTCTCTGCTGTGTGCACCCCCAAAATACACCACCACCACCACCATAGCCCCTCCACTTGAGTCAGAGAAATTATTTTCCCATCCATTCCCAGACCTTACCGATGCGTAGCCATTCTTGACATCGGATGAGGAAGAGGAGGTAGCAACGGCCGTCACCCAGCGTTCTGACAACAGTACCCAGAATATCCCAAGGAGTGAAGTCCCCACTGTTACTGCCTACTCCGAGACCTCAAATGTCAGTGGTGGTGAAGATGACGATGATGACGTGTGAATGGACGTCACGTGGGTGCCCTCAAGAGAGGAAAAGGAGAAAAGTTCAGAGGGAGAGATGGAGCAGCAAATTGGGAGGAGGAGTAGGAGGAGAAGTAGGCAGAGCTAACAGAGCACAGGAGGCAAAAAGCAGAGTGCAAATGTATCTGGAGCGAGCCATCCACCATAGCAAATAGCTCCGCAGTGTGGGCTTTTTTTAACGTGTCAGCTGCTGACAATAGTGTTGCCATCTGCAGCCTGTGCTGTCAACGCATAAGTCGCAGTAAGCCCAACACTCACCTAGGGACGACCGCCTTAAGAAGGCACCTGGCCTCCCATCACCGAGCCCAGTGGGAGCAACGCCGTCAAAACACACACTTCTGGTGTTCCACATCCTGCCTCTTCTCCTTCTCCTCTCTCCTCCCATTTGTCCTCCACCTATTACCGTGCCGTCATCACGTTCATCTGGCAGAAGACAGGATTCCATGGCCCAAATGTTCGAGTGTAAAAAGTTGACGCTGGAAAACCCCCTTGCCCAACGGCTGACCGATTGCTTGTCAGAACTGCTAGCCCGCCAACTACTGCCATATAAACTGGTGGACTCAGAGGCCTTTAGAAAATTTGTGGCCATTGGCACACCGCAATGGAAGGTCCCCAGAAGAAAATATTTCTCCCAGAATGGCATCCCAGAGCTATATGGCCACGTTCAGCGGAAAGTGAATATATCTCTGGCACACAGTGTCGGTGCCAAGATACATCTGACCACAGACAAGTGGTCTAACAAACACAGGCAGGGAAGGTACATCATTTTTACTGCCCACTGGGTGACCCTTCTGCCGGCCGTCAAGCAGGCAAACCATGGCTTCCATGTGGATTTGGTATTACCACCAAGGATTGCATGCAGGTCTGCCTCTTCATCTCCTTCTCCTACTCCATCCTCCGTCTCCTACTCGGCTGACTCCTCCCTTTCCATTGCTACCGTCTTTTCTGCTGCTCCCCCCAAGCTCCCCAGAACCTATTAGACGTCCCAGGTGGGACGTTGCCATGCTGTGCTGCAACTGTTGTGCCTGGAAGCCAAGAGCCACACCGGTCCTGCACTGCTGTCCTCTCTGCGGTCACAGGCTGATCAGTGCCTAACCCTACTCAATTTGACAGTTGGTAAAGTGGTGTGCGACAATGGTGCCAATCTGCTGAGCGTGCTGAAGAAGGGTAAAATGACACACGTGCCATGCATGGCACACGTCCTGAACTTAGTCGGGCAGCGATTTGTTGCAAATATCATGGCGTCCAGGACGTCTTGCGGCAGGCCAGGAAAACCTCTGGCCATTTTAGAAGATCTTACACTGCCATGGCTCGCCTTGCTAACGTTCAGCGGTGACACCACTTGCCTGACAAACTTCTGATTTGTGACAGCCCGATGCCCTGGAACTCCTCCTTGTACACTCACCTAAAGAATTATTAGGAACACCATACTAATACAGTGTTGGACCCCCTTTTGCCTTCAGAACTGCCTTAATTCTACATGGCATTGATTAAACAAGGTGCTGATAGCATTCATTAGAAATGTTGGCCCATATTGATAGGATAGCATCTTGCAGTTGATGGAGATTTGAGGGGTGCACATCCAGGGCACGAAGCTCCCGTTCCACCACATCCCAAAGATGCTCTATTGGGTTGAGATCTGGTGACTGTGGGGGCCATTTTAGTACAGTGAACTCATTGTCATGTTCAAGAAACCAATTTGAAATGATTCGAGCTTTGTGACATGGTGCATTATCCTGCTGGAAGTAGCCATCAGAGGATGGATACATGTTCTCATTCTGTTTACGCCAAATTCGGACTCTACCATTTGAATGTCTCAACAGAAATCGAGACTCATCAGACAAGGCAACATTTTTCCAGTCTTCAACAGTCCAATTTTGGTAAGCTCGTGCAAATTGTAGCCTCTTTTTCCTATTTGTAGTGGAGATGAGTGGTACCCGGTGGGGTCTTCTGCTGTTGTAGCCCATCCGCCTCAAGGTTGTGCATGTTGTGGCTTCACAAATGCTTTGCTGCATACCTCGGTTGTAACGAGTGGTTATTTCAGTCAACGTTGCTCTTCTATCAGCTTGAATCAGTCGGCCCATTCTCCTCTGACCTCTAGCATCCACAAGGCATTTTTGCCCACAGGACTGCCGCATACTGGATGTTTTTCCCTTTTCACACCATTCTTTGTAAACCCTAGAAATGGTTGTGCGTGAAAATCCCAGTAACTGAGCAGATTGTGAAATACTCAGACCGGCCCGTCTGGCACCAACAACCATGCCACGCTCAAAGCCACCATCCTCCTCCTTGTCCAGCATTTTCAGCCACGTCAACCACTGCTGTTCTCATTGCCCCCTTTCAACCACCCGCCACTCCGCCTCTCACCTTCAGCAGTTACTTAGCCTGCCAGCTAATTACCATACAAGCTGGTGGAGTCTGAGGCTTTCAAAAAATTTGTAGCTATTGGGTCACCGCAGTGGAAGGTACCCGGCTGAATTTTTTTTTCACAAAAGGCAATCCCCAACCTGTACTCTATTGTGATAAAGGAAGTCATGGCATGTCTGGCACACAGTGTTGGGGCAAGGGTCCATCTGACCACTGATATCTGGTCTGCAAAGCACGGTCAGGGCAGGTATATCACGTACACTGCGCATTGGGTAAACCTGCTGACGGCTGCCAAGCATGGAATGCGTGGCTCTGCAGACGAGTTGGTGACACCGCCACAACTTGCAGGCAGGCCTGCTGCCACCTCCTCTACTCCTCCTACTCCATCCTCTTTGCTAACCTCCTCGGCTGAGTCCTCTTCTGCTGCTGCGTCTTGCTCCACATCAATTGCACCCCCCCAGCTCCCCGGGGGCTATTCCACATACCGGATACGACAGTGTCACGCCGTCTTGGGGTTGACTTGCCTGAAAGCAGAGAGTCACACTGGACCAGCACTCCTGTCCGCCCTGAACACACAGGTGGATCAGTGGCTGACCCCGCACCAACTGGAGATCGGCAAAGTGGTGTGTGACAATGGAGGCAATTTGTTGGCGGCATTGAATTTGGGCAAGTTGACACATGTGCCGTGCATGGCCTTTGTGTTAAATCTGATCGTACAACGCTTTGTGCATAAGTACCCAGGCTTACAGGACATCCTCAAGCAGGCCAGGAAGGTGTGTGGCCATTTCAGGCGTTCCTACACGGCCATGGAGCACTTTTCCGATATTCTGCGGCGAAACAACATGCCAGTGAGGCGCTTGATTTGCGACAGCCCAACACGTTGGAATTCAACACTCCTAATATTTGACCACCTGCTCCAACAAGAAAAAGCCGTCAACGAGTATTTATATGACCGGGGTGCTAGGACAGCCTTTGTGGAGCTGGGTATCTTTTTTGCCATGTTAATGGACGCTCATGCGCAATGCCTGTAGGCTCATGCGTCCTTTTGAGGAGGTGACAAACCTAGTCAGTCGCACTGAAGGCACCATCAGCGACATCATCCCATTTGTTTTCTTCCTGGAGCGTGCCCTGCGAAGAGTGCTGGATCAGGCCGTAGATGAGCGTGAAGAGGAAGAGTTGTGGTCACCATCACCACCAGAAACATCTGCATCGCTTCGTCTTATCTGCATCGCTTGCTGGACGTGCGGCAACGCTGGAAGAGGAGTCTGAGTAAGAGGAATCAGAGGAGGAATGTGGCTTTGAGGAGGAGGAAGACCAACCACAGCAGGCATCCCAGGGTGCTCGTTGTCACCTATCTGGTACCCGTGGTGCTGTACGTGGCTGGGGGGAAGAACAGACCTTCAATGAGATCAGTGAGGACGAGGAACGGGACATGAGTAGCTCGGCATCCAACCTTGTGCAAATGGGGTCTTTCATGCTGTCATGCCTGTTGAGGGACCCTCGTATAAAAAGGCTGAAGGAGAACGACCTGTACTGGGTGGCCACGCTACTAGACCCCCAGTATAAGCAGAAAGTGGCTGAAATTTTACTGAATTACCGGAAGTCGGAAAGGATGCAGCAGTTCCAAAACAAGTTAAAAAGTATGCTTTACACAGCGTATAAGGGTGATGTCACAGCACAACAGGAATCTAACAGGGGAAGAGGTGAAAGTAATCCTCCTCCTACCACGACCACGCAGGCAAGGACAGGACGCTTTACAGACATGTTGTTGATGGAGGACATGCGGAGCTTTTTAAGTCCTATGCATCGCCACAGCCCTTCGGGGTCCACCCTCAAAGAACGACTCGACCGACAGGTAGCAGACTACCTCGCCTTAACTGCAGATATTGACACTCTGAGGAGCGATGAACCCCTTGACTACTGGGTGTGCAGGCTTGACCTGTGGTCTGAGCTATCCCAATTTGCGATAGAACTTCTGGCCTGCCCCGCTTCAAGAGTCCTGTCAGAAAGGACCTTCAGCGCAGCAGGAGGTATTGTCACTGAGAAGAGAAGTCGCCTAGGTCAAAAAAGTCTAGATTACCTCACCTTTATTAAGATGAATGAGGGATGGATCCCGAAGGGACTGACAGTGGGGGATGCATTTGACTAAAAAAGGCCTGATGAGATGCCTTGGGCTAAAAATAGTCCACACGCTGCTGTATTTTTTCTCTGCATGCCGGATGACTTGCGTGACTTATCCGCCACCAACTAGGGTTCAAGCCGCAATGTTTTAGTGCACTTTCTGCCTGGAAAACATACATTTTTCTGTCCGCTGCTACAGCAGCGGCTGCAACAATACCTAATTTTTCAGGCATGTGTACATGCCTAATTTTTCTGGCCTCTGGTGCTGCACTGTGGCTGCAAAAACAAAACAAAAAAAAAAGGCACATACATGTGTCAATTCCCCTTTGTGATCGTTACCTTGTTGTGGTGAAGGGGCTTGCGTATCACAATGAAGCGACCACCTCTATGAGTGTGTTGGCAATGGCAATGTTGGCACACCCCAGATGATAAGGTCGTTGCTTTATTGTGAACAGACCAAAAGTGATCGGCTGGATAATTTTGCATAGAAAAAACATTAATTTTCTTTGTGATCATCTAAGGTGATCATTAAAGCCTACTAGGCCAACAATGGGCCCACACTGCAGAATCATTGTTTTCTGGGTCACTTAACTGTCACTGAACTACCGCAGCACGACCATAGGCTTTGAAAACCCCCCATCGCCTGCAATCTCCCAAACATGCGCACGAGCACAGTCATCACTACAATATAACAAAATAATAACAAACACAGGTGCACTCTGCAGTCTCACTAAACCCTCAAACTGATTTTAAAATTGAGAGATTAGTCAACATGTCCTACGGTGTAGAACATGTCTAAGCCCGGGCACCACGCCAAGGTTTCTCAAGTAGCCCGGGACCTAACACTCTCCTACCTGAGCCGTATGGGCAATACCAGGAGCCAGTGGGCAAATTACAGGAGCATAAGGCCAACTCACAAACAGCTCACCAGTTACCTCCAGCATGTAGCCATGCTTGCAGTGGGAGGAGGGAGGAGTCTGCGAGTCCCACTCAAGACTGGCTGATATGTCCCAGGCCTCACAGGTGCACCTAAATGTGGCCTGTAGATGGAAAACAGGCACATTTAAATTGGAGTCATCACTACACCAAGATTGACGCATAGAGGAATAAAATTTATGTCATGAGTGTGTCAACTATTGACAACTCTTTGCGGTTGTCTAAAATCTATTCCATACACATCCCCTGATAGGGGACGTAACGGGGATTAAACTGATAGGAATAGTACTACTTAACACACCACTCATATCTGGTGGCACAGTACATTGCAAGGCGTACGCGCAGTGCCTCAAATTGGAAGTAGCAGGACCAACCAAGCATCTTTTTCCATCTCCCGGTTCCTAAAATCTATTCCATACACGTCCCCTAATAGGGGACGTAACAGGGATTAAACTGATAGGAATAGTACTACTTAAACACACCACTCATATCTGGTGGCACAGTACATTGCAAGCCGTACGCACAGTGCCCCAAATTGGAAATAAGAGGACCGACCAAGCATCTTTTTCCATCTCCCGGTTCCTAAAATCTATTCCATACACCGGCCCCTGATAGGGGACAAAACAGAGATTAAACTGTTAAGAACAGATTTTTTTTAATAAAAAAAAAAGAGGACAGCCTTTGCGGAGCTGGGTATTTTTTGGCCGCATTACTGAATGCTCATGCACAATGGCTGTAGGCTCATGCGTCCTTTTGCGGAGGTGACAAACTTGGTCAGTCAAACCCAAGGCAACATCATTGACCTTATCCCATATGCGTTTTTTCTGGAGCTTGCCCTGCGAAGAGTGCTGGATCAGGCCGTAGATGAGCATGAAGAGGAAGAGTTGTGGTCACCATCACCACCAGAAGCAGCCTTGTCGTCGTCGATTGCTGGACCTGCGGCAACGCAGAGAGAGGAGTCTGAAGAAGAGGAGTCAGAGGAGGAAGGTGGCTTTGAGGAGGTGGAAGACCAACCACAGCAGGCGTCCCAGGGGGCTTGTTGTCACCTTTCAGGGACTCTTGGTGTTGTACGTGGCTGGGTGGAGGAAGAGACATTCAATGACGTCAGTGAGGACAAGGAACGGGACATGGCTAGCTTGGTATCCAACCTTGTGCAAATGGGGAGTTTGCAGTTGTGCAAATGGACTGTTTGTGGTTGTTTGCGGTGCGTTAAACGGGGAGTTTGGTCTGTCATAGTTTGGTCTGTCACTGTGAAGCGGGCGTAACCCTTACACTACCTGATCGATGCAACATCATACCTGATGTTTTAAAGCACGTTATTCCAAACAATTTAGGAATGTTAGGTGATTAAAACCCGACTCTGCGTCAACTACGTAATTTTCCATGGGAGTTTTGCCATGGATCCCCCTCCGGCATGCCACAGTCCAGGTGTTAGTCCCCTTCAAACAACTTTTCCATCACTATTGTGGCCAGAAAGAGTCCCTGTGGGTTTTTAAATTCGCCTGCCTATTGAAGTCTATGGTGGTTCGCCCGGTTCGCGACATCTCTACTCTCGGCATGGTTTATCGTTGCAGCCCCAGTATGACGCCCCATTCCCACTACAGTCAATGGGTACGGAGCGGTATTCCTGAGCCACACGTACACTAGCGGCAGGACGGATCCGAGATTTCAGAGCTCTCTACCGCTATTGTGAATATAGTCTTACCGTATATGCCGGCGTATAAGACGACTGGGCGTATAAGACGACCCCCAACTTTTACACTGAAAATATAGAGTTTGGGATATACTCGCCGTATAAGACTACCCCTTTTTCAACACACAGCAGTACATTACTGCATCCCACCACCATCCCTGGGTACCTCTGCCATCCCTGAATCCCACCACCATCCCTGGGTACCACTGCCATCCCTGCATCCCACCACCATCCCTGCATCCCACCACCATCCCTAGATACCACTGCCATCCCTGCATCCCACCGCCATCCCTAGGTACCACCGCCATCCCATGGTATCACCACCATCCCTGCATCCCACCACCTTCCTTGTCCTCCCTCCCTGCCTCCCAGACCCTAAACATGTGCCACCTATACCCTGAACATGTTTTTGTTATGTTATTCTTCATATTCACATTGACATATGCACATCTGCGCCGCACTTAGATACGCCGCACGGAGATCTCGCACATGCGCAGTAAGCGAGATGCGAGAGGCCATGAGGATCCCGTGTATCCACGCTCACCGCATGAAATCTCGCACATGCGTAGGAGCGAGATGCGAGCGGCCGGGAGGATGGCGGTACAAGGAGCATACAAGGTACAGAGCAGGGGGGAGGCATACAAGGTACAGAGCAGGGGGCGGTATACAAGGTACAGCGCGGGGAGGCATATGCCGTGGGTTACATCGCAGCTCTCAGCTGCTGGGGATACAAGGCAATAGCCCGGGCTCTCTCTGTTGATAATTCGGGCGTCCCGGCACTGCAGCGCCCGCCATACCCGGCGTATAAGACGACCCCCGACTTTTGAGAAGATTTTCATGTGTTAAAAAGTAGTCTTATACGCAGGAATATACAGTACTTAGCATTTCTTATTAGTTCTGAGTTGTTTCTCTAAGGGCCCATTCACACGTGCTCAATTTCATTATTTATTTTTCTGAACTGAACTGAGGACCCATTCATCTCTAAGGGGGCCGCACAATATGGCTTTAGGCTAGAGGATTTAGATTAATGGTAATTGGGAGCTAAGTCACATGTTAAGAGAAGACACCCTTATGTGACCCTAGAGTTGAAAACAAAACAAAGTGACTCAATTAGGCAAACTACACCCCTCAATGAATATACTAAGCAATTAGATCAATCTGCAATTTAACATAATGAGGCATTGATTGTCTTTAAAAAAAAATGTTGTAATTGAATAAAAATAAAAAAAAGGAATTTACACACTTTTT
Source organism: Bufo bufo (assembly GCF_905171765.1). Classification (NCBI taxonomy): domain Eukaryota; kingdom Metazoa; phylum Chordata; class Amphibia; order Anura; family Bufonidae; genus Bufo; species Bufo bufo. Next base: position 461,239,680 of record NC_053389.1, on the reverse strand, counting down.
TTTATTAAACAAGTGTTTACAGGACTAAATGCACCCCACATTTAGTCCCACTTTTCGCCTATAATTCACCTGAACACCACCCCATATGTGAATTTATGTCATTGGCTGTAGAGTTGTAACAGCCAATATCACCGCTTGCAGGGGGAACAAAACACTGGTGTCCCCTGCTTCACCTCTAAGGAGACAGGTGCTGTCGTACAGTCTTGTTTAGCATCAGTCACCTCCACATGAAACCTCCTTCCGTTCCCTTCAGCTCTGTAGCAGCAATTCTTATGTCTTAGTAATACGTCCAATAGGAGAGATCGAGGCAGCAGGTGTTTGCCAAAAACTTGAAAAGGCCTTATTTTATATAATTGGCTACCTGATCTGGACTAGTAGATCAGCTATTGGACCACGGTTAATGAGCCATTTTGTCACCAGGGCTAATTTTTTTATTTGGCACAAAAATAGTACGGTGCAGTTTCGAAAGTCAGGAAACGCTGCACCCTACAATTATATAGCAGGTGATGAAGATTATAAAAGTAACAATAATAATGGGACAACAAAAACCACAGTAATATAAAACAACAGCATGCACAAGAACTCTTTGATCTACATAAACTAATATTATATAACACAACAAATTTAATTTAAAACTACTAAACTGTCACTAAATAATCTAATATATAACTACATTAATTATGGTATACTTTAAAAATGACACCTAAATTCTCTGCACTTAACTACATACTACACAAAATCCAATAATTGACTCTTATTGTTAATTGATATATTTATTTTTTGTGTTTTCATAACAGTAATCAAGAAAATTGCTACTAAAATAGATAGCATGAAAGATAGGCATGGGAAAACAATAAAAGAATTCCGAGCCCACATTCGAAAATCGCAAGTGATGCTGCAGGAGTTCCATGATAAATATGCAGAGGACCTCAAAGAACTGTCAGGCTTGCAGGAACAACTGCAAACATTTCCATAAAGTTATTCAAAAAATTTTTTTATTAAAAAAGTTTTCTTTAGTTATATTGATTCCATACTTATTTTTCTATAAGGTTATGGTTTTGTCTAATTTTAACTGCAGACTTATCAGTAAAGGAGCCTTTAGTCCACGTTCAAAGTCAGCAGGGTTTTGACAGACAACAGCAGTAGTTACATCTTAACAGTGTAGTATAAGGCCTACACATAAATAAGCTTTTTGAGGACAGCAGCAGCAGGTAGTGTTTTATTATGAGGCATATACATAACAAATCAACTTGATCAGGACAGCAGCAGCAGGTAGAGCTAACGTATTCTAAAGCCTACAAGTCAGCTTAAAATGGACAGCAGCAGGTATTTATAGTGTTGTATTATGAGGCATATACATAACAAATCAACTTGATCAGGACAGCAGCAGGTAGAGCTAACGTTATATTCTGAGGCATACAAGTCAGCTTCATCTGGACAGCAGCAGTAGGTAAAGTTAACATTGTAGATTGATTACTAAATTGACAAATCAACTTTATCAGGACAGCTGACGGGGTTGTATAAGGACTTAACATAGCTACAAAGGACAAACAACTAGCTTGACATAACTCTGTATGATCATGACAGACAGCATCTGCAGCTGGTAGATATTAACGGTCGAGTATAAGACCTAAACATATCTCATCCTAACTCAGCAGGGCAGGCAGCAGCAGGTAATGTGGAATGTCAAAAGGCCGAATGCTAACTTGCCGTGATCAGGACAGACAGCAGCAGAATCCGCAGCAGGTAGATATTAACAATGGATTATACGGCCTACACATAACTCTCAATGATCAGGACAATAGAAGCAGTCATTGCTAACGGTGGAGTATAATGACTACACAGAACTCTGAAGTATCAGGCCAAGATCAGCATGCAGTTGGTAAGTTAAAGTAGTATTAAAATTACTACACAAAGTTTGGCATAACTAAGCAGTAATAGAGTGTCAAGTTATTATATTGCAGCAGACAAAATTTTGTAACAGATGGGGCTGTGGCAGACCGTGTGTATTCATCGCTTACATATACACTGTTGTACAACTAAAATAAACTATTTAGATTTTTAAAAAATTATAACAGTTCATTAGTATTATATTTTATTGAAAAGGCCAATATAACATTGAACAATAAATCATTTATCTATAAAAAAAAGCCTGTAATTTATATTAGAAAATTATTGTTTAACGCACATAAATTAACCTTTGTGTGAACACACTATTACCTTTCTAATGTATTATTGAACAAAGCTTTAGATTACAAAATACAAATCTACAGTCAAAATGTGTAATAAATATATATATAGAGTATCAACCAAATTTTAACATAAAATAAAATGATACTTTTAAAAAAGTAGCTTATATAAAAACAATTTGATCCAACTATCCATACTGGGATCCAAATCTCAAGCTCAATAAGACAATATTGTATAGTAAAAAGTTATATTAGTTCCATTTTTAAAAAATATTTTAAACATCAAATGTGTCTGAAAAATATATATAATAATAAAAAAAAGTAAACAATTGATGAGTCAGCAAAGAACTAACTAGCATGAATCTGATATAGTGTCCGTTTGTTAAACTGGACATGTCGGAGCATAGCTTCCTCAATAAAGACATCAACATGTGATGCAATGAGTAGAATCACTCACAAAATGGTGACATGGCTTCAAGATTATTATACTGTCAGCAGTTAATTCGGAAAGATTAAAATCTGGTATTATATTACACTAGCATGTGAAAATAATCATTATATAATTGTCAAGAAGTAAGATTACATATAAATGTATATATCTATATATACACGTGACAATAACGCTCCATTACCAAAACCGGATTACCACACGGATGAGTATAACGCCAGTAACACCCAACCACGTAGAGAGGTCCACACGGAAGCCAGGCATCCTTTCCAGGACAACAGACAACCCATGTTAGAACCTAAGTCTGTATTAAAATAATAAATAAAATAAAATAAAAAACTTTTATTAGGTTTATCAATCAGTCTTGTACAATGTTAAGTGCACAAAACCTTTTGAAAATAGAAGCCCACATGCTGTCCCCACCTTGCTACAGTAAGAACCACAACATGGATGCCAAAAACCCAATTTAAGCAAAATTAAAACTTTAAAAATAAAATAAAACAAAATAAATTATTTTGGTGAATGAAGCGTAAAACCGCATGAATGTATTAAACGAAAAAGTTTTTATTCAATATATTTTAAAATCGAATTCTTGACAATATAAGATGAATAGTGCACATACGCAAATATTAAACATGAACACCATTTTATGAGAAATATAATACTCAATACTTGTCATATTACAAGGGCTAATAAGTGGTCCATGCTGGTTGTCCTTTGCATGATCTGGACAAATAAATTCAACAGTTAGATTTTAATACTTTACTATATTTCAGACACATTACTTGGCAGCATTAGGCCAGACAGTAGCAGTAAAATAGTAACGCAACAGTAGAAGGCATACAAATCAAAGGCCCAAACAATGAAGGATAACTACTGAAACTACCATTAAAATTGAAAAATCTGTTGTCTAAGGGCCACACATAGCTAAACTAAACTCTGCATAATCAGGGCAGGCAAAAGCAGGTAAATGTAAACACCATAGTAAAAGGTCTACACCAAGTTCGCCTAACCCTGCAGGACAGGCAGCATCATAATTTAATGTTAAAATTTGAGAATAAAGAGTAATTATAACTCTGCATGTTCAGGACAGACAGCTTCAGCATCAACAAGTTGGAAGTTTGAAATGGTTGAGCATAAGGTCTACACATAACTTGGCATAACTCAATAGGATATGCATAATCAACATTTAAATATAATGATGTAGTGTAAGGACTAAACAAAAATAAGCATGATCAGCAAATACTATTGCAACATCAACAGGATGGAAGATGGAAAATGTCTAGCATAAGGCCTAAACATAGCTCTGAATAACTCATCAGGACAGACAGCAGCACGTTCAAAGATAGCAGCAGGAAATTGTACCCCTGAATGGGAAACCAACAGGCCATGGTAAGCCCATAAATAAAATAAGACATGTCAGACAGCAGCACGTTCAAAGTTGGCAGCAGCAATCTGTACCCATGAATGGGAAACCAACAGGCCATGGTAAGCCCATAAATAAAATAAGACATGTCAGACAGCAGCACGTTCAAAGATGGCAGCAGCAATGTGAACCCTTGAATGGGAAACCAACAGGCCATGGTAAGCCCATAAATAAAATAAGACATGTCAGACAGCAGCACGTTCAAAGATGGCAGCAGCAATGTGAACCCTTGAATGGGAAACCAACAGGCCATGGTAAGCCCATAAATAAAATAAGACATGTCAGACAGCAGCACGTTCAAAGTTGGCAGCAGCAATCTGTACCCCTGAATTGGAAACCAACAGGCCATGGTAAGCCCATAAATAAAATAAGACATGTCAGACAGCAGCACGTTCAAAGTTGGCAGCAGCAATGTGAATCCTTGAATGGGAAACCAACAGGCCATGGTAAGTCCATAAATAAAATAAGACATGTCAGACAGCAGCACGTTCAAAGTTGTCAGCAGCAATGTGTACCCCTGAATGGGAAACCAACAGGCCATGGTAAGCCCATAAGTAAAATAAGACATGTCAGACAGCAGCACATTCAAAGTTGTCAGCAGCAATGTGTACCCCTGAATGAGAAACCAACAGGCCATGGTAAGCCCATAACTTAAAAAAACTGCAACTCTAACAGCAGCAGGTATTCAGTGTTCTGAGGAAATGTGATGACATGCATAATAATTTAAAAATTTTGCATTCTACAATGATTATTTTGATTATATTAAGATTTTGCTTCCACACCATAAATTATTGATAAATAAAGTATACACAACGCATGCATCGGTAGTCAACAATTTATTCTTTAAAGCATATTGAGTCAGTATCAGAACACTGCGGCTACTCAGACAGCCTAACCGTGTGATGATTCCTACACGCCAGAGGGCACTAGTAGTGGTGGTGTTTATCAGTGGCTATCTCATCCTCCTTTTGTCTGTGAGGAGTAATGGGTACAGCCGCTCTCCACACCCATACATGATCTTCACTGCACACACGCTGGGCTCCAGGCACACGACAGGACCTATTCATCCTGTGCCCGTCTGAGCACAGAAGGGACTGATGAGCTATCCTCGGCCAGGGTCTTGAAGTGTCCCCTGCTCATGCGCCTGGATTAGTTCACCTTCCCATCATCGAAGACTCTTCTGCGTTCCCCTGGCTGCTGTGGGTGTCACAGGTGTTTGGGTCCAATGCGCATCCTGGATGAACTATTGCACGTCATGGTGCAGAATAAGACTTTAAGTGCGAGGCTTGTATACAAACCCGGGGGGGGGGTCAAACAGCCCGTGGCAGACTTCACAGTTAGGCCTGTTTACTACTGTGTTTTCCCCATTTGCAGTATTGCCGAACGCATTTGTGGAACAGCAATACACGGCTGCCATTCCGTGGTTATTCAGCATCACGGATGCGGACACATTAACTTCAATGGGTCTTAAAATTTGCAGATGCGGAACGGAACCGTACGGAAGCACTATGGTCTTTTTCCGTGTGTTGTCGTCCAGGAATTCCATTCTGCAAAAATATAGATCATGTGCTATCTTTTTGCGTAACGGCCGGATCAAAGTGAATCGGTCTGCGATTCGCTGGGGCTGCCCCACGTACTGGGCTCGTGTACTGCGGACCGCATTTTGCGGGCCGCAGCTTGACAAGGGGGCGCACACGCCCGTGGGAAAGAGACGTTTAAGGTGATGACAGGGAAAATTTTCTCCCTCTTGAGACATCATCATTGTAGAGGACAAAATTAATGTATGTTTTTCTTGAACTGAAAGGAATAATAATTTACAATAAAAGTACAAAAAAAAAATAAGCACAGCTGTATTTGAAATGCGGTGAAAGTTTCATTGTAGTTCTATTTTACTCCATTAAACATAGTGCCTTTGCTCCGAAATGCACTCTGCTGAATGACAGAGAAGGTGCTCCACTTTGCCTCTCATCCCCTTAACTGTGAAGTCTGACGCTGGCTGTTAGAACTCACCCCCCACTCCCCCCCCCGAGGGATGGACAAGGGACCCTTCAACGGCCTGAACCGACAGCAGGGGCCAAGAAGTCACTGCCGATCCAGGACTCGTTCATTTTAATGAATGTAAGTCTGTCCACTGAGTCTGTGGACAGACGGGTCCGCTTGTCCGTGACCACCCCACCTGCCGCGCTAAATGTCCGCTCAGACAGTGCACTGGAGGGGGGGCAAGATAGTAACTCCAGCGCATACTGAGCAAGCTCACGGCAGGTGTCCAGCCTGGCAACCCAGTACTCCATGGGGTCGTCGGTGCTCATGCTGTCGTTAGCACCAACGGACCCCATGTAGTCTGCCACCATGCGGGCCAGCCGCTGGTGGTGACTGCTGCTGCTGCTACTGGGTCGCACAGACTGGTAGAACGACCGCATCTCACCCATAAGGTCACCTGCTCGGCTGGTGCCAGCCACCTGCTGGGTGAGATGGGCGGGGATAACTGGAGCGTGAGGCCGAGGGTTGGCCTGCTCCAGCAGCTTGATCAGACAGGCCCTACAGCTGGCTGGGATGAACTGCTCCAGTTTCCCCTTGCAGCGAGGGTCTAAAAGGGTGGCCAACCAATAATCTTCCCTCTCCGGAGGCATCGCAGCATATGGGCAGCCATAGGGAAGAGGACAGCCCGCTGTGACTGTTCATGGCTGCCCAGGACCATGACTTCTTGGTCCTCCTGCTGCTGTTGCTGCTGCTCCCGGTCGGAGCTGCCCCAACCCCGGACTAACCGTCTCTCCCTCCTGACCAGGCCCAGACTCCTGGACTTCTACAAATTCTTCCTCCTCCTCCTCGTCTTGGGCCTGGTCTTGTTGGAGCATTGCTGCCTCCTCTTGCTCCAACAAGGCACTCTCCCCAGCCTCGAGCAGGCGATCTAGTGTCCTGTCCAGCAGGAACACTATGGGGAGCACGTCATGGAGGCCGACATGCTCCCAGCTGACCATCTTGGTCGCCTGCTCAAATGGGGCCAACACGTGGCAGACCTGCTGTATCTGCCCCCACTCCGCATTAGTGATGTATGGGAGTGGGTGTGCTGGCCCTGTAGTGCCTTGGTCCAGCAGGTATTGCCTCACCGCCCTTCACTGCTCCCACAACCTCTCCAGCATGTGGAGGGTGGAGTTCCACCGCGTCACACTGTCCACAATCAGCCTGTGAGGTGGCAGGCTGTTGCCCTGCTGCAGTTTGGACAGGGACGCGGCAGCAGTTGGGGAGCGTCTAAAGTGGCTGGCAATCCTCCGTACCCTTGGCACAATGTCACTCAACCCTTCGTATCTTCGGAGGAATTTCTGTACAACAAGGTTGAGGACATGTGCCATGCAGGGCACGTGTGTTATACTGCCAGCATGGAGGGCGGCGAGTAGGTTGCTGCCGTTGTCACAAACCATACCTGCCTGGAGCCTTTGGGGTGTCAGACACTTCTGGCTCACATGCTGGAGCACGGCCTGGCAGCGGACGTGCCCCACACTTGCGTAGCTACGGGGACGCTTTCTGGGGGGCTCAGCAGCGGTGGAGACAGTGGTTTGTGGGGGGAGAGCAGCAGTTCTCCCCTGGACACCCCGGGGCGGCACCACAAAGTCAGATGCCGCTGATCCCTCCCCGGCACCTCAGACGGATACCCAATGGGCAGTAATGCTGATATAGCGTCCCTGCCCATGCCTGCTGGTCCAAGCATCCATTGTGAGATGCACCCTGTCGCTAACAGCATGATCCAGCGACAGGGATACATTATGCACAATGTGCTGGTGTAGGGCAGGGACGCCGTTCCTGGCAAAGAAATGGTGGCTGGGGACACGCCATCTGGGTTGTGCCTGCTCCAACATCTGCCGGAATGGATTGCTGTCCACAAGATTGAAGGACAGCAGATGTTGGGCGATAACCCTTGCCAGGAGCCCATTAAGTGAACGCATTGAGTGAACGCTGAAACCGCCCGCACCTGTTGGAAGGGATGTCACTGGGGTACATACAGGTGGTACCCCCTCCATCTCCTCCTCCATCCCTTCCATAAGGTCCTGACCCTGAGGACTGAACTGCAAGTCAGCCTCCTGCATTACCTCCCCCAAGGTGTCCCTCTCACTGTCGCTGTCAAACAGGAGCAGGGACGATTCTTGGGGGCTGGGGGTTGGTCCTACAGGAGACGAACTGCTGCTGCTGCTCGGAGCCGGGGCAGAGTACTCCATGGCACTGGCTTGTGCCACGAGAGACACAACTTCCTCGGCATCCTGAGAGGTAATTCGCCTGCTGCCAGTGCCCAAAAAATTGGGCGGACTCCCTGACACCTGCGTCCGCACCTCGGTGGGTAGAGGAGCGGCCCCGTGCTGGAAGCTGTCCAGCACTGGGACAAACTACTCTCCTACCCCTGCTGCTCAATTGTGAAGACCTCATTTTTTTATTTATTTTAGACAAAAAATAAATTATAAAACGTAAATTAGGGAGAAAGTTTATTGGGATGGGGACTGTGGTACAATAAATAAAACAAAAATTATATATAATAAATCAAAGAAAATCCTTTTTTTTGTTTTATTATTTAACAGACAAAAGACGCAGACACTGACGCAGACACTACAACAACTAGACAGTAAAAAAAAAAGTTCGATTTTTTTAACTAACAAAAGACGCAGAGAATATATAAATTTAACTAAAAAAACTAACAATATTTTTTTTTTCTTTTTTACGTTTTTAGATTGAATTAACAAAAGACGGAGACACTACAGCAACTGAGCAGTAAAAAGATAACACTAAAATAAACTTTTTTTTCTTTTTTTTTTTTTAACTAACAAAGGACGTAGACACTGACACTGAAAATACACCTAATAACTAGTAAAAAAAAACACTAAAACTATTACACTTTTTTTTTTCTTTTTTTTTAAATAACAGAAGACGTAGACAGAAATGCAGACACGACACAAACTAAACAGTAATAAACGAAAACTAATAAACTTTTTTTTTTACAGACACTAAACTAGAAAAAAAAAAAAAACTAAAGCCTACACTATAACTAACCTACACCCTGCACTAGAAACTATCAGCTAACTATTAACTAATCTAAATAAATTATTATATTTCTCCTAACTATACCCTACACTACACCCTGCACTAGAAACTATCAGCTAACTATTCACTAACCTAAATAAATTATTATATTTCTCCTAACTATACCCTACACTACACCCTGCACTAGAAACTATCAGCTAACTAATCTATTACCTAACCTAAATAAATGATTATATTTCACCTAACTAACTCTGTACCCTAAACTTTAACCTATCAGCTACACTAAACTACCCTATCTAACACTATCAGATTCACTAACTAATAAAATCATTTGTAATTTGCTTTAGACAAAGAACAGCACTGCACAGTTTCAAGCTCCTCTCTCAATCACCACCACATGAAACTGCACAAAATGGCTGCCGTGACAAAATATTATATAGTAATGGGGTGGGAAACTTTCTGATTGGTTGCTAGGGATGTTGCTAACCTGTTTGACTCCTTCTCATTGGCCCACAATCTAAAATAAGGGAGGGATTAGTGTCCTCACGAAGAGCCGATATTCGCATCTGCGCTAATATAATCGCATTACCAAAATTCGCGCCTCAATCATTTACTCGGCAATGGGAGTAAGATCTGAGCTTTTGGACTTTTTGGAAACAATCGAGATACAGTGGGGGATGATGACAGTAGTTTACAGAGTACAGATCATTGTAATCTGTACGGTGGAAACTAAAATAAAAAATACGAATATTCGTAAATCGAATATTTTGAAGTTCTACATATTTGCGAATATGGTGCTATAATATATGAATGCAAAGCCCTTTGCTTCTCTCTTCTGGGATAAGTGCCGATATTCGCATTTGCGCTAATATAATCGCATTATGAAGATTCGCGCCTCAATCACTTACTCGGCAATGAGAGTAAGATCTGAGCTTTTGGACTTTTGGGAAACAATCAATTATATGTGTACTGTAATTTTGTTAAAAAAAAAAAAAGAATATTCGTTTTTACTAATATATAGCACTATATTCGAAGTGACGATATTCGCGATAAAAATTCGCTTTTTGAATATTTGCGCTCAACACGAATAATGACTACAGAAAAGTGATCTCTACAGAGAGTGTGCAAAAAAAAGTGTCTACAAATTATTAAGCTCTATGGCCAGAGTGAAAAGAATATCAATTATATATAATAATAATATTATAATAATGACATGTTTAATGTGTTTAACATAAAATCTTGATTTAATTAGTAGGTTATTTTCTGATGACAGTAATCAAAAAAGAAAGTTTATTCAGCTCACCATAAGCATTCGGTGCACGGAGAGGACCGGACCCGTCCCTTGTACAATCAGAAAAATAAAGGAATATTCTCCAGCATCCATCAGTATTGGTCGTCTTTATTGTAGATCGGCATAACAGTACATGCTTCAATCTTCAACACCCTCCACCACAGTATTTTCTGATGACACATTTCTTTTAAACTAGCAAAGAGAGATACAGCACTGAAAGGATGGATTACAAAAAAAACAACTACTTTATTGATCATCTATTAAAAAGTCCACAAAGAAAAAACACCAAGCTTTTTCTGCAATGGCCAAAATCAGAACCACAGTAGCTATGCTCCTGGCCATTTAACCGATATTAACTATATACATTTGGTTTTGTTGTACTCATATGAAGCAGCAGAATAAGCAGCATATCATTTATTGCACAGCAAACACCATAAAAATATAAAATACACACAAAATTGGCATTATTAATTGGCCACCTCACATCCCCAAAAAAAAAAAAAAAAAGTTCTAAAAATGTCTTATGTACTCCAAAATGGTACCAATAAAAACCCACGCATGACTGATGGAAAAGATATATGCAATAGGTCTTAGAATGAGCAATGTAAAAAACGAATTATGAGTAGAGTTGAGCGAACACCTGGATGTTCGGGTTCGAGAAGTTCGGCCGAACTTCCCGGAAATGTTCGGGTTCGGGATCCGAACCCGACCCGAACTTCGTCCCGAACCCGAACCCCATTGAAGTCAATGGGGACCCGAACTTTTCGGCACTAAAAAGGCTGTAAAACAGCCCAGGAAAGAGCTAGAGGGCTGCAAAAGGCAGCAACATGTAGGTAAATCCCCAGCAAACAAATGTGGATAGGGAAATGAATTAAAATAAAAAATAAAAATAAAAAAATTAACCAATATCAGTTGGACAGAGGTCCCATAGCAGAGAATCTGGCTTCACATCAGCAGAGAATCAGTCTCTTCATGCCATAGCAGAGAATCTGGCTTCATGTCAGCAGAGAATCAGTCTCTTCATGCCATAGCAGAGAATCTGGCTTCATGTCAGCAGAGAATCAGTCTTCATGTCATAGCAGAGAATCAGGCTTCACGTCACCCACCACTGGAACAGGCCACTGTCACATATTTAGGCCCAGGCACCCAGGCAGAGGAGAGAGGTCCCGTAACAGAGAATCTGGCTTCATGTCAGCACAGAATCAGTCTTCATGTTATAGCAGAGAATGAGGCTTCACGTCACCCACCACTGGAACAGGCCACTGTCACATATTTAGGCCCAGGCACCCAGGCAGAGGAGAGAGGTCCCGTAACAGAGAATCTGGCTTCATGTCAGCACAGAATCAGTCTTCATATTATAGCAGAGAATCAGGCTTCACGTCACCCACCACTGGAAGAGGCCACTGTCACACATTTAGGACCTGGCACCCAGACAGAGGAGAGAGGTCCCGTAACAGAGATTCAGGCTTCATGTCAGCAGAGAATCAGTCTTCATGTCATAGCAGAAAACCAGGCTTCACGTCACCCACCACTGGAACAGGCCACTGTCACACATTTAGGCCCCGGCACCCAGACAGAGGAGAGGTTCATTCAACTTTGGGTTGCCCCGCAATATAATGGTAAAATGAAAATAAAAATAGGATTGAATGAGGAAGTGCCCTGGAGTACAATAATATATTGTTAAGGGGAGGTAGTTAATGTCTAATCTGCACAAGGGATGGACAGGTCCTGTGGGATCCATGCCTGGTTCATTTTTATGAACGTCAGCTTGTCCACATTGGCTGTAGACAGGCGGCTGCGTTTGTCTGTAATGACGCCCCCTGCCGTGCTGAATACACGTTCAGACAAAACGCTGGCCGCCGGGCAGGCCAGCACCTCCAAGGCATAAAAGGCTAGCTCTGGCCACGTGGACAATTTGGAGACCCAGAAGTTGAATGGGGCCGAACCATCAGTCAGTACGTGGAGGGGTGTGCACAGGTACTGTTCCACCATGTTATTGAAATGTTGCCTCCTGCTAACACGTTCCGTATCAGGTGGTGGTGCAGTTAGCTGTGGCGTGGTGACAAAACTTTTCCACATCTCTGCCATGCTAACCCTGCCCTCAGAGGAGCTGGCCGTGACACAGCTGCGTTGGCGACCTCTTGCTCCTCCTCTGCCTTCGCCTTGGGCTTCCACTGGTTCCCCTGTGACATTTGGGAATGCTCTCAGTAGCGCGTCTACCAACGTGCGCTTGTACTCGCGCATCTTACTATCACGCTCCAGTGTAGGAAGTAAGGTGGGCACATTGTCTTTGTACCGTGGATCCAGCAGGGTGGCAACCCAGTAGTCCGCACACGTTAAAATGTGGGCAACTCTGCTGTCGTTGAGCAGGCACTGCAGCATGTAGTCGCTCATGTGTGCTAGGCTGCCCAGAGGTAAGGACAAGCTGTCCTCTGTGGGAGGCGTATCGTCATTGTACTGCGTTTCCCCCCAGCCACGCACCAGTGATGGGCCCGAGCTGCGTTGGGTGCCAGCCCGCTGTGAACCTGCTTCATCCTCATCCTCCTCCACCTCCTCCTCATCCTCGTCCTCCTCGTCCTCCAGTAGTGGGCCCAGTCTGGCCACATTTGTACCTGGCCTCTGCTGTTGCAAAAAACCTCCCTCTGAGTCACTTCGAAGAGACTGGCCTGAAAGTGCTAAAAATGACCCCTCTTCCTCCTCCTCCTCCTGGGCCACCTCCTCTTCCATCATTGCCCTAAGTGTTTTCTCAAGGAGACATAGAAGTGGTATTGTAACGCTGATAACGGCGTCATCGCCACTGGCCATGTTGGTGGAGTACTCGAAACAGCGCAACAGGGCACACAGGTCTCGCATGGAGGCCCAGTCATTGGTGGTGAATTGGTGCTGTTCCACAGGGCGACTGACCCGTGTGTGCTGCAGCTGAAACTCCACTATGGCCTGCTGCTGCTCGCACAGTCTGTCCAGCATGTGCAAGGTGGAGTTCCACCTGGTGGGCACGTCGCATATGAGGCAGTGAGCGGGAAGGCCGAAGTTACGCTGTAGCGCAGACAGGCGAGCAGCGGCAGGATGTGAACGCCGGAAGCGCGAACAGACGGCCCGCACTTTATGCAGCAGCTCTGACATGTCGGGGTAGTTGTGAATGAACTTCTGCACCACCAAATTCAGCACATGCGCCAGGCAATGGATGTGCGTCAAACCGGCTAGCCCCAGAGCTGCAACAAGATTTCGCCCATTATCGCACACCACCAGGCCGGGCTTGAGGCTCACCGGCAGCAACCACTCGTCGGTCTGTTGTTCTATACCCCGCCACAACTCCTGTGCGGTGTGGGGCCTGTCCCCCAAACATATGAGTTTCAGAACGGCCTGCTGACGTTTACCCCGGGCTGTGCTGAAGTTGGTGGTGACGGTGTGTGGCTGACTGGATGAGCAGGTGGAAGAAGAGGAGGAGGAAGCTGAGTAGGAGGAGGAGGAGACAGGAGGCAAAGAATGTTGCCCTGCGATCCTTGGCGGCTGAAGGACGTGCGCCAAACAGCTCTCCGCCTGGGGCCCAGCCGCCACTACATTTACCCAGTGTGCAGTTAGGGAGATATAGCGTCCCTGGCCGTGCTTACTGGTCCACGTATCTGTGGTTAGGTGGACCTTGCCACAGATGGCGTTGCGCAGTGCACTCTTGATTTTATCGGATACTTGGATGTGCAGGGAAGGCACGGCTCTCTTAGAGAAGTAGTGCCGGCTGGGAACAACATACTGTGGGACAGCAAGCGACATGAGCTGTTTGAAGCTGTCTGTGTCCACCAGCCTAAATTACAGCATTTCATAGGCCAGTAGTTTAGAAATGCTGGCATTCAGGGCCAGGGATCGAGGGTGGCTAGGTGGGAATTCACGCTTTCTCTCAAATGTTTGTGAGATGGAGAGCAGAACGCTGCCGTGTGACATGGTTGAGATGCTTGGTGACGCAGGTGGTGGTGTTGGTGGTACATCCCATGTTTGCTGGGCGGCAGGTGCCAACGTTCCTCCAGAGGCGGAGGAAGAGGCCGAGGCGGCAGCAGCAGCAGAAGAGGCTGAGGCGGCAGCAGCATAAGAGGTAGCAGGGGGAGCCTGAGTAACTTCCTTGTTTTTAAGGTGTTTACTCCACTGCAGTTCATGCTTTGCATGCAGGTGCCTGGTCATGCAGGTTGTGCTAAGGTTCAGAACGTTAATGCCTCGCTTCAGGCTCTGATGGCACAGCGTGCAAACCACTCGGGTCTTGTCGTCAGCACATTGTTTGAAGAAGTGCCATGCCAGGGAACTCCTTGAAGCTGCCTTTGGGGTGATTGGTCCCAGATGGCGGCGGTCAGTAGCAGGCAGAGTCTCTTGGCGGCGGGTGTTCTGCTTTTGCCCACTGCTCCCTCTTTGTCTTTTGCTACGCTGTTGGCTCGGTCTCTCCACTGCCTCTTCCTCCGAACTGTGAAAGTCAGTGGCACGACCTTCATTCCATGTGGGGTCTAGGACCTCATCGTCCCCTGAATCGTCTTCCACCCAGTCTTGATCCCTGACCTCCTGTTCAGTCTGCACACTACAGAAAGACGCAGCAGTTGGCACCTGTGTTTCGTCATCATAAGAGACGTGCTGAGGTGGTATTCCCATGTCCTCATCATCAGGAAACATAAGTGGTTGTGCGTTAGTGCATTCTATCTCTTCCACCCCTGGGGAAGGGCTAGGTGGATGCCCTTGGGAAACCCTGGCAGCAGAGTCTTCAAACAGCATAAGAGACTGCTGCATAACTTGAGGCTCAGACAGTTTCCCTGATATGCATGGGGGTGATGTGACAGACTGATGGGCTTGGTTTTCATGCGCCATCTGTGCGCTTTCTGCAGAAGACTGGGTGGGAGATAATGTGAACGTGCTGGATGCACTGTCGGCCACCCAATTGACTAATGCCTGTACCTGCTCAGGCCTTACCATCCTTAGAACAGCATTGGGCCCCACCAAATATGGCTGTAAATTCTGGCGGCTACTGGGACCAGAGGTAGTTGGTACACTAGGACGTGTGGCTGTGGCAGAACGGCCACGTCCTCTCCCAGCACCAGAGGGTCCACTAACACTACCACGACCATGTCCGCGTCCGCATCCCTTACTAGATGTTTTCCTCATTGTTACCGTTCACCACAAAAATAAAAATATTATTTGGGCCAATGTTTTAAATTAAAATTCAGGCCTTTTTTTACAGACACCTAACACTAAGTCTATCTGGCTATCTATTTAGGTACAGTATTACACTAATACACGCACACCAGTAATGACAGATTTAGCTGAATCTAAATTTGAGGCCTATTATTTAGCCGCTGGGTGACAGGTATACGTTTACGGACAGAATTAGACTTGGATCTGCACAGTAGCGTGTGTGTGAAGTTCTTGAGAATTACCCTATCAGCAATTTGAATCTAATATACCCTTTTAGGGATAGATTTAAAGTAGGCCTGATACAGCAGAAACCACTAATTTTGAGAATTGCAAATTTGGGAATTGTTTTTCAACCCAGACCAAAAACTGTGCTTTGACGGACAGTAAAAATGACTTGACCAGCTAAAACAGTACAGATTTGGATGAATATTAATGTGAGGCCTATTATTTAGGCGCTGGGTAACAGGTATACGTTTAATCACAGAATTAGACTTGGATCTGCACTGTAGCGTGTGTGTGAAGTTCTTGAGAATTACCCTATCAGCACCTTGAATCTAATATACCCTTTTAGGGATAGATTTAAAGTAGGCCTGATACAGCAGAAACCACTAATTTTGAGAATTGCAAATTTGGGAATTGTTTTTCAACCCAGAACGAAAACTGTGCTTTGACGGTCACTAAAAAAAACTTGACCAGCTAAAACAGTACAGATTTGGATGAATATAAATGTGAGGCCTATTTTTTAGGCACTGGGTGACAGGTATACGTTTAATCACAGAATTAGACTTGGATCTGCACTGTAGCGTGTGTGTGAAGTTCTTGAGAATGACCCTATCAGCACCTTGAATCTAATATACCCTTTTAGGGATAGATTTAAAGTAGGCCTGATACAGCAGAAACCACTAATTTTGAGAATTGCAAATTTGGGAATTGTTTTTCAACCCAGAACAAAAACTGTGCTTTGACGGTAACTAAAAATAACTTGACCAGCTAAAGCAGTACAGATTTGGATGAATATAAATGTGAGGCCTATTTTTTAGGCGCTGGGTGACAGGTATACGTTTAATCACAGAATTAGACTTGGATCTGCACTGTAG
This sequence comes from Bufo bufo, assembly GCF_905171765.1. NCBI lineage: Eukaryota > Metazoa > Chordata > Amphibia > Anura > Bufonidae > Bufo > Bufo bufo. The sequence goes on along the minus strand of NC_053389.1, from coordinate 461,223,041 downwards.
CGTGTGTGTGAAGTTCTTGAGAATTACCCTATCAGCACCTTGAATCTAATATACCCTTTTACGGATAGATTTAAAGTAGGCCTGATACAGCAGAAACCACTAATTTTGAGAATTGCAAATTTGGGAATTGTTTTTCAACCCAGAACAAAAACTGTGCTTTGACGGTCACTAAAAATAACTTGACCAGCTAAAGCAGTAATGACAGATTTGGATTAATATAAATGTGAGGCCTATTTTTTAGGCGCTGGGTGACAGGCTCAACTTGCCCCTGATGTAGTATATGGCCAAAAAATAACCACACTATTGATGGTTAAATGAACTTGATGAAAGCTTGACCCTGATGTAGGATATAGCAAAAAATAACCACACTATTGATGGTTAAATGCACTTGGGTGACAAGGTCAGCTTGCCCCTGATGTAGTATATGGCCAAAAATTAACCACACTATTGATGGTTAAATGCACTTGATGAAAGCTTGACCCTGATGTAGGATATAGCAAAAAATAACCACACTATTGATGGTTAAATGTACTTGGTGGCAGCTTGTGCTGGCGCACAAGCAAGCCACAAAATGGCCGCCGATCACCCCAGAAAAAAGTGACTGAAAAACGCTCTGGGCACCCTAAAAACACTGAGCAATTGAATAGCAGCAGTTCAATGATCCACAGCTGTAGATCAATCACTGAATGAAGTCTTTTGGAGTAGTTAATCACAGCCTAATCTCGCCCTAACGTCGCAGCTGCAACCTCTCCCTACACTTGTATCAGCAGAGTGACGTGCAGCGCTACGTGACCCAAGCTTATATAGAGGCTGGGTCACATGCTGCACTGGCAAATCACAGCCATGCCAATAGTAGGCAAGGCTGTGATGGCCTCTTGGGGCAAGTAGTATGATGCTTATTGATTGGCTGCTTTGCAGCATTTCAAAAAGCGCTAAGAAAGCGCCGGACACCGAACCCGAACCCGGACTTTTACGAAAATGTTCGGGTTCGGGTCCGTGTCACGGACACCCCAAAATTCGGTACGAACCCGAACTATACAGTTCGGGTTCGCTCATCCCTACATAAGATCGTCCCGCGTGGTTTGCGCCTTCGGGTGCGACCAGCCGACAGAATCTCTTCACCAGCACTTTTAACCAAGTGGGAAGATACACTCACCCAGAGCTCATTAGCTCTTATGAGCCTGTTATTAGAGGAGGAGAAACAGGTGTTTGATCGCTCCTCTAAGAAGTTACAGGAACAAATTGAGGCCGCTCTGAAGCTCAGAGAAGATCCTGAGTTTGCAAGACGCAAGACGTCACTCCAATCCTCTGTTGATCGATTTCAGAGGTTAATAAAGGAACGCAAACACAGACAGTTCGTTAGGGACCTGTGTGAATTTAAGGAAAACCATGCATATACGGTAGGCCAGGGACCTGCAGTGGGCTCGGAACCCTCTTCCTCTGAGATTGATTCATCTGATAGAGATTCGTATTCCAAATCATACGGAGGACCGTCCAACCGGGGTCGATCGGGATCTAGACGACAAGGAGGACGAGGATAGCCGAGAGGTGGAGGCTACAGAGGCAGGGGACGAGCTACACGAGGATCGGGCTATCAAAACACTTCCTCCTCCTTGCCTCCCTCTGGTCCCTTCAACAACACCATGCTGCAACAACAGCCTTCATTTTTAGAGAAGAGCGTGATCCCATACCAACTTCGGGATCGCGGCTGTTTGGACAGGGGGCAGTAGCCGACCTCCAGATTGTCAATCTATCTGCCAGGAGTTTCAGTCTGGAAGAGGTGGGGGTCCTTAAGAGGGGACTGTCATTCGTACCCACCACAAGTTTCAGCCTCTTTACTTGGACTAAGGACCTCCACCTCTTCTGTAGGAGACTTAAGTGGCATAAGTTCTTCAGGGTTTCAAAAAGGGAGACGTGTAACAGGCTGGGTCTGGACGAAGGGGATTTTGGCGACTTGCAAACCCTTACTGATCTGAGTAGGGATCATAATCGCGCCCCTGGTACGGGCCCTTTCACCACATTGAGGTCCAAAAGTAAAAGGATGCCACCTCCGGCCAATTATGAACATGTCGATATCTTCCTTCAGATGGTCACGAGCGATCTGGAACAACTAGGTCAAATGGGACCTAAATCCTTTAATCTCTCTGCTACGGAGATGCAGGCACTGAGATCGCTTGAAAAGGACGACAACATCGTCATCAAACCGTCGGATAAAGGCGGCAATCTAGTTGTCCTAGACAGCGATCTGTATATGCGCATGTGCCTGGATCTCCTTAGGGATAAAGAGGGCTATGAGATCTTGCCTACTCCCCCTTTTTAGAAGATCTGAGACAGATATTGCAGACCGGCTTAAGCAACAAAGTCATCAGTACGACTGAATTCGACTTTCTTTTACCGGCTAAACCTCTGATAGCTACCTTTTACGGGCTTTCCAAAATACATAAGGGTACAGCTCCCCTTAGAGGCCGCCCAATAGTCTCGGGTGTCAATTCTCTAACCTAGAACTGTGGGGTATATCTGGATCGGGTGCTAGGGGAGTTCGTTGTGTCCCTCCCGGCCTATACGAGGGACACAATGGACTTCCTCAATAAAATTTATACCCTTAACCTTGATCCAGACTGCCTGTTGGCCAGCATTGATGTCGAATCATTATACAGTTCCATCCCACATCAATGTGGACTTAGAGCCGTTGAGTATTTCCACCAGGGGGATACAGTGTGTTTCACACAATGACTTCATCTTGAAACTGCTGGACTTCACCCTGACGCATAATTTTTTCCTTTACAACGCGCGTTTCTACCACCAGCTCAGGGGGACGGCAATGGGCAGCCCATGTGCCCCAACCTATGCCAATCTCTTCCTGGGCTGGTGGGAGGACACCCACGTCTTTCCCGATCACGTCATCTGGTGGTCCAATAACATCCAGTTTTGGACGCACTATATTGACGACGTGTTCGTTGTATGGAAGGGTGGACCAGCAGACTTCAAGCGGTTTATCTCGGATCTCAACAAAAACGAGATAGGTCTCAGGTTCACCTACGAACTTGAGTCAGAGAGTATCACCTTTCTGGATGTGAGAGTTACCAAGCTAGGGGATAGGCTACCCACAAACATCTATAGGAAACCACGGCCACAAACTCCTTGCTTCACTGGAGCAGTCACCACCCGACCCCCCTCAAACGGGGCATACCCAGAGGCCAATACCTCCGGTTGAAAAGGAACTGTTCCAGTGATGCATCCTTCTTCAGTGAGGCAAGGGGTTTGCAGGAGAGATTTAGGGCCAGGGGTTACCCACAACCAGTACTGCGAGACACATTTAAGTATGCCTCGGCAAGCGATCGGACTGACCTGTTAGTCCCAAAACGTAGGTCCGTGGACTGCCCTCAGCCGGCACGGATCATCTCCGACTTCGATGTCGCTAACCGTGAAGTCAAGCAGGTGCTTGACAAATACTGGCCGATTTTACATATGGACCCAGACCTCTCAGACATAGTCACCGAGCATCCCGCTGTTTCCTATAGACGTGGCAGGAGCCTGAAAGACCGCCTCGTCCGTAGCCACTATTCACCACCCGCGAAAACGGGTACTTGGTTAGACCGAAAACCCGTCTGTGTTTTTAAATGTGGCAGATGTAAGGCGTGTGACTACATGTCCACTTCTAAAATCATCACCTGCTCTGCGACGGGGCAGACTTTTCATGTCCGAGACTTCATCAACTGTAGGTCCAAAGGCGTTGTGTACCTATGCCAATGCCCATGCCCCATGGACTATGTCGGGAAAACCGTGAGGGAGTTAAGAAGGAGGATACTTGAGCACGTTAATGATGTGATCAAGAAGAAGTCACACCAGTAGCCACCCATGTTAACGACCTGCATGGGGGTGACCCTATGTCTCTCCAATTCACTGTCTTGGAGTTGGTACCTTCCTCCCCCCGCGGGGGTGACTGGGACAGGAGGATCCTACAGAAGGAGAGCAAATGAATCCATCATTTTCGGTCCCAGTCCCCCCGCGGCCTCAACGAGAGACTAACATTTTCGTGTTTTCTCTGACCATCAAGGTTGGGGTTAAGTCCCCTCCCCCCTTTCCCTGACCCCCTTCTCTCCGATTCGGTCATCTATCTGGTTCTAAATTACCCCCCTTCATTCACATCTTCTCATTATCAACCATCATGCTCTACGGCTGACCATCTGGCCCGTGTGCGAGATATCCCTGCCCTCCTTACCCTTCATCCCTTTCCCTCCTTACCCTTCCCTGTTTCCCCAAGTCCCGTCAGCGTGTGAGGCCATCAGTAATGCAACGCCCCCCTAACTTAGCCTGGGTGCGTGAAGCACCCTAATGGTTAATTATCTCAAACAGTGGACATGAACTGGTTCATTGTGTGCTAGTGTGCCCCTTTCTTATCATGAAGGGTCAGCACGTATCAGTGGAATGATTAGAGGTATTTTGACGCTCTCTCCTCTATTACTAGTCCCCTCTCCCCCTCTCTATGATCTCCCTCCTATCTGGCCCCTCACACAGGCACCGGTTTGCACTCCACATATGAAAATTTCTTCTGCCCCATGAGAGGACAATGTTGCCGTTCTGTATCTGTGATAACTTTTCCCTTTCCAGTCGGCAACGCCCACTTGTTGATAGTCTTGTCCTCTGCTTTAGCAATGGAGCGCAGATCATAAGGGACCGGAAGGGCGGTGCAGTCCAACGGCCGGATACACGTCACGGCATGTGCTAGACAGGGTTCATTAACCGGAAGTAGGCGCCTCTGCGTGCGTTCCACAGTGGAATGCACGCGTCTATTTAGTATTATCGTCAGTCAGCGGAAGTGACAACGCACGGCCGGGCGGAAGTGATATCATAAACTAGCTTAGGAGGGATATTTAAACGGGGAGAGTGCTGGTACACAGACTATTGGACCCAGAGGAGTACACATTATGGAGGACTGGACATTGCAAACACTGAATGTGAGTACCTTTTGGGCACCTCGTTTTTACTCTGAAGATACAGATGATTAGTAACTGGGCGTCTTTTGTAACACAGGTGACATAGCGCAATCAGCTGCCCTACATCAGTCTGACTCTGCCCGCTGTGTGGCGAATTCAAGGTAGCTTTTTGTGTTTCTGTTGTTTTGGTGTAGTGATTTTTATAGGTTGGATGTATCTACCGGCTGTACTAGCAAGTATATATGCTTTTATTCTACAGCCATAATTCTTAATCTCGCTACTTGGTCTGAAGACCGACCCGCAGGGCATCATAAATGAATGCCACTCGATCATCATAGTCACTCCATGCCGCCTTATTAATTATCTGTCATTCTGTATTGAATTGAATTGGATATCGGGCACTTTGTTGACACAGTGAGTTGTCTCTTTGATCATGGTGCTTATCGGTGATGGCCATACTTTAAGTGTACCAATCACAGTTGGTATTACCAATGTTTGAATTTGTATATACAGGGAGTGCAGAATTATTAGGCAAGTTGTATTTTTGAGGATTAATTTTATTATTGAACAACAACCATGTTCTCAATGAACCCAAAAAACTCATTAATATCAAAGCTGAATATTTTTGGAAGTAGTTTTTAGTTTGTTTTTAGTTTGAGCTATTTTAGGGGGATATCTGTGTGTGCAGGTGACTATTACTGTGCATAATTATTAGGCAACTTAACAAAAAACAAATATATACCCATTTCAATTATTTATTTTTACCAGTGAAACCAATATAACATCTCAACATTCACAAATATACATTTCTGACATTCAAAAACAAAACAAAAACAAATCAGTGACCAATATAGCCACCTTTCTTTGCAAGGACACTCAAAAGCCTGCCATCCATGGATTCTGTCAGTGTTTTGATCTGTTCACCATCAACATTGCGTGCAGCAGCAACCACAGCCTCCCAGACACTGTTCAGAGAGGTGTACTGTTTTCCCTCCTTGTAAATCTCACATTTGATGATGGACCACAGGTTCTCAATGGGGTTCAGATCAGGTGAACAAGGAGGCCATGTCATTAGATTTTCTTCTTTTATACCCTTTCTTGCCAGCCACGCTGTGGAGTACTTGGACGCGTGTGATGGAGCATTGTCCTGCATGAAAATCATGTTTTTCTTGAAGGATGCAGACTTCTTCCTGTACCACTGCTTGAAGAAGGTGTCTTCCAGAAACTGGCAGTAGGACTGGGAGTTGAGCTTGACTCCATCCTCAACCCGAAAAGGCCCCACAAGCTCATCTTTGATGATACCAGCCCAAACCAGTACTCCACCTCCACCTTGCTGGCGTCTGAGTCGGACTGGAGCTCTCTGCCCTTTACCAATCCAGCCACGGGCCCATCCATCTGGCCCATCAAGACTCACTCTCATTTCATCAGTCCATAAAACCTTAGAAAAATCAGTCTTGAGATATTTCTTGGCCCGGTCTTGACGTTTCAGCTTGTGTGTCTTGTTCAGTGGTGGTCGTCTTTCAGCCTTTCTTACCTTGGCCATGTCTCTGAGTATTGCACACCTTGTGCTTTTGGGCACTCCAGTGATGTTGCAGCTCTGAAATATGGCCAAACTGGTGGCAAGTGGCATCTTGGCAGCTGCACGCTTGACTTTTCTCAGTTCATGGGCAGTTATTTTGCGCCTTGGTTTTTCCACACGCTTCTTGCGACCCTGTTGACTATTTTGAATGAAACGCTTGATTGTTCGATGATCACGCTTCAGAAGCTTTGCAATTTTAAGAGTGCTGCATCCCTCTGCAAGATATCTCACTATTTTTGACTTTTCTGAGCCTGTCAAGTCCTTCTTTTGACCCATTTTGCCAAAGGAAAGGAAGTTGCCTAATAATTATGCACACCTAATATAGGGTGTTGATGTCATTAGACCACACCCCTTCTCATTACAGAGATGCACATCACCTAATATGCTTAATTGGTAGTAGGCTTTCGAGCCTATACAGCTTGGAGTAAGACAACATGCATAAAGAGGATGATGTGGTCAAAATACTCATTTGCCTAATAATTCTGCACGCAGTGTATATATGTCTTTTTCTTCCACAGAGGCTCTCCCTCAATGTATGACCGCTTTGAGACTACTATCCGTTCCTTCTGTGGTCACCGGACCGGATGTGCCTCTACCTCCTCTAAATATTACTATTGGGTCCAATATAGTATGTAACGACACCGTGGCATCAATAACGGTGTTCCACACCCGTTTTACGGAGTGCAGATTATATGCCTGCTCTCCGTCATCTAACTATATAATTCTATCTGTTTTCACTATTTATCTATATATCTATTCTCATTCACCCCCTGATGATCCCACACCGTGGGGGAAACGCGTCGGGGTTCTTTAGATCACCGTTGTAATTATTATACTATCTCTTAGGGTGTTTTTAGATTTTTTGGTGCACCTTGTACCTCTTGGTGTGTTACTACATCAATAGGGCTGTGTACATAGGTGTCACGACTGTGACTGATCCAGACAGGTCTGGGAGGAGAAGGTCGCAGCGACTTGCTACTCGCGATAGCTTGTGAGTTTGCTCCATGGTTCAGGGTATTGGCCAGATATAGTCAGTCATTGCCAGATATAGTCCTTACTTCCAGTTCTATTCTGACCTTTGAAGGAGATCGTTTGATGGTGTTGCTGTGGAGCTCTTGTCCGGCGTGGACTGTCGTGATTGGGATCGCCTTCTCTGCTCGTGACTGGATAAGTCTATCTCTGTTATAGTTTGTTTGTTGCTGTCTTCCCCTGCTGTTCTCCTAGACATGAGTGATGGTGACTAGTGCTCCCATCGGCCTTTCCCCACTCTAGGCTTGTTAGGGTGACTGAGGGTTTAGGCATCCTGCTCGCCGCACGGGTTCACACCCCGTCTAGGGTATCAGGGCAGACAGGTGCCAGCTTAGGGTTAGTCAGGGGTGGCCATACTATTCCCATCCGTAGATAAGGGTCCCCCTTCCCCTCCGTCTGGTGTGACACGACTGCTACTGGGATAGCGGTCGTGACAGTATATCTGGCCTTTTAAAAAAAAAAAAGTGACATTTCTTTTTTTTTTTTTTTTGCTTTGTATTTTTCTGTTCCAATATGGATCCGGTTACGGTTTTGGCGAAACAATTACAGGGATTATCCCTTGAAGTGGCAGGATTAAAAGCAACAGTGCTGCAGCAGCAGCAACAATCCTTGGGTTCCACCGTTGCTACGGGAAAGCAAGGTACTCCTGAGCCAAAAGTGGCTTTACCTGATAGGTTCTCAGGAGGGAGAGACCAATTTGTAACCTTCAGAGAAGCTTGCAAATTGTTCTTCAGGTTACGCCCTAGATCCTCCGGCGGTGAGGAACAACGGGTGGGCATTGTAATTTCTCTCCTGCAAGGAGATCCGCAGGCTTGGGCTTTCTCCCTACCATCAGACTCTCTGGCCTTACGATCAGTGGAGGAGTTTTTTGAAGCCCTGGGTCTCGTATATGATGACCCGGACAGGGTCTCACTGGCTGAGTCTAAGCTACGTAGACTTTGGCAAGAGAACCGGTCTGCTGAACTATATTGTTCCGAATTCCGTAGGTGGGCTACTGATACGTTATGGAACGACTCGGCCCTTAGGAGTCAGTTCTGCCAGGGGTTGTCTGAAAAATTAAAAGACGCGCTGGCGGTATACGAGGTCCCTGGGTCTCTGGAGGCTGCTATGTCTCTGTCCATAAGAATCGACAGACGACTCAGGGAGAGACTATTAAATTTTACGGAGGCCTCTATAGGGCAGGGATCGGTTTGTTATGATCCAGTCGAACCAATGCAAATAGGGGGCGCCACTAGACGGGTGAATCCTCCTAAGTTCCGCCGTACGTCAGAGGTTTGTTTTCGTTGTGGGGGGAGGGGTCATTTTGTAAAGGTTTGTCCCTCAGAACCCAAGAGACCACAAACAAAGGAGCCGCCGGAAAACTAGAGTCCCCAGATTGTGCGGAGGATAACAGTCTGGGCGTATTCGTTTCCTCCATACGCATGTCTCAGTTTTTGTTGTCCACTACCGTTGAGGCGGGCAATAAGACTGAGATCTGTTCCGTCTTTTTGGACAGTGGGGCGGGGGTCAACTTGGTGGATTCACGGTTTGCTCAGGCTCTGGGTTTTACTCCGGAACCGATACGCAGAACTATTCCTGTTTTTGCCATCGACTCCTCCCCTCTTACTCAGAAAGAGTTAACTCAGATCATCCATAATATCCATCTGCAGGTAGGGGACCTCCATAAAGAGCATATCTCTTGTTATGTCCTGGACGGTCTTCCGGCTCCTATGGTATTGGGGCTTCCCTGGCTGGTGATTCACAATCCAGTGGTGGATTGGCAGGCCGGGGAGATTGTGGAGTGGAGTGAACATTGTAAGGACAACTGCTTGAGTAGTAGGTGCTCTACACTCTCTGTAACATCTTTACCTGCCTTTCTGTCTGATTTTATGGATGTGTTCTCTGAGAAGGGTTGTCAGGGGTTACCACCTCATCGTCCATATGATTGCCCGATTAATCTATTACCTGGGGCAAAACTACCTAAAACCCGGTTATTCAATCTTTCCGGCCCGGAGAGGAAGGCTATGAAAGATTATATTTCGGAGAGTTTGGCTAAGGGACACATCAGACCCTCTTCTTCACCTGTGGCTGCAGGGTTCTTTTTCGTTAAAAAGAAAGATGGGGGCCTACGTCCTTGCCTTGATTTCCGGGAATTAAACCGGATAACTATCCGAGATCCCTATCCTCTTCCTCTCATTCCCGACCTCTTTAATCAGGTTGCTGGTGCTAAATGGTTCTCCAAAATGGATCTCAGAGGAGCCTATAACCTGGTTCGCATCAAAGAGGGGGATGAGTGGAAAACGGCTTTTAATACTCCGGAAGGGCATTATGAAAATCTGGTCATGCCATTTGGTCTTACTAATGCGCCTGCGGTATTCCAACATTTTGTCAACGATATTTTTAGTCACCTTATCGGGAGATTTGTTGTGATATATCTTGATGACATCCTGGTCTATTCCCCGGATCTGGATACACATAAGATCCATGTGAGACAAGTGCTGCAGATATTAAGGGCCAACAAATTGTTTGCTAAGTTAGAAAAATGTGTGTTCGCCGTAAAAGAACTGCCATTTCTGGGGTATGTGTTGTCAGATTCAGGTTTCCGCATGGATCCTGAGAAAGTCCGTGCGATTATAGACTGGGATCTGCCTGAGAACCTGAAGGCATTGCAACGCTTCCTGGGGTTTGCCAATTTTTATAGAAAGTTTATAAAGAACTATTCCTTGGTGGTCAAACCACTGACGGACATGACCCGAAAGGGATCCGATTTTTCCAAATGGTCACATGCAGCCAAAACTGCCTTTGCATCTCTGAAGGAGAGATTCACCTCGGCCCCTATTCTCGTACAGCCAGATGTCTCGCTTCCTTTTATTGTAGAGGTTGACGCATCAGAGGTGGGGGTGGGAGCGGTACTATCTCAGGGCCTGTCCCCTGGTGAATGGCGTCCGTGTGCTTTCTTTTCGAAGAAATTGTCTACTGCAGAAAGGAACTATGATATTGGCAACAGGGAACTTTTGGCTATTAAGTTGGCTTTTGAGGAGTGGCGTCATTTTTTGGAGGGGGCGGTTCATCCCGTCACAGTGATTACTGATCACAAAAACTTATTATATCTGGAGTCTGCTAAACGTCTCACCCCTAGACAGGCTCGGTGGTCGTTATTTTTTACTAGGTTTAATTTTGTAATAACCTATCGCCCGGGGGCAAAAAATACTAAGGCGGATGCATTGTCTCGAAGTTTTCCTGGAGGGGGTGATGTTGAGGTACCAGAGCCCATTTTGCAAAAGGGGGTGGTGGTCTCTGCATTACACTCAGGTTTAGAGGGGAGGGTGTTGGAAGCTCAGGGGGACGCCCCGGCCTCCTGCCCCTCGGGTAAACTGTTTGTGCCAGAAAATTTACGCCTGGAGATACTAAAAGAACACCATAACTCCACACTGGCAGGACACCCAGGTAGTAGGGCAACCTCTGAATTAGTGTCTCGTCGGTTCTGGTGGCCTAAGTGGCGCCAGGAGGTGTTGAATTTTGTGTCTGCATGTGCTACCTGTGCTCGTTCTAAGTTAGATCATACTCGTCCGGCAGGGCGTCTTTTACCTCTAGCCATCCCCAACAGGCCTTGGACGCACCTATCAATGGATTTCATTACGGATCTACCAGTATCAGCGGGGAAAACTGTTATTCTTGTAGTTGTTGACAGATTCAGTAAAATGGTGCACTTTATTGCTCTTGCCGCATTGCCTAATGCTAACACACTAGCTCAGGTTTTTATTGACCACATCGTGAAGCTTCACGGGGTCCCTTCCGATATTGTTTCGGATCGTGGTACCCAATTCGTTTCTAAATTTTGGAAAGCTTTTTGTTCTCGTTTAGGGGTTCATCTGTCGTTTTCTTCATCTTTCCATCCACAGTCCAACGGTCAGACTGAACGTACCAATCAAAACCTAGAGACATATTTGAGATGCTTTGTTTCCGAAAATCAGGAGGAATGGTCATCTTATTTACCGTTAGCCGAGTTTGCCATTAATAATCGTCGTCAAGAATCCACCGATAAGTCACCATTTTTTGGTGCGTATGGTTTCCATCCTCAGTTTTGTACGTTTAGTGAGGGGGGGCCGTCTGGGATTCCCGAGGAGGAACGATTTGCGTCTTCACTTTCTTCAGTGTGGCAGAGTGTGCAAGAAAGTTTGAAGAGAATTGGTGGTAGATACAAACGTGTGGCTGATAGGAGGCGCTCTGAAGGTCCGGACCTTGGGGTGAATGACTTGGTGTGGTTGTCTACCAGAAATATCAAGTTGAAGGTTCCCTCGTGGAAATTAGGTCCGAGATTTATTGGTCCTTATAGGGTAATTAAGATCATTAACCCGTTGGCTTTTCGTCTGGAGCTACCTCAGACTCTAAGGATCCATAATGTCTTCCACAGATCTCTGCTTAAGAGATATGTAGAACCTCCTGAACCATTGCCACTACCGCCTCCACCGGTGGTTGTTGATGGCAGTCTTGAGTTTCAGGTAGAAAAGATTGTTGACTCACGATATGTTCGCCGCTCTCTTCAGTACCTGGTGCACTGGAGAGGTTATGGTTCCGAAGAGAGAATGTGGGTTCCAGCTTCAGAGATAAAAGCGGACAGACTCATTTGGGCTTTTCATAGCTCCCATCCGGAGAGGCCTGGTCTTGAGGGTCCAGGGGCCCCTCGTAGAAAGGGGGGTACTGTCACGACTGTGACTGATCCAGACAGGTCTGGGAGGAGAAGGTCGCAGCGACTTGCTACTCGCGATAGCTTGTGAGTTTGCTCCATGGTTCAGGGTATGTCATCCGGGTTTTGCCTTGTGAACCTTTTTGTCCTGACTGGGAGTTTGTAGGCATCCTTCTCAGGTGAGTCCTGTCTGCCACTCCCAGCTACTATATTAGTTTCAGTTTCACTTGCAGTCATTGCCAGATATAGTCCTTACTTCCAGTTCTATTCTGACCTTTGAAGGAGATCGTTTGATGGTGTTGCTGTGGAGCTCTTGTCCGGCGTGGACTGTCGTGTTTGGGATCGCCTTCTCTGCTCGTGACTGGATAAGTCTATCTCTGTTATAGTTTGTTTGTTGCTGTCTTCCCCTGCTGTTCTCCTAGACATGAGTGATTGTGACTAGTGCTCCCATCGGCCTTTCCCCACTCTAGGCTTGTTAGGGTGACTGAGGGTTTAGGCATCCTGCTCGCCGCACAGGTTCACACCCCGTCTAGGGTATCAGGGCAGACAGGTGCCAGCTTAGGGTTAGTCAGGGGTGGCCATACTATTCCCATCCGTAGATAAGGGTCCCCCTTCCCCTCCGTCTGGTGCGACACGACTGCTACTGGGATAGCGGTCGTGACAATAGGGCACCTTTTTATTTGTTTGTCTGTCTGCCTTTTTTGGTAGTCCACCATATAGCCAGCATCCACCCCCTGTCACGCATCGAGGGAACAGTAGGAGGTCGGAAGTCTAGGTTCGAGGACAGGGAGTCCCCACCATCAGGGGGCGTCCCTGGGCTGAGGTGTAGCTTAGGGTGTCAGCGTAGGGATAGTTTACCCACCCATTATCAGCTTACCCAGCTATTTAAGGCTCTACCTTAAATAGTTTAGTGGAGTATGTCATATGTGTTTGATCATTAATAAAATTACATATTATTTTGTATAAGGGTTAATTCCATTGCTGGACCAGGTGATTACTGCATTAATATTGAAATTTTCACACTCCTCTGGCTGATTCGGATGAATAAACCTCACCCTACCGGTGGTTCCCCATCTTACCATTGTTGCTGCCTGTCTGCATCAATACCCAAGGTCTAGCAGAAATCTACCTGTGTGTATTAATGAAAAATTGAACGTCAAGCCTCATTTGTCCGTTTCCGTTTATTCAGTTTCCACACGGTTGCAATTTATATTTTTTGGGGGATTGTTAAATTTAATTAAACTAGCATATAGATGTAATACACAGACACAGTACAGTACTACAAGACACTTAGTGGGGCAGCAAAATACCTGTGAGTGATAACAAGAAATTGAGCATCAGGCTTCAATTGTTTCCTTGAATTTTTCCATGACATTATACACAGCTCGTTTCCATGTTTACGGCCACCCTGCAATCCAGCAATGGCTGCCATGCTTGCACACTATAGGAAAAAGAGTCTGCCTCTCTGTTAGCCGTGACCATGGGAGCATGCGTCGGCACACAGGTGCAGCAGCTCCTGGCCATCTCATACCTGTGCTGCAGCTGTGGCCGCAACCCCTGGGAATGAAGAGTGAATAATGCAATGGAAAAATGAATCAATATGGATAATCACAATACATCAATCAGAAACTTAAATACCTTGTATTAACTTTATGTACATGATAAATGCCAGTTGCTGAAGTAAAACAGCAACTTTAATACTTAAAGGCTATGTATACCTTTGGGGGCAACCCTTTGGGGGCAATTTTTTTATGATTGCATTTTACTCAATTTGGGATAAAAATATATTTTTTTTTATTGGTCTTTATAAAAAAAATATTGAGCCGTTCTGTCACAAGGGATTAAAGGGGTTGTCCGGGATTGAGGACTTTGTTACATTAGTACAAGACAGACATACATATAACATACATCCGTGTCCTACCTTTTCCACATGTTTCTGAAGCCCCGTTTTCTTATAGGAAATTCTTAGACTCTTCTTCCGGCTGCACAGTGAGCCCGGTGACATCACCGGCACTGATGGGCAGGCTTTAGCGCTGCTCTAGCCAGTAAAATGGAATGGAACCCTCCGCCGTGCAGTGGGTTATTGTAAACAAAAGAGCCTTTGCCCTGCGTGATTTAGCGCAGCGCAAAGGAGAGCATCGGAGCATAACCTGCTCCGATGCTCAAGTAAGGGGGGCTGCCTGGTTGAAAATAGAGGTTTGTCCCTTTAACTGTTTGTCTAGCTATGTGAATGGTACTTTTGCTTTGTGCTATTCATCTAATAAACCTTATCTATAAACTACTAAGAGGTCATAAATAGAGTTGAGCAGACACCTAAATGTTCGAGTTAGACGGGTTCGGCCGAACTTCACAAAAAAGTTTGAGTTCGGGACCCTGTAACGGATCTCCTAGCACCCCGACCGGGTACCTCCGTTGATAAATGCTCCCAGTGCCTCCCAAGGACTCCAAGCACTCCGCTCAACACCGATACCACCACAGGAACCAGGAAAAGGAACAGCTCTTACAAGAGCTAGGAGTAATAGCCAGGGGAGTATACAAGTATAGCAATCCACGCACACATGAGACGAGGCTCTATGTTGAGTGTAAAAACAGGAACTATTTATTGAGGGCTACCCGCCCGTATTTATGCAGGTCCCCATCTGGTGTACACGCCCCTAGGGGACCAGAAGGAAGACTGTGACACAGGACAGATACGTAGCACTCAAGATACACAGACACAACACATCCCCACAATGCATCATGGTTTCCTCCTCTCTGCCCTGGAGACACCCGAGGAGCAATTCAATTATCTCTCAGGACAAAGGGAAATCCCCAATACACATGTGGGAACAACAGGACAGGAATCACCACCCAAACACACAATGTCACACCCTCACAGCAAACACAGACATTTAACATATTCCCAGATAGCTCAAGTCTGAGTGCATATCATTAGGTGAATAGCACTCAGAATACACAAATACAATAACATTAGCTATCTGGTTATCCTCACATAACATACAATACAATTACACAGACAGATGGTTTTGTCACACACCTCAAAACCCCACATGTCCACATATGGCTTGGATCTGAGCGCTCAGATGCCACAAACACAGTCAAATCGCCATGGGGTTTAAGTTTTGCATGGGCTAATGAGATGGCCCATAATCCTGGGGCAAGAGGCTGGCAACCAGGCCCCTCCAAAACCCAGTGGCGAGGTTGGTTTCGCCACACATCTCCCCCTCCCAGGGAAGACTAACCAGATACCTGACCTCACGCCGGTCGGTACCTGAGTTAGTCTGGCAGCCCACCCACAACCAAATACTGGACCTGTTGAATTTGGTAGCCTGTCTCTGTCCAGTGAGTCCACCAAGGTTATATTGGTAGCTGGTACTCCCGGTCTCTGTGTTGCTCCCTGGCTTGGAGTGGAGGTTGCTTTGTGGGCAGGGATCAGCGGTACTCTGCCCTGGTGCCAGCGCTACCACGGAAGAAGCCTGGTTGGAGCCTGGTTGTTGGAGGGGGAGACCGACTGTCTCCCCTTTGGATACCCAGCTCTGCTGCTGGAGGGGGAGACCGACAGTCCCTACCCCTTGTGCTGTAAGTGCAGAGACCACGGTCCCATCTGCACTGTTGTGGGGCTTACTGTCTCCCCCTGGTGCGTTAAGCTGCTGCTGGGGAGAGGGGGTAATGACCTCCTCTCCCATACATACTTCCAGCCGCTGGGGAGGGCGACCGACCGTCTCCGCTCCCAATACAGTGTCCTGCTGCTGGGGAAAGGAGACTGGGCTCCCTATTCCCTGCTGGACACTCTGCCGCTGGGGGACAGGACCGACTGTCTCTGCCCCCTGTAACTCTGCCTGCCGCTGGGGAATAGAGACTGGGCTCCCAATTCCCAATAAATCACACGGCCGCTGGGGAATGGAGACTGGGCTCCCAATTCCCAATAAATCACACGGCCGCTGGGGAATGGAGACTGGGCTCCCAATTCCCAATAAATCACACGGCCGCTGGGGAAAGGAGACTGGGCTCCCAATTCCCTGTAAATCACCCAGCCGCTGGGGAATGGAGACTGGGCTCCCAATTCCCTGCAATTCACACTGCCAATAGGGAGAGGGGGTAACAAGCTCCTCTCCCATACATACTTCCAGCCTCTGGGGAGGGAGACCCACTGTTTCCGCTCCCAATACAGTGTCCTGTTGCTGGGGAAAGGAGACTGGGCTCTCTGTTCCCTGTAGGACACTCTGCCGCTGGGGGACAGGACTGACTGTCTCTGCCCCCTGTAACTCAGCCTGCCGCTGGGGAATGGAGACTGGGCTCCCAATTCCCTGCAGGATCAGTGGAGAGACCTCGGTCCCATCTCCACTGGCCACCTGGGGTTCTTCCCAGTAAACATCCACAATAACCTCCCAGCTGAAGGGCTCTGGACCTGAGTCTGACTTCTTGCTGTCCTGCTGAGCCTTCCCAATGGCGTGGAAGAGATCTCTGTAGTCCTGCTCCAGTTCCCACTCCAGGGTTGCTAGGTGAGCCAGGTCTTTCTCTACCTCATGGGGGTCATCCCAATCCTGCCTAGCCTCCCTTTCGTAGAAAATGTCCTGAAGTCTGGACTGTGCAGGGCTCCCGAAGTCAGGCTCTGCAATGGACTCCCATAACAAGCCAAGACCATCAAACTCCTCTCCCTCCGGCTTGTCATGCTCAGCTGTCCAGGGTATATACTGTGCCATATACCACCAGAGCGCCTGGTAGGCATCCTCCAGCCATAGCTCCTGCCATACCCGGTGCTCTAGTTCCTTCACCCATTCCTCCAGGGGCTGCTCTCCCAGGAAGGGCATCCACAGGGCCACTTGCTTCTGCAATCGCTGCTCTTCACTGGGGAGACTCTCGCCTCGCTGGTATTGTACATTGTCCAGGGCCTGGTACCAGATGCCTTTCCTTAATGCATCCCGGCCATCCAGGTCTTCCTCATCGTATGCCACTGCTGGTTCCATCCTGCTGCTGTCAGGGTCGCTGTACTGGGACATGCGTTGCCATCAAATTGTAATTCCAGGGAATGGTGTCTCCTGTAGCTGTCCTTCTGGCTGTGGGAACGATCCCGCCGCTTGCCACCAATGTAACGGATCTCCTAGCACCCCGACCGGGTACCTCCGTTGATAAATGCTCCCAGTGCCTTCCGAGGACTCCAAGCACTCCGCTCGACACCGATACCACCACAGGAACCAGGAAAAGGAACAGCTCTTACAAAAGCTAGGAGTAATAGCCAGGGGAGTATACAAGTATAGCAATCCCCACACACATGAGACGAGGCTCTATGTTGAGTGTAAAAACAGGAACACTTTATTGAGGGCTACCCGCCCGTATTTATGCAGGTCCCCATCTGGTGTACACGCCCCTAGGGGACCAGAAGGAAGACTGTGACACAGGACAGATACGTAGCATTCAGGATACACAGACACAACACATCCCCACAATGCATCATGGTTTCCTCCTCTCTGCCCTGGAGACACCCAAGGAGCAATTCAATTATCTCTCAGGACAAAGGGAAATCACCAATACACATGTGGGAACAACAGGACAGGAATCACCACCCAAACACACAATGTCACACCCTCACAGCAAACACAGACATTTAACATATTCCCAGATAGCTCAAGTCTGAGTGCATATCATTAGGTGAATAGCACTCAGAATACACAAATACAATAACATTAGCTATCTGGGTATCCTCACATAACATACAATACAATTACACAGACAGATGGTTCTGTCACACACCTCAAAACCCCACATGTCCCCATATGGCTTGGATCTGAGCGCTCAGATGCCACAAACACAGTCAAATCGCCATGGGGTTTAAGTTTTGCATGGGCTGATAAGAGGGCCCATAATCCTAGGGCAAGAGGCTGGCAACCAGGCCCCTCCAAAACCCAGTGGCGAGGTTGTTTTCGCCACAGACCCGAACCCCATTGAAGTCAATCGGGACCCGTAAAGTCATGGAAAGGGCTAGAGAGCTGCAAATTGTAACAAAATGTGGTTAAGAGCATGGCAAGTGCTCTGCAAACAAATGTGGATAGGGAAATTACTTAAACTAACATAAAATACGCAAAAATAAAAAATAATAATCCTGATCTTGGAGGACGAGGTCCATATGGAGTAGGAGGATGAGGAGGCAGTGGATGTGGCAGTGTAGGTGGAAGGAGGTAGCCTACACTGCTTTTTGGTTTTATTATTTATTTATTTTTGTTTAAATTAGGGTACACCCCAAAACATTGGGAAATATAACCTTTCATAACCCCCTTCAGCCGTGCTAAACAAACTTTCAGACAATACACTGGCTGCAGGCCAGGCCAGCACCTCCAAGGCAAAAAGTGCAAGCTCAGGCCATATACCCAATTTGGAGACCCAGAAGTTGAAGGGGGCAGACCCATCAGTCAGTACGTGTAGGCGTGTGCAAACATACTGCTCCACCATGTCGCACGTCCCCGTGATGTCCACGATCCAATCGGATATCTGCTCTATCAACTTTCGATGTCCTTTCCTGTGCCTACCTTGTTGATCACGGTTAGCGCCGAAATAGGGTTCCACGCCGGAGAGGGAGCGTGAGAAAGGGAGACCACATCCAAGGAAGGTCAATGGCTGCAATGTGATCAAGCTGAAATGTGGGACAAATTATTGAAGCCGAAGCTTCCAAGTAAAGAAGGGGCACTCGGCAATTACTGACTCGGGGAGGTAATGACGATAAATAACAATACAGGACTCTTAAGATACCCTGTTATTGAAATGATTAATAAAAAATTATAGGGAATGTCACTGGGGTATTTTGGATTTGGAAACATTAGACAGGCGAGGCCCTGCAGCCGCTTTGATGACTCTAGATAACTTCTGCCTGATCGCACGTCCCTGTGACGTCCACCATCCTTTTGGATATTTTCTCTATCAACTTTCGATGTTCTTTTCTGTGCCAACCATGTTGATCACGGTTAACGGCGAATCAGGGTTTCATGCCGGAGAGGGAGCGTGACAAAGAGATACCACATCCAATGGAGGTCAATGGCTTCAATGTGATCGAGCGGAAATGTGGGACAAGTTGTTAAAGTTGAAGCATCGAATGAAAGGAGGGGGCACGTGTCAATTAAAAACGAATTTTAGAAATTTTATTTCCTGTCACCTATGCAGAGCAGAGGTTTTTCATTGCCAGAAATGGGTTAATGTCACCCACCAATGGAACAGATGACTTTTACAGATGATTAGTGAAATTTATTAACCTGTCCACTAGGTAAAGCAGGGGTATATAACAGCCAAAAATTGGTGAATGTCACCCGACAATGTAACAGAAAAATTTGTGAAATTTATTAAACTGTCAACTAAGTATAGCAGGGATATATAACAACCAAAAATAGGTAAATGTCACCCGTCAAAGTAACAGAAAAATTAGTGAAATTTATTAACCTGTCTACTAGGTAGAGCAGGGGTATATCACAGCCAAAAATTGGTGAATGTCACCCGACTATGTAACAGAAAAATTAGTGAAATTTATTAACCTGTCTACTAGGTAGAGCAGGGTATATCACAGACAAAATTTGGTAAATGTCACCCGAATATGTAATAGAAAAATTAGTGAAATTTATTAACCTGTCCACTAGGTAGAGCAGGGGTATATCACAGCCCAAAAATTGGTGAATATCACCAAATTATGTAACAGAAAAATGTATGAAATTTATTAACCTGTCAACTAAGTAGAGCAGGGGTATATCACAGCAAAAAATTGGTGAATGTCATCCGACTGTGTAAAAAAAAAAAAGTGAAATTTTTTAACCTGTCTACTAGGAAGAGCCGGGGTATATCACAGCCAAAAATTGGTGAATGTCACCCAACTGTGTAACAGAAAAATTAGTGAAATTTATTAACCTGTCAACTAGGTAGAGCAGCGATATATAACAGCCAAAAATAGTTGAATGTCACCCGTCAAAGTAACAGACAAATTAGTGAAATTTATTAACCTGTCTACTAGGTAGAACAGGGGTATATCACAGCCAAAAATTGGTGAATGTCACCCAACTATGTAACAGAAAAACTAGTGAAATTTATTTACCTGTCTACTAGGTAGAGCAGGGGTAAATTACAGCAAAAAATTGGTGAATGTTACCCAAATATGTAACAGAAAAATTTGTGAAATTTATTAACCTCTCCACTAGGTAGAGCAAGGATATATCACAGGCAAAATTGGTGAATGTCATCCAACTGTGTCAAAAAAAAAAAAGTGAAATTTATTAACCTGTCTACTAGGTAGAGAAGGGGTATATCACAGCCAAAAATTGGTGAATGTCACACAACTATGTAACAGAAAAATGTGTGAAATTTATTAACCTTTTCACTAGGTAGAGCAGGGGTATATCAAAGCCAAAAAATGGTGAATGTCACCCGACAATGTAACAGAAAAATTTGTGAAATTTATTAACCTGTCTACTAGGTAGAGCAGGGGTATATCACAGCCAAAAATTGGTTAATTTCACCCGAAAATGTAACAAACAACTTAGTGAAATTACATAAAATAAAATACGTACAAATTAAAAAAAATAATCTTGATGTATGAGATGGAGGTCCATATGGAGTAGGAGGTTGAGGAGGCAGTGGACGTAGCGGTGTAGGTGGAAGCAGCGGTGGAGCAGGACGAGGTAGCCAAAACTGGTTTTTGTTTTAATTTTTTAATTATTTTTTTTTAAATTATGTTACAAATATTGGTGAATGTCACCCAACTATATAACAAAAAAATGTGTGAAATTTATTAACCTGTCCACTAGGTAGACCAGGGGTATATCACAGCCAAAAATTGGTGAATGTCACTTAACTATGTAACAGAAAAATGAGTGAAATTTATTAACCTGTCCACTAGGTAGAGCAGGGGTATATCACAGCCAAAAATTGGTTAATTTCACCCGAAAATGTAACAGACAAATTAGTGAAATTTATTTACCTGTCTACTAGGTAGAGCAGGGGTATATCACAGCCAAAAATTGGTGAATTTCAACCGAAAATGTAACAAACAAATTAGTGAAATGACATAAAATAAAATACGCACAAATAAATAAAAAAAATCTTGTTGTATGAGGTGGAGGTCCATATGGAGTAGGAGGTTGTAGAGGCGGTGGACGTAGAGTGGTGTAGGTGTAAGCAGCGGTGGACGAGGTAGCCAACACTGGTTTTTGGTTTAATTTTTTATTATTTTTATTATGGTACAACCCAAAAGAGGGGGAAATATAAAAAATACACCAATGAGCAATTGCGCTGTAGTATAACAATGGCTGGGTAAGGCCGGTAAACATGTCTATTATGCACAATGTACGGACAAGTCCTGTAGGATCCATGCCTGGCTCATTTTAATGAACGTGAGCTTGTCCACATTGGCTGTGGACAGACAGCTGCGCTTGTCTGTTAAAACGCCCCCGGCAGGGCAGGCCAGCACCTCCAAGGTGTAAAGGGCAAGCTCAGGCTATGTACCCAATATGGAGACCCAGAAGTTGAAGGGGGCAGACCCGTCATTCAGTACGTGTAGGCATGTGCACACATACTGTTCCACCATGTTGCTGAAATGCTGCCTCCTGCTAAGACGTTCCATAACAGCTGGTAGTGCTGGTTGTTGTGGCGTGCTGACAAACCTTTTCCACATGTCAGCCATGCTAACTCTGCCTTCTGAGGTGCTGGTGGTGCCCCAGCTGCGTTGGCGACCTCTTCCTCCTCCTCTGCCTTTGCCTTGTGCTTCCAATGTGCCCCCGCTGCCAGGTGGAAATGACACCAGCAGCACGTCTACCAGCGTACGCTTGTACTCGCACATCTTACGATCACGCTCCAGTGACGGAATTAAGGACGGTATGTTGTCCTTGTAACTGGGATCAAGCAGGGTGGCCACCCAGTGATCAGCACAAGTTAGAATGTGGGCAACTCGGCGTTCGTTGCGGAGACACTGCAGCATGTAATCGCTCATATGTGCCAGGCTGCCCAGAGGCAACAACAAGCTGTCCTCTTTGGGAGGTGTATCATCTGTGTCCTCTGTATCCCCCCATCCATGCACCAGTGATGGCCATGAGCTGGTTTGGGTGCCAACCTGCTGTGAACACGGTTCCTCCTCCTCCATCTCCTCCTCCTCCTCATCCTCCACCTCGTCATCCTCCAGAACTGTGCCCTGGCTGGACAATTGTGTTCCTGGCATTTGTGGGTGCAGGAGCCCACCCTCAGAGCCACTTGTGAATGACTGGCCGGAAACCCTATGAAATAATCGCTCTTCCTCCTCCTCCTCCTGTGCCACATCCTCTTCCATGATTACCAGAAGCATTTTTTCAAGGAGGCATATAAGTTGGATAGTAATGCTGAGAACAGCGTTATCGGCACTGGCTATGTTGGTGGAGTACTCGAAACAGTGTAACAAGGAACACAGGTCTCGCATGCAGTCCCAGTCATTGGTGGTAAAGTGGTGCTGTTACGCAGAGCGACTCAGCCGTGCGTGCTGCAGCTGAAACTCCACTATCGCCTGCTGCTGCTCACACAGTCTGGCCAGCATGTGCAATGTGGAGTTCCACCTTGTGGGCACGTCGCATATGAGGTGGTGAGCACTGATCGTGAAGGCCAAAATTACGCTGCAGTGCTGACAGGTGAGCAGCAGCAGGATGAGAACGTCAAAAGCGCGCATGGACGGCCCGCACTTTCTGCAGCAGCTCTGACATATCAGGGTAATTTTTAAGGAACCTCTGCACCACCAAATTCAGCACATGCGCCAGGCAAGGGATATGGCAGCTGGGTAGCCACCGCCATAATGCTTTTAAAACTCTCCTTCTTGACCAGAAGGAATGACAGCATTTCAAAGCCAGTAATTTTGAAAAAGCTGCCTTTCAGGGCCAGGGATTGCGGGTGGGTAGGGGGGTACTTCCTCTTTCGCTCCAGTGTTTGGGAGATGGAGAGCTGAACGCTTCCGTGGGACATTGTGGAGATGCTTGGTGACCCAGTTGGTGGTGTTGCTGGCAGATCCTCTGTTTGCGGTGGCACTGTCACTCCAGAGGTGTATGAAGAGGCCGAGACTGCAGCAGAAGAGGAAGCAGGAGGAGCCAGAGACCTTTCTTTGTTTTGGAGGTGTCTACTCCACTGCAGCTCGTGCTTTGCACTTAGATGCCTGGTCATGCAGGTTGTTCTCAGGTTGAGAACGTTTTTGCCTCACTTCAGGCTCTGATTGCATAGTGTGCAAACCACTCGTGTATTGTTGTCAGCACATTGTCTGAAGAACTGCCACGCCAGGGAAATCCTTGGAGCTGGCTTTGGTGTGTTCGGTCCCTTGCTGCGTTGGGCAGTGACAGGCGTACTGTCTAGGGGACGGCCACTCCGCTTTTGCACCCTGCTCCCTCTTCTGCTGTGCTGGTGGCTTTGTGCGACCACCGCCTCTTCCTCCGAACTACACAGGTCACTCACATGACCTTGATTCCATGTGGGGTCGAGCACCTCATCGTCCTCCACATCATCTTCCACCCAGTCTTCAACCCTGCCCTCCTTGTCGGTCTGCACACTGCAGAAAGCCACAGCAGTTGGCACCTATGTTTCGTCATCATCCAAGATGTGCTGCAGTGGTCCTCCCATGTACTCATCTTGAAACATAAGTGGTTGGGCATTGGTGCACTCAATCTCTTCCATTTCTGGGGAAGGGCTATGTGGATGGCCCTGGGAATCCCTGCTTGCAGAGTCATCAAAAAGCAGAAGAGACTGCTGCATGACTTGGGGCTCAGACTGCTTGGCTGATTTGCAAGGAGGTGAGGTGAAAGACTGATGGACATCGGCTGCAGGTGCCAACTGTGATCTTTTAGCAGGAGACTAGGTGAGAGACAATGTGAAGGAACTGAAGGCACTGTCAGCAACTCAATCTACTATTGCCTGTACTTGTTCTGGCCTCACCATTCGTAGAGCTGCATTAGGCCCGACCAAATAACGCTGAAGGTTCTGGCGCCTATTCGCACCTGAGGAAGGTGTTTCACTTGTGCATGTAGCTGGCACAGATCGACCACGTCCTCTCCCTGCAACAGGAGCTCCATCAGCAGCACCACGACCGGGGCCACATCCCTTATTCGACGCTCTCCTCATTCTCCGCAAATTTAGTATTTGGCCCACAATGGGTGTTTTTTTTTATAACAGAATATGACAGCAGTATCTAACTCATGTATTTCACATTGACAGATTTTGTATTTTGCCCAAAATGTATTTTTTTTTAAACCAAGAATATTATTACATTATTTCAAGCTTGTATTTCACATTGACAAATGCTGCAAAGGCACTAGATGTAGGATATTGCCAAAATTATTTTTTTTTTTAAACCCAGAATATTAAGTATTTCAACTTTGTATTTTACACTGACAGATGCAGCAAAGGACGCAAATTTAGTATTTTGCCCAAAATAGGTGTTTTTTTAATAACAGAATATAACAGCAGTATTTAATGAGTGTCTTTCACACTGACAGATGCAGCAAAGGACGCAAATTTAGTATTTTGCCCAAAATAGGTGTTTTTTTAATAACAGAATATAACAGCAGTATTTAATGAGTGTCTTTCACACTGACAGATGCAGCAAAGGCTGCAAATTTAGTATTCTGCCCAACATGGGTGTTTTTTTAAACCCAGAAAATTATTGAAGTATTTCAAGCTTGTATTTCACACTAACAAATGCAGCATAGGCCCCAGATGTAGGGTATTGCCAAAAATTTGTGTTTTTTTAAACCCAGAAAAATATCGAAGTATTGCAAGCTTATATTTCACACTGACAAATGCTACAAAGGCACCAGATGTAGTGTATTGCCAAAAATGGGAGGTTTTTTTAAACCCAGAATATAATTGCAATATTTCAAGCTTTTATTTTACACTAACAAATGCAGCATAGGCCCCAGATGTAGGGTATTGCAAAAAACGGGTGTTTTTTAAAACCAGAAAATTATTGAAGTATTGCAAGCTTGTATTTCACACTGACAAATGCTACAAAGGCACCAGATGTAGGGTATTGCCAAAAATTGGTGTTTTTTTTAAACTCTGAAGATTATTGCAGTATTTCAACCTTGTATGTCCCACTAACAAATGCAGCATAGGCCCCAGATGTAGGATATTGCCAAAAATTTGTGTTTTTTTTTAAAGTCAGATTATTATTGCAGTATTTAAAGCTTGTATTTCACACTAACAAATGCAGCATAGGCCCCAGATGTAGGGTATTGCCAAAAATTGGTGTTTTTTAAATCGCCGAACACCGAACTCGATCCCAAACTTTTACTGAAAAGTTCGGGTTCGGGTCCGGGGTCAAAAAATCCTTTACAGTTCAGTTTCTCTCAACCCTAGTCATAAACACTTATTTAAGCCACATTCTTATCAGTAGGATTAGAACTGAGCTATAATGAGTGTTTATAATGTCAGAGGGCAGAGATAAGGAGCCCATCGGCTGTAATGAGTAAAAATGAATATCCTGCTGCTAGAGAAACTCAAGGCTGCACAAAGACAAGGTAACGGTTCACATTTTTACAAAGACCAACTGAACAAATAATTGTAGCCCCCAAAAGTGTATATAGCCTTGAAGCCAAACCTTGTGAAAAGTTTGGTTGTGGAAAGAATTTCATACAAACCAAATGTTCCTCTCATCCCTAATAGCTAATTAATGCTAATTAAGGGTACTTTCACACTAGCGTTATACTTTTCCGGTAGTGAAATCCAGTAATGGATAACCAGGAAAAAATGCATCCTGATGCATACAATCTGTTTAGTATGCATCAGGATGTCTTCCATTCCTTCCTTTGCATGGTATTTGACCGGAAAAAATACCGCAGCATGCTGCGGTATTTTTTCCGGCCAAAATCCCGAAACACTACCGCACTTGCCAGATCCGGCATTAATTTCCATTGAAATGTATTAATGCCGGTACCAAGTGTTTCGGAAATTTACGGTCTACGCATGGGCAGTTCTTTCTACTTTTGAAAAAATTGAATACCGGATCCGTTATTCTGGATGATACCGGAAAGACGGATCTGGTATTTCAATGAATAGGTCTAACAGATCCATACCTGTATCCGAAAAAAAAATATATATCTGTTTGCATACGAATTTCCGGATCCGGCAGGCAGTTCCGGCAACGGAACTTCTTGCCGGATTCTTCTAACGCTAGTATGAAAGTATCCTAATAGGTGTTTTTTGCTCTGTATAGCAGAAAGTAGATACAATCATGGCTGACACTTTTTGTTATCATATTCTTTTTAACATATAATTAGTTCTTAAATGTTGCCAAGACTATAAGAACTTGCTTTCTAAAAAAAAAAAAAAAAAGCTCACTAACTGTGAGGACAATTAATTACGCATTTTGATAGTATTGCATCTCTAATGGTCTACAGCAAGTTGTCCTCAGGGCAAGCAGTAGGAGCTCAGAATCCATCTGTGAATTGAAAGACTTATATGTGCCTCTATTCAAATTATTTAAAACTTTAACGATTATAATTGCTTTTTAATTTAATTAATGATAATTGAACCCAGAGAAGTCTCGCAGGATGAATAGTTGGTCAAATAAATATACATTTGAAGTAGAAAACACAAATTAAAAGCGGTGTATTATTAGAAAATAACGTTTATTATAAACACAGATTTATAGTGTTTTCTTTTCAATGTGACTATTAGATTTTATTAGCATTATATCAGTATGTTGGGCAGCATGGTGGCTCACTGGTTAGCACTGGTGCCTTGCAGTGCTGGGGTGCTAGGTTTGAATCTGACCAAGGACAATATCTGCATGGAGTTTGTATGTTCTCCCCGTGTTTGTGTGGGTTTCCTCCAGGTACTCCATTTTCCTCCCACACCCAAAAGCCTCATGCACACGACCGTTGTTGTGTCCCGTGTCCGTTGTTCCGTTTTCTGTGATTTTCTGCGGACCCATTGACTTTCAATGGGTCCGTTGAAAACTCGGCTAATGCACCGTTTGTCGACCGCGTCCGTGATCCGTGTTTCCAGTCCGTCAAAAAAATATAACCTGTCCTATTTTTTTCACTGAAAAAAATGGTTCGCGGACCCATTCAAGTCAATGAGACCGTGAAAAAACACAGAGGCACACCCGATTGACATCCGCGTCCACGTCCGTTTTATTTCTATCTTTTGGGATGGCCAAACTGTCTGCCAAAACTTGTGCCAATAAAATGAAAAAATATATATATACAGGAAGTTTAAGGTCATAGGTTATGCTAATTGCTAGCCACCTGTGCCGAAAATCTGTAGTGTGGTGAGGCAGCTATTGCAGATTTATTTTCTTCAAACATGCCACGCTGGAATGTCGAAAAGCTTATTACTTTGGTACAGGAGAGGCCCGAGCTCTGGGACACCAGATGCAATTCCTATCTGAACCGAGTCAGAAAGGATGCTGCGTGGGAACAAGTGGCCCATAGTATGAGACGGACAGAATGGGCCAAAGCAGATAGCCGAGGCCGGGCAGATTTAGGTAAGTGATAGCAATGTAGTTGTGCTGTCTTTGCCCTCTGTGTGGCCAAAATGATGTAGTTATAAATTCCCTGAGGTCACAATAGTGTTTATTTTGTGGTCCAGCTTCATTTTGCATAAAGGCCTGTACATGGTTTTTTAATGAGTCGTGAACTAAATACCATACCCCACCATTTCTAACTTTAAATGGCTGTCCCTCCCTTTGCTACATCATACAGTACTCATGTCTAATCACATGTATGGACACTTTTTATTTGGTGACACATGTGTCCCTGTTGTAATTGAGCATCTTATAGTTGTCACCCTCACATATTCTAAAGTATTTTAGTCCAAATGGCTTGCACAACTAATCTCCTCCTTCCTGAACTTGTACATTAGTATCCACACACCTGCAGTACTGTACCATGTGCTGTATAATCTGGCCAATTCAGAAATTTTGAAGATTTGTCTCCTTGAACTAGGATAACATTTCCACAATTTTTTTTTTAAAACTATTTGTATGTAGTTTTTGATTCTATTTAATTTAAAGTAATTTGTATATTATGTCATTTCTTTACAGTCAAACAGACTAAAACCCGCTGGGCAAGTTGCCGTAACCAATTTAGAAGGGAGGTAACAAGCAAAGGCCGGAGCGGTGAGGGAACCTCCAAAAAAAGGCCATATCTTTACACTGCGCAGTTGCAGTTTTTGAGGCCAGTTATGGATTTGAGGCCCTAAGTATTTTTTATGTTTTTTTGACATTAAAAATGTTGTTTCAACTTAATTTATAATCTTGGTGAGCAATAGTGGAAAAGAAAGTAATGAGTTGTGTTGCGTTGTACTACTGATGACATATCCTTTGAGTAGGTCAGGCATGTCAAAACTGAGGCCATCCAGCTGTTTCAAAACTGCAACTCCCAGCATGCCATAATAGCTGTAAGCTATCCAGTCCTGCTGGGAGTTGTAGTTGTGCAACAGCTGGCGGGCAACAGTTTGGACATGCCTGGTGGAGGTGGTCTATATCATTTTTGAGGTGGAGTCACACCAGGCACCACCGCTGATGAGCTGTATGTTGAGACGACACGTGCAGTGCGCACATGGCGCCTCCCCTCTCTCTTTTGTTCCTGTGAAGCAATATTATCACGGTCAAGGAACATAGATGTTTGCAATCTGATCAAGAATAGAGAAGGGAGATGGCACGTGCGCAGTGCACACATTATCTCCTCATACATTTGATCATCGTGTTTGACGGCTGTTGGTCACACACCAATATATTCTTGTGTACCTATCCTATGAATAGGTCTCAAATCTCAAAAGGTAGGATAAACCCTCCTTTTTTGGGGGGCCCTGAATAGTGTAGCCATTTGTGTATGTTTGGGTTGGTTATATCTTTTCCATACATACCTGCTATCTTACTTTTGTATGTTTTAGGATTTGATACCCATTATGTATTGTCATTGTCATTTATATAGGTTAAATGGTATACTACAAACCACAACATGGATTCCTAAAAGTTCTCTTATAAAATGCCAATAACATAATCCTATGATAATGGAGTATAATGATGTTCCAACTACGTTTGACCAGCAGAATTTAAACTACTACTCCCACCATGGTCAAGTGTTGCCTGGTACATGTTGTTTCTCTGGAAATGATGTTCTATTAGGTTTACATTACATCAAGGATGTTTGGATGGTGGAAGCAGGCCACATACAGACGAGATGGACTGAATATCAGCACTGGTTTTGGTCCTTGAATGAGTAATCCTCTTTTGAGGCTGGACAGCTCCAAACGCCAAACAATGTGTTCCAAATAGTGTCACACTAGGCCTTTACATACCATTTCCCATCGTTTAGTTAAAAATTTTCTAAAATTTTTAATGGAAAAATTCACATTGAAGGTGTTATTCATTGTGTAAAAACAAATATCTGATGTATGCTGCCACACCGTATATATATTGTACACACACGGCTGTTCTTAAAAATTATGTACTTTTGCAATGAGGAAATCAAATGATATAATATATTTTTTTGTGTTTCTTTCAAATACAGTACTGTGGACAGTCTGGATGCCTCTGATGACTCGGAGACGGCGGGGAGTGAAACCCCGGCTGTTTTCTCCCCGGCCACAAGTCCAGCACCAACGCCAGCGGAGGACCCTGAAGGGCCCAGCCCACCCTACCACTGGCCAGTCCACAAAGAGTTCATCAGCCGCAGCCCAGGCGTCGCCGCCATGTCCCTCCCTCTACCTCTGGGCAAGAGAATCGTGAAATGATTGACGCACGCGTCATAGAATTTCTTGCCCAGAGGAGGAGTGATGGCTTGGAGGAGGCGATGCTAAGGTCCACTAGTGAAGAGGGTCACTCCTGAAAAATACCATGAGTGCCTGGCTTCATTAGCCCTAGTCATAAAGATGTATTGTACCCCTTACCAGGGAGACATACTTGCCAAAATTAATTTTCTGAAAAATGAAATACTAAATGCTGCTCAACAGCAGCAAACAGGCAGCTATCATCAGCCTCCCCAAACAACCCAAGGGCCATCTTTCCCCCCCCCCAACCATCATACCACCAATCTCAAGACCCAACACATCATGTGGGTCAGCCGCATTACCAGTGCACTTTGCCAACTGGGGCCACACAACAGGCCCATGTACGGCCACGGTCGTCATTTGCTCCTGGGTCGTTTACCCAAGATCTATTTGAATTATAACAGATGTTTATAAAAAATACACAAGCACTTTTTCAGTATATGTTTTAAAATTATCTACATTGCTATTGTTTTTGGATTTGTGATCCACATATTTTATTTAAAGTTTGTTTGGGAGAAAACAATTTGACCTGTGTTTATTTTCTCAATCCACAATACATTTAGAGTTCAACACATTGAAAAAGACACTTCCACACGCACTCTAGGTCACAAAGCAACACTTTATTTTGAAGAACAACATCTGTATTTTGGGATACTGTGATCATGAGGTATTAGAAAAAAATTTGGACCATATAGGCAAAATACTAAAGATGTTTAAGTCAATTTACATTTTGACGAAAACATCTTTAATATTTATTTATATGCAGTTTAAAATCTCAGCCCGCAAGCCCACGTCAACGGTCCTCATTCTCTTGCGAGTCCCTACACTCAACTACCACAATAAATTTTATTAATCTATCTACAAAATAATAAACAACTAAAGAGCCCAGAAGATTTCAAAAACTGCCACGAATAGCGTCCCTCTGCCATGGCAAGGACCCCTCTGGGCTGTAAAAGTAGTCTGCATAGAGTTCCCGAACTGCAATGCCTGCAGTCCCAGGTCGTCTATGCACGGTCCTTTCCAAACCCAAATCTGATGACGTAGGAAGATCTTCCATGTCAACAGAAGAGGAAGCCTCGTGAATCCTGGTAAAGTTGTGTAGAACAACACAAGCTTGAATCACCAGGGTAGCATTCTCCGGATCCATCTGTATGGATGACAAAAACACCCTCCACTTGCTAGAGAGTATCCCGAAAGCGCACTCAACATACCGACGGGCACGAGTCAACCGGTAGTTGAAAATACGCCTCCTGACATCCAAACCACGCTTTGGAAAGGGCCGCATAACATGTGGAGTCAATGCAAACCCTTAATCCACCACGATGACAAATGGAGCTGGCGGACCTGCATATCCGGGCAGTCTTCTGGACTCGGGCAGGGCAAGCTGGTTGGCACGAAGCCGCTCACCCATTCTAGAAGCACTAAAGATGCGAGCATCCGCAGTGCTTCCATAGGCCCCGATATCAACCATTATAAACATGTAGTTACTGTCAGCAACAGCCATCAGCACTACCGAAAAATATTGTTTATAATTGAAGAATCTGGACCCTGAGTGAGGAGGCTTCTTCGCACTGATGTGCTTGCCATACATTGCCCCGATGCAGTTGGGAAACTGCGCTGAAATTTGGAAGCCCTCAGCAATCCGAACCCAATTGTCCGCCTTGGGCTGCGGCATCACCGTCTCTCTGAGTTGCTGCCAGATGACATGGCAAGTGTGACGTACAATCCGAGAGATCGTCAAGGTTCCTAAAAGAAACTCAAAATGCAGGGATGCAAAAGAGTTCCCAGTTGCAAGGAATCTGTTGAAAATCTAAAAAAATAAAAAATCAGTCAGCAGCAAATCAAAGGGAACATCAGATTCATGAATCACATATAATGTTGTATACAAGACATGATTTTAAACACCCTATGTCAGTGGTGGCGAACCTATGGCACGGGTGCCAGAGGCGACACTCAGGGCCCTCTCTGTGGGCACCCGCACCATAGAAAAAGTCTATGGTGTACCAATATACCTTAGACTTTTCCGACCATTCATCAGCACAGGGCACACTATGAAAAACACAGGCAGCACTGAATGTAGGCAGGCTATTATAGCTAAATGATAAAATACATGGAAGATTAACTATATTGGACTATAGTATTCAGGTTAAATTGCCATGTTGGCACTTTGCAAAAAATACGTGGGTTTTAGGTTGAAGTTTGGGAACTCAGTCTGTAAACGGCTCGCCATCACTGCCCTATGTCCTTTGTCGACTAAACAAAAATTTTTATTTTTATTTGTGTCTATGAGCAAAACACTACCAGCTATTGGGGTGTGGGCAGTACTACCACAACTAAGTTACAACAACTGTGTTTAGCCCCTTTGAAATGCTGAAAGTTATGGGCAACTTCAAAATTATGTGAACATTATGCATGACGAGGACATTAGCTGAAAATCTCAGGGGTTCAAGCCGGGTGGTGCACGCAGATAGGGATCCTGACTGAGGGTCCCAATTCTTCCAGACACTCCAATAATCCGCAGCACTCACCAGTAGTTTGTGAAAAATGGTGATTTATTCACTCAGACAGGCAGGTTATAGCCTGCTGTAACCTGGCTGACTGACTGAATAAATCACCATTTTTCACAAACTACTGGCGAGTGCTGTGGATAATTGGAGTGTCTCGAAGACGTTAGCTGAACACAAGTTTGAAACTTGCACAAAAGAATAGACAACCTTCAATACTGGGATGTTATATGTCAGTGATTAACGGTTTTAAAAACAATTTAAAAAAAACATTCCAACAAAACATTATGGGCAAAGAAAGGTTACTTCAGTAAACAGTAGCACATGTCTAACAGCAGCCATTTTCTAACACATGTTACTCCTGACAGAAGCACTGCACATTACTGGTGAAACTTTAAATGTAAAATATTGCTTACCTCAACTTGACAATGAGCCTTTCCTCTGGAGAAATGCTGCGCCTCATATTGGTGTCCATGAAGGTAAGGACAGTACGTAGAGACAACAGCAAGCGATCAAATATAGTGACTGACATCCTATAGAAGGAAAAAAACTTCTCTGGATGCAGACGCAGATCTTTGTGGAGGGTATGAAAGTGTCCTTTCCGGTAACGTTGAGAAACAATCGGATGGACCCAAAATCGTCGCCTTCTACTAGGTTCCACATCCAACAAAGGAGTGTGCTATCCCCGTCGCCGAGAAACAAGCCAATGCAGTAAGACCTCTTCCTCAGAGTCATCAGCCATGGTGATACAGCAAAGACAAGCAACCAAAAGAACCTCTGTACTCTGTGAAGACTACAGAAAATGGCCACAAAACCAAACTCAGGTGACCTTCATTTATACCAGTATCCTGGGTGGAGATATTAAAATTAATTTTTTTTCACCATTCCTTGTTTTCTGACGGTCCACCAAAAATGGACACACGGAAGCACAACGGAAGAAAAAACGGACACGGATCACGAACCAACGGAACCCCGTTTTGCGGACCTTGAAAAAATACTGTCGTGTGCATGAGGTCAAAGACATATTAATAGGGAACTTAGATTGTGAGCCCCATTGAGGACAGTTGGATGCTAATATCTGTGAAGCACTGTGGAATATGTAAGCGGTATATAATAAAATTGCCACATTCTTCACATTTGTAAAATGTAGACAACCACTTTAACAGATAAATCAGACCAAACATGGTTTTTAGTCTCTAACCATATATTCACATAGATCTGCATAAGTGCTGTAGACAGAAAATTATAGGAGATTTGTAATCAAGATTATTTGTATAGCTGTTTCATTATTTTACTTAAGATGCATTAGAGGAATGAAAAAATAATGTCCAATAGAATAAACTATTAGTTCCTTTGGTTAATGTTTAGAGCATGAAGAACTAATATGAACTAGGCACATCCCATATAATAAGCAAGTAAAATGTTGGTGTTATATTTTTATATGCTGAGATATTTATCACAAAGTTAAAAAAAAAAATTAAGTATAACTGCGATTAAATTTTTAATGTAGAGAGAAAGTGATATTATGTGTTTTTGTAATGCATTTTATTAGGGAAATGTGATTTTGTTATTATGAGAAGAAGAAAGGTGGGTTATTGGTGGCTCACCTGATCTATACAATGGGTAGGTGCTCTGGTTCTGAACTGACTCACCCAGTCAGAAAGGCGGTTTATAACAATAATGTATATAGTGAAGGACCGGCACTCTACATCTATCAGTAATGCTGAGTAAGCAGTATACACAGATGGTATTTAAAAATATGTATTTATTTTTATAAAAATACGTTTAAGAATGGAGCATAAAAATATAGAGGTTCTAAAGATGTATAAGTTCTAGAAGATGAAATTCAAAAAATATAAAATTCAAATAATATATATGGATCTTCTGAGGGATAAATGCAGCGTACTCAAGTTGTGTGTAATAGGTGTTTCTGGGTGATGTAGTGCAATAGACACTAACCTGGTACGGCTGACTCTCTGCAAGGGCAGGTGATGATAGAAAGTTTGTGACGCCAGTGCCAATTAGACTGTGGCACGCCGTTTGCTGATAGCAGGAATAAATGAGGAACCACGTGATGTTAAAACAGAACTCCAACTTTAGTAGTTTTCATATAGAGACATTTACGGAAGCGCAGTTCCTTTGCATACAGTTGATTTCTCAATACGGTCGATGCAGGCAATACAGATTTGAGCAAGGTGAATTCAGAGTGTGAAACACAGGACTTGCAGTACAGGAGCTTGCACTCTATTTCTGACTGATCCTGGGACATAGAAAATCTTCTCCAAGGCCCATTACCTTAATTCTGGCGTATATCCTTGGTTTTCTCTTTATAAAGTACCTCCTCTGTTATTTTGAGTACCTCTTGCTTTTCTGCGCTTTGCCTCTGGCTCTCTCAACTTCCTCAGACTCTAGAAACTTCTGAACTGTGGTCTAGACTGCTTCAGCATATATTTTCAGGAGGGGAACCTTCTCCTTGGATTTGGAACCCGGTTACAGGGACTGAAGCACCCTCTCCTGATCCGCAGGCTTCAGGCCTGGACTGGTCTCTGACATAGTCTAAGCTCCAGCTTCAGACTACAGGCTGCTGCTGTAGACAGGCACTTCCACTAGACTCTGGGCTAGACTACACACTCCTTTCCCTTCCTTGACTGGGCCTTATATAAACTAGGGCTCCCTAGCTCCCTCTAGTGACTAGAAGCTGGAATGACACCCCTAGCAGGCCTGTACTTGCAAGTTTCATAGTAACAGGGAAATACATGCATTACATTACATGACATTTTATAAAACTGACATATACCAACTTCCCCATAAGTAAGGGGGGACGACAGCACACCAAGTGACCTTTGGTAGTGACGGGTATTACAGTCCCCGTACACTACATAAAGTTCAAAAATTAATAGAATAAAAATATATAAGATAAAAATGTTGGTCTGCAATAGGCAGCGGTGGAGGTGCACAGTAAAAAATGCGCAGGGGAGAGTGTGACAATGCGGTGATTGTCTGGTGGTGACAATACAGTAGTTGTCTGGTGGTAATTTTCACCTTCTATAGGTACAATATATGGCTGTGTCCATTTGTGTACAGTTCATCACATAAAAAATTGTGAAAGTAAATATATATAGGCAGACCGGAAAGAGATAAATAGTGAAAAAATATATAAGCGAAAAAATATTTATATAGAAAAGTTTGTAACAGTCAGGTGCTGAGCTTAGTGTGGCGTCCCACACATTGGAAAAAGCTGCACCCTGACTGTGTACCTTCTTTGTGAGGTTTTAGATGTCCTGGCTGTTGGAGCGATCTCGATGCGCTCTGTTGTGTCTGTTTCCCGGTCTTCTCGGCGTGCCGCGTGGGTATGACGTCACTTCTTTGGCGTCTCGCTTGTCCTTGCCGGACTTGGTTGAAGATTTTCGCTGGTGGTCTTTGTCGGTTGTTAGGAAGCGCTTCCAGGGTAGAGTTCTTTTGGCAGGTATTAGAGGGAGGTCACCAGACGCGTTTCGAAGGACTTAGCTGCCTTCTTCATCAGTGGTAGCCCTCTGACTGCCGTGTATTGCCTTTTATGCTGCTGGTGGATCTTACAAAGACCATCGAAAATCTGGGTAAGTACTAGTCGGATATCTTCTTTTATTTACTCTTTATATACACATATATATATTTGCCTATTTTGCTGCTGATGGCAGTGTGGTGTCCTTACTGGTTTCATCTTAGTTCTATGGGTATTTCAATATTTGTGTTTGTTGCGGTGCCGTTGCGTTTTCTGCTGGATGTTCATTTCTATATGTGTGGGCCTGTTTGGGGACCCTGGTTTGGGTTCTATAGTTTTTCTTTTGACGCTCTGTATTTTCGGTGGTTTATTCTTTAATAATTTGTGATCTCTGATTTGAACTGGATTCTGTGCTTTGGGTTTTTCTGCGGTGTTGGGATTTTTCTGCAGTGTTGGGGCTTTTCTGCGGTATTTTGTCAGTGCGGTATGCTGTCCGTGTGTCCTTAGTGTCTAGGGGGCCTTCGTGTGATTTTTGTTACCCTGCGGTATTGTTGCGTTTTTTTCTGGTGCGTTTTTTTCTTCAATGGTGCGTTTTTTGGGTTGCAGTGGTCATAACTTTTTGGGGGTGTGAGGGGGGGGTTGTGTGTGTGGTGACTTTGGTGGCCAGTGGTGTGGGTGGTTGGGATGGTGCGTTCCGTTCTGGGTGTTTGTGAGGGAATAAATTTGTAGTGATGTGCTGGTTGTTCTGTTTGGTTTTTGCTCATTTTACTCAATTTGGTCCAGGATTTGGATGCGGTTTTTTGGGGATCCATTGGTGTTGTACTGTCTGTGGTGTGTATTTTGGATTACTGATGTCTGAGAATCCATGTTGGGGTTCTTGTGTTTTTGTTTGTATACTTTCTTGCGGAGCCGCTGCGTTTCTATGGTGCGTTTTTCCATGGTGCGTTTTTAGTGCGTTTTTCCAGTGATGCGTTTTTTTCGGTATATTTTGTGCAGGTTCTGGTGGTGTGTGTGTGCAGTGTCTAGGGTGCTCTCTAGTATGGTGCAGGTACTGTGGTTTTGTGTTTTGGGAACCTGGTGTGGTTTTTATTAGTGTTTGTGTACTTTCTAGCGGTGCTGCTGTGTTATTGGGGAGTGTGTGTGGGGTGGTGGCGCGTGTTAGGTGCTGGTTAGGGGATTGGACTCTTTGTTTGTGTAGTCCTATGTGGTTTTGCTCTTTTTGTCAATTTTGGATGCGGTTTTTGGGATCTAATTTTGGTTGGTGTTTTGTGTTCTGTCAGTGGTATGTTTATTTAGATTGCTGGTCGTGGTATCTGGGGGTCTATATTGGGATCTCTTGTGGCATCGCTGCGTGTTTTTGGATCCAATTGTGGGGTCCAATCTTGGGTTTTGCAGTTTCCGTTTGGCTTTGGAGTGGTGGGTTTCTCATCTTTGAGTGGTGTTTAGTGTGGGTTTTTCCTTTTTTTCTCTTTTTTCTTTTTCTTTTTTCTTCCTTTTTCCTCTGGCTTTGTGGGGTGGCGGCCACGTATCGAGTGTCAGTAGGGGTGCTGGTAGACAGCCGGACGCCTACTGCGAGTCAAACGGGGGCAGCCACTCTGGGATAGTTTATAGGAACCCAAAT
Source organism: Bufo bufo (assembly GCF_905171765.1). Taxonomy (NCBI): domain Eukaryota; kingdom Metazoa; phylum Chordata; class Amphibia; order Anura; family Bufonidae; genus Bufo; species Bufo bufo. Next base: position 461,185,476 of record NC_053389.1, on the reverse strand, counting down.
AGTTCGAAGTCAGCGTTTAGGCCTCCTGGTATGATTGTGTTGAACTCAAAAATGAATTTTGATTCAATACGGGACATCTTGGCTATGTGGTTTCCTCCTCTCCAGTCTGTTTTTACCTTTTCCAGTGCTGCAAATGATAGTCCAGATGGGTCTTGTTTGTGATGTGTTTTGAAGTGTTTGGAGAGTGAGTGAGTTTCAAAACCTTTTTTGATATTGTTTATATGTTCTGATATACGTTTTTTTAGAGTTCTTTTTGTTCTACCGATGTATTGTTTTTTACAGGGACAGGTGATGATGTAGATTAAGTTTGTGCTGCTGCAGGTGAGGAATTCTTTTATTTCATGTTCTAGTGTTGTGGTTGTAGATTGTACTCTCTCAGTTTTTTTCTGGAATGAGGTAATTTTACAGTTGGAGCATTGATTGCATCTGTAGAATCCTTTGAGTTTTTGCCATGTGCTCATTGTGAGATTTTGTTTTTTCTGTTGTGTTTTGACAGACGGTGCAATTTTCAGGCCTAAGTTTGGGGCCCTTGTGTATATGATGTGAGGTTTTGTGGAGATGGAAGGGCCTATCGTTTTGTCCTTTTGGATGTGGTGCCAATGGGTATTGATGATTTTTTCAATACTTTTGTGTTGTGAGCTGAAGGGTAGTATTAGCTTTGGGGTTTCATTTGTTTGTGTTTGTGTTTTTGGTTTGTTTTCGGGTTTGTCATTAAAGAATGAAGTTCTATTCAGTTTCCTTACCTTTGTGAGGGATGTCTCGATTTTGGTTGGAGGGTATTCTTTTTCAATGAATTGTGCTTTTAGTGTCTCAGCTTCCTTTTCAAATATGTCATCTTTAGTGCAATTGCGTCTCAGGCGTCTAAATTGGCTCTCAGGTATATTGTTGAGCCATCTTGGGAGGTGGCAGCTGGAGTAGAGAATAAAACTGTTTTTTGCTGTTGGTTTATGGAAGGTGCAGCATGTGAGTTTATTGTTTTCTACTTTGATGTTTAAATCCAAGAATTCTATTTCTGTTTTGTTTATATTGGCTGTGAATTGTAGGTTTATTTGGTTGTTGTTTATTTCTTCCAGGAATTTTTTCAAGTCAGTTTCACTTTTCCGCCAAATGAAGACCACGTCATCGATGTAACGTTTCCATAGCACCAGATCCGTCCCTAGCCGATGCAGTATATGGTCATCCTCCCATTGTGACATGAAAAGGTTTGCGTAGCTAGGGGCGAATCTGGTGCCCATGGCTGTGCCCCTGGTTTGTAGGTAGTAGGCGGAGTCAAAGGAAAAGTAGTTGTGCCCTAGGATTAGTTCCACACCCTCGGCTATGTAGCCTATTTGGGCTTTTTTGAATTCGTTACTCTTTTCTAGTTGCATTGTCATTGCTTCAATCCCGTGTTTGTGGTCTATTATTGTGTATAGAGACTGGACGTCTAGGGTGCCCAGGATCCAGTTTGGGTTGTACTCTAAGGTTTCCATTATTTTAATTATCTGTGTGCTGTCTTTAATGTATGTGTTTGTGTTTTTGACAACTGGTTGGAGTAATCTGTCAATGTGTTGTGAAAGGTTTGATGTGAATGATCCAATGCCGGAAATTATTGGGCGACCTGGTGGGTTCTCTAAACTTTTGTGAACTTTGGGTAGGCAATAAAATATGGGGAGTCTTTGTTGTGTATTTAGGATGAATTTGGCTTCTTGTTCAAGTAAAAAATCGTTGTCTAGTCCTTTCTGGCAGTAGTCTATCAGTATTTGGCTGTATGAGTTAATGGGGTCTTTGCTGAGTTTCTGATATGTGGTGTTGTCTGACAGTAGTCTGAGGCATTCCGTTTCGTATTGTCCTTTGTCTAAAACTACAGTTGCTCCACCTTTGTCTGCGGGGCGGATAATGATATCTTTCTGTATTTGTAGTTGTTTGATTGCATGGATTTCTTGGTTGGATAGGTTATTTCTGATTTTTTTATTCTTATGTTTTAATCGTCTGATGTCGGATTCTACGCACTTTCTGAATGTAGCTATTTCTTGGCTGATTTCTTGTCTGGGGAATTTGGTTGATTTAGGTTTTAGTTCTGTGTGTTTGTGGGTTGTGACTGTTGTTGTGTTTGATATGATTGGATTTTTCATGAAGTATTTTTTTAAGCAAAGTTTTCTGATGAATTTTTCTATTCCAATGAATGTGTGGAATTTGTCTATTTTTGTAGTTGGGGCAAATTTTAATCCTTTGTTTAGGAGGTTCAGTTGTGGTGGTGTCAGATTTTTTGTGCTGAGGTTTATTACTGTGTTGTTGTCATTTTTTGTGATTATTGGTTCTTCTAATATCTGTTGGGGTATCTTCTTTTTTCGTTGTCTTCTCCGTGTCTTGTTCTTTCTTCTTGTGTCTGTTGTTTGTGGTGTTGTCTCCGTGGGTTCTCTTGTCAGTAGTTGTGGTTCGTGTGTTGGTACTGTGTTTGTGGAGATTTGTACTATTGGCGTGGTGTGTGTTCTTGGTTGTAGTATTCTTGTTTGTTTCTCAGATTGTATTGGTGTGCAGATGGGGAGGGGGGGCGTTGTGTTCTCGGTGGGGAAGGGTGTGTTGTCTTCCTGGTTCGTGGCCTGTGGTGGGGGGGGGGGTTTTGTCTAAAAAATGCTCATTGGATAGGATTTCAAATCGGTTGGTGGTCGGAATATTGTGGATTGATTGTGTTATTTCAGGCTCATTTTGGTCTAATTGTCTATTACTTTCTTGTGGGAGCTTTTTTATGGTGTGAACTTTGTCAAATGTGTATCTGAGTTTTTTTATTTTCCTGTCCATGATTTCTTGTTCTAATTTATCTAGGCTTTTGCAGAGTCTGTCTTGCCATGTGTTGTATTCCTCATCCTTTGGCAGTTGCTCTATTGTTTCCTTTATGTTTGTGATTTTTTCAGTGGTTTCGTTTAATATTTGGGTTCTTCTCTGTATAATCATTTGTGTAAGGTTAGTGGATTGGGCCATCAGGAAGGTTTCCCATTCTTTGGTAAATTCTGCATTGCAGAGGTCTTGCGCTGGGAGTTTTATTAATTGTAAGCCTTTGGGGATTCTATTGTTTTTAATGCAGTATTCCAAGGATTTGATTTCCCAATTTTGGCGGAGTTGTTTATGGAGTAGGGATTCTAATTCTCTAAATATTTCGCTAGTGGATCTGTCATTGCTTATTTCAATATTCCCTGTTTCAAATGTGAATTGCTCTACTCTGAGTCTCTTGCTCTCAGCATAATTCCAGATATCCATTGTAAAAGGTCTGGGAGCAACACCAATATGGGTGAGTGTAATTTTGAGAAGAAGAAAGGTGGGTTATTGGTGGCTCACCTGATCTATACAATGGGTAGGTGCTCTGTTTCTGAATTGACTCACCCAGTCAGAAAGGCGGTTTATAACAATAATGTATATAGTGAAGGACCGGCACTCTACATCTATCAGTAATGCTGAGTAAGCAGTATACACAGATGGTATTTAAAAATATGTATTTATTTTTATAAAAATACGTTTAAGAATGGAGCATAAAAATATAGAGGTTCTAAAGCTGTATAAGTTCTAGAAGATGAAATTCAAAAAATATAAAATTCAAATAATATAAATGGATCTTCTGAGGGATAAAGTTCAAAAATTAATAGAATAAAAATATATAAGATAAAAATGTTGGTCTGCAATAGGCAGCGGTGGAGGTGCACAGTAAAAAATGCGCAGGGGAGAGTGTGACAATGCGGTGATTGTCTGGTGGTGACAATACAGTAGTTGTCTGGTGGTAATTTTCACCTTCTATAGGTACAATATATGGCTGTGTCCATTTGTGTACAGTTCATCACATAAAAAATTGTGAAAGTAAATATATATAGGCAGACCGGAAAGAGATAAATAGTGAAAAAATATATAAGCGAAAAAATATATATATAGAAAAGTTTGTAACAGTCAGGTGCTGAGCTTAGTGTGGCGTCCCACACATTGGAAAAAGCTGCACCCTGACTGTGTACCTTCTTTGTGAGGATTTAGATGTGCTGGCTGTTGGAGCGATCTCGATGCGCTCTGTTGTGTCTGTTTCCCGGTCTTCTCGGCGTGCCGCGTGGGTATGACGTCACTTCTTTGGCGTCTCGCTTGTCCTTGCCGGACTTGGTTGAAGATTTTCACTGGTGGTCTTTGTCGGTTGTTAGGAAGCGCTTCCAGGGTAGAGTTCTTTTGGCAGGTATTAGAGGGAGGTCACCAGACGCGTTTCGAAGGACTTAGCTGCCTTCTTCATCAGTGGTAGCCCTCTGACTGCCGTGTATTTTTGAACTTTATCCCTCAGAAGATCCATATATATTATTTGAATTTTAGATTTTTTGAATTTCATCTTCTAGAACTTCTACATCTTTAGAACCTCTATATTTTTATGCTCCATTTTTAAACGTATTTTTAAAAATAAATACATATTTTTAAATACCATCTGTGTATACTGCTTACTCAGCATTACTGATAGATGTAGAGTGCCGGTCCTTCACTATATACATGATTTTGTTATTAGTAAACTTTATGTAATGACCCTTAGCAACCCTCTAACTGAAGTTTGCTAAGGAGAAGCTGTTTTTGGCATAGTACTGAGCACCGAAGACACTGGATAACAGTATAATAAAGAAGCTTCTCTGCCTGGCTGGTCTCCGTGTCCTAGCCTCTGCCACCTTTTTTCAGCCCCTCTAAATATAAATAAATATATAAATGTAATAGCGCTTAATAAAACTAATATTACATACCTCCTTGCAGTTTATCTTCTGTCAGTGCTCTCCTTTATCTTCCTACTGTGTTTCTGGTAAGCGTTATGAAGAATGGGAGAGGAGCATAGCTCCAGCTTTCAGCACTGACAGTAGGTGTTCCTGTATAGTTACTGTAAGTGCTAAATACTGGCAATGGCGCTCACCTCTTGGAACATAAGACAGGAATGGGACTGCGCAGGGCACTGCTGGCAATAAATATACAAGACCATAGTACAATTACTGTCAGTGTTGAACTCTGTAGCCCCGTTTCTCTCTATCTTACCAACGGCAACCAGAGATGGTCTGTAAAGGTGGAGGAGACTGCTGCTGCCAGCAATCAACACTGGCAAAAGGTAAAATGTCTGCAGGGAAGCATGTCACATTTTTAGTCAGCCTTAGGCTACATGCACACGACCGTTGTATGTTTTGCAGTCTGCAAATTGCGGATCCGTAAAAATACAGATGGCGTCCGTGTGCACTCCGCAATTTGCGGAACAGCACGGACAGCCATTGATATAACTGCCTATTCTTGTCCGCAAAACGGATAAGAATAGGACAGGTTATATATTTTTTTGCGGACCACGGAACGGAGCAAAGGATGCGGACAGCACACGGAGTGCTGTCCGCATCTTTTGCGGCCCCATTGAAGTGAATTGGTCCGCATCCAAGCCGCAAAAACTGCGGCTCGGATGCGGACCAAAACAACAGTCGTGTGCATAAGGCCTTACTGCAAATATAGGGAGGCATGTATGAGTTAAGGAGGAATAACTGGGACAGGGAGAACAGAGGCAGGCTGAGAAGCCTGTGCATCATATAGATATCTGGCATCTTTAGCATTCAGTGGAATGCTGAAGATGGATTCTCCTTAACAACCTTCAATTAGAATGTTGCTAAGGGGTTACTTTAAATATAGTTTACAATAAAAACTAACATATTTCCATAATATTGTATTACAAAAACACACTCACTGTTCCTACTCATAAAAAAATGACAGTTACACATAAAGCTTTAGCTGATTAGGGTATGTTCACATGTGGCAGATTTGTTGCAGACATTTCTGAGACTCTCAAATTCATTTAAACGAGGGTGGAGAAGTCATCAATATGTTAGTCCCAGAAAACGTATTTAATAATTGTAAGTCACCAAGGGCAAACATTTATCAGAAAGTATGTATGTGGAAGGCTGTAGAGGGCACAGTGTTCTTATGGTTCCATATCATAATGTTATGCCACATGTAAGCTAAGTGCCACCTAATGGTGTCCCTATACCATCCTGCAATATTTCTAGGTGAGAATACTGGCATCTGATAAGAATTATCTTTGTGCACTCATATTCAGGGCACAAGAAGGGACAGTATGGGACAGTTTTAAGAAAGTTTAATTGTCAGAGGGTGACACTCTTTTGAATATCACAATTTACTGTAGCATGTCAAAACATGATTTCTCTTCCTCATCTCTTGCAGCAAGTAGCTACTTCTTTCAACCATTCTGTGGCCAATAAAATTGACATTTTTTTTTATATAAAATGAGTATTTAAATTCATTATTTTTTATATTAAACTGCTACATAATGTCAGTCAAGCATTATGATTTGGTTCTCTCCGACTGTGCTAAAAAATAACTAGAAATGAAGTAATTGACCTTGTTGCTCACTGAATTGTACAATGCTTTGCTTCCCACTGTTCTTTGCCTCTCACTTTACACTTCTTGAAAGGCATGACCTTTGCAGGGGATATTATTTTCCAACAGAGACTAAGCTGTGTGAACCAAAGCCAATATTAAATAAGGGTGCAGCTGTACAGGAGCCAAACATATGTACAGTTAAGAACTAGCTAGTACTATATAATTAAATTGACAGGGGTTTATCCAGTGTTCATCAAAGTAAAGCAGGTAGTTTAATAGTACAGAAGTTCAAGTTATTGTGCTGTCTCTTTAGCTAAAAAATTAACACATTCTGTAGGCAGTGCTACAAGGATATAGTGGAGGATAATTGTGATTTTAAAGATATATTTTATGGCGTTCCTTATACAGTAAGACTAACCTGTTTCCTCTATTCTCTATGTCAGTACAATTATACCGATACCACATTTATATAGTTTTTCTAGTGCTTTAATACTGGGGGGGGGGGGGGAACTAACGTTGGGAAAAAAAAATCTATGAATCGCCACATTCTGATCCCCATAACTATTTTTTATATATTTTCATTTATGGAGCTGTATGAGAGCTCATTTTTGTGGGGTAATCTGTACTTTTTATTGATAGCATTTTCGAGAAAATATGCCTTTTTGATCACTTTTTATTGCATTTTTTGGGAGGTAAAGTGTAGAAAAAAACAGCAAATAACCCATTTAGATTATTTTTTCTGCTATGGCATTCACCATACAGAATAAATACATTTATATTTTAATAGTTTGGGCATTTTGGGATGTTTATTTATGTTTATTTTTATAATGTGGAAAGGGGGATGAGTTGGATTTTAATATTTTTAAATTGTAAAAATTTGTAAGCCTTCTAGGGGACCTGAATGTGGTGTCATAAGATTGCCTCTTCTATATGCTACTGTTATTTAATACAGTAGTATATGGGAAATTCAGTATATTCCAATGCAGCCCTGCTACCTGGTGGCCTACATTGCAATATACCTGTAATAGGCCTGGTAGCCTCACACAGGTTCCAGTCTATCATCACCAATGAACAGATTGCCTGATCTCAGCACAGGAAAGCTGTTCGGGCCCACGGAGTGCAGCACTCCAGAGGAAAGCCACCACAGATGCTGTGGTCGCAATTAACAACGACATCTGAAGAGTTAAATGTCTGTTATCTGTGTTATTGCTGAATGCTATGTCTGCTGTGTAAAAAAGCAGGCTCCCTGTGGCTATGGTGCCCGTTCAGCTCCGAAGTGGGCACCATCTTTAAAGAGACAACATCATCCATACATATATATAACGTATGTCATAAAAAAGTTAATGGAAACATAAAACCAAACACATAAAAGTAAAAGAGCTGCAATGAGGTCTGCTATAGTTCCTCTAGTCAGCCACACAACTATATAAAATGCTAATTTCCAAGTTGAACAATGTGACAGATTTAAAACTTTAAATGATATTCATACAAAGACTTATCACTCATTTCTAGAGTTGAGCGGACACCTGGATGTTCGGGTTCCACGAGTTCGGCCGAACTTGAAAAAAAAGTTTGGGTTCGGGACCCGAACTTGACCCGAACTTGACCCCGAACCCGAAGTCAATAGGGACCCGAACTTTTGGGCACTAAAATGGCTCTAAAATATTCCTGGAAAGGGCTAGAGGGCTGCAAAAGGCATCAAAATGTGCTTAAGATCATGACAACTGTTCTGCAAACAAATGTGGATAGGGAAATTACTTAAAATAACATAAAATACAGAGAAATGTAAAATAACAATCTGGATCTAGGAGTAGGAGGTTGAGGAGTCGGTGGATGGGTGCATGTGGCGGTGTAGGTTGACGTGGCGTGTAGGTGGAAGCGGCGGTGAAGGAAGAATAGGTAGCCAACACTGATTTGTGCTATTTTTTATTTTTAAATTGGGGTATCACCCCTGTATGTAAGGGGGTATCTCACACGGTCTGAACCAGTGTAGGCCTGAAATAAATATATCTTTTCACAAAAAGGATGTATTTCAAATGACTGTATTTCAAATGCCTAATTCAAACCCCTATATGTATAGTGGGGATCACACACGCCCTGAATCAGTGAAGGCCTGAAGTAAATATATCTTTGCACAATAAGGCTGTATTTCAAATGACTGTATTTCAAATGCCTAATTCAAACCACTGTATGTAGAGGTAGTATCTCAGAGGGCCTGAACCTCTGTAGAACTGAAGTAAATATATCTTTACAGAAAATGGCTGTATTTCAAATGGCTGTATTTCAAATGCCTGATTCAAACCCCTGTATGTAGTGGGGTATCTCACACGGTCTGAACCTGTGTAGGCCTGAAGTAAATATATCTTTGCACAAAAAGGCTGTATTTCAAATGACTGTATTTCAAATACCTAATTCAAGCCCCTGTATGTAGAGGTAGTATCTCAGAGGGCCTGAACCTCTGTAGGCCTGAATTCAATACAGTATTGGTGCACCAAATGGCAGTATTTAAAATCTCTGAATGTAACCCAAATGTATTAAGGGTGTATCTCACAATGACATCTGCATCAAAGGCTGCCAACTAAATTTTTGGAGCCCAAATGACTGTTAGTTTAACAACTGAATTTGACAGCAGTATATAAGCCTGTAATTTCACACATGCTGATGCTGCAAGGCCTGAAAATAGTGTTTTTTGTCAAATAAGTGTGTTGTTCAAACCCCAGAAAATGATGGGTGTATTTCTAGCTTAAATTGCACACTGACTTAGGCCTCATGCACACGACCGTATTTTTTCACGGTTCGCAAAACGGGGTTCCGTTGGTCACAGGGTTCCGTTGGTCCGTGATCCGTGACCGTTTTTTCGTCCGTGGGTCTTCCTTGGTTTTTGGAGGATCCACGGACATGAAAAAAAAGTTGTTTTGGTGTCCGCCTGGCCGTGCGGAGCCAAACGGATCCGTCCTGAATTAAATGCAAGGCAATGGGGACGGATCCGTTTGACGTTGACACAATATGGTGCAATTTCAAACGGATCCGTCCCCCATTGACTTTCAATGTAAAGTCAGGAGTTAATATACCATAGGATCGGAGTTTTCTCCAATCCGATGGTATATTTTAACTTGAAGCGTCCCCATCACCATGGGAACGCCTCTATGTTAAAATATACTGTCGGATATGAGTTAGATTGTGAAACTCATATCCGACAGTATATTCTAACACAGAGGCATTCCCATAGTGATGGGGACGCTTCTAGTTAGAATATACTACGAACTGTGTACATGACTGCCCCCTTCTGCCTGGCAGCACCCGATCTCTTACAGGGGGCTGTGATCCGCACAATTAACCCCTCAGGTGCTGCACCTGAGGGGTTAATTGTGCATATCATAGCCCCCTGTAAGAGATCAGGGGCTGCCAAGCAGCAGGGGGCAGACCCCCCTCCCTCCCCAGTTTGAATATCATTGGTGGCCAGTGTGCGGCCCCCACCCCCGGCCCCCCCTCCCTCCCTCTATTTCATTATCATTGGTGGCCAGTGTGCGGCCTCCCCCGGCCCCCCCTCCCTCCCTCTATTGTAATATCATTGGTGGCCAGTGTGCGGCCTCCCCCGGCCCCCCCTCCCTCCCTTTATTGTATTATCATTGGTGGCCAGTGTGCGCCCCCCCGGCCCCCCTCCCTCTATTGTATTATCATTGGTGGCCAGTGTGCGCCCCCCCTCTCCCTTTATTGTAATATCATTGGTGGCCAGTGTGCGGCCTCCCCTCTCCACCCCCCCCCCCCCGATCATTGTGGCAGAAGAGTTCCGATCGAAATCCCAGTTTAATCGCTGGGGCTCCGATCGGTAACCATGGCAACCAGGACGCTACTGCAGGCCTGGTTGCCATGGTTACTTAGCAATATTACAATATTAGAAGCATCATACTTACCTGCTGCTCTGTCTGTGACCGGCCGGGAGCTCCTCCTACTGGTAAGTGACAGGTCTGTGCGGCACATTGCTTAATGATCTGTCCCTTACCAGTAAGAGGAGCTCCCGGCCGGTCACAGACAGTGCAGCAGGTAAGTATGATGCTTCTAATATTGTAATATTGCTAAGTAACCATGGCAACCAGGCCTGCAGTAGCGTCCTGGTTGCCATGGTTACCGATCGGAGCCCCAGAGCGATTAAACTGGGACTCCGATCGGAACTCTCCGCTGCCACCAATGATCGAGGGGGGAGGGGGGAGGCCGCACACTGGCCACCAATGATATTAATACAATAGAGGGGGGGCCGGGGGGGCCGCACACTGGCCACCAATGATAATACAATAAAGGGAGGGAGGGGGGGCCGGGGCCACCAATGATATTACAATAGAGGGAGGAGGGGCCGGGGGGGCCGCACTGGCCACCAATGAAATTAAAACTGGGGAGGGAGGGGGGTCTGCCCCCTGCTGCCTGGCAGCCCCTGATCTTTTATAGAGGGCTATGATATGCACAATTAACCCCTCAGGTGCAGCACCTGAGGGGTTAATTGTGCGAATCACAGCCCCCTGTAAGAGATCGGGTGCTGCCAGGCAGCAGGGGGCAGTCATGTACACAGTTCGTAGTATATTCTAACTAGAAGCTTCTCCATCACTATGGGAACGCCTCTGTGTTAGAATATACTGTAGGATATGAGCTTTCACGAAGTGAAAACTCATCTCTGAAAAAGCTTTTATGCAGACGGATCTTTGGATCCGTCTGTATGAAAGTAACCTACGGCCACGGATCACGGACGCGGATGCCAATCTTGTGTGCATCCGTGTTCTTTCACGGACCCATTGACTTGAATGGGTCCGTGAACCGTTGTCCGTCAAAAAAATAGGACAGGTCCTATTTTTTGGACGGACAGGAAACACGTATCACGGATGTGGCTGCAAAACGGTGTCCGTGGAAAAATCGGAAACTGCACCGTTTTGCAGCTGCATCCGTGATACGTGTTTCCTGTCCGTCCAAAAAATAGGACCTGTCCTATTTTTTGGACGGACAACGGTTCACGGACCCATTCAAGTAAAAAAAAAAACGGAAAACGGCACAACGGCCACGGATGCACACAACGGTCGTATGCATGAGGCCTAATACAGATATTGAAGATTGCACAAAAAGTCTTTTTTTTGCTAACAGAATATGAATGCTGTATATATTAAACTTGAATTTAACACTTGCAGATCTGGCAAATACTGTTTTTTGAAAAAAAAAATTGTGTTTTTCAAACCCCAGAAAATGATGGGTGTATTTCTAGCTTAAATTGCACACTGACTAATACAGATATTGTAGATTGCCCAAAAAGTATTTTTTTGCTAACAGAATATGAATGCTGTATATATTAAACTTGAATTTAACACTTGCAGACCTGGCAAATACTGTTTTTTTTTTTTTTAAGTGTTTTTCAAACCCCAGAAAATGATGGGTGTATTTCTACCTTACATTGCACACTGACTAATCCAGATGTTGTAGTTTGCCCCCAAAAATTGGTGATTTGCAATGTCACCAAAAGCTCAGATGCAGTGCTGGTGCACTGAACATGCATAAAATGGTCGCCGCCGCCACCCACCTAACTAACAGAATTCTAAAAGTTTGTATTTTTGGTCAATGAGCTCAGGGCAGGGTAAAACGATAGTGCCCTGCACCCACACAACTATTTGTCTGTAGATCGCTGAGTTACATTCTCTCCTATGCCTGAAATCACAAGTCCAGCAGCATCCTCTCCCTACACTTGTAACAGCACAGTGACGTGCAGCGCTACGTGACCCAAGCTTATATAGGGACTGGGTCACATGCTGCACTGGCCAATCACAGCCATGCCATTAGTAGGCATGGCTGTGATGGCCTCTTGGGGCAAGTAGTATGACGCTTGTTGATTGGCTGCTGTGCAGCCTTTCAAAAAGCGCCAAGAAAGCGCCGAACACCGAACCCAAACTTTTATGAAAATGTTCGGGTTTGGGTCCGGGGTCCAAAAATCTTAAAGTTCGGGTTCGCTCAACCCTTCTCATTTCTTCTAACCGAGGTTTTCTCACAAGACCCACAATGTCCACCACATTAATGTCCTCTATCTCCAAAATCCACCCTAATGGATGCTCATTGAGGTCAAATTTCCCAAGCTTGCACAGCACAGTGAGTTGCCTCCAGGTCCTTACTGCAGAGTAGTTGAAATTATGGAGAAACTTAAAAAGGGAAAAAGGCCTTGCTCCATTCTGGTTAAAAACAGTATCCCCACTATTTTATTTAAACTTACAGACTAATCATCTTTTATATAGACACGTAGAATAAAAGCTGTTAGTATCTGACCTGTTTCACCATTCTGGCTTATTCATGAATTGAGCAATAAGTCTGCATATAGACATTGATTAGCTGACACATTGTTATCTAATCTGAGCTCCGAGACAAATAACATTCTATTATTATGATTATTATTATTTATTATTTTTAAAGCGCCATTCATGCTATGGCTCTGTACATATAATAAGGGTTATACATACATAATACAGACAATTGCACTAAGCATGAATAAGACGAGTTACAGACTAGCACAGAAGGAGAGAGGGCCCTGCCCTTGAGGGCTTAAAATCTACAAGGTATGGAGGAAGGACACAGTAAGTGAGGGTGAAGTTGGTCATGACGGTATAGCAACAGCGGGGTCACTTGTAGGCTTGTCAGGTGGGTTTTCAGGTTTCTTTTGAAGGATTCCACTGTAGGTGAGAGTCTGATATGTTGAGAAGAGAGTTCCAGAGTATGGGGGATGCACGGTAAAATTCTTGGAGGAGGGTATGGGAAGTAGAGATGAGCGAATCAAAGCTGACAAAGTGGAATTCGATCTGAATTTCAGGAAAAATTCGATTCGCAACAAATTTGAATTTCCTCGCGCTTCGTGGTAACGAATCGCAATTTTCCTAAAATGTTGGCTACACATGTGAGGACTTAGGACATGGGGCAAGGAGCTCTGGGAAGGCAGGATCACCCAGATTGACATGCCTGCATGCAGCCAATCAACAGCCAGCCAGCCTTGTGATGTCACAGCCCTTTAAATATGGCTTCCATTTTAGATTCTGCCATTTTCCAGCGTTCGGTGTGCAGGGACAGATATGTGAAGGCACTAGGGACAGCAATTGGAAAAACCTCATTGTGGAAAAATAAGACAAAAAATTTATAAGTGCAGGGAAAGGATAGGGAGGAATCATTTCACAGCATCTTAGTGCAGTGAGAGACATCAGAAGTCGCTAGGGACGTTGATAGGAAAGCGATTTACAAGTGCAGTGAAAGATTATTTGGGCATCCAAATAGCCATTAGACAGCTCTGTCATTCCAGCTATTTGTTTGTTATTGGGCTGCAAGTGTTATGTTGAAAAGCCTTTAGTGCAGGGGTGGTCAACCTTACAGACACAAAGAGCCAAAAAAAAAAAACGTATGACTGCCAGGAGCCACAAGCTATACATTTACACAAATATGCGTGCACACGACAGTATTGCAATTGAGTTTTTAAACATTTAAAAGTGTATTTAAACTACCTTTCCTACCTGTAATGTAGACAGCTTTAGTGAGACTTCTGGCAATCTTTGTTTTTCACAATGTGTTTTAAATCTGGCTTGTATTTAGTCCGCCTCATGCTCAGATGACCGCCCCATGCACAGATGACCACCTCTTTGCACAGATGACCGACCCATGCACAGATGACACCCTCATGCTTGAATGACCCTCTCACCCCCATTCTGAGATCATTTGTGTGGGGGTGATTTGACATATCGCAGATGTGAACATGAGGTGTCTGATTTTAGTTGTCTTATGTGGGCACTGCGGGGGCTTATTTTGTGGGTCTGATGAGGATTTTGGGGTCTTATCTGAGCTGGCACCCCCCTCGATACTTTAAAAAAAATTGTACCCCCTCACAGTAGTATTGCCCTTATTGTACAACCTTCAAATTAGTTTTGTACAGATGTGTGCCCCCTCACAGTAATTATGCCCACATTGTGCCCTCTCACAGTAGTTATGCCCTCTGTGCCCCTTTCACAGTTGTAATACCCTCTTTGTGCCCCCTTCATACTAATAATGCACATTGTGCCCCCTTCATACTAATAATGCACATTGTGCCCCCTTCACAGTAATATCCATTGTGCCCCCATAATAGTTGTAATGCCCACCAGTGATGGCCAGTTCGCAGTGTTCGCCAGCGAACACATGCGATCTGCCATCATAACTGACAAGTCCGGCGAGGCACAGGTAAGTCCTTACCTGTGCCTGTGCGCGAGCCGGTCTGAAATAAAAAAATGCGGTCTCCGGGAGCAGGCAGTTCCGAGTATAGTTTTCTCGGAATCTCCTGCTCCCGGAGACCGCATTTCTTTTCAGACCGGCTCGCGCACAGGTAAGGACTTACCTGTGCCTCGCCGGACTTGTCAGTTAAGATGGCAGATCGCATGTGTTCGCTGGTGAACACTGCGAACTGGCCATCACTGATGCCCACTGTGCTAGTAATGCCCTCTGCCCCCCCTCCATAGTAGAAATCCCCATTGTGCCCCCTTCACAGTAATAATGCCCACTGTGCCCATTCACAGTAATAATACCCAGTGTGTCCCCTTCACAGTAATAATGCCCACTGTGCCCCCTTCACAGTAATAGTGCCCCCCTTCATTGTAGTAATTCCCTCTGGCTCTGTGCCACCTCCATAGTAGAAATGCTAATTGTGCCCCCTTCACATTAGTAATGCTATCTGTGCCCCCTCCATAGTAGCAATGCCTTCTGTGCCCCCTCCATAGTAATAAAGACCTCTGTGCCCCCTCCATAGTAATAAAGTCCTCTGTGCCCCCTCTGTATTATAAACAAAGAAATACAGTAAATATTCACCTTGTCCTGCTCCTGAAGCTCACAGTCCTCTCTCCCCTGTAGGCACAGATCGCTCTGCAGCAGTGTGTGGGCGGAGCCTATGCAGATTACCAGGATACAGGCTCTGCCCACACATGTCGGCAGTGCGATCCGTGTCTGCCGGCTGAATGGTGAAGCAGGGAGAACTCTTCCTGCTCAACCATTCACATCGACGCCAGCCTGAAGGAGTGGAGGAGCGCAGGGAGCAGAGCGGTGAGTGACAGGACTAAAGCTGCCTGCACTCCAGCAATGAGCGCCTCCATCTGTATTGATGTAAGCACTCATTGCTTCTGTGTTCGGGCACCTCCTGAGAGCGGCACCTACGGCAGACAGCCCTCATTCCCCCCTTAGCACACCACTGGAGAGCGCTGCTGAAACAAGCGCAAAGTAGAGGATTAGCTGGCACGCTCCCCTGCGAGCAGCATATGTAGACAAGAGAGTAAGAGCTGGCCTTACCGCTCCCCTGTGAGACGCACATAAAGATGCAAGGAGCCGCAGGTTGGCCACCCCTGCTTTAGTGGCTTATATCTTAGTATCTTTAGTAACTTACATCAGTACTACAAGAAAAATATATACGCATTTCACTTCTGCAGTTTTTTATGGTGAAAGCGTATAGGGGAGTATTTCAGTAAAAAAAAGAAAAAATATAAACACTGCACTGTTGCAGTTTTTTCTGGTGAAAGCGTATTTCAGTACTACAAGAAAAATGTATACACGCTTCACTCTTTAAGTTTTATCTGGTCAAAGCGTATAGGGTCGTATTTCAGTACTACATGAAAAATATATTCTCAGTGCATTTCTGCAGTTAATTCTGGTGAAAGCGTATAGTGGCCTATTTCAGTCCAACAAGAAAAATATATTCTCAGTTCACTTCTGCAGTTATTTGTGTTGAAAGCGTATAAAGGCGTATTACAGTAAAAAAAGAAAAATATATACACACTGCACTGTTGCAGTTATGTCTGATCAAAGTGTATAGGGGCATATTTCAGAACAACAACAACAAGTATATTCTCAGTGCATTTCTGCAGTTATTTCTGGTGAAAGCGTTTAGTGGCCTATTTCAGTCCAACAAGAAAAATATATTATCAGTTCACTTATGCAGTTATTTGTGTTGAAAGCATATAGGGGCGTATTACAGTAAAAAAAGAAATATATATATGCACTGCACTGTAGCATTTATTTCTAGTGAAAGCGTATAGGGGCGTATTTCAGTACTACAAGAAAAATATATTCTTAGTGCATTTCTGCAGTTAATTCCGGTGAAAGCATATAGTGACCTATTTCAGTCCAACAAGAAAAATATATACTCAGCTTACTTCTGCAGTTATTTGTGTTGAAAGCATATTGTCACGAGGGTGTCAAGAGCCACGTCTGACTCCGTTATACCCGGGGTCAGGAAGTCGCAGCGGGTGGCTGCACTCTCTATGTCTAAAGATCGTGCTGTTACTTAATGGTAGCTTTCTGTGTTTGCCTTGCAATCCTTTTTGTCTCACTCAGGGATCAGTAGCTTCTTCTCCTCATCTGTTTCTTGTCCGGCACTCCCAACCTCTTTATATTCCCCTCTCCCACTTCTCTGGTTGCCAGATATAGAGCTTCCTGCCTGGACTTCTATACTGACCCACTGGAGCTGTGTAGCTTTTATTCCTGGTTGTCGTACCAGAGAATTACCCTCCGGATCCCTGTTGGTCTTTTGTTGTCCGTTGTTGTCGCCCACCTGGGATTATATGTTTCGTCACTATTGTCTGTCATCTCCCTGGTGTTGCCCTTTAGTGTTAGTGGTGCGGACTAGTGTTCCCACCGCCCTATTCACTACTTAGGGCTCATCTTAAGGAAAGCCAGGTTTAGGCACGTGATCGGCGTATGGGTGAAAAACCCATCTAGGGACGTCAGGGCAGTCAGGTTCCAGCCTCAAGGTGAGTTAGGGGTCATCATCTTTCCCTCTCCCTTGGACGGGGCCTTCCCTATTTCAGTAATACAAGAAAAATATATTCTCAGTTCAATTCTGCAGTTATTTCTGTTGAAACGGTATAGGGAAGTATTACAGAAAAAAAAGGGAAATAAGTATGCACTGCACTGTTGCAGTTATTTCTGGTGAAAGCGTATAGGGGTGTATTTCAGTTCTACAAGAAAAATATATTCTCAGTGCATTTCTGCAGTTAATTCTGGTGAAAGCATATAGTGGCCTATTTCAGTCCAACAAGAAAAACATATTCTCAGTTCACTTCTGCAGTTATTTGTGTAAAAAGCGTATAGGGGCGTATTACAGTAAAAAAATTAAAATATATACGCACTGCACTGTTGCAGTTATTTCTTGTGAATGAGTATAGGGGCATATTACAGTAAAATAATAAAAATATATATGCACTTCACTCATTCATTTTTTTCTGGTCAAAGCGTATATGGTTGTATTCCAGTACAAAAAGAAAAATATATTGTCAGTGCATTTCTGCAGTTAATTCTGGTGAAAGCGTATAGTGGCTTATTTCAGTCCAACAACAAAAATATATTCTCAGTTTACTTCTGCATTTATTTATTTTGAAAATGTATAGGGGAGTATTACAGTAAAAAAAAGAAAAATATATACACACTGCACTGTTGCAGTTGTGTCTGGTCAAAGCATATAGGGTCATATTCCAGTACAAAAAGAAAAATATATTCTCAGTGCATTTCTGAAGTTAATTCTGGTGGAAGCGTATAGTGGCCTATTTCAGACCAACAAGAAAAATATATGTTCAGTTCACTTCTGCATTTATTTATTTTGAAAATGTATAGGGGAGTATTACAGTAAAAAAAAGAAATATATATACGCACTGCACTGTTGCAGTTGTGTCTGGTCAAAGCATATAGGGTCGTATTCCAGTACTACAAGAAAAATATATTCTCAGTGCATTTCTGCAGTTAATTCTAGTGGAAGCGTATAGTGGCCTATTTCAGACCAACAAGAAAAATATATGCTCAGTTCACTTCTGCATTTATTTCTGTTGAAAGCGTATAGGGGATTATTACAGTAAAAAAAGAAAAATATATATGCACTGCACTGTTGCAGTTATTTATGGTGAAAGCGTATAGGGGTGTATTTCAGTACTACAAGAAAAATATATTCTCAGTGCATTTCTGCAGTTAATTCTGGTGAAAGCGTATATTGGCCTATTTCAGTCCAGCAAGAAAACTATATTCTCAGTTCACTTATGCAGTTATTTGTGTTGAAAGTGTATAGGGGCGCATTACAGTAAAAAAGAAAAATATGTATGCACTGCACTGTTGCAGTTATTTCTGTTGAAAGCACATAGGGGCGTATTTCAGTACTACAAGAAAAATATATACGCATTTCACTTCTGCATTTTTTTATGGTGAAAGCGTATAGGGGAGTATTTCAGTAAAAAAAAGAAAAAATATAAACACTGCACTGTTGCAGTTATTTCTGGTGAAAGCGTATTTCAGTACTACAAGAAAAATGTATACACGCTTCACTCTTTAAGTTTTATCTGGTCAAAGCGTATAGGGTAGTATTTCAGTACTACATGAAAAATATATTCTCAGTGCATTTCTGCAGTTAATTCTGGTGAAAGCGTATAGTGGCCTATTTCAGTCCAACAAGAAAAATATATTATCAGTTCACTTATGCAGTTATTTGTGTTGAAAGCATATAGGGGCGTATTACAGTAAAAAAAGAAATATATATATGCACTGCACTGTAGCATTTATTTCTAGTGAAAGCGTATAGGGGCGTATTTCAGTACTACAAGAAAAATATATTCTTAGTGCATTTCTGCAGTTAATTCCGGTGAAAGCATATAGTGACCTATTTCAGTCCAACAAGTAAAATATATACTCAGCTTACTTCTGCAGTTATTTGTGTTGAAAGCATATTGTCACGAGGGTGTCAAGAGCCACGTCTGACTCCGTTATACCCGGGGTCAGGAAGTCGCAGCGGGTGGCTGCACTCTCTATGTCTAAAGATCGTGCTGTTACTTAATGGTAGCTTTCTGTGTTTGCCTTGCAATCCTTTTTGTCTCACTCAGGGATCAGTAGCTTCTTCTCCTCATCTGTTTCTTGTCCGGCACTCCCAACCTCTTTATATTCCCCTCTCCCACTTCTCTGGTTGCCAGATATAGAGCTTCCTGCCTGGACTTCTATACTGACCCACTGGAGCTGTGTAGCTTTTATTCCTGGTTGTCGTACCAGAGAATTACCCTCCGGATCCCTGTTGGTCTTTTGTTGTCCGCTGTTGTCGCCCACCTGGGATTATATGTTTCGTCACTATTGTCTGTCCTCTCCCTGGTGTTTCCCTTTAGTGTTAGTGGTGCGGACTAGTGTTCCCACCGCCCTATTCACTACTTAGGGCTCATCTTAAGGAAAGCCAGGTTTAGGCACGTGATCGGCGTATGGGTGAAAAACCCATCTAGGGACGTCAGGGCAGTCAGGTTCCAGCCTCAAGGTGAGTTAGGGGTCATCATCTTTCCCTCTCCCTTGGACAGGGCCTTCCCTATTTCAGTAATACAAGAAAAATATATTCTCAGTTCAATTCTGCAGTTATTTCTGTTGAAACGGTATAGGGAAGTATTACAGAAAAAAAAGGGAAATAAGTATGCACTGCACTGTTGCAGTTATTTCTGGTGAAAGCGTATAGGGGTGTATTTCAGTTCTACAAGAAAAATATATTCTCAGTGCATTTCTGCAGTTAATTCTGGTGAAAGCATATAGTGGCCTATTTCAGTCCAACAAGAAAAACATATTCTCAGTTCACTTCTGCAGTTATTTGTGTAAAAAGCGTATAGGGGCGTATTACAGTAAAAAAATTAAAATATATACGCACTGCACTGTTGCAGTTATTTCTTGTGAAAGAGTATAAGGGCATATTACAGTAAAATAATAAAAATATATATGCACTTCACTCATTCATTTTTTTCTGGTCAAAGCGTATATGGTTGTATTCCAGTACAAAAAGAAAAATATATTGTCAGTGCATTTCTGCAGTTAATTCTGGTGAAAGCGTATAGTGGCTTATTTCAGTCCAACAAGAAAAATATATTCTCAGTTTACTTCTGCATTTATTTATTTTGAAAATGTATAGGGGAGTATTACAGTAAAAAAAAGAAAAATATATACGCACTGCACTGTTGCAGTTGTGTCTGGTCAAAGCATATAGGGTCATATTCCAGTACAAAAAGAAAAATATATTCTCAGTGCATTTCTGAAGTTAATTCTGGTGGAAGCGTATAGTGGCCTATTTCAGACCAACAAGAAAAATATATGTTCAGTTCACTTCTGCATTTATTTATTTTGAAAATGTATAGGGGAGTATTACAGTAAAAAAAAGAAATATATATACGCACTGCACTGTTGCAGTTGTGTCTGGTCAAAGCATATAGGGTCGTATTCCAGTACTACAAGAAAAATATATTCTCAGTGCATTTCTGCAGTTAATTCTGGTGGAAGCGTATAGGGGCCTATTTCAGACCAACAAGAAAAATATATGCTCAGTTCACTTCTGCATTTATTTCTGTTGAAAGCGTATAGGGGATTATTACAGTAAAAAAAGAAAAATATATATGCACTGCACTGTTGCAGTTATTTATGGTGAAAGCGTATAGGGGTGTATTTCAGTACTACAAGAAAAATATATTCTCAGTGCATTTCTGCAGTTAATTCTGGTGAAAGCGTATATTGGCCTATTTCAGTCCAGCAAGAAAACTATATTCTCAGTTCACTTATGCAGTTATTTGTGTTAAAAGTGTATAGGGGCGCATTACAGTAAAAAAGAAAAATATGTACGCACTGCACTGTTGCAGTTATTTCTGTTGAAAGCACATAGGGGTGTATTTCAGTACTACAAGAAAAATATATTGTCAGTGCAATTCTGCTGTTAATTCTGGTGAAAGCGTATAGTGGCCTATTTCAGTCCAACAAGAAAAATATATTCTCAGTTCACTTCTGCATTTATTTCTGTTGAAAGTGTATAGGGGATTATTACAGTAAAAAATAAAAATATTTACACATTTCACTGGTGCACTTATTTGTGGGAAAAGCGTTCAATGGCCTATTTCAGTACATAAAGAAAAATATATACACACTTTACTGGTGCATTTATTTCCGCTTAAAGCATTTACTGGCCTACAGTATTTCAATACAAAATGAAAAATATATATTTTCAGTTCACGTTTGGCGGTTTTATGTGTTGAAAGCATGGCTGGGAGTCAGCAGGGTGGCAGCAGTGGGAGGTCGGGAGCCAAACGTGCCTGGGTTAAAGCACTTGCTTCGTAGCAGCCTACCTACTCGGGAAGTAGTGGGGCAGGGGTTCAATGAAGTAGCGGCGGTAGCAGTCAGTCAGTGCGGCTGTCATATTTGTTATTTTGTATTTCAGTACAAAAATAAATATACAGTCGTGGCCAAAAGTTTTGAGAATTACATAAATATTGGAAATTGGAAAAGTTGCTGCTTAAGTTTTTATAATATCAATTCGCATATACTCCAGAATGTTATGAAGAGTGATCAGATGAATTGCATAGTCCTTCTTTGACATGAAAACTAACTTAATCCCAAAAAAACCTTTCCACTGCATTTCATTGCTGTCATTAAAGGACCTGCTGAGATCATTTCAGTAATCGTCTTGTTAACTCAGGTGAGAATGTTGACGAGCACAAGGCTGGAGATCATTATGTCAGACTGATTGGGTTAAAATGGCAGACTTTTCATGTTAAAAGGAGGGTGATGCTTTAAATTATTGTTCTTCCATTGTTAACCATGGTGACCTGCAAAGAAACGCGTGCAGCCATCATTGCGTTGCATAAAAATGGCTTCACAGGCAAGGATATTGTGGCTACTAAGATTGCACCTCAATCAACAATTTATAGGATCATCAAGAACTTCAAGGAAAGAGGTTCAATTCTTGTTAAGAAGGCTTCAGGGCGTCCAAGAAAGTCCAGCAAGCGCCAGGATCATCTCCTAAAGAGGATTCAGCTGCGGTATCAGAGTGCCACCAGTGCAGAGCTTGCTCAGGAATGGCAGCAGGCAGGTGTGAGCGCATCTGCACGCACAGTGAGGCGAAGACTTTTGGAAGATGGCCTGGTGTCAAGAAGGCCAGCAAAGAAGCCACTTCTCTCCAAAAAAAACATCAGGGACAGATTGATCTTCTGCAGAAAGTATGGTGAATGGACTGCTGAGGACTGGGGCAAAGTCATATTCTCCGATGTAGCCTCTTTCCGATTGTTTGGGGCATCTGGAAAAAGGCTTGTCCGGAGAAGAAAAAGTGAGCTCTACCATCAGTCCTGTTTCATGCCAACAGTAAAGCATCCTGAGACCATTCATGTGTGGGGTTGCTTCTCATCCAAGGGAGTGGGCTCACTCACAATTTTGGCCCAAAACACAGCCATGAATAAAGAATGGTACCAAAACACCCTCCAATGGCAACTTCTTCCAACAATCCAACAACAGTTTGGTGAAGAACAATGCATTTTCCAGCAGGATGGAGCACCGTGCCATAAGGCAAAAGTGATAACTAAGTGGCTCGGGGACCAAAACGTTGACATTTTGGGTCCATGGCCTGGAAACTCCCCAGATCTTAATCCCATTGAGAACTTGTGGTCAATCCTCAAGAGGCGGGTGGACAAACAAAAACCCACTAATTCTGACAAACTCCAAAAAGTGATTATGAAAGAATGGTAGCAGTCAGGAATTGGCCCAGAAGTTGATTGAGAGCATGCCCAGTCGAATTGCAGAGGTCCTGAAAAAGAAGGGCCAACACTGCAAATACTGACTCTTTGCATAAATGTCATGTAATTGTCGATAAAAGCCTTTGAAACGTATGAAGTGCGTGTAATTATATTTCACTACATCACAGAAACAACTGAAACAAAGATCTAAAAGCAGTTTAGCAGCAAACTTTGTGAAAACTAATATTTTTGTCATTCTCAAAACTTTTGGCCACAACTGTACATGGTATGGAGGAAGGACACAGTAGTTGAGGGTAAAGCTGGGCATGACGGTACAGCAAATGAGCACACCATACAATTTATCCCCACATAAATCAGAATCACAAAAAGTAAAGAGTTAAAATAAAAAGAATATAAAAAATAAATAAATGAATGACACAAATACAGAAAGAAGAGTTCAAGACAAAACTAAAATTAAAAAAAATATATTTTTACAACATAAATGCGATAAAACCTTAATTGACATTTTTGCCAGCTTTATACCTACATTTTCAAGTATTTAACACCTCTATATTATAGAAATGTGTTTATATGTCCATATTCTGTCCATCCCCTGACTCCCATCTTGGTGAAAAAAAATATAGATAAAATATACATTCACCATGCAATTACACAATATCAGTATTTCCCTTTAAATAAGATGTGCTTAATGAAGTCTGGTTATATTATGCATAACACATCTTATGTTACTAAGCAGTGTCTTAGAAATTATTAATATGAGAGTGGGAGCGACTCCCTAATGAATAATTAATATGGGAAAGTATTTTTTTAACTTTCCCATATTAATACATATCCATTTAATTCCTGCTAATTATGATTCATATTAACACTGTAAAATCTAATACACAGTCTAGAGACTGATGACATATTCTCACTTTAACGGGGTTATGTTAAGTTTTTAAGTTACCCCCTATCCACAGGATAGGGAATAAATGGCTGATCACTGGGGTCCGACCACTGGTACCCCCACCAACCATGAAAAAGGGGTCCCGCTCCCCGTTCAGATTTTGCATGTGCACTGCTGCTTCGTTCATTCCCTGTGTGAACACTTTATATTATGCTGATGACTACAGCATATATTATTAATCCATATCTGGCTTATTAATGATGTAGAATTCAAAGTAAATCTTGCTTTAGTTATAGTAGTAGTCTATATGGAAACAAAGCATATTCTGATTACCAAAGTGGCCTATTCGAGCAGTAGAAGGTGGAACATATTGAAGTGCATGAAGTAACATATTTACCGACAGTGTGCTTTCCCAAAGGCACAGGTACCCTTTCTGCTTGTGCTATCCATCTGTTAAACCTGATGCAGTCTCTACCTTACGAAATAGATGATTACTAGAAGTAGAAAATATATTTGTTCATATTTACTAATACTGTAAGTTTAATGTAGTTTTTGGCATAACCTGCACAAAAAGCCATGAAAAGGACATTCAAGCAATTCACATATAAATATTTTTTTTATTTTTTTTATGCTTACATGGCTGCATGAAGGCTTGTTTTTTGTGGGATAAGTTATACTTTGTAATGGCACCATATTTAATATTGCAAGAGATATTGTAGGAAGCTGGAAAAAAATTCCAAATAAGGTGGAACAGGAAAAAAATGCATTTCTGCCACGGTTTTATGGGTTTTGTTTTTATGACGTTCACCGCGCGGTAAAATTGACACATGCTCTTCAATCTCTGGGTCAGTACAATTATAGCAATACCACATTTATATAGTTTTTCTTGCATTTTACTACTTTAAATTTAGTTTGAACTTTTTTTAAACTTTTAATACAAAAAAAAAGGTTTGGACAAAAATATTTTTAAAAAAAAGTTCATCACCATATACTGACTCCCATAATTTTTTTATACTTATGTCTGTGGAGCTGTGTGAGAGCTCCATTTTTGTGGGATTATCTATAGTTTTTGATACCATTTTGAGCTATGTATGACTTTTTATTCAATTTTTGGGGGGAGGTGAAGCAACAAAAAAAGTGAATCAGTCATTTAGATTTTTTCCTGTTACACCATTTGCTATATGGGATAAATATATATTTTTTTATTTTTTATTTTAATTTTGGTGAAAGGTGTGATTGGAATTTGTATGTATTTTTTTTATTTTTTAAAACTTTATACATGAAATCATTATATTGCCATTTGTATTCAGTAATGGGATTTTATCTATTGCATAATGCAAAAATCAGTACAATGATCCCTCAAGTTACAATATTAATTGACTCCTGGATGACCATTGTATATTGAAACCATTGTAAGTTGAGTAATTGATTGAAAATCCTTAAAATGTCATCCAAGATAAGAGAAAATGAAGATTTAAGAAAAAATAAGCAGATAACTAAGACAGATAAAACATGTCCTTACATATTACAGTCAGGAATAGCTGCTAACTAGTAACTAATATGGCTATTTTACCAGAGAAGTTGGATCTGAGTCTGAGACATTGTATGTTGAGTCTAGTTTCAACTTACGATGAGTCAGAAAAGGCCATTGTATGTTGGAAATATTGTATCATGAGGCCATTGTATCTTGAGGATTCACTGTATATTCCAATGAAGTACCTGCGAGCCTGCATTGGAATACACCAGTAATAGGCCTAGAAAACCTGTACAGGCTCTGGCCTACTACTAATCTCAGTGAGGGGCAGGCGTTCCTGCCCGGGAAGCATTCTCTTCTGGGT
Organism: Bufo bufo; assembly: GCF_905171765.1. NCBI lineage: Eukaryota > Metazoa > Chordata > Amphibia > Anura > Bufonidae > Bufo > Bufo bufo. The sequence continues at coordinate 461,159,875 of NC_053389.1, read as the reverse complement.
TTTTTAACTTTCATGTGCCGTGGTCACATTTGACCATGGCATCTGAGGAGGTAAATGTCTGCCCATCGCAGACATTATCCCTGGGGGTCTGCTTTATGAAATAGCAGGCACCTGGTGGTTATAACGTCAGCTCTGTTCAGGAGACGGTGCCATCTTTAGTGTGTTTGTTTTTGCAGGAGCTGTTTTGGGAGAAGGATTATTGGAAAATCTGATGCTCTATTTGTATTTATATGAGTGAATGGTTCGACTACACGACTACACTCACTGATGTCACGTGCCTGCGCCACCTACTTTATGAATGAAGTAGGCGGCGCAGGCACGTGACGTCAGTGAGTTACGGCCGGCCGCCCGCCCTGCTCTGCCTGCTACAGGACATTTAGTAAGTAATACAGATGGGGCTGGGGATCGGAACTTCAATTAAAGCTATTATTATAAAATGTTTAGGCATTAAGGAAGTGAGTGAGCGGTGAGTGAGCGGTGCGGTGCGCTCTGATTGGATGCGCTCACAGCCAGGGAGAAGAGAACCGCTCCAGTCTCTGCCTAGTATAACCAAGTCGGCTAATTAGAATATTAGGCGCCAAAATCAACGGGGGACAACAGCAGACGAACTTTGAAAAAAAAAAGTGCAATGACATCATTGGGGGCCGCCCTATAAGGTAAGACCCTAATTAGACTAGGGCTAAACAGATAAAAGGTAATCTTTAAGATTAATAACGTTAAAAAGGGATATATTTCTGGTACAAATCACTCCAACTTGTAACAGGGTTGGAAATAGACTTGCCCCTTTTACAAGACTGTATATCTTTTACCCTTTACCTGTTGTGGTGGCCACTCTACCTCAATTAAAACCTTTAACTATTATGTGAGTGTCACATGCTGGACTATTGAAGAATGCACTTATCTGCGTATGTTATGTTATTGTGTCCCATTATATCTATCTGCACTTAAATTTTCCATGTACTTGCATTTACAATGATACATCACGTTTGATATGCAATGTGCTGTGTTGCATACAGTACATGCCTTGTGGGTTTCATATTGCTGGATAAGCTCCTGCTAGGGTACCAGAAAATTGTATTTTGTTAATGTGAGTGAACATCGAAGGTGAACTACACTGGGAAAGTAGGAACCACAGTGTAATATATGCGGTACTGTGGAGCGTAAATATGAATTGCATTGTATGCTGTGGGAAGCACATTGGTGCCACTAAAAGAAGGGTTATATGTCTGGGTAATGTGGTATGGGGTCATAATCAGGGCAGTGCTGCTGGCGTCCACACCAGCGTTGCCAACCCTCCAGAAATTTCTGGACAGTCCGTAAAAATAGGCAACTTTTTTTCATGGGACTGCATGGTATAGAAGACTGGAGGGAGAGGAGTGGTGTTGTTTACATGGGGCTGCATTGTATAGAAGACTATAGGGAGAGGACAAGCATTATAATTTATGGGGGCACTACAGAGAAGATTATTACTCCAGGGGGTACTGCAGGGGGCATTATAATTACAGGGAGCATTGCAGGGAACATTATAAATACTGTGGGCAGTGGTGGAGGGCATTACTACTACTGAGGGCTCTATAGAAGTGCCTTATAGATTATAAGAGGTGTCTTATAGGAGGGCCTTATTAGTACTGAGGGCACTGTAGGGAGCACATGTAACAGGTCAGTCCAAGTGTATGAGGGAGTCCTGAGGGATAACTGAAGGCCTAGGGAACATTTTACCATCAGCTATCTAAAAAGGATGGACTATATTGGGGAGAGGAAACTGGCACTAAAGTGCCTTGGTCAGCATAAAATCTAAATATGGCCCTGTCTCCACAGCAGCAGCATAATGTAGTTTCACACATTACACTGCTGGTCTGTGTAGGAGGAGGAGCGGTGCGTCGGGAAATCTGCTGTGCTCCTCCTCCTACACAGACCAGAGGACCAATGTGTGACACTACATTGTGCTGCTGCTGTGGAGCGCTGGTGGCTGAGGAACATAAGGGACTAGGTGAGTATATTTTTTTAACTTCCTGTGAAGGGGGCACATATGAGGACAAAACTACTGTGAGGGAAAAATATCTGGTCATAACTACTGTGAAGGGTGCACAGTGTGGGCATAATTACTATATACTGGCACAAAGGGGGAATAATTACCATGTGGGGACATTAAGGGGACTGGTTGTGTATAGTTATGCTTTGGGCAGAGTTAGAGGCATGGTCTAGTATCAAAAAATATATATACATATTGTACACATATTGACCCATATTAACAAGATGTTTTTTTATTTGCACATATATGTTTATATTTGTATGTGTGGTTTGGGGGTGGGGGGCAGGTACATCCTTTGCACAGGGGCCCTCTGCTGTCTGTGTCCGTACCTGCTGCCAAGTGTGAATTAAACACTAAACTTTTGGTTAAGAACTGTTTTGTGCCTCTGTACTGCATATGCTCACCCTACCTACCAGAGTGAATCCCCACAGCTGCCACTCTCAGGAGACTGCAGAGAGCTAATGCCCAGGGAGTTGGGTGCAATACAAGTCATAGAGGGAGTAAGTGTTGTCTCCCAAAAGCAGGGACGTAGCTATAGGTGGTGCAGAGGTAGCAGTCGCTACCGGGCCCAGGAGCCTGAGGGGCCCCAAAGACCCTTGTACCACATGAGAAAACACCTGTTTTATAGAAGGTGCATGCTGGCCAAGTTACACCTCTGGCTGGAGGGAAGGTGTTAGGTCAAGAATTTGGCATGGTGGGGGTGCAGTTTCAATTTTTGCCTCAGGCAGCAGGAAGGCAATGTGCTTCCCTGCCCCTGGCCACAAAGCAATGATGGAAGGGGGACCCAAGCTGAACTCTTGCACCAGGGCCCATGAACCTTTAGCTACGCCCCTGCCCAAAAGAATCATGTTTTATTTGGCCATTGCCACCATTTAACACTGTATCCTCTCTGACAGACTTAAAACTACTAAGTGTGTTGCCTCTTGTAGCCTGCAACCTCTACTGTATGCTTGCTGTCTTTTGTCTGTTGTAGCCACTAATCTTATTGTCCCACGTAAGAACAGTAAAACCACCTTATTCAAGTTATCCCTATGTAATTGTTTCCTTCTGCCATTCTAGAGTGCGGATCCACCTGTACCACTCAGGGCTAAAACAATTCTGTACTTCCTACCTCTTTGAAGGGAACATGTTATCTCTACTATGCTGCCCTCAGTGAGGGCTGCATAGTGTAGTGACATGCGCATATATTACAGCAAGCGGTCACTTCTGGGCTGGTATTCAGTACTTTTACAGTAGTAGGCCTCATTCACATGACCGTGTCGTGTTTTGCGGTCCACAAATTGTGGATTCGCAAAACGCGGATGCCGCCAGTGTGCCTTCTGCAATTTGCAGAACGGAGCAGATGGCCCATTATAGAAATGCCTATTCTTGTCACTAAAACAGACAAGAATAGGACATGATCTATAATTTTTGCGTGGCCACGGAACGGAGCAACGGATGCGGACAGCACACGGAGTGCTGTCTGCATCTTTTGCGGCCCCATTGAAGTGAATGGGTCCGCACCTGAGCCGCAAAAAAATGAGGCTTTGATGCGGAACCAAACCACGGTCGTGTGAATGAGCCCATGGCAGGTTTAAAGTTGCAGCGCTCGTCAGTGCTGAGCGAGAGATAAGTCTAATGAAACTGGTGGCCCCACCCTCCTTGCCATGTCTAGCTGGTTTTCTTCCTGTTACGCATAGGAAAGAAACCTGCAGTCATGGGCAGAAGTTGAGGGGGGGCAACAAGTCTCATTGGTTTCATCTCCCTCGCAGCGCTGACGCACACTGTCCATCAATACTGTAAAAGTAATGAATAGGGATAAGCAAACTTATTTTTTTAAAGTTTGCCTTCGGCGTTCGGGTTCCGGTACTTGTGCAATTCCATTATGTATTTCGTTATCACGGAATATAACGGAATGCTATGACAGAATGCACCACGGAAGCCTTTAAGAGGCATTCCGTTTTGCATTCCGTCATAATAGAAGTCAAAGGGCAGCATGTAACTTCATAGCCCTCCGTTATATTCCGTGATAACATAATTCATAACGGAATTGCACAAATACCCCAACGCCAAACTTGAAGAAAAAGTTTGCTCATCCCTTATACTGTCTAGTGGTTTGACGGCAGCAGATCGCTATTAGGCTGCATTCACACGTCCGTGGTGTGTTGCGGACCCACAAATTGCGGGTCCGCAACACACCAGCCCGGCACCCCCATTGAAATGCCTATTCTTGTCCGCAAGCTGCGGACAAGAATAGGACATGCTCTATCTTTTTGCGGAGCTGCGGACCCAAAATTGGGGCAGCGCTCCGCAATTGCGGGTGCAGACAGCACACTGTGTGCTGTCCGCATCCATTCCGTCCCCATAGAGAATGAATGGGTCCGCACCCATTCCGCAAAATTGCGGAAAGGATGAGAACCCATTTTGCGGACGTGTGAATGGAGCCTTAGACAGCGCGATCTGCCGCCTGCAAGTGCTGATTTTTAAGCACACTTAAAAATCTGAATTTCCCGATTAAAAGAGCGTTTTGCTTGTTCATTGGGCAATCAGTGGCAGTATTACACTGCAAGATGATCGCTAACGAGCGTTCATGCGAAATATCAGACAGTGTAATACAGCCTTAAGGGTTCGTTTTTTTTCACATTTTTGCCAATACCAACTTACCACTATACGGATGTAATTTGAATTTGAATTTTAAAAAAGACATTATCACTGGCTAATTTTAGAACGTTAAGGATAATCATTTTGTAAACAAGTGCTGCTACCTACCGTAATTCACATTTGAGTAGCTGAGAGTTTGTATTTTGTGGGATAATTAGTATTTTTCAATGGCATCGTTTTGGGGTATTTACGACTTACTGATTAACACTCTACAGCAAACCCTCAATCATGTTTTGGAGATACCACTCCATTTGTGATTAAATATTATAAATATGGAGCAAATCAAAGCATCCGAAGAATTCGATCTGAAGTTTAAGAAAAATTTGATTTGATCATGCTTAATGGTAATGAATAGAGTTGAGCGAACACCTGGATGTTCGGGTTCGAGAAGTTCGGCCGAACTTCCCGGAAATGTTCGGGTTCGGGATCCCAATCCGATCCGAACTTCGTCCCGAACCCGAACCCCATTGAAGTCAATGGGGACCCGAACTTTTGGGCACTAAAAAGGCTCTAAAACAGCCCAGGAAAGAGCTAGAGGGCTGCAAAAGGCAGCAACATGTAGGTAAATCCCCTGCAAACAAATGTGGATAGTGAAATGAATTAAAATTAAAAAAATAAAAATGAACCAATATCAATTGGACAGAGGTCCCATAGCAGAGAATCTGGCTTCACGTCAGCAGAGAATCAGTCTCTTCATGCCATAGCAAAGAATCTGGCTTCATGTCAGCAGAGAATCAGTCTCTTCATGCCATAGCAGAGAATCTGGCTTCATGTCAGCGCAGAATCAGTCTTCATGTCATAGCAGAGAATCAGGCTTCACGTCACCCACCACTGGAACAGGCCACTGTCACACATTTAGGCCCAGGCACCCAGGCAGAGGAGAGGTCCCGTAACAGAGAATCTGGCCTTATGTCAGCGCAGAATCTGTCTTCATGTCATAGCAGAGAATCAGGCTTCACGTCACCCACCACTGGAACAGGCCACTGTCACACATTTAGGCCCCGGCACCCAGACAGAGGAGAGCGGTCCCGTAACAGAGAATCTGGCCTTATGTCAGCGCAGAATCTGTCTTCATGTCATAGCAGAGAATCAGGCTTCACGTCACCCACCACTGGAACAGGCCACTGTCACACATTTAGGCCCCGGCACCCAGACAGAGGAGAGGTTCATTCAACTTTGGGTTGCCCCGCAATATAATGGTAAAATGAAATTAAAAATAGTATTGAATGAGGAAGTGCCCTGGAGTAGAATAATATATTGTTAAGGGGAGGTAGTTAATATCTAATCTGCACAAGGGATGGACAGGTCCTGTGGGATCCATGCCTGGTTCATTTTTATGAACGTCAGCTTGTCCACATTGGCTGTAGACAGGCGGCTGCGTTTGTCTGTAATGATGCCCCCTGCCGTGCTGAATACACGTTCAGACAAAACGCTGGCCGCCGGGCAGGCCAGCACCTCCAAGGCATAAAAGGCTAGCTCTGGCCACGTGGACAATTTGGAGACCCAGAAGTTGAATGGGGCCGAACCATCAGTCAGTACGTGGAGGGGTGTGCACAGGTACTGTTCCACCATGTTAGTGAAATCTTGCCTCCTGCTAACACGTTCCGTATCAGGTGGTGGTGCACTTAGCTGTGGCGTGTTGACAAAACTTTTCCACATCTCTGCCATGCTAACCCTGTCCTCAGAGGAGCTGGGCGTGACACAGCTGCGTTGGCGACCTCTTGCTCCTCCTCTGCCTTCGCCTTGGGCTTCCACTGGTTCCCCTGTGACATTTGGGAATGCTCTCAGTAGCGCGTCTACCAACGGTCTTGTCGTCAGCACATTGTTTGAAGAAGTGCCATGCCAGGGAACTCCTTGAAGCTGCCTCCTGTTCAGTCTGCACACTGCAGAAAGACGCAGCAGTTGGCACCTGTGTTTTGTCATCATCAGAGATGTGCTGAGGTGGTATTCCCATGTCCTCATCATCAGGAAAAATAAGTGGTTGTGCGTTAGTGCATTCTATCTCTTCCACCCCTGGGGAAGGGCTAGGTGGATGCCCTTGGGAAACCCTGGCAGCAGAGTCTTCAAACAGCATAAGAGACTGCTGCATAACTTGAGGCTCAGACAGTTTCCCTGATATGCATGGGGGTGATGTGACAGACCGATGGGCTTGGTTTTCATGCGCCATCTGTGCGCTTTCTGCAGAAGACTGGGTGGGAGATAATGTGAACGTGCTGGATCCACTGTCGGCCACCCAATTTACTAATGCCTGTACCTGCTCAGGCCTTACCATCCTTAGAACGGCATTGGGCCCCACCAAATATCGCTGTAAATTCTGCTGGCTACTGGGACCTGAGGTAGTTGGTTCACTAGGACGTGTGGCTGTGGCAGAACGGCCACGTCCTCTCCCAGCACCAGAGGGTCCACTAACACCACCACGACCATGTCCACGTCCGCGTCCGCTTCCTTTATTAGATGTTTTCCTCATTGTTCCCGTTCACCACAATTTTGAGAATGGCAAATTTGGGAATGCTTTTTTAACCCAGAAAAAAAAGTGTGCTTTTACGGTCACTACAAATAACTTGATCAGCTAAAACAGTGCAGATTTGGTTGAATAGAGATGTGAGACCTGTTTTTTTTTTGCGCTGTGTGACAGGTATAGGTTTAATCACAGAATCACACTTCTATCAGCACGCTAGCGTGTGTCTTAGGTTTTTCTGAATGACACTATCAATACCTTCAATGTAAGATTTTCTTTTTGGGATAGATTTCAAGTAGGCCTCAAATACCAGAAACTAGTTATTTTGAGAATGGCAAATTTGGGAATGCTTTTTCAACCCAGAACAAAAAGTGTGCTTTTACGGTCACTACAAATAACTTGACCAGCTAAAACAGTGCAGATTTGGTTGAATAGAGATGTGAGACCTGTTTTTTTTTGCGCTGTGTGACAGGTATAGGTTTAATCACAGAATCACACTTCTATCAGCACGCTAGCGTGTGTCTTAGGTTTTTCTGAATGACACTATCAATACCTTCAATGTAAGATTTTCTTTTTGGGATAGATTTCAAGTAGGCCTCAAATACCAGAAACTAGTTATTTTGAGAATGGCAAATTTGGAAATGCTTTTTCAACCCAGAACAAAAAGTCTGCTTTTACAGTCACTACAAATAACTTGACCAGCTAAAACAGTGCAGATTTGGTTGAATAGAGATGTGAGACCTGTTTTTTTTTGCGCTGTGTGACAGGTATAGGTTTAATAACAGAATCACACTTCAATCAGCACGCTAGCGTGTGTCTTAGGTTTTTCTGAATGACACTATCAATACCTTCAATGTAAGATATCCTTTTTGGGATAGATTTCAAGTAGGCCTCAAATACCAGAAACTAGTTATTTTGAGAATGGCAAATTTGGGAATGCTTTTTCAACCCAGAACAAAAAGTCTGCTTTTACGGTCACTACAAATAACTTGACCAGCTAAAACAGTGCAGATTTGGTTGAATAGAGATGTGAGACGTGTTTTTTTTTGCGCTGTGTGACAGGTATAGGTTTAATCACAGAATCACACTTCTATCAGCACGCTAGCGTGTGTCTTAGGTTTTTCTGAATGACACTATCAATACCTTCAATGTAAGATATCCTTTTTGGGATAGATTTCAAGTAGGCCTCAAATACCAGAAACTAGTTATTTTGAGAATGGCAAATTTGGGAATGCTTTTTCAACCCAGAACAAAAAGTGTGCTTTTACGGTCGCTACAAATAACTTGACCAGCTAAAACAGTGCAGATTTGGTTGAATAGAGATGTGAGACCTGTTTTTTTTTGCGCTGTGTGACAGGTATAGGTTTAATCACAGAATCACACTTCTATCAGCACGCTAGCGTGTGTCTTAGGTTTTTCTGAATGACACTATCAATACCTTCAATGTAAGATTTTCTTTTTGGGATAGATTTCAAGTAGGCCTCAAATACCAGAAACTAGTTATTTTGAGAATGTCAAATTTGGAAATGCTTTTTCAACCCAGAACAAAAAGTGTGCTTTTACGGTCACTACAAATAACTTGACCAGCTAAAACAGTGCAGATTTGGTTGAATAGAGATGTGAGACCTGTTTTTTTTTGCACTGTGTGACAGGTATAGGTTTAATCACAGAATCACACTTCTATCAGCACGCTAGCGTGTGTCTTAGGTTTTTCTGAATGACACTATCAATACCTTCAATGTAAGATTTTCTTTTTGGGATAGATTTCAAGTAGGCCTCAAATACCAGAAACTAGTTATTTTGAGAATGGCAAATTTGGGAATGCTTTTTCAACCCAGAACAAAAAGTCTGCTTTTACAGTCACTACAAATAACTTGACCAGCTAAAACAGTGCAGATTTGGTTGAATAGAGATGTGAGACCTGTTTTTTTTTGCGCTGTGTGACAGGTATAGGTTTAATAACAGAATCACACTTCAATCAGCACGCTAGCGTGTGTCTTAGGTTTTTCTGAATGACACTATCAATACCTTCAATGTAAGATATCCTTTTTGGGATAGATTTCAAGTAGGCCTCAAATACCAGAAACTAGTTATTTTGAGAAGGGCAAATTTGGGAATGCTTTTTCAACCCAGAACAAAAAGTCTGCTTTTACGGTCACTACAAATAACTTGACCAGCTAAAACAGTGCAGATTTGGTTGAATAGAGATGTGAGACGTGTTTTTTTTTGCGCTGTGTGACAGGTATAGGTTTAATCACAGAATCACACTTCTATCAGCACGCTAGCGTGTGTCTTAGGTTTTTCTGAATGACACTATCAATACCTTCAATGTAAGATTTTCTTTTTGGGATAGATTTCAAGTAGGCCTCAAATACCAGAAACTAGTTATTTTGAGAATGGCAAATTTGGGAATGCTTTTTCAACCCAGAACAAAAAGTCTGCTTTTACAGTCACTACAAATAACTTGACCAGCTAAAACAGTGCAGATTTGGTTGAATAGAGATGTGAGACCTGTTTTTTTTTGCGCTGTGTGACAGGTATAGGTTTAATAACAGAATCACACTTCTATCAGCACGCTAGCGTGTGTCTTAGGTTTTTCTGAATGACACTATCAATACCTTCAATGTAAGATATCCTTTTTGGGATAGATTTCAAGTAGGCCTCAAATACCAGAAACTAGTTATTTTGAGAATGGCAAATTTGGGAATGCTTTTTCAACCCAGAACAAAAAGTGTGCTTTTACGGTCACTACAAATAACTTGACCAGCTAAAACAGTGCAGATTTGGTTGAATAGAGATGTGAGACCTGTTTTTTTTTGCGCTGTGTGACAGGTATAGGTTTAATCACAGAATCACACTTCTATCAGCACGCTAGTGTGTGTCTTAGGTTTTTCTGAATGACACTATCAATACCTTCAATGTAAGATTTTCTTTTTGGGATAGATTTCAAGTAGGCCTCAAATACCAGAAACTAGTTATTTTGAGAATGGCAAATTTGGGAATGCTTTTTCAACCCAGAACAAAAAGTCTGCTTTTACAGTCACTACAAATAACTTGACCAGCTAAAACAGTGCAGATTTGGTTGAATAGAGATGTGAGACCTGGTTTTTTTTTGCGCTGTGTGACAGGTATAGGTTTAATAACAGAATCACACTTCTATCAGCACGCTAGCGTGTGTCTTAGGTTTTTCTGAATGACACTATCAATACCTTCAATGTAAGATTTTCTTTTTGGGATAGATTTCAAGTAGGCCTCAAATACCAGAAACTAGTTATTTTGAGAATGGCAAATTTGGGAATGCTTTTTCAACCCAGAAAAAAAAGTGTGCTTTTACGGTCAATACAAATAACTTGACCAGCTAAAACAGTACAAATTTGGTTGAATAGAAATGTCAGGTCTATTTTTTATGCGCTGGGTGACAGGCTCAACTTGCCCCTGATGTAATATATGGCCAAAAAATAACCACACTGTTGATGTTTAAATGCACTTGGGTGACACAGGCTCAGCCTGCACCAGATGTAGTATATGGCCAAAAAATAATCAGACTGTTGATGGTTAAATGCACTTGGGTGACACAGGCTCAGCCTGCAACAGATGTAGTATATGGCCAAAAAATAATCAGACTGTTGATGGTTAAATGCACTTGGGTGACACAGGCTCAGCCTGCAGCTGATGTAGTATATGGCCAAAAAATAACCAGACTGTTAATGGTTAAATGCACTTCGGTGACACAGGCTCAGCCTGCAGCTGATGTAGGATATAGCACAAAATAACCACACTATCGATGGTTAAATACACTTGGTGATAGCTCGTGCTGGCGCACCACAAGTCACAAAATGGCCGCCGATCACCCCAGAAAAAAAGTGATCTAAAAACGCTCTGGGCAGCCTCAAAAAAGTGAGCAAGTCAATAATAGCACTTCAATGATCCACAGCTGCAGATCGATCACAGAATGAAGTCTTTTGGAGGAGTTAATCTGCCTAATCTCGCCCTAACGTCGCAGCTGCAACCTCTCCCTATACTGATCATAGCAAAGTGACGTGCGGCGCTACGTGACTCCAGCTTAAATAGAGGCTGGGTCACATGGTGCACTGGCCAATCACAGCCATGCCAATAGTAGGCATGGCTGTGATGGCCTCTTGGGCCAAGTAGTATGACGCTTGTTGATTGGCTGCTTTGCAGCCTTTCAAAAAGCGCCAAGAAAGCGCCGAACACCGAACCCCAACCCGGACTTTTACGAAAATGTTCGGGTTCGGGTCCGTGTCATGGACACCCCAAAATTCTGTACGAACCCGAACTATACAGTTCGGGTTCGCTCATCCCTAGTAATGAATCATTTTTTCCTAAAATTGTGGCTCGAGTTGCATTAGAAACAACGGAAAAAAAATACTCACTTCATCCCCTTGCTTGCGAAGGCAGTCCGCTACTCTCTTGAGTGGAAAAGACTTGCCGAAGGATCTGCGCTGAGCATGATGATGTCACCGCACGCAACAATCATGATCATGTGGTGATGTCGTCATTGATGCAGACTGTCTCTGCGTCAGCAAGAGGATTAGGTGAGTCATTTTTTTTTCAAACCCAAAAGGACATATTACACTAGCGTATTATGGCCGTTAGACGAGTGCACTTCTGTCTAAGCAACTGCTAAAAATGTTCCCTTTGATTGATTGGCCAAATAAGGTTTTACCATAGCGATTTGTGACAAATGAATTCATCACAAAACAAATTTCTTGTCAAAATTCAGCGAAGCTGTCAAATTTAATTTTTCAAAACTTTGCTCATCTCTAATAATAATACAGTTGCAAGTAAAATTATGTTATATTACAAATAAGATGTTAACTACCTCATAATCATAGACAAACACAAACCAAAAATTGTAGTATTTGTGTACTTTTATTGAGCAAAGATCTGCAGTGCATTAACATGGAGAAATATAAGAGTATTACTGACTTCTGTAACAGTAAATTGGCAAAAGGTATTTGTTTTTTGAGGAGATTAGATTTAAAGTGTGAGTTGTGATGCTTGTCTCATTAAATAAAGACACACAATGCTTGGTTACTCACAAATCTGTCAATCTTTCCAAGAGAAAATGGCTAGTGTGAACTGCATTTTAATGTAAATTTCAGAATACATCACAAGATGTGTTATAAAGATGCATGCAGGGCTGGCGCCACCTGTAAGGCGAACTAGGCAGCCGCCTAGGGCGCAATTTAGCAGGGGGCGCCGGCGGCGCCCCTCATGTTGCGCCGCCGCTCTGGTAATCAGGGCCAGCGCTTACATAGAGTCCTTAGGGGCCCCCCCGCGCCGGCCCGCAACTAACTATAGGCAGGACACTTGTCACACGGAGATGAGCGCTTCCATTGTGGAAGCGCTCATCTCCAGTCATCTGTATCGCCGTCCTCAGGGCAGCGATACAGATGGCTGTGCAGCAGGGCAGGGGAGGGGGAGGTGTGTCCTTTCCCCTTCCTCTGATAGGCTGCAGGCACTAGACCGGCAACCTATCAGAGGCCGACGTAGGCGGCGCGATGACGTCATTGCGCCGCCTGAGCCCTGAGCCGTACAGCGCGGGACACAGGCCGGAAGAGGCCTGCATCGCATCGCTGTCAATACTGGTGGCTACTGGGCTGGCACATGATGGGAGGCTCTGGCTACTGGCACATGATCGGGGGGGGCCTATGGCTACTGGGACATGATAGGGATGGGGGGGCCCTATGGCTACTGGCACATGATAGAGGGGCCCTATGGCTACTGGCACATGATAGGGGGGCCCTATGGCTACTTGCACATGATAGGGGGGCCCTATGGCTACTGGCACATGATAGGGGGGCCTATGGCTACTGGCACATGTTGATGGTGGGGCTCAGGCTACCTACACATGATAGGGGGGGCTCTGGCTACTGGCACATGATATACGGGGGGCTCTGTCTACTGGCACATGATATAGGGGGGCTCTGGCTACTGGCACATGATATAAGGGGGGCTCTGGCTACTGGCACATGATATGGGGGGATCTTGTTACTGACACATGATGGTGGGGGGCTCTTATTACTGGCACATGATTGGGGGGCATCTATGAGGGCACATTTTATTGGCACATTATTGGGGGACATCTATGGGGGTACTTATTAATGGCACATTGGGGCACTTCTTACTGGCACATTATTGGTGGGCACTATAGGGGCATCTACTGAGGCCACAAAGAATGGCTATTTTATATGGGGGCTCTGTATAGGGGCATTTTATACTGGGACACATTATGGTGGGTATTATGGGGAAGGTGGAAGAGGAGTACTATGGGGTCATCTACGGGGGCACTGAGAAGGGGTATTTTATACTTACAAATTATGGGGGACACTGAAGGCATCTACTGGGCTTTATTACTCCCTCATGGTATGACCCCCTAGTAGCAGCACCAGCCTCTCCCTGCTCTGCTATCCCTCTGCCCATTCTCCAAATCCTTATTATGAAATATTTCTCATTAGGATAAAACACATCAGCTCCGCCGAGCCCCCCAGTTAAGGTGTTGAAGTGGTGTCCGAGATCCCCAAGGGTCAAGTCAAGTAACTGTATGTTTTCATATGAAATATGTTTGTTATACACATATAGCATACACCGTGCCCCACAATATACAGTTTCTTCTGTAAAAGTCATCAAGTGTCATGGGGGGGGGGCCTTATTGTTTTTCGCCCCAGGCTTGTTTCTTTAGCTATGGCTTAAGTTATGGTAGTTATTCTCCACCATTCTTAATAGGGGGCTTTATTGCAACATATAACTGTCTTTTAATTTAAATGCTGAGAAACGGGTGGAACATATGTGATGTCATGATATGGGCAGATCATCTGATAAGGGGGGGCGGCAATTTTTATCTTGCCTAGGGCGGCAAAAATCCTTGCACCGGCCCTGGATGCATGAAGCTAAAAAAAAATGTACAAAAGTACAAAAGAAAAACATCCACAGTTAGACAAATCATCTAGAGGACTGATTCTACTCTCCCAATGGCAATCCTGAAATAAGTGAGAAAGAATACAAAGGTAACAGAAAAAGACCTACAGAAGAATCCAAGGACAACATCTGTATGGAGTTTGTATGTTCCCCTCATGTTTGGGTGGGTTTCCTCTGAGTACTCTGGTTTCCTCCCACACTCCAAAGACACACTGATAGGGAACTTAGATTGTGAGTGAGCCCCATTGGGGACAGCTTGATGCTAATGCCTGTTTAAAAAAAAAAAAAAAATGCAATAACCTATATCTAGGCCTGAATCTGTAGTCTTCAGATTCCTGATGGATTGTGCTGCCTAATCCCTCTGTGGACCACTTATCCCTGCACACAGAATCTCCTATTCCTGACACAATAGGACCTCCTGTGTGGGCAGAGCTAACACTGATCTTCTGTATAGTGTCAGCTCCGCCCCATCCCTCCTCTACATCCTCTTCCAGTACTTGTTGCTCCTTCTTGTGGATGATCTGGACCTGAGCAGATGAAACAGCAGACTTCAGGCAGTCTGCTCCAGTCCTCTTCCAAACAGCTCCTACAGGCAGGGCCAGGTTAGTCTTTCACTCCACAGTCCACAGCTGTTCAGCTGCACAGGGCAAATCTCCCTCACTCAGTCATGGGAGCAACATAATCATCATTTTAGAAGTTCAGTTGCTTCCAGTTTCTGAGTAGATGCTTTCCTTACATTCTGCCAAAAATACCCCATGAAAACTGTCTCTCCATGCATAGCAATAGGAGTTCAGTGCTAAGGGCTTGCATTACTTTGCACTTGTCCATGAGGAAACAGTGTAATGGTCTGCAGAGGCTTTCTCAGCTACCAGCACTCAGCAGTAGCAAGGGAAGGGGTGTAAGTGAAAAGGTCTGTGCACTTCTCTCATTATGACTGCAGGGAGCTGTGTTGGCAGGAGCAGACTGGCCATGGACCCTACAGAAAAATTTCTGGTTCGATGACCATGGGGCTGCCTGAGCGCTCCAGGTACCTATGGAGGCACTAGAGACAGCCAATTGCTGAACTTGGTTATCTCTGGTGCTCTGATATTTCATTTATTTAATTTAATGATTGTATGTGTCGTTAAAAGATATCGACAGTATCCCCCCTAACAGTGACCTCTACAGCACCCTGCCCCTTTAACAGTGAACTCCACAGTCCCCCACCCCTTAACCCTGACCCCCACGGTGCCCTGCCTCTTTAAAATGGGACCTCCACAGCAGCCTATCCCCTTAACTTTGACCTTCACAGCAGCCCGCCCCTTTAAGAGAGAGTTTCACAGCACGCCACTCCCTTGACAGTGACCTCTTCAGGGGACCACCCCCTTAACAGAAACCTCCACTGTACCCCGCTGCCTTAACAGTAACCTCACATTACCCTGCTGCCTTAACAGTGACTTCCACAGCAGTTGCCCCTTTAATAGTGGCCTCTGCCCCCTTAAGTGACCTCCACAGTGCCCGCCTCTTTAACAGTGACCTCCACAGTGCCCGCCTCTTTAACAGTGACCTCCACAGTGCCCTTTCACAGTGACCTCTACAGTACCCCCTCTTTAACAGTGACCTCCACAGCACCCACCCCTTTAACAGTGACCTCAACAGCGCGCTGCCCCTTTAACAGTGACCTTCACAGTGCCTGCCTCTTTAACAGTGACCTCCACAGTGCCTGCCTCTTTAACAGTGACCTCCACAGTGCCCTTTCACAGTGACCTCCACAGTGCCCGCCCCTTTAAAAGTGACCTCCTCAGCACCCTGCCCCTTTAATGCTAGGACTACACGACGACATTTGTCACGCAACATTTTGTCTCAATAATTTTTATAATGATAGATTATGGTGTCGCACTGCGACATGTGACATGCTGCGACTGCGACATGACAGTAGCAAAAAATCCATCCAAGATGGATTTTTCTGCGACTGTCATGTCACATGTCACAGTGCAACACCATAGACTATCATTAGAAAAATTGTTACGCGACATTGGTGCGACATCAATGTCGCACGACACATGTAGCAGTGTAGTTGTGCCCTATGTGTCGGGCGACTTATTGTCGCGCAACACATGTCGTTGTGTAGCCCTAGCCTAAAGCTGACCTACAGCAGTGAAGTAAAATGGCTGGGTTGTTATGGAAACCTGGAGTAAAACTGTGTGTATGTGTAGACTAAGGGCATGCAAGCTTCTATTGGCTAATAAGAGACATCTGACCGTGTGTATGGCAGTTGGGATATGAAGAGAAAGACTTGCAGGCTTATATTGGCTAATGCAGGTAATTTTTTGGGAATATCTCAGGAACGGTGCGTCCTAGAGACCTGTGACCCCCCCCATCCTGAAGGTTTCTTTCCATGTAGCAAGGGATGTGTATACCAAGTTTTGTTGAAATCGATGGTTGCGTTTTTTAGTGATCACAGAACATACACCCACACATACAGTACAGACCAAAAGTTTGGACACACCTTCTCATTCAAAGAGTTTTCTTTATTTTCATGACTATGAAGGCATCAAAACTATGAATTAACACATGTGGAATTATATACATAACAAACAAGTGTGAAACAACTGAAAATATGTCATATTCTAGGTTCTTCAAAGTAGCCACCTTTTGCTTTGATTACTGCTTTGCACACTCTTGGCATTCTCTTGATGAGCTTCAAGAGGTAGTCCCCTGAAATGGTTTTCACTTCACAGGTGTGCCCTGTCAGGTTTAATAAGTGGGATTTCTTGCCTTATAAATGGGGTTGGGACCATCAGTTGCGTTGAGGAGAAGTCAGGTGGATACACAGCTGATAGTCCTACTGAATAGACTGTTAGAATTTGTATTATGGCAAGAAAAAAGCAGCTAAGTAAAGAAAAACAAGTGGCCATCATTACTTTAAGAAATGAAGGTCAGTCAGTCAGCCGAAAAATTGGGAAAACTTTGAAAGTAAGGGCTATTTGACCAGGAAGGAGAGTGATGGGGTGCTGCGCCAGATTACCTGGCCTCCACAGTCACCGGACCTGAACCCAATCGAGATGGTTTGGGGTGAGCTGGACCGCAGAGTGAAGGCAAAAGGGCCAACAAGTGCTAAGCATCTCTGGGAACTCCTTCAAGACTGTTGGAAGACCATTTCAGGTGACTACCTCTTGAAGCTCATCAAGAGAATGCCAAGAGTGTGCAAAGCAGTAATCAAAGCAAAAGGTGGCTAATTTGAAGAACCTAGAATATGACATATTTTCAGTTGTTTCACACTTGTTTGTTATGTATATGATTCCACATGTGTTAATTCATAGTTTTGATGCCTTCATAGTCATGAAAATAAAGAAAACTCTTTGAATGAGAAGGTGTGTCCAAACTTTTGGTCTGTACTGTATATACGTCCTTCTTATATATAGATTATTTATAGATTTTAGTTTCATCAATTAAATGTGAGCATGTAGAAAAGAAATAGTCTCAGAGAAACATATATCAAGGCAGGACTTGCCTGTTTGTCATGCCACATGAAAAAGCCACAGTGCTCTAAAGAATATGGACAGCTTTGTTAAATAAAATAAAATTACACTAATTAATTTATTATGTGAAGAAAATCATTTCTCCAATTGGTTGTATTTATATTTTTCTGTTATCATTTGGATTCTACAGCCTGCTGTGCTTCCTATGCACAGCAGGCTGCTCTCAGTGAATTTACAGAGAATCCGTCATCTGTGCGCTCAGTGTCTCTCTCCCCCCCCCCCCCAACAGGATGGCTGAGGGTGCAGAGTGTCAGTGACACTGTGCTTGAAACAGCAGATACAACCCCTTCTATGCTGTGGTCCTTAGGAACCACTGTATAGAAGGGGCTAACCATCCGGCCGCTGCTCTTGTTATAATATATAATTATAACATATAATTGGTTAAAAAATAGACATATTAAGTATTGCCGCGTCGTTACGACCTGCTCTTAAAAAAATATCACATTATCTACTCTGTCAGGTGAACATTGTAAAAAACTAAAAATAAAAACTGTGCCAGAACAGCCATTTTTTGGTAACTTTGCTTTACAAAAAGAGTAGGCCTCATGCACATGGCCGTTGTGCGGCCGTTCCGTGCATTGGGGACCGCAATTTTCGGTCCTCAATGCACGGGCAACAGTCGTGCGGCAGCTGGGATGGATCGAGGCCCATTCAACCTGAATGGGTCCGTGACCAATCCGCACCGTAAAAAAATAGAACAAGATTTATTTTTTTTGTGTTGCAGAGGCACGGACAGAAACATTGTTCTGTGCCTCCTTTCCGCACCGTAGCTCAGGATTGAGGACCCATTCAAGCTGTTTGCGGGCATCAATACGAGCAACGCCCGGCAACGGCCATGTGCATGAGGCCTTATATATTTATACACTGACTAAAAATATAAACGCAACACTTTCGATTTTGCTCCCATTTTGCATGAGCTGAACTCAAATATTGTTCACAAATCTGTCTAAATCTGTGTTAATGAGCACTTTTCCTTTGCTGAGATACTCCATCCCACCTCACAGGTGTGGCATATCAAGGTGCTGATTAGACAGCATGAATATTGCACAGGTGTGCCTTAGACTGCCCACAATAAAATTCCACTCCAAATGTGCAGTTTGATCACATAGCACAATGCCACTGATGTTGCAATGTTTGAAGGAGCGTGCAATTGGCATGCTTACTGCAGGGATACCTCCCAGAACTGTTGCCCGTGCAATTAATGTTCATTTCTCTACCATAAGCCATCTCTAAAGACGTTTCAGAGAATTTGGCAGTACATCCAACCGGCCTCACAACTGCAGACAACGTGTAACCACACCAGCCCAGGACCTCCACATCCAGCATGTTCACCTACATGATCGTCTGAGACCAGCCACCCGGACAGCTGCAGCAACAATCGGTTTGCATAAACAAAAGATTTCTGCACAAACTTTCAGAAACTGTCTCAGGGAAGCTCATCTGCATGCTCGTCGTCCTCATCGGGGTCTGGACCTGACTGCAGTTCGTCGTCGTAACCAACTTGAGTGGGCAAATGCTCACATTCGATGGCATCTGGCAGATTGGAAAGGTGTTCTGTTTACGGATGAGTACCGGTTTTCACTGTTCAGGGCAGATGGCAGACAGCATGTGTGGCGTCATGTGGGTGAGCGGTTTGCTGACGTCAACGTTGTGGATTGAGTGGCCCATAGTTTCGGTGGGGTTATGGTATAGGCAGGTGTATGTTATGGACAACAAACACAGGTGCATTTTATTGATGCCATTTTGAATGCACAGAGATATCGTGACGAGATCCTGAGGCCCATTGTTGTACCATTCATCCACGACCATGACCTCATGTTGCAGCATGATAATGCACGGCCCCATATTGCAAGGATCTGTACACAATTCCTGGAAGCTGAAAACATCCCAGTTCTTGCATGGCCAGCATACTCACCGGACATGTTACCCATTGAGCATGTTTGGGATGCTCTGAATACGACAGCGTGTTCCAGTTCCTGCCAATATTCTGCAACTTCGCACAGCTATTGAAGCGGAGTGGACCAACATTCTACAGGCCACAATCAACAACTTGATCAACTCTATGCAAAGGGAGATGTGTTGCACTGCGGCAAATGGTGGAACCAGATACTGACTTGTTTTCTGCCCCCCCCCCCCCCCCCCAGTAATGCAAAACTGGAGAAAATTATGATAATGAGTGGCTCACCTATGAAACCGGAGATGGAACCGGTGCGCACCACCTCAGACTCACCCTATGCCTGAACCATAAACAACCTAAAAATATATAAAAGCACGGGGGGCACTCACTATCTGGCCATATGGACAATAAATCTGTTTATTATATAAAACTCCTGACTAAAATAAACGTGATACCTTGCTAAAATAGATGCAATAAATACAATAAATGAGATAAATGCAATAAATACAATAAATAGGAAAACTGCAAAATGCTAAATTGTGCACATTTCAGAGTGGCCTTTTATTGTGGGAAGTCTAAGGCACACCTGTGCAATATTCATGCTGTCTAATCAGCACCTTGATATGCCACACCTGTGAGGTGAGTTGGATTATCTCAGCAAAGGAGAAGTGCTCACTAACACAGATTTAGACAGAATTGTGAACAATATTTGAGAGTAATGGGTCTTTTGTGTATGTAGAAAAAGTTTCAGATCTTTGAGTTCAGCTCATGCGAAATGGGAGCAAAACCGAAAGTGTTGCGTTTATATTTTTGCTCAGTGTATATATATATATATATATATATATATATACACACACACACACACACAATGCACAACTACCACTATCAAAATATTTATATACTGCAGGAATAACCCTAATACATATATATATATATATATATATATATATAGTGCGGTTTTGCTATGTTAGACAGGCTAGCGGACGCAGTATAGAGGAAATTACAAAGTTTTTAACTTAAACAGTTCAGTGTTTATTCACACATAAGGAAAAACTAATGACTAAAGGCGCGGTCACTGTGAAAGTCACTGTTAAAGGGGCGGTCACTGTGAAAGTCACTGTTAAAGGGACGGTCACTGTGAAAGTCAATGTTAAAGGCGCGGTCACTGTGAAAGTCACTGTTAAAGGGGCGGTCACTGTGAAAGTCACTGTTAAAGGGACGGTCACTGTGAAAGTCAATGTTAAAGGGGCGGTCACTGTGAAAGTCACTGTTAAAGGGACGGTCACTGTGAAAGTCAATGTTAAAGGGGCGGTCATTGTGAAAGTCACTGTTAAAGGGGCGGTCACTGTGAAAGTCACTGTTAAAGGGGCGGTCACTGTGAAAGTCACTGTTAAAGGGGCGGTCACTGTTAAAGGGGCGTTCACTGTGAAAGTCCCTGTTAAAGGGATGGTCACTGCGAAAGTCACTGTTAAAGGGGCAGTCACTGTAAAAGTCACTGTTAAAGGGGCGGCCACTGTAAAAGTCACTGTTAAATGGGCGGCCAATGTGAAAGTCACTGTTAAAGGGGCAGACACTGTGAAAGTCACTGTTAAAGGGGTTCCCAATGTGAAAGTCATTGTTAAAGGGGCGGTCACTGTTAAAGGGGCGGGCACTGTGGAGGTCACTGTTAAAGGGACAGGCTCTGTTAAAGGGACGGGCACTGTGAAGGTCATTGTTAAAGGGGCGGGCACTGTGGAGGTCATTGTTAAAGGGGTGGGTACTGTAGAGGTCACTGTTATGGGTAAAACTGTCGATATCTTTTTACGACACACGGAAACATAAAATGAAATAGATGAAATATACCCGTGGGAAGCCGGGTCTTTCTGCTAGTATATATATATATTGTGGGGTTTTGCTCTGGTAGACAGGCTAGCGGACGCAGTGTAGAGGCAATCACAAAGTTTTAACCTTATACAGTTTGGTGTTTATTCACACATAAGGAAAAACAAAATGACTGTTCACAGTCTTGGTGTTTGTTCACACCATACAATGTCCATAGAACAAAATCTTCACCTGGTTAGCAGTTTTCCACCCGCAGTCCACAGAAGGCTTTAAGGGCCTGTTTCCCGGCATGCGGCTCTTAGCCCTTTAGCAAGGCACAAATTCACAGGTCCCAAAACACAGAGACTCCCCAAGCTTCTCTGTCAGATGGAGGATAAACCACACACAGCTGAGACTGCTGGATGGTTTTTATATAGGCCAAAAAAGTCCCGGCCTGGAGCGTGGGCAGAAGCCACCCACCCATCACTTTGGCTACTCCCAGTAAGAGCCGGCCCGGATCGGCTTTACAGCCATACTAACAACAAACAGTGTCAGTCAGCACTAGCTGCCGCTGACACTTAAAACTACCGGCCCTTACCTCGCCGAGGCTAGAAATCTCGGTGACACATACCTTCCATCAATGACGGCCCCTTGCGCCTTCCTACAAAATATATATATATATATATATAAAAAACAATGGCAGCACATCAGGCAAAATATCAATATGGAGGTGCAGCCCAATGGATCCGGCAACAATTCCAGGACAATATAAGAAGTTAAAAAAATGGCAGCACTGTCACAAAAATGGAGTGAAAAAAAAACCACTTTATTCACCCCTGTGGTCGCAACTAGGGATGAGCGAACTTGTTTTTCAAGTTTGGCGTGCAAGGTTCAGATTCAGGTTATGTAAGAATTCTATTATGGATTCTGCTACCACGGACCATAACTAAGGGTCCATTCGCATGTCCGCATAATGGGTCCGCATCCGTTCCGCAATTTCGCGGAAGGAGTGCAGACCCATTCATTTTAAATGGGGCCTTAAAAGATATGGACAGCACCACCATGTGCTGTCCACATTCGCACTTCAGTTTCGCGGCCCCGCAAAAAAAATAGAGCATGTCCTATTTTTGTCCGCAGCCACGGATAAGAATAGGCATTTCTATCATAGTGCTGGCCATGTGCTCTGCAAAATACGGAACGGTGTCCGTGTTTTGCGGATATGCAATTTGCGGACAGTTGTGGACATGTGAATGGACCCTTATGGTCCGTGGCAGCGGAATCCATAAAGGAAATCATAGATAACCTGAACCTTGTATGCCAAACTTGAAACACAAGTTCACTCAACACTAGTCGCAATGTTTTAGCTCATACCTTGAAAAGAGACTCTGTGAATGAGCTGAAAACCTTGCGACCACAGGGGTAAATAAAGTGTTTGAGAGTGCTGTAATTTTTTTCTATATATTTATTTATATATATATATATATATATATATATATATATATACAGTACAGACCAAAAGTTTGGACACACCTTCTCATTCAAAGAGTTTTCTTTATTTTCATGACTATGAAAATTGTAGATTCACACTGAAGGCATCAAAACTATGGAATTATATACATAACAAACAAGTGTGAAACAACTGAAAATATGTCATATTCTAGGTTTTTCAAAGTAGCCACCTTTTGCTTTGATTACTGCTTTGCACACTCTTGGCATTCTCTTGATGAGCTTCAAGAGGTAGTCCCCTGAAATGGTTTTCACTTCACAGGTGTGCCCTGTCAGGTTTAATAAGTGGGATTTCTTGCCTTATAAATGGGGTTGGGACCATCAGTTGCGTTGAGGAGAAGTCAGGTGGATACACAGCTGATAGTCCTACTGAATAGACTGTTAGAACTTGTATTATGGCAAGAAAAAAGCAGCTAAGTAAAGAAAAACGAGTGGCCATCATTACTTTAAGAAATGAAGGTCAGTCAGTCAGCTGAAAAATTGGGAAAACGTTGAAAGTAAGGGCTATTTGACCATGAAGGAGAGTGATGGGGTGCTGCGCCAGATTACCTGGCCTCCACAGTCACCGGACCTGAACCCAATCGAGATGGTTTGGGGTGAGCTGGACCGCAGAGTGAAGGCAAAAGGGCCAACAAGTGCTAAGCATCTCTGGGAACTCCTTCAAGACTGTTGGAAGACCATTTCAGGGGACTACCTCTTGAAGCTCATCAAGAGAATGCCAAGAGTGTGCAAAGCAGTAATCAAAGCAAAAGGTGGCTACTTTGAAGAACCTAGAAAATGACATATTTTCAGTTGTTTCACACTTGTTTGTTATGTATATAATTCCACATGTGTTAATTCATAGTTTTGATGCCTTCATAGTCATGAATATAAAGAAAACTCTTTGAATGAGAAGGTGTGTCCAAACTTTTGGTCTGTACTGTATATATATATACACTCACCTAAAGAATTATTAGGAACACCTGTTCTATTTCTCATTAATGCAATTATCTAGTCAACCAATTACATGGCAGTTGCTTCAATGCATTTAGGGGTGTGGTCCTGGTCAAGACAATCTCCTGAACTCCAAACTGAATGTCAGAATGGGAAAGAAAGGTGATTTAAGCAATTTTGAGCGTGGCATGGTTGTTGGTGCCAGACGGGCCGTTCTGAGTATTTCACAATCTGATCAGTTACTGGGATTTTCACGCACAACCATTTCTAGGGTTTACAAAGAATAGTGTGAAAAGGGAAAAACATCCAGTATGCGTCAGTCCTGTGGGCAAAAATGACTTGTGGATGCTAGAGGTCAGAGGAGAATGGGCCGACTGATTCAAGCTGATAGAAGAGCAACGTTGATTGAAATAACCACTCGTTACAACCGAGGTATGCAGCAAAGCATTTGTGAAGCCACAACACGCACAACCTTGAGGCGGATGGGCTACAACAGCAGAAGACCCCACCGGGTACCACTCATCTCCACTACAAATAGGAAAAAGAGGCTACAATTTGCACGAGCTCACCAAAATTGGACAGTTGAAGACTGGAAAAATGTTGCCTGGTCTGATGAGTCTCGATTTCTGTTGAGACATTCAAATGGTAGAGTCCGAATTTGGCGTAAACAGAATGAGAACATGTATCCATCCTCTGATGGCTACTTCCAGCAGGATAATGCACCATGTCACAAAGCTCGAATCATTTCAAATTGGTTTCTTGAACATGATAATGAGTTCACTGTACTAAAATGGCCCCCACAGTCACCAGATCTCAACCCAATAGAGCATCTTTTGTATGTGGTGGAACGGGAGCTTCGTGCCCTGGATGTGCATCCCTCAAATCTCCATCAACTGCAAGATGCTATCCTATCAATATGGGCCAACATTTCTAAAGAATGCTATCAGCACCTTGTTGAATCAATGCCACGTAGAATTAAGGCAATTCTGAAGGCAAAAGGGGGTCCAACACCGTATTAGTATGGTGTTCCTAATAATTCTTTAGGTGAGTGTATATATATATATATATATATATATATATAATGTCATTTTTCAAACTGGTGTAAAGTAGAACTGACCTAATTGCCCAAAACAACCAATCAGATTCCTCTTTTCATTTTTCACAGATTTTCCAACCAGTTTTGATAAATCTTCCCCCCTGTGTACTTATATGTGTACATAGTATTGTGTGTCGTCACACTGTACTAATCTGTGTGGGACAAGTGACGGCTCACTGTGCGGACTGCACACAAATACTGTATTCAGAAGAGTGCGCATGTACTGACCATGTGAGAGCTGTCAGTAATGGGATCTATATCCTGCTTATAACACCATGGTTCTGAATGTAGATAGCTACATTAACGTTATCAGCAGAAATATATATTATGTCTACAAATAATGGACTTTCTACAGAATGGAAATTGAGAAAAAGATCTGCTGATTACAGGTTGTAGCTAGAGATGAGCTGATTTGCAGAATTTTACAAAAAAATTTGCTTCGTGATGAACTACTTCATCGTGAAGTGCATTTTTTTGTAAGTAGTGGGTGCAATGACAGGGAGCTTCGATAGCGCTGGTCCCCGTCATTGCACCCCTCAGATGTCGCGTTCATATATGATCGCGGCATCTGAGTGTAAAAACAGTGTGAAATTAACATAATTTTTTTTAAAATCAAACTTAACGCCTCCATTTGCATGCGACAGGCCAGCCGACACTATCTTGCTTGAAGATCTGGTGCAAAATATTGCGTCATCACGCTGTCCGACGTGGTGACGTCAAGATGACGGCTGGTGGCCCATCGTGAGCAAATGGAGGAGGTAAGAATATATTTTTTTGTTTTTTATACTATTTCAGTTTAAATCGATTCGATTACACGAAGCACGAGGAAATTCGGTTTCGAGGCAAATCAAATTTATCCTAATATTCGGATTGAATTCCACTTTGTGAAATTCGATTTTCTTGTCTCTAGTAGTAGCATAATATAAGACTCACCATGTTGTGGATTGGAATGAAATCTTACAAGTTCCAGCAGCTTATATGTAAGTGGCTGCTAGCTGTGCTGTATAACAGGATTTTGGGGCGGGGCAGGAGAGCTTGTGCTATGTAACAGGATATGGGGGTGGGGCATCAGAGCTGTGCTGGTGCATGTGAAATCCACAGGATCTTGCACAGATTCTCACAGGAGATGACAGCTCTGAGCAAAAATCATTTCAGAGCATTTCTGAGTGCATGTGAAGCAAAGCTGATACCAGTAAAGAAACAAGTGCAATTTTATTATGTGCTGCATTACGGTAAGATGTGGGGTTATTGATTTTTAGTGCACAAAGGTGTCCATAGCCTTTAAGCCTGACAAACAAGCCCCAAGTCCCACCTTGAAATGTGTCACAATGAGCACTTTGGAATTAATAGAGATGCCGAAGTAAACCATAATAACGTTCTGTTTCTCTTCTTTTAATCTGAGCAGTGATCCGAAAAACCATTTATTTTTGAAAATAAACCTTGCATCTGGAAATGGTAGATCTGGAAATGTTGCTGGCAGCAGTTCAAAGTTTTGTTATCTATACTACCATGGTATTGCGCTCACTGCACAAATGACAACCTGTATAATCTCTGCACAGCATCATTGTAAGTTTGAGTTGTTTGGCCTGCTGTGTGACGCACTACTATTTTTAGCAGTATATTAACCTTATATAGAGATCAACAGTTCTCAAAATTCATTTCGGATGTTATTGCGCGAATCATCTGACAGATTTGATTTGGCCCAAGAAAAAAGTGCCTTGATTGTCCTGAAAAGTTGTGCATGACACTTTGAGTTCTCCTAGGACTTTATCTAACCCTTTGCAGGCTCTTTAATGCCAAGTAGCATTAGTAGTGTCAAAGTACAGCAACATACACTCACCTAAAGAATTATTAGGAACACCATACTAATACGGTGTTGGACCCCCTTTTGCCTTCAGAACTGCCTTAATTCTACGTGGCATTGATTCAACAAGGTGCTGATAGCATTCTTTAGAAATGTTGGCCCATATTGATAGGATAGCATCTTGCAGTTGATGGAGATTTGAGGGATGCACATCCAGGGCACGAAGCTCCCGTTCCACCACATCCCAAAGATGCTCTATTGGGTTGAGATCTGGTGACTGTGGGGGCCATTTTAGTACAGTGAACTCATTGTCATGTTCAAGAAACCAATGTGAAATGATTCGAGCTTTGTGACATGGTGCATTATCCTGCTGGAGGTAGCCATCAGAGGATGGATACATGTTCTCATTCTGTTTACGCCAAATTCGGACTCTACCATTTGAATGTCTCAACAGAAATCGAGACTCATCAGACCAGGCAACATTTTTCCAGTCTTCAACAGTCCAACTTTGGTGAGCTCGTGCAAATTGTAGCCTCTTTTTCCTATTTGTAGTGGAGATGAGTGGTACCCGGTGGGGTCTTCTGCTGTTGTAGCCCATCCGCCTCAAGGTTGTGCGTGTTGTGGCTTCACAAATGCTTTGCTGCATACCTCGGTTGTAACGAGTGGTTATTTCAATCAACGTTGCTCTTCTATCAGCTTGAATCAGTCGGCCCATTCTCCTCTGACCTCTAGCATCCACAAGTCATTTTTGCCCACAGGACTGCCGCATGCTGGATGCTTTTCCCTTTTCACACCATTCTTTGTAAACCCTAGAAATGGTTGTGCGTGAAAATCCCAGTAACTGAGCAGATTGTGAAATACTCAGACCGGCCCGTCTGGCACCAACAACCATGCCACGCTCAAAATTGCTTAAATCACCTTTCTTTCCCATTCTGACATTCAGTTTGGAGTTCAGGAGATTGTCTTGACCAGGACCACATCCCTAAATGCATTGAAGCAACTGCCATGTGATTGGTTGACTAGATAATTGCATTAATGAGAAATAGAACAGGTGCTCCTAATAATTCTTTAGGTGAGTGTATATGGCTACAGAGAAAGACGACCAGACTGATTCTACAAAATCAAATTCATTTTGAATTCCCAAAAGATTCTAATTTTATCAAATACTAAACTTTTATTATTTTTGTCCCACACAAATTTCCACCATTTTAGGGTTCAGAAGACATAGAAGAGGGCATCTGTCATCAAAAAGGGATCACTGTTGGACCATTTTTTAATTACAAAAAATCCAACAGTGCAGTGTGTTTTTAAACAGGCTGCTTGTGACAACCAGCTACAATCCATGTACCCATAGCTATATGGTATATGCCACTGTCTCTTTGACATTACTAAGGCTATCTTGGTGTTAAAGAAGTTGGAAGGTGTTGACTCCTAGGAGGCATCAAAGTGTAATGTACGACTTTTAAGGGCAACTGGGGAACTTTCGATTCTAGTCGAATTTATTTGAACTAATTTAATCTGACAACTACCGTATTTTTTGCCATATAAGACGCACCGGCCCAGAAGACGCACTAGGTTTTTGAGGAGGGAAATAAGAAAAAAAATATTTTGAACCAAACGGTGTGCTTTTGGTGGGCTTTGAACTAATGGTGGCCTGGAATGACACTATTATGGGGGATCTGTGGATGACGCACTGTTATGGGGGATCTGTGGATGACACTGTTATGGGGGTCTGTGGATGGCACTGTTATAAGCGTCTGTGGATGGCACTGTTATGGGGGTCTGTGGATGGCACTTTTATGGGAGTCTGTGGCTGACACTGTTATGGGGTCTGTGGCTGACACTGTTATGGGGGTCTGTGGCTGACACTGTTATGGGGGTCTGTGGCTGACACTGTTATGGGGGTCTGTGGCTAACACTGTTATGGGGGCATCTGTGGATGGCACTGTTATGGGAGCATCTGTGGATGGCATGACACTGCTATGGGGAGGATCTTTGGATGACAGATAAATAGCATCTTATGCTATTTGACATCCACAGATCCCCCCCAAACCATTGTCAGCCACTGTGAATGACCCCCAATACAGGGGGTGGGGGCTGGCATCTACACTAGTTTTTTAATGGCAGCGGGGGCCCAGTGCAGTCATTGTATTCTATTGCACCGGGCCCCGCTCATTGTACTAATCGTATCTACGGTAACTGCAGGCAATGTTTAACTATAGAATATGTTTGATCCAGCAGCCTGTACTTACGAGCATAGCAGGCAGGAGGCAGGAGGCTGGACGGGCGGGCACTGGCTGCGTAACTTCCTATGTCACGTGCCTGGGCCGCCTGCTTCATTCATAAAGTGGGCGGAGCAGGCACGTGACGTAGGAAGTTACGCTGCCAGTGCCCACCCGCCCAGCCTCCTGGCTCCTGCCTGCTATGCTTGTAAGTACAGGCTGCTGGATCGAACATAATAAACATTGCCTGCAGTTACCGTAGATATGATTAGTGCAATGAGCTCCTCCCTCCTCGCTGATACACACACCGGCCACGCTGTGCAGCATGCAGTCGGCGGTGTATTAGTGTAAACGGCAGCATTCGCCCAATAAGACGCACTGCCATTTTCCTTCCACTTTTGAGGGGAAAAAAGTGCGTCCTATAGGGCGAAAAATACGATAATTTAATGGAATTTGATCCAAATGGGTCAATGTATAGTAGCCAGTACAAGCAGTGTATTAAAACATGCTGCACTGTTGGATTTTTTTTAAATTAAAATCGGTCCAAAAATTATGCCTGATTTCTTCTTTTCTTTCTTTTGATCTGAAAAATGATTGATGAAATTTTGTGCAGGATGAATCACAAACGTTTTGATGAAATTTGAATTTATATGGAAATTGGTAACAAATTTAATGTAGAAATTATTAGCTCATCTTTAACTAGAAAAGCTACAATTTCTGGGGAAATTGTGTGAAGTGTTCTTGCCTCCACCAGTAGTCTACAACTGGAGTAGGGGGAGTAACTGGGTGGAGTGGCTTGAGTAACCGTTGTGTGGTTGGAGTGGCTGGAGTAACTGTGGAAAGGTTGGACTGGGCAGAGTAACTTTATGTAGTGGGCAGAGTAACTGTGTGGAGTGTTTGGAGTGAGTAAAGATTGTAAACATTACACTAACCAATTGATTGATCAAATTTAAAAAGTGCACATGGCAAGCTTGATAGAGTGAGAAATGCATTTCAACTTTTATTTATTTATATAGCACATTTAATTGCAATGTTGTTGCCCAAAGTGCTTCACAGTTACATTAAAACATACATTTATAAAAAAAACATTAGCAGCATTATCAAGCCTAGCAGATGAAGGTATGACCACATGCATTTGGGGGGTCTCAGCATCTTGACATAGAATGGAGGTGAAGGTGTGCTATCTGTTTGATGATAATCAGTGTTCACAACCACTGTTTCCTGGCAACGCTCATGGCCCGTTTATGCAGGCTCTAAGCGTGTTCACAACCACTGCTCAAAGCACAATACACAGGATCAAGATAGCTGTAATAACTGTGCAGTACTCCTGACTGGAGACAGTGCTGCACCCTGGAGATGTAAATGTGATCCAACAGTGTGTTTTTTTCTGTGGTGGCTGCCCAGACCAGTTGGGTATATCCTCTTGAGTGACGAAGGTCAGATATTGACTACTTTGCTCTGGACAGAAAATCTTCATTGAAATCTCCACTGAGTATTATAGGTTGACAATTCATTCTTTCCAAAGATTCCAAACCCCAGCAGGTTAGTAAGAAATTGACCAATACTGTAATCCGGTGGCCTGTAAACAACGGCAATCAAAGCTTGTACAGGAGACTCCAGTTTGACAACCAAGAACTTCAAGTCAGTCACATTGTGATGATACTGGTTTTCAAAGGCCTTGAAATGGTTTCTGACATGCAAGGCGACACCTCCGCCACTTTTACTTACAATGTAGGAAGGTTCGTGTACGAGAGGTGTCTGTTGCATTTGAACAGGTTGTAGCCCTCCAGCTGGAGACTTTTAGCAACAAAAGAGCCTGAGAGATGAGTTTCAATGAAACATAAAACATCTCCAAGTATCAACTCGTGGTGAGATTTGATATCTTTAATGTGAGCTGGTAATCCTTCCGTGTTGTGATGGATAATTGTTAATGTTTTCTGTTTGTCTGTTGTCTGTAGAAACTTTAAGAGGGGCATAACACCTTCCAGTGATGCATTCTTCATTGAGTCCAGGGAGGCTGTGATTTCAGGATCAGCAAAGATCTTCTTCTCATCAAAGTCGGTTATGTGCAGTCCTTGCAGTGTAGTTGTTTTACTCAAAGCAACATAGGCCATTCCCGGTTGGAAGACCCGTTTCAATGAGACCACTGCCGACTGTATCGACATCCCCTGACACTTATGAATCGTACATGCAAAAGCCAACTTCAGGGGGAACTGACTGCAAACAACTCCTTTCTGTCTCAGGTTTTCCTCTACCCTTTCTATGTACACCAAGTTGTCAGCATCACCAGACGACTTGTTATGGTATCTCTGTCCTGCATTTGGATTGTCCAGCACAAGCCCAAGCTTGTTTACCGTAGTAGCACCATTCTCAGTCTGAATGATTATTCTTGCAATCTTGCCAAATGTCCCATTAACAAGCCCGTCTTCAACATCAATGTTTCTTGTGATCATGATACGGGCACCTTCAGCTGCTTCCAGTGAGTCAATCAGATTGTCTTTGTGTCCTTTGAAAGAGTGGTGTTGCCTCTGCATCACTCCTGTTTTAGGGTCTTTTCTGTAATCGTCGGCATCTATGTTGGTGACGCTTGAATGGAGAACAGACACAGTTGCGGCATTATGTTTGTGGACCTCTTTGTTGGTGGCAAAGATGTGCAGCACGTCATTAGGGCAGTGGGTGGGATCTGTCAAAGCCTGAGCAAGCAGAACTTTGTCATCATTGCTTAAGGTGCCAGTCTTCATTAAAAGCTCAGCAAATGAAATGTCATCCTTCTTTCACGTGATCTCTGTCAGCGTGATCATCTGAAAGTATTCTTTCCAGACGTCATTGGTATTTACCTCAAACACGCGGAGTGGCTTATTTTTCCCAGCGGGGGGACCTGGTAAAAGTCTTCTGCTGCTAGTACTGACATACCACCAAAAGGTTTCTTACTGCCTTTGATTTGCTGTAATCTCCAGTTGATGTAGACAAACAGGGGCTTTGAAATCATTGACACCTCGTCAATAACAATGATCTCCACATTTTGACAGCTGTGCCCTCACTTCATCTATGAGATTTCTAAGTCCTTGGTAGGGTGGCTTCAAGCTTCTTGGCAACTTCAGCAGAGAATGCAAAGTGTTGCCTGAAATGTTGAAAGCTGCTGTTCCTGTAAATGCAGTTAGTAAAACGCTGGGCATGGATATGTCTGCTTCCTCACGTAGTCTGGTAAGTTTACAGAATATCTTTGTTGCCTCAGCATAGATGCACTTTATCTGGTGTGATTTGTTTGTCCTTGCGCCACCAGTGACAAAGTAATAGAATGGGTCAGGATTTAGGCCACGTACTTGGTTAGTGCACCAGTCGCAAACTGAGTAGAATGTCTGAGCTTGTGTCCGGTTAAGGTTTCTGTACATTTTCCAAAAAAAATCAGGGCATGTTTGTGGGGCCTTCACAGTAAGCACAATTCCACCTGTTTGTTTGTGACGTGTATACTCCGGAACATCATCTTGTTCATTCTCATGAAGTGGCTCCCCTTCTATTCGTTCCTCTATACATTCCAACCTATCCAACTCAGCTTCTAGGGCAAAGGTGTTCCAAGCATCTTCAACATGGCCGTTTTTTACAAAGTCATCCAAGACTTGTTACACAATTTTGTTGTGTTGTTCGAACTTCTTTTGGTTGCTGGTAACAATTGCAGACACTGCTCGGATTGCTTCTTCTCCTGGTAAGCTCACACAGGCGCCTTTATAAAAATCCTGTTGTGTTGGGAACCTTACAGTTTTCAGTGATGACTGAACAGTGGGGGAGGTAGAGTTTAAGCAGTCTGCCGTAGTAGTTCTCGGGGTCCTTCTTCTCTGAGAAGCGTGCATACCTGATGATTGCAGGCTTCCCTCTTGTGCGTTTTTGAATCATTCCCATTTCATTCAATAGGCTGACACGCTTGTCGTCTTCCTTTTGCCTTGCCATAGACAACCCTGTAATGGGATGCAAAGTCTGCCAGACACATGGACACAAACTCTAGTGTTTTGGGTCTGGCTCTGTATGTGTCGACAAAACTCGTCATCCACACATTAAGAGAATCAGCTGGTTTGTTCTGAAACGCACTGAGCGGGAGACTCATTTTCAGTGCATTGTCACCAGTTGACAGAAAAACAACCTCATGTAAGCAAGACTTCATTTTCAGGCTGCACGTACGGCCACAGACTCCTGGGCGCTGACCTCTCTGTGTTTTGAGTAAGCCTGAAGAACTTCTTTCATTTCTTCTCGTTCTGTCTCTGTTTCTGGGCTTATTTCTTTGACTATTGTTTTGAGATAGTCAATTAGCTTGCGTTCTGGCTTGGATATGTAGGACAACATGTACATGATGCAACCATACTACATCAAGAATGTACTGGATGTCCATGTTGGCATCCCAGGCCGTCAGCAAATGTGGATTGTAGTTGTTCACCCAGCAGTGCTTGACATCACGTTTCATTAGAATCACGCTTGAGGAGGTCAATGCCTCAATGGACGAGTTGTACTGATTCAAAGTCATATGACACTGTGCCAGTAGCTGTGACATGTCTTCAAGCTGCACTTTCGGGTTATTAAGCAAATCCCAGACTGGTTTCAGTTTGTTTTTGGCTGCTTGTGGTTTCATTGCACAATCTCCTTGTTCTTCTGGCATCGGGTAAGTTATCCTAGTTTTTCTAACAGGTGGCTTTGAAAATCCAAATCTGCATACTCTGTTACCTTTCTTGCATGATTTTGAATGAGATCTGCTGTGCATTTGAAGTTATGTTACAAATCTGTAAAGTCAGACAGCTGGCATGAGATGTTATGAATTTGATCTATAAAGGCACACACCTTGTCATCACTGTCTTGTCCAAATATAGGAGCTCCTGCTACCCAACAGAGACAATGTATATGAGGGCTACCTCTCACCTGAAATTCAACCCGGTAAAAGTAATCGATAACTTCACCGATTGGCTGTGCAGGAACCAACAGCAGCTCTTGCATCAGAGCATCAACCCGTTTGTCAAACATGCTCATGGTGGTCACTGGGTTGCCTCGAAGAATGTCACACTTTTCAGCCCAGCCTAGCTCTGCAAAATCCACCTTTCGACCTTGTTGCGCATTTATTGTCGTTATTACCTCTAGCCATCTGAATTCTGCAGCAGAAAAGGTAAGAAAAAAAGTTGGCTTACCCAATTGTCTGACCATGCTAAAAAATTCTCAGTGGTTGCATGAACCTTGTGGCATCTCGGTTTCGCACCAACCTCACACTTGTCCTGTAGCAACTTGTTGGATATTTCCCGTCCATCCCTGGTATTGGGTTTTCCTTTTCCTAACTGGATGGACATGCTGCTTTTGGCAATGTGTGTCTCTGTGACAAACTGCACAAAGAAGAGGTAGCTTGTGTCTCTTGCAAAACGAGTATCAATACAAAAAAGCCTTGCATTGAAATACATGCTCGGGTACAGTTTGACTTGTCTTGGCTGGTATGTATTCTGTCCAGTAGGGAACTGAACAGGGAATGCCATTGCCTCTAGCCTAGGAACTTTAAATAAGCTAACAGCTGTGTTTCCTTGTGCAGGTGCAATGCTGAATATTCCATCACCATGTATCAGTGCTTCCTCTCCAAGGTCAGATGGCTGCAAACAACTGACCAATTCCAGGTCTTAGTGCATCCTTCTTATCCTCTGCATTGGGAGGTTGTTGGTCATGGAATTCCTGTTGCTCAGAATCAGCCGGTAAACCTGCAGACTGTACCTCTGATGGATCACAATTTTCGATGCGTTCGAGTATCTCCACCATTTCAGTTTCATCACAACTGTCGAGTTCCAATCCCATCATCATTATCAGCATCATCATCATCATCAGCGATTGTCTCATCCACTATGATTGAAATGTCACTGTAGTTGGGGTGTGTGTCAATAAGTTTTGACAGACCTACTGCTACATTTCTCATGTTGACATTGTGAAACAGTTGGTGGTCTTTGTAAGTCAGACATATTTTCAGCTTCACTCTGTGTAACTGGGATGTGCTGTGCGATCTTGGTAGAGTATTGACCGTGGTTTCCACCTCGGATGGCACACACACTACAGCGCCGTGTATAGCTGCCTGTCGACCTTTGGGAAGTGTGATAATCTTGGCAAATGGCAGTATTTTGGCCAAAAGTTGTCTTTCCAGCACATTCAAATCACAGAGCTCTGTAGGAATGGGCGCCAGCTCCATGTTGTTAGCCACAGCGATGAATGATTTGTGTCCTGCCTTTAAATGTGAATCACAGTTGTGACAAATCCATTCTTTGGTCCTTTCATCTGGTATGGTGCATTGTTCAGGGCCTTGACAGTGATTGTTGCACACATAGACATATTTCCCTGTCAAACAGGCAGCAACAATGTGTAGATTCTTCTTGTAATTGCTGTGAATGCAATGTTTCACTTGGTTAGGGAAAAGGGTGTGATGACACATCGTGCACACAAAAGTTGGCCCAGCTTTAATGCATTCATGGAAAGTGGATATAGCTGTGTGCATTAGGCTGTTGTCCACTGGTTGACCTCATTCCCGCATGACACGAGTCCATCGTCTGTATTTCATTCTTATTTTGAAGGCACATTGCATCTTAGGGGTTATGCGAAAATCAGCTTGAGTGTAACGCTTCATTTTCATGTAACTCATGCACTGTTGCAAGTGACTTTTCTGAAAGCAGGATCATTATGATATTTTCTGGTGATGTATTGCTTCTTCAAGTTAAAATTGCGTGTATTGCTTCTGCTTTAACTTGAAACATGCATCTGTTGCATATTTTCTGGTGATGTAATGCTTCTGCTTCAAGTTGAAATCGGCATTTGTCACATATTTTCTGGTGATATATTGCTTCTGCTTCAACTTAAAATCAGCATCTGCTATGTATTGGCTGGTGATGTATGTCTTCTTCTTATTGGTGACAGACATCCTTGTAGCCTTGAAACAACGCCTTCTTTCATTTCTGTGATTTGTCTTCAGTTTTTGTCGTCACTGTGCATTTAATTTGGAATATGCCTAACTTTCCTTACATATGCCTTATGAGGATTTTGCATCAAGTGACCGTGGAGAATGCTTGCTGGCTGGGAATCCAGTGTGTGTTGGATCTTTGGTCATCTGTGTAACTTTGTTCTCCACATGCTTTGCATTATGTGGTTTGTCAGATTGCACTGGTGGGGACTGCAAACCATCTGACAGACATCTTGCACGATGAAATGAGACTGGCATGAAGTCATACTGCTGTCCATCAATAGGGCCTCTGGTGTTTTCAAGGATCAATTCATACAACTTATAAATCCTTGCCCCCATAACACTCAAATGTGCAAAAGTGATCATAATAGTTTTTCCTTTTCCAGTGGCAGGAAGTCCATCCTTATTTTGACTGAGAATCAAACAGCCCATATCTCCCAGACTTGTCTCTAAACAATGCAATGCAATATGGCACTACTATAAAAAGTGCATGTGTAACATCTGCATTGAGGCACTGAAGTGTTGTGGAGAGGTCAACAAACCAACCTTGGTTGTCACCATCTACCTTGGCTGTCACACATCCCGATAACACTAGAGATTTAACAACGTTATACTCATATTTGTCAGTGTTTACTCTGAGGGGCACTTCTTCCATTGTCAAGTGTTGGTGCTGATAGACATTTCTTCGTTTTAGCTGTTTTATTGTTGTGCCATACAAGCTGTTGCCCTTCTTCAGTATTTGATCAAGATCATCCTTCCTCACATCAAGTTCACTGTGGTATGCCAAAAACGTCAGAGCCATGCATGTACACTGTTTGTTCCTTAACCTTCCATAGCCATGATGACCCTGATGAAATGATGCCTGCACAGATATCTCACTTGGTACACATGGTTCTTGCATGCCATGGTTTTCAGAAGTGCCCATCACACTGTCACTATGCTCTTAAACTTGACATTGAGTTGAACATGGCAACGACACCACGGGCTCACTATGCTACTGTGGGGCTCCGGATCCCGAAAGCGTGGGTCTGAAAGGTCCAGTTTAGTTCAGCGTATCTTTGCAGCTTTAGATCTCTTTCCTTTAAATGGTATTATGATATTCACACAGCTCTAATTTCTTTTCATAAATGTAGCTAGTTGAAATACCTCAAACAGAAGCCGGCCAAACTGTCACAAATTCAAAATTAGATTTCAAATAGGGCAGAGAAGAGCGGTTAAAAACAAACTGCTCCAAATTGTTCACTTCACTGGCGGTTGCCATCTTCAAATGGTCGTAGTTTAAAAAACTTTAAATCCTACAGCAAAGAGCTTTATATTGTGAGAATCACCAGACCCAGTTTAGAAAATTGCACTTCAAATTTGAGGTGGCTAGAGTGCAGTTTCAATGAATGTCAATGGGCGGCGTGAGTTGCAAACAAATGGTCATATTGTGAAAACTATCAGGACTATGGCTTAGCCGTGGACATTTTTAGTGACAGCAGGGATAGCTGAATGTTTTGATATAATATTTGTGTAGGTGGGCTTGAAAATGAGGGAGTGGTGGCAGTTTAGAAATCATGTCCTGATTTTTCAGCTCATACTCTAGCTTTTGTCACTCTGCTGGCTGCTCACACACCTGGGTTCCTATGGTAACTCACTCTACAGCAAGGGCAGAGAAGAACGGTTAAAAACAAACTGCTCCAACATGCTTACTTCACTGATGGTTGCCATCTTCAAACGGTTGTAATTAAAAAATTATAAATCCTACAGTGAAGAGCTTTATATTGTGAGAATCACCAGACCCAGACCTACATTGTGTGGCTAGAGTGGAGTTTCAATGAATGGCAATGGGCTTCGTGAGTTGCAAACAAATTGTCATATTGTGAAAACTATCAGGACTATGGCTTAGCCGTGGACATTTTAAGTGGCAGCAGGGATAGCTGAACGTTTTGATATATTTGAGTAGGTGGGCTTGAAAATGAGGGAGTGTTCTGATTTTTCAGCTCCCACTCTAGCTTTTGTCAGCTCCCACTCTAGTTTTAAACATTCTGCCATTCCTTCCTATAGGACCAATTTTGCCACAAGAACGCAGATATTTTGTGAACCATTCGGTATATTACTGTCTATGTAGTGTAAAAACTGTGGGAGGAGTTAGGGTGGTAAATTTGGCTATAATAATAATATATACAGTACAGACCAAAAGTTTGGACACACCTTCTCATTCAAAGAGTTTTCTTTATTTTCATGACTATGAAAATTGTAGATTCACACTGAAGGCATCAAAACTATGAATTAACACATGTGGAATTATATACATAACAAACAAGTGTGAAACAACTGAAAATATGTCATATTCTAGGTTCTTCAAAGTAGCCACCTTTTGCTTTGATTACTGCTTTGCACACTCTTGGCATTCTCTTGATGAGCTTCAAGAGGTAGTCCCCTGAAATGGTTTTCACTTCACAGGTGTGCCCTGTCAGGTTTAATAAGTGGGATTTCTTGCCTTATAAATGGGGTTGGGACCATCAGTTGCGTTGAGGAGAAGTCAGGTGGATACACAGCTGATAGTCCTACTGAATAGACTGTTAGAATTTGTATTATGGCAAGAAAAAAGCAGCTAAGTAAAGAAAAACGAGTGGCCATCATTACTTTAAGAAATGAAGGTCAGTCAGTCAGCTGAAAAATTGGGAAAACTTTGAAAGTAAGGGCTATTTGACCATGAAGGAGAGTGATGGGGTGCTGCGCCAGATGACCTGGCCTCCACAGTCACCAGACCTGAACCCAATCGAGATGGTTTGGGGTGAGCTGGACCGCAGAGTGAAGGCAAAAGGGCCAACAAGTGCTAAGCATCTCTGGGAACTCCTTCAAGACTGTTGGAAGACCATTTCAGGGGACTACCTCTTGAAGCTCATCAAGAGAATGCCAAGAGTGTGCAAAGCAGTAATCAAAGCAAAAGGTGGCTACTTTGAAGAACCTAGAATATGACATATTTTCAGTTGTTTCACACTTGTTTGTTATGTATATAATTCCACATGTGTTAATTCATAGTTTTGATGCCTTCATAGTCATGAAAATAAAGAAAACTCTTTGAATGAGAAGGTGTGTCCAAACTTTTGGTCTGTACTGTATGTGAGATAACAGTAAGTGGTCTTGCCATGTAAGAACACTTAATTATAAACTAACATAGTCCCCAGGAGTGAAATATGGCCCTCCACCAGAGACCAGGGAGTAGCAGGAAAGCTACATACTGTTGTGTCCACCCTTATCTTTTATTAAGGTCTCCAATTTCTCACAACACAAAGAGAATACACATGTAAACACATATAGCATAAACATTTCCTATTGCTTAAACATGTTTTTGTAAAGGCGGTTATCTCATTCTAGGACACATCTGTACAAAGCCTTTGTGGTCCAAGAACAAATA
Organism: Bufo bufo; assembly: GCF_905171765.1. Classification (NCBI taxonomy): domain Eukaryota; kingdom Metazoa; phylum Chordata; class Amphibia; order Anura; family Bufonidae; genus Bufo; species Bufo bufo. The sequence continues at coordinate 461,120,663 of NC_053389.1, read as the reverse complement.
ATTACAGACTATTGTGTGTGTTCCTGCAAAAGCTGGAATATTTAAAATATATTTTTTTTTTACTTTTTGTGGTTACAGAAAAAAAACACTACCAAAGGTTTTTTAATATTAAAATGTTTGATTATCAGAATACACAAAAATAAAAATATCAGTCACAGGTTTATCTTTTCTATATCTGTAATGTACATATTGTGGTCAATAAAAAAAAAGGTCTGACTTTAGTTATTGCAATGTCCGAAGGGAAATAATATTATATGTAAAAACAATTATGAGAATTGTTTGTATAATAAAATAAAGTTGTTGGTTTATTTGAGACAAAAGTGACTGTTCAATATAAAAAATATATGTCTACTTATATTTCATTACCTCAGATGGCTGATATGTTTCAGAATCATAAAATGTTGATTGCCGAGCAGTAATAGGTGACTATAAGTATCGATATGCTTACATTTGGAGCTGTTTTGCAGCATAATTCTGTGTTTAATAATTCATTTAAATTATAGAGATCTCCTGGGAACAATTTAACATTGTTCTTATGGCCCAAAATGTTAGCAATCATTTTTTATTTGCTGCTAGAGAATAGTTTAAATATGCCAGATGGTGATGTGTGGCAGAAATCCTTGTGAGAATTCTCAGATGGGGATATTTTTTTTTTTTTGTGTTTGCAGGAACCTTTCATTTAATGATTGTTCAAAGAATACAGAAGAAACTTATTTTAAAATTACACATGTTATATTTTTCTAAACTATATCACTAAGTATATGTTGCTTTAATGTATTTTCGTTTCAAACATTCATTTTCTTGAGGTTTTACAGTACTAAATTGTAGTAGCATAAGATATCAGAAGAAGTGATGGAAAAACACACACACACACACACACACACACACACAAAAGGAAATATGGAAATTAAGGAAATGTTACAACAATACTGGTTGATCATACAGGTACAGTATCAACATTGGTAATAACAGCTTCGGGGTCAAGTAGCCGTGATATTCGCTGGTTAATCCTGTCACCTTATATAATGCCAGGTCCTTCTAATATATATCTTCTTTACAATGTCATACAGTAACGGAGGTCTATGGAATAAGAGGAGGACAACCAAGGCTCCCAGAATCTCTCAAAAATGTCATATGTGTCTAGGCGGATCGCCGAAATTCTCTCATATAAGAAAATTCCTGTCCAGTACTGCTTGATAGCTAAATGAATTTGAACGCCACTTGAATGCTATGTGGATTCTGGATGCTAGGAGTATATATTGTGATAGTTTAAATCTAGCATAGGTTAACCAAGGGGGTTTGTCCCCTAGAAGACATAAAGAGGGGGACGTAGGATAGGTACAACCCAGGACTGATGACAATAGGCTACTGATTTTGTTCCAAAACGTCCGCACCAGTGGATAGGACCACCAGATGTGGAACATTGTTCCCTCTTCATCACATCCACGGAAGCATTTGGGAGAGACTTCAGGGTAAATATGGTGCAGCTTAGTCGGGACCATATATGCCCTATGTAATATTTTTATTGATGTCTCTGCTAAGGTAATTTGCCAAGAACCCCTAGATAGAGTCTGGGAATGCTGGTACCATCTGGAAAGTGTATATTCTATATGCGTGTCCTCCTCCCATGCTTTCATATACGACAATTTGGTTCCTTCTGGTGGAGCATTGAGTAAACCATAAATCCTGGATAGTAAACCCTGTTTGTATAAAGAATGGGTGACCGAACGCTCGAAGGGCATGAATTCTAGAGTGTAGTTTGCAATTTTTAGGGAGTGTAGAAAAGAGAAAATCTGATTGGCGTTAAACATTTCCATCTCAGGGAGAGCATGTTTGTCTTTAAAGTCAGCTAGGGAAGTCAATTTACTTGAGGGTGGGGTGTCAAGTCAGTGTGTGGGTTGAGGATGAGAATGAAGAAAGGAGGAAGTTAATGGAGGAATTCGTTTTTTCACGATTTTACCACATATAACTGCAGCGCTTATTGCTGCATGAAATATATTTTTCCACAGAAATTATTTACAAAAGATTTTTCCACATGTAAGTGCAGCGCTTAACGCTGAATACAATTTTTTTTTCACTGAAATAAGTCACAAAAGATTTTACAGCTCCAGGCTGGGTCTTTTTTGGCCTATATAAAACCCAGCCAGCCGTCTCAGCTGTGTGTGGTTTATCCTCCATCTGACAGAGAAGCTGGGGAGTCTCTGTAGTTTGGAACCTGTGACCTTTGCCGTGCTAAAGGGCTGAGAGCCGCATGCAGGGAAACAAGCCTCTAAAGCCTGCTGTGGACTGTGGGTGGAAAACTGCTAACCAGGTGAAGTTTTTGTTCTATGGACATTGTATGGTGTGAACAAACACCAAGACTGTTAACGGTCATTTTGTTTTTCCTTGTGTGAATAAACACCAAACTGTTTAAGTTAAAAACTTTGTGATTGCCTCTATCCTGCGTCCGCTAGCCTGTCTACCAGAGCAAAACCCCACAAAGTGCAGAGCTGAATCCTGAATACATTTTTTTCACCGAAATAAGTCACAAAAGATTTTACCACATATAACTGCAGCGCTGAACGCTGAATAATTTTTTTTTTTCAACGTATAGAATTCAGAAAAGATTTTAACGCATATAAACGGAGCACGGAGATGGAAAGGGTCTTCGGATTCCCCCTGCACTATATGGACGTCTCAGAAATTAACCGCTGCTCCTGGGAAGTTTATGGAGCTCCGCTGAAAGATTATTTTTAAAGTGTACAGAAGCCAGAAAGAGCCCCCACTCTGCAGATTTATCATGGAGACATTATGGAGATTTAACCGCATATAACCGCATCGCTGATCACTGAATACATTTCGTTTATTGACATATAACCGCCACACTGACTTACTGCCACTGCCGCTACTTCCGTGAACCCCTGCACCCCTACTTTCCGGGTAGGTAGGCTGCTGCGAAGCAGGTGCTCTACCCCGGGCACGTTTGGCTCCCGACCTCCCACTGCTGCCACCCTGCTGAATCCCAGCCATGCTTTCAACACATAAAACCGCCAACGTGAACTGAGAATGTATTTTTCTGTTTGTACTGAAATAGGCCACTAAACGCTTTCAACACACATAACCACCGCCGACGTGAACTGAGAATGTATTTTTCTGTTTGTACTGAAATAGGCCTCTAAATGCTTTCAACACATATAACCGCCGCCGATGTGAACTGAGAATGTATTTTTATGTTTGTACTGAAATAGGCCACTAAACTCTTTCAACACATATAACAGCCGCCAAAGTGAACTGAGAATGTATTTTTCTGTTTGTACTGAAATACAAAATAACACGTATAACCGCCGTACTGACTGACTGCTACCGCCGCGAACCCCTGCACCACTACATCCTGGGTAGGTAGGCTGCTGCGAAGCTGGTGCTCTACCCCGGGCATGTTTGGCTCCCGACCTCCCACTGCTGCTACCCTGCTGACTCCCAGCCATGCTTTCAACACAAATAAACGCTGATGTGACCTGAGAATATATTTTTATTTTTGTACTGAAATACAGTAGCCAGTAAACGCTTTCAGCAGAAATAACTGCACCAGTGAAGTTCATATATATATTTTTTCTGTACTGAAATAGGCCACTGAAAGCCTTTGCCACAAATAAGTGCACCAGTGAAATGCACATATATTTTTCTTTTTTTACTGTAACACGCCCCTCTCCTATAAACTTTCAACAGAATTAACTGCAGAATTGAACTGAGCATATATTTTTCTTGTTGGACTGAAATAGGCCACTATATGCTTTCACCAGAATTAACTGTAGAAATGCGCTGAGAATATATTTTTCTTTTTTACTGTAATACGCCCCTATTAGTGATGAGCTCGGCCGATTACCTGTTCGGCTCGAGCATCACTATGCTCAGCACATGGCTGTACTCGGCCATGTGCTTGAGAGCCATGCTCGAGTCACCTTTCCGCATGTTTCGCGGCTGTTAAGCAGCCAATAAAAGTGCAGGTAAGTACTGCCACCAGCCATGTTGGCTGTTGGTATTACAGTGATTGGCTGGCTGCAACGCTTCATCGGGTGCTATATAGCACCCAATGACACGTGCTCAGATCAGTCATAGTCAGGGAGAGCAGAGGGTAGGATGGGAATGGCTTTCTAGGGAGCGAAATTCTCAGTTATTTTTCGAAGCAAGCTTTTCAAAGACCCAAAAGTCCTTTTAAGGACTACTGTGTGTGTGTGTGTGTGTGTTTTAGAGCATCAATATATTTTTACCTGTGCTAAATTGATCAGTCCCAGGGAATACACATCCATGACATATACAGTACTCCATCTGAAAACAGTTTCTTTAGCGTAAATTCCAATAATCTGGGCCTAATCTAGTGTCCATATTGTGTTGTTTTCTGTGACATATACAGTGCACCATCCGAAAACTGTTTCTTTAAGGAAAATAACCAATAATCTGGGCATAATCTATTTTCCATAGTGTGTGGCTTTCTGTGACATATACAGTACGCCATCCGAAAACTGTTTCTTTAGCGTAAATCTAAATAATCTGGGCCTAATCTAGTGTCCATAGTGTGTTGTTTTCTGTGACATATACAGTACGCCATCCGAAAACTGTTTCTTTAGGGGACTGTAAAACAATCTGCGCCAGATCTAGTGACAAAACCATTAATATGAAAAAGGCAAGCTCTAAGGGACGGGGCTGATGGTGCACGCAGAGGCTGTCGCCCTGGGCGCAATGAAACTGAGCCTGCTGCCAGTGCACCAGAAAAAAAAAAAACATCCACTGTACCCAGCTTCATGTCCAACTTAGCTGGGTGGCGCAGGACAACACTGTTCAAGTCGGACCAGTGTGAACAGTTGGTTGGTTGGATTGCTGAAAATAATGCTTCCAGTCGGTTAAGCAACACCCTCTCTTCCACCAAGTCCAGTCTCTGTAGCCAAGAGTCTGGTCAACCGAATCCTCACTTTGATCATCCTTCCTCCCACCATTAGGAGGCTTGCTAAATAAGTGATCCCACACTCAGATATTCCTAGGAGCTCTTTCCAGCGCTACTATTACATTTGGCCCTCGCGCCCAGTACGCTTGAAGAGAGACCTGAGATATTGTGCCCTGATTCCCAACCTCTTTAGCCTTCACAGTCTCAAGAAGATGACGGTGGTGAACGGCAATCATTCGTTCACGAGGTGGATGATGATGAGACACAGTTGTCAATCACTGAGGTTGTAGTTAGTTCAAGTCAGGAGGATGAGCAGAGTGAGGAAGTGGAAGATGGGGTGGTTGACGAGGAGGTCACTGACCCAACATGGGAAGGTGAAAAGCCGAGTGAGGACAGCAGTACAGAGGGGGAGGGATCCGCAGCACCGCAACAGGCTGGAAGAGGCAGTGGGGTTGCAAAAGAGAGAAGTCGTCCCACACCAATCAGGCCCGCAACTGTAACACTGAGCATCCCATGTGTAAATCTACCTTGTCAAGGGGTAGGTGTTCCGCAGTATGTTTTTTTTTTATAAAAGTGCAGACTACAAAAAAGTGGTAGTTTGCAACCTGTGCAGTACCAAAATGAGCCTGGGCGTGAACATTAGCAACCTCACCACCACCAGCATGATCCGCCACAAGGCATTCAAGCACCCTAATAAGTGGGCCGAACGCCTGGGTCCACAATCTGGGTCTGAGGGTCACACCACTGCCTCCTCCCGTGTTACGCACTGCTGGCCAATCCCCTGTTGAAGGCGCAGGCCCCTCGCCCTGCACCTGGACCTTCCCACTTCCACCAACACAGTTACTGGGAATGTCCACTTAACCACGAACAGATGGACAAGTGCTGGTGGCCAGGGACGCTAAATGTCCCTGACCGCACACTGGGTGAATGTTGTGGATGCCGGGAGTGAGTCGTACCCTGGGATGGCACAGGTGCTACCCACACCCAGGATTGTGGGCCCTACATCCATCAGGGTCTCCGCCAGCAGCTATGTTACTGGCTCCAACCCCCACTTCTCCTACTCCGCCGCCTCCTCCTCCACTTTCACCTCCAGCAGCAGTCAGCCATCAGTCGCTAGCTGGAAGCAGTGTAGCACTGCTGTGGGTAAACGTCAACAGGCCGTGCTTAAGTTGAACTGCTTAGGGGACAAATAGCACACAGCCGCAGAGCTGTGGCAGGGTATAAGGTACCAGACCAAGCTGTGGCTCTTGCCACTCAACCTACAACCAGGCATGGTTGTGTCTGACAAAGGCCATAACTTGGTTGCGGCTTTGGAGCTCAGCAACCTGACACACATCCCATGCCTAGCCCATGTCTTAAAAGTAGTGGTTCAGCAGTTTATCAAAACCTACCCCAATTTGCCAGAGCTACTAGTGAAAGCGCGCCACGTGTGTGCCCATTTTGGCAAGTCGTCCACAGCTTCAGCCGGTCTGTCAACACTGCAGCAGCGCCGCAAGGCTTCCAGCTCACCGACTTGTGCGACGTGAGCTTCTACGTTCCACATGTTGGCCAGGCTTTGTGAGCAGCAGAGTGCAGTAGTGGAATACCAGCTACAGCATTGTTGTCGCCTTTTGAGTCAACTGCCACTATTCACAAGCGAAGAGTGGGCATTGATGTCAGACCTCTGTGAGGTTTTAAAAAACTTTGATGAATCCACACAGATGGTTAGTGGCGATAACGCTATTATCAGCGTAAATATCCCACTGCTGTGTCTACTCAAACGATCGCTGCTCACAATTAAGGATGACGCTCTAAATGTTGCAGACGAGGAAATGGGGGAGGACATTACACAGGTTGATAGACAGACCACCCACAGTTCGTCTTCTCAGCGCAAATTGGACCATGAAGAGGAGGAGGAGCTGGAGACAGTTGCCTCTGCTACAGAGGGTAGTACCAATGGAACTTTAATTCCATCTGTTCAGCGTGGATAGGTAGAAGAGGAGGAGGAGATGGAGAGTCATCCTGATGTTGATATTGACGTCTTGCCTGTTGGTACTTGCCATGTTAGGCTGCCTTTCCCGCGACCCTCGCGTTATAAGCATTTTAGATAAAACGGATTACTGAGTGTTCACCCTTCTCGACCCCCACTACAAAGAGAACTTCTCATCTCTAATTCCTGTGGTGGAGAGGACGAGTAAAGCAGTGCAATACCAGAAGGTACTTGTTGAGCGATTACTCCAAAATTTTCCATCTGACAACGCGGCCTGCATAGTCTGTATTTCCTTAGGCAACCGAGGAAGGGAGACAAGGGGTACACACAGCAGTTCCAACAAAGGCAGGGCAACACTCTCCAAGGCATGGAACACTTTCATGACACCCCGTCAGCAACCTCACCCTCAAGCACAGCCTAGTAGTACAAGGAGGGAAAAGTTTTAGAAGATGGTGAAGGAATATATAGCAGACCATGTCAGCGCCCTAAATGATCCCTCAGTGCCTTACAACTACTAGGTGTCTAAGCTAGACACGTGGCACGAACTGATGCTCTATGCCTTGGAGGTGCTGGCCTGCCCTGCCGCCAGCGTTTTGTCTGAGTGTGTATTTAGTGCTGCTTGTCGGATTATAACAGATAAGCGTATCTGCTTGTCCACTGGCAATGCTGACAGGTTGACTCAGATAAAAATAAACAAGGCCTGGATTGCCCCTGACTTCTCAACTCCACCAGAGGAGAGTTGAGCTGGTGATGAACATAAAGGCAATTTCAATCTATCATTTATAATGTACTCAATCTACTGTAGTGTATTCCCATGCACCTTTTCCACCACAAAAAAAGAGTATATGGTTGAATCTTGTTTTCTCCTCCTCCTCATCCAGATTGTATATATTCCCTCAACTCAAATTTTTTTAATAGGGTCAGGTCAACTGCAGGCCCTCAACTAAAAATTGTTTTATAGGGTCAGCTGAACAGCATGCACTCACATATAATGTTTTAGAGCATCAGCTCACCTGAAGGCACTCGCAAATAATGTTTTAGAGCGTCAGCTGAACAACATGCACTTGAAAATAATGTTTTAGAGCATCAGCTCCCCTAAAGGCACTCGCAAATAATATTTTAGAGCGTCAGCTGAACAACATGCACTTGAAAATAATGTTTTAGAGTGTCAGCTGTACAGCGTGCACTCACATATAATGTTTTGGAGCTTCAGCTCACCAGCAGGCACTCGCATATAATGTTTTACTGCGTCAGCTCACCAGCAGGCCCTTGCCCCTAATGTTTTAGCGGGTCAGCTTAGCAGCAGGCCCTCGCATATAATGTTTTACATGGTCAGCTCAACTGCAGGCCCTCACATATAATGTTTTACATGGTCAGGTCACCTGCAGGCCCTCACCTAAAATCTTTTACAGGGTCAGCTCAACTGAAGGCCCTCACATATAATGTTTTACAGGGTCAGCTCACCTGCAGGCCCTCACCTACAATCTTTTACAGGGTCAGCTCACCTTCTGATGACGACAGCGAAGTCTAGCCTGTTGGTTCTCTGGCACACATGGCTGACTTCATGTTAGGCTGCCTTTCCCATGACCCGTGCATTATACGCATTTTAGACAACATGGATTACTGGTTGTTTACCCTTCTTGACCCCTGCTACAAAGATAACTTCTCATCTCTCATTCCTCTGGTGGAGAGGACAAGCAAAACGGTGCTATACCAGAAGATCCTTGTTGAAAAATTGCGCCAAAGTTGATAGGGCAGACATCCAAATGGATCGTCACCGTCACGGGGACGTGCGATTGCCTAGAAGTTATCTAGAGTTAACAAAGCGGCAGCAGGCCCTCACCTACAAGTCCAGTCTCAGTAGCCAAGAGTCTGGTCAACACAATCCTCACCATGATGGCACACTGGGTGAACATTGTGGAGGCCGGGAGCAGGTTGGCTGCTGACACCAGACTTGCCCTCCAATAGATCCTCGTTAACAGAAAGTCTACTCATCCCAATAACAGGGCCGCTTAGGAGTGCTGTATTGTTATATATCGTCACTACCTCACCGAGTCGGGAGTGGGTAATTGCAACGCGCCTGCTGTCTTCCTTGGATTTTTGAACTTTAATAACTTGACCCACCCTCTCTGGGTGGTTCACAATTAGGATAAAAAAGTGGCAAGGCAACAACAGCCAATCAGATTTCAGCCATTGACCTCCCTTGGATAGGGTATCTCTTTCTCAAGCTCCCTCTCCGGCATTGAACACTGATACCCCGCTACCCATGATCACCATGGTAGTCGCAGAAAAGAACATCGAAATTTGATAGGGCAGGCATCCAAATGGATCATTGCGGTAACGGGGACGTGCAATTGCCATGAGGTTATCTAGAGTCACCAATGCGGCAGCAGGCCCTCGCCCCTAAGATTTTAAATGGTCAGATCAGCAGGCCCCTGCTCCAAATGTTTTTGAGGGTCACCAGCAGGCCATTAATCATAATTTTTCAAGGGTGTGTATGATGCCCTCCTTTATGTGTAACAAAGTGTGTTTTGGAGTGCCGGTTCCTTGTAATTTCTGGCAGCCCTTTCACTTAGTGCATAGGCTTTATGAGTGTAGGAGTCCCACTACCTGAACAATTGTACCACAATATGAATGAGGCCCTCCTTTATGTGATATACAAGCTGTTTCGGAGTGCCTCTTGCTTGTAATGTTTTGCAGCACTTGCACTTTATATATAATTGAATATACAGGGAAGAATGTTTCCTAACAATTTTTCCTGTAAAATAGATTTTTGGGGGGTTTTGTGCGTATTTTTGTCAGTCTGTAAAAGTGGCGTACACCTCGGACAACATGGTTCCCAGCAGCGACCTGGGAGTCAAAGATGCATCCAGACATCGTCCCCATGCTGTTCCCTATCCATTTCGTTGGTGTTTCTGTTACTTTCTGACTTTTTCCAATGTACCAGGCACCCTCCCCTCTTCAGAGCAGGGGGTGCCTGGTTGTCTCCCATTGATTTCCATTATACTCGGGTGCTCGGCCGAGCACACGAATATAGCAATGTGTTCGGGCCGAACACCCGAATACTTTGGTGCTTGATCATCACTAGCCCCCATATGCTTTCACTAGAAATAACTGCAACAGTGCAGTGTGTATATATTTTTATTTTTTTACTGAATTATGCCCCTATACACTTTCAACATAAATAACTGCAGAAGTAAACTGAGAATATATTTTTCTTGTTTGACTGAAATAGGCCACTATATGCTTTCACCAGAATTAACAGTAGAAATGCACTGAAAATATATTTTTCTTTTTTTACTGCAATATGCCCCTATACTCTTTCACCAGAAATAGCTACAACAGTGCGGTGCATATATATTTGTCATTTTTTTACTGAAATACCCCCTATACACTTTTAACAGAAATAACTGCAACAGTGCAGTGTGTATAATTTTTTCTTTTTTTAATGAAATACGCCCCTATACGCCTTCATCAGAAATAACTGCAGAAGTGTCCTGAGAATATATATTTCACATTGGAATGAAATAGGCCACTATACGCTTTAACCAGAAATTAAATAGTGCAGTGCGCATATATTTGTCTTTTTTACTGAAATACGCCCCTATACGCTTTAACCAGAAATAACTGCAACAGTGCAGTGCGTATATATTTTTCTTTGTTACTGAAATACGCCCCTATATACTTTCACCAGAAATAACTGCAGAAGTGAAATGCATATATATTTTTTGTAGTACTGAATAAGATACTAAGACATAAGCCTCTAAAGGCTTTTCAATATAAGAATTTCAGCCCAAATAATCGTTCCCTGCACTTGTAAATCACTTTCCTATAAATGTCCCTAGCGCCTCCTAATGTCTTAACCTGCACTAAGGTGCTGTGAAATGATTCCTCCCTATCCTTTCCCTGCACTTATTAATCATTTTTTATGTCTTTTTTTTCCACAATAGTTTTTCCAATAGCTGTCCCTAGTGCCTTCACACTTCTGTCCCTGCACTCTAAACGCTGGAAAATGTATGACTGTAAGATGGCCGACATATTTATAGGGCTGTGACATCACAGAGCTGGCTGCTGATTGGCTGCATGCAGGCATGTCAATCTGGGTGATTCCGCCTTCCCAGTGTTCCTTGCCCCATGTCCTCAGTCCTCACATGTGTAGCTGCCATTTTAGGAAAAATGGGATTTGTTACCAAGAAGCGCGAGGAAATTCGCATTCGTTGCAAATCAAATTTTTCCTGAAATTCTAAACCAATTCCAATTTCGTCAGCTTAGATTCGCTCATCTCTCATATTCACCTTATCCATTTGATCGTTGAGAGGCCGTCGCGGGCATCTTGATTGAAGACACTGCGTGTAATCTGTGACATGATAGCGTCATCATGCACACCACCTAATGCAACATTTAGCACGGTTTTGCAATCAAGATGGCCACAATGGCTTCTTCACATGCAAATGGATGAGTTTAGTATGTTTTGGAAAAATAGATTAGTTACCATGAAGCGTGGGGAAATTCGGCTTTGTGCGAATCAAATTTTTCTTGAAATTTGGCTTAAAGTCTACTTCTGATACTTTGATTCGCTCAACACTAGTGATGATTATTGTAGGCTAGTCAATGTTCCTCTGGATTTCTGGGTGAAATATGTATATTAAAATTATCATGTGTATCATCTGCTGGCATCAGATAGGTTTGGGAAAGCTAATTTGAATATCTTTTCCAGAAACCCAAAGACGAATCACCTGGCCTACAATACTGCACACATGTACTTAATGTGTACCAGGCGCCTGGCCTACAATACTGCATACACATACTCGATGGTATAGGGGCATCGCCTGGCCTAGAATACTGCGCACATGTACTCAGCATACTATGGGCTCTCTTTCTCTCTCTATCTCTCGCTTTATCTCACCAGTTCACTCATCTCCCTCTCTCCTGAACCAGTTCACTCATCCTTATTATACAGCACCATCAACTTTGTAGCACAGGGAACTTGTTACTATAGTGCAGCTCCTATTGACTACAATATATGTATATACTGTATATATATATATATATATATATATATATATATAAAGTAAATGAAATCCGCAGCACATCCAGGTAGTGAACAAGTGAAAGAAGCTTTAATCACCAAGCATGCGACGTTTCAATCCTCTCAATGGGATTTTTCTCAGGCAGTGACATAGTGGGCAGTGCATAGTACATATTTAAACACATTGACATAATCAAACAATCAATGAGTAAAATACAATCATTTACAGTAATATGTTAAAAAAATCATGACAACAGCAGTGTTATCATTACAAAATAGCATTTCATGAAATTACATACAGTGTTACAGTGCAGGCAATACCCGTATCAAATCCAACATACAGTGTACAGGCAAAATACTTTAATAAGAATCATAATTAATTCAGGTGTATGTCATTATAATAACCAAAATGTGCAGGTGTACCTCAGTAGAATGATGAGTTAGATCACAGGAGTGTGTGATGGAATCAGAACACATGGGTCACGGCGTCTCAGACATACCAATGCGCATGTCTCAAGGACCTTCCTGGGGATTCCGATCACCTGATCACCCATTCTGTTCATTCGATGTAATGCGCATGTCGCAGGACCTGTGAGCATGTGATCACAGCATGTGATCACTCCTCCGGTCATGTGTTCAAGTCAATCATCCGGTAATGTGCTTCAATGTGTCACATGATCGGAATAGACGAACTTGAAGATTCAAGTGTTCAGTGGTATTCAGAACACATAGGAAAGCATGATTAAACAGATCTATTTCCAAAAATCATTATAAGGGACATATATATAGCACCTAAAGTAAGTTATGAATACCCAAAGTATACAGAAATATGTAGTTTTAAAAAACATCATGAGATTATGTAGGCAGGCATAAAAAGTAAATATGGCAGTGTGGGAACCTGGTACAGGATCGTTGCCGCCCCAGGCGCATCAAATCACATGGACAGTGTCATTCATGAGTCACCCATCAATCAGGGAGAAAAAATAACTGTATACAACTGGAAGTACCATTGTTGTGTACAGGAAAGCTATATGTACTAGGCGGAAGTACCGCCGCTTTCCTTGCTATATAAGGACTTAGTTTATTGTTGTTAAATAGCCCCATAGTCTAGACGAGGACTTCAGTGTATGCGACTTATGTGGTTATCACAAAGTCCCAACCTGACATGTCCCCCCTGCCCGTTGGATACCATCCCTGGAAATCCAACATGGCAGACCCGGGATCATCCTCTAGATTCCGGGGGCACATTGGTATATATCCATAGAACATATCAATCCTCTCCCCGAGACTGATGGCTCAAAAGGCCTGTCCATATGTAAATCCGAGCACATGGGTATAGCAACCAAACCATCCCAGGTATTCCAACATCACCTGTGTATAATCACATGCCTGCATACAAATCAAAAAAAGGAAAAAAGTGTCAAGGAAATCAATATATCAGTGCACCTGTACGGAGAACAATCATATGTCATGCAATGCATAAGACATGACCGTATAACCTACTGTGCACAGAAACATGATCTCACCAATCTTGTTAAAAAGACATCTTTTTCTAGAGAAAAAGCAAATATAATTGTATAGAGCACTAAAATAAAAGGTGTATATATATATATAGGTCCCATCATGATCCAGTGGATGAATCTTCCAGCGCTCACCCTTTATTGTGGGTACACACAATATTCACCATAATCCTGAGGGTAATAAAAACAATGTATAAGAACACCTTGTTGTATAAACAAGGGGCACAACCACTTAAAACTCACAATAGGGGCAGGCGAGCAGAATCATGAGCACAATCACCTAGGACAATACCCAGGGCCTATAATCAACATTCAATCCCTGTGGTCTTAAAGTATTAAGTTTAGCAATCCATCGCATCTCACATTTTTTGAGAAGGGCAAGTCTGTTCCCACCCCTCCGTGGTGTAGGGATATGGTCAACCAGCATACATTTAAGGTCCCGCTCCTTATGGTCCATGTCAGTAAAATGCTTCGGGACTGGAAGATCCATCCGTTTTTTACGGATGGTGTATCGATGTTGATTGATTCTACTTTTAAAATCCAGTGAAGTTTCTATATATATATATGTATATATTGTAGGAAGGCTCAAGGGTCCGTCGTTGATGGAAGGTATGTGTCACCGAGGTTCCTGGCCTCGGTGGAGTAAGAGCCAGTTTTCATGTGTCAGCAGCAGTTGCTGTTTAAAACCTAGCTATTTAGTATAGCTGTATAGCTATCCGGGACAGCTCTTACTGGGAGTAGTCAAAGTTGGGTGGGTGACTACTCCCCACGTTTCAGGCCGGGTCTTGGCAGGCTTATAAAAAACAGCCAGCACTGTCAGGTGGTGTGGATTACCTCCCCCTGACAGTGGAGCTCTGGAGATCTCTGTGCTGAGGTCTGAAGACCGCGTGTCAGGCGAGCAGGCCGCCTTAAAGCCTGCAAGTGGACTTTCTCAGGCTGAGCATTCAGCCAGGTGTGAACTGACACCCAGGATACCAGATGAACTTTATTTTGTTTTTCTGTGTGTGAACAAGCACCAAGCCTGAAAAGTGACTGTTGTGTTATGTTATAAACACTAAAGATTGATTTACAACATGGTCCTTTGCCTCTATACTGCGTCCACTAACCTGCCTACAGAGCGAATCCCCACTATATATATATATATATATATATATATATATATCATAAGAGTATTGAAGTAATAATAATATAAAGAAGCCATAAGTATTTACCGTATTTTTCACTTTATAAGACGCACTTCCCCCCCCCCCCAAAAGTGGGGGGAAATGGCAGTGCGTCTTATAAAACGAATGCTGCCATTTTTACTCTGCTAACACTGATACATCGCCGGCCGCTATGCTGCAAAGCGCGGCCTGCGATGTATCAGCGGGGAGGGAGGAGGGGCTGGAGGCTGGCGACACTCGGTAAAATAAAGTGTAGTCATGTAATGCTTATTCTTTGTTAAAGTATCGCAAACCTTTGCTGTAGTACTTACTATCTAACTACCATGTGCATGCAGGCCAGCAGGCAGCGTAACGTCACTCACTCCGTCACGAGCCTGCTTCATTAATAAAGTGGGAGAAGCTCCTCCCAATTTATGAATGAAGAAGGTGGAGCAGGCACATGACAGAGCGAGTGACGTTATGCTGCTGGCCGGCCTGCATGCCACAGTAGTTAGATAGTAAGTACTACAGCAGAGGTTTGCGCTACTTTAACAAAGAATAAGCATTACATGACTACACTTTACTGCTGTGTGCGGGGCCCGGTGTATTAGAGTAGAGTCATTGCATCGGGCCCCGCCGCAAGTATTGCCAGCCTCCAGCCCCTTCTCCCTCCCCACTGATACATCTCAGGCCTGTGCAGCATAGCGGCCAGCGATGTATCAGTGTTAGCAGAGTATTGGGGGTCACTAGTTACACAGAGACACTGTTATGGGGGGATCTGTGGATGACACATATATAGCATAAGATATGTGTCATTCACAGATCCCTCCCATAACAGTGTCATCCACAGATATCCCCATAACAGTGTCATCCACAGATCCCATAAGTGTCCTCCACAGATCCCCCATAACAGTGCGTGATCCACAAATCCCCATAAGTGTCATCTACAGATCCCCATAAGTGTCATCCACAGATCCCCATTATGTGCGTCATCCACAGATCCCCTCCATAACAGTGTCATCCACAGATCCCCCATAATAGTGTTATCCACAGACCACCATTAGTTCAAAACCCACATTTAAGCACACCTTTTGGTTCAAAATATTTTTTTCTTATTTTCCACCTCAAAAACCTATGTGCGTCTTATCAGTAGAGATGGCCTTGCGGTTCGCCCAGTGGTCGGTTCGCGGCGAACTTTGCTCGTTCACGGTTCGCCGAACATGTGAACATATGGCGATATTCGCGCCCGCCATATTCTTTGCTGTCAGGTAAATGCCTGTTGGCTAATTTTTTGGGCCTGTAATGGCTGACACTTACTTCTTTATCCTGTGAATGCCTAATATACCTCCAGCCACAGAATACAAAGTTCTTTGCTGTCAGGTGAACGCCTGCTGGCAAATTTTTTGGGGCCTGTAATGGCCGACACTTACTTCAATTTGGCCTTCAATGTCTTCAGTGTTTGAAAAAAATAAATATGAACATTATTTGCAATTCTTATTAAACCTTTATTTTGTGGTGCATCTGACTTTATGATCACTTGCTATTATACCTTTTTGTGATAAAAGTTGTCCAAAAAAATGCCTTTATTGCGAGTTTAAAATTTTTGTTTTGAAAGGTGTCCACCTGAGGCTACTGTCACACCTGCGTTCGGGTGTCCGCTTGTGAGCTCCATTTGAAGGGGCTCACAAGCGGCCCCGAACGCATCCGTACTGCCCTAATGCATTCTGAGTGGACGCGGATCCGCTCAGAATGCATCAGTCTGACAGCGTTCAGCCTCCGCTCCGCTCAGCAAGCGGACACCTGAACGCTGCTTGCAACGTTCGGGTGTCCACCTGACCGTGCGGAGGCAAGCGGATCCGTCCAGACTTACAATGTGAGTCAATGGGGACGGATCCGTTTGAAGTTGACACCATATGGCTCAATCTTCAAACGGATCCGTCCCCCATTGACTTTCAATGTAAAGTCTGGACGGATCCGTTCAGGCTACTTTCACACTTAGAAATTTTTTTCAACTATAATGCAGACGGATCCGTTCTGAACTGATCCAAACGTCTGCATTATAGGAGCGGATCCATCTGAGCAGACATCAGACGGACCCGCTCTGAACGGTAGTGTGAAAGTAGCCTAAGGGGTTAGTTGGTATGATATTTTTATACAGCTGGTTGTTACAGATGCGGCAAGACCGAATATTTTTCCTTATTTTTTAGTTATTTCTATTTTACACAATAAAAGCATTGTTGAACCAAAAACAATTCATGTTTTACTGTCTCCATAGTTTGAGAGCCATATTATTGTTTTTATTTGGCGATTGTCTAATGTTAGGGTCTAATTTTTTGCAGAATGAAATGACCGATTGTTACTATTTTGGGGGCATATGCCTTTTTAGATAGCTTGGTGTTGAACTTTTACTGATGTTAGGTGACTAAATTAGTATTTTTTTTTTTATTGTTTATTTTTTTTATTTTTATAGTGTTCACCTGAGGGGTTAGATCATAGGATATTTTTATCGAGACGGTCGATATGTAATACGGCGGTACAAAATATGTCTGTTTGTCTATTTTTTACCTTTTTTTACAAATTTTTAAATTTAAAGTCTTTATACACATTGACGATTTAAATCTCAATACGTTAGTTAGTGATATTTATGATGATTATATAGTTTATTAGTTAGTGATATTTCAGTACAGTATAATTTTATTTTGTTTGTTAGTTAGTGATATTCTATAGAGTTTAATATTATTTATTTGTTAAATTAATGGTTTTAATGTAGATTAAAGAGTTATGTGTTCTTTTTTGTATTACTATAGTGTATGTTGTCGCCTCATTGTTGGCCCTTTTAATGTTTATGTACATGTTATGGATACATAATCATATTGCTATGTGCACATATTTACCCTCCTGGCGGGGGCTGGTGATCGCCTCCTCTTCCTCCGAGTCCTGAGATGGGGCGGTGCTGGAGGGTCCAGCACTTTCCACCTCCACCTCCTTCACTTCTCCCACATCTGGTGGGGGTGGCTCAATATCGAAATCTTAACAACATTAGATATAAAGAAATTCCAAGATGGAGGGATCTATATATAATTGCACTGGCTGCCAGATTTATGACGCATAACTCAATAAAAAATGAACATCATGCAAAAAGACATCCCCTCCACAGTGTCTTGATGAAACAATAGGGTGAGAGGAGACCCATGTGATGGGATTATCTCCTGAGTGTATCATAGGATAATCTACTTCTCTACACCAGAGTTGGCTACTTCTTAATCCCATCACTTACACAATAGAACAAAGGGACAAATAAACTAACACATTCATTGGGAGTCTCAGAGCAGAGTTAACCCTTATTACGTTTATGGATTCACACCATGCAACTTTAATGGGGAGTATGAAAGATGTGGCCTATAAACTCAACCGAAAAATCATGGTGTATAATTCCCTCTAACCCAAAAAGGTCAGAGTGGGGGTCTCCATAGTACTGGATCAATAGCCCATAGGAAGGAGGCTAGCCCTCAGGCTTTTACTGTAGACACAGTGATGGTTCAGTCCGTCACTTGTCTGGCACAAAGCCAACACATCACATCACCCAAAGAACACCATCCCCACAATGAAACATGGTGGTGGCAGCATCATGCTGTAGGGATGTTTTTCAGGAGCCGGGACTGGGAAAATGGTCAGAGTTGATGGAAAGATGGATGGTGCTAAATACAGGGATATTTTTGAGCAAAATCTGTCCCACTCTGTGCGTGATTTGGGGGTAGGACAGATGTTCTCCTTCCAGCCGGACAATGCCAGCAAACACACTGCTAAACCAACACTTGAGTGGTTTAAGGGGAAACATGTAAATGTGTTGGAATGGCCTAGTCAAAGCCCAGGTCTAAATAGAATATCCAATAGAATATCTGTGGTCAGACTTAAAGATTGCTGTTCACAAGCACAAACCATCTCATTGGAACGAGCTGAATCAGTTTTGCAAGGAGGAATGGGCAAAAATCCCAGTGGTAAGATGTGGCAACTGATCATAGAGACTTATCCAAAGCGACTTGGAGCTGTGATTGATGCAAAAGGTGGCTCTACAAAGTATTGACTTTAGGGGGTGAATAGTTATGCACATTGACCTTTTCTATTATTTTGTCCTATTTGTTGTATGCTTTACAATTAACCAATTTAAAAAAAGGTCTAAGTTGTGGGCATGTTCTTCAAATTAAATCATGCAAATCCTTAAACAATCGATGTTAATTCCATGGGGTGAGGCAACAAAAAAAAGAACAAAGTCAAGGGGGGTGAATACTTTTGCTTAGCACTGTATACATTACAGAGTGTTGGCAAAACATTTAAGCATGTACCTGGGCATTTTTCATCCGGGATTTTTTTTATAAACTGGGGTGTCTTGGCTTCATATCTGACATTTTTTTTATGATTGCCAGACGGCGGTGTTTGAGACCCGTTTGGCGCCAGATCTCAAAGGCCAGCTCCCGCACAATTCGCTGCTTCTCGGCGTGGGACCGGGTGCGGTCATATCCCCGCCCCAACATCCGCTGCAAGATAGAAATGCATGCATATAATCCCAATTTTTAACAATAACAGTATTGAAAATAATTTACTCAAGTAAACTGCAAAAAGTATTTAACTCCTTAAGGACACATCCTTATTTCACCTTATGGACCAGGCCATTTTTTGCAAATCTGATGAGTGTCACTTTAAGTGGTGATAACTTTAAAACACTTTGACTTATCCAGGCTATTCTGAGATTGTTTTTTCGTCACATATTGTACTTCATGACACTGGTAAAATGGAGTAAAAAAAAAAAATATTATTTATAAAAAAAATACCAAATTTGCCAAAAATTTCGAAAAATTTGCAAATTTCCAAGTTTCAATTTCTCTACTTCTATAATACATAGTAATAGCTAAAAAAAATAGATTTAGAAGTAAATCTTGAAACTTCTCAGAAATGTTCAAAAACCAACTTTTTAAGGACCAGTTCAGGTCTGAAGTCACTTTGTGAGGCTTACATAATAGAAACCACCAAAAAATGACCCAATTCTAGAAACTACACCCCTCAAGGTATTCAAAACTGATTTTACAAACTTTGTTAACCCTTTGGGTGTTCCACAAGAATTAATGGAAAATAGAGATACAATTTAAAAATTTCACTTTTTTGGCAGATTTTCCATTTTTATATTTTTTTTCCAGTTACAAAGCAAGAGTTAACAGCCAAAAAAACTCAATATTTATGGCCCTGAATCTGTAGTTTACAGAAACACCCCATATGTGGTCGTAAACTTCTGTACGGGCACACGGCAGGGCGCAGAAGGAAAGGAATGCAATACGGTTTTTGGAAGGCAGATTTTGCTGGACTGTTTTCTTGAAAACATGTCCCATTTGAAGCCCCCCTGATGCACCCCTAGAGTAGAAACTCCATAAAAGTGACCCCATATAAGAAACTACACCCCTCAAGGTATTCAAAACAGATTTTACAAACGTCGTTAACCCTTTAGGTGTTCCACAAGAATTAATGGAAAATAGAGATACAATTTCAAAATTTCACATTTTTGGCAGATTTTTCATTTTAATATTTTTTTTCCAGTTACAAAGCAAGGGTTAACAGCCAAACTAAACTCAATATTTATGGCCCTGATTCTTTAGTTTACAGAAACACTCCATATGTGGTCGTAAACTGCTGTACGGGCACACGGCAGGGCGCAGAAGAAAAGGAATGCCATACGGTTTTGGAAGGCAGATTTTGCTGGACTGGTTTTTTGACACCATGTCCCATTTGAAGCCCCCCTGATGCACCCCTAGAGTAGAAACTCCAAAAAAAAAGACCCCATTTTAGAAACTACAGGATAGGGTGGAAGTTTTGTTGGTACTAGTTTAGGGTACATATGATTTCTGGTTGATCTATATTACACTTTTTGTGAGGCAAGGTAACAAGAAATAGCTGTTTTGGCACAGTTTTTTTTTTGTTATTTACAACATTCATCTGACAGGTTAGATCATGTGGTATTTTTATAGAGCAGGTTGTCACGGACACGGCAATACCTAATATGTATACAATTTTTGTATTTATGTAAGTTTTACACAATGATTTCATTTTTGAAACAAAAAAAAAAACATGTTTTAGTATCTCCATAGTCTGAGAGCCATAGTTTTTTCAGTTTTTGGGTGATTATCTTAGATAGGGTCTCATTTTTTGCGGGATGTGATGACGGTTTGATTGGCACTATTTTTGGGTGGATATGAATTTTTGATCGCTTGCTATTACACTTTTTGTGATGTAAGATGACAAAAAATAGCTTTTTTACACCGCTTTTTTTTTTTTTTACGGTGTTCAAATGAGGGGTTAGGTCATGTGATATTTTTATAGAGTAACTTATTACGGACGCAGCGATACCTAATTTGTATACATTTTTTTTATTTATGTACGTTTTACACAATGATTTCATTTTTGAAACAAATTTATGTTTTCGTGTTTCCATAGTCTGAGATACCTAGTTTTTTCAGTTTTTAGGCGATTATCTTGGGTAGGGTATGATTTTTGTGGGATGAGATGATGGTTTGATTGGCACTATTTTGGGGTGCATATGACTTTTTGATCGCTTGCTATTACACTTTTTGTGATGTAAGGGGACAAAAAATGGTTTATTTAGCACAGTTTTTATTTTTTATTTTTTTACGGTGTTCATTTGAGGGGTTAGGTCATGTAATATTTTTATAGAGCAGGTCTATACGGACGCGGCGATACCTAATATGTATTATTTTTTATTTATGTAAGTCTTACACATTAACTGCTTTTTTAAAACAAAAAAAATTATCTTTTAGTGTCTCCATATTCTGAGCCATAGTTTTTATATTTTTTGGGTGATTGTCTCAAGTAGGGGCTCATTTTTTGTGGGATGGACGCGGCAATACCTAATATGTATACAATTTTTGTATTTATGTAAGTTTTACACAATGATTTCATTTTTGAAACAAAAAAAAACCATGTTTTAGTATCTCCATAGTCTGAGAGCCATAGTTTTTTCAGTTTTTGGGCGATTATCTTAGATAGGGTCTCATTTTTTGCGGGATGTGATGACGGTTTGATTGGCACTATTTTGGGGTGGATATGAATTTTTGATCGCTTGCTATTACACTTTTTGTGATGTAAGATGACAAAAAATAGCTTTTTTTACACCGCTTTTTTTTTTTTTACGGTGTTCATCTGAGGGGTTAGGTCATGTGATATGTGTAAAGAGCCAGTCGATACGCACGTGGCGATACCTAATATGTCTATTTTTTTCCCCTATTCTTTACCAATTTTTTTTAACTTTATTTGGGGAAAATTACGTTTTTGTTTATTTTTACTTGAAATTTTAAATTTTTTGGGGGGAAAACTTAATTTTTTCAACTTTTTTTTTCACTTTCTTTTTTGTCCCACTTTGGGACTTCAACTTTTGAAGCCCCATGGGGACTCGATGGCATCGCCGCCGCCCGCACAATAAAAAGCCGCAAACTGCAGGTCTGAATTGACCTGCGGTTTGCGGCGATCGCCGACATGGGGGGGGGGTCACGTGCACGTGCATTTAGCCGAGGTGCCTGCTCAAAGATTTGAGCAGGCACAGGCTTCCGATCAACGCTCGCCGCGCGGCGGTGATCGGAAATACAAAGGGCGTACAGGTACGCCCTGTGTCCTTAAGTACCAGGACATCAGGGCGTACCTGTACGCCCTGTGTCCTGAAGAGGTTATTGCTTTGAAGAGGAAATATTACATTTAGGCAGCCTGCAAACCCGTCCTGCCGTCCTGCAGAGTGGACAAGCGCACGGCGTCATTGGTTGCTATGACGACGTGCGCTTCCGGCCACCACCGCTGTACTGTGATACATTTGTATGATCTATACAAATGTATTTCTGTACAACGGTGGCGGCAAGAAGCGCACGGCGTCATAGCGAGTTAGCAACCAATGACGCCATGCGCTCGTCCACTCTTCAAGACATCAGCCCGGGTTTTTACTGTCCGTAGTTGTGAAAAAACACGCCCGTGTGCATGCGGCCTTACTGTTACAGTTAGAAGATGGGATTGTATTACGACTGTAGGTGGGTGGGGTCTGAGCTATCAGATATTGTCCAGCTAAGCAGAGATGTACCTGTCTAGTGAAGTGACGGTACGGTATGGGGTGTACAGCTGGTTCGCCTCCCCGGGATGCACCCTGGGTAACTCTAAATGAACCAGCGAATACTGGCAGTCTGACAAAGAAAGCTTCTCCTGAATCCTGACCAACAGGATACAAACTATAATCTATAGACTCTGTGTGTGTGTGCGGTATAAAGTGTGTGTCTTTGTGTGTGCGGTACATAGTGTGTGTGTGTGTGTGGTATATAGTGTGTGTGTTTTTGCGTTATATAGTGTGTGTGTGTGTGTGTGTGTGTGTGCGGAATATAGTGTGCGGCATGACAATGGATGTGCAATGTCCATGTGAAATATATTTCTATGCTTTCCATACAAATATGCTACTAACATAGTGGGTGTGATGTAACAGGAATACTTAGTGCAAAAATCTGTAATATCTAGTGAGACCTTATAAAATGTGAAGTTTTGTGCACTTAAGAAAAATTAGAATCGCAGAAGGTCGCACTGGCGATTTTTTTATAACTTTTTTTATATGCATATAAAGCGATTGTTCAGACATGCAGGTGAAATGTAATCAAATACACTACTTTAATGTAAGATTACTAACAGTCACCAGGAGTTCTACCTCTTCCTCGCTGAACTTCGTTCCAATCATCGCATCCATCTAATTGCTAGTCGGTGCAAACCAGTTGCTGTAGGCCACGCCTTTCTAGCGCATGTGCTCTTGCGATTAATACTTTGACGAAATTTCGCATATACAAAAATAATGCTTGTAGATCGCAGATTCGCTTAATACTCCTGGTATGTCAGTGTCCTTGTTGTGGGACTATGTGTGCACATCTAGTAAGTATTTTGTGGTTGCAAATATGACCTGGAGGTTTTTCAGTTTCGCCTGCCATTAAAATGAATGGGACTCGCCGCGAACCTGCAGTTTGCAAACATTTGAACGAGTTTGTGCGATCGCGTTCGCAAACTGTCCTAGCAGATGTTCGTCCATCACTACTTATCATCAGTTGCGCCTTATAAAGCGAAAAATACGGTAGTTAATAAAAAACATTTCATGTCATGGGAGACACTTGAATGCAATGGTATACCAACTTTGTGACGAAAAAACTGTGTTAAGTTGACATATGTACAGTTCTTTTCACAAGTCTTCAATTCAGTGAAGAAAATATGCTGTACTACAGAGAAATTTTCCATTTGATTTGTAACCTATGGCATGTACTGCACAGTTTGTGAGCTAATCCATATTTTACTTGAATATAACATCAGAAACAGCATTAAGAATTACTCTCAAAGCTATAAATACAAACTGTATTGTTTATATAGTTTGGTGACATTTAACATTCAGCATTTCAGTTTTTTGCTTATGCAATATTGTATAAATTTATGGAAAATGAAGAACGTCATTAATCGTGAATTTATTTTCTATGTATATATTCATTACAATATATCTTATACCTAAGTAAAAAAAAGGCTGTGTTCTTATCATTCATACTTAACCTCTTTATGACCAAGCCTATTTGGGTTTTAACACATTAAGGACTGTAACTTTATTCTGCAGGTCAGTATGGTTATCAAGATGCCAAATATACTTGTGTATGCTTTTTATGTTTTACTACTGCTTACAACTTTTTTTAAATAGATTGTTTGGTGATGTTTAGGGTTGAGCGAACCCGAACTGTAAAGTTCGGGTTCGTACCGAACTTTATGATTTTTGGACCCCGGACTCGAACCCGAACATTTCAGTAAAAGTTTGGGTTAGGTGTTCGGTGAGTTAATGCCACTTTTTGAAAGGCTGCAGAGAAGCCAATCAACAAGTGTTTAACTCGTGTGCCCTTAGAAGCCAGAAGACTGGCCAGTGCAGCATGTGACCCAGCCTCTATATAAGCTGGAGTCACGTAGCGCTGCACGTCACTCTGCTCTGATTAGTGTAGGGATAGGATGCTTCACCTCACCCCCTTGCAAATCAGCCAAGCAGTCTGAGCCCCAAGTCATGCAGCAGTTTCTTCTGCTTTTTGATGACTCTGTTAGCAGGGTATCCCAGGGCCATCCACCTAGCCCTGCCATAGAAGTGGAAGATATTGAGTGCACCGATGCCCAACCACTTATGTTTCAAGATGAGTACATGGGAGGACCACCGCAGCACGTCTCGGATGATGATGAAACACTGGTGCCAACTGCTGTGGCTATCGAAAGTGTGCAGACTGACAAGGAGGGCAGGGGTGAAGACTGGGTGGAAGATGATGTGGAGGACGATGAGGTCCTCAACCCCACATGGAATCAAGGACATGTGTAACATCCCAGAGTGGGTTTACTATACGCTTTTACCCCGCTACAATCTGCTCAGAGCATTTATATTGTCATCTGATGTGATTTCCTCATGTCATTCACTACTGTGCAGTTGAAACCATTTTAAATGTTATATTTTCCTTTGTAATGTCTCAGGTCTACCAGCAGGTGGAGGCATCATTGGTAGGCATAGTTTAATGTTATGGCCATTCAGAATGGAACATTCCAGTTCTGTTCTGCCCCCCTGCTTAAGGGAAGTGGAGTTTCCCACGCCCTGCAGCAAGGGAGGGAAGAAACCAGTTAGATACGGTGTGTTCCAGCTCTCCCTTCTAGGGGAAGGCTGTGTGAAGAGGAGCTCCCAGAAAAATGAGATCACAACCAAGGATTCAGGCCTTTGCTGAGGCCCAAAGCAATCTTCCCAGCCTGAGTTCCTTACCTCAGCTGGATGACAAAGAAAGCAGCCATCTTCGGAACTACTAGATCTCCAGGAAGAAACCACCATTCCCTGCGAGCAGTCCTGTAAGTACAGATTCCAAATACAAGGAGAAGATAAGTACCTCCATAGCTAGTCAGGCCCAAACAAAGCAGAAGATAGACAGAGCAGAAGACAGATACCTGCCAGATTCTTAAAGGTGTATGTACTAGATGCAGAAGATATATATAATTCCTGCCACATATTGCCAATACCTGCTGGGACCCTAGACTATTGCTGTAACATTGTATGGATCTAGAGCTGCATAAGATAACCTCAAGTAAAGACAAGTTGGACCCTATTCTCTGTGTGGAATTCCATCATTCCTCCATTACTCCTATTTACAACACTCAATTTGTTGCATGTGAGCCAGGATACAGAAGTCCGGCCGTACTAAGGTAGGAGACACCGTTGACACAATACAGAGACAATATCCCCCTCTGGCATTCCTAACCTAGTACATGAGCTATACCATCTTAAAGGGCCCTTTTACAGTACCTGCGTAAGCTGAAACTGGCGTCACGAACTTAGTTACACCTAAATCTGACCCACTGCATAGCAGCCCCAATAACCCAGTGTCCTGCTCATTGCACATGCGAGTGACCTTTGTAGTTCGGAGGAAGAGGCGGTGGTCGCACAGAGCCACCAGCACAGCAGAAGAGGGAGCAGGGTTCAAAAGTGGAGCGGCCGTCCTCTAGACAGTACACCTGCTACTGTCCACCGCAGCAAGGGACCGAGCACACCAAAGCCAGCTCAAAGGAGTAACCTGGCGTGGCAGTTCTTCAGACAATGTGCTGACGACAAGACATGAGTGGTTTGCACGCTGTGCAATCAGAGCCTGAAGCGAGGCATAAACGTTCCCAACGTAAGCACAAGCTGCATGACCAGGCATTTAAGTGCAAAGCACAAGCTGCAGTGGCGTAGACACCTCAAAAACCAAGAAAGGTCTCTGGCTCCTCTTGCTTCCTTTTCTGCTGCAGTCTCGGCCTCTTCATCCACCTCTGGAGTGACAGTGCCACGTGACAACCTGCAAATAGAGGATCTGCCAGCAACACCACCACCTGGGTAAGCAAGCATCTCCACAATGTCCCACGGAAGCGTTCAGCTCTCCATCTCCAAAACACTGGAGCGGAAGAGGAAGTACTCCTCTACCCACCCGCGATCCCTGTTCCTGAATGCCAGCATTTAAAAATTACTGTCCTTTGAAATGCTGTTATTCCGTCTGGTGGAGACGGAGAGTTTTAAAAGCCTTATGGCGGTGGCTGTCCAACAGTACGTCGTGCCCAGCCATCACTACTTTTCCAGGTGTGCCATCCCTTCCCTACACAACCAAGTGGGGGACAAAATCAGGTGTGCACAGCACAACGCCATCTGTTGCAAGGTGCACCTCACTACGGATAAATGGACCAGTAAGCACTGTCAGGGACGTTATATCTCCATAACAGCAAACTGGGTAAATGCAGTGGCGGCTGGGCCTGAGGCGGATAGCAGTTTGGTGCATGTCCTTCTACCACAGAGGATTGCAGGGCGCTTCAGTTTGCCTCCTGTTGCTTCCTCCTCCTACTCCGCTTCCTCATCCTCTACTGGCTCCTCATCCGGTCAGCGTAACACCCTCACCACCAACTTCAGCACAGCCAGGGGTAAACAACAGCAGGCATTTTTAAAACTTATCTGTTTGGGGGACAAACCCAACACCACGCAGGAGCTGTGGACGGGCCTTCAACAACAGACCGATGAGTGGTTGGTGCCAGTCAGACTCAAGCCTGGCCTAGTGGTGTGCGATAATGAGCGAAATCTCGTAGCAGCTCTGGGACTAACCGGTTTGACGCACATTCCTTGTCTGGCGCATGTGCTGAATTTGGTGGTACAGAGGTTCCTTAAAAATTACCCCGATATGTCAGAGCTAGAGTTGAGCGAACACCTGGATGTTCGGGTTCGAGAAGTTCGGCCGAACTTCCCGGAAATGTTCGGGTTCGGGATCCGAACCCGACCCGAACTTCGTCCCGAACCCAAACCCCATTGAAGTCAATGGGGATACGAACTTTTGGGCACTAAAAAGGCTGTAAAACAGCCCAGGAAAGAGCTAGAGGGCTGCAAAAGGCAGCAACATGTAGGTAAATCCACTGCAAACAAATGTGGATAGGGAAATGAATTAAAATAAAAATTAAAAAAATTAAAATGACCGAATATCAATTGGACAGAGGTCCCATAGCAGAGAATCTGGCTTCACGTCAGCAGAGAATCAGTCTCTTCATGCCATAGCAAAGAATCTGGCTTCATGTCAGCACAGAATCAGTCTCTTCATGCCATAGCAGAGAATCTGGCTTCATGTCAGCACAGAATCAGTCTTCATGTCATAGCAGAGAATCAGGCTTCACGTCACCCACCACTGGAACAGGCCACTGTCACACATTTAGGCCCAGGCACCCAGGCAGAGGAGAGAGGTCCCGTAACAGAGAATCTGGCCTTATGTCAGCACAGAATCTGTCTTCATGTCATAGCAGAGAATCAGGCTTCACGTCACCCACCACTGGAACAGGCCACTGTCACATATTTAGGCCCAGGCACCCAGGCAGAGGAGAGAGGTCGCGTAACAGAGAATCTGGCTTCATGTCAGCACAGAATAAGTCTTCATGTCATAGCAGAGAATCAGGCATCACGTCACACACCACTGGAACAGGCCACTGTCACATATTTAGGCCCAGGCACTCAGGCAGAGGAGAGAGGTCCCGTAACAGAGAATCTGGCCTTATGTCAGCGCAGAATCAGTCTTCATGTCATAGCAGAGAATCAGGCTTCACGTCACCCACCACTGGAACAGGCCACTGTCACACATTTAGGCCCAGGCACCCAGGCAGAGGAGAGAGGTCCCGTAACAGAGAATCTGGCCTTATGTCAGCGCAGAATCAGTCTTCATGTCATAGCAGAGAATAAGGCTTCACGTCACCCACCACTGGAACAGGCCACTGTCACACATTTAGGCCCAGGCACCCAGGCAGAGGAGAGAGGTCCCGTAACAGAGAATCTGGCCTTATGTCAGCGCAGAATCAGTCTTCATGTCATAGCATAGAATCAGGCTTCACGTCACCCACCACTGGAACAGGCCACTGTCACACATTTAGGCCCAGGCACCCAGGCAGAGGAGAGAGGTCCCGTAACAGAGAATCTGGCCTTATGTCAGCGCAGAATCAGTCTTCATGTCATAGCAGAGAATCAGGCTTCACGTCACCCACCACTGGAACAGGCCACTGTCACACATTTAGGCCCCGGCACCCAGACAGAGGAGAGAGGTCCTGTAACAGAGAATCTGGCCTTATGTCAGCACAGAATCTGTCTTCATGTCATAGCAGAGAATCAGGCATCACGTCACCCACCACTGGAGCAGGCCACTGTCACACATTTAGGCCCAGGCACCCAGGCAGAGGAGAGAGGTCCCGTAACAGAGAATCTGGCCTTATGTCAGCGCAGAATCAGTCTTCATGTCATAGCAGAGAATCAGGCTTCACGTCACCCACCACTGGTACAGGCCACTGTCACACATTTAGGCCCCGGCACCCAGACAGAGGAGAGGTTCATTCAACTTTGGGTTGCCCCGCAATATAATGGTAAAATGAAATTAAAAATAGTATTGAATGAGGAAGTGCCCTGGAGTAGAATAATATATTGTTAAGGGGAGGTAGTTAATATCTAATCTGCACAAGGGATGGACAGGTCCTGTGGGATCCATGCCTGGTTCATTTTTATGAACGTCAGCTTGTCCACATTGGCTGTAGACAGGCGGCTGCGTTTGTCTGTAATGACGCCCCCTGCCGTGCTGAATACACGTTCAAACAAAACGCTGGCCGCCGGGCAGGCCAGCACCTCCAAGGCATAAAAGGCTAGCTCTGGCCACGTGGACAATTTGGAGACCCAGAAGTTGAATGGGGCCGAACCATCAGTCAGTACGTGGAGGGGTGTGCACAGGTACTGTTCCACCATGTTAGTGAAATGTTGCCTTCTGCTAACACGTTCCGTATCAGGTGGTGGTGCACTTAGCTGTGGCGTGTTGACAAAACTTTTCCACATCTCTGCCATGCTAACCCTGCCCTCAGAGGAGCTGGGCGTGACACAGCTGCGTTGGCGACCTCTTGCTCCTCCTCTGCCTTCGCCTTGGGCTTCCACTGGTTCCCCTGTGACATTTGGGAATGCTCTCAGTAGCGCGTCTACCAACGTGCGCTTGTACTCGCGCATCTTCCTATCACGCTCCAGTGTAGGAAGTAAGGTGGGCACATTGTCTTTGTACCGGGGATCCAGCAGGGTGGCAACCCAATAGTCCGCACACGTTAAAATGTGGGCAACTCTGCTGTCGTTGCGCAGGCACTGCAGCATGTAGTCGCTCATGTGTGCCAGGCTGCCCAGAGTTAAGGACAAGCTGTCCTCTCTAGGAGGCGTATCGTCCTGTGTTTCCGCCCAGCCACGCACCAGTGATGGGCCCGAGCTGCTTTGGGTGCCACCCCGCTGTGAACATGCTTCATCCTTATCCTCCTCCACCTCCTCCTCATCCTCGTCCTCCTCGTCCTCCAGTAGTGGGCCCTGTCTGGCCACATTTGTACCTGGCCTCTGGTGTTGCAAAAAACCTCCCTCTGAGTCACTTCGAAGAGACTGGCCTGAAAGTGCTAAAAATGACCCCTCTTCCTCCTCTTCCTCCTGGGCCACCTCCTCTTCCATCATCGCCCTAAGTGTTTTCTCAAGGAGACATAGAAGTGGTATTGTAACGCTGATAACGGCGTCATCGCCACTGGCCATGTTGGTGGAGTACTCGAAACAGCGCAACAGGGCACACAGGTCTCGCATGGAGGCCCAGTCATTGGTGGTGAAGTGTGTCTGATCCACAGTGCGACTGACCCGTGCGTGCTGCAGCTGAAACTCCACTATGGCCTGCTGCTGCTCGCACAGTCTGTCCAGCATATGCAAGGTGGAGTTCCACCTGGTGGGTACGTCGCATATGAGGCGGTGAGCGGGAAGGCGGAAGTTATGCTGTAGCGCAGACAGGCGAGCAGCGGCAGGGTGTGAACGCCGGAAGCGCGAACAGACGGCCCGCACTTTATGCAGCAGCTCTGACATGTCGGGGTAGTTGCGAATGAACTTCTGCACCACCAAATTCAGCACATGCGCCAGGCAAGGGATGTGCGTCAAACCGGCTAGTCCCAGAGCTGCAACGAGATTTCGCCCATTATCGCACACCACCAGGCCGGGCTTGAGGCTCACCGGCAGCAACCACTCGTCGGTCTGTTGTTCTATACCCCGCCACAACTCCTGTGCGGTGTGGGGCCTGTCCCCCAAACATATGAGTTTCAGAATGGCCTGCTGACGTTTATTCCGTGCTGTGCTGAAGTTGGTGGTGAAGGTGTGTGGCTGACTGGATGAGCAGGTGGAAGAAGAGGAGGAGGAAGCTGAGTAGGAGGAGGAGGAGACAGGAGGCAAAGAATGTTGCCCTGCGATCCTTGGCGGCGGAAGGACGTGCGCCAAACAGCTCTTTGCCTGGGACCCAGCCGCCACTACATTTACCCAGTGTGCAGTTAGGGAGATATAGCGTCCCTGGACGTGCTTACTGGTCCACGTATCTGTGGTTAGGTGGACCTTGCCACAGATGGCGTTGCGCAGTGCACACTTGATTTTATCGGACAATCTTTTGTGCAGGGAAGGCACGGCTCTCTTGGAGAATTAGTGGCGGCTGGGAACAACATACTGTGGGACAGCAAGTGACATGAGCTGTTTGAAGCTGTGTGTGTCCACCAGCCTAAATGACAGCATTTCATAGGCCAGTAGTTTAGAAATGCTGGCATTGAGGGCCAGGGATCGAGGGTGGCTAGGTGGGAATTTACGCTTTCTCTCAAATGTTTGTGAGATGGAGAGCTGAACGCTGCCGTGTGACATGGTTGAGATGCTTGGTGACGCAGGTGGTGGTGTTGGTGGTACATCCCATGTTTGCTGGGCGGCAGGTGCCAACGTTCCTCCAGAGGCAGAGGAAGAGGCCGAGGCGGCGGCAGCAGCAGCAGAAGAGGCCGAGGCGGCGGCAGCAGCAGAAGAGGCCGAGGCGGCGGCAGCAGCAGAAGAGGCCGAGGCGGCGGCAGCAGCAGAAGAGGCAGCAGGGGGAGCCTGAGTGACTTCCTTGTTTTTAAGGTGTTTACTCCACTGCAGTTCATGCTTTGCATGCAGGTGCCTGGTCATGCAAGTTGTGCTAAGGTTCAGAACGTTAATGCCTCGCTTCAGGCTCTGATGGCACAGTGTGCAAACCACTTGGGTCTTGTCGTCAGCACATTGTTTGAAGAAGTGCCATGCCAGGGAACTCCTTGAAGCTGCCTTTGGGGTGCTCGGTCCCAGATGGCGGCGGTCAGTAGCAGGCGGAGTCTCTTGGCGGCGGGTGTTCTGATTTTGCCCACTGCTCCCTCTTTTGCTACGCTGTTGGCTCGGTCTCACCACTGCCTCTTCCTCCGAACTGTGAAAGTCAGTGGCACGACCTTCATTCCATATGGGGTCTAGGACCTCATCGTCCCCTGCATCGTCTTCCACCCAGTCTTGACCCCTGACCTCCTGTTCAGTCTGCACACTGCAGAAAGACGCAGCAGTTGGCACCTGTGTTTCGTCATCATCAGAGACGTGCTGAGGTGGTATTCCCATGTCCTCATCATCAGGAAACATAAGTGGTTGTGTGCATTCTATCTCTTCCACCCCTGGTGAAGAGCTAGGTGGATGCCCTTGGGAAACCCTGGCAGCAGAGTCTTCAAACAGCATAAGAGACTGCTGCATAACTTGAGGCTCAGACAGTTTCCCTGATATGCATGAGGGTGATGTGACAGACTGATGGGCTTGGTTTTCATGCCCAATCTGTGCGCTTTCTGCAGAAGACTGGGTGGGAGATAATGTGAACGTGCTGGATGCACTGTCGGCCACCCAATTGACTAATGCCTGTACCTTCTCAGGCCTTACCATCCTTAGAACGGCATTGGGCCCCACCAAATATCCCTGTAAATTCTGGCGGCTACTGGGACCTGAGGTAGTTGGTACACTAGGACGTGTGGCTGTGGCAGAACGGCCACGTCCTCTCCCAGCACCAGAGGGTCCACTAACACCACCACGACCATGTCCACGTCCGAGTCCGCGTCCGCGTCCGCGTCCCTTATTAGATGTTTTCCTCATTGTTCCCGTTCACCACAATTTTGAGAATGGCAAATTTGGGAATAGTTTTTCAACCCAGAAAAAAAAGTGTGCTTTTACGGTCGCTACAAATAACTTGACCAGCTAAAACAGTACAGATTTGCTTGAATAGAAATGTGAGACCTGTTTTTTTTTGCACTGTGTGACAGGTTAACGTTTAATCTCAGAATCAGACTTCTATCTGCACGGTAGCGTGTGTCTTAGGTTTTTCTGAATGACACTATCAGTAACTTCAATGTAAGATATCCTTTTTGGGATAGATTTCAAGTAGGCCTCAAATACCAGAAACTAGTTATTTGGAGAATGGCAAATTTGGGAATAGTTTTTCAACTCAGAAAAAAAAGTGTGCTTTTACGGTCACTACAAATAACTTGACCAGCTAAAACAGTACAGATTTGCTTGAATCGAAATGTCAGGTCTATTTTTTAGGCGCTGGGTGACAGGCTCAACTTGCCCCTGATGTAGTATATGGCCAAAAAATAACCACACTGTTGATGGTTAAATGCACTTGGGTGACACAGGCTCAGCCTGCACCAGATGTAATATATGGACAAAAAATAATCAGACTGTTGATGGTTAAATGCACTTCGGTGACACAGGCTCAGCCTGCAGCTGATGTAGTATATGGCCAAAAAATAACCAGACTGTTGATGGTTAAATGCACTTCGGTGACACAGGCTCAGCCTGCAGCTGATGTAGGATATAGCACAAAATAACCACACTATTGATGGTTAAATACACTTGGTGATAGCTTGTGCTGGCGCACCACAAGTCACAAAATGGCCGCCGATCACCCCAGAAAAAAAGTGATCTAAAAACCCTCTGGGCAACCTCAAAAAAGTGAGCAAGTCAATACTAGCACTTCAATGATCCACATCTGCAGATCGATCACAGAATGAAGTCTTTTGGAGGAGTTAATCACTGCCTAATCTCGCCCTAACGTCGCAGCTGCAACCTCTCCCTATGCTTGAATCAGCAGAGTGACGTGCAGCGCAACGTGACCCAAGCTTATATAGAGGCTGGGTCACATGCTGCACTGGCCAATCACAGCCATGCCAATAGTAGGCAAGGCTGTGATGGCCTCTTGGGGCAAGTAGTATGACGCTTGTTGATTGGCTGCTTTGCAGCCTTTCAAAAAGCGCCAAGAAAGCGCCGAACACCGAACCCGAACACAGACTTTTACGAAAATGTTCGGGTTCGGGTCCGTGTCACGGACACCCCAAAATTCGGTACGAACCCGAACTATACAGTTCGGGTTCGCTCATCCCTAGTCAGAGCTGCTGCATAAAGTGCGGGCCATCTGTGCGCGCTTTCGGCGTTCTCACCCTGCTGCTGATCGCCTGTCAGTGCTGCAGTGTAACTTCAGCCTTCCCACTCACCGCCTCATATGTGACATGCCCAAAAGGTGGAACTCCAAATCGAACATGCTGAACAGACTGTGCGAGCAGCAGCATAAGACTGTTCTCAGCGTTACTATCCCACTTCTATGCCTCCTTGAAAAAACACTGCTGGCGATGATGGAAGAGGATGTGGCATAGGAGGAGGAGGAAGAGGCATCATTTCATAGGGTTTCCGGCCAGTCATTTACTAGTGGCTCTGAGGGTGGGTTCCTGAACCCACAAACGCAAGGTACACAATTGTCCAGCCAGGGCACAGTGCTGGAGGATGACGAGGTGGAGGAGGAGATGGAGGAGGAGGAACCATGTTGACAGCAGAATGGCACCCAAACCAGCTCATGGCCATCACTGGTGCGTGCTTGGGGGGATACAGAGGACTCAAATGATACACCTCCCACAGAGGACAGCCTTTCGTTGCCCCTGGGCAGCCTGGCACACAAGAGCGATTACATGCTGCAGTGTCTCTGCAATGACCGCCGAGTTGCCCACATTCTAACTTGTGCTGATTACTAGGTAGCTACGCTGCTGGATCCCCGTTACAAGGACAACATACCGTTCTTAATTCCATCACTGGAGCATGATCGTAAGATGCGTGAGTACAAGCACATGCTGGTAGACGCGCTGCTGGTGGCATTTCCACCTGACAGCGGGGGCACAGTGGAAGCACAAGGCGAAGGCAGAGGAGGAGGAAGAGGTCGCCAATGCAGCTGGGACACCACCAGCACCTCAGAAGGCAGGGTTAGCATGGTTGAAATGTGGAAAAGCTTTGTCAGCACGCCACAACAACCAGCACCACCAGCTGATATGGAACGTCTTAGCAGGAGGCAGCATTTCACCAACATGGTGGAGCAGTATGTGTGCACACGCCTACACGTACTGAATGACGGGTCTGCCCCCTTCAACTTCTGGGTCTCCAAATTTGGCACATGGCCTGAGCTTGCCCTTTACGCCTTGGAGGTGCTGGCCTGCCCTGCAGCCAGTGTATTGTCTGAACGTGTATTTAGCATGGCAGGGGGCGTTATCATAGACAAGCGCAGCCGCCTGTCCACAGCCAATGTGGAAAAGCTCACGTTCATTAAAATGAACCAGGCATGGATCCCATGGGACTTGACCGTACCTTGTGCAGAATAGACATGTATACCGGCCTTAACCAGCTATTGTTATACTACAGCGCAATTGCTCATTGTTGTATTTTGGATATTTCACACTCTTTTGGAGTGTACCCTAATAAAATAAAAAATGTAAACAAAAAACCAGTGTTGGCTACCTCGTCCTCCTCCACCGCCGCTTTCTCCTACACCGCTACGTCCACCGCCTCCTCAAACTCCTACTCCATATGGACCTCCACCTCATAAATAAAGTTTTTATTTTTTTTATTTGTACTTATTTTATTTTATTTCACTAATTTGTCTGTTACATTTTCGGGTGAAAATCAACAATTTTTGGGTGTGATATACCCCTGCTCTACCTAGTAGACAGGTAACATTTCACTAATTTGTCTGTTACATTTTTGGGTGAAATTCAACAATTTTTGGGTGTGATATACCCCTGCTCTACCTAGTAGACAGGTAAACAAATTTCACTAATTTGTCTGTTACATTCTTGGGTGACATTTGACCATTTTTGCCATGATTAAACCCCTGCTTTGCATAGGTGATAGGAACATAAATAAAAAAAAATCTTCTGTTACAAGGTGACATTTTACAAATTTTGCCGTATACAAGTGCATGCTCTCCATAGGTGACAGGGAATTAAATTTCAAAAGTTCTTCTTTAATTGATGCACACCCCCTACTTTCATTCAATGCTTAAACTTTAACAACTTGTCCCACATTTGCGCTTCAATAATTTGTCCCACTTTTCCGCTCGATCATATTTAATTTAAAAAATTTTACCTCCCTTCGATGTGGTCTCTCTTTCTCACGCTCCCTCTCCGGCTTGGAACCTTGATTCGCCGATAACCGTGATCAACATTGTAGGCTCAGAAAAGAACATCGAAAGTTGATAGAGAAGATATCCAAATGGATCGTGGACGTCATGGTGACATGCGATCAGGCAGAAGTTATCTAGAGTCAACAAAGCGGCAGCAGGACCTCTCCTGTCTAACGTTTCCAAATCCTAAATACTCCAGTGACATTCCCTATAATTTTTTATTAATCATTCCAATAAAAGGGCATCTTAAGAGTCATGTATTGTTATTTATCATCACTACCTCCCTGAGTCGGTTGTGGGTAATTGCCACGCGCACCCTCCTTTCCTTTGATTCTTCCATTTTAATAACTTTTCCCACATTTCCGCTTGATCACAATTAAATTTCATCCATTGACCTCCCTTGGATGTGGTCTCTCTTTCTCATGCTCCTTCTCCGGCATGGAACCCTGATTCGCTGCTAACCGTGATCAACATGGTAGGCGCAGAAAAGAACATTGAAAGTTGATAGAGCAGATATCCATTTGGATCGTGAACATCACGGGGACGTGCGACATGGTGGGGCAGTATGTGTGCATACGCCTACACGAACTGACTGATGGTTCTGCCATCTGCAACTTCTGGGTCTCCAAATTTGGCACATGGCCTGAGCTTGCCCTTTACCCCTTGGTGGTGCTGGTCTGCCCTGCAGCTAGTGTATTGTCTGAACGTGTCTTTAGCACGACTGGAGGGGGTTATCACAGGTTATATTTCCCAATGTTTTGGGGTGTACCCTAATTTAAAAAGAATAAAAATGTATTTAAATCCAAAAAGAGGAGTAGGCTTCCTCCTCCTCCACCGCCGCTTCCACCTACACTGCCACATCCACTGCCTCCTTAACCTCCTACTCAATATGGACCATGTCCTCCTAGATCAAGATTATTATTTTATATTTTTACATATTTTATGTTATTTGAAGTCATTTTCCTATCCACATTTGTTTGCAGAGCACTTGCTATGCTCTTAACCACATTTTGCTGCCATTTGCAGCCCTCTAGCCCTTTCCATTACATTTTTACAGCCATTTTAGTGCTCAAAAGTTTGGGTCCCTATTGACTTCAATGGGGTTCGTATTCCGGGTCAAGTTCGGGTCCCATACTATTGACCGAACCAGTCGAACCCGAACATCCAGGTGTCCGCTCAACTCTAGTGATGTTATATTCTGACACACATAACTCCATTTCTGCTGATGGATGTGTGTATGGATTTTTTTT
This sequence comes from Bufo bufo, assembly GCF_905171765.1. Classification (NCBI taxonomy): domain Eukaryota; kingdom Metazoa; phylum Chordata; class Amphibia; order Anura; family Bufonidae; genus Bufo; species Bufo bufo. The sequence goes on along the minus strand of NC_053389.1, from coordinate 461,083,437 downwards.
GTGGGGGTATAGATTTTATTGAGACCACTTTGGGATACATTGAACCTTTTGATTATACAGTCCTGATCAAAAGTTTAAGACCACTTGAAAAATGGCAGAAAATCTTACTTTACATTGTTGGATCTTAACAAGGTTCCAAGTAGAGCTTCAACATGCAACAAGAAGAAATGAGAGTGAGACAAAACATTTTTTGAGCATTCAATTAATTGAAAATAATGATTAAACTTAAGCAGGCTGTTTTTCAGCTGATCCAAATTTTAGAACCACATGCCTTTAAAAGGCCAAATCTGTGCAAAGATGTGGATTCATTGTCATTTTCTGTCAGGTAGTCACACGTTGTGATGGCAAAGGCAAAAAAACTCTCACTTTTTGAACGTGGTCGTGTTGTTGAACTGCATAAGCAGGGTCTCTCACAGCGCGCCATCGCTGCTGAGGTGGGACGCAGTAAGACAGTCATTTGGAATTTCTTAAATGATCTTGAGGGTTATGGAACAACAAAGTCAAGTGGAAGACCCCAAAAAATTTCATCAGCACTGAGCCGGAGGATCTAATTGGCTGTCCGTCAAGACACTGGACGATCCTCGACCCAATCTAAGGCCCTTACTGGTGCTGACTGCAGCCCCATAACCATCAAACGGCATTTGAGACTGAAGGGCTTCAAAAACAAAAAACGTCTTCAAAGACCTCGTCTCCTTGAACGCCACAGAACTGCTCGTTTGGACTTTGCAAGAGAGCACCAAACATGGGACATTCAAAGGTGGAAGAAAGTTTTATTCTCTGATGAGAATAAAATTAACCTTGATGGTCCTGATGGTTTCCAACGTTACTGGCATGACAAGCAGATTCCACCTGAGATGTTTTCTACGCGCCACAGTGGAGGGGGCACCACAATGTTCTGGGTTGCTTTTTCCTTCAGTGGAACAATGGAGCTTCAGGAAGTGCAGGGGCGTCAAACGGCCGCTGGCTATGTCCAGATGTTGCAGAGAGCATTCCTCATGACTGAGGGCCCTCGTCTGTGTGGTAACGACTGGGTTTTTCAATAGGACAACGCTACAGTACACAATGCCCGCAGGACAAGGGACTTCTTCCAGGAGAATAACATCACTCTTTTGGCCCATCCTGCATGTTCCCCTGATCTAAATCCAATTGAGAACTTTTGGGGATGGATGGCAAGAAAAGTTTCCAAAACTCGACAACAGTTCCAGACAGTAGATGGCCTTCATGCGGCCGTCTTCACCACTTGGAGAAATGTTCCCACTCACCTCATGGAAACGCTTGCATCAAGCATGCCGAAACAAATTTTTGAAGTGATAAACAATAACGGCAGAGCTACTCATTACTGAGTTCATGTTTGGAAGTTGGATTTCTGTTTTGGGGGGTTTAGTTTTTTTTTCCAGCCTGTTTCAGTTTATTCGTTGTTTTCATTAAATTGAATGCTCAAAAAATGTTTTGTCTTACTCCCATTTCTTCTAGTTGCATGTTGAAGCTCTACTTGGAACCTTGTTAAGATCCAGTCATGCTAAATATGATTTTTTGCCATTTTTCAAGAGGTCTTAAACTATTGATCAGGACTGTATATTGTTCAGTTTTTTAGGAGGAGGATGAAGTGACCAAAAATCACAATACTGGCATTGTGTTTTTTCTTTTCCAATGTTTACTGTGCGGTTCAAATAATGCAATGTTTTAATAGATTAGGTAATTGTGAATGTGGCAAAATAATTTTTTGGGCTTATTTTTACAACTTTTTGTAGTCCCATTAGGTGACTTGCACCTGCATTCTTTTGATCACTTGTACTATTCACTGTAATATTTCTGTATGACAGTGCTTAGTCATTCTAACAGACACTCTAATATAGCTTATATTAACAAGAAGGAAAAAATGCCCCCCCTGCGCTCCTATAGTTTGACCGGACAGATCTACCTGGATGGGGAGATCCCGCTGCTTACTGTCTAGAGAGGAGCTATTGTTCTCCTCAGAATAGTGTAAGGAGAGAGGGGTATGTCACCTGTAGGTGATACAGGACAGATAGCGCTGGAGTGTGCGGTCAAGACAGCTATTCCCGTGAGTGGTAATGTCAGTGCTGGCCTGATGTAGTGCTGAAAATGTCAGCGTTGGCCTGTTGCAATATTTATATTAATATATAAGTGTATATTATTTATACTTTGGGCAAAAAGCAAAACAAAACTGAACTGAAAACTGGCATGAGTAATAATAGCAGTATCGCTACCTTATTATTCATCCGATGTTGGTCCTTTAGTTGGTGGTTTGATGTAGTGATCAATATGAATTGGTCGCTGAAAGCTTCTTCTAGTGGTCCTGTTTCTTTAAATCGCGGCGTCCTCCTGGCTCACCTCCTAGCAGCAGCGCGGCCCCGGCCGGAAGCACGCGCAGCGCGAGGGAGCTTGTTCGTCTGTTGCCCGGGAAACCGTTGGTGGTGACGTCACCGCTTTGGGTACAGGAGCCTCCGTAGGACAAAAAACTACCTACGCGTTTCAGAGCCTGTCGGGCTCCTTCGTCAGGGTTAGTCTATTAGCTGTCCCTAGGAGGTTTTAAGTAGCTCCTTGGGTTCCCATGGCAACAGGTAAACATAGATTTTACAATGGTGGAGGTATCAATCTGTTTCATTAGGATTAACAATTTGAGTGCCGTTTTTCTGCTGGTTTGTCAGTTTGGTCCTGTAGTTGTTTATTTATTTAGGTATATGTAAGTAAGGTCGGATAATGATAAATAGGTGAAGGCTATGGTATATTGGTTTTATTAGATGTCCATTAAATATGGAAAATGCATAGTTTGATTGCTCTTGGCTATTTGTTATTGGAATGCAAATAATTCTATTTCTTGGTTTAATCCTATTGGAGCCAAGCTGTTAAATCTGAATATCCACTTGCTCTCTGTTCTTGACATGGTTTTGATGTAATCACCACCCCTCTTATCCTCCTTGACTTTCTCTATCCCCCCAAATTGTGATCCCGAGAATTTTCCCTGATGAAATTCAGTATAGTGGCGCGACAGTGGGGGATTTTCAGATTTTTTGTTTATGTTGTTGATATGTTCCCTTATTCTCACCCTAAGTTCTCTTTTGGTTCGTCCTATATATACTTTGTCGCAAGGGCACTTGATGTAATAGATGACTCCTTTAGTATGGCAGGTAATAAAATCCTTTATTGTATATTTGCCTTGTTTGGATTCTATTTCAAGTGTGGGTTTGACATGGTACCTCACGGCTTTGCAGTTATTACACAGTCTGCATGGAAAGAAGCCCTTTTTGATACGTTTTTTGGGGTCCATTTTCTCTTTCTTGATAGAGGGGGCTACCAAGCTCGCCAAGTTTGGAGCTTTTTTGTAGATGAATGTAGGATTATTAGGAATTTGGTTGCCAATTGTCTTGTCATATTTGAGAATGTCCCAATGTTTGTATATGATTTTTTTGAACCTATTTACCCCTGCGCTATAGGTGGTAATAATGGGGATTTTGATGGTATTTTGGTTCTCGGGGTCATTTGTATTCGGTATTTTATCTTTTAGCAGGGTGTTCCGGTCCAAGTTTTTTACTGTTCCAGTGATTGGAATAAGTGTTTCCAATTTGTATCCCTTTTCTGTAAATTTTGCATTCAGTGTTTCGGCCTCTTCTTGATAGTGGGTGTCAGTGGTACAATTTCTCCGTGCGCGTATATATTGACCATAAGGAATGTTATTTAACCAGGTAGGCAAGTGGCAGCTGTCCAGGGGGATGAATCCGTTAGTGTCTGTGGGTTTATGGTGTGTCTTGGTATACAGCTTTCCGTTCTCAATAAATATATTTAGATCTAGGAAATTGTTCTCTATCATAGCATGACGTGAATTGCAAATAAAATTCATTTTTATTTAAATCAATAAAAAAATTGTCAAGGATATGGTGTCCCCTTGCCAGATAAAAACAATGTCATCTATGAACCGTTTCCAGAGGACCAGACCCGCACCGAGCTCCTCATGGGGGAAGATGGTGAGCTCCTCCCATCTGCCCATGTATAAGTTTGCAAAACTCGGTGCGAATCTGGTCCATCGCGGTCCCCCACGTCTGGAGGTAAAAATCAGGTCCATATTTAAAATAATTGTGGTCTAAAATGAATGTGATACATTCACCTATAAAATCTATTTGGTCACCTGGCATAGTACTATCTTTTTTTAAAAAGTGTTCTACGGCTTCACGCCCCTTATTTTTTTCAATCACTGTATACAAAGCAGTGACGTCTAGGGTGCCCAGGATAAAATCTTCTTTCCACTTAATCCCTTCCAGTATCTGTAAGATATGTTTCGTATCCTTGAGGTAGGCACGTAATTTTGCTACTTTCTCCTGTAGTAGGATATCCACATATTTAGATAGGTTAGAGGTGAGGCCCTCTATCCCAGAAATTATGGGTCTGCCAGGGGGATTGGTTTTATTCTTGTGGATTTTCGGTAGATAGTAGAATATTGGAATTCTGGGGGTCTGGTTATTGATGAATAGTGTTTCTTCTTTGGAGAGTATTCCCATACTTTTACCTTTTTGAATGAGTGAGTTCAATTTGCCCGTATATTGCATTGTTGGATTAAATGGTAATTTTTTATATGTTTTTATATCTGATAAGAGTCTCAAGGACTCTTTGTGATAGTCATCCAAGTTCAGTATGACTAGTCCTCCTCCTTTGTCGGCAGGTCTGATGATGATCTGATTATTGGTTTGCAAAGATTTGATGGCTCTTGTTTCACCCTTGGTTAGATTTTGGGGTCCTTTCCTCTTCTTTTTTGGGTTTGTGCGGAGGAGATCTCTGATGACCAGTGATTGGAAAGTGATCAGTGGGTCTGAATACTCTGTGATGGGGTTGAATTTAGATATGGGTTTGAGGTCAGTGTGGATGAATTGATCCTTGGGAGCCACAATATTGTCTGTGTCAGTCTTTACTGTTCCGGTATTCTCTTCTACTGGTTGTGTACTGTCCCTCGGGTCGGTTTTTGGATTTCTAATGGTTGATCCCTTCTTTCTTTTCATTATTTGAATATTTTTTTGGGGATTGGTTGCTTTTTGGACGGGGTACATGCCGCCTCGTTTATCTTTTTTGATGAAGAATTTTTTTAGGGCTAAATTTCGCAGGAATTTTTTTAAACCAATGAATGCGTCAAAGGTATTGAACTTTGAAGTTGGCGCAAATTTGAGGCCTTTGTGGAGGAGGGAAAGTTCTTCTTTGCTGGGGGTATAGTTACTTAGGTTGAATATGCCCTCTCCTATGGTCCTTTGTTTTTCCTTTTGCCTAGTTAGTCCTCGGCCTCTTCTTCCCCTTTTGTTTTTTTTCTTTTTGTTGAACTCCTTGCATGAAAAAAATCCTTTTTAATGGTTTTCTTTATTGGTTTTTTATTTGTATTATAATTATGGCTTCTAGTAGTCCTGTGTGGTCTAGGTTCTTTGGAGCCGTCTCCCTGTGTCCCTAGTTGGTTCCGTCCTCGTACGGCTGCGGCATAGCTGACCTTTTGGTTAGGTTTAATTGTGTTGTTGGTTTGACTTGAGGTCCCTAATGATAAAGGGTCTACTTCAGTGGTTGTATCCTCCTCTATCACTTCTAAGAGGGCATATCTATTTGGTGATATTACGGAGCCATTTTCTCGTTCCTCACTATTCCCACTGTATATCCTATTTTCTTGTGTCAATGTTAGTGGTGCTATGGGTGTATCTTTGTCTATATTGCTAGTATTAGGTTCTATTGTTGGGCTCTCTGTTGGTGGGCTTTCTTCGTGTACTGTTAAGTTGGTCATATTACAGTCACACCAAGTATTATCAATGGTATTGAACTCGTTTTCTGATATGAGACTGATTTCGTGTTGGATGTTATCTCTTTCTATTCCTAGTTCGTCTCTTTTCAATTTTTTTTTTTTTTTAATGTATTATGAGGTCTTCTTTATTTTTGATTCTGTTTTTTATGGATCTGGATATTTTAATCAGGTCCTCCTCTTCCTTATAAGGCCTGATTTTTTCGAACAATTCGAATATTTCATGGTTGTTACGGTTCAATAACTGCAAAGCCGTGAGGTACCATGTCAAACCCACACTTGAAATAGAATCCAAACAAGGCAAATATACAATAAAGGATTTTATTACCTGCCATACTAAAGGAGTCATCTATTACATCAAGTGCCCTTGCGACAAAGTATATATAGGACGAACCAAAAGAGAACTTAGGGTGAGAATAAGGGAACATATCAACAACATAAACAAAAAATCTGAAAATCACCCACTGTCGCGCCACTATACTGAATTTCATCAGGGAAAATTCTCTGGATCACAATTTGGGGGGATAGAAAAAGTCAAGGAGGATAAGAGGGGTGGTGATTACATCAAAACCATGTCAAGAACAGAGAGCAAGTAGATATTCAGATTTAACAGCTTGGCTCCAATAGGATTAAACCAAGAAATATAATTATTTGCATTCCAATAACAAATAGCCAAGAGCAATCAAACTATGCATTTTCCATATTTAATGGACATCTAATAAAACCAATATACCATAGCCTTCACCTATTTATCATTATCCGACCAAACTGACAAACCAGCAGAAAAACGGCACTCAAATTGTTAATCCTAATGAAACAGATTGATACCTCCACCATTGTAAAATCTATGTTTACCTGTTGCCATGGGAACCCAAGGAGCTACTTAAAACCTCCTAGGGACAGCTAATAGACTAACCCTGACGAAGGAGCCCGACAGGCTCTGAAACGCGTAGGTAGTTTTTTGTCCTACGGAGGCTCCTGTACCCAAAGCGGTGACGTCACCACCAACGGTTTCCTGGGCAACAGACGAACAAGCTCCCTCGCGCTGCGCGTGCTTCCGGCCGGGGCCGCGCTGCTGCTAGGAGGTGAGCCAGGAGGACGCCGCGATTTAAAGAAACAGGACCACTAGAAGAAGCTTTCAGCGACCAATTCATATTGATCACTACATCGAACCACCAACTAAAGGACCAACATCAGATGAATAATAAGGTAGCGATACTGCTATTATTACTCATGCCAGTTTTCAGTTCAGTTTTGTTTTGCTTTTTGCCCAAAGTATAAATAATATACACTAATATATTAATATAAATATTGCAACAGGCCAACGCTGACATTTTCAGCACTACATCAGGCCAGCACTGACATTACCACTCACGGGAATAGCTGTCTTGACCGAACACTCCAGCGCTATCTGTCCTGTATCACCTACGGGTGACATACCCCTCTCTTCTTAGCTTATATTAACAATCTGGACATGGCAGACCTGGGGTCTTTCAGAAGGACCCATTAATGCAAAGCTGAGTACTCAGCAATCCACAATTGCATTTCTGGTGTACCAAATGGAGAACAGAGAGAGCACCCACCCTCTGTCTATATGCTTTGATGCTGCAGTCGCAATTTAACATTGTCTAAGAGATTAAACTATTAGTTTTGATACCGGTAGTTCGGACCGGGTGCCTGCTGTATAATATAGTTGGCACCCACAATTGATGACAAGATGACAAGGACCCAGCTCCTTAGCCTGTGCATCAATATGAGCTATTATTGTGGTACAGAGTAGTGTTGTGACATAATAGTGCATCATGGAGTGTTAAAAGTTTAGAGGTGTTTCCAGAGGGGCCTGGAAAGGGAATCATACTTAGGTGATTTCCACCTCTAGGTTCTGGCTCTTTTGCTCTCTCCCGAGCTGTTGCTGCTCTCAGGTCTTCCCTCCTCAGCATCCAGTTTGACGCAGGTCACGTATCTGCTGCAGCCAATGATTGGCTACAGCGGTGAAGTGTCTTCCATGTCTCAAGTCTCTCGATGGATCATGCAATGCATGGGAGACATGAGACCAGTTAAAGGCTACAGCAGCCACGTGACCCATGTCAAACTGCATGTTGACGCCAGAAGACCTGAGAGATGTAATGTCCAGGGAAAAGAGAAGGACCTGTAACCCAGAGGTGGGATCATGTTAGTATGATTCCCTCTGCAGGTCTGGCCACAATGGATGGTCTGCCTAAGAGGCTAACGGGCGGGGGGACTCTTTGAAATGTAGACTCATCTGTTCACAAGGCATTTGATAGACTGCAAGAAGTAGCTTAAAGATGAATTGAAGTATGACTGCACGGTGAGACTACACAGTGTTTACTTGTAGTCATGGATGTAACCATGGAGACATAGGTTTACATAGGCGTGAAGGACACTAAGAAGTAGAATATTTGTAAATATAACTATTTGGAAGGTTGGTTTATTCTTCATTTCAGTTGCATTGGACCACTAAAGGTTCACACAACCTCAAATTATGCTGTTGTCTAGCTTTCAAACCCACTTCATAGACTTTTATCCCCTTTTTGTGGCCCCCTGGTGAATTAAAACACCTGATATGAGAAACGCTGCCAATAACATATTTGCAGTAGAAAGTAAAAGGTGAAAGAAAGTAAAATAACTCTTAGGCCCCTTTCACACAGGCGAGTTTTCCGCGCGGGTGCAATGCGTGATTTGAACGCATTGCACCCGCACTGAATCCTGACCCATTCATTTCTATGGGGCTGTGCACATGAGCTGTGATTTTCACGCATCACTTGTGTGTTGCGTGAAAATCGCAGCAAGCTCTATATTCTGCGTTTTTCACGCAACGCAAGCCCCCATAGAAGTGAATGGGGCCATGTGAAAATCGCAAGCATCCGCAAGCAAGTGCTATTTTCACGCATAGTTGCTAGGTGACGATCAGGCTGGGGACCCGATCTGTATTATTTTCCCTTATAACATGGTTATAAGGAAAAATAATAGCATTCTGAATACAGAATGCAAAGTAAAATAGTGATTGAGGGGTTAAAAATAAAAAAAATTAACTCACCGAGTCCACTTGATCGCGTAGTTGCGGATCTCTGTCTTCTTCTGTAATGTTGAGCTGCCGGCTAAGGACCTGTGGTGACGTCACATCCCATGATCCAGGTCCCTCACCATGGTGATGAACCATGTGATTGGACCATGAGATGAGAACAGTGACATCATCAAAGGTCCTATTCCTGTGCACAGCAAAGAAGACAGAAGAGATGCCGGCTGCGCGATCAAGTGGATTAAGGTAAGTAAAAAATTTTTAAAATTTTTTTTAACCCCTCCAGCGCTATTGTACTATGCATTCTGTATTCAGAATGCTATTATTTTCCCTTATAACCATGTTATAAGGGAAAATAATACAATCTACAGAACACCTATCCCAAACCCGAACTTCTGTGAAGGAGTTCGGGTTTGGGTACCAAACATGCCGATTTTTCTCACGTGCGTGCAAAACGCATTACAATGTTTTGCACTCGCGCGGAAAAATCGCGCATGTTCCCGCAACGCACCCGCACCTTTTCCCGCAACGCCCGTGTGAAACCAGCCTAAGGCCTCTTTCACACGGGCATCATGTTTTTGGCCCGGATAAGATGCGGGTGCATAGCGGGAAAATGCACAATTTTTCCGCACGAGTGCAAAACATTGTAATGCGTTTTGCACGCGCGTCAGAAAAAATTCGGCATGTTTGGTACCCAAACCCGAACCCGGACTTCTTCACAGAAGTTCGGGTTTGGGTTAGGTGTTGTGTAGATTGTATTATTTTCACTTATAACATGGTTATAAAATTTTACTGCACATATTGGTGGGCAGAACCACAAGGAGAAGAAGGATGCTCATATGATCCTGGGAGGAAGGGAGGGGGGCTTGATTTTGTTAAAGAATCACATTGTGGATTGGATGGCTCCCTCCTCCTCTCAGTCACAGCAGGATGATGTGGAGTTGACATCTGACACTGGGCCTTGGAGCCAGGGGTTACATAATTCCTTCTGCTCCTTCTGCTTGCAGCCACATAGAAGTCTGTCAGTGCCATCCTCTGTGTCTTCACTGACCACTACGTAGTGGGGCATCTTTCTTCCTAAGAGGCAACAAAACCCAAACCCACCTCTGGCAGATAGTGAAGATAGTCTCCCTGTTGATGACTTGTGTGAGAGCAGTCAGCGTTTGGACTGCCCTGAAGAGGTCAGGGCTGGTTTTTGACAAAATGTGATGATGGGCAAAATCAAAAGTGGGGCCCCAAATCTTGTAATAATGTACTAACAACACAGTTACATTCTGTTGCTTCTGGCCCTCCCTCACAGATTTACACCCCATAAATCTCCTCACACAAATCTGCACCCTCATGGCCCCAGAATACACCATATGCCCCCTACCCTCACAGCAATTAGTTCCCCTCACTCACAGCATCTGAGAGTGTTAAAAACCGATGCGTGGGATTCCTCTTCAGGCGTGCTTTCCCCCACCGGAGATTGGGAAAGAACCCTATTCTATAAATTAGCCGAAGCCTGTACTAGGCTTCCTGGCTCATTATTAGTATATCATAGTTCAGGCCACTAGATGGCAGAACTAAACTGTGATATAGTGATTTCTATGCAGAATAATGGAGCAGTTTACATCTGATGATTGTTGTGGTCCACTTGGGGGACTTAACAAAAAGAAAAAAAGTAAAAAAAAGTTTTAAAAATACAAAAATAACTATGGGCATCGCCGCAGGCAAAAACGCCCATACTATTAAATTTTTTTTTTTAAAGTTAGCCCATATGGGGAATGGCATAGCAGAAATTTTTTATTTTTAAAAAAAAAGGCAGATTCACAATTTTTTCCTCACTTTATCTCTCTAGAAGATTGAAAAAAGGGGTCAAGTCATACACACCCCAAAATGATATAGTCAAAAACGACAGATCGCCCCGCAAAAAATGAGCCCGTCAGAATATCACAATGAAAAGAAAAAAAAATTTTTTTAGGAAGTGAGTCCTGATGGGGCTTACTAAGGCTGTGCTTGCTGCAGTGAGCGGGCCTATAGACTTCCTGATCCAGGGGGCTGTTAGTGTTGACCAACAAAAAATACTGGTTACACAAGTTAAAAAGGTTGGCGTGGATTAATACGGGTGTTATTTTAATATATTTTACATTTTGCTCCATTTTTATCTCAATAAAATCAAACTTTTCACCGTTGGGCGCCCTGTGTATTTAAGTGTTTTTCTTTGGGGGTTCAAACTCACAACCTTCTACATTAAAGGCAGGAACCATAACTACTGAGCTATAGAACTCCATGTTAACCTGTTGCAAATATATTATGGCTAAAAACCTGCATTCATATATATTAGAGGTATCATTTTATATATATTTTTTTTGTAATTACATATTTATTTTGAGCTATAATTTTTTTACAATTACTAAAAAATATATAAAATGATACTCAGCATTGAGCTCTATAGCTCAGTGGTTAAGGTTCTTGCCTTTAATGTAGGGACTAAAGCAAGGGACACCTTAGAGGATCGGGGACCTGGACAATTTTCCAGTTTGCCTCCCCTAACGCCAGCCCTGGAAGAGGTTCAGGGGGAGGCAGTGGACCCCATGCATAGCTGAAGTGGTGGTAGTGCTGAGGGCACTTGAGAGTGCGATGAAACTGTGCCTGCTGCCAGAGCACAAGAAAAACAATCATCCATGATACCTATCTTCATGTCGCCGGCTTGCAGGGCGGCGCAGGACAATGCTCTTGAAGTCAGACAAGTGTGACCAGGTGGTCGCTGATGGTGATTGCAAAGGTCCAGGTGCAGGGTGGGAGGCATCCAGGCCTGTGCAGTCAACAGGATTGGCCAGTACATAGCATAGGGGAAGAGGAGGCAGTGGTGTGACCAGCAGACACAGATTGCGGACCCAGGCGTTCGGCTCACCTATTATGGTGCTTTGATGCCATGTGGCAGATCATGGTGGTGGTAAGGTTGCTAGTGTTTACGCTCCTGCTCATTTTTGTATGGCACAGGTTGCAAATTACAATTCTTTTGTCGTCCGCACTTTCCTCCAAAAAGCGCCAGACTGTGGAACACCTACCCCTTGGCAAGGGATATTTCCGCAAGGGTGTGCTCCAGGGAACAGTTGCGGGCCTTTTTGGTGTGGCCTGCCTTCTCCCTTTTGCCACCCCACTGCCTCTTCCAGCCTGTTGCGGTGCTGCGGATCCCTCCCCCTCTGTACTGTTGTCCTTGCTCGGCTTTCCACCTTCCCAGGTTGGGTCAGTGATTTCATCGTCCACCACCTCCTCTTCCACTTCCTCACTCTACTTATCCTCCTGACTTGTTGACCTAACAACAACCTAATTTATTGACAACTGTGTCTCATCCTTATCATCAACCTCTTGAGATGCTAATTGCCATTGACTTATTGGCAACTTTGTCTCATCATCATCACCCACCTTGTGAAACACTAATTGCCACTCCCCACCGTCATCTTGTTACTGTGGAAGCTCAAGAGTTTGGGAACCAGTGCAAAAGATCTTACGCCCCTCTTTAAGCGGGCTTGTCGAGAGGCCCAAATGAAGGAATGGCACTGAAAAGAGCTCCTTGGAATATCAGAGTGAGGGATCATTTGTTTTGCAAGACTCTCCATGGTGGGAGGAAGGAGGATCAGGGTGAGGATTGTGTTGACCAGACTCTTGGCTACTGAGACTGGACTTGGTGGAAGACAGGGTGGTGCTTAACTGACTGGAAGCATTTTCTGCTGCAATCCAACCGACCACCTGGTCACACTGGTCTGACTTCGAGAGTGTTGTCCTGCGCCGCCCTGCAAACTGGGACATGAAGCTAGGTATTGTGGTTGATTGTTTTTCTTGTGCTCTCGCAGCAGGCACAGTTTTTCCGCGCCCAGGGCTTCGGCCTCTGCGTGCACCTTCAGCATCATGGCCACTTTCCTGTCCCTTACTGCTCACCTTCTTCATATTAAATGTTATATATGCTTGAAAGTATGTCACATGTACAGTAGCGTAGGATTTGGAAGTGTATCCGCCAAAAAATTTAAAAAGGTATTTGGGATGTGGAAACGTCACACAGGAGATATACCGCAGATAATGTCGCTGATGTCAGCAGTGGCTAATAAAAATTACAGGGAATGTCACAGGTATTTAGGATGTGGAAATGTTACACAGGAAGAATACCGCAGATAATGTCGCTGATGTCAGCAGCGGCTAATATAAAATTACAGGGAATGTCACAGGTATTTGGGATGTTGAAACGTTACACAGGAGACGTAACGCAGCTAATGTCACTGTCCACAGCGGACACAGTCTACGGAAAAAGTTCTACGGAAAAAGTACACTGGATGACACAGATATTTTTGGGATGCGCACACGTTACACAAGAGATGTAGCGCAGATAATGGAGAGCACCCGACAGTAGTAGGGAGGGTGATGAGGGACTGATGGTGCCCCTTACCCTTCCCAGGTTATAAACAGGCCCCTACCTGGTTATATGGCCCGGTGGGCAATACACTGCGTGCAGAATTATTAGGCAAATGAGTATTTTGACCACATCATCCTCTTTATGCATGTTGTCTTACTCCAAGCTGTATAGGCTCGAAAGCCTACTACCAATTAAGCATATTAGGTGATGTGCATCTCTGTAATGAGAAGGGGTGTGGTCTTATGACATCAACACCCTATATTAGGTGTGCATAATTATTAGGCAACTTCCTTTCCTTTGGCAAAATGGGTCAAAAGAAGGACTTGACAGGCTCAGAAAAGTCAAAACTAGTGAGATATCTTGCAGAGGGATGCAGCACTCATTAAAATTGCAAAGCTTCTGAAGCGTGATCATCGAACAATCAAGCGTTTCATTCAAAATAGTCAACAGGGTCACAAGAAGCGTGTGGAAAAACCAAGGCGCAAAATAACTGCCCATGAACTGAGAAAAGTCAAGCGTGCAGCTGCCAAGATGCCACTTGCCACCAGTTTGGCCATATTTCAGAGCTGCAACATCACTGGAGTGCCCAAAAGCACAAGGTGTGGAATACTCAGAGACATGGCCAAGGTAAGAAAGGCTGAAAGACGACCACCACTGAACAAGACACACAAGCTGAAACGTCAAGACTGGGCCAAGAAATATCTCAAGACTGATTTTTCTAAGGTTTTATGGACTGATGAAATGAGAGTGAGTCTTGATGGGCCAGATGGATGGGCCCGTGGCTGGATTGGTAAAGGGCAGAGAGCTCCAGTCCGACTCAGACGCCAGCAAGGTGGAGGTGGAGTACTGGTTTGGGCTGGTATCATCAAAGATGAGCTTGTGGGGCCTTTTCGGGTTGAGGATGGAGTCAAGCTCAACTCCCAGTCCTACTGCCAGTTTCTGGAAGACACCTTCTTCAAGCAGTGGTACAGGAAGAAGTCTGCATCCTTCAAGAAAAACATGATTTTCATGCAGGACAATGCTCCATCACACGCGTCCAAGTACTCCACAGCGTGGCTGGCAAGAAAGGGTATAAAAGAAGAAAATCTAATGACATGGCCTCCTTGTTCACCTGATCTGAACCCCATTGAGAACCTGTGGTCCATCATCAAATGTGAGATTTACAAGGAGGGAAAACAGTACACCTCTCTGAACAGTGTCTGGGAGGCTGTGGTTGCTGCTGCACGCAATGTTGATGGTGAACAGATCAAAACACTGACAGAATCCATGGATGGCAGGCTTTTGAGTGTCCTTGCAAAGAAAGGTGGCTATATTGGTCACTGATTTGTTTTTGTTTTGTTTTTGAATGTCAGAAATGTATATTTGTGAATGTTGAGATGTTATATTGGTTTCACTGGTAAAAATAAATAATTGAAATGGGTATATATTTGTTTTTTGTTAAGTTGCCTAATAATTATGCACAGTAATAGTCACCTGCACACACAGATATCCCCCTAAAATAGCTCAAACTAAAAACAAACTAAAAACTACTTCCAAAAATATTCAGCTTTGATATTAATGAGTTTTTTGGGTTCATTGAGAACATGGTTGTTGTTCAATAATAAAATTAATCCTCAAAAATACAACTTGCCTAATAATTCTGCACTCCCTGTATATGGCAAATGAGTGGAGATGGTATGGAAAGGGTTAAAGCGGAGAGTGGTGTGGCTATGGAGAAGGAAGGGGAGGTGGCAATTGCAGGGGATATATACGCCCCCCCCCCCCTGCGCCTGCCTCTTCCTCTGTTCGATGAAGGCAAGCTGGTAGGTTCTGCTGGCTGCCTGTCCCTAAAGAGCTATGGCCGCAGGAGACGCTCACCTCCACGATGCGCTCCTGTCAAGGTTTATTGAGGAAGGGGAGTGCTGGCTGCGATCCTTTTTAAGCAGCTTGAGCGCTCCCGCTTCCTTTATCCCTCCTGCGCCGGTGCCGATGGATGCGGTGGGGACACCGCAAGTGGCTGCTGTACCTCCCCCTACCCCTTTTGCTGTGCCAATCGAACGCCGTTCTGCCCGCACTCACTGGCCTCCGGTACAACTGGGGCACTCACCTCCTCACTCCTCGGGTACCCCTGTAGTTGCCAGGGCTGTGCGCAGGCGCGAGACCTCTGGACGGCGGTCGGAGTTGGTTTCGCACCGTCGGGGTGTAGCTCCGCCCCTTCCGCTTCTGCCTTCCCCGCTTCAGCATCGGGGTGATTTAGTGTTGCGGCCAGAAGGAGTGTTCGGCATGGGTTCAGGGAATAGCGCCCCGGATACTGGGGATCGCCCATTAACCCCTCCGGATTCACAGCAGACCCCTCTTCCTAATTTCCCTCCTTCAATGCCAGTACAAAGGGATGCGTTCCCTCCTTTACCTGGGGATCCGGGTCTAGGGCATCCAGCTGCGCTTCTGCCGTCTCCTCCTGCTGGGGTTATACCTGTTATTGGCCCTTCTCAATTACCTATTATTACCCCAGCTGCGCAGCCACCTGTGGTTCCCCTCCCCCCCTGTTCGGTCACGCAGGCACAGGGAGGTGTCGTTGTCCCCCTCCTCGTCAGTGGACGGCAGGAGCAGGAGCCGGCGGGACCGCCTTAGTCGTCGTTCGCGGCACGGTTCCCGTTCTTCTAGACATAGTAGGCGGTCCAGATCCTCTCGATGGCGCTCCCCGTCGTCTTCAGATTGGTCCTCAGGCGCTTCAGGGGAGTCTGTCCGTACACCGCGTTCCAGACGAGACAGACCGGTGCCAGTAGAGATGTCCAGGGCCTCTAGCCTGAGAACTTTGGCAGATCACAGGGATGTCTTGACTGTACCTGCAATGGCGGCTCCGATGCCTTCTTCTGTTGGTGAGTACCAATATGCTGGGGCTTTTGGGGCTGGTGGGTCCAGTGCCGGGCTTGAAGTGTTATTGAAGTCCTTATTGGAAAAATTGCCATCCTCGTTCCCCCCTGCAGCTTCAGTGGCTACGGTGCCGGCAGCGGGGCCAGATTCACGGGAGGCCTTGTCCCCCTCTGAAAGGCCCCCTCCGGTGTTGGCAGGAGTGCACAAGGATTCTTTTTTCTGTGGGGTTAGTCCCTTGGGTTCGCATTTAAAATTTGGTCCAACCAATATGTGGACATTTGGTCCCTGATATCGGTGGACCAACACACGGTGGATAAAGAAAAACGTTTTTTAGATAAGCCGTATGATAGAAGGATGAAAGTGTCCAGGACTATGAACAATTGGTTACAAGCGTTCGCAGTTTTGGGTTGCGTTATGGGGCAGCGTCATCCTGAGCGCTGTGCTGAATTGTTCATATATTTGGACACTATATATAGTGCTTATAAGGCTCAGGGGGGCAGTGCGTGGTGGAGGTACGATGAGGAGTTTAGGAGACGTTTGGCGCTTCAGCCGGTGCTAGGGTGGGGGGTGAAGGCCACGGATGTATGGCTTCGACTGATGGTGTTGCAGCGTCCCCCTTCCTTTTCAGGGGCGGCCGCTGGTGCTGGGGCCTCCACAGCCCAGGGACCAGTGGCGCGTGCTGGTTGTTCAATGAGGGTTTCTGCAAGTATGCAGGTTTGTGCAAGTATAAGCATGAATGCTCAGCTTGCAGGGGCCCTCATGCAGCAGGTAGATGTAACAGGTCCCAGGTTAGGCCCGGAAGAAACCCCCCAGCTGTTGAGCAAAAGGACGCCAGTCAGCGTAGTAGAGATGTCGCCGTGGCTAGGCAGGTATCCCAATAGGGAAGCTGCGGTAACCCATTACAATGTTTTTTCTGAAGGTTTTTTCATACCATTTATTCTTAGTCGGTCCCCGGTTTACTCTGATAATCTCAAGTCTGTTAGAGAAAATCCGGAAGTTCTAGAGACGAAGTTGCGGAAGGAAGTGTCTGCAGGTAGGATGGCGGGGCCTTTTATTTCCCTACCTTTTTCTAATTTGAGGGTTTCACCGTGGGGTGTGGTTCCTAAAAAAGAACAGGGAAAATTTCGCCTCATACATCATTTGTCTCATCCCCAGGGTACGTCCGTGAATGATGCTATCCTTCATGAGGAAGCTTCGGTGACATATGTATCGTTTGATAGGGCGGTGGCGTTGGTGCGAACAGCAGGGCAGGGTGCCCTTATGGCGAAATCGGATATCGAATCCGCGTTCAGGCTTCTGCCCATTCACCCTGACTGTTTTCATTTGCTTGGCGGTTGTTTTAAGGGCCTTTTTTATTACGACATGTGTTTGCCTATGGGGTGCTCCATTTCGTGCCATTATTTCGAGATGTTCAGCTCATTTTTGGAATGGGTTGTTTGGGTGGAGTCTGGGTTGTCGTCAGTGATTCACTATCTTGACGACTTCCTTTTTGTGGGTTCGCAGGAGGGTGACAGCTGTCGATTCCTGCTGTCCACATTCTTGGAGGTAATGGCACTCTTTGGAGTCCCTATTTCGGTGCAAAAGACGGAGGGTCCTGTGACTTGTCTTTCCTTTTTAGGGATTGAGATTGATTCGGTCGCTATGGTGTTTCGTCTCCCTACAGACAAATTGAATACCCTGGTGGGCTTGATTGATGGTTTTTTGGTGGTGACGAAGGTGACCTTGCGTCAACTCCAGTCCCTCCTGGGTTTGCTTTGCTTTGCGTGTCGAGTCATGCCTATGGGTCGGGTTTTTTCGCGGCGCCTATCTTTGGCTACGCGAGGGAGCCGATCCCCTTGGCATCGCATTCGGCTTACGAAGTCGTTAAAGGCTGACTTGAGGGTGTGGAGTTCATTTCTGGGTTCTTATAATGGACATACTTGTTTTATTGCAGAGGTGGTTGCGAACTCGGAGTTGGAATTGTGGTCTGATGCGGCTGGCTCTTGTGGTTTTGGTACGATACTGGGTATGGAGAGGTGCGCGTCTTCCTGGCCAGAAGATTGGCGGGATTCGGGGCTTATTAGGAATCTTACTCTGTTGGAGCTGTTCCCTATAGTGGTGGCGGTGGAGATTTGGGGAGAACGTTTAGCGAACCGGCATGTTTGTTTTTGGTCGGATAATTTAGGCACTGTTCAATGTATTAATTGTTTGTCATCTTCCTCCCTCCCGGTGTTGGCGTTGCTGCGGCACTTGGTTCTCCGTTGTCTGGAGCGGAACATCTATTTCAGGGCCAGGCATGTTCCTGGGGTTGACAATCGGATCGCTGATGCTCTTTCTCGCTTCAATTGGCAGGTGTTTCGGGAGCTGCATCCGGAGGCGGAATCGGATGGGCTGGAATGCCCGCAGTTCCTGTGGCAGCTAGTAGCCAGCAGCTGATGTCACTCGTGAGTGCGTCGGTGTCACCAGCGACTGGGCAGGCGCATGGTAAGGCCTGGGCAGACTGGTTAGCGGTGTGTGGGGTAAGAAATGTCGCTGAGAGGGATGATATTCGCTTGGAGGTGACTGTGGAGTGGCTGTTGAGAATGAGGTCCATGGGGGTCTCTGCCCCTGTTGCTCGGCGGCGTTTGGCGGGGGTGGCGTTTTACTTCAAATTATGTGGCTGGACGGATGTGACAAAGGTTTTTGTGGTGAAACAGGCTATGAAAGGATGGCAAAGGGAATATGTGGTGAGGGATAATAGACGGCCTATTTCTTTCGCTTTGCTTTGCAAGATGATTGAATGTTGTGGGACTGTTTGTTCATCAGAGTTTGAGGGTTCTATGGTTGCAGCTAGTTTCTGCTTAGCCTTTTTTGCGGCTCTGAGGGTGGGTGAGCTGGTGGCTCCTTCGAGTGCTAAGCCTGGGGGTTTGTTAAAATCGGATGTTGTGTTGGGTAATAATGCTCTCAGAGTCCATATAAAGAAGTCAAAAACTGATCAGTTGGGGACTGGGGCGTGGCTGCCGATACTGCCAGTTCCGGGAATAGCTTGCCCAGTTAGGTTGGTTGGCAAGTATATGGCTGTTAGAAAGGGAGGTGTGAATTTTCTTGCGCATGCGGATGGGTTACCGTTTACAAAATTTCAGTTTTCGTCAGTTTTGCGCAACTGCTTGAGGCATGCGGGGGTTGTTCCTGGTGAGTTTGGTACTCACTCTTTTCGTATAGGAGCAGCTACTGAAGCGGCTAGGGCGGGCCTAGCTGAATCTGAAGTGATGCGTATTGGTAGGTGGCGATCTGCCTGCTTTGCGCGGTATATTCATCCGGATTTGCTAGTTTTATTCTGTAATAAAATTTTTTTTTTTTTAAAAGTGTATTGGTGTTTACAGTACGTATTGTGGATATGTTTTTCATCATTGTCTTTTTTAGGTGCTGTTCGTCCGATGGTGTGGTTGTTGGGCCACTCTTATATATTCTGGGCTGCGCAGAGAGCGGAGCGGAGGCCTGGAGGTCGGAGCCTGGGGTTCAGGGAAGTGGAAGTTTTTTGGAAAGGAATAAGGGGCCTTCGGTGGTCACAGCTGTTACCTGAGGTGGTTGATTTGGGTCTCCGGTCAACTGGGCCGGTAATACTGGTGATTCATGCGGGCGGAAATGATCTCTGTGCCCTTCGACTTACTGAATTGATGGCGCTCATGCGCTCTGATCTGGAGAGGTTCCCGGCCTTCTTTAGGGAATTGGTCATTGTATGGTCGGAGGTGGTTCCCCGAGTGGTCTGGCATGGGGCACGGGATGGTGAGGCACTAGAGAGGTGCCGGAAAACGTTAAATGCCCGTATTTCGCGCTTTGTGCGATCTCGAGGTGGTATAACGGTCCTTCACCGTCAATTGGAAGGAGACAACAGGGCGTTGATGAGACCGGATGGGTTACACTTGACGGAAATCGGTCTTGATATATTTCTGTCTGGCATTCAAGACGGGATAGAACAAGCTTTCTTTTTACTGGGTGGTGGTCGGAGTCCTGTATAAATTCGGCCTCCTCCGTGGCGGCAATGTGGAGAACAGGAGCATGATGGGAGCAGATTTGGCGCACGTGCCCTCTGGTGTCCAGGGGTTGGCACACGCACAGAAGGAGTGGTTGGAGGAGGAGTTTAAAATTGCCTTTATAATGTGAGCTGTGGCCGACAATCACCCAGTAAAAGAGAGTTTTAAAGTTGAACGATGTCCGTGTCCTTTGTCTTAGGATAAGTTAATAACGTGGGGGCCTGAAGGTATGTCTTATCCTAACCCCCTTTTTTTCCTGAATACCAACAGTCTGGAGAGCACCCGACAGTAGTAGGGAGGGTGATGAGGGACTGATGGTGCCCCTTACCCTTCCCAGGTTATAAACAGGCCCCTACCTGGTTATATGGCCCGGTGGGCAATATATGGCAAATGAGTGGAGATGGGATGGAAAGGGTTAAAGCGGAGAGTGGTGTGGCTATGTAGAAGGAAGGGGAGGTGGCAATTGCAGGGGATATATATGCCCCCCCCTGCGCCTGCCTCTTCCTCTGTTCGGTGAAGGCAAGCTGGTCCCGCCCGCCCTCCCTTGTTATGGTTTTGATTATCTTGTGTTTGGATGGTCATGTTGTATTTCCTTTTTTCGAGGTTCCTGGTTGGTGTGGAATTCGGAAATCACAGCTGGCGGCAATGTAGAGAACAGGAGCATGATGGGAGCAGATTTGGCGCACGTGCCCTCTGGTGTCCAGGGGTTGGTACACGCACAGAAGGAGTGGTTGGAGGAGGAGTTTAAAATTGCCTTTATAATGTGAGCTGTGGCCGACAATCACCCAGTAAAAGAGAGTTTTAAAGTTGAACGATGTCCGTGTCCTTTGTCTTAGGATAAGTTAATAACGGGGGGGCCTGAAGGTATGTCTTATCCCAACCCCCTTTTTTTCCTAAATACCAACAGTCTGTCACTGTCTGCAGCGGCCTAACTATTGAACGCTATTTAGGCCAGGATGTGCTAAAAATAGATAGTGCTGCCACACACAATAGTCCTTAAAAGGACTGTTGGGTCTGTAAAGTTCAGCAATTTAGCGCAGGTTGCACAAAAATATATATTGCTGCTGCCACACAGAACAATAGTCCTTAAAAGGACTTTTGGGTCTCTGACAAGTCTATCAGCTTACAAAATTTTTTTTTTTCTCCCTACACTATCTTCAGCACAGCTCTACTTGACTAACACTGAGCCAAACACGTGTCATTGGGTGCTATATAGCACTCGATGAAGCTTTCAGCCAGCCAATCACTGTAATGCCAGTAACCAACGGCAGTGAAGGGCAGTTCTTACCTGCACGTTTATTGGCTGCGTAGCAGCCAACAAATGTGCGGGGAGGAGACTCGAGCATTGCGCTCGAGCACCTGTGGTATTCGGCCGAATTCCGCCATGTGCCGAGCATCGAGATTCTTGAAACGAACTGGTGTTTGGCCGGGCATGCTCAATCAACACTAGCTGGGACTCTTGGCCAGGCAAGCAAGGATACCACAGCTATATGCAAAATATAACTCTCATCGCTCAGTAGTATACCTCCATGCATTCACATAAATTAAATTTTTCTGGAGTATGGCCTGGGAAATAGGCTGGGACTCCTGGCCAAGCAAGGGTACTACAAATACATGTATATAAAAATTTGGTCTGAAAATATGGCATGCTTCTGTACCTAAGAGTGCGGTCTGGTTGGTGGGCTGGGACTTGGCCAGGTAAGCAATGGTACCAGTGCTATATGGAAAATTTTACTGATTGGTCCACAAATGTGGCACACTTCTGCATCTTCACCTAAATGTAATTTGTCTGGGCTCTGGCCTGAGTGGTGTGGTGGGACTCTCGGATTGTATTTATCTGGGAGAGCAGTCACCCATACCACTTAAGAAGGGAATTCCAGGGAGGAGCATGCATGCGGACGCACGCAGGTGATGTGCGCACCCCCCTCCCGGCGTCGTGTATCCGGCTCAATGTGTTCCTGCCTGCTCTCACCCGAGGCACTGACGAACTGATGCCGCCCCGGGTGCTCAGACGTCGCTTCTGATAACATCCTCAGGCCGCTTCGTCTGCCTATATGACGCCTGACCTGTACGTGGAACACAGCCCTGCTTTGAAGCTGCCTCCATTGCCCCGCTTCCCTGGCCGTCTTCACTACCACAGCAAGTCCTCTTGAAGTTCCAGCTGACTACTGTCTTCTCACCTGCTGATGTTGTCTGGTGCCGACTTTATCCTTTTGCCGACTCCCATTTGCTTTCTCTCTCTACATGTGTGACAAGCAGGCTTGGATCCTTTTGCTTCTGGAGAGGTCAGTACGGAGTTGTGTGAGACCTGGAAGAGTCAGCAGGGGGCTCGTACCTATGGGCGAATGTGTCATATATTTCTCCTCCATTTGGTGCTAGCGTGGTGAGAAAATCTGTTACTCTTATTTGGGTGAAACTGAGTGTTTTAACAGCCTGATACAGCAGGAGAAGGTGCGGACTGGGGGTTTGTGAGGCGACCATGAAAGCAGATCTTAAAGTATATATATGAGAGACTTGAGTGCCCCCCCCTCTCCATATACAGTAAGCACTTAAAATTCACACAGGTAGAGGAGAAAGATTACAACTTAACCACCTCAGCCCCTATAGCTTAAACACCCTTAAAGACCAGGCCACTTTTTACACTTCTGACCTACCCTACTTTCACCGTTTATTGCTCGGTCATGCAACTTACCACCCAAATGAATTTTACCTCCTTTTCTTCTCACTAATAGAGCTTTCATTTTGTTGTATTTAATTGCTGCTGACATTTTTACTTTTTTTGTTATTAATCAAAATTTAACGATTTTTTTGCAAAAAAATGACATTTTTCACTTTCAGTTGTAAAATTTTGCAAAAAAAAACGACATCTATATATAAATTTTTCTCTAAATTTATTGTTCTACATGTCTTTGATAAAAAAAAATGTTTGGGTAAAAGTTATAGCGTTTACAAACTATGGTACAAAAATGTGAATTTCCGCTTTTTGAAGCAGCTCTGACTTTCTGAGCACCTGTCATGTTTCCTGAGGTTCTACAATGCCCAGACAGTACAAACACCCCACAAATGACCCCATTTCGGAAAGTAGACACCCTAAGGTATTCGCTGATGGGCATAGTGAGTTCATAGAACTTTTTATTTTTTGTCACAAGTTAGTGGAATATGATGATTTTATTTTATTTTTTTCTTACAAAGTCTCATATTATACTAACTTGTGACAAAAAATAAAAACTTCTATGAACTCACTATGCCCATCAGCGAATACCTTGGGGTGTCTTCTTTCCAAAATGGGGTCACTTGTGGGGTAGTTATACTGCCCTGGCATTCTAGGGGCCCAAATGTGTGGTAAGTAGTTTGAAATCAAAATGTGTAAAAAATGACCGGTGAAATCCGAAAGGTGCTCTTTGGAATATGGGCCCCTTTGCCCACCTAGGCTGCAAAAAAGTGCCACACATGTGGTATCGCCGTACTCAGGAGAAGTTGGGGAATGTGTTTTGGGGTGTCATTTTACATATACCCATGCTGGGTGAGATAAATATCTTGGTCAAATGCCAACTTTGTATAAAAAAATGGGAA
Organism: Bufo bufo; assembly: GCF_905171765.1. NCBI lineage: Eukaryota > Metazoa > Chordata > Amphibia > Anura > Bufonidae > Bufo > Bufo bufo. The sequence continues at coordinate 461,059,804 of NC_053389.1, read as the reverse complement.
AAGTTGTCTTTTGCCAAGATATTTCTCTCACCCAACATGGGTATATGTAAAATGACACCCCAAAACACATTGCCCAACTTCTCCTGAGTACAGCGATACCACATGTGTGACACTTTTTTGCAGCCTAGGTGGGCAAAGGGGCCCACATTCCAAAGAGCACCTTTCGGATTTCACCGGCCATTTTTTACAGATTTTGATTTCAAACCACTTCTCACGCATTCGGCCCCTAAAATGCCAGGGCAGTATAACTACCGCACAAGTGACCCCATTTTGGAAAGAAGACACCCCAAGGTATTTCGTGATGGGCATAGTGAGTTCATGGAAGTTTTTATTTTTTGTCACAAGTTAGTGGAATATGAGACTTTGTAAGGAAAAAAAATAAATAAAAAGTCCTCATTTTCCGCTAACTTGTGACAAAAAATATAAAATTCTAGGAACTCGCCATGCCCCTCACGGAATACCTTGGGGTGTCTTCTTTCCAAAATGGGGTCACTTGTGGGGTAGTTATACTGCCCTGGCATTTTCCAGGGGCCCTAATGTGTGGTAAGTAGGTAAATGACCTGTGAAATCCTAAAGGTGCTCTTTGGAATGTGGGCCCCTTTGCCCACCTAGGCTGCAAAAAAGTGTCACACATGTGGTATCGCCGTATTCAGGAGAAGTTGGGCAATGTATTTTGGGGTGTCTTTTTACATCTACTCCTGCTGGGTGAGAGAAATATCTCGGCAAAAGACAACTTTTCCCATTTTTTATACAAAGTTGGCATTTGACCAAGATATTTATCTCACCCAGCATGGGTATATGTAAAATGACACCCCAAAACACATTGCCCAACTTCTCCTGAGTACGGCGATACCACATGTGTGACACTTTTTTGAAGCCTAGATGCGCAAAGGGGCCCACATTCATTTTATGAGGGCATTTTTAGACATTTGGATCCCAGACTTCTTCTCACGCTTTAGGGCCGCTAGAATGCCAGGGCAGTATAAATACCCCACATGTGACCCCATTTTGGAAAGAAGACACCCCAAGGTATTCAATGAGGGGCATGGCGAGTTCATAGAATTTTTTTTTTTTGGCACAAGTTAGCGGAAATTGATATATATATATTTTTTCTCACAAAGTCTCCCTTTCCGCTAACTTGGGACAAAAATTTCAATCTTTCATGGACTCAATATGCCCCTCACGGAATAACTTGGGGTGTCTTCTTTCCGAAATGGGGTCACATGTGGGGTATTTATACTGCCCTGGCATTCTAGGGGCCCTAAAGCGTGAGAAGAAGTCTGGAATATAAATGTCTAAAAAATTTTACGCATTTGGATTCCGTGAGGGGTATGGTGAGTTCATGTGAGATTTTATTCTTTGACACAAGTTAGTGGAATATGAGACTTTGTAAGAAAAAAAATAATAATTTCCGCTAACTTGGGCCAAAAAAATGTCTGAATGGAGCCTTACAGGGGGGTGATCAATGACAGGGGGGTGATCAATGACAGGGGGGTGATCAGGGAGTCTATATGGGGTGATCACCCCCCTGTCATTGATCACCCCCCTATAAGGCTCCATTCAGATGTCCATATGTGTTTTGCGGATCCGATCCATGTATCAGTGGATCCGTAAAAATCATACGGACATCTGAATGCAGCCTTACAGGGGGGTGATCAATGACAGGGGGGTGATCAATGACAGGGGGGTGATCAATGACAGGGGGGTGATCAGGGAGTCTATATGGGGTGATCACCCCCCTGTAAGGCTCCATTCAGATGTCCGTATGTGTTTTGCGGATCCGATCCATGTATCAGTGGATCCGTAAAAATCATACGGACATCTGAATGCAGCCTGACAGGGGGGTGATCAATGACAGGGGGGTGATCAATGACAAGGGGGGGATCAGGGAGTCTATATGGGGTGATCACCCCCCTGTAAGGCTCCATTCAGATGTCCGTATGTGTTTTGCGGATCCGATCCATGTATCAGTGGATCCGTAAAAATCATACGGACATCTGAATGCAGCCTGACAGGGTGGTGATCAATGACAGGGGGGGTGATCAATGATAGGGGGGTGATCAGGGAGTCTATATGGGGTGATCACCCCCCTGTAAGGCTCCATTCAGATGTCCGTATGTGTTTTGCGGATCCGATCCATGTATCAGTGGATCCGTAAAAATCATACGGACATCTGAATGCAGCCTGACAGGGTGGTGATCAATGACAGGGGGGTGATCAATGATAGGGGGGTGATCAGGGAGTCTATATGGGGTGATCACCCCCCTGTAAGGCTCCATTCAGATGTCCGTATGTGTTTTGCGGATCCGATCCATGTATCAGTGGATCCGTAAAAATCATACGGACATCTGAATGCAGCCTTACAGGGGGGTGATCAATGACAGGGGGGTGAACAATGACAGGGGGGTGATCAGGGAGTCTATATGGGGTGATCACCCCCGTCATTGATCACCCCCCTGTAAGGCTCCATTCAGATGTCCGTATGTGTTTTGCGGATCCGATCCATCTATCAGTGGATCCGTAAAAATCATACGGACATCTGAATAGAGCCTTACAGGGGGGTGATCAATGACAGGGGGGTGATCAATGACAGGGGGGTGATCAGGGGTGATCAGGCGTTCATAAGGGGTTAATAAGTGACAGGGGGGGTGTAGTGTAGTGGTGTTTGGTGCTACTTTACTGAGCTACCTGTGTCCTCTGGTGGTTGATCCAAACAAAGGGGACCACCAGAGGACCAGGTAGCAGGTATATTAGACGCTGTTATCAAAACAGCGTCTAATATACCTGTTAGGGGTTAAAAAAATCACATCTCCAGCCTGCCAGCGAACGATCGCCGCTGGCAGCCTGGAGATCCACTCGCTTACCTTCCGATCCTGTGAGCGCGCGCCTGTGTGCGCGCGTTCACAGGAAAGATCGCGTCTCGCGAGATGACGCATATATGCGTGACTCTGCGCAGGGCTGCCGCCTCCGGAACGCGATCATGCGTTAGTCGGTCCGGAGGCGGTTAACACGAATCCCAGTCCATATGTACTTAAATGCTGAATTGCAAGTGACAGAGCGAATATATAATTTGTGTGCCTGCTCCCTATGGACCTGGGTGAAAGCCCTTATTGAAGAGAAAGGGTAAAGGCATATAGGAGGTGGAGAAACAGCTGAAAATAATGAACTAATATGAATTAATAAATCACAGAAAAAATGCACCAAACGGATATGCCACTGACTATACTGTCTAGTCATAAATGCAGATATTAAAAGCTGAGACTTTTGCCAATATATTCCTGTCAGGAAAATATCGGAGCCCATCATGCACCACGTCACGGTCACTCAGCATGTCAAGGGGTCCTACCACTACGCTAACCATGGTGTGAACAAGGTCTGAAGGTGATGTAATCCAGCTCACAGCCAAGCTTCCACACAATCACCTAGCAGGACCACTAGTGCAATGTGAACAAAGCCAGACTGTAAGCCACACCCATATCAGACCATGTGATGGAGGTTACCAGGTGCAAAAGAGTGTTTGAATGCCAGGTAAAGGCACATACACTACATATAAAACAAGACACAAACACAGAAATATAGTGGCAATTCTGGAGGAGCTGCTCAACCCCTAAAACTGTAGTGTGTTTTTCATTGGGGGAGCAGCCTCACCGCATGTGAACGGCATATCCGTTTGGTGCATTTTTTCTGTGATTTATATGATTATATTTTCATCCGCACAATGCTCCGTTTTGTGTAGGATGCCTTTGTGGTGCATGTGGACCGCGCCGACATCCTCCATTGTATGCATTTTTTGCTGGGGATAGTCGTTTGCTGCGGTCCACATGCGGTGGGGCTGCTCCCCCAATGAAAAACATGCTACAGTGTTAGGGGTTGAGCAGCTCCTCCAGAATTGCCACTATATTTCTGTGTTTTTGTCTTGTTTTATATGTAGTGTATGTGCCTTTACCTGGCATTCAAACACTCATTTGCACCTGGAAACCTCCATCACACGGTCTGATATGGGTGTGGCTTACAGTCTGGCTTTGTTCACATTGCACTAGTTGTCCTGCTAGGCGGTTGTGTGGAAGCTTGGCTGTGAGCTGGATTACATCACCTTCAGACCTTGTTCACACCATAGTTAGCGGAGTGGTAGGACCCCTTGCCAGGCTGAGTGACCGTGACGTGGTGCATGATGGGCTCCGATATTTTCCTGACAGGAATATATTGGCAAAAGTCTCAGCTTTTAATATCTGCATTTATGACTAGCCAGTATAGTCAGTGGCATATCCGTTTGGTGCATTTTTTCTGTGATTTATATGATTATATTTTCATCCGCACAATGCTCCGTTTTGTGTAGGATGCCTTTGTGGTGCATGTGGACCGCGCCGACATCCTCCATTGTATGCATTTTTTGCTGGGGATAGTCGTTTGCTGCGGTCCACATGCGGTGGGGCTGCTCCCCCAATGAAAAACACGCTACAGTGTTAGGGGTTGAGCAGCTCCTCCAGAATTGCCACTATATTTCTGTGTTTTTGTCTTGTTTTATATGTAGTGTATGTGCCTTTACCTGGCATTCAAACACTTTTTTGCACCTGGTAACCTCCATCACACGGTCTGATATGGGTGTGGCTTACAGTCTGGCTTTGTTCACATTGCACTAGTTGTCCTGCTAGGTGGTTGTGTGGAAGCTTGGCTGTGAGCTGGATTACATCACCTTCAGACCTTGTTCACACCATAGTTAGCGTAGTGGTAGGACCCCTTGCCATGCTGAGTGACCGTGACGTGGTGCATGATGGGCTCCGATATTTTCCTGACAGGAATATATTGGCAAAAGTCTCAGCTTTTAATATCTGCATTTATGACTAGCCAGTATAGTCAGTGGCATATCCATTTGGTGCATTTTTTCTGTGATTTATATGATTATATTTTCATCCGCACAATGCTCTGTTTTGTGTAGGATGCCTTTGTGGTGCATGTGGACCGCGCCGACATCCTCCATTGTATGCATTTTTTGCTGGTGATAGTCGTTTGCTGCGGTGGGGCTGCTCCCCCAATGAAAAACACACTACAGTGTTAGGGGTTGAGCAGCTCCTCCAGAATTGCCACTATATTTCTGTGTTTTTAATATGAACTAACCCTAATTAACTCTGGGGATTGCCACGACTTAGGAGTTACTAATTCTTTGAAGTAGATGGACAAATAATCCGCAATTTAACAACTTACTGTAACTACGCCACTATTACTAAAGTAAAGAAAGACTGTTAACCATCAGCGGTACTGGAGAGTAGACTCTGCTGTATGAATATATGTATCCACTCACCTAAAGAATTATTAGGAACACCATACTAATACAGTGTTGGACCCCCTTTTGCCTTCAGAACTGCCTTAATTCTACGTGGCATTGATTCAACAAGGTGCTGATAGCATTCTATAGAAATGTTGGCCCATATTGATAGGATAGCATCTTGCAGTTGATGGAGATTTGAGGGATGCACATCCAGGGCACGAAGCTCCCGTTCCACCACATCCCAAAGATGCTCTATTGGGTTGAGATCTGGTGACTGTGGGGGCCATTTTAGTACAGTGAACTCACTGTCATGTTCAAGAAACCAATTTGAAATGATTCGAGCTTTGTGACATGGTGCATTATCCTGCTGGAAGTATCCATCAGAGGATGGATACATGTTCTCATTCTGTTTACGCCAAATTTGACTCTACCATTTGAATGTCTCAACAGAAATCGAGACTCATCAGACCAGGCAACATTTTTACAGTCTTCAACAGTCCAATTTTGGTGAGCTCGTGCAAATTGTAGCCTCTTTTTCCTATTTGTAGTGGAGATGAGTGGTACCCGGTGGGGTCTTCTGCTGTTGTAGCCCATCCGCCTCAAGGTTGTGCATGTTGTGGCTTCACAAATGCTTTGCTGCATACCTCGGTTGTAACGAGTGGTTATTTCAGTTAACGTTGCTCTTCTATCAGCTTGAATCAGTCGGCCCATTCTCCTCTGACCTCTAGCATCCACAAGGCATTTTTGCCCACAGGACTGCCGCATACTGGATGTTTTTCCCTTTTCACACCATTCTTTGTAAACCCTAGAAATGGTTGTGCGTGAAAATCCCAGTAACTGAGCAGATTGTGAAATACTCAGACCGGCCCGTCTGGCACCAACAACCATGCCACGCTCAAAATTGCTTAAATCACCTTTCTTTCCCATTCTGACATTCAGTTTGGAGTTCAGGAGATTGTCTTGACCAGGACCACACCCCTAAATGCATTGAAGCAACTGCCATGTGATTGGTTGACTAGATAATTGCATTAATGAGAAATAGAACAGGTGTTCCTAATAATTCTTTAGGTGAGTGTATATTATTATTATTTTTTGTTTTACACTGTGTTATGTACATCAGATGCTGCGATCATGTATGACCGCGGCATCTGAGAGTTACAATGATGGTAGGCGGCACATTCACCACTCCCTGTCATTGCACCCACTACTTACAAAGATATTCTTAAAGAGCTAATTTTTTTTGTACAATTCGGCAAAGCAACCAAATCTAATTTTCCAATACTTTGCTCATCTCTATTCCTGAGCTCCAACTATTGTTTTCTACAGGTAGCAAGAACTGTATCTTTAAATATGTCAAACAAATTGAATCAGTTTCTTTGAGGAGATAAGTTCTAGACTTGACAGCGGCAAATCAATGGATGTCGTATATCTAGACCAGTGATGGTCAGTTCGCAGTGTTCGCCAGCGAACACATGCGGGCTGCCATCTTTAGTAAGGTAGACTCACCCGTCTCGTGATGCACAGGTAAGCCCTTACCTGTGCCTGTGCCGGGAGCCGGTCTGAAATCATATGCAGTCACCGAGAGCAGGAAGTTCCGAGAACAGCCCAATGAAGGCCCCCGGCAGCTGTTCTCGGAACTGCCTGCTCCCGGTGACTGCATTTGATTTCAGACCGGCTCCCGGCACAGGTAAGGGCTTACCTGTGCATCGCCGGACAGGTGAGTCTACCTTACTAAAGATGGCATCCCGCATGTGTTCGCTGGCGAACACTGCAAACTGACCATCACTGATCTAGACTTCTCCAAAGCATTTGACACTGTACCACATAAAAGGTTAGTATATAAAATGAGAATGCTCGGACTGGGAGAAAATGTCTGTATATGGGTAAGTAACTGGCACAGTGATAGAAAACAGAGGGTGGTTATTAATGGTACACACTCAGATTGGGTCACTGTCACTAGTAGAGTACCTCACAAATCAGTATTGGGCCCTATTGTCTTCAATATATTTATTAATGGTCTTGTAGAAGGCTTGCACAGTAAAATATACATTTTTGCAGATGACACTAAACTGTGTAAAGTAATTGACACGGAAGAGAACAGTATACTGCTACAAATGGATCTGGATAGATTGGAGGCAGATGAGGTTTAACACTGACAAATATAAGGTTATGCACATGGGAAGGAATAATGCAAGTCACCCGTACATACTAAATGGTAAAACACTGGGTAACACTGACATGGAAAAGGGCTTAGCATTTTTTGTGGACAGCAAACTAAGCTGTATAAACCAGTGTCGGGCAGCTGCTGCCAAGGCCAATGAGATAATTGGTTGCATCAAAAGGGGCATAGATGCCCGTGATAGTCCTACCACTTTACAAATCACTAGTCAGACCACACATGGAGTACTGTGTACAGTTCTGGGCTCCTGTGAACAAGGCAGACATAGCAGAGCTGGAGAGGGTACAGAGGAAGGCAACTAAACTAATAACTGGAATAGGGGGATTACAGTACCCTGAAAGATTATCAACATTAGGGTTATTCACTTTAGAAAATAGATGACTGAGCAGAGATCTAATTACTATGTATAAATATATCAGGGGACAGTACAGAGATCTCTCCCATCATCTATTTATCCCAAGGACTGTTACTGTGACGAGAAGACATCCTCTGCGTTCGAAGGAAAGAAGATTTCTACACAAACATAGAAGAGGATTCTTTATGGTAAGAGCAGTGAGACTATGGAACTCTCTGCCTGAGGAGGTGGTGATGGTGAGTTCACTAAAAGAGTTTAAGAGGGGTCTGGATGTATTTCTAGAGTGTAATAATATTACTGGCTATAGCTACTAGAGAGGGGTTGATCCAGGAAGTTATTCTGATTGCCTGATTGGAGTCGGGAAGGCCCTTAGGGCTTGTTCACATGACCGTTGCCCCTCCTTGCAGTATTCTGGCCTGCATATGGCGGGTCCGCAATACACGGGACACCAGCCGTGTGCATTCCGCATCATGGATGCAGACCCATTCACTTAAATGGGTCCGAAAATCCGGAGATGCGGACCTGAACAGAACCACGGAACGGAACCCTACGGAAGCACTGCGGAGTGCTTCCATGGGTTCCGTTCCGTGCCTCCGCACTGCAAAAAGATAGAACTTGCTCTATCTTTTTGCGGAACCGACGGATCGCGGACCCCATTCAAGTGATTTTGCGGTCCACAGCACGAGCACGGAGGGGCAATGGTTGTGTGAACAATACCTTAAGTGGCGAAAATTGTCTTCTACCTCACAGGGCTTTTTTTGCCTTCCTCTGGATCAACTTGCAGGATAACAGGCCAAACTGGATGGACAAATGTCTTTTTTCAGCCTTATATACTATGTTAATATGTTATATAAAGCAGAGCAGTAGGCTCTATAAAAATGTATGACTGGGGCAAAAATGTATTAAGAAATCACATAATTTCTGGCCTATTTAGATAAAAACTAATATTGTTCAAGAGTGGCATTCACTTCCAAAGTGTAAAATACTTTAATTGCTATCAATCTGGTGTTTTCGTTAGGGCACACTTAACAGAAGCATTAGAGTTAAATATAAAAATACTGCATAAATGTTTTAATTACCATATGGTACCTAAAGGACTCATGTACTTGCTTGTGAGAAACACAAGTTTTAGAGTGATACTTCTCTCAAAGAAACACATTCTCTAGCCATATTAGTGCCGGAGGTATGAAATACTTCCTGGAGTCACTGAGTTACAAGTTTGAAGGCTCAGATGGCAGGGGATATGAATCACTGTCTAATTAGGCTTATACCAGGCGCTAGACTCTAAGGTACAAAAGAAAAAAACGGATTTTCTACTCTCAATTACAAATAAGATGCTTCCAAAAGTTGCTGAAGGTCATTTCAACAGTGCATAAATAAGTATAACAAAAACTGGAGAGACGGCTTGATTGTCAGATTTTATGCGCAATGCATTTTTTTTTTGCATATTGATCTTCACTAGACTGTCTGGCAAATAGTACAAATTCCAATTTTTACATTATTAAATTAACCTAAATATCAGAGGGAATCTGTCAACATGTTCATGCTACCCAACTGTGGGCACCATAATTCAGGGACCTGAGCCTTAATGACATTAAACTATTATTAGCTATAAGAATGCAGCAATATATTATTTTATTTTCAGCGAATGTGCAGCACCTCAGACCTGGGTATATCTGCAAATGCTTTTTATTAGTGTTGAGTGAATAGAAGTCAAAGGAATTCACTTCGATCTGAATAAAAAAAAAATATAAATTGCTGCAAAGCCGAATTTCCTCATCCTTCGTGGCAACAAATCAATTTTCCCTAAAATGGCAGTAAAAAACAAAAAAAATGCATACTCACTAGAGATGAGCGAATTGAAGCTGAGATAGTCGATTTTGTTCTGAATTACAGGAAAAATTTGATTCTGAACGAATGTGAATTTCCTTGCGCTTCGTGGTAACAAATCACAATTTTTCCTAACATGGAGGCTAGCCAGCTAAAATGGCGGCTACATATGTGAGGACATGGGGCAAGGAACTCTGGGAAGGCGGGATGACCCAAAATTCCATGCATGCAGCCAATCAGCATCTTAGAGTCTGCCATTCACTATCGTACTTTGTTCAGGGACAGACGTGTATGCAGGCGCTAGGGAGAGTGAAAGAAAAACGAATTCTTAAAAAAAAAAGGAAATAAATGATTTACTAGTGCAGGGAAAGGATAGTGAGAGGAATCATTTCATAGGCAGGGAGAGACGTGTGCAGATGCTATGGAGAGTCATAGGAAAATCCTCATTGTGAAAACCAGCGATTTACAAGTGCAGGGAAACATTACTTGGGGATCCAGATAGTCTCATAATAAAGCTCTGTCATTCCAGCAATTAGTTATTGGGGTGGAAGTGCTATGTTGAAAAGCCTTTAGTGCCTTTTATCTGTGGAAAAATATAAATATATACGCAGGTCACTTTTGCTGTTAACTGCGCTGATATAATTTAGTGGCCTATTTCAATACAATACGAGAAATATTTACGCAGGTCACTTTTGTTGTTATTTGCGCTAAAAGCGTTTATTGCCATATTTATAGAGAAAAATAGACCAAGTTCATATTTGGTGTTATTTGTGCTAAAAGAGTTTCTTGTCATATTTCACTACAATACGAGAAAAATAGACGCAGTTCACAATTGGTGCTATTTGCGCTGAAAGCGTTTCTTGTGATATTTCACTTCAATACGATAAAAATAGATGCAGTTAACATTTGGCGTTATTTGCGCTAAAAGCGTTTCTTGTCATATTTCACTACAATACGAGAAAAATAGACGCAGTTCACATTTGGTGTTATTTGCATTGAAAACATTTATTGTCATATTTCTAGAGAAAAAGTGAAAAATATTTGCAGTTCACTTTTTCTGTTATTTACTTAGAAATCATTTAGTGGACTATTTTAGTCCAAACGAGAAATATATACGCAGTTCACTTTTGCTGTTATTTACGCTGAAATCGTTTCGTTGCTAATTTCGAATCTTTTAGTTGCCTATCTCAGTAAAAAAAGAAAAATATATTTGGTGCTTTTAGGGGTGTTTTAATTTGCTTTTAATTTATTTCGTTCAGCTAAAAGTATGTCAGACAGAGAAGTGCCAGGCCCTGCACAGGGGAGTGTCAGAGGCGTAAATGATTCTGGCACAGGTCGCAGCAGAGTAAGGGGGCGTGGCAGCAGGGGTTTCTTCCCGAGGCCTCAGGTCTACATGTCAGCTAGCGGTCGTGTCTTGACCAGTAACCCAGCGGTTCTTGATTGGTTGACTGGATCTTTGACTTCGTCGCAAGTGACAGAAGCACCAGCAGCTTGAGTCTAGAGTTGCTGATGAGCAGCATTCTTCATCCGAATAGTGAAGAAACTACTCACCAGCAGCAGCAGGTAGACCTGGAGCAGGACCTGAACCAGCAGGTGGTGGCAAACCTTGACAGAACCCTGCCAGCCATCATAGAAGATCCGCTGGACTACTGAGCAGCCAAACTGGATTTGTGGTTGCAATTGGCCGAGTTTGCCCTGGAAAAGCTGTACTGCCCGGTGTGGCATCAGAGCTGGTGTTTAGTGCGGAGGTGGCCATAGTTACCCAAAGAAGAACTCGCCTGTCTACCTAAAATGTGTAGAGACTAGAGTTGGGTACCCGGACCCAAACCTGGACTTTTTCACTGAAGATCGGGTTTGGGTTCGTTCTTCGAGTGATTTTATTGTTTTCTGTTTTACATGGTTATAACTGAAAATATTAGCATTCTTAAAACAGAATGCTAAATAAAATGTCTATTTAGGGGTTAAAAAAAAAAAACCTCATCCTCTTGATCACACAGCTGGTATGTTCTTTTACTCATGACCTGCAAAAGGACATGTGGTGATGTCACCGCACACACCACATGCTATTATTTTCCATTATAACCATGTTATAACAGAAAATAATAAAGTGAAGTTCGGGTCCCCATTGACTTAAATGGTGTCCGGGTTCGGGGTGAAATTCGGGTCCCGAACCTGAACTTTGACCTGAAGTTCGGCAGAACCTGGTGAACCCGAACTTCCACGGGTTCCCTCAACCCTAGTTGAGGCTTACTTTTGTCAAAATGAATCAGGCGTGGATCAGCCAGGATTTCCATCCACCAATGCCTGATGCATCAGATTAGATCATCCATCTCCACACTATGTCACCGTGCCACTCTGTGGTATCATGCTGCTGCTGCTGTTGCTGCCATGTCCACACTATGTCACCATGCCACTTTGTGGCCTCCTGATGCTGCCATATCCACATTGTCACCTTGCCACTCTATGGTATCATGCTGCTGCCATCTCCACACTATGTCACCGTGCCACTCTGTGGCCTAACCATACTGCTGCTGCCACGTCCACACTTTGTCATTGTCCCACTCTGTGGCCTCCTGATGCTGCCGCTACCTCCAGACTCTGTCATTGTGCCACTTGGTGGTCTCCTCATGCTGCTTCCACCTCCCCACTATGTTCTAGGGCTACTCTGTGGACTTCTCATGCTGCTACCACCCTCCCCACTCTATGATGGGGTCGCTATTGTCCTTGTTTGGCCTTCTTGAAATCACCATTTATTTGACCTTTCTTCTGATCGGTCAGAAGGAAGGAAAAATCAGACGCACAACAGAGCCTGTCTGTGTAGCAGCTGTAAGGCCTGTATGGTTGCATCAGAATTGGCTTATGATTTGGTAGCCAAAAGCCGGAGTGAGTAAAAAACACAGAAGACATGCAAATATTACCTTCACGTGTCATCTCTGTTTTAGATCCACTCCTGTTTTTTTTGGCATTACCCAAAAAAACATTTTCTGTTGGCTATTGTTCTGAAAGATCAGAGGAATGAGAAAAATAATCAGTGACTTCAACACAAACTTTCTGCTGACACCCTCTCCACTCTGTCGGGGGGCTCTACTTGTATAAGCGTTTAATAGAACAGGTTCTGTAGACATCTATGTGGAATCAGCTGACGAGGGTGGAAAAGGAGTGCGCTTCTTCTTGATGAGAACATGGACCTGTAAGGCTGAGCTAATACTTGAGTTATTTGGTCAGTTTTGGCCCTGTGACTGCCCAAATAAGTGAAGTGTGCAGTGATTCTAATAGCGACACCTGTCATTTGCATGTCACACTGACTGACAGTATTATTTCACTACCCCAGCACATTTCCTATGCGTGTTACTGCAAGGCACAGTGTTCTACACCTATATAAAGGTTCTATGCAACCCGGAAATAGCTGTTTTTTATCGCGATTTGTCGCAAATATATTCGTATCATAGCTAATTTTTCCAGAAAATTCGGCGAATCGGCCGAATCAAATTTTTGAGAAATTCGCTCATCTCTTCTCATCGGTTATCTTGATTGAAGATACCAGGCAAAATCTTGTGTGGGGTGAGGTATGACCTCACCACTCCCAGCCAGCATAATGCTGCGATGCCTCAGATGCCATGATCAGCAATGAACATGGCATCTGAGGGGTTCAATGATGGGGGGCAGCACGATCGCTGTTCCTCATCGTTGCGCCAGCTACATTCAAAGAAATGTGCTTTGTCATGAATCAAATTTCTTAGTAAAATTCGCCAAAGCAGTCAAATTGAATTTTTCATTACTTCGCTCATCTCTACTTGTTATGTATTATTATTTAATATGTTATGCCTTGTTTCTGCTGTGTACTCTAGCAAATGAAGTATGGTTGGCAATGCAGTAGTTGTCAGGAGCAGGGCTAACCACCCTGTCCCTCCCCATTTCGTAGAAGTGGGCTGGTCCTACTTTTTGCCATGAAGTGGAGTTCCTAAGCGATAGTAGAGGAGTTAGGAAGCAAATGCCAGACCTTCTACTCCAAGGGACCTTAAGTGCTCCAGTGAGTCCTTTACTCCAGGAAGATTGCCAGAGTAAAGAGTACTGCTTTCAAAAAGCTTCAGTGTGCTTAAACAGCAGAGATCAGAAAAAACACAGCTTTAGAGACCCTGTTTCAGGTGAGGGACTGAGGCTCAGTCACCCATCCATTAGACCTCTTCAAAGCCAGTCTAACATCAGGATTTTATCCCACCATAGACACCTATATCCACAAGAGCCTGCAAGTGCAATTTAATTGCCACCCCAACAGCCATCATATCACTTAGCCTGGTGACGGAAACTGGATGTAACACAAGTTATATTTTTTATACTTTTACTTCTGGCCTGCTTCTTCAAAGCACCTTTCCACTAAACTAATCCTCAGGCAGAGGGAGTACACAATGACACAACATCTCATCATGGCCAATACCTGTCCCTTCCTGTGCACCGGCTCCTCGGGTGCTCACTCTACATGCATTATAAACTGAAAGAAAAAAGTTTAAAAAAAATGATTTAAATGATAATTTAAGAATAGTTCATATTGACAAGTTAGAAAATTATAAAGATTTGTTTTCTGTGGGGCTCATTTATTGAAAGTGTTTTAAAGTCCATTTTCTATCAGTACAAATATCACACATTTTATTTTCACTTATTGCTCTATTGTTTTAAATTTTACACTATTGAATATTAGTGTTGATCGAGCACCAAAGTCCTCGAGTGCTCTGGCTGAACACCTCGAGATGCTCGGGTGCTCTACCGATGTCAATGGGAGAACCCGAACATTAAACCAGGCACACCCTGCTCTGTAGAGGGGAGGGTGTCTGGTTCATAGGAAAAGGTCAGAAACACCACTGAAATGGTTCAGGAACACCATGGGGAGGATGTCTGGATGCATCTTGGACTCCCAGGTCACTGCTGAAAATGATGTTGTCCGAGTAGTATGCCACTTTTACAGACTGACAATAATACGCACCAAACCAAAGATAAAATCGATTTTCGAGGAAAAATTGTTAGGAAACATTCTTTCCTGTATATTTACTTTTATATAAAGTGCAAGTGCTGCCAAAAATTACAAGGAAGAGGCACTCCGATACAACCTGCATATCACCTAAAGGAGGGTCTCATTCACGTTGTGGTACAATTGTTCAGGTAGTGGGACTCCTACACTCATAAAGCCTATGCACTAAGTGAAAGGGCGGCCAAAAATTACAAGGAACCAGCACTCCAATACACCCTTTATTACACATAAAGAAGGGCATCATACACTCTTGAAAATTATGATTGATGGCTTGCTGGTGAGCTGACCCTGTAAAACATTATATGCGAGGACTTGCAGGTGAGCTAAACCTGTAAAAGATTGTAGGTGAGGGCCTATAGGTGAGCTGACCATCTAAAAAAATTATATGCGAGGGCCTACAGAAGAGCTGACCCTGTAAAATATTGTAGGTGAGGGCCTGCAGGTGAGCTGACCCTGTAAAATATTGTAGGTGAGGGCCTGCAGGTGAGCTGACCCTGTAAAACATTATATGCGAGGACCTGCAAGTGAGCTGACCTGCAAAAAATGATATGCGAGGGCCTGCAGGTGAGCTGACCCTCTAAAAGATTGTAGGTGATGGCGTGCAGGTAAGCTGACCCTGTAAAGCATTTTATGCAAGAGTCTGCAGATGAGTTGACCCTGTAAAGCATTTTATGCAAGGGCCTGCAGGTGAGTTGACCCTGTAAAAGATTATATGCGAGGGCCTGCAGGTGAGCTGACCCTGTAAAACATCATTTCCAAGGGCCTGCAAGTGAGCTGACCCTGTAAAACATTATATGCAAGGTCCTGCAGGTGAGCTGACCCTGTAAAACATTATTTCCAAGGGCCTGCAGGTGAGCTGACCCTCTAAAAGATTGTAGGTGATGGCCTGCAGGTTAGTTGACCCTGTAAAACATTATATGTTAGGGCCTGAAGGTGAGCTGACCCTGTAAAAGATTGTAGGTGAGGGCCTGTAGGTGAGTTGACCCTGTAAAAGATATGTGAGGGCCTGCAGGTGAGCTGACCCTGTAAAATAATGTAGGTGAGGACCTGCTGGTGAGCTGACCATCTAAAAAATTATATGCGAGGGCCTGCAGTTGAGCTGACCCTCTAAAAAACTATATATGCGAGGGCCTGCAGGTGAGCTGACCATGTAAAAGATTGTAGATGAGGGCCTGCAGATGAGCTGACCCTGTAAAACATTATATGCCAGGACCTGCAGGTGAGCTCACTCTGTAAAACAATATATGCGAGGGCATTATATGCGACAAATAAGCATGTTGATATGATAAAAGATGAAGAAGAGGATGAGAAAAGAAAGACTCAACCATATACCCTTTTTGTGGCGGAAAGGGTGCATGGGAATACAGTGTATTCAGTACATTATAAACAACACATTTAAAGTGCCTTTATGTGAATCAGCTTTCCTCTGGTGGAGTTGAGAAGTCAGGGACAATCCAGGCATTTTTCATTTTTATAAGAGTCAACCTGTCAGCATTTTCAGTTGACAGGCGGATACGCTTATCTGTTATAATGCCACCAGCAGCACTAAATACCCGCTCAGACAAAACACTGGTGGCAGAGCAGGCCAGCACCTCCAAGGTGTAGAGCGTCATTTCGTGCCATGCGTCCAGCTTGGACACCAAGTAGTTGTAAGGCACTGAGGGATCATTGAGGATGCTGACACGGTCTGCTACATACTCCTTCACCATCTTCCAAAATTTTTCACTCCTAGTAACACTAGGCCACGCATCAGGGTGAGGGTGCTGGCGGGGTGTCATGAAACTGTCCCAGGCTTTGGAGAGTGTTGCCCTGCCTCTGTTGGAACTGCTGTGTGTTCCACTTGTCTCCCCTCCTCGGTTGCTCAAGGAACTACGGACTCTGCTGCCAGCGTTGTCAGATGGAACTTTTTGGAGCAATTTTTCAACAAGGACCTTCTGGTATTGTACCGTTTTGCTTGTCCTCTCCACCAGAGGAATAAGAGATAAGAAGTTCTCTTTGTAGCGGGGGTCGAGAAGGGTGAACAACCAGTAATCCGTGTTGTCTAAAATGCGTATAATGCGCAGGTCACGGGAAAGGTAGCCTAACATGAAGTCAGCCATGTGTGCCAAACAGTACAAACAGGCAAGACTTCGCTGTCGTCGTCTCCTCATCCTCTTCCTCCTCTTCTACCAACCTATGCAGAAAAGATGGAATAAAACTTCCATGGGTACTACCCTCTGTAGCGGAGGCAACCGTCACCTGCTCCTCCTCCTCCTCCTCTTCATCATCCAATTCACGCTGAGAAGACGAACTGAGGGTGGTTTGGCTATCACCCTGTGTAATGTCTTCCCCCATTCCCACCTCTTCCACATGCAAAGCGTTGTCCTTAATTGTGAGCACGAGCGTTTGAGTAGACACAGAAGTGGGATGGTTACGCTGATAATAGTGTTATCGCCGCTCACCATCTGCGTTGATTCCTCAAAGTTTATTAAAACCTCACAGAAGTCAGACATCCATGCCAACTCCTCGCTTGTGAATAGCGGAAGCTTACTGGAAAGGCAATGACCATGTTGCAGCTGGTATTCCACTACTACCCTCTGCTGCTCGCAAAGCCTGGCCAACATGTGGAACATCGAGGTTCAGCGCGTGCTCACGTCACACAACAGCCGGGGAACTGGCAATTTCCAGAGCTGCTGCAGCTTTAACAGACTAACACCAAATGAACAGAAGGACACACATATTAAATAATTTTACAAGGAGTGGTAAGCAGGTGGCTCACT
Organism: Bufo bufo; assembly: GCF_905171765.1. Classification (NCBI taxonomy): domain Eukaryota; kingdom Metazoa; phylum Chordata; class Amphibia; order Anura; family Bufonidae; genus Bufo; species Bufo bufo. The sequence goes on along the minus strand of NC_053389.1, from coordinate 461,042,392 downwards.
CTGATTTATCATGATAGGTGCACAGGTTCAAAGAAACACCCCCCTGGTTCTAATTAGTAAAAATATAGATTGGATAGAAACGGCACTCAAAACAATAGGAATTCACGTGGAAATTGAATAAAAATATTTATTAAACAACAAACAATCATCCCAACGGGACAGTTTTTACGGTTGAGGCGAATTTGCTCCAATGATGAACTGTTTGAGAAGCGTGCACAGGAGCTGACTAGAAGATTTAGGGAACGTGACTATAGTGAATCTTCTTTGAAAAAAGGCTATTTCAGAGCTAAACGATCTGGAAGAGATGAACTTTTACAGCAACGTCCTAAAATGTCAAAGCAGTCCAAAAATAGCATGGTACGTTTCATTACTACATTTAATTCAGGCCACACTGCTGTGCTGAAGTCACTGAGAACACATTGGAACATCTTGTACATGGACCCTATTCTGAAACACCATCTCCCACCTAGACCCTCCCTCACCTTTCGGCGGGACAGCAATATTTGTGATGCATTGGTACACAGCCACTATCAGGCCACCACTCCGAGACTATTTGGGTCTAAGGGCCCGAAATGGGGTTGCAGCCCCTGTGGTAATTGTGTGGCATGTGTCAATATCCTCACCACCACCACCTTTTCTGATTCTACAGATCACGCACACGATCACGTGTAACACCATTGGGGTGGTTTATGTGGCCAGCTGTCCATGTGGCCTCTTATATGTGGGTCTCACCTCACGTGAACTGAAACGTAGAACAAGGGAGCATGTTTTGGGGATTCTGTCTGCGGCAAGTGAAGAGGATGACACTTGTTTGAAGACAATTCCACGTCATTTTAAGACCTTCCACTCCTGTGACGGCTCCCTCCTCAAGGTAAGGGGTATTGACAGGGTCTTTGTGGGAAGTAGGGGTGGTAACTGGAAGCGGATTTTAGCCCAACGGGAGGTTAAGTGGATTTTCCAGCTCAATACCGTCACTCCGCATGGCCTCAATGAGGGACTCAGTTATGCCCCTTTCCTGTAATTACTTACTGTATCCTCTACTGTAGTTGCTTCATTTTCCATTTCGATTTAAAAAATTTTGGTGTGTTTCTCTCTTGGTGTTGTATTTTAATAGGTGTGTATATATATTTTCTCGCTTTGGATGGGCACCGGCTGGTGCCTCTCCCACGCTTAGATGCTTTTAGGGCTCCCTTGTTAGACATCATTTTGGGCCAGAATGCTGAGTAGTTGCACATTCACAGTTTTTATTCTTTTATTATCTGTTTTTAATTGTGTTTTCTTTGTTAATCATTCAGGTGTGGCCACCGTCTATATTACCGGATTTTCATCCCATCCCTCCCCTTTCCCTTTTCTTCCCTTTTCTTTCCTCCCCCCCCTTCCTTTTCCCCATTTCCCTTCCCCCCCCCTTTTTTCTCTCTTTTCCTTACCCTTCCTTTTATCCTTGGAGAAGGATCCATATGGACTTTATATACAGTCATCACCAATCACTCTATATTCATTTGGTTGATTGCCCCCCCCCTTTTTACCTATTTATACTGTACTTGGTTTTGTATATGATCGTTTTTTATAAATATTGATGCACTTGCATACACACACTTGTGTTTTCACTTGTTGCCTATGCTTATCATGTATATATTTTCATGATCTTGTATATATAATTATATATATGTCTTCACTATTACCTATATTTATATGGGTTTTTTATATTTCTTATGTATATATTATTGTTTGCACTGCACTTATGTCGCATCTCTGATGCGCTCCGTGTGGCTTGTGATCGCTTTTATTGCTTTCCATGCCCAGGTAGCGCTCCGCTTTGCTTAATTACTATAAACTTATTTTGGACACATATGTATTATCATGTATCATCATGTTATCACTATGTTACCGGTTTTCACTTGCTATTCACCTCTCTATCATCACATATATCTTTCCCTGGGTCCGTACCTGCTTCTCCTCCCTGGTTTGATATACCGGAAGTGACGTTTGCGTTCCAGGACGCATTTGCGTTCCACTTGCTTACCGGAAGTGAGGCGATGCGTTCCAGCCTGGAGCGCACTCGTCTCACTTCCTAGTGTGGCCACACTTGTTTTGCCCAGCTGTCCTTCATTCCAGCTAATATCTTAGCTATATAAAGCTGCCTCATTGCCATCTATACACACACCCCTTGTCCCCTGAAGAAGCTAACGCGAAACGTGCGTTGGAGTTATCCAGTTCACCCCTCAGGTATTTTATGTCATCAGTCTTTATACGGATGTTTTATTAATCTGATTTATGTACTTGCATTTTGGCACTTTGCATTTTATCCACTCTTGTACTGTTTTTTGGATTTTCATCCGGTTATACTATCCATGACTTTGCCTGCATTATAGATATCTGGCTTTTTTTCACCCATATACCATTTTGTATCTATACGATTTCATTAGCCTTGACATCTATTGACATATATATATATCTTTTATCTATATGTTCATTACTAGTGGTGTTGGTTTTTTCTTCCTGTGTGTCTCTCATTCATCACAGTATTGTATTTTATCTGTATTTTTACCTCCGGTCCTGGTTTGAGACCATAATAAAGATTAATTATATATTCATTTCTGTGCTGGCCTTTTTTCTTTGGTGTTTCATTCTACGTGCAGGCTTGGCACGAGTACTCACCTCTGTGAGTCATATATTGGTGTATAATAAACAATATATCCTGTGTGCACCAGGTTAAAATTTATATAAAAGAGCATATATAAAACATATGTATCAAACAGAAAAATATATATCCAGGACACAAAACCTGTAAACTATGACACAGAGGGTTGCATCCGTATCCCCCCAATTGGGTATGGCTGTTGGATCACAGCCGTCTGTGGCAGAGCAGACCAGGACTGACTATATAACTGTGCTCCAGATATACTCAATTGCGTGCAATTTTCATACAGATTTCATATATTCTTAAATGCATACAAATAAAATCTTATGCCACCGTATAGGATATGAGGTAAAGGGTATTCGGAGATGGTCCGTAATTCACACAATGTGTGAGTTGTCCATCTGCTATAGTCGTCTCGAGGGTCTGAGTACGCTATATGTGAAGAATCGATTGTCCAGCAAGTCTATTGCCACCGTACTTATGTCGCCTTTCGTTCAGCGATTCGGTGCAACTCCACTTAAGTTTATATTGTATATTTACTCACTGTGTCCCATGTAGGCTCACTAAGTTAATTCCGCGGAAGGATTACTGCCGTGGCGTCCCACGCTTCAGCCTTTCTCCGCTTTGTTTGTACCAGATCCGGTTTTTGCTTGGGTCCCGTCTCTACTCTCGCGAGAGACCTATGTCGGATATTTCACTTTCGTGAGTCCTACACCAATTCTTTGTCTTGCGTGAGTTAAAAGTGGATGAATTTTTCGTCCTTCAGTACATGGCCATGCACCGCTGAGATGGTTGTTTCACAGGTAGTACGCCCAGACGAGTTTTGAGATATCTTATCTCTTCCTCAGTGGGTAACCTGTGAACTCTAGTCTCTCGTTTTTTATGTTTTCATCTTAATTGGCTGATTAATTTCACCTATTATGTAGTGGAATAGAAACCATACTTTCCGTTAGTCTTTTCTTTTTCTATATAATATCATATTGTTTCTACATCAACATCCTCTTTCGGTAGCAATCTTGCAATACATTTATGATAATATCAAATGTCTCTGCATAAATATATATATATATATATATATATATATATATATATATATAAACTATATAAACAGATAAAATATAAATATATTTAAAAAAATAAAGATATGTCAAAAAGAGACATCTCTCTATTATAATTTAAAATATGGAGACAGTGTTGTCGGATAATTGATATCTTACAATAAAGGGAAATGCTTCTATTTATCACGTATTTGTATATCGACATTGTCTGGCTCTATTCTGCTCAGATTTTGCAAACACTTTTGCAAGTGTTTATCCACACATATATTCCGATATAAATACCAAATCCCTTGTTTTGAGATGTAATTATCAGTAATCATCTCAAGAGAGATTTTTTATATACCGGCCCTGAGAAATATATATCGATCACAATCCTCTTGAGGACAGATTGGCTCGATGTTGGAATAATATTAAAATTTTATCTTTTCCAAAGAGAATCTTTTTTTCTTTCAAGAATTTTTTTTTTATAGTGATCATTGTTTTTCATCCATCTCTCTTTCTTATGTGAGTAATTTTCTATGAGTGATCATTATTCCTCAATTTCAGTATTGTTTATATCAGCATCTATCCTGCGATTTCTTTTTACTATTGCGTTTTTTTTCATTGCGGTTTTTTTCTATTGCGATTTTTTTTAAAGTTTTTTTCTTATTTTTCAATTTATTTTGTTTTTTTGTTTTGTGTTTATATATTTTTGTATATTGTTACATTTTTCAAGGATATGTATAGAATGGTCTTATCTACCTTCTACTTGAGGGATTTTTTCAATTCAGTATATTACATTTAGTCGGAGATTTTATGTTTTCCGTTTTTCTATATGTAGATCGGTACTTCCTTTCTCAACTTTATAACAAATCTCTATTTTCCCATCTATACTACTGTAAGTGAATTTATGATTATGATTGATCTTTTTATAATTATATTTTCCTCCACTATTATCTTTGAATCTTATGATTTTATATTCCTATATTTTTTATATTTCAAATAAAACCAAAAATTTCCAAATCTGAATTTAACCCCGCGGGGAGAAGGCTGCCAAAATCATAGATTATTCTGGACTCAGCCCGTGACATTCTCATAATGTGATTGCCTCCTCTCCAGTGTATGTCCACCTTTTCCAGGGCCACGAAAGAAAAACCCTTAGGGTCACTATAGTGTGACACTTTAAAATGTTTAGAAAGAGAGTGATTTTCGTATCCTTTTCTGATATTATTTAGATGTTCCGTAATTCTCACTCTCAAGGGTCTTTTGGTTCTGCCAATGTACTGTTTATAGCAAGGGCACTGGAAAAGGTAGACAACACTGGAGGAATCGCATGTTAGGCAACCCTTAATGTCAAAAGTGAATTGATTTTGAGTGGATTGGACCCTACTTATCTTTTTCGGAAATGTGGAATTTTTACACCCCAAACATCTCCCGCATCTGTAGAACCCATTTATATTCAGCCATTTTTGAAGTGTGGGTGCCTCTTTTTTCTTTTGATTAATTATTGAAGGTGCTATTTTTAAACCTAAATTTGGTGCCTTTGTGAAAGTGATTAAAGGGGAAGTGTGCAGCATGGGTCCAATGACCTTATCTCTTAATAAAAAGTGCCAGTGTTGATTTATAATGTGTCGTATTTGTTTAGATAGTGAACTATAAGGTAAAATTTGTCTTAATTCACATTCCTTATTTGTGTTTTTGTGAGTGTTTGGCTGAAAGAAGGTCTCTCTCTCTGTTTCTCTTATTTTTTCCAGAGCATCTGTCAGGACTTTTCGGGGTAACCTTTACATTCAAATTGTTGTTTCATTTTTAGGGCCTCAATTTCAAAATCCACTTCATCGGTACAGTTTCGCTTTATACGGCGGAACTGACCTGAAGGAATGTTTAACAGCCACTGGGGTAGGTGACAGCTCGTGAATAGAGTTGAGCGAACACCTGGATGTTCGGGTTCGAGAAGTTCAGACGAACTTTCCGGAAATGTTCGGGTTCGGGATCCGAACCCGACCCGAACTTCGTCCCGAACCCGAACCCCATTGAAGTCAATGGGGACCCGAACTTTTGGGCACTAAAAAGGCTGTAAAACAGCCCAGGAAAGAGCTAGAGGGCTGCAAAAGGCAGCAACATGTAGGTAAATCCCCTGCAAACAAATGTGGATAGGGAAATGAATTAAAATTAAAATTAAAAAAATAAAAATGAACCAATATCAATTGGACAGAGGTCCCATAGCAGAGAATCTGGCTTCACGTCAGCAGAGAATCAATCTCTTCATGCCATAGCAAAGAATCTGGCTTCATGTCAGCAGAGAATCAGTCTCTTCATGCCATAGCAGAGAATCTGGCTTCATGTCAGCGCAGAATCAGTCTTCATGTCATAGCAGAGAATCAGGCTTCACGTCACCCACCACTGGAACAGGCCACTGTCACATATTTAGGCCCCGGCACCCAGACAGAGGAGAGAGGTCCCGTAACAGAGAATCTGGCCTTATGTCAGCACAGAATCTGACTTCATGTCATAGCAGAGAATCAGGCTTCACGTCACCCACCACTGGAACAGGCCACTGTCACATATTTAGGCCCCAGCACCCAGACAGAGGAGAGAGGTCCCGTAACAGAGAATCTGGCCTTATGTCAGCGCAGAATCAGTCTTCATGTCATAGCAGAGAATCAGGCTTCACGTCACCCACCCACTGGAACAGGCCACTGTCACATATTTAGGCCCAGGCACCCAGACAGAGGAGAGAGGTTCCGTAACAGAGAATATGGCCTTATGTCAACACAGAATCTGTCTTCATGTCATAGCAGAGAATCAGGCTTCACGTCACCCACCACTGGAACAGGCCACTGTCACACATTTAGGCCCCGGCACCCAGACAGAGGAGAGCGGTCCCGTAACAGAGAATCTGGCCTTATGTCAGCACAGAATCTGTCTTCATGTCATAGCAGAGAATCAGGCTTCACGTCACCCACCACTGGAACAGGCCACTGTCACATATTTAGGCCCCGGCTCCCAGACAGAGGAGAGCGGTCCCGTAACAGAGAATCTGGCCTTATGTCAGCGCAGAATCTGTCTTCATGTCATAGCAGAGAATCAGGCTTCACGTCACCCACCACTGGAACAGGCCACTGTCACATATTTAGGCCCAGGCACCCAGACAGAGGAGAGAGGTCCCGTAACAGAGAATCTGGCCTTATGTCAGCACAGAATCTGTCTTCATGTCATAGCATAGAATCAGGCTTCACGTCACCCACCACTGGAACAGGCCACTGTCACATATTTAGGCCCCGGCACCCAGACAGAGGAGAGAGGTCCCGTAACAGAGAATCTGGCCTTATGTCAGCACAGAATCTGTCTTCATGTCATAGCAGAGAATCAGGCTTCACGTCACCCACCACTGGAACAGGCCACTGTCACATATTTAGGCCCCGGCACCCAGACAGAGGAGAGAGGTCCCGTAACAGAGAATCTGGCCTTATGTCAGAGCAGAATCAGTCTTCATGTCATAGCAGAGAATCAGGCTTCACGTCACCCACCACTGGAACAGGCCACTGTCACATATTTAGGCCCCAGCACCCAGACAGAGGAGAGAGGTCCCGTAACAGAGAATCTGGCCTTATGTCAGCGCAGAATCAGTCTTCATGTCATAGCAGAGAATCAGGCTTCACGTCACCCACCACTGGAACAGGCCACTGTCACATATTTAGGCCCCGGCACCCAGACAGAGGAGAGAGGTCCCGTAACAGAGTATCTGGCCTTATGTCAGCGCAGATTCAGTCTTCATGTCATAGCAGAGAATCAGGCTTCACGTCACCCACCCACTGGAACAGACCACTGTCACATATTTAGGCCCAGGCACCCAGACAGAGGAGAGAGGTCCCGTAACAGAGAATCTGGCCTTATGTCAGCACAGAATCTGTCTTCATGTCAAAGCAGAGAATCAGGCTTCACGTCACCCACCACTGGAACAGGCCACTGTCACATATTTAGGCCCCGGCACCCAGACAGAGGAGAGAGGTCCCGTAACAGAGAATCTGGCCTTATGTCAGCACAGAATCTGTCTTCATGTCATAGCAGAGAATCAGGCTTCACGTCACCCACCACTGGAACAGGCCACTGTCACATATTTAGGCCCAGGCACCCAGACAGAGGAGAGAGGTCCCGTAACAGAGAATCTGGCCTTATGTCAGCACAGAATCAGTCTTCATGTCATAGCAGAGAATCAGGCTTCACGTCACCCACCACTGGAACAGGCCACTGTCACACATTTAGGCCCCGGCACCCAGGCAGAGGAGAGGTTCATTCAACTTTGGGTTGCCACGCAATATAATGGTAAAATGAAAATAAAAATAGTATTGAATGAGGAACTGCCCTGGAGTAGAATAATATATTGTTAAGGGGAGGTAGTTAATATCTAATCTGCACAAGGGATGGACAGGTCCTGTGGGATCCATGCCTGGTTCATTTTTATGAACGTCAGCTTGTCCACATTGGCTGTAGACAGGCGGCTGCGTTTGTCTGTAATGACGCCCCCTGCCGTGCTGAATACACGTTCAGACAAAACGCTGGCCGCCGGGCAGGCCAGCGCCTCCAAGGCATAAAAGGTTAGCTCTAGCCACGTGGACAATTTGGAGACCAAGAAGTTGAATGGGGCCGAACCATCAGTCAGTACGTGGAGGGGTGTGCACAGGTACTGTTCCACCATGTTAGTGAAATGTTGCCTCCTGCTAAAACGTTCCGTATCAGGTGGTGGTGCAGTTAGCTGTGGCGTGGTGACAAAACTTTTCCACATCTCTGCCATGCTAACCCTGCCCTCAGAGGAGCTGGCCGTGACACAGCTGCGTTGGCGACCTCTTGCTCCTCCTCTGCCTTCGCCTTGGGCTTCCACTGGTTCCCCTGTGACATTTGGGAATGCTCTCAGTAGCGCGTCTACCAACGTGCGCTTGTACTCGCGCATCTTCCTATCATGCTCCAGTGTAGGAAGTAAGGTGGGCACATTGTCTTTGTACCGGGGATCCAGCAGGGTGGCAACCCAGTAGTCCACACACGTTAAAATGTGGGCAACTCTGCTGTCGTTGCGCAGGCACTGCAGCATGTAGTTGCTCATGTGTGCCAGGCTGCCCAGAGGTAAGGACAAGCTGTCCTCTGTGGGAGGCGTATCGTCATCGTCCTGTGTTTCCCCCCAGCCACGCACCAGTGATGGGCCCGAGCTGCTTTGGGTGCCACCCCGCTGTGAACATGCTTCATGCTCATCCTCCTCCACCTCATCCTCGTCCTCCTCGTCCTCCAGTAGTGGGCCCTGTCTGGCCACATTTGTACCTGGCCTCTGGTGTTGCAAAAAACCTCCCTCTGAGTCACTTCGAAGAGACTGGCCTGAAAGTGCTAAAAATGACCCCTCTTCCTCCTCTTCCTCCTGGGCCACCTCCTCTTCCATCATCGCCCTAAGTGTTTTCTAAAGGAGACATAGAAGTGGTATTGTAACGCTGATAACGGCGTCATCGCCACTGGCCATGTTGGTGGAGTACTCGAAACAGCGCAACAAGGCACACAGGTCTCGCATGGAGGCCCAGTCATTGGTGGTGAAGTGTGTCTGATCCGCAGTGCGACTGACCCGTGCGTGCTGCAGCTGAAACTCCACTATGGCCTGCTGCTGCTCGCACAGTCTGTCCAGCATATGCAAGGTGGAGTTCCACCTGGTGGGCACATCGCATATGAGGCGGTGAGCGGGAAGGCCGAAGATACGCTGTAGCGCAGACAGGCGAGCAGCAGCAGGGTGTGAACGCCGGAAGCGCGAACAGACGGCCCGCACTTTATGCAGCAGCTCTGACATGTCGGGGTAGTTGCGAATGAAATTCTGCACCACCAAATTCAGCACATGCGCCAGGCAAGGGATGTGCGTCAAACCGGCTAGTCCCAGAGCTGCAACGAGATTTCGCCCATTATCGCACACCACCAGGCCGGGCTTGAGGCTCACCGGCAGCAACCACTCGTTGGTCTGTTGTTCTATACCCCGCCACAACTCCTGTGCGGTGTGGGGCCTGTCCCCCAAACATATGAGTTTCAGAACGGCCTGCTGACGTTTACCCCGGGCTGTGCTGAAGTTGGTGGTGAAGGTGTGTGGCTGACTGGATGAGCAGGTGGAAGAAGAGGAGGAGGAAGCTGAGTAGGAGGAGGAGGAGACAGGAGGCAAAGAATGTTGCCCTGCGATCCTTGGAGGCGGAAGGACGTGCGCCAAATAGCTCTCCGCCTGGGGCCCAGCCGCCACTACATTTACCCAGTGTGCAGTTAGGGAGATATAGCGTCCCTGGCCGTGCTTACTGGTCCACGTATCTGTGGTTAGGTGGACCTTGCCACAGATGGCGTTGCGCAGTGCACACTTGATTTTATCCGACACATGGTTGTGCAGGGAAGGCACGGCTCTCTTGGAGAAGTAGTGCCGGCTGGGAACAACATACTGTGGGACAGCAAGCAACATGAGCTGTTTGAAGCTGTGTGTGTCCACCAGCCTAAATGACAGCATTTCATAGGCCAGTAGTTTAGAAATGCTGGCATTCAGGGCCAGGGATCGAGGGTGGCTAGGTGGGAATTTACGCTTTCTCTCAAATGTTTGTGAGATGGAGAGTTGAACGCTGCCGTGTGACATAGAAACATAGAATGTGTCGGCAGATAAGAACCATTTGGCCCATCTAGTCTGCCCAAAAATGACATGGTTGAGATGCTTGGTGACGCAGGTGGTGGTGTTGGTGGTACATCCCATGTTTGCTGGGCGGCAGGTGCCAACGTTCCTCCAGAGGCGGAGGAAGAGGCCGAGGCGGCGACAGCAGCAGAAGAGGCCAAGGCGGCGGCAGCAGCAGAAGAGGTAGCAGGGGGAGCCTGAGTGAGTTCCTTGTTTTTAAGGTGTTTACTCCACTGCAGTTCATGCTTTGCATGCAGGTGCCTGGTCATGCAGGTTGTGCTAAGGTTCAGAACGTTAATGCCTCGCTTCAGGCTCTGATGGCACAGCGTGCAAACCACTCGGGTCTTGTCGTCAGCACATTGTTTGAAGAAGTGCCATGCCAGGGAACTCCTTGAAGCTGCCTTTGGGGTGCTCGGTCCCAGTGCCTCTTCCTCCGAACTCTGAAATTCAATGGCACGACCTTCATTCCATGTGGGGTCTAGGACCTCATCGTCCCCTGCATCGTCTTCCACCCAGTCTTGACCCCTGACCTCCTGTTCAGTCTGCACACTGCAGAAAGACGCAGCAGTTGGCACCTGTGTTTCGTCATCATCAGAGACGTGCTGAGGTGGTATTCCCATGTCCTCATCATCAGGAAAAATAAGTGGTTGTGCGTTAGTGCATTCTATCTCTTCCACCCCTGGGGAAGGGCTAGGTGGATGCCCTTGGGAAACCCTGGCAGCAGAGTATTCAAACAGCATAAGAGACTGCTGCATAACTTGAGGCTCAGACAGTTTCCCTGATATGCATGGGGGTGATGTGACAGACCGATAGGCTTGGTTTTCATGCGCCATCTGTGCTCTTTCTGCAGAAGACTGGGTGGGAGATAATGTGAACGTGCTGGATCCACTGTCGGCCACCCAATTGACTAATGCCTGTACCTGCTCAGGCCTTACCATCCTTAGAACGGCATTGGGCCCCACCAAATATCGCTGTAAATTCTGCTGGCTACTGGGACCTGAGGTAGTTGGTTCACTAGGACGTGTGGCTGTGGCAGAACGGCCACGTCCTCTCCCAGCACCAGAGGGTCCACTAACACCACCACGACCATGTCCACGTCCGCGTCCGCGTCCCTTATTAGATGTTTTCCTCATTGTTCCCGTTCACCACAATTTTGAGAATGGCAAATTTGGGAATGCTTTTTCAACCCAGAACAAAAAGTCTGCTTTTACGGTCACTACAAATAACTTGACCAGCTAAAACTGTACTGATTTGGTTGAATAGAAATGTGAGGCCTGTTTTTTTTTGCGCTGTGTGACAGGTATAGGTTTAATCACAGAATTAGACTTGAATCTGCTCGGTAGCGTGTGTGTTAAGTTTTTCTGAATGACACTATCAGCACCTTTAATGTAAGATATCCTTTTTGGGATAGATTTCAAGTAGGCCTCATATTGCAGAAACTAGTTATTTTGAGAATAGCAAATTTGGGAATAGTTTTTTAACCCAGAACAAAAAGTGTGCTTTTACGGTCACTACAAATAACTTGACCAGCTAAAACAGTACAGATTTGGTTCAATAGAAATGTGAGGCCTGTTTTTTTTTTGCGCTGTGTGACAGGTATAGGTTTAATCACAAAATTAGACTTGTATCTGCACGGTAGCGTGTGTGTTAAGTTTTTCTGAATGACACTCAGCACCTTGAATGTAAGATATCCTTTTTGGGATAGATTTCAAGTAGGCCTCATATAGCAGAAACTAGTTATTTTGAGAATGGCAAATTTGGGAATAGTTTTTCAACCCAGAACAAAAAGTGTGCTTTTACGGTCACTACAAATAACTTGACCAGCTAAAACAGTACAGATTTGGTTGAATAGAAATGTGAGGCCTGTTATTTTTTTGCGCTGTGTGACAGGTATAGGTTTAATCACAGAATTAGACTTGTATCTGCACGGTAGCGTGTGTGTTAAGTTTTTCTGAATGACACTATCAACACCTTCAATGTAAGATATGGCAAATTTGGGAATAGTTTTTCAACCTAGAACAAAAAGTGTGCTTTTACGGTCACTACTAGGGATGAGCGAACCCGAACTGTATAGTTCGGGTTCGTACCGAATTTTGGGGTGTCCGTGACACGGACCCGAACCCGAACATTTTCGTAAAAGTCCGGGTTCGGGTTCGGTGTTCGGCGCTTTCTTGGCGCTTTTTGAAAGGCTGCAAAGCAGCCAATCAACAAGCGTCATACTACTTGGCCCAAGAGGCCATCACAGCCATGCCTACTATTGGCATGGCTGTGATTGGCCAGTGCACCATGTGACCCAGCCTCTATTTAAGCTGGAGTCACGTAGCGCCGCACGTCACTCTTCTATGATCAGTATAGGGAGAGGTTGCAGCTGCGACGTTAGGGCGAGATTAGGCAGATTAACTCCTCCAAAAGACTTCATTCTGTGATCGATCTGCAGCTGTGGATTATTGAAGTGCTATTATTGACTTGCTCACTTTTTTGAGGCTGCCCAGAGCGTTTTTAGATCACTTTTTTTCTGGGGTGATCGGCGGCCATTTTGTGACTTGTGGTGCGCCAGCACAAGCTATCACCAAGTGTATTTAACCATCGATAGTGTGGTTATTTTGTGCTATATCCTACATCAGCTGCAGGCTGAGCCTGTGTCACCGAAGTGCATTTAACCATCAACAGTCTGGTTATTTTTTGGCCATATACTACATCAGCTGCAGGCTGAGCCTGTGTCACCGAAGTGCATTTAACCATCAACAGTCTGATTATTTTTTGGCCATATACTACATCAGCTGCAGGCTGAGCCTGTGTCACCCAAGTGTATTTAACCATCGATAGTGTGGTTATTTTGTGCTATATCCTACATCAGCTGCAGGCTGAGCCTGTGTCACCCAAGTGCATTTAACCATCAACAGTCTGATTATTTTTTGGCCATATACTACATCTGGTGCAGGCTGGGCCTGTGTCACCCAAGTGCATTTAACCATCAACAGTCTGATTATTTTTTGGCCATATACTACATCTGGTGCAGGCTGAGCCGGTGTCACCCAAGTGCATTTAACCATCAACAGTGTGGTTATTTTTTGGCCATATATTACATCAGGGGCAAGTTGAGCCTGTCACCCAGCGCCTAAAAAATAGACCTGACATTTCTATTCAACCAAATCTGCACAGTTTTAGCTGGTCAAGTTATTTGTAGTGACCGTAAAAGCAGACTTTTTGTTCTGGGTTGAAAAAGCATTCCCAAATTTGCCATTCTGAAAATAACTAGTTTGTTGTATTTGAGGCCTACTTGAAATCTATCCCAAAAAGAAAATCTTACATTGAAGGTATTGATAGTGTCATTCAGAAAAAACTAAGACACAAGCTAGCGTGCTGATAGAAGTGTCATTCTGTGATTAAACCTATAACTGTCACACAGCGCAAAAAAAAACAGGTCTCACATCTCTATTCAACCAAATCTGCACAGTTTTAGCTAGTGAAGTTATTTGTATTGACCGTAAAAGCAGACTTTTTGTTCTGGGTTGAAAAAGCATTCCCAAATTTGCCATTCTGAAAATAACTAGTTTGTGGTATTTGAGTCCTACTTGAAATCTATCCCAAAAAGAAAATCTTACATTGAAGGTATTGATAGTGTCATTCAGAAAAACCTAAGACACACGCTAGCGTGCTGATAGAAGTGTCATTCTGTGATTAAACCTATAACTGTCACACAGCGCAAAAAAAAACAGGTCTCACATCTCTATTCAACCAAATCTGCACAGTTTTAGCTGGTCAAGTTATTTGTAGTGACCGTAAAAGCAGACTTTTTGTTCTGGGTTGAAAAAGCATTCCCAAATTTGCCATTCTGAAAATAACTAGTTTGTGGTATTTGAGGCCTACTTGAAATCTATCCCAAAAAGAAAATCTTACATTGAAGGTATTGATAGTGTCATTCAGAAAAACCTAAGACACACGCTAGCGTGCTGATAGAAGTGTCATTCTGTGATTAAACCTATAACTGTCACACAGCGCAAAAAAAAAACAGGTCTCACATCTCTATTCAACCAAATCTGCACAGTTTTAGCTGGTCAAGTTATTTGTAGTGACCGTAAAAGCAGACTTTTTGTTCTGGGTTGAAAAAGCATTCCCAAATTTGTCATTCTGAAAATAACTAGTTTGTGGTATTTGAGGCCTACTTGAAATCTATCCCAAAAAGAAAATCTTACATTGAAGGTATTGATAGTGTCATTCAGAAAAACCTAAGACACACGCTAGCGTGCTGATAGAAGTGTCATTCTGTGATTAAACCTATAACTGTCACACAGCGCAAAAAAAAACAGGTCTCACATCTCTATTCAACCAAATCTGCACAGTTTTAGCTGGTCAAGTTATTTGTAGTGACCGTAAAAGCAGACTTTTTGTTCTGGGTTGAAAAAGCATTCCCAAATTTGCCATTCTGAAAATAACTAGTTTGTGGTATTTGAGGCCTACTTGAAATCTATCCCAAAAAGAAAATCTTACATTGAAGGTATTGATAGTGTCATTCAGAAAAACCTAAGACACACGCTAGCGTGCTGATAGAAGTGTCATTCTGTGATTAAACCTATAACTGTCACACAGCGCAAAAAAAAAACAGGTCTCACATCTCTATTCAACCAAATCTGCACAGTTTTAGCTGGTCAAGTTATTTGTAGTGACCGTAAAAGCAGACTTTTTGTTCTGGGTTGAAAAAGCATTCCCAAATTTGCCATTCTCAAAATAACTAGTTTCTGGTATTTGAGGCCTACTTGAAATCTATCCCAAAAAGAAAATCTTACATTGAAGGTATTGATAGTGTCATTCAGAAAAACCTAAGACACACGCTAGCGTGCTGATAGAAGTGTCATTCTGTGATTAAGCCTAAAACTGTCACACAGAGCAAAAAAAAAAACAGGTCTCACATCTCTATTCAACCAAATCTGCACAGTTTTAGCTGGTCAAGTTATTTGTAGTGACCGTAAAAGCAGACTTTTTGTTCTGGGTTGAAAAAGCATTCCCAAATTTGCCATTCTCAAAATTGTGGTGAACGGGAACAATGAGGAAAACATCTAATAAGGGACGCGGACGTGGACATGGTTGTGGTGGTGTTAGTGGACCCTCTGGTGCTGGGAGAGGACGTGGCCGTTCTGCCACAGCCACACGTCCTAGTGAACCAACTACCTCAGGTCCCAGTAGCCAGCAGAATTTACAGCGATATTTGGTGGGGCCCAATGCCGTTCTAAGGATGGTAAGGCCTGAGCAGGTACAGGCATTAGTCAATTGGGTGGCCGACAGTGGATCCAGCACGTTCACATTATCTCCCACCCAGTCTTCTGCAGAAAGCGCACAGATGGCGCATGAAAACCAAGCCCATCGGTCTGTCACATCACCCCCATGCATATCAGGGAAACTGTCTGAGCCTCAAGTTATGCAGCAGTCTCTTATGCTGTTTGAATACTCTGCTGGCAGGGTTTCCCAAGGGCATCCACCTAGCCCTTCCCCAGGGGTGGAAGAGATAGAATGCACTAACGCACAACCACTTATTTTTCCTGATGATGAGGACATGGGAATACCACCTCAGCACGTCTCTTATGATGACGAAACACAGGTGCCAACTGCTGCGTCTTTCTGCAGTGTGCAGACTGAACAGGAGGTCAGGGATCAAGACTGGGTGGAAGACGATGCAGGGGACGATGAGGTCCTAGACCCCACATGGAATGAAGGTCGTGCCACTGACTTTCACAGTTCGGAGGAAGAGGCAGTGGTGAGACCGAGCCAACAGCGTAGCAAAAGAGGGAGCAGTGGGCAAAATCAGAACACCCGCCGCCAAGAGACTCCGCCTGCTACTGACCGCCGCCATCTGGGACCGAGCACCCCAAAGGCAGCTTCAAGGAGTTCCCTGGCATGGCACTTCTTCAAACAATGTGCTGACGACAAGACCCGAGTGGTTTGCACGCTGTGCCATCAGAGCCTGAAGCGAGGCATTAACGTTCTGCACCTTAGCACAACCTGCATGACCAGGCACCTGCATGCAAAGCATGAACTGCAGTGGAGTAAACACCTTAAAAACAAGGACGTCACTCAGGTTCCCCCTGCTACATCATCTGCTGCTGTCGCCTCGGCCTCTTCTGCTGCTGCTGCCGCCGCCTCGGCCTCTTCCTCCGAATCTGGAGGAACGTTGGCACCTGCCGCCCAGCAAACATGGGATGTACCACCAACACCACCACCTGCGTCACCAAGCATCTCAACCATGTCACACGGCAGCGTTCAGCTCTCCATCTCACAAACATTTGAGAGAAAGCGTAAATTCTCACCTAGCCACCCTCAATCCCTGGCCCTGAATGCCAGCATTTCTAAACTACTGGCCTATGAAATGCTGTCATTTAGGCTGGTGGACACACACAGCTTCAAACAGCTCATGTCACTTGCTGTCCCACAGTATGTTGTTCCCAGCCGCCACTACTTCTCCAAGAGAGCCGTGCCTTCCCTGCACAAACAAGTGTCCGATAAAATCAAGTGTGCACTGCGCAACGCCATCTGTGGCAAGGTCCACCTAACCACAGATACGTGGACCAGTAAGCACGGCCAGGGACGCTATATCTCCCTAACTGCACACTGGGTAAATGTAGTGGCGGCTGGGCCCCAGGCGGAGAGCTATTTGGCGCACGTCCTTCCGCCGCCAAGGATCGCAGGGCAACATTCTTTGCCTCCTGTCTCCTCCTCCTCCTACTCAGCTTCCTCCTCCTCTTCTTCCACCTGCTCATCCAGTCAGCCATACATCTTCACCACCAACTTCAGCAAAGCACGGGGTAAACGTCAGCAGGCCTTTCTGAAACTCATATGTTTGGGGGACAGGCCCCACACCGCACAGGAGTTGTGGCGGGGTATAGAACAACAGACCGACGAGTGGTTGCTGCCGGTGAGCCTCAAGCCCGGCCTGGTGGTGTGCGATAATGGGCGAAATCTCGTTGCAGCTCTGGGACTAGCCAGTTTGACGCACATCCCTTGCCTGGCGCATGTGCTGAATTTGGTGGTGCAGAAGTTCATTCGCAACTACCCCGACATGTCAGAGCTGCTGCATAAAGTGCGAGCCGTCTGTTCGCGCTTCCGGCGTTCACACCCTGCCGCTGCTCGCCTGTCTGCACTACAGCGTAACTTCGGCCTTCCCGCTCACCGCCTCATATGCGACGTGCCCACCAGGTGGAACTCCACCTTGCATATGCTGGACAGACTGTGCGAGCAGCAGCAGGCCATAGTGGAGTTTCAGCTTCAGCACGCACGGGTCAGTCGCACTGCGGATCAGACCCACTTCACCACCAATGACTGGGCCTCCATGCGAGACCTGTGTGCCTTGTTGCGCTGTTTCGAGTACTCCACCAACATGGCCAGTGGCGATGACGCCGTTATCAGCGTTACAATACCACTTCTATGTCTCCTTGAGAAAACACTTAGGGCGATGATGGAAGAGGAGGTGGCCCAGGAGGAAGAGGAGGAAGAGGAGGAAGAGGGGTCATTTTTAGCACTTTCAGGCCAGTCTCTTCAAAGTGACTCAGAGGGAGGTTTTTTGCAACACCAGAGTCCAGGTACAAATGTGGCCAGACAGGGCCCACTACTGGAGGACGAGGAGGACGAGGATGAGGAGAAGGTGGAAGAGGATGAGGATGAAGCATGTTCACAGCGGGGTGGCACCCAAAGCAGCTCGGGCCCATCACTGGTGCGTGGCTGGGGGGAAACACAGGACGATGACGATACGCCTCCCACAGAGGACAGCTTGTCCTTACCTCTGGGCAGCCTGGCACACATGAGCAACTACATGCTGCAGTGCCTGCGCAACGACAGCAGAGTTGCCCACATTTTAACGTGTGCAGACTACTGGGTTGCCACCCTGCTGGATCCCCGGTACAAAGACAATGTGCCCACCTTACTTCCTACACTGGAGCGTGATAGGAAGATGCGCGAGTACAAGCGCACGTTGGTAGACGCGCTACTGAGCGGATTCCCAAATGTCACAGGGGAACCAGTGGAAGCCCAAGGCGAAGGCAGAGGAGGAGCAAGAGGTCGCCAACGCAGCTGTGTCACGGCCAGCTCCTCTGAGGGCAGGGTTAGCATGGCAGAGATGTGGAAAAGTTTTGTCACCACGCCACAGCTAAGTGCACCACCACCTGATACGGAACGTGTTTGCAGGAGGCAACATTTCACTAACATGGTGGAACAGTACCTGTGCACACCCCTCCACGTACTGACTGATGGTTCGGCCCCATTCAACTTCTGGGTCTCCAAATTGTCCACGTGGCCAGAGCTAGCCTTTTATGCCTTGGAGGTGCTGGCCTGCCCGGCGGCCAGCGTTTTGTCTGAACGTGTATTCAGCACGGCGGGGGGCGTCATTACAGACAAACGCAGCCGCCTGTCTACAGCCAATGTGGACAAGCTGACGTTCATAAAAATGAACCAGGCATGGATCCCACAGGACCTGTCCATCCCTTGTGCAGATTAGATATTAACTACCTCCCCTTAACAATATATTATTCTACTCCAGGGCACTTCCTCATTCAATACTATTTTTAATTTCATTTTACCATTATATTGCGGGGCAACCCAAAGTTGAATGAACCTCTCCTCTGTCTGGGTGCCGGGGCCTAAATGTGTGACAGTGGCCTGTTCCAGTGGTGGGTGACGTGAAGCCTGATTCTCTGCTATGACATGAATACAGATTCTGCGCTGACATAAGGCCAGATTCTCTGTTACGGGACCTCTCTCCTCTGCCTGGGTGCCTGGGCCTAAATGTGTGACAGTGGCCTGTTCCAGTGGTGGCTGACGTGAAGCCTGATTCTCTGCTATGACATGAAGACAGATTCTGCGCTGACATAAGGCCAGATTCTCTGTTACGGGACCTCTCTCCTCTGTCTGGGTGCCGGGCCTAAATGTGTGACAGTGGCTTGTTCCAGTGGTGGGTGACGTGAAGCCTGATTCTCTGCTATGACATGAATACAGATTCTGCGCTGACATAAGGCCAGATTCTCTGTTACGGGACCTCTCTCCTCTGCCTGTGTGCCTGAGCCTAAATGTGTGACAGTGGCCTGTTCCAGTGGTGGGTGACGTGAAGCCTGATTCTCTGCTATGACATGAAGACAGATTCTGCGCTGACATAAGGCCAGATTCTCTGTTACGGGACCTCTCTCCTCTGCCTGGGTGCCTGGGCCTAAATGTGTGACAGTGGCCTGTTCCAGTGGTGGCTGACGTGAAGCCTGATTCTCTGCTATGACATGAAGACAGATTCTGCGCTGACATAAGGCCAGATTCTCTGTTACGGGACCGCTCTCCTCTGTCTGGGTGCCGGGGCCTAAATGTGTGACAGTGGCCTGTTCCAGTGGTGGTTGACGTGAAGCCTGATTCTCTGCTATGACATGAAAACTGATTCTGTGCTATGGCATGAAGAGACTGATTCTCTGCTGACATGAAGCCTGATTCTCTGCTATGACATGAAGCCAGATTCTCTGCTATGGCATGAAGAGACTGATTCTCTGCTGACATGAAGCCAGATTCTTTGCTATGGCATGAAGAGATTGATTCTCTGCTGACGTGAAGCCAGATTCTCTGCT
The DNA here is from genome assembly GCF_905171765.1 of Bufo bufo. Classification (NCBI taxonomy): domain Eukaryota; kingdom Metazoa; phylum Chordata; class Amphibia; order Anura; family Bufonidae; genus Bufo; species Bufo bufo. The sequence continues at coordinate 461,022,457 of NC_053389.1, read as the reverse complement.
ATGGGACCTCTGTCCAATTGATATTGGTTCATTTTTATTTTTTTAATTTTAATTTTATATAATTTCCCTATACACATTTGTTTGCAGGGGATTTACCTACATGTTGCTGCCTTTTGCAGCCTTCTAGCTCTTTCCTGGGCTGTTTTACAGCCTTTTTAGTGCCCAAAAGTTCGGGTCCCCATTGACTTTAATGGGGTTCGGGTTCGGGACGAAGTTCGGTTCGGGTTCGGATCCCGAACCCGAACATTTACGGGAAGTTCGGCCGAACTTCTCGAACCCGAACATCCAGGTGTTCGCTCAACTCTAGTCACTACAAATAACTTGACCAGCTAAAACAGTACAGATTTGGTTGAATAGAAATGGTAGGCCTGTTTTTTTTTGCGCTGTGTGACAGGTATAGGTTTAATCACAGAATTTGACTTGTATCTGCAGGGTAGCGTGTGTGTTAAGTTTTTATGAATGACACTATCAGCACCTTTAATGTAAGATATCCTTTTTGGGATAGATTTCAAGTAGGCCTCATATAGCAGAAACTAGTTATTTTGAGAATGGCAAATTTGGGAATAGTTTTTCAACCCAGAACAAAAAGTGTGCTTTTACGGTCACTACAAATAACTTGACCAGCTAAAACAGTACAGATTTGGTTGAATAGAAATGTGAGGCCTGTTTTTTTTTGCGCTGTGTGACAGGTATAGGTTTAATCACAGAATTAGACTTGTATCTGCACGGTAGCGTGTGTGTAAAGTTTTTCTGAATGACACTATCAGCACCTTCAATGTAAGATATCCTTTTTGGGATAGATTTCAAGTAGGCCTCATATAGCAGAAACTAGTTATTTTGAGAATGACAAATTTGGGAATAGTTTTTCAACCCAGAACAAAAAGTGTGCTTTTACGGTCACTACAAATAACTTGACCAGCTAAAACAGTACAGATTTGGTTGAATAGAAATGTGAGGCCTGGTTTTTATTGCGCTGTGTGACAGGTATAGGTTTAATCACAGAATTAGACTTGTATCTGCACTTTAGCGTGTGATTAAAGTTTTTCTGAATGACACTATCAGCCCCTTCAATGTAAGATATCCTTTTTGGAATAGATTTCAAGTAGGCCTCATATAGCAGAAACTAGTTATTTTGAGAATGCCAAATTTGGGAATAGTTTTTCAACCCAGAACAAAAAGTGTGCTTTTACGGTCACTACAAATAACATGACCAGCTAAAACAGTACAGATTTGGTTGAATAGAAATGTGAGGCCTGATTTTTTTAGCGCTGTGTGACAAGTATAGGTTTAATCACAGAATTAGACTTGTATCTGCACGGTAGCGTGTGTGTTAAGTTTTTCTGAATGACACTCAGCACCTTGAATGTAAGATATCCTTTTTGGGATAGATTTCAAGTAGGCCTCATATAGCAGAAACTAGTTATTTTGAGAATGGCAAATTTGGGAATAGTTTTTCAACCCAGAACAAAAAGTGTGCTTTTATGGTCACTACAAATAACTTGACCAGCTAAAACAGTACAGATTTGGTTGAATAGAAATGTGAGACCTGTTTTTTTTTGCGCTGTGTGACAGGTATAGGTTTAATCACAGAATTAGACTTGTATCTGCACGGTAGCGTGTGTGTTAAGTTTTTCTGAATGACACTATCAGCACCTTCAATGTAAGATATCCTTTTTGGGATAGATTTCAAGTAGGCCTCATATAGCAGAAACTAGTTATTTTGAGAATGGCAAATTTGGGAATAGTTTTTCAACCCAGAACAAAAATTGTGCTTTTACGGTCACTACAAATAACTTGACCAGCTAAAACAGTACAAATTTGGTTGAATAGAAATGTCAGGTCTATTTTTTAGGCGCTGGGTGACAAGCTCAACTTGCCCCTGATGTAGTATATGGCTAAAAAATAACCACACTATTGATGGTTAAATGCACTTGGGTGACACAGGCTCAGCCTGCACCTGATGTAGTATATGGCCAAAAAATAACCAGACTGTTGATGTTTAAATGAACTTCGGTGACACAGGCTCAGCCTGCACCTGATGTAGTATATGGCCAAAAAATAACCACACTGTTGATGGTTAAATGCACTTCGGTGACACAGGCTCAGCCTGCAGCTGATGTAGTATATGGCCAAAAAATAACCAGACTGTTGATGGTTAAATGCACTTCGGTGACACAGGCTCAGCCTGCAGCTGATGTAGGATATAGCAAAAAATAACCACACTATTGATGGTTAAATACACTTGGTGATAGCTTGTGCTGGCGCACCACAAGCCTCAAAATGGCCGCCGATCACCCCAGAAAAAAGTGATCTAAAAACGCTTTGGGCAGCCTCAAAAAAGTGAGCAAGTCGATATTAGCACTTCAATGATCCACAGCTGCAGATCGATCACAGAATGAAGTCTTTTGGAGGAGTTAATCTGCCTAATCTCGCCCTAACGTCGCAGCAGCAACCTCTCCCTATGCTTGAATCAGCAGAGTGACGTGCAGCGCTACGTGATCCAAGTTTATATAGAGGCTGGGTCACATGCTGCACTGGCCAATCACAGCCATGCCAATAGTAGGCAAGGCTGTGATGGCCTCTTGGGGCAAGTAGTATGAGGCTTGTTTTTTTGGCTGCTTTGCAGCCTTTCAAAAAGCGCCAAGAAAGCGCCGAACACCGAACCCGAACCCGGACTTTTACGAAAATGTTCTGGTTCGGGTCCGTGTCACGGACACCCCAAAATTCGGTACGAACCCGAACTATACAGTTCGGGTACGCTCATCCCTACTCGTGAATGGTATAAAATTATTTTTCGCTGTTGTCTTATAATGGGTATTGCACCTATATTTGTTATCACATTGTGTGATCTGAATGTCCAGAAATTCTATAGATACCTCTTTTATTTTGGACAGAAAGATCAGGTTTTTGTCATTGTGGTTCAGGGCCTCTAGGAATTGTTGCAACTGATGCATATCTTTTCTTCAAACAAACAGGACGTCGTCAATGTGGCGACGCCATAGGGCCAGGTCCGTCCCCAGTTTGGGGGTGATGTTTTCATATTCCCACTGTGCCAAAAATAAATTTGCATAACTGGGGGCGAACCTGGTCCCCATGGCAGTCCCACATAGTTGTAAAAAATGATCGCCCTCAAAATATAAATAATTATGATGGATTATGAATTGAATCCCCTCCATCAAAAATTCTATTTGTTTGGTACATAGGGTGCCGTCCATTTCTAATTGTGATTTTACTGCTGCCATACCTTGGTCATGTCTTATACTAGTATAAAGAGACTGGACATCTAAAGTGCCAATGATCCAGCCTGGTTCCACATCAAGACCCTCCAACGTCCCAATAATATCCATGGTGTCTCGGATATATGACTGGGTCTTCCTCACTACAGGCTGTAACAGTACGTCAATGTGGTTTCTCCAAGCACTTGTGGATTTTGGGCAGGCAGTAAAAGACAGGAAGTCTCCCCTGCGTGCCCAAAATAAAGTTGCGTTCTTGATCGGACAATATCTTGTCCCTTACACCTCCATCACAATAGCTAGTGAGACTTTTATTAAATTCCTGTCCTGGGTCTGCTTTTAATTTTTTGTATGTAGTAGTGTCTCCCAGTTGTCTGAGACACTCATCAATATACTGTGTGGTATTCATGACCACTATGGCCCCCCCCCCCCCCTTGTCTGCGGGGCGTAATGTGATATTTTCTTGTTTCACAGATTTTTATTAAGTAATAAACATTACAGAAGACATAAAGGAATAATAATATTAGCAGCAGCAGTGCAGACTAGCGCTACGACAAGCAGCTCATTTGTCGAATAGGGGGTGTATCTGATCCTAATACAGGGGGAACATAAATGCCGCAAAAGCAGGAAATATAAGGACAAGCGCCACTTAAATATAAGTAATCCCTATAAATATGTAAAACCACACTAATATGAGCATTATGAGGGCCAACTAGAAAGCACCTCCAACAAATAGCTCATAGGCAGTATAAGAACCGGCATCAGTAGTAATAACAAGCATGTAAAAACCGCAACATATTACCTGAAATGAATGGGATCACAAAGGATCAGACCCTGAATCAAAAAGAGCGCACCCCGACGTACGTTTCGCTCCGCTTCTACAAGCGGCTGAAGCTGTCGATGACTTGCGAAAATGTGCACACACGCGACGCACTGTCACCAGTAGCTCTGGCAAATTGGGATAGGTTTTGAGAAACCGCTGAAGCACTAATTTAAGACTTGGGCTAGGCATGGGATGTGTGTGAGCTTGCTGAGCTCCAAAGCCGGCCATTATCAGACACAACCATGCCTGGTTGAGTGACGAGAGCCACAGCTCAGTCTGGTCTCTTATCCCCTGCCACAGCTCTTCTGCGGTGTGCTGTTTGTCCCCTAAGCATATCAGCCTGTTTCCGCTTCCCCACTGCAGTGATGCACTGCTTCCAGCTACAGACTGGTGCTGCACGTGGAAAATTTGGAGGTGGAAGTGCAGGAGAAGGCAGAGGAGAAGTGGGGGTTGGAGCCACTAACGTAGGTGCTGGCGGAAACCCTGATCGAAGTAGTGCCTGCAATCCTTGGCATCGGTAGCACCTGTGCCATTCCAGGGTACGACTTTCTTCCGGCCTCCACAAAGTTCACCCAGTGTGCTGTCAGGGAAATGTAGAGTCCCTGGCAGAAAGCACTTGTCCATGTGTCCGTGGTTAAGTGGACCTTCCCAGTAATTGCGTTGGTCAGGGCACGTGTAATGTTACGGGACACATGTTGGTGTAAGGTGGGCATGGCACACCGTAAAAAAAAAGTGGCGGATGGGGACTGCGTAACGCGGTACGGCCACCAACATCAGACTGCGGAAGGCCTCAGTTTCCACAAGCCTAAATGGCGACATTTCCAGGTCCAGTAATTTGGAAAGCTGTACATTTAGTGCTATGACCTGTAGGTGGGTGGCTGGGTATTTGTGCTTGTGTTCAAAGGCCTGCGGTAAGGACATTTGGATGCTGCATTGGGACACGGAAGTGGATGTGGTCATGATCATGCTTGCAAAGGTCCAAGTGCAGGGCGGGACGCATCCGGGCCTGTGCCTTCAACAGGGGATTGGTCAGCATGTAACATAGGGGAAGAGGAGGCAGTGTTGTGAGCCACAGACACAGATTGTGGACCCAGGCGTTCGTCTCACTTATTACGGTGCTTGGATGCCATGTGGCGGATCGTGATGGTGGTGGTGAGGTTGCTAGTGTTCACGCCCCAGCTCATTTTGGTACGGCACAGGTTGCAAACTACTATTCTTTTGTCGTCCACACTTTCCTCAAAAAACAACCCATTTGGCAAGGGAGATTTCGGCAAGGGGGTGCTTCGTGGAACAGTTGTTTGGTGTGGCCAGTCTTCTCCCTTTTGCCACCCCACTGCCTCTTCCAGCTTGTTGAGGTGCTGCAAATCCTTTCCCCTCTGTACTGCTGTCCTGGCTCGGCTTTCCACTTTCCCAGGTTGTCTCAGTGACTTCATCGTCCACCACCTCCTCTTCCACTTCCTCACTCTGCTCATCCTCCTGACTTGTTGACCTAACCACAACCTCAGTGATTGACAACTGTGTCTCATACTCTTCATCAACCTCTGAGACAGTAATTGCCATTGACTTATTGGCAACTGTGTCTCATCATCATCCACCTCATTAAACAGTAATTGCCGTTCCTCAACGTCATCTTCTTGTGACTTTGGATGCTCAAGAGTTTGGGAATCAGGGCACAAGATCTGTCCTTGTCAGCATTAAAATTTTGAGATGATGCTTTGTCACAACCGTTTTTAGAAGTAAATAGCATATATGAAAAAATGTGACTTTTAAAAATACCTTTATTTAATATTCAAGCGGGTATAGGTATGTATATACCACCAGTGGTGTACTACAGTTGACAAGATTTCTAAGTAGGGGAGTAGTGGCCCCCAAAAAGAAAAACATTCACGGTGACGGGATAGACACTCGGGTTCGGGTGGGCCCTAACAACTTGGTGTTTTTTGTGGGGAATCCACCATCCTCCTGCTTGCATTTTTAGCGGGATAGAGTTTTCTCTCCTCTTTCCTGGGGTTTTGTGTGTTTTCTTTTGGTTTAGAGAGTGGTGGTGATGTCCATCCAATAGGACAACCAGCCACTCGCTACCACATTATTGTTAATATCTTCCCTGTTGAGGGTTTTCTAGGGACCGGGTAGCATTAGGTTCGGGGACAGGGAACCTCCACCATCAGGGGGTCGCCCTGGGCTTAGCAGTCTTCTAGGGTCTTTAGGGTAAGGTTTTGTCGGCCCTGCCATCTTTTTGGGCTAGACTTACATCCCTCCACCCGAACCCGAGTGTCTATCCCGTCACCGTGAATGTTTTTCTTTTTGGGGGCCACTAATCCCCTACTTAGAAATCTTGTTAACTGTAGTACACCACTGTTGGTATATACATACCTATACCCGGTTGAATATTAAATAAAGGTATTTTTAAAAGTCTCATTTTTTCATATATGCTATTCACAAGATCTGTCCCTCTTCAAGCGTATTTGGCGAGAGGGCCAAATCAAGGAATGGCGCTGAAAAGAGCTCCTCAGAATATCCGAGTGTGGGATCGCTTGTTTGGCAAGACTCTCCATGGTGGGAGGAAGGAGGATCAGGGTGATGATTGTGTTGAGCAGACTCTAGGCTAATGAGACTGGACTTGGTGGAAGACAAGGGTGGTGCTTAACCGACTAGAAGCATTATCTGCTACTATACCAACTGACCACCTGGTCGCACTGGTCTGACTTCAAGAGTGGTGTCCTGCGATGCCCTGCAAACTGGGACATGAAGCTAGGTATCGTGGATGATTGTTTTTCTTGTGCTCTGGCAGCAGGCACAGTTTCACCGCGCCCCAGGCCACGGCCTCTGCGTGCACCATCATCATCACGGCCACTTCCCCGTCCCTTACTGATCGCCTTCTTCATATAAAATGTTAAATATGCTTGAAAGTCTGTCACACGTACAGTAGCGTAGGATTTGGAAGTGTATGCGCAAACAAATTAAAAAAGGTATTTGCCATGTGGAAGCATCACACAGGAGATATCCCGCAGATAATGTCAATGCTGTCACCAGCGGCTAATAAAAAATTACAGGGACTGTCACAGGTATTTGGGATGAAGAAACGTTATACAGGAGAGGTACCACCGGTAATGTCACTGTCCGCAGCGTTTACGGAAAAAGTACACTGGATGTCAGATATTTTTGGGATGCGCACACATTACACTGCAGATGTGGCACTGGTAATGTCACTGTCAGAAGCGGACACCGTCTATTGAAAAAGTACACTGTATGTCACAGATATTTTTTGGATGTGCACACTTTACACTGGAGATGTGGCGCAGCTAATGTCACTGTCAGCAGTGGACATAGTCTACGGAAAAAGTACACTGGATGTCAGATATTTTTTGGATGCGCACACTTTACATTGGGAAGTGGCGCAGCTAATGTCACTGTCCGAAGCGGACACCGTCTACGGAAAAAGTACACTGGGTGTCACAGATATTTTTTGGATTCGCACACTTTACACTGAAGATGTGGCGCAGCTAATGTCACTGTCCGCAGCGGACACCGTCTACGTAAAAAGTACCCTGGATTTCACAGATCTTTTTTAGATGCGCACACTTTACACAGGAGATGTGGCACAGCTAATGTCGCTGTCTGCAGCGGCCTAACTATTGCATGCTATTTAGCGCAGGATGTGCTAAAAATAGATATTGCTGCCACATAGTGATGGACGAACATCTGCCGGCATGGTTCGCGAACGCGATCGCGCGAACATGATCAAATGTTCGCGAACCGCAAGTTTGCGGCGGGTCCCATTCATTTTAATGGCAGGCGAACCTGAAAAACCTTCAGCTCATATTTGCAGCCAAGAAATAATTACTAGAAGTGCACAAATAGTCCGACAACATGGACAGTGACATACCATGTATTATTCGAATTTGCGATCTCCATTCATTTTTTTTTCAATGCAAAATATCGGCAATTAAATTTTCGCGTACGAGCATGCGCAAATGCACTATACAGTACCGAAATGCACTTTAAAGAAAGTATATTGGTATATAACACCCCACTTCAATCTGTTTTTTTGGGGGATGACTGGTATATCACACCAGTAGAAATTATTTGTTTCAATAACGCTTGTCCCTCTATATACCTGCAGTATCGCAGCAGAACCGCACACAACTGCCGCACAATACAAATGTACTATAATATACTTTCTAATATAGAAAGTATATTATAACATTGTACAAGGAAGGCAATCCATTAGAATATACATGAAGATAAAACATAACCTTTAATAATTTTACAATGAGGGTCCATTCACACATCCGTAAGTGTTTTGCGGATCCGCAAAACACGGACACCGGCAATGTGCATTCCGCAATTTGTGGACCGCACAACTCCGGCACTATAATGGAAAATGCATAATCTTGTCTGCAATTGCGGACAAGAATAGGACATGTTCTATTTTTTGGTGGAAAGGGAAGCACAGATGCGGAAGTGCGGATCCGCAAATGCGGATGTGGATCGGCAAATGCAGATGTGGATCCGCAAATGCAGACAGCAAATTCCGGCCCCATTGAAAATGAATGGGTCTGCACCCATTCCGCAAAATTGCGGAACAGATGCGGACCCATTTTGCGGATGTGTGAATGGAAAAGATATCCCTCAAAATGAAAATATATAAAATTATTAAAGTTAACCAAAAAGCATAGATGTGGTAGGCAATAACAAGTGCTCGGCGGCACTAAATCAGGTGCTCGGCGGGACCAAATCAGAAACCATATGTCCTACCACAATCCGGGGGGTTCCAGTGCACATCGATGAATCCAGGAGGGAAAGCAAAAAAACATCCATCCCTGGGCTAGATGATGATGTGGTATTGAAGGACAGGTTGGCCAAATAACTGTCCCTGATATTGCCCTACAGGGGGGTGCTATTCTGGCCCTGATAGCCTAACCACAGACAACCCGCCCTAATGAGAGAGACCTCGCCCGGAACCTTACCCTATAAAAAAAATGGCCCTAGAGAGGTCCCGTAACAGAGAATCTGGCTTCATGTCAGCACAGAATCAGTCTTCATGTCATAGCAGAGAATCAGGCTTCACGTCACCCACCACTGGAACAGGCCACTGTCACATATTTAGGCCCAGGCACCCAGACAGAGGAGAGAGGTCCCGTAACAGAGAATCTGGCTTCATGTCAGCACAGAATCAGTCTTCATGTCATAGCAGAGAATCAGGCTTCACGTCACCTACCACTGGAACAGGCCACTGTCACACATTTAGGCCTTGGCACCCAGACAGAGGAGAGAGGTCCCGTAACAGAGAATCTGGCTTCATGTCAGCACAGAATCAGTCTTCATGTCATAGCAGAGAATCAGGCTTCACGTCACACACCACTGGAACAGGCCACTGTCACTTATTTAGGCCCAGGCACCCAGGCAGAGGAGAGAGGTCCCATAACAGAGATTCAGGCTTCATGTCAGCAGAGAATCAGTCTTCATGTCATAGCAGAGAATCAGGCTTCATGTCACCCACCACTGGAACAGGCCACTGTCGCATATTTAGGCCCCGGCACCCAGACAGAGGAGAGAGGTCCCGTAACAGAGAATCTGGCTTCATGTCAGCACAGAATCAGTCTTCATGTCATAGCATAGAATCAGGCTTCACGTCACCCACCACTGGAACAGGCCACTGTCACATATTTAGGCCCAGGCACCCAGGCAGAGGAGAGAGGTCCCATAACAGAGATTCAGGCTTCATGTCAGCAGAGAATCAGTCTTCATGTCATAGCAGAGAATCAGGCTTCATGTCACCCACCACTGGAACAGGCCACTGTCACATATTTAGGCCCAGGCACCCAGGCAGAGGAGAGAGGTCCCATAACAGAGATTCAGGCTTCATGTAAGCAGAGAATCAGTCTTCATGTCATAACAGAGAATCAGGCTTCACGTCACCCACCACTGGAACAGGCCACTGTCACACATTTAGGCCCAGGCACCCAGGCAGAGGAGAGAGGTCCCGTAACAGAGAATCTGGCTTCATGTCAGCACAGAATCAGTCTTCATGTCATAGCAGAGAATCAGGCTTCACGTCACCCACCACTGGAACAGGCCACTGTCACACTTTTAGGCCCTGGCACCCAGACAGAGGAGAGAGGGCCCGTAACAGAGAATCTGGCTTCATGTCAGCACAGAATCAGTCTTCATGTCATAGCAGAGAATCAGGCTTCACGTCACCCACCACTGGAACAGGCCACTGTCACACATTTAGGCCCTGGCACCCAGACAGAGGAGAGAGGTCCCGTAACAGAGAATCTGGCTTCATGTCAGCACAGAATCAGTCTTCATGTCATAGCATAGAATCAGGCTTCACGCCACCCACCACTGGAACAGGCCACTGTCACATATTTAGGCCCCGGCAGCCAGACAGAGGAGAGAGGTCCGGTAACAGAGAATCTGGCTTCATGTCAGCACAGAATCAGTCTTCATGTCATAGCAGAGAATCAGGCTTCACGTCACCCACCACTGGAACAGGCCACTGTCACATATTTAGGCCCAGGCACCCAGGCAGAGGAGAGAGGTCCCATAACAGAGATTCAGGCTTCATGTCAGCACAGAATCAGTCTTCATGTCATAGCAGAGAATCAGGCTTCACGTCACCCACCACTGGAACAGGCCACTGTCACACATTTAGGCCCCGGCACCCAGACAGAGGAGAGGTTCATTCAAATTTGGGTTGCCCCGCAATATAATGGTAAAATGAAAATAAAAATAGGATTGAATGAGGAAGTGCCCTGGAGTACAATAATATATTTTTAAGGGGAGGTAGTTAATTTCTAATCTGCACAAGGGATGGACAGGTTCTGTGGGATCCATGCCTGGTTCATTTTTATGAACGTCAGCTTGTCCACATTGGCTGTAGACAGGCGGATGCGTTTGTCTGTAATGACGCCCCCTGCCGTGCTGAATACACGTTCAGACAAAACGCTGGCCGCCGGGCAGGCCAGCACCTCCAAGGCATAAAAGACTAGCTCTGGCCACGTGGACAATTTGGAGACCCAGAAGTTGAATGGGGCCTAACCATCAGTCAGTACGTGGAGGGGTGTGCACAGGTACTGTTCCACCATGTTAGTGAAATGTTGCCTCCTGCTAACACGTTCCGTATCAGGTGGTGGTGCAGTTAGCTGTGGCGTGGTGACAAAACTTTTCCACATCTCTGCCATGCTAACCCTGCCCTCAGAGGAGCTGGCCGTGACACAGCTGCGTTGGCGACCTCTTGCTCCTCCTCTGCCTTCGCCTTGGGCTTCCACTGGTTCCCCTGTGACATTTGGGAATGCTCTCAGTAGCGCGTCTACCAACGTGCGCTTGTACTCGCGCATCTTCCTATCACGCTCCAGTGTAGGAAGTAAGTTGGGCACATTGTCTTTGTACCGGGGATCCAGCAGGGTGGCAACCCAGTAGTCCACACACGTTAAAATGTGGGCAACTCTGCTGTCGTTGCGCAGGCACTGCAGCATGTAGTTGCTCATGTGTGCCAGGCTGCCCAGAGGTAAGGAGAAGCTGTCCTCTGTGGGAGGCGTATCGTCATCGTCCTGTGTTTCCCCCCAGCCACGCACCAGTGATGGGCCCGAGCTGCTTTGGGTGCCACCCCGCTGTGAACATGCTTCATCTTCATACTCCTCCACCTCCTCCTCCTCATCCTCGTCCTCCTCGTCCTCCAGTAGTGGGCCCTGTCTGGCCACATTTGTACCTGGCCTCTGGTGTTGCAAAAAACCTCCCTCTGAGTCACTTCGAAGAGACTGGCCTGAAAGTGCTAAAAATGACCCCTCTTCCTCCTCTTCCTCCTGGGCCACCTCCTCTTCCATCATCGCCCTAAGTGTTTTCTCAAGGAGACATAGAAGTGGTATTGTAACGCTGATAACGGCGTCATCGCCACTGGCCATGTTGGTGGAGTACTCGAAACAGCGCAACAGGGCACACAGGTCTCGCATGTAGGCCCAGTCATTGGTGGTGAAGTGGTGCTGTTCCGCAGTGCCACTGACCCGTGCGTGCTGCAGCTGAAACTCCACTATGGCCTGCTGCTGCTCGCACAGTCTGTCCAGCATGTGCAAGGTGGAGTTCCACCTGGTGGGCACATCGCATATGAGGCGGTGAGCAGGAAGGCCGAAGTTACGCTGCAGCGCAGACAGGCGTGCAGCAGCAGGGTGTGAACGCCGGAAGCGCGAACAGACGGCCCGCACTTTATGCAGCAGCTCTGACATGTCGGGGTAGTTGCGAATGAACTTCTGCACCACCAAATTCAGCACATGCGCCAGGCAAGGGATGTGCGTCAAACCGGCTAGTCCCAGAGCTGCAACGAGATTTCGCCCATTATCGCACACCACCAGGCCGGGCTTGAGGCTCACCGGCAGCAACCACTCGTCGGTCTGTTGTTCTATACCCCGCCACAACTCCTGTGCGGTGTGGGGCCTGTCCCCCAAACATATGAGTTTCAGAGCGGCCTGCTGACGTTTACCCCGGGCTGTGCTGAAGTTGGTGGTGAAGGTGTGTGGCTGACTGGATGAGCAGGTGGAAGAAGAGGAGGAGGAAGCTAAGTAGGAGGAGGAGGAGACAGGAGGCAAAGAATGTTGCCCTGCGATCCTTGGCGGCGGAAGGACGTGCGCCAAACAGCTCTCCGCCTGGGGCCCAGCCGCCACTACATTTACCCAGTGTGCAGTTAGGGAGATATAGCGTCCCAGGCCGTGCTTACTTGTCCACGTATCTGTGGTTAGGTGGACCTTGCCACAGATGGCGTTGCGCAGTGCACACTTTATTTTATCGGACACTTGGTTGTGCAGGGAAGGCACGGCTCTCTTGGAGAATTAGTGGCGGCTGGGAACAACATACTGTGGGACAGCAAGCGACATGAGCTGTTTGAAGCTGTGTGTGTCCACCAGCCTAAATGACAGCATTTCATAGGCCAGTAGTTTAGAAATGCTGGCATTCAGGGCCAGGGATCGAGGGTGGCTAGGTGGGAATTTACGCTTTCTCTCAAATGTTTGTGAGATGGAGAGCTGAACGCTGCCGTGTGACATGGTTGAGATGCTTGGTGACGCAGGTGGTGGTGTTGGTGGTACATCCCATGTTTGCTGGGCGGCAGGTGCCAACGTTCCTCCAGAGGCGGAGGAAGAGGCCGAGGCTGCAGCAGCAGAAGAGGCCGGGGCGGCAGTAGCAGAAGAGGTAGCAGGGGGAGCCTGAGTGAGTTCCTTGTTTTTAAGGTGTTTACTCCACTGCAGTTCATGCTTTGCATGCAGGTGCCTGGTCATGCAGGTTGTGCTAAGGTTCAGAACGTTAATGCCTCGCTTCAGGCTCTGATGGCACAGCGTGCAAACCACTCGGGTCTTGTCGTCAGCACATTGTTTGAAGAAGTGCCATGCCAGGGAACTCCTTGAAGCTGCCTTTGGGGTGCTCGGTCCCAGATGGAGGCGGCCAGTAGCAGGCGGAGTCTCTTGGCGGCGGGTGTTCTGATTTTGCCCACTGCTCCCTCTTTTGCTACGCTATTGGCTCGGTCTCACCACTGCCTCTTCCTCCGAACTCTGAAAGTCAGTGGCACGACCTTCATTCCATGTGGGGTCTAGGACCTCATCGTCCCCTGCATCGTCTTCCACCCAGTCTTGATCCCTGACCTCCTGTTCAGTCTGCACACTGCGGAAAGACACAGCAGTTGGCACCTGTGTTTCATCATCATCAGAGACGTGCTGAGGTGGTATTCCCATGTCATTATCATCAGGAAACATAAGTGGTTGTGCGTTAGTGCATTCTATCTCTTCCACCCCTGGGGAAGGGCTAGGTGGATGCCCTTGGGAAACCATGGCAGCAGAGTCTTCAAACAGCATAAGAGACTGCTGCATAACTTGAGGCTCAGACAGTTTCCCTGATATGCAAGGGGGTGATGTGACAGACTGATGGGCTTGGTTTTCATGCGCCATCTGTGCGCTTTCTGCAGAAGACTGGGTGGGAGATAATGTGAACGTGATGGATGCACTGTCGGCCACTGCTGGATGCACTGTCGGCCACCCAATTGACTAATGCCTGTACCTCAGGCCTTACCATCCTTAGAACGGCATTGGGCCCCACCAAATATCGCTGTAAATTCTGGCGGCTACTGGGACCTGAGGTAGTTGGTACACTAGGACTTGTGGCTGTGGCAGAACGGCCACGTCCTCTCCCAGCACCAGAGGGTCCACTAACACCACCCCGACCATGTCCACGTCCGCATCCGCGTCCCTTATTAGATGTTTTCCTCATTGTTCCTGTTCACCACAATTTAGAAAATTGCAAATTTGGGAATACTTTTTCAACCCAGAACAAAAACTGTGCTTTTACGGTCACTACAAATAATTTGACCAGCTAAAACAGTACTGATTTAGAGGAATATAAATGTCAGGGCTATTTTTTAGGCGCTGTGTGACAGGTATACCTTTAATCACAGAATTAGACTTGTATCTGCACTGTAGCGTGTGTGTTAAGTTTTTCAGAATGACACTATCAGCACCTTGAATCTAATATACCCTTTTTGGGATAGATTTAAACTAGGCCTGATGTAGCAGAAACTACCAATTTAGAAAATGGTAAATTTGGGAATACTTTTTCAACCCAGAACAAAAACTGTGCTTTTACGGTCACTACAATTAATTTGACCAGCTAAAACAGTACTGATTTAGAGGAATATAAATGTCAGGGCTATTTTTTAGGCGCTGTGTGACAGGTATACCTTTAATCACAGAATTAGACTTGTATCTGCACTGTAGCGTGTGTGTTAAGTTTTTCAGAATGACACTATCAGCACCTTGAATCTAATATACCCTTTTAGGGATAGATTTAAAGTAGGGCTGATATAGCAGAAACTACCAATTTAGAAAATGGCAAATTTGGGAATACTTTTTCTACCCAGAACAAAAACTGTGCTTTTACGGTCACTACAATTAATTTGACCATCTAAAACAGTACTGATTTAGAGGAATATAAATGTCAGGGCTATTTTTTAGGCGCTGTGTGACAGGTATACCTTTAATCACAGAATTAGACTTGTATCTGCACTGTAGCGTGTGTGTTAAGTTTTTCAGAATGACACTATCAGCACCTTGAATCTAATATACCCTTTTAGGGATAGATTTAAAGTAGGGCTGATATAGCAGAAACTACCAATTTAGAAAATGGCAAATTTGGGAATACTTTTTCAACCCAGAACAAAAACTGTGCTTTTACGGTCACTACAAATAATTTGACCAGCTAAAACAGTACTGATTTGGAGGAATATAAATGTCAGGGCTATTTTTTAGGCGCTGTGTGACAGGTATACCTTTAATCACAGAATTAGACTTGTATCTGCACTGTAGCGTGTGTGTTAAGTTTTTCAGAATGACACTATCAGCACCTTGAATCTAATATACCCTTTTTGGGATAGATTTAAAGTAGGCCTGATATAGCAGAAACTACCAATTTAGAAAATGGCAAATTTGGGAATACTTTTTCAACCCAGAACAAAAACTGTGCTTTTACGGTCACTACAAATAACTTGACCAGCTAAAACAGTACTGATTTGGAGGAATATAAATGTCAGGGCTATTTTTTAGGCGCTGGGTGACAGGCTCAACTTGCCCCTTATGTAGTATATGGCCAAAAAATAACCACACTATTGATGGTTAAATGCACTTGGGTGACACAGGCTCAGCCTGCACCTGATGTAGTATATGGCCAAAAAATAACCACACTGTTGATGGTTAAATGCACTTGGGTGACACAGGCTCAGCCTGCACCTGATGTAGTATATGGCCAAAAAATAACCACAATGTTGATGGTTAAATGCACTTGGGTGACACAGGCTCAGCCTGCACCTGATGTAGTATATGGCCAAAAAATAACCACACTGTTGATGGTTAAATGCACTTGGGTGACACAGGCTCAGCCTGCAGCTGATGTAGGATATAGCAAAAAATAACCACACTATTGATGGTTAAATGCACTTGGTGGTAGCTTGTGCTGGCGCACCACAAGCCACAAAATGGCCGCCGATCACCCCAGAAAAAAGTGATATAAAAACGCTCTGGGCAGCCTAAAAAAAGTGAGCAATTCAATATTAGCACTTCAATGATCCACAGCTGGAGATCGATCACTGAATTAAGTCTTTTGGAGGAGTTAATCTGCCTAATCTCGCCCTAACGTCGCAGCAGCAACCTCTCCCTATGCTTGAATCAGCAGAGTGACGTGCAGCGCTACGTGACCCAAGCTTATATAGAGGCTGGGTCACATGCTGCACTGGCCAATCACAGCCATGCCAATAGTAGGCAAGGCTGTGATGGCCTCTTCGGGCAAGTAGTATGACGCTTGTTGATTGGCTGCTTTGCAGCCTTTCAAAAAGCGCCAAGAAAGCGCCGAACACCGAACCCGAACCCGGACTTTTACGAAAATGTTCTGGTTCGGGTCCGTGTCACGGACACCCCAAAATTCGGTACGAACCCGAACTATACAGTTCGGGTTCGCTCATCCCTAGTCATGGGTCAAAGTTCTTCACAATGTAAAAGAATATGGCGGGCGCAAATTTCTCCATATGTTTGCATGTTCGGCGAATCGCGAACACGCAAAGTTCACCGCGAAACGACCGCCGGGCGAACCACAAGGCCATCTCTACTGCCACACACAACAGTCCATAAAAGGACTGTTGGTTTTGTAAAGTTTTAGCAATTTAGCACAGGTTGCGCCAAAAATACATATTGCTGCTGCCACACACAACAATAGTCCTTAAAAGGACTTTTGGGTCTCTGAAAAGTTTCTCTAATTAAAATATTACTATGTCACTCCCTACACTGTCTGTCCCTTCCTCAGCACAGCTCTACCTAAGGCCTCATGCACACGACAGTTGTTTTTATCGGCCTCCGTTCCGTTTTTTTGCGGATAGGATGGGGAGACATTCATTTCAATGGTTGGATAATTAAATAAATAAGATATCGCACTAGAAGAAATAGAAACCAAAAGGTGCTCCTGTAAATTGAGACCACTCACTCAATAGAAGGATTATGAGAAATATATAAGGTACAGGGCACTCAAGAGACCGTGACCATGTGGTTAACAAATATATAGTTTTATTTAGATTAAGTCAAATAAAATAAATGCAATAAAATACACAATAGATAAATGCTTCTATAATAATATCACTATATTCATGCTATTCAAAAGTCCGCTAACATATAGATTATCATCAAGGCGGACCTCAGTAATATGACCAGCAAAAAAATGGTATCAAAATAACTAAAAGTTCATCCAATATTATGTGCAGTCTTTAAAAATAGATACCTGAGTATAGTTGATATGGACCAAGAAATCAAATGTCCCGTATTTAGTAGCAGCGGCGTCCCGCCGAAAACAGGTGAATTACTTGCAAGTAAAATAAATTGTAATCGACCAAACCTTGACTTTTGACCACTCTCCGAAATGTGCCTCTGGTTTCTGCAGCACTTGTAAAATCAGGAGATTGCAGGCGGCTCTGTAAATCGCTATCCAAGCCTATAGACCTCCGCTTTTAAATCGAAATTGCGCAATGGTATAATGACGGAAAATTTCGTCGGTAAAGGTCCACTTCTGCTTCTGTATATTGGTCAGTCTCCGGTACTTCGGTCTTTCAGTACAAAATTTGGGGGGTGTCGCACCAGATGCGTTTCGGGGTCTAGCTATTTGCCCCTTCCTCAGTGGTATCGTACCTTATATATTATTCATTTCAATGGGTCAGCAACAAAATGCTGAAAGTTCATCCATTTGTGTTCCGCGTCCATTGTCCGTGTTTCCCTTCAGAAAAAAAAAATTGTGCATGTCCTACTTTTTTCACATTTGCAGACAAGGATAGGCATTTATTACAAGGGATCTGGGGAAATAAACAGATCCTCCAGCACCCAATGACGCGTTCTGGCCAGCCAATCACTGTAATGACAGAAACCAACAGGGCTACAGTGAGTGAGGGCAGTACTTACCTGCACGTTTATTGGCAGCCAAGAAATAGGCGGGGAGGAGACTCGAGCATTGCGCTCGAGCACATGCGGTATTCGACCGAACTGAATGCCGCCATGTGCTGAGCATCAAGACACTATTAAATATACCTTATTTGTATTATGTGTGATTATTTGTATTGATGACATGGGCTATAGGATTCTCTGACACTTTTTTAAAATAAACCTTGTGTTCCCAACTTTATGCTACGACAATGGACCATAATGGACTGAAACGCATAAACAGTGGTGCTTCCTAGTTATGGTCTGGCAGACTTTTCTACAAGGATTTAATAAATACCTACATGTTTTACATGCTGGACTTTCCCTTTCCTACTTTCTATTGTTTGAAAGGTTACTAGTGTAAGAAGGTACAAGGAATCTGGTTCCTGGCCTCGGTGGAGTAAGAGCCGGTTTTTATGTGTCAGCAGCAGTTGCTGTTTGACACCTTAATATTTTGTATGGTTGTATAGCTGATCCTGGACGCCTTTAATTGGGAGTAGTCAAAGTGCTGGGTGGGTGACTACTCCCCATGTTACAGGCCGGGTTTGACCAAGCCTAAAAAACAGCCAGCACTGCCAGGTGAGGAGGATTACCTCAGTCTGACAGTGGAGCTCAGGAGGTGTGTGTGCTGGGATCTGAGGCTTGTGCCGTGCTGGAAGGCTGAGACCCATCTGTAAGGGAAACAAGCCCCTAAAAGCCTGCTATGGACTGCTGGAGGCAGAGCTGCCAAAAAGGTGATTTTTTGCTATGTGGACATTCCATTTAGTGTGAACTAACACAAAAATTGCGGAATGCCTTTCATTGTCATCCGTGTGCTGTCCGTTCCGTGTGTCCGTTCCTTTTATTTTAGAACATGTCCTATACTTGGCCGCAAATTGTGGTCCGTGGCCCCATAGAAAGTCATTGGGTCCGTGAAAAACGCATAGCACACGGAAATGTATCCGTATGTCATCCGTTTTTTGTGGACCCCTGGACTGAAAACATTCTAGGAAACCCCATTTCAGTCACATTTCAGTTTTTTGCGGACTGTGAAAAACGGATGACACACGGAAGCACCATGTTCGTATTATACGGACTTACGGAACGGAAACGGAAAGATAACTGAAGACATACGGAACACACGAATCCGTGATTTGCAGACCGCAAAACCAACACGGTCGTGTGAATGCTCCCTAAGCTTGAGTCACGTAGCGCTGTACGTCACTCTGCTGTTACAAGTGTAGGGAGAGGATGCTGCTGGACTTGTGATTTCAGGGAGAGAATAGGAGAGAATCTAACTCAGCCATCTAACTAGAAATAGTTGTGTGGGTGCAGGACACTGAGGGCATTGACAAAAAAAATATAACTTTTATAATTCTGTTTATGCATGCTCAGTGCACCAGCACTGCATCTGAGCTTTTGGGACATTGCAAATCACAATTTTTTTTGGGCAGACTACAACATCTGTATTAGTCAGTGTGCAATTTAAGGTAGAAATACACCCATCATTTTCTGGGGTTTGAAAAACAGACTTTTTTAAAAAAAAACTGTATTTTCCAGATCTGCAAGTGTTAAATTCAAGTTTAATATATACAGCTTTCATATTCTGTTACCAAAAAAAGACTTTTTTGGCAATCTACAACATCTGGATTAGTCAGTGTGCAATTTAAGGTAGAAATACACCCATCATTTTCTGTAGTTTGAAAAACACACTTTTTTTTCCCAAAAAACAGTATTTTCCAGATCTGCAAGTGTTAAATTCAATTGTAATATATACATCTTTCATATTTCTGTTACCAAAAAAACAAAATTTTGGAAATCTACATCTTGATTAGTCAGTGTTCAATTTAAGCTAGAAATACACCCATTATTTTCTGGGGTTTAAAAAACACACTTTTTTGACAAAAAACACTATTTTCAGGCCTTGCAGGATCAGCACGTGTGAAATTACAGGCTTATATACTACTGTCAAATTCAGTTGTTAACCAAACACTCGTTTGGGCACAAAAAATTTAGTTGGCAGCCTTTGATACAGATGTCATTGTGAGATACACACTTAATACATTTGGGTTAGATTCAGAAATTTTAAATACCGCCATTTGGTGCACCAATATTGAATTCAGGCCTACAGTGGTTCAGACCGTGTGAGATACCCCCTCTACATACAGGGGTTTGAATCAGGCATTTGAAATACAGCCATTTAAAATACAGCCATTTTGGGCAAAGAAATATTTACTTCAGGCCTACAGTGGTTCAGGCCTTGTGAGATACTCCCTCTACATACAGGTGTTTGATTAAGGGATTTGAAATACAGCCATTTTGTGCAAAGATATATTTACTTCAGGCCTACAGTGGTTAAGACCGTGTGAGATACCCCCTCTACATACAGGGGTTTGAATCAGGCATTTGAAATACAGCCATTTAAAATACAGCCATTTTGGGCAAAGAAATATTTACTTCAGGCCAACAGTAGTTCAGACCGTGTGAGATATCCCCTCTACATACAGGGGTTTGAATTAACCATTTGAAATACAGCCATTTGAAATACAGGCATTTTGCACAAAGATATATTTACTTCAGGCCTACACTGGTTCAGGCCCTGTGAGATACCCCCTCTACATACAGGGGTTTGAATTAGGGATTTGAAATACAGCCATTTGAAATACAGCCATTTTGGGCAAAGATATATTTACTTCAGGCCTACACTGGTTCAGACCGTGTGAGATATTCCCTCTACATGCAGGGGTTTGAATCAGGGATTTGAAATACAGCCATTTGAAATACAGGCATTTTGTGCAAAGATATATTTACTTCAGTCCTACGCTGGTTCAGACCATATGAGATATCCCCTCTACATACAGGGGTTTGAATCAGGGATTTTAAATACAGCCATTTAAAATACATCCTTTTTGTGCAAAGATATATTTACTTCAGACCTACACTGGTTCAGACCGTGTGAGATACCCCCTACATACAGGGGTTTGAATCAGGCATTTTAAATACAGCCATTTGAAATACAGCCATTTTGGGCAAAGATATATTTACTTCAGGCCTACACTGGTTCAGACCGTGTGAGATATCCCCTCTACATACAGGAGTTTGAATCAGGGATTTGAAATACAGCCATTTGAAATACAGCCATTTTGTGCAAAGATATATTTAATTCAGGCCTACGCTGGTTCGGACCATATGAGATATCCCCTCTACATACAGGGGTTTGAATCAGGGCTTTGAAATACAGCCATTTTAAATACATCCTTTTTGTGCAAAGATATATTTACTTCAGGCCTACACTGGTTCAGACCGTGTGAGATACCCCCTCTACAAACAGGGGTTTGAATCAGGGATTTGAAATACAGCCATTTGAAATACAGCCATTTTGGGCAAAGAAATATTGAATTCAGGACTACAGTGGTTCAGACCGTGTGAGATACCTCCTCTACAAACAGGGGTTTGAATCAGGGATTTGAAATACAGCCATTTGAAATACAGCCATTTTGGGCAGATATATTTACTTCAGGCCTACACTGGTTCAGACCGTGTGAGATTCCCCCTCTACATACAGGGGTTTAAATGAGGGATTTGAAATACATCCATTTGAAATACAGCCATTTTGTGCAAAGATATATTTACTTCAGGCCTACAGTGGTTCAGACCGTGTGAAATACCCCCTCTACATACAGGGGTTTGAATCAGGCATTTGAAATACAGCCATTTAAAATACAGCCATTTTGGGCAAAGAAATATTGACTTCAGGACTACAGTGGTTCAGACCGTGTAAGATACCCCCTCTACATACAGGGGTTTGAATCAGGCATTTGAAATACAGCCATTTGAAATACAGCCATTTTGGGCAAAGATATATTTACTTCAGGCCTACATTGGTTCAGGCCCTGTGAGATATTCCCTTTACATACTGTCGTTCTATTCTACTATTAATTAAACACCCATTTAGGGCAAGATCCTAAATTCGAAAAATATGAGGAGAGCATCAAATAAGGGACGTGGCCAGGTCGTGGTGCTGCTGGTGGAGCTCCTGTTTCAGGGAGAGGACGTGGTCGATCTGTGCCAGCTACACGCACAAGTGAAACCCCTTCCTCTTGTGCGAGTAGGCGACAAAACCTGCAGCGGTATTTGGTCGGGCCTAATGCTGCTCTACGAATAGTGAGGCCTGAACAAGTACAGGCGATAGGGTTGCTGACAGTGGATCCAGTTCCTTCACATTGTCTCCCACCCAGTCTCCTGCTGAAAGACCACAGTTGACACCTGCAGCCGATGTCCATCAGTCTTTCACCTCACCCCATTGCAAATCAGCCGAACAGTCTGAGCCCCAAGTCATGCAGCAGTCTCTTCTGCTTTTTGATTACTCTGTTAGCAGGGTTTCCCAGGGCCATCCACCTAGTTCTGCCCCAGAAGTGGAAGAGATTGAGTGCACCGATGCTCAACCACTTATCTATCAAGATAAGAACATGGGAGGACATCGCAGCATGTCTCGGATGACGACGAAACACAGGTGCCAACTGCTGGGGCTTTCGAAAATGTGCAGACCGACAAGTAAGGCAGGGGTGAAGACTGGGTGGAAGATGATGTGGAGGACGATAAGGTCCTCGACCCCACATGGAATCAAGGTCATGCGAGTGACCTATGTAGTTCGGAGGAAGAGGCGGTGGTCGCACAGAGCCACCAGCACAGCAGAAGAGGGAGCAGGGTGCAAAAGCGGAGCGGCCGTCCTCTAGACAGTACGCCTCCTACTGCCCACCGCAGCAAGGGCCCGAGCACACCAAAGCCAGCTCCAAGGAGTTCCCTGGCGTGGCAGTTCTTCAGACAATGTGCTGACGACAAGACACGAGTGGTTTGCACGCTGTGCAATCAGAGCCTGAAGCGAGGCAAAAACGTTCTCAACCTGAGCACAACCTGCATGACCAGTCATTTAAGTGCAAAACACGAGCTGCAGTGGAGTAGACACCTCAAAAAACAAGAAAGGTCTCTGGCTCCTCCTGCTTCCTCTTCTGCTGCAGTCTCGGCCTCTTCATCCACCTCTGGAATGACAGTGCCACTTGGCACCCCGCAAACAAAGGATCTGCCAGCTACACCAACACCTGGGTCACCAAGCATCTCCACAATGTCCCACGGAAGCGTTCATCTCTCCATATCCCAAACACTGGAGAGGAAGAGGAAGTACCCCCCTACCCACCCGCGATCCCTAGCCCTGAATGCCAGCATTTCTAAATTACTTGCCTTTGAAATGCTGTCATTCCGTCTGGTGGAGACAGATAGTTTTAAAGGCCTTATGGCGGTGGCTGTCCCACAGTATGTCGTGCTCAGCCGCCACTACTTTTCAGGGTGAGCCATCCCTTCCCTTAACAGCCAAGTTGGGGACAAAATTAGGTGTGCACTGAGCAACACCATCTGTGGCAAGGTGCACCTGACTACGGATACGTGGACCAGTAAGCACGGTCAGGGCCGTTATATCTCCATAACAGCACACTGGATAAATGCAGTGGTGGCTGGGCCTGAGGCGGATAGCAGTTTGGCGCATGTCCTTCAACCACCGAGGTTTGCAGGGCGCTTCAGTTTGCCTACTGTTGCTTCCTCCTCCTACTCTGCCTCCTCATCCTCTACCAGCTCCTCATCCGGTCAGCGTAACACCTTCACCACCAACTTCAGCACAGCCAGGGGTAAACTACAGCAGGCAGTTTTACAACTTATCTGTTTGGGGGACAAATCCCACACCGCTCAGGAGCTGTGGACGGGCCTTGAACAACAGACCGATGAGTCGTTTGTGCCAGTCAGCCTCAAGCCCGGCCTGGTGGTGTGCGATAATGGGCGAAATATCGTAGCAGCTCTGGGACTAGCCGGTTTGACGCACATCCCTTGCCTGGCGCATGTGCTGAATTTGGTGGTGCAGAGATTCCTTAAAAATTACCCCGACATGTCAGAGCTGCTGCATAAAGTGCGGGCTGTCTGTGCGCGCTTTCGGCATTCTCACCCTGCTGCTGCTAGCCTGTCAGCGCTGCAGCGTAACTTCGGCCTTCCCACTCACTGCCTCATAGGCGACGTGCCCACAAGGTGGAACTCCACCTTGCACATGCTGGCCAGACTGTGCGAGCAGCAGGCGATAGTGTAGTTTCAGCTGCAGCACGCACGGGTGAGTCGCTCGGCGGAACAGCACCACTTCACCACCAATGACTGGGCCTCCATGCGAGACCTGTGTTCCTTTTTGCGCTGTTTCGAGTACTCCACCATTATGGCCAGTGCCGATAACGCCGTTCTCAGCGTTACTATCCCACTTCTATTCTTCCTTGAAAAAATGCTTGTAACGGTCGCGTACACACACACACAGGGGGGAGGGAAGTGACCAATGCGCTCCACCCTTACCCCTGGCCCTGCCTACTTGCCTCGCGAGTCCTAATGACAGGGGACAACTGGACGGCAATCCCTAACTTGGAGTAAGTGCAGGGATGACAGACAGACAAACAACAGGACGTGAACGGACCGAGTCAATACCAGGAAAGCTGCAAAGTACAAATGGAGCAAGCAGAGAATTGTCAGGAGAAGCCGGGGTCATAAATACCAGGAGAGCAGAGAAGTACAAGAGGAGTCCTAAGAGAGTAGTCAGGTGGGAGCCGAGGTCACAATACCAGGACGGATGCGCAGTACAGGAGGATCAGGCAAAAGGATGGTCAAGGAACAGGATCAGGTAAGTATTCAGCAGTCCAACAAATACCAGGAACCTAGAAATAAACAGGCAACCTGTAGCCAGCAGGCTGCCTGTATTTATAGTGGGGAGTGAGGGTCATGTGACGTGGCCAGCGTCACATGACCGACAGACCAACCAGTCGAGCACCGAGTGATCAGCTCGGCGCTCAAGGCAGACTTAGGAGCAAGGAGCCACCCAGCTAGTAAAGCCGCCCTGGGAATGAGGTCAAACACAGAACCTCATTCCAAAAGCTAAGCAACAGTTCTGCGGGCAATGGGGGACCGAGTGCACCTTCGGAACCCCGTGACAGTACCCCCCCTTTTACGAGGGGCCACCGGACCCAAGACTTCAGGCGATGGCTTTTCAGGGTGTTCTAAATAAAAGTTACGAACAAGTCTAGGAGCATGAACCTCCCTGGCAGGTACCCAAGATCTCTCTTCAGGTCCATACCCCTTCCAGTGAATCAGGTACTGCAAGGAATTACGCACCTTCCTGACATCCACTATTTTAGACACCACATACTCGACAGCATCATTAACAAGAACTGGCGGAGGCGAGGCTTTTGATGGTACTACCGGTTCAAAATATTTTTTAAGCAGAGATTTATGGAACACATTATGAATGTGGAATGACTCAGGCAGCTCCAACCTAAAAGATACCGGGTTAATCACTTCCGTGATCTTATATGGTCCAATAAAACGAGGAGCAAATTTTTTAGAAGTTACCTTGAGAGATAGATTCTTGGAGGACAACCATACTTTATCACCAACCTGAAAGTTTACCCCCCTTGAACGTCTCCTATCGGCCTTGAGTTTTTGAGAACATTGAGCCTTTTCTAGGTTCGATTGAACCCGGGCCCAAACTGTGCACAGTTCGGAGGAGAGTTTATCAGCTTCAGGGTTAGAGGAGGAGACGGACGACCCAGAATGAAAACGGGGATGAAAACCATGGTTACAAAAGAAAGGGGAGACCCCAGCAGAAGAATTGACACGGTTATTCAGAGCAAATTCAGCCAATGGAAGGAATTTGACCCATAATTGCTGGTCATCAGCAACATACAACCTCAGGAATTGTTCCACAGACTGATTAAGGCGTTCAGTCTGCCCATTACTCTCAGGATGGTAGGCGGAAGAAAAAGACAACAAAATTTTACATCTTTGACAGAAGGCTCTCCAGAATTTGGACACAAACTGCACACCCCTGTCCGAAACAATATTTTCCGGGATACCATGCAATCGAACAATTTCTTTCACAAAAATAGACGCCAGGGTTTTGGCATTCGGGAGTTTAGACAGGGGAATGAAATGGACCATCTTGCTAAACCTATCCACCACTACCCACACTACAGTCTTACCCTCCGCCAGCGGTAGGTCAGTTATAAAGTCCATCGAGATATGGGACCAGGGTCTACTGGGAATGGGTAGGGGTCGTAGGTTACCAGCAGGGCGAGTCCTAGGTGTCTTGGACCTGGCACAAACCTCACTGGCTGACACATAGGACTTGACATCCCTAGTTAGAGTGGGCCACCAATAAGATCTAGAAACCAGATCCTTAGTGCCCTCAATACCCGGATGTCCACAAAAGGCAGAATCGTGACACTCACCCAACAGCTGGAGACGAAATTGTACGGGAACAAACAACTTATCTGTTGGGGTGGATACCGGTGCCAGATGTTGTTCCGACCTAATGCGAGCCGAGATATCCTGGGTAAGAGCTGCTAAGAAGATTTTTGCTGGTAGGATGGATTCAGGTGGTACCTCAGTAGGTTGAAAAGCCTGGAAGCTCCGAGATAATGCGTCCGCCTTCACATTTTTACTTCCCGGCCTGAACGTGATGGAAAAATCAAAACGAGTAAAAAACAGAGCCCATCTGGCTTGACGGGGATTCAACCTCTTAGCAGACTCGAGAAGCATAAGGTTTTTATGGTCAGTGACAACAGTTACACAATGCCTTGCCCCCTCCAGAAAATGCTTCCACTCCTCAAATGCCCATTTAATGGCCAGCAGCTCCCTATTCCCTATGTCGTAGTTTCTCTCCGTGGGAGAGAATTTCCTGGAGAAGAAGGCACATGGTCTCAGATTAGTGTGGCTGGCAGGACCTTGTGAAAGGACTGCTCCTGCGCCGTCCTCGGACGCATCCACCTCCACAATAAAAGGTTTCTCCTGATCAGGCTGGATCAGAATGGGAGCGCTACTGAATGCCTTTTTTAATTTTTCAAATGAAGAAATGGCCTCAGTAGACCAATTCTCCAAATCCGCCCCTTTCTTAGTAAGGTCGTTCAATGGTTTAGCAATTACGGAAAAATTAATAATAAATTTACGATAGTAATTGGCGAAACCTAAGAACCGTTGTAAGGCCTTTAAGGATGAAGGTCTTACCCATTCCTTAATTGCTAGTACCTTACCAGGATCCATCTTGAAGGCGTGAGGAGTCAGAACATGCCCTAGAAACAGAATCTCCTGCACACCAAAGACACATTTCTCTTGTTTAGCGGATAGCTGATTCTCCCTCAACACCTCTAATACTTGTCTAACATGAGACACATGGGATTCGAAGTCAGGAGAGAATATCAAAATGTCGTCAAGATAGACAATAACAAATTTACCTAAGAATTCCCTAAGAATGTCATTCATGAAGTTTTGGAACACAGCTGGGGCATTGCTGAGTCCAAAAGGCATCACCTGATATTCAAAGTGTCCTACCGGAGTATTGAACGCCGTCTTCCATTCGTCTCCCTCCTTGATTCGGATTAGATTGTATGCCCCTTTCAGGTCAATTTTGGAAAACCAGGTTGCCCCCAGGACCTGGTTAAATAAATCCGGAATCAATGGGAGGGAGTATCTATTCTGGACAGTGATTTTATTTAATCTCCGGTAATCGATACATGGCCTAAGACCACCATCTTTTTTCTTAACGAAGAAAAACCCCGCCCCCATAGGAGAGACAGAAGGTCTAATATGCCCTTTACCAAGGCTCTCCTTAATATAATCTTCCATGGCCTTGCGTTCGGGCATAGAAAGATTATAAATTCGTCCTTTAGGAAACTTGGCCCCCTCTACTAGCTCTATGGTACAATCATAAGGTCTATGGGGGGGTAGAACCTCTGGGGTTGGTGATGAGAATACATCAGAATATTCTCTAACAACAGAGGGTAAAGTATCAGACTTTACTGAGACCCCAGCCTGTACCACGGACAGGCACGAGTCACACTTAGGCCCCCATCTCACCAACTCCTCATTGGACCAATCAATAGTGGGGTTATGTAGTCGGAGCCAAGGCAACCCTAGTACCACCTCAGCAGGTAGGTTCTCCAGGACTAGAAGCGAACATCTCTCTGAGTGGCACACACCCACGGTTAGAGAAATCTCCGAGGTACATAAGCTCACCGTACCACCAATAAGAGGAGTAGCATCAATAGCCATGACATGGATAGGAGTTGGTAAGGCAAACATAGGAATACCCAATCTAACAGCATACTCAGAGTCAATAAAGCTGGCCGCTGAGCCAGAATCAATAAAGGCCTTACCCGCCCATTTATCTACTCCCAGAGAAATCGTAATGGGTACCGAAAGCTTACATTTAGAAAATTCAGGGTGTACCTGGTCTTTAGGTTGCCTTGCCTTAGGAGACTTTACAGAGAGGACCTTCTTAGGACACTGGTTGATCCAATGGTCAGAATCTCCACAGTAAAAGCATTCTCCATGTCTGCGGCGAAGATTCCCTCGGGTCATGCCAACCTGCATGGGTTCCTCGGTGGAGACCTCAGCATTGTCTCTGGGATAGGCCTCTGGCTGGACCACCATCTGGGAAGAGAACTGTTGTTCCTGTCGTCTCTCTCTAACCCGTCGGTCAAGTCGGACAACAAGGGTCATCATCTCCTCTAAGGTCTCTGGAAGTTGATAACTGACTAGAAGATCCTTTAATTTATCAGACAGACCTGACCTGAACTGACTCTTCAGGGCTGGTTCGTTCCATCCTGAGGGGACACACCACCTTCTGAATTGGGTGCAATAATCCTCCGCTGGTAAATTGCCCTGAACCAGTGCCTTTAGAGCCGTCTCGGCTACTAGAGCCCTGTCTGGTTCATCATAGAGGGTACCTAGGGCCTGAAAGAACCCCTCCACAGAATATAAACAACTGGCGCCAGCAGGTAAAGAGAACGCCCAGTCCTGGGGATCACCCTGTAATCGGGAAATGATAATGCCCACGCGTTGACTCTCGGGGCCAGAGGACACGGGGCGCAAACGGAAGTAAAGTTTGCAACTCTACTTAAAAGAGAGAAACTTCTTCTGGTCTCCAGAAAAGGTTTCTGGGAGCTTAATCTGGGGCTCAAAATGCGGACTGGAGGCCTGAGGAGTGGAAGAGCCTTGCCCTAACTCAAAAGAGCTGAGTTTTTCCCCTAACTCCTGCACCATCTGCGTCAGATTAGAGACGTAGTCAGTCAGGGTCACCAGAGGATTCATAATACAGTGGTTATTGGGCCTGTTAATCTGTAACGGTCGCGTACACACACACACAGGGGGAAGGGAAGTGACCACTGCGCTCCACCCTTACCCCTGGCCCTGCCTACTTGCCTCGCGAGTCCTAATGACAGGGGACAACTGGACGGCAATCCCTAACTTGGAGTAAGTGCAGGGATGACAGACAAACAAACAACAGGACGTGAACGGACCGAGTCAATACCAGGAAAGCTGCAAAGTACAAATGGAGCAAGCAGAGAATTGTCAGGAGAAGCCGGGGTCATAAATACCAGGAGAGCAGAGAAGTACAAGAGGAGTCCTAAGAGAGTAGTCAGGTGGGAGCCGAGGTCACAATACCAGGACGGATGCGCAGTACAGGAGGATCAGGCAAAAGGATGGTCAAGGAACAGGATCAGGTAAGTATTCAGCAGTCCAACAAATACCAGGAACCTAGAAATTAACAGGCAACCTGTAGCCAGCAGGCTGCCTGTATTTATAGTGGGGAGTGAGGGTCATGTGACGTGGCCAGCGTCACATGACTGACAGACCAACCAGTCGAGCACCGAGTGATCAGCTCGGCGCTCAAGGCAGACTTAGGAGCAAGGAGCCACCCAGCTAGTAAAGCCGCCCTGGGAATGAGGTCAAACACAGAACCTCATTCCAAAAGCTAAGCAACAGTTCTGCGGGCAATGGGGGACCGAGTTTACCTTCGGAACCCCGTGACAATGCTCCTGGCGATGATGGAACAGGATGTGGCACAGGAGGAGGAAGAGGGATCATTTTGTAGGGTTTCCGGCCAGTCATTCCCAAGTGGCTCCGAGGGTGGGTTCCTGCACCCACAAACCCAAGGTACACAATCGTCCATCCAGGGCACAGTTCTGGAGGATGAGGAGGTGGAGGATGAGGAGGAGGAGATGCAGGAGGAGGAACCATGTTCACAGCAGGGTGGCACCCAGACCAGCTCATGGCCATCACTGGTGCGTGGATGGGGGGATACAGAGGACAAAGACGATACACCTCCCACAGAGGACAGCTTTTCGTTGCCTCTGGGCAGCCTGGCACACATGAGCGATTACATGCTGCATTGTCTCCGCAACGACCACCGAGTTGCCCACTTTCTAACTTGTGCTGATTACTGAGTGACCACGCTGATGGATCCCCGTTACAAGGACAACGTACCATCCTTAATTCCGTCACTGGAGCGTGATCGTAAGATGTACGAGTACAAGCGCACGCTGGTAGACCTGCTGCTGGTGGCATTCCCACCTGACAGCGGGGGCACAGTGAAAGCACAAGGAAGAGCCAGCACCTCAGAAGGCAGGGTTAGCATGGCCGAAATGTGGAAAAGCTTTGTCAGCACGCCACAACAACCAGCACCACCAGCTGATATGGAACGTCTTAGCAGGAGGCAGCATTTCACCAACATGGTGGAGCAGTATGTGTGCACACGCCTACACGCACTGAATGATGGGTCTGCCCCCTTCAACTTCTGGGTCTCCAAATTGGGCACATGGCATGAGCTTGCCCTTTACGCCTTGGAGGTGCTGGCCTGCCCTGCAGCCAGTGTATTATCTGAACGTGTGTTTAGCACGGCAGGGGGCGTCATCACAGACAAGCGCAGCCGCCTGTCCACAGCCAATGTGGACAAGCTCACGTTCATTAAAATGAACCAGGCATGGATCCCTCAGGACTTGTCCGTACCTTGTGCAGAATAGACATGTATACCGGCACTAAGCAGCCATTGTTATACTGCAGCGCAATTGCTCATGTTTGTATTTTGGATATTTCACACTCTTTTGGAGTGTACCTTAATTTTACTAAATTAAATTAAAACTAAAAACCTGTGTTGGCTATCTTGTCCTCCTCCACCGCCGCTTCCACCTACACCGCTACGTCCACCGCCTCCTCAAACTCTTACTCCATCCCTTTTTTTTTGTACGTGTTTTATTTTATATCATTTCACTACTTTATCATTAACATTTTCTGGTGAAATTCACCAATTTTTGGGTGTATAGTATCACTGCTATACCTAGTAGACCGGTAAAAAAAAAAAAATTGTCAGTTACATTTTATGGTGAAATTAACACATTTTTGGGTGCATAATACCACTGCTATACCTAGTAGACAGGTTAAACAAAAAATTATAATTGTCATTTACTTTTTCAGGTGAAATTAACCAATTTTTGGGTTTATAGTACCACTGCTATACCTAGTAGGCCGGTTAAAAAATAAATAAATTGTCATTTACATTTTCGGGTGAAATTCACCAATTTTGGTGTGTATAGTACCACTGCTATACCTAGTGGAACGATAAAAAAATATAAAAAAAATTGTCAGTTACATTTCCTGGCGAAATAAACACATTTTTGGGTGTATAGTACCACTCCTATACCTAGTAGACCGAAAAAAAAAAAATATGTCAGTTACATTTTTTGGTGAAATTCACGAATTTTTGGCTGTAATATACCCCTCCTCTACCTAGTTTTCAGCTTAAATAAATTTCTATATTTTTTCTGTTACATTCTTGGGTTGACATTATACAATTTTAGACGTGAATAAACACCTGCTATGCATAGGTGACAGGGAATAAAATTTAATAAATTATTCAGGAATTAATGCACACAAATGCTTAAACTTTGAAAAGTTGTCACACTTTTATGCTTTAATAATTTCTCCCATATTTCAACTCTAATTTTAAATTTGAAAAAATGTATCCTCCCTTGGATGTGGTCTCTCTTTCTCACGCTCCCTCTCTGGCCTGGATCCCTGATTCCCCACCACCCGTGATCACCATGGTAGGTGCATAAAAGAACATCGAAAGTTGATATAGCAGATATCAAATTGGATCGTGAACATCACGGGGACATGCGACATGGTGGGGCAGTAAGTGTGCACATACCTACACGAACTGACTGACAGGGGTCAGCGCCTGCTACTTCTGGGTGTCCAAATTGGGCACATGGCCTGAGCTTGCCCTTTACCCCTTGGAGGTGCTGGCCTGCCCTTCAGCCAGTGTATTGTCTGAACGTGTGTTTAGCATGACTGGAGGGGGTTATCACAGGTTATATTTCCCAATGTTTTGGGGTGTACCCTAATTTTACAAATAAAATTAAAAAACAAAAACCAGTGTAGGCTACCTCCTCCTCCACTGCCGCTTCCACCTACACCGCCACATCCACCGCCTCCTTAACCTCCTACTCCATATGGTCCTGGTCCTCCTAGATCAAGATTATTATTTTTTATTTTTACATATTTTATGTTATTTAAAGTCATTTCCCTATCCACATTTGTTTGCAGAGCACTTGTCATTCTCTTAACCACATTTTGATGCCATTTGCAGCCCTCTAGCCCTTTCCATGACATTTTTACAGCATTTTAGTGTTCAAAAGTTCGGGTCCCTATTGACTTCAATGGGGTTCGGGTTCGGGGTCAAGTTCGGGTCCCGAACTCAAACTTTTTTCCGAAGTTCGGCCGAACCCGTCGAACCCAAACATCCAGGTGTTCGCTCAACTCTGACTATAAACTGTTTTGGTGTACTGTACACCTGCCAAAAATCTATCATTGAGGTACTGTATTGCAATAAAGGGAATCAGATTTAAAACAAGTATGATAGAGATGCTTGAACATTCTAGTAAAATACATCTCTCAGGTCTGGTAGATATATAAAAAAAAAAAAAAAAAATTTTATGAATCCAAAGTAGAGATTATCTTTTTGTTTCTGAATGAAACTAATCAATATCTGACACTAAATTTCACAGGGTTCTTTAATAAGGGCTAGCATCAAGCTAAAGCCAGGTGCATAGCTATAATGGAAGTAGGGGAAGCGGCTGCTTTGGGGCCCAAACTCAGAAGAGGCCCACCCAGGAGGACTAAAATGTTTTATTGTCAGGGCCCCTCAACAGTATTATAAAATTACATGATATACACAGACACTGTAGGAAACGGACAGAGTGGCTGCCAAGCCTAGTCTGAGAGAATAATTTTGACTAGCCACAGGATTGGAGGATGCACAGAAGGAGGGGATGCAAAGAAGTTGCTGGGGGGGATGATGGCATTAAAAAATTTGCTGTGGGGCCCAGTCATTTCTAGTTACGCCACTGGCTAAAGCCTTACTTGGCTCTGAATTTGGGTGGATGTAGGGGCATTCCTTACATACTTGCAGACAAAAGGCATGGATTCCAAATCAGTTCATGATGCTTTTGCACTGACAAGAATTCCGATAGACTCACTCACTGGTTGGTCTTTGGGAAAATTCATTTAACATAACTTAAATAAGGAATAGGTAGGAACATGTAGCACTGCAGCAGCCCTTAAAATGCTCTTATTGAGAAGAAGGGAGTGGTAGGCAGGAGTATTCCAGAAAAAAACATAGGTATATATAAGGTTCTTTATTTTGTAGTTCACTAAGCTAAAATCAGGTAACATGCTATGCTTCACTTGCTTTTCAATAGGTAAACAAAACCTGGGGTTAACACAACCAGTCTGGGTGCAATCCACATGGGTGAAAAAGATGACCTGTAATCCACTTGGGTTGGTTCAGTAGGAAGAACTGTAATCGTCCCAACTCTGCACATAAATAGCTTTTTGCCCTCAAGGCAATACAGTAATAGTAATCTGCATGCTATGTGTTACTGTAGTCATAGTTCAGCCTGGCACAGTATGGTATTTGTAATTCACTCTGCTTGGCACAATACAATACTATTGTCTGGAATAATAGAGAAAATGGCAATGCCTACAGGATAAGACAGCGTCCGATAAATCAGTTACAGAATGAATCCACGACAGATGGGTTGCACTACTGTACAGTGCTATATCCCTGAGGCAAGTGCGGATGCTGGGCAATAGCCAAGGCTCTGGGTACCAGTATAACAGTATACTGTTTACACATATGTAAAAAATTATATTTTACTATGCAAGGCTTCTACAAGATCATTAATAAATATATTGAAGATAATAAGACCCAATACTGACCCAATACTGACCCCATTCTGAGTGTGTACCATTAATAACCACCCTCAGTTTTCTATCATTAAGCCAGTTACTTACCCACATACAGACGTTTTCTCCCAGTCCGAGTATTCTCATTTTATATACTAACCTTTTATGTGGTACAGTGTCAAATGCTTTGGAGAAGTCCAGATATACGACATCCATTGACTCACCCCAGTGAAGTCTAGAACTTACCTCCTCGTTGAAACTGATTAAATTAGTTTGACATGACAGATTTCTCATGAAGTAATGCTGAGATGGTGTTATACACTTATACTGTACTCAGAGATAGCATCTCTGAGATAGCCCACAATAGTTGTTAAACGTACCTGTCTCCAGGATCTGATTTTGCCCCCTTTTTGAATATTGTCACCACATTTGCTAAGCACCAATACTTGCATCCATAAAACCAGAGATAGCCATTAGAAATGAGTCCCAGTATAAGCTGCATAAATCTGAAGCTTTAATATAACACCATAAGGTCTAAATCTGCAATTACCACAGTGACTGGGATACTCAATAACTGATATCTGAACGCCACAAAGAATGAGTCAACTAAATTCTCATAAAATGTACTGTTTATTTAAATAATGCCAATAAAATCACATAACATTTTTAGCAATAAATATATGGTCAATATATACTCCCGTAGAGGAGCCAGCGACCACCTTTCTAACCATCTAATAGGTATGATGTGCCTTATCAAATTTACCATCACTTTCTGACATATACAGCAGTTATTTAGATCTGTAAACTCTTAGATCCATGCAGGGGCTGATCCTATAAGTGAGGATGTTTTTCTCAAGGTGTTACTTCAGCTTGCATTGATTCTACCTTTCATATATTATCTAGGACTGCTTGTAAACATTTATTAATTGTGAGTTAAGGTAGCGTTGTTTATTAGATATCTCTACGGGCACCTGGATCTGAAGACTTCTGTAATTGCATGTACTTAATAATTTTGCATAGCCACTGCGTTATTCAATAAAATGTATCTGTATAGTGCCACCTGCTGTTTGTTCTTTTTCTGATTTCTTTGTCCTGCTCGCTGAGATGGACACACATGCTCAGTTACATCCTTCAACTGCCTCCTGAGCTGTGATAGGGAGATATCTGCAGCAGAATAGACACACCCCTTGAGCTGGCAGCTTGCTGCTTTTCCAAGGCTGCTATTTCAAGTGCTGCTTGTCATAAGTGCATTGGAGATATTCAGGAGATACTCAGGAGGTAATCTGGAGGTGGATACAATCTAAACAAGTAAGATTTGTTTGTTTAAAATCTTTCCCCTCTTTACGATGGCAGATCTGGTTCTGTGCAGGAATTGTTGTGCTTTTATTTCAGGTTCCACTCTTCAAAGGTTTGGATACTGTCTGATCTGTAGACAGCTCTCCATAATGCAGCAGAAAATTACCTTTTTGAAATATGAGATTTTAAAATTAACCACTAAACAAACTCAGGCTGAGAACATTGCAATGCCACTGCCACAGAGGCCCCCTAGAAATGGAAGATGGGTTACTGCAGGTTCAGGTAGACTGAGAGTTGTGGATAGAAAGCATGTCCCACAGTCTGTGGCTCTCCATAATTCATTTGCAGCACTTTCAGAGTGCAACATGGAGGATGGCTCAAGCACAGTGGGTGAGAAACAATCATCTCCCACGCCTAAAGTATGTAAGACTGCAGCCAAAGACAAAAAGGAGAAGGTGAGGATTGATAGTAAGCAGCTGTTGGTGGGCGATTCCATCATAAGAGGTGTGAAGTTTGAGGAGAATGGTGTTGTGAGATGTCTCCCTGGTGCTACCGCTAGCAGGGATAGACGACGGATCCTAAATATTGTTAGGCAAGCAAAGCAGGAAAGGGAAGTGGATGTTATTCTCCATCTTGGGACAAACGATCTGGCTTGCAATGAGGTTTCAAAGGTGAAAGAAGCTTTTCATACACTTGGAAAGGATATACGGGAGGTTGCATCAACTGTTTCATTCTCTGCAGTTTTGCCTGTGCATAACCTTCAGCATGACAGGAAGATGTGCATTAAGGAATTCAATGTATGGCTTGGTGAATTGTGTCTGAACCAAGGGTTTGGCTTTGTGTCTCATGATAGCTCTTGTTGGAATGGAAAAGAACTGTACAAGAAAGATGGTTTGCATCTTTCTCTCAAGGGAACGAATGTCCTCGGTGAACAGTTCCAAGTATTTGCTAAGAAGCATTTAAACTAGGAAAGGGGGGCAAAAGAGTGATAATCCAGCAGTCCGACTGCCCCCCGGAACAATGCCAGAAGAGGCCAGTAGCACAAAGGTTAAGAAATGACAAGCTCAGAGTCTTGTCTACAAATGCTCTAGGGAATAAGATCAATGAGCTTGAGGCTATATTGGCATCTGAGAATATAGATGCAGTGGCTGTTACTGAGACGTGGTTCAAGGGGAGTAATGACTGAGATATATCAATACCAGGGTTCTCTCTATACAGGAAAAACAGAGAAGGCAAGAAGGGGGGAGGGGTGGCCCTGTATGTGAAAGATAGCATAAAATCTAATTTGATACAAGTTAGCGAGAACAATTTAGAGTCAGTTTGGGTTACCTTGCAGCTTGATAATCATAAGGTAACTCGTGTAGGTGGGATATATAGACCACCTAGCCAAGTCAAAGAATTAGATGATCTACTAGTTGAGGAAATAGCTAAAATGACATTGAAGGGGGAAGTTATCATTATGGGAGACTTCAATCTTCCAGATGTAAACTGGAAAACCAAAATAGCTAGTTCTGCCAAGAGTACAGATATTCTAAATTCCCTACTGGGATTATCTCTATAGCAAGTAGTGGAGGAGCCAACCCGGAAGGAGGCCATTTTAGATTTAGTATTCACAAATGGGAATTTGTTATCTGATATTACTGTAGGGGAAAGCTTGGGATCTAGTGATCACCAGTCAGTGTGGTTTACTATAAGTACAGTGAATGAGTCACACCACACAAAAACAAAAGTTTTAGATTTTAGAAAAACAGACTTTTCTAAAATTAGATTAGTGGTATACGAGTCCCTATCAGACTGGAACAGTTTAATTGGAGTCCAGGAGAAATGGGACTACTTAAAAGTGGCACTATTGAAGGCAACAGAAGATTGCATTAGGCAATGTGGTACTCAGCAGAAGTGGCCAAAATCATTAAACACAAAAAGATAGCATTTAGGAATTATAAAAAAAAAACAAAACGAGGATGACAGACAAATTTATAAGATTAGGCAGAGAGAGGCCAAACAAGTTATAAGAGCTTCTAAAGCACAGCAGAAGAGAAATTAGCTCAGTCAGGGAAAAAAGCCGATAAGGCATTCTTCAGATACATAAATGAAAAAAGGAAACTAAAACAAGGAATTACCAAATTAAAAACTAAAGAAGGAAGGTATATGGAAGAAGACAAAGAACTAGCTGACTGCCTCAATGAATACTTCTGTTCAGTTTTTACAAAGGAAAATGAAGGAGAAGTACCTCAGTTGGGAAAGAAGACTAATGAATCTTTTGACGCATGTGTCTTTACAGAGGAAGAGGTTCTAAGTCAACTGTCTAAAATTAATACAAATAAGTCACAGGTGCCTGATGGGATACACCCAAAGCTATTAAAAGAGCTCAGCGGTGAACTAGCAAAACCATTAACAGATTTATTTAACCAATCACTGGCAACAGGAGTCGTCCAGAAGATTGGAAATTAGCAAATGTTGTGCCCATTCATAAGAAAGGTAGTAGGGAGGAATCGGGCAACTATAGGCCAGTAAGCCTGACATCAATAGTGGGGAAATTAATGGAAACCATACTTAAGGATAGGATTGTGGACCATCTAAAATCCCATGGATTGAAAGATGAAAAACAGCATGGGTTTACTTCAGGGAGATCATGTCAAACGAATCTTATTGATTTTTTTGATTGGGTGACTAAAATAGATGGAGGAGGTGCAGTAGACATCGCTTATCTAGACTTTAGTAAGGCTTTTGATACTGTCCCACATAGAAGGCTTATCAATAAAGTGCAGTCATTGGGCTTGGACTCCCATATTGTTGAATGGATTAGGCAGTGGCTGAGGGACAGGCAACAGAGGGTTGTAGTCAATGGAGTATATTCAGACCAAGGTCTTGTTACCAGTGGGGTACCTCAGGGATCTGTTCTGGGACCCATAATGTTTAATATCTTTATCAGCGAAATTGCAGAAGGCCTCAATGGTAAGGTGTGTCTTTTTGCTGATGACACAAAGATTTGTAACATGGTTGATGTTCCTGGAGGAATACACCAAATGGAAAAGGACTTAGGAAAACTAGAGGAATTGTCAAAAATCTGGCAACTAAAATTTTATGTTGATAAGTGCAAGATAATGCACCTGGGACGTAAAAACCCAAGAGCAGAATATAAAATCAGTGATACAGTCCTAACCTCAGTATCTGAGGAAAGGGATTTAGGGATCATTATTTCAGAAGACTTAAAGGTAGGCAGAGAATGTCACAGAGCAGCAGGAAATGCTAGCAGAATGCTTGGGTGTATAGCAAGAGGAATTACCAGTAGAAAGAGGGAGGTGCTCATGCCGCTCTACAGAGCACTAGTGAGACCTCATTTGGAGTATTGTGCTCAGTACTGGAGACCATATCTCTAGAAGGATATTGATACTTTGGAGAGAGTTCAGAGAAGAGCTACTAAACTGGTACATGGATTGCAGGATAAAACTTACCAGGAAAGATTAAAGGACCTTAACATGTATAGCTTGGAAGAAAGACGAGACAAAGGGGATATGATAGAAACTTTTAAATACATAAAGGGAATCAACAAGGTAAAAGAGGAAAGAATATTTAAAAGAAGAAAAACTGCTACAAGAGGACATAGTTTTAAATTAGAGGGGCAAAGGTTTAAAAGTAATATCAGGAAGTATTACTTTACTGAGAGAGTAGTGGATGCATGGAATAGCCTTCCTGCAGAAGTGGCAGCTGCAAATACAGTGGAGGAGTTTAAGCATGCATGGGATAGGCATAAGGCCATCCTTCATATAAGATAGGGCCAGGGGCTATCCATAGTATTTAGTATATTGGGCAGACTAGATGGGCCAAATGGTTCTTATCTGCCGACACATTCTATGTTTCTATCTAGCAGGGACTGCGGTCTATTAATTATGCTGTTATAATAGTCAGAAGACAAGTAACACCATATTACATCTGCATATTTTTCAGTTAGTATAACTTTATAAATACTAGATGGCAGCGTAGGAATTCCTAATGTGAAGCTAGTAATATATATAGCCACGGAAATCTTGCTCCCCATATCTTTGTGTATGTGCAATTTGCAGAAAGGACTGTAAGGTGCCTGGGGCTGTTTGTGTGGGGACGATGATACAGTTAGGCCCAGGGGCAGGGTAGAAGGGACATTAGGCACCTAAGGGTGGGGAGAAGAAACAGTGAAACATCTAGTGCAGAGGGGAGCAAAAGGGGCAGTGAGCAGAAAACACAGTGAGGCACTTGGGGGAGGGGGTGGATGGGGCAGTGGAGCATTTAGGGCAGTGGGAGCATAATAGACAGTGACACACCTGGGGCAGGCGGGAGCAGGAGTGTCAGTAAGGTACTTGGGGCAGGGGGGAGCAGGAGGATCAATGAGGCACTTGGGGCAGGGGGAGATGCCGCAGTGTGTCACTTGAGGCAGGGGGTAGCAGGAGGATCAGTGAGGTACTTGGGGCAAAGGGATCAGAAAGGACAGTGAGGCCCTTGGGGCAGAGAAGGAGCAGGAGGGTCAGTGAGGTACTTTAGGAAGGGGGGAGCGGGAGGGACAGTGAGGAACCTGGGGCAAGGGGGGACATAGGGGTCAGTGAGGCATTTGGGGCAAGGGGGAGCAGAGGGGGCAGTGAGGCACTTGGGGGAAGGGGTAGCAGAGGGGTCAGTGAGGCTCCTGGGGCAGGGGGAGAAGATGGGGCAGTGAGGCATTTGGGGCAGGGGGGAGCAGGAGGGTCAGTGATGCACTTTGGGCAAGGAGAAGCAGAGGAGGAAGTGAAGCACTTTGGGCAGAGGGGAGCAGAAGGGGCAGTGAGGCACTTGGGCAGAGGGGGCAGTGAGGCACTTTGGGCAGGGGGGAGCAGAGAAAACACTATGAACCAGTATTAAAGCATTAAAATGCATTAAACGGTGCACAAATAGTTAAAACATTTCAGCAGATTTTTGGAAAGAAAAAAGGTGTAATTGCCAATGAATGCAGCAAGATATATGCTGCTGGAGATACTGGAAATATACCTATAAAACACTTATGAAAAACTTAAACTTAAAAACTTTACAATTAAGTTTTTGAAAAAAAAAAATGGAAAAAGATTACTGTCTCTTTAAATGATCTTTGTGCAGGCAGTGCACAACATGAACAGTTCCAGCAGTTATCCTCGCTGTAAGACACCCAGTTCTGGTACGTTAACTCTCCGTATGCTCTTCCTATTGATAAATCCTAGATTTCTTCATAGTAATTTAATCTACCTAAGTAAATATATCAATACATTGGGGGAGATTATTAATACTGGTGGTAAGGAAAACTGTCTTTTTTGCCCATAGCAACCAATCAGAAAGGCGCTCTGAAAAATGAAAGGTGGATTCTGATTGGTTGCTATGGGCAACTAAGCCAGTTTTTCTTTACACCAGTTTTGATAAATCTCCTCCATTGTCCCTACAATAAGATGGCTGGCTTGTCTCTATAACTGGTGTCTGCCAGAGTTCACAATGGCATTTGTCCTTCCCAGCTAGCACAGAGCATGATAGTCCAGCCAATATCCTTCCTAATTGTCTGTCCTCCTTGCTCTGTTTACCTTGCTAGTGTACTGAATTTTAAAAGTAAAATGGCAGGCTCCATTTTACACAATTTTTCCGAAACAAATCAGCCAAAATTTGGATTAGATTTTTGTGAAATTTCTGACGAATCTGATTTGATTAGATTACCTCTACTAAGTTTAGTATTTGATCTTTTTCCTTTGAAAAAAGAATACCACACTGAAAAATCTAAGCCCTAACAGTTTTTGTCATTTCTTAGCATTGCTTTATCCTCTTCTTTCCACGGATTACTTAAACATTTATTGTTTTATCCATGCTTCTTTCTATGAGGCTCGTTTTACAAATGTGAGTAAAACAAATGAATGTTTCTGCTGCTTTTATTCTATAGAAATATATTGTTCTTTTAGCTACAGTAAAACATCAATACCTTTTTTTTGTCACTTTTTTTTATTTTATGAGTTTCCCCCGGAGGAATGCAAGAGTGAAGTTTTGGAGAAAAGAAATGAAGGAAGTGTACAGTACATCTAGATGATTCTTAGTTTACAACTTTTTGAAATGTAATACATTTGGCTATGGATTGCCAACTACAGTATGCAGTGAACTGCAAAGTGATAAGAACACTGCACATATTAAAAAAACAGTGTCTTGTAAAAAAGCTCTGAAACAGAAGGTGTTAAGTTAATATAATATGAAATAAAGAAAGAAAAATATAGACATAATAAAAATTGTGAACATAATAGGCCTCAAGTACGAAATGATTGTAGTCAAGAGTTACAACTTGGGAGTCATGTTTACTGTAGTATAGAGTTCAGAAATCATATGTATCATTCAGTCCAGTATATTAGTTTAGATTTACAGTAGGTTTCAGTCAATTTAATTTAATGTATGAGTATACATTGGTTTATTAAAGTATAAAACATTCAGCTGCCATCATATAAAAATATCATTTTCTTACTGAAGTTACAAAGCTTTCATGTGAAGAAAAGACTTGGAGAAATCTAAAGTGACACATAGGGTTCAGTTTAGGACATTTCTGTTTTCTGGAAGCTAAAGGCATTGTAGTTCCCTTCAAGCAATGAATTGGTAGATGATGTTTTCTTAAAAAGTGTTGTTATGGCGGAGATTCATTATTAATTCAGTTTATTTCTATGTTCCTTTTATGTTCATATTATGAAGTATTTCCTCCTGTGACTTTTGAGCTCCTACTTCGCTACCAGTATTGACCATTGCCATGTGACTAGAAAATGCAGACAAAAAGTGACCGACTTGGTTCTCTAGTTTATTTTCAAAGGATTGCGGTGTATATACATAGGTAGCAGAAATAAAAACAGAAATAGGAATTTTAAAATAAATGAAAATCAATTGCTAATTAAGTTGTACCAAATTA
This sequence comes from Bufo bufo, assembly GCF_905171765.1. NCBI lineage: Eukaryota > Metazoa > Chordata > Amphibia > Anura > Bufonidae > Bufo > Bufo bufo. The sequence continues at coordinate 460,980,139 of NC_053389.1, read as the reverse complement.
AAAATAATTTGATTTTGTTGCAAACTTCCCATAGATATTCACATGCATGTGTAGCAAAATAGAAATACAAGATCCCTTACACAGTAGCTTATGATACTCATTGAAACAGTATAAATGTGTATTTTTTAATTGCAAAACAACACAAATTGTATCTGTCAGGAATAAATAGTGCAGAATCACCCTAAGTTAGAAGTACACAGTCTATATTTAGTAAAAAAAGGGGGTCAGTCAGCACATCCCATAGCACCGCAATATTGCAAATGCTATAGCAGCTAGTGTTGAGCGAACAGTTCGAGCATAGTTCGGGTCCGTACCGAATTTTGGGGTGTTCGTGACACAGACCCGAACCCGAACTTTTTCGTAAAAGTTCGGGTTCGGGTTCGTCGTTCGGCATGTATTTTGGCGCATTTTGAAAGGCTGCAAAGCAGCCAATCAAGATGCATCATACTACTTGCCCTAAGATGCCATCGCAGCCATGCCTACTATTGGCAAGGCTGTGATTGGCCAAGTGCAGCATGTGACTCAGCCTCTTTATAAGCTTGTGCGCACGTCGGGACGTGCTCACTCCCGATGTGAATAGAACAGGGATAGACGCAGCTGATGCTAGGGCGAGAATAGGCAGGGATAATTGAATAACTGGAAGCAAATTTCTCTCCTCCACCTGTGATTCATCTGAACAACTGCAGCTGAGCTGCTTTTTTGATAGGGATTGGCTATTTTTAGAGTGGCCAGAGTGATTTTTCCATCCACATGTACCTGGGCTGACCGCCGGCCGCCATTTTGCGACTTGTAGTGCTGCAGCAGAAGCTGCCACAGTGTGCATTCCAAAGCTCCAAACAAGTCAGACATCTACACCTGGGATTCAGACCAATAGCGATTTAGCAGCACAGTCCAAGGCTATTTTTTTTAAAGGTTGTGCAGACCATTTTGTGGCACATGTTACTGGGCTGATAGGCGGCGGCCATCTTGGGACTAGTGCTGCAGCACAATCTCTCCCAACGTCCATTAATCACTTGTAATAGTGGTCTGTGCCATAGAAATCCTACATCAGGGACTTGGGTGTGCTTGTGTCACCCCTACTAATACCAGTCCACCTGTAATCCATACAGTGAAATACCATAAAGTATTCCAGTGAGGGAATTTTTTTTTTATTTAAAAAAGGCCAAGTTAGTTTATCTGGCGTTCAATATACTAGATACAGTTAGGCCTGCGTTTCATACATCTGGAATTAGCAAACTAATGTGCTGGGGTTGGGAAAACATATATGTACCCATACTAGAATCTGTCAAAGAAAGCGGTACTCACATATAACAGTCATTCCATCTGTAATCCATACAGTCAAAAGACTGAAAGTATTCCAGTGAGGGAATTTTTTTTATTTAAAAAAGGCCAAGTTAGTTTATCTGGCGTTCAATATACTAGATACAGTTAGGCCTGCGTTTCATACATCTGGAATTAGCAAACTAATGTGCTGGGGTTGGGAAAACATATATGTACCCATACTAGAATCTGTCAAAGAAAGCGGTACTCACATATAACAGTCATTCCATCTGTAATCCATACAGTCAAAAGACTGAAAGTATTCCAGTGAGGGGATTTTTTTTATTTAAAAAAGGCCAAGTTAGTTTATCTGGCGTTCAATATACTAGATACAGTTAGGCCTGCGTTTCATACATCTGGAATTAGCAAACTAATGTGCTGGGGTTGGGAAAACATATATGTACCCATACTAGAATCTGTCAAAGAAAGCGGTACTCACATATAACAGTCATTCCATCTGTAATCCATACAGTCAAAAGACTGAAAGTATTCCAGTGAGGGAATTTTTTTTATTTAAAAAAGGCCAAGTTAGTTTATCTGGCGTTCAATATACTAGATACAGTTAGGCCTGCGTTTCATACATCTGGAATTAGCAAACTAATGTGCTGGGGTTGGGAAAACATATATGTACCCATACTAGAATCTGTCAAAGAAAGCGGTACTCACATATAACAGTCATTCCATCTGTAATCCATACAGTCAAAAGACTGAAAGTATTCCAGTGAGGGGATTTTTTTTATTTAAAAAAGGCCAAGTTAGTTTATCTGGCGTTCAATATACTAGATACAGTTAGGCCTGCGTTTCATACATCTGGAATTAGCAAACTAATGTGCTGGGGTTGGGAAAACATATATGTACCCATACTAGAATCTGTCAAAGAAAGCGGTACTCACATATAACAGTCATTCCATCTGTAATCCATACAGTCAAAAGACTGAAAGTATTCCAGTGAGGGAATTTTTTTTTTATTTAAAAAAGGCCAAGTTAGTTTATCTGGCGTTCAATATACTAGATACAGTTAGGCCTGCGTTTCATACATCTGGAATTAGCAAACTAATGTGCTGGGGTTGGGAAAACATATATGTACCCATACTAGAATCTGTCAAAGAAAGCGGTACTCACATATAACAGTCATTCCATCTGTAATCCATACAGTCAAAAGACTGAAAGTATTCCAGTGAGGGGATTTTGCTTATAAAAAATAATATATTTCATTGTGGTGCGAGTTGAATCGCAACAATGAAGAAAAATACTATTAAGGGACGAGGACGCGGTCGTGGTGGTGTCCGTGGAGCCTCTGTTGCTGGTAGAGGACGTGGCCGTTCGGCCCCAGGCGCACACAGTAGGGAACGAACTCCCTCAACTAGCCGGCAGAATGTACCGCAATATCTCGTGGGGCCCAATGCCGCTCTTAGGATGGTAAGGCCTGAGCAGGTACAGGCATTAATCGATTGGGTGGCCGACAGTGCTTCCAGCACGTTCACCACATGGTCTTCCACCCAGTCTTCTGCGGAAAGCGCACAGGTGGCACCTGAAAACCAAGCCCATCATTCTGTCACATCACCCCCAAGCATATCAGGGAAACGGTCTGAGCCACAAGTTATGCAGCAGTCTCTTCTTCTGTTTGAAGACTCTGCTTCCAGGGTTTCCCAGGGGCGTCCACCTAGCCCTTCCCCAGTGGAGGAAGACATACCATGCACTGACGCACAACCACTTATGTCTCCAGATGAAGAGGACATGGGAATACCACCACAGCAGAGTCACCGACTCTCTGATGATGACGAAACACAGGTGCCCACTGCCGCGTCTTTTTGCAGTGTGCAGACTGAACAGGAGGAGGTCAGGGAGGGAGACTGGGTGGAAGACGATGCAGAGGACGATGAGGTCTTAGACCCCACATGGACTGAAGGTCGTGGCGATGACTTTCACAGTTCAGAGGAAGAGGTAGTGGTGAGACCGAGACAACAGCGAAGCCAAAGAGGGAGCAGGGGGCCAAAGCAGACGAGCCGCCGCCCCCAGAGTTCGCCTGCTACTGGACATCGCCAACAGGGACCCAGCCCCACAAAGGCAGCTTCAAAGAGTTCCCTGGCATGGCACTTCTTTAAACAATGTCCTACCGACAAGACCCGAGTGACTTGCACGCTCTGCCATCAGAGCCTGAGGCGAGGCATTAACGTTCTGAACCTCAGCACAACCTGCATGACCAGGCATCTACATGCAAAGCATGAACTGCAGTGGGGTACACACCTTAAAAACCAGGCACTCGCTGAGGCTCCCCCTGCTCCCTCTACCGCTGCTGCCTCGGCTTCCGCCTCGAGAGGAATGTTGCCACCTGCCGAGCAGCAAACAGAGGATGTGCCACCGCCACCACCACCACCGCCACCGTCAACTAGCGTCTCCACTATATCACACAGCAGCGTTCAGCTCTCAATATCTCAAACCTTAGAGAGGAAGCGCAAATTCCCCCCGAGTCACCCTCGAGCCCTTGGCCTGAACGCCAGCATTTCTAAACTGCTGGCCTTTGAAATGCTGTCATTCCGGCTGGTGGACACAGGCAGCTTCAAACAGCTGATGGCCATGGCTGTCCCGCAGTATGTGGTTCCCAGCCGCCACTACTTCTCCAAGACAGCCGTGCCTTCCCTGCACATGCAAGTGTCCGATAAAATCAAGTGTGCACTGCGCAACGCCATTTGTGGCAAGGTCCACCTAACCACAGATACGTGGACCAGTAAGCACGGCCAGGGACGCTATATCTCACTAACTGCACACTGGATGAATGTAGTGGCGGCTGGGCCCCCGGCGGACAGTTCCTTGGCGCACGTCCTTCCGCCCCCTAGGATCGCAGGGCATCATTCTCTGCCTCCTGTAGCCTCCTCCTCCTACTCGGCTTCCTCCTCCACTGCTTCCACCAGCTCATCCGGTCAGCCACACACCTTCACCACCAACTTCAGCACAGCCCGGGGTAAACGTCAGCAGGCCATTCTGAAACTCATATGTTTGGGGGACAGGCCCCACAGCGCAAAGGAGTTGTGGCGGGGTATTGAACAACAGACCGACGAGTGGTTTCTGCCGGTGGGCCTCAAGCCAGGCCTGGTGGTATGCGATAATGGGCGAAATCTCGTGGCAGCTCTGGGACTAGCCGGTTTGACGCACATCCCTTGCCTGGCGCATGTGCTGAACTTGGTGGTGCAGAGGTTCATTCACCACTACCCCAACATGTCAGAGCTGCTGCATAAAGTGCGGGCTGTCTGTGCGCGCTTCCGCCGTTCACATCCTGCCGCTGCTCGCCTGTCTGCGCTACAGCGGAACTTCGGCCTTCCCGCTCACCGCCTCATATGCGACGTGCCCACCCGGTGGAACTCCACCTTGCACATGCTGGAGAGACTGTGCGAGCAGCAGCAGGCCATAGTGGAGTTTCAGCTGCAGCACGCTCGCGTCAGTCGTACTGCCGAACAGCACCACTTCACCACCAATGATTGGGCCTCCATGCGAGACCTGTGTGCCCTGCTGCGCTGTTTCGAGTACTCCACCAACATGGCCAGTGGCGATGACACTGTTATCAGCGTTACAATACCACTTCTATGTCTCCTTGAGAAAACACTTAGGGCAATGATGTTAGAGGAGGTGGCCCAGGTGGAGGAGGAGGAGGAGGATGAGGGCTCGTTTCTAACACTTTCGGGCCAGTCTGTTCGAAGTGGCTCAGAGGGAGGTTTGTTTAAGCAGCAGAGGACAGGTTCACAAGTCGCCAGCCAAGGCACTGTACTGGAGGACGAGGAGGATGAGGAGGAGGAGGTGGAGGGGGACGAGGATGACGCAAGTTCACAGCGGGGTGGCAGCCCAGGCCCATCACTGGTGCGTGGCTGGGGGGATACGGTGGACGATGACGATACGCCTTCCACAGAGGACAGCTTGTCCTTACCCATGGGTAGCCTGGCCCACATGAGCGAATATATGCTCCAATGCCTGCGCAACGACAGCAGAGTTGCCCACGTTTTAACGTGTGCAGACTACTGGGTGGCCACCCTGCTGGATCCCCGGTATAAAGACAATGTGCCCACTTTAATTCCTGAACTGGAGCGCGACCGTAAGATGCGCGAGTACAAGCGCACGCTGATAGAGGCGCTCTTGAGAGCATTCCCACATGTCACAGGGGAACAGGTGGAAGGTGAAGGCAGAGGAGTGGCAAGAGGTCGCCAACGCAGCTGTGTCACGGCCAGCTCATCTGAGGGCAGGGTTAGCATGGCAGAAATGTGGAAAAGTTTTGTCTCCACGCCACAGCTATCTGCACCGACACCTGATACGGAACGTGTTAGCAGGAGGCAGCATTTCACTAACATGGTTGAACAGTATGTCTGCACACCCCTCCACATCCTGACGGATGGTTCGGCCCCATTCAACTACTGGGTTTCGAAATTGTCCACGTGGCCAGAGTTAGCATGTTATGCCTTGGAGGTGCTTTCCTGCCCGGCGGCCAGCGTTTTATCTGAACGCGTATTCAGCACGGCAGGGGGCGTCATTACTGACAAGCGCAGCCGCCTGTCCACAGCCAACGTGGACAAGCTGACCTTCATAAAGATGAACCAGGCATGGATCCCACAGGACCTGTCCCTCCCTTGTGCAGAGTAGTCCTTATTAACTGCCTAAAACATGTCTTGTTGTGCTACGGGCCACTTCTTTATTTGATACAAATTTTATGAAACCCACAGTTGAATGAAACTCTTCTCTGTCTGGGCGCCGGGGCCTTACCAGATGAAAGTGGCCGGTTAAACTAACGGGTGACATGAAGCCATAACCTCTGCCATGCTACCTCTGTCTTCTGTCTGGGTGCTGAGGCCTAAGTCAAATAAAGCGGTCTTCTGCTGTGCTGGGGGATATGAAGCTAATCTCTGACCTCTCTCCTCTGTCTGGGTCCAAAGGCCTAAATCACTGAAAGAGGCCTTCTCCTGTGGTGTGTGATATGATGCCAGAATATGTGCTGTGGGGCCTCTCTCCTCTTCCTGGGTGCAGGGGTCAAATAAACTAAATTGTGGCCTACTCCTGTGGTGGTTGATATGATGCCTGATTCTCTGATGTGGAACCTCTCTCCTCTGTTTGGGTGAAGGGGTCAAAGTAACTAAATGGTGGCTTCTCCTGTGGTGGCTGATATGATGCCAGAATATGTGCTGTGGTGCCTCTCTCCTCTTCCTGGGTGCGGGGGTCAAAGTAACTCAATGGTGGCTTCTCCTGTGGTGGCTGATATGATGCCAGAATATGTGCTGTGGTGCCTCTCTCCTCTTCCTGGGTGCGGGGGTCAAAGTAACTCAATGGTGGCTTCTCCTGTGGTGGCTGATATGATGCCAGAATATGTGCTGTGGTGCCTCTCTCCTCTTCCTGGGTGCAGGGGTCAAAGTAACTAAATGGTGGCTTCTCCTGTGGTGGTTGATATGATGCCTGATTCTCTGCTGTGAAACCTCTCTCCTCCATCTGGGTGTAGGGGTCAAAGTCTTTCAAAGTCGCCTTCTCCTGTGCTGATTGATATAAAGCTGATGGTTGTGCCATCTGACATGGTTGCCAGGGTCTGATTCAATGGGGGCCTACTCCTGTGGTGGGTGATCTAAATGCCTGATTCTCTGCTGTGAAACCTCTCTCCTCCGTCTGGGTGTAGGGGTCAAAGTCTTTCAAAGTCGCCTTCTCCTGTGCTGATTGATATGAAGCTGATGGTTGTGCCATCTGACATGGTTGCCGGGGTCCCATTAAATTGGGGCCTACTCCTGTGGTGGGTGATCTAAATGCCTGATTCTCTGCTTTGAAACCTCTCTCCTCCGTCCGGGTGTAGGGGTCAAAGTCTGTCAAAGTCGCCTTCTCCTGTGCTGATTGATATAAAGCTTATGCTTGTGCCATCTGACATGGTTGCCGGGGTCTGATTCAATGGTGGCCTACTCCTGTGGTGGGTGATCTAAATGCCTGATTCTCTGCTGTGTAACCTCTCTCCTCCGTCTGGGTGTAGGGGTCAAAGTAACTAAATGGTGGCCTACTCCTGTGGTGGGTGATATGATGCCTGGTTCTCTGCTGTGGGACCTCTCTCCTTTGTCTGGGTGCTGTGGTCAAAATAATAGTAAGTGACCTTCTCCATTGGTGGGTGACTTGAAGCCTGATTCTGTGCTATGGGACCTCACTCCAATTAATATTGTTTAATTTTTATTTATTTTATGTTAACTCATCATTTCCCTATCTACATTTGTTTGCAGGGGATTTAACTACATTTTGCTGCCTTTTGCAGCCCTCTAGCCCTTTCCGGGTGTGTTTTACAGCCTTTTTAGTGCCCAAAAGTTCGGGTCCCCATTGACTTCTATGGGGTTCGGGTTCGGGATGAAGTTCGGGTCGAGTTCGGATCCCGAACCCGAACATTTTTCGAAAGTTCGGCCGAACTCGTCGAACCCGAACATCCAGGTGTTCGCTCAACTCTAATAGCAGCCAGTTAGAGATATTTGGCAAATCATTTTGTACAAAATTATCTGAGCCCGTCTGCCGAACGTCAAGGCAATCTCTAGTTAGACGGGTTCCTAACACTATATACCTGTTATGTGCCATGGCGGCTAACATACAATTCAGAAGGTGTAGGTTCCACTCACATGCTGGGCTCACCTGAATTTCTGTCATTTTCGGTGCCAAAATGGCCTCCATTGAATCCAGGGAAGACATAAACCAGCATGCACGCTGGGCCCACTCCACACCACCCCCGGCGCCACATGGTCACCAAGGACTGCAATGAGAGTCCACACACTATCTCTCTCCTGGTGCCATATGGTTTCAGTGAGTGAGGGGGAGTGGGCCAAGCTATATACTAACACTAATTAAAATCCACCTGTGAGACAAACGAGCTGGTCAGGAGTGCACGACTGGAGAGGCAGCCACGCCTCCAGGCAAACTGTGAAGTAAAAAAAGGGGGTCAGTCAGCACATCCCATAGCACCGCAATATTGCAAATGCTATAGCAGCCAGTTAGAGATATTTGGCAAATCATTTTGTACAAAATTATCTGAGCCCGTCTGCCGAACGTCAAGGCAATCTCTAGTTAGACGGGTTCCTAACACTATATACCTGTTATGTGCCATGGCGGCTAACATACAATTCAGAAGGTGTAGGTTCCACTCACATGCTGGGCTCACCTGAATTTCTGTCATTTTCGGTGCCAAAATGGCCTCCATTGAATCCAGGGAAGACATAAACCAGCATGCACGCTGGGCCCACTCCACACCACCTCCGGCGCCACATGGTCACCAAGGACTGCAATGAGAGTCCACACACTATCTCTCTCCTGGTGCCATATGGTTTCAGTGAGTGAGGGGGAGTGGGCCAAGCTATATACTAACACTAATTAAAATCCACCTGTGAGACAAACGAGCTGGTCAGGAGTGCACGACTGGAGAGGCAGCCACGCCTCCAGGCAAACTGTGAAGTAAAAAAAGGGGGTCAGTCAGCACATCCCATAGCACCGCAATATTGCAAATGCTATAGCAGCCAGTTAGAGATATTTGGCAAATCATTTTGTACAAAATTATCTGAGCCCGTCTGCCGAACGTCAAGGCAATCTCTAGTTAGACGGGTTCCTAACACTATATACCTGTTATGTGCCATGGCGGCTGCGGTGCTATGGGATGTGCTGACTGACCCCCTTTTTTTACTTCACAGTTTGCTGGAGGCGTGGCTGCCTCCTTAGTCGTGCACTCCTGACCAGCTCGTTTGTCTCACAGGTTGATTTTAATCAGTGTTAGTATATAGCTTGGCCCACTCCTCCTCACTCACTGAAACCATATGGCACCAGGAGAGAGATAGTGTGTGGACTCTCATTGCAGTCCTTGGTGACCATGTGGCGCCGGGGGTGGTGTGGAGTGGGCCCAGCGTGCATGCTGGTTTATGTCTTCCCTGGATTCAATGGAGGCCATTTTGGCACCGAAAATGACAGAAATTCAGGTGAGCCCAGCATGTGAGTGGAACCTACACCTTCTGAATTGTATGTTAGCCGCCATGGCACACAACAGGTATATAGTGTTAGGAACCCGTCTAACTAGAGATTGCCTTGACGTTCGGCAGACGGGCTCAGATAATTTTGTACAAAATGATTTGCCAAATATCTCTAACTGGCTGCTATAGCATTTGCAATATTGCGGTGCTATGGGATGTGCTGACTGACCCCCTTTTTTTACTTCACAGTTTGCTGGAGGCGTGGCTGCCTCCTTAGTCGTGCACTCCTGACCAGCTCGTTTGTCTCACAGGTTGATTTTAATCAGTGTTAGTATATAGCTTGGCCCACTCCTCCTCACTCACTGAAACCATATGGCACCAGGAGAGAGATAGTGTGTGGACTCTCATTGCAGTCCTTGGTGACCATGTGGCGCCGGGGGTGGTGTGGAGTGGGCCCAGCGTGCATGCTGGTTTATGTCTTCCCTGGATTCAATGGAGGCCATTTTGGCACCGAAAATGACAGAAATTCAGGTGAGCCCAGCATGTGAGTGGAACCTACACCTTCTGAATTGTATGTTAGCCGCCATGGCACACAACAGGTATATAGTGTTAGGAACCCGTCTAACTAGAGATTGCCTTGACGTTCGGCAGACGGGCTCAGATAATTTTGTACAAAATGATTTGCCAAATATCTCTAACTGGCTGCTATAGCATTTGCAATATTGCGGTGCTATGGGATGTGCTGACTGACCCCCTTTTTTTACTTCACAGTTTGCTGGAGGCGTGGCTGCCTCCTTAGTCGTGCACTCCTGACCAGCTCGTTTGTCTCACAGGTTGATTTTAATCAGTGTTAGTATATAGCTTGGCCCACTCCTCCTCACTCACTGAAACCATATGGCACCAGGAGAGAGATAGTGTGTGGACTCTCATTGCAGTCCTTGGTGACCATGTGGCGCCGGGGGTGGTGTGGAGTGGGCCCAGCGTGCATGCTGGTTTATGTCTTCCCTGGATTCAATGGAGGCCATTTTGGCACCGAAAATGACAGAAATTCAGGTGAGCCCAGCATGTGAGTGGAACCTACACCTTCTGAATTGTATGTTAGCCGCCATGGCACACAACAGGTATATAGTGTTAGGAACCCGTCTAACTAGAGATTGCCTTGACGTTCGGCAGACGGGCTCAGATAATTTTGTACAAAATGATTTGCCAAATATCTCTAACTGGCTGCTATAGCATTTGCAATATTGCGGTGCTATGGGATGTGCTGACTGACCCCCTTTTTTTACTTCATAGTCTATATTTAGGCCTCATGCACACTACTGTGTTGTAGCTAAATTTCAAACTGATAAGCAGCATGGAACCTACACAGGTGTAGGGCATTTATTTGACCTTCAGTGCTTTTGATTCATGCATGACATGTTCCATCAGATGTTGTATCTATGAAGCATCTATCCCCTCGAATCATTACTTATAGGCAAGAATAACTTACATATGGCACCTGATAAATAATAACATAACGTGCAGGAGGATTTAAAGTGCACCCACTTTGAAAAATTGAAAGCTGTTGTGAATATAATACATATATCTACTAGAAATGTAATGATAGAATATATTCCAATGCACCTTGCATCTTATGATGTTCAAATCATTTACTGCTTAAGTTAATTAAGGTAATTTGGTTGAACTTGATGATCTTCATTGCCCCAAGTGCCAGCTATGATGGGGGTGCCAGACTGTGGAAGGGCGATAGTTCACTGCAAAACTGATAATACAGAGGGGGCCATTATATCTACTAATATTACAGAGGGGTCCATTATATATGCTAATAATACAGAAGGGGGCATTATATCTACTAATACAGTGGGAGCTATTATAAATACAGAGGGGGCCATTATATATATATAGAAATGTCCCGAACTATTCGTCGGCGAACAGTTCCCGGTGAACATAGCTTATTCACATTCGCCGCGGCCGGCGAACATATGCGATGTTCGGTCCGCCCCCTATTCGTCATCATTGTGTAAACTTTGACCCTGTACCTCACAGTCAGCAGACACATTCCAGCCAATCAGCAGCATACCCTCCCTCCCAGACCCTCCCACTTCCTGGACAGCATCCATTTTAGATTCATTCGGAAGCTGCAGTCTTAGTGAGAGGAGGGACAGTGCAGCTGCTGCTGATTTAATAGGGAAATCGATAGCTAGGCTAGTGTATTCAGTGTCCACTCCAGTCCTGATAGACTCATCTTATCTCTGCTGTAAGAACAGCACCCCAAAAAGCCCTAGAACATCAGTCTGCTTTTTTTTTTTCTCTGCAATCTAGTTGCAGTTGCCTGCCAGCGTGTGTGTCAGGCTCACAGCGTATACTGTGCCCACTTGCCCAGTGCCACCACTCATATCTGGTGTCACAGTAGCTTGCATAAAAAAAAACTAAAAACTTTTTGGATTGTGATATAATAGCAGTCAGTTGCCTGCAAGCGTGTGTGTTTCAGGCCCTGCCAGTGCACAGTGTCACACCAGTGCAACTCATATCTGGTGTCACAGTAGATAACATTTAGAAAAAATAAATAAATTTTTGACTGTGATAGAATAGCAGTCAGTTGCCTGAAAGCGTGTGTTTCAGGACCTGCCAGTGCACAGTGTCACACCAGTGCAACATATAGCTGGTGTCAGAGTAGATAACATTTGGAAAAAAAAAAAAACATTTTCTGACTGTGATAAAATAGCAGTCAGTTGCCTGCAAGCGTGTGTGTTTCAGGCCCTGCCAGTGCACAGTGTCACACCAGTGCAACTCATATCTGGTGTCACAGTAGATAACATTTAAAAAAAATAATAATAATTTTTGACTGTGATAATATAGCAGTCAGTTGCCTGCAAGCGTGTGTGTTTCAGGCCCTGCCAGTGCACAGTGTCACACCAGTGCAACTCATATCTGGTGTCACAGTAGATAACATTTAGAAAAAATAAATAAATTTTTGACTGTGATAGAATAGCAGTCAGTCGCCTGAAAGCGTGTGTGTTTCAGGCCCTGCCAGTGCACAGTGTCACACCAGTGCAGCTCATATCTGGTGTCACAGTAGATAACATTAAAAAAAAACCTCAATTTTGACTGTGATAGAATTGCAGTCAGTTGCCTGCAAGCGTGTGTCAGGCCTACAGCGTCTACTCTGCCAACTTCTGCCAGTGCACAGTGCCACTCATATCTGTTGTCACAGTAGCTTGCACGCATAGTACAACTAAACTAATCTAAAAAAATGACAGGCAGAGGCAGGCCACCCCGCAGGGGCCGTCGTGGTGCTGTGATTCCCTTTGGCCCTAGAATAATGCCCAGTGTTCAGAGGCCACATACCCTGAACTCGAAAAGTTCTGAGGACATAGTTGACTGGCTAACACAGGACACCCAATCTTCTACAGCTTCCGCTCGGAACCTTGACGCACCATCCTCCTCCAGCTCAGCTTTGGGCACCTCTTAAGTTACCCCTTGCCCGCCTGCCGCCACCACCAATACGAGCAGCACAGCTGCTTCACTTATTCTGTCAGAGGAGGTATTTACACATCAGTTGGAAGAAATGAGTAATGATGTTGTACCCGCTGCTGCTTCCTTTGCTTAGTTGTCAGATACAAGTGAAGCGGTTGATGATGACGATGTGTCCGTGGATGTCACGTGGGTGCCCGCTCGAAGAGAAGAAGAACAGGGGGAAAGTTCAGATGGGGAGACAGAGAGGAGGAGGAGACGAGTTGGAAGCAGGGGGAGGTCATTGCAAGGAGCTAGTGGCACAGTCAGACAGCATGCATCGCCACCCGGGGTCAGCCAGACAGCACGCCAATCAACGCATGCTGTTGCCACCACCAGAATGCCGTCATTGCAGAGCTCAGAAGTGTGGCATTTTTTTTGTGTGTCTGCCTCTGACAACAGGGATGCCATTTGCAACCTGTGCCAAAAGAAACTGAGTCGTGGGAAGTCCAAAACCCACCTAGGTACAACTGCTTTGCGAAGGCACATGATCTCACATCACAAACGCCTATGGGATCAACACATAAGTAAAAGCAGCACACAAGCTCAAAGCCGCCATCCTCCTCCTGGTCCAGCATCTTCAGCTACGTCAATCACTGTTGTCCTCCTTGCCCCCTCTCAACCATCCGCCACTTCGTCTCTCGCCTTGAGCAGTTCCTGCTCATCTGCCCACAGTCAGGTGTCTGTCAAGGACATGTTTTAGCGTAAGAAGCCAATGTCACAAAGTCACCCCCTTGCCCGGCGTCGGACAGCTGGCTTGTCGGAACTCTTAGCCCGCCAGCTTTTACCATACAAGCTGGTGGAGTCTGAGGCCTTCAAAAAATTTGTAGCTATTGGGACACCGCAGTGGAAGGTACCTGGCCGAAATTTCTTTGCACAAAAGGCAATCCCCAACCTGTACTCGATTGTGCAAAAGGAAGTCATGGCATGTCTGGCACACAGTGTTGGGGCAAGGGTCCATCTGACCACTGATACCTGGTCTGCAAAGCACGGTCAGGGCAGGTATATCACCTACACTGCGCATTGGGTAAACCTGCTGACGGCTGCCAAGCATGTAATGCATGGCTCTGCAGAGGAGTTGGTGACACCACCACGACTTGCAGGCAGGCCTGCTGCCACCTCCTCCACTCCTCCTACTCCATCCTCTTCGATAACCTCCTTGGCTGAGTCCTCTTCTGCTGATGCGTCTTGCTCCACATCAACTGCACCCTCCCCAGCTCCCCAGGGGCTATTCCACATCCCGGATACAACAGTGTCACGCCGTCTTGGGGTTGACTTGCCTGAAAGCAGAGAGTCACACCGGACCAGCACTCCTGTCCACCCTGAAAGCACAGGTGGATCAGTGGCTGACTCCACACCAACTGGAGATCGGCAAAGTGTTGTGTGACAACGGAAGCAATTTGTTGGCAGCATTGAATTTGGGCAAGTTGACACATGTGCCGTGCATGGCACATGTGTTGAATCTGATTGTACAACGCTTTTTGCATAAGTACCCAGGCTTACAGGACGTCCTCAAGCAGGCCAGGAAGGTGTGTGGCCATTTCAGGCGTTCCTACACGGCCATGGCACACTTTTCAGATATCCAGCGGCAAAACAACATGCCAGTGAGGCGCTTGATTTGCGACAGCCCGACACGATGGAATTCAACACTCCTAATGTTCGACCACCTGCTCCAACAAAAAAAAGCCGTCAACGAGTATTTGTATGACCGGGGTGCTAGGACAGCCTCGTTACTGGACGCTCATGCGCAATGCCTGTAGGCTCATGCGTCCTTTTGTTGAGGTGACAAACCTAGTCAGTCGCACTGAAGGCACCATCAGTGACATCATCCCATTTGTTTTCTTCCTGGAGCGTGCCCTGCGAAGAGTGCTGGATCAGGCCGTAGATGAGCGTGAAGAGGAAGAGGAAGAGTTGTGGTCACCATCACCACCAGAAACAGCCTTATCAGCATCGCTTGCTGGACCTGCAGCAATGCTGGAAGAGGAGTCTGAGGAAGAGGAGTCAGAGGAGGAATGTGGCTTTGAGGAGGAGGAGGAAGAAGACCAACCACAGCAGGCATCCCAGGGTGCTCGTTGTCACCTATCTGGTACCCGTGGTGTTGTACGTGGCTGGGGGGAAGAACATACCTTCAGTTAAATCAGTGAGGACGAGGAACGGGACATGAGTAGCTCGGCATCCAACCTTATGCAAATTGGGTCTTTCATGCTGTCGTGCCTGTTGAGGGACCCTCGTATAAAAAGGCTGAAGGAGAACGACCTGTACTGGGTGGCCACGCTACTAGACCCCCGGTATAAGCAGAAAGTGCCTGAAATGTTACCGAATTACCGCAAGTCGGAAAGGGTGCAGCAGTTACAAAATAAATTAAAAAGTATGCTTTACACAGTGTATAAGGGTATGTCACAGCACAACGGGAATCTAACAGGGTAAGAGGTGAAAGTAATCCTCCTCCTACCACGACCACGCCAGCAAGGACAGGACGATTTACAGACGTGTTGTTGATGGAGGACATGCGCAGCTTTTTAAGTCCTATACATCGCTACAGCCCTTCGGGGTCCACCCTCAGAGAACGACTCAACCGACAGGTAGCAGGCTACCTCGTCTTAACTGCAGATATCGACACTCTGAGGAGCGATGAATCCCTTGACTACTGGGTGTGCAGGCTTGACCTGTGGCCTGAGCTATCCCAATTTGCGATAGAACTTCTGGCCTGCCCCGCTTCAAGTGTCATGTCAGAAAGGACCTTCAGTGCAGCAGGAGGTATTGTCACTGAGAAGAGAAGTCGCCTAGGTCAAAAAAGTCTAGATTACCTCACCTTTATTAAGATGAATAAGGCATGGATCCTGAAGGGACTGACAGTGGGTGATACATTTGACTAATAAAGGCCTGCTGATGAGATGAGCTGCCCTGGGCTAAAAATGGTCCACACGCTGCTGTATTTTATCTCTGCATGCCGGATGACTTGCAATTTAATGCACTTTCTGCCTGGAATACATAAATTTTTCGGGCCGCTGCTAACAGCGGCTGCAACAATACCTAATTTTTCAGGCATGTGTACATGCCTAATTTTTCGGGCCTCTGGTGCTGCACTGTGGCTGCAAAAACAAAACAAAAAAAAAGGCACATACATGTGTCAATTCCCCTTCGTGATCGTTACCTTGTTGTGGTGAAGGGGCTTGCGTATCACAAAGAAGCGACCACCTCTATGAATGTGTTGGCACACCCCAGATGATAAGGTCATTGCTTCATTGTGAACAGACCAAAAGCGATCAGCTGAATAATTTTGCATAGAAAAAACATTAATTTTCTTTGTGATCATCTAAGGTGATCATTAAAGCCTAATAGGCCAGCAATGGGCCCACACTGCAGAATCATTGTTTTCTGGGTCACTTAACTGTCATTGAACTACCTCAGCACGACCATAGACTTTGAAAAAACCCCATCGCCTGCAATCTCCCAAACGTGCGCACGAGCACAGTCATCTCTACACCAAGATTGACGCATAGAGGAATAAAATTTATGTCATGAGTGTGTCAACTATTGACAACTCTTTGCGGTTGTCTAAAATCTATTCCATACACGTCCCCTGATAGGGGACGTGACAGGGATTAAACTGATAGGAATAGTACTACTTAACACACCTAATAATAAATAATAATAATAATAATAATAATAGGGGACGTAACAGGGATTAAACTGATAGGAATAGTGCTACTTAACATACCACTCATATTGGGATTGCACAGTACATTACACGGCGCACGCGCAGTGCCCCAAATTGGAAGTAAGAGGACCGACCAAGCATCTTTTTCCATCTCCCGGTTCCTAAAATCTATTCCATACACCGGCCACTGATAGGGGACAAAACAGAGATTAAACTGGTAAGAACAGATTTTTTTTTATTAAAAAAAAAGGGGATAGCCTCTGCGGAGCTATGTATTTTTTGGCCGCGTTACTGAACGCTCATGCACAATGGCTGTAGGCTCATGAGTCCTTTTGCGGAGGTGACAAGCCTGGTCAGTCAAACCCAAGGCAACATCATCGACCTCATCCCATATGCGTTTTTTCTGGGGCGTGCCCTGCGAAGAGTTGGATCAGGCCGTAGATGAGCATGAAGAGGAAGAGTTGTGGTCACCATCACCACCAGAAGCAGCCTTGTCATCGTCGATTGCTGGACCTGCGGCAACGCAGAGAGAGGAGTCTGAAGAAGAGGAGTCAGAGGAGGAAGGTGGCTTTGAGGAGGTGGAAGACCAACCACAGCAGGCGTCCCAGGGGGCTTGTTGTCACCTTTTGGGGACCCTTGGTGTTGTATGTGGCTGGGTGGAGGAAGATACCTTCAATGACGTCAGTGAGGACAAGGAATGGGACATGGCTAGCTTGGTATCCAACCTTATGCAAATGGATTAAAACCCAACTCTGCGTCAACTACGTAATTTTCCATGGGAGTTTTGCCATGGATCCCCCTCCGGCATGCCACAGTCCAGGTGTTAGTTCCCTTGAAACAACTTTTCCATCACTATTGTGGCCAGAAAGAGTCCCTGTGGGTTTTAAAATTCGCCTGCCTATTGAAGTCTATGGCGGTTCACACGGTTCGCCCGTTTGCGAACATTTGTGAAAATTCGCGTTTTAATTTCGCGATATCTCTAGTGATTATGTGGCTGGAGGTACATTAGCCGGTAACCGTATAATAATTTTACTGTTGGCCAGTTAGATTATCTGTCCCAAAAATTATGCATTCATCGTACAGATAAGATCAAGTGATTATGTAGCTGGAGGTATATTAGACGGTCATTGGATAACAATTTTACTGCAGGCCAGTGGAGTAGAAGCCCCAAACATTAGGCATTCACCGGACCGAAAACATCAAGTGATTATGTGGCTGGAGGTATATTAGACGGTCATTGGATAGCAATTTTACTGCAGGCTAGTGGAATACAGGCCCCAAACATTAGCCATTCACTGGACAGAAAAGATCAAGAGATTATGTGGCTGGAGGTATATTAGACGGTCATTGGATAACAATTTTATTGCAGGCCAGTGGCGTACAAGGCCCAAAAGTTAGGCATTCACCGTACTGAAAAGAATAAGTGATTATGTGACTGGAGGTACATTAGGCGGTCACAGTATAACAATTTTACTGTTGGCCAGTTAGATTACATGCCCCAAAAATTAAGTATTCATCGTACAGAAAAGAACAAGTGATTATGTGGCTGGAGGTACATTAGGTGGTCTCCGTATAACAATTTTACTGTTGGCCAGTTAGAATACAGGCCCCAAAAATTATCCATTTATTGTACAGAAAAGATCAAGTGATTATGTGGCTGGAGGTATTTTAGACGGTCATTGGATAACAATTTTACTGCAGGCTAGTGGAGTACAGGCCCCAAACATTAGGCATTCACCGGACAGAAAAGATTAAGTGATTATGTGACTGGTGGGAATATTAGACGGTCATTGGATAACAATTTTACTGTAGGCCAGTACAAATACATGTCAAATACATATTTTTAAAAGAACTAAAAATATAAAATTGGATTAAAAACATGGCTCACGAAATCCCCCCTCTTGAATAAACCGGAAATGATAATAGGTGAAATTCGATAACACGTGGTTGTCATAGGTGTTGAATTCCTCCGAGGCCCCAACAAATAGGCATTCACCGTACAGAAAAGATCAAGGGATTATGTGGCTGGAGGTATATTAGACGGTCATTGAATACCAATTTTACTGCAGGACAGTGGAGTACAGGCCCCAAACATTAGGCATTTAACGGACAGAAAAGACCTATCATGCCGCTGTATTTACATAAGACAGGGACCATTCTTTGTTCTGAGTGGTGGCGGATATGTGTGGGCTGGCATGAGGAAATTCAATTAAACGTGGTCGTCACAGGTGTTGAATTCCTCTGAGATTAATACCTCATTCGTTTTTAGCAATGTGAGGTAGTCCACACTGTCGCGAGCTAGGCGAGTGCGCTTATCGGTCACGATCCCCCTTACTGCGCTGAACGTTCTTTCGGACATAACACTGGACGAGGGGCAAGCCAAGACTTCCATGGCAAATCGTGCCAGCTCTGGCCACAGGTCAAATCTGAAGAATCAGTAGTCCAGGGGTTCCTCGCTTCTCAGAGCGTCCACATCGGCCGTTAACCTGATGTAGTCGGACACCTGTCAGTCTAGGCGTTCCCTGAGGATGGATCCGGAGGACGGCTGTCGATGGATTGGCTGCAAGAATGATCTCATATCTGAACTGATCAACACATCTTCAAGCGGCCCTCTTCTTGCATGCGCGGTAGGATTGGTACCCGCAACAGTTTCTCTGTGGTGGAAATTCCTCTGCCAGCGCCCCCAACAGCAGAATGCAGCATCTCTCGCAGCATAGAAACATAGAAACATAGAATGTGTCGGCAGTAGGGATGAGCGAACCCGAACTGTATAGTTCGGGTTCGTACCGAATTTTGGGGTGTCCGTGACACGGACCCGAACCCGAACATTTTCGTAAAAGTCCGGGTTCGGGTTCGGTGTTCAGCGCTTTCTTGGCGCTTTTTGAAAGGCTGCAAAGCAGCCAATCAACAAGCGTCATACTACTTGGCCCAAGAGGCCATCACAGCCATGCCTACTATTGGCATGGCTGTGATTGGCCAGTGCACCATGTGACCCAGCCTCTATTTAAGCTGGAGTCACGTAGCGCCGCACGTCACTCTGCTATGATCAGTATAGGGAGAGGTTGCAGCTGCGACGTTAGGGCGAGATTAGGCAGATTAACTCCTCCAAAAGACTTCATTCTGTGATCGATCTGCAGCTGTGGATCATTGAAGTGCTATTATTGACTTGCTCACTTTTTTGAGGCTGCCCAGAGCGTTTTTAGATCACTTTTTTTCTGGGGTGATCGGCGGCCATTTTGTGACTTGTGGTGCGCCAGCACGAGCTATCACCAAGTGTATTTAACCATCGATAGTGTGGTTATTTTGTGCTATATCCTACATCAGCTGCAGGCTGAGCCTGTGTCACCGAAGTGCATTTAACCATCAACAGTCTGGTTATTTTTTGGCCATATACTACATCAGCTGCAGGCTGAGCCTGTGTCACCCAAGTGCATTTAACCATCAACAGTCTGATTATGTTTTGGCCATATACTACATCAGCTGCAGGCTGAGCCTGTGTCACCCAAGTGCATTTAACCATCAACAGTGTGGTTATTTTTTGGCCATATATTACATCAGGGGCAAGTTGAGCCTGTCACCCAGCGCCTAAAAAATAGACCTGCCATTTCTATTCAACCAAATCTGCACAGTTTTAGCTGGTCAAGTTATTTGTAGTGACCGTAAAAGCAGACTTTTTGTTCTGGGTTGAAAAAGCATTCCCAAATTTGCCATTCTGAAAATAACTAGTTTGTTGTATTTGAGGCCTACTTGAAATCTATCCCAAAAAGAAAATCTTACATTGAAGGTATTGATAGTGTCATTCAGAAAAACCTAAGACACACGCTAGCGTGCTGATAGAAGTGTCATTCTGTGATTAAACCTATACCTGTCACACAGCGCAAAAAAAAACAGGTCTCACATCTCTATTCAACCAAATCTGCACTGTTTTTGCTGGTCAAGTTATTTGTAGTGACCGTAAAAGCAGACTTTTTGTTCTGGGTTGAAAAAGCATTCCCAAATTTCCCATTTTCAAAATAACTAGTTTCTGGTATTTGAGGCCTACTTGAAATCTATCCCAAAAAGAAAATCTTACATTGAAGGTATTGATAGTGTCATTCAGAAAAACCTAAGACACACGCTAGCGTGCTGATAGAAGTGTCATTCTGTGATTAAACCTATAACTGTCACACAGCGCAAAAAAAAACAGGTCTCACATCTCTATTCAACCAAATCTGCACAGTTTTAGCTGGTCAAGTTATTTGTAGTGACCGTAAAAGCAGACTTTTTGTTCTGGGTTGAAAAAGCATTCCCAAATTTGCCATTCTGAAAATAACTAGTTTGTGGTATTTGAGGCCTACTTGAAATCTATCCCAAAAAGAAAATCTCACATTGAAGGTATTGATAGTGTCATTCAGAAAAACCTAAGACACACGCTAGCGTGCTGATAGAAGTGTCATTCTGTGATTAAACCTATAACTGTCACACAGCGCAAAAAAAAACAGGTCTCACATCTCTATTCAACCAAATCTGCACAGTTTTAGCTGGTCAAATTATTTGTAGTGACCGTAAAAGCAGACTTTTTGTTCTGGGTTGAAAAAGCATTCCCAAATTTCCCATTCTCAAAAAAACTAGTTTCTGGTATTTGAGGCCTACTTGAAATCTATCCCAAAAAGAAAATCTTACATTGAAGGTATTGATAGTGTCATTTAGAAAAACCTAAGACACAAGCTAGCGTGCTGATAGAAGTGTCATTCTGTGATTAAACCTATACCTGTCACACAGCGCAAAAAAAAAACAGGTCTCACATCTCTATTCAACCAAATCTGCACAGTTTTAGCTGGTCAAGTTATTTGTAGTGACCGTAAAAGCAAACTTTTTGTTCTGGGTTGAAAAAGCATTCCCAAATTTGCCATTCTGAAAATAACTAGTTTGTGGTATTTGAGGCCTACTTGAAATCTATCCCAAAAAGAAAATCTTACATTGAAGGTATTGATAGTGTCATTCAGAAAAACCTAAGACACACGCTAGCGTGCTGATAGAAGTGTCATTCTGTGATTAAACCTATAACTGTCACACAGCGCAAAAAAAAACAGGTCTCACATCTCTATTTAACCAAATCTGCATAGTTTTTGCTGGTCAAGTTATTTGTAGTGACCGTAAAAGCAGACTTTTTGTTCTGGGTTGAAAAAGCATTCCCAAATTTGCCATTCTCAAAATAACTAGTTTCTGGTATTTGAGGCCTACTTGAAATCTATCCCAAAAAGGATATCTTACATTGAAGGTACTGATAGTGTCATTCAGAAAAACCTAAGACACACGCTACCGTGCAGATAGAAGTCTGATTCTGTGATTAAACCTTAACCTGTCACACAGTGCAAAAAAAAAACAGGTCTCACATTTCTTTTCAATGGTCTGCCGGGTGTTCACTCCAAGGTCATGGAAGTCACGCCTGCGGCCACCCCGTTCTCCGACGGATATGTCCTGAAATCCAGCTGAAAGCTGCAGAACATCAGTCGGAGGTCTCTCCACTACTGGCGGGCCTCTCTGGCGCCCTCTTCCCACAAGCAAAGGCTCGGCTGGTGGCTGCTGGGGTCTTTCAATGCGTCTAGGTTCTTGAGCCTCTTGCTCCTGTCCAGGCTGTCCTTGGCTGGGCTGCCCCCTGGCACGTGCTCTTCCGCGGGCTCTGGCTCGTCCACTCATCTTCTATTCCTGAGAGGATATAAACCGCTAATAAGGTCAATCTGCCGCCTAGCAGCTCCGCCGTTGCACAATCACCTCAGAACTCGCACACTGGTGACTTTAGGTATCTTCACTGGTCACTTTGAGCAGAATGATGACATCCGAGTCACGGCACCAAATGTAACCCTCTTTTCCTTGCACCATCTGCGACACCTCCAGCTTTCACACTACTCGGTCACCAGCTCCTCCAGGCATAAACTCTAAGTGGACTCTAAGGGACGACACTCAGGTCTTCTGTGGTTTAAAGCTTTATTGAGGTGTAGTGCACTTGGCTGGAGCCTGTAATACAACAGGGAAACACTGCCACTATGTGGTATACAGCCAGGTCACCAGCCCACCTATATCATAACAGGCAGTCATTATATTACATTCCCACATACATGTTACAGGATATAACAAAGCATACAGAAAAATGAACAAGAGAAAATCATTTACAAAGATATTGCAGCAGGGTGACCTGGAATACAGCATGTCTTGCAGCCATTTTAGGAAGAACACATGTCTCTTTAACTGTACATCATCTACTCAGCCTAGCATGTGCTGCAGGGTTTAAAGGCTGCTAAAAAACATACAGTCACCTCTTTACATTCTACAGAACTATTATGGGTATATATTATAACTTTTTACAATAGATAAATGAACTTTAGCTTTAGAGAACTTAGACAGAGATCCTACCTCCTTCACAGTAAATGTCTGCACTGAGGAGACCAAACCAAGTAGCAGAATACACAGGGGACTTTCTGGAAGAGTCCACTGTAAAGACTCTGTCTGTTAAAACTTTCCTCAGTTATCTAATAGCACATTTGAAGAGGTTTATTTAGCATGTCCTGACTCTCTGCTAACAGCTTATGAATATATGGAACTATATTTAACAAGTGATCATTGCTGCAGCTCCTGTATATTGGTATGACCCTATTGCAAACCTGCAGACTGGATATTTGATGAAACTTCATGTGGTTCATATCGACTGTACTACACCACTGACTTGGTGCCTGGGCCTAAATATGTGACAGTGGCCTGTTCCAGTGGTGGGTGACGTGATGCCTGATTCTCTGCTATGACATGAAGACTGATTCTGCGCTGACATAAGGCCAGATTCTCTGTTACGGGACCTCTCTCCTCAGCCTGGGTGCCTGGGCCTAAATGTGTGACAGTGGCCTGTTCCAGTGGTGGGTGACGTGATGCCTGATTCTCTGCTATGACATGAAGACAGATTCTGTGCTGACATAAGGCCAGATTCTCTGTTACGGGACCTCTCTCCTCTGCCTGGGTGCCTGGGCCTAAATGTGTGACAGTGGCCTGTTCCAGTGGTGGGTGACGTGAAGCCTGATTCTCTGCTATGACATGAAGACTGATTCTGCGCTGACATAAGGCCAGATTCTCTGTTACGGGACCTCTCTCCTCTGCCTGGGTGCCTGGGCCTAAATGTGTGACAGTGGCCTGTTCCAGTGGTGGGTGACGTGAAGCCTGATTCTCTGCTATGACATGAAGACAGATTCTGTGCTGACATAAGGCCAGATTCTCTGTTACGGGACCTCTCTCCTCTGCCTGGGTGCCTGGGCCTAAATGTGTGACAGTGGCCTGTTCCAGTGGTGGGTGACGTGATGCCTGATTCTCTGCTATGACATGAAGACAGATTCTGTGCTGACATAAGGCCAGATTCTCTGTTACAGGACCTCTCTCCTCTGTCTGGGTGCCGGGGCCTAAATGTGTGACAGTGGCCTGTTCCAGTGGTGGGTGACGTGATACCTGATTCTCTGCTATGACATGAAGACAGATTCTGCGCTGACATAAGGCCAGATTCTCTGTTACGGGACCTCTCTCCTCTGCCTGGGTGCCTGGGCCAAAATGTGTGACAGTGGCCTGTTCCAGTGGTGGGTGACGTGAAGCCTGATTCTCTGCTATGACATGAAGACTGATTCTGCGCTGACATAAGGCCAGATTCTCTGTTACGGGACCTCTCTCCTCAGCCTGGGTGCCTGGGCCTAAATGTGTGACAGTGGCCTGTTCCAGTGGTGGGTGACGTGAAGCCTGATTCTCTGCTATGACATGAAGACAGATTCTGTGCTGACATAAGGCCAGATTCTCTGTTACGGGACCTCTCTCCTCTGCCTGGGTGCCTGGGCCTAAATGTGTGACAGTGGCCTGTTCCAGTGGTGGGTGACGTGATGCCTGATTCTCTGCTATGACATGAAGACTGATTCTGCGCTGACATAAGGCCAGATTCTCTGTTACGGGACCTCTCTCCTCTGCCTGGGTGCCTGGGCCTAAATGTGTGACAGTGGCCTGTTCTAGTGGTGGGTGACGTGATGCCTGATTCTCTGCTATGACATGAAGACAGATTCTGTGCTGACATAAGGCCAGATTCTCTGTTACAGGACCTCTCTCCTCTGTCTGGGTGCCGCGGCCTAAATGTGTGACAGTGGCCTGTTCCAGTGGTGGGTGACGTGAAGCCTGATTCTCTGCTATGACATGAAGACTGATTCTGCGCTGACATGAAGCCAGATTCTCTGCTATGGCATGAAGAGACTGATTCTCTGCTGACATGAAGCCAGATTCTTTGCTATGGCATGAAGAGACTGATTCTCTGCTGACGTGAAGCCAGATTCTCTGCTATGGGACCTCTGTCCAATTGATATTTGTTCATTTTTATTTTTTGAATTTTAATTTTAATTCATTTCCCTATCCACATTTGTTTGCATGGGATTTACCTACATGTTGCTGCCTTTTGCAGCCCTCTAGCTCTTTCCTGGGCTGTTTTCCGGCTTTTTTAGTGCCCAAAAGTTCGGGTCCCCATTGACTTCAATGGGGTTCGGGTTCGGGACGAAGTTCGGTTCGGGTTCGGATCCTGAACTTGAACATTTACGGGAAGTTCGGCCGAACTTCTCGAACCCGAACATCCAGGTGTTCGCTCAACTCTAGTCGGCAGATAAGAACCATTTGGCCCATCTAGTCTGCCCAATATACTGAGTTCTATGGATAGCCCCTGGCCCTATCTTTAATGAAGGATGGCCTTATGCCTATCCCATGCATGCTTAAACTCCTTCACTGTATTTGCAGCTACCACTTCTGCAGGTAGGCTATTCCATGCATCCACTACTCTCTCAGTAAAGTAATACTTCCTGATATTACTTTTAAACCTTTGCCCCTCTAATTTAAAACTATGTCCTCTTGTAGCAGTTTTTCTTCTTTTAAATATTCTCTCCTCTTTTACCTTGTTGATTCCCTTTATGTATTTGAAAGTTTCTATCATATCCCCTCTGTCTCGTCTTTCTTCCAAGCTATACATGTTAAGGCCCTTTAATCTTTCCTGGTAAGTTTTATCCTGCAATCCATGTACCAGTTTAGTAGCTCTTCTCTGAACTCTCTCCAAAGTATCAATATCCTTCTGGAGATATGGTCTCCAGTACTGCGCACAATACTCCAAATGAGTTCTCACTAGTGCTCTGTAGAGCGGCATGAGCACCTCCCTCTTTCTACTGGTAATTCCTCTCCCTATACACCCAAGCATTCTGCTAGCATTTCCTGCTGCTCTATGACATTGTCTGCCTACCTTTAAGTCTTCTGAAATAATGACCCCTAAATCCCTTTCCTCAGATACTGAGGTTAGGACTGTATCACTGATTTTATATTCTGCTCTTGGGTTTTTACACCCCAGGTGCATTATCTTGCACTTATCAACATAAAATTTTAGTTGCCAGATTTTTAACCATTCCTCTAGTTTTCCTAAATCCTTTTCCATTTGGTGTATCCCTCCAGGAACATCAACCCTGTTACAAATCTTTGTGTCATCAGCAAAAAGACACACGTTACCAGCGAGGCCTTCTGCAATTTCTTTGATAAAGATATTAAACAATATGGGTCCCAGAACAGATCCCTGAGGTACCCCACTGGTAACAAGACCTTGGTCTGAATATACTCCATTGACTACAACCCTCTGTTGCCTGTCCCTCAGCCACTGCCTAATCCATTCAACAATATGGGAGTCCAAGCCCAAAGACTGCAATTTATTGATAAGCCATCTGTGTGGGACAGTATCAAAAGCCTTACTGAAGTCTAGATAAGCGATGTCTACTGCACCTCCTCCATCTATTATTTTAGTCACCCCATCAAAAAAGTCAATAAGATTAGTTTGACATGATCTCCTTGAAGTAAACCCATGCTGTTTTTCATCTTTCAATCCATGGGATTTTAGATGTTCCACAATCCTCTCCTTAAGTATGGTTTCCATTAATTTCCCCACTATTGATGTCAGGCTTACTGGCCTATAGTTGCCCGATTCCTCCCTACTACCTTTCTTGTAAATGGGCACAACATTTGCTAATTTCCAATCTTCTGGGACGACTCCTGTTGCCAGTGATTGGTTAAATAAATCTGTTAATGGTTTTGCTAGTTCACCGCTGAGCTCTTTTAATAGCTTTGGGTGTATCCCATCAGGCCCCTGTGACTAATTTGTATTGATTTTAGACAGCTGACTTAGAACCTCTTCCTCTGTAAAGACACATGCATCAAAAGATTCATTAGTCTTTTTTCCTAACTGAGGTCCTTTTCCTTCATTTTCCTTTGTAAAGACTGAACAGAAGTATTCAATGAGGCAGTCAGCTAGTTCTTTATCTTCTTCCATATACCTTCCTTCTTTTTTTTTAAATTTAGTAATTCCTTGTTTTAGCTTCCTTTTTTCATTTATGTATCTAAAGAATGCCTTATCGCCTTTTTTCCCTGAATGAGCTAATTTCTCTTCTGCCTGTGCTTTAGAAGCTCTTATAACTTGTTTGGCCTCTCTCTGCCTAATCTTATAAATTTGCCTGTCATCCTCGTTTTTTTTTTTTTTTTATAATTCCTAAAAGCTATCTTTTTGTTTTTAATGATTTTGGCCACTTCTGCTGAGTACCACAGTGGTCTCTTCCTTTTTTTGCTTTTACTGACAAGCCTAATGCAATTTTCTGTTGCCTTCAATAGTGCCTCTTTTAAGTAGTCCCATTTCTCCTGGACTCCATGGAAACTGTTCCAATCTGATAGGGACTGAAAAATTCTGCATTCTGACAGCCCTCTGTGATGCTGGTAACATGTCCGCCTTTTTGTGTTTGTACCGGGGGTCTAAGTACGTTGCCACCAAGTACTGGTCCTTGCCCTTTATGCTTTTTACATGGGGGTCCCTTTTCAAACACTGGAGCATGAAGGCCCCCATTTGCACTAAATTGGAAGCAGTGGAGCGCCCTGGCTCCTGCTCATCGCCTAGGAGAATGTCATCCTCGGTCATCCCCTCCCCATCCACGGACAACACCAGGGATCCCTGAAAAGTTTAAAGCCTGCTCTTCTTGCTCCTCATCCTCCCTTTCCCCCTAGGCACCACCCTCCTCTGACTCCTCTACAGACTCGTGCTGACCTGTCTCCGATGGAGTCTTTCCCCCTGGGAATTCATTCAGCATTGCGACTTCCTTATCTTCCTGCTCCTTTTCCTCGATTACCTGATCAATAACACAAAGCAATGCACACTCCAGAAAGAAGGCGAAAGGCACGATGTCACTGATGGCGCCCTGGCTGACCAGTTTGGTGATCTCATCAAATCATCGCAAAAGTCTGCATGCGTTGCGCATGAGCAGCCACGGGCGTGGTGAAAAGAAACCAAGATCCCAGGAACCTGTCCTGCTGCAGAGTTCGTACAGGTAGTCGTTAACTGCACGTTGCTGCTGGAGCAGCCTATCAAGCATATACAAGGTGGAGTTCCAGCGCGTCGGGCTGTCACAAATCAGACATCTGACGGGCAGGTAGTGTCGCCGCTGAATGTCAGCAAGGCGAGCCATGGCCATGTAAGATCTTCTAAAATGAGCAGAGATTTTCCTGGCCTGCCGCAAGACATCCTGGACCCCGGGGTGTTTGGCAACAAATCGCTGCACGACTAAGTTCAGGACGTGTGCCATGCATAGCACGTGTGTCATTTTGCCCTGTTTCAGCGCGCTCAGCAGATTGGCACCGTTGTTGCACACCAGCTTCGGGGTGCAGATTCCTTGCCTCTTTCTGATCCTTTCATCCAAACCTTACTATATCATACAATGGGATAGGTAGTTGGAAAGGAACTTTCCAAAAGAAGACATTGAGTATATTTTTGTCCACGCCAGTGGCTTTTCTAGATGCCTAAGACTCCAAAAATATTCTTTTAATGTTATCACTGGATAGTATAAAACACAAGATTTTCTATTCACACTAGGGTTATCACCCAGCAATCAATGCTGGTGATGTGGGAAAGAAAAAGGTACTATGTGTAGGAAGGCACAAGGGTTCGTCATTGACGGAAGGTATGTGTCACCAAGATTCCTTGCCTCGGCGAGGTAAGAGACAGGTTTTTTAAGAGTCAGCGGCAGTTAGCGCTGACTGGCACTATTTATTATTTAGTATGGCTGTAGAGCCGACCCGGGCCGGCTCTTACTGGGAGCAGCCAAAGTCCAGGGTGAGTGGCTGCTCCCCACATTCCAGGCCGGGTTTTGGTTTGGGACATAAAAACCCAGCCATCAGTCTCAGCTGTGTGGATTATCCTCCATTTCACAGTGAAACCGTGGAGACTCTGTGGTTTTGGGATCTGCTTGAGGTGTACTGTGCTAAATGGCTGAGAGCTGCATTGCTGGAAAACAGGCCCCCTAAAGCCTGCTGTGGATGGCTGATGAAACTGCTAACCAGGTGAACGTTTGTGTTCTGTAGACTTTGCATGGTGTGAACATACACCAACCCTGTGAACTGTTATCTTGTTTTGCCTTTTGTGTGAACAAACACTGAACTATTTAAGTTAAAGACTTTGTGATTGCCTCTATACTGCGTCCGCTAAGCTGCCTACCAGAGCGAATGTTACACATATGTTGGTCTTGCCCATTGATAGTGCAGTTTTGGAAGGATGTGGATAAAGCTATAAATACTATACGTTCTATGACTATATCACTGTTCCCAGAGTTGGTTCATCTATGGCTGCCTCAATATTCACACCTTCTAAATTAAATCTCCCCATGCATATGATAGCTGCAGCCAAACTCCTTATCCCTAAGAAACAGAGAGATCACCCCCCCCAACTATTGACCTCTGGAAAACCAAAGAACAACAAATTAATAGACTAGAGGATCTTGCAAACGGAGAAAATAACAACAGACAGCTGTATCTAAAGATTTGGCAGACATGGAGGAATGTACTGTCGAGGGATGATTGAGATACACTGTAGGGATTTTTTTTTCTTTTTCTAACTTTATCGTACTGTTCACAGGGTTTGGCCTTCTCAAGGAATATAAAGTATTAGTATGGGAATATGTTGCCTTTAAAAACTAATTGAAGTGCTTGGGGGTCCTGCCGTGGGTCATGGAGTTTTTCTTTTGGGTCCATTTGTTTTTCTTTTCTTATATATGTTTGCTTATCATCTACTCAGTTTGTGTTGATCCCCAGCTTGATATATTAATATCTAGGAACAACAGCAACTCACCTGGACCTAGAGACTTCATACTTTCCTCTTCCCAAGTGGGGGGGACGGGGACGGGGGTCAGACATGTACGACTTATCTTTGATTTGCTGTATAGTTATTTACTCCTTTTTCTTTTTGTCAAGATTTTCTGATTGCCTACAGGGTTAGTGCCCTTTTGTAATATGTGATGTGTTTACTTCTAAATTTTGTACACTAAATATTCAATAATAAAAAATTACATAAAAAAAAGTCAAGTAGCAATAGTTGTAGTCAGGCAAGTAGAGGTCAGGGCAGGCAGAGTATGCGCAAAGGGGACGGAGTCAGAACAGACGAAGAACAGTCAACACACAATACTAGCAGAAGGTCAGAGCAGACGGTAGATGAGTAGATGTAGTCAGATAACAAGATACGTCAGTAAAAAAGTAAAATAAAGGTGCATTTACATGTGTCAACAGAGCAGCCAATTATCAGGAACGGATTTCACCTTCTCGATTACTCTGTTCTTGTCAGTGGAGGAAAGAGCTGAAATTACATGCAACAATCCCCTCCATTGTATGGGGATGATGGATGACCACTGCTATTGCTCCTCTGCATACAGACTAATTGTTTCTGGGCAATTGTTCACACAGCACAATCTGCTACAGATTGGATGAGCACTTGGCTTGCTCATCTTGCGTTCAGCAGCACATTTACACAGGCTTATTATTGGGAGCAAGTACAGTCAGGTCCATAAATATTGGGACATCGACACAATTCCAACATTTTTGGCTCTATACACCACCACAATGGATTTGAAAAGAAACAAACAAGATGTGCTTTAACTGCAGATTGTCAGCTTTAATTTGAAGGTATTTACATCCAAATCAGGTGAACGGTGTAGGAATTACAACAGTTTGCATATGTGCCTCCCACTTGTTAAGGAACCAAAAGTAATGGGACATAATAATAATCATAAATCAAACTTTCACTTTTTAATACTTGGTTGCAAATCCTTTGCAGTCAATTACAGCCTGAAGTCTGGAACGCATAGACATTAGTTTTGATCACGAATATTCGAATTTCGAATTTTTATCGCGAATATAGGTACTTCGAAAATTTGCAAATATTTCGAATATAGTGATATATATTCGTAATTTCAAATATTCTATTTTTTTTTTAATCAGTACACATGATCCCTCCCTGCTTCTAGCTTGTGGGCCAATGAGAAGGCTGCAGTATATTTGACTTTAGGAGTAGTGTTGTTTGCGAATTTTCAAATTTTTATTGCGATTTTTTTCAACTTACAACTATTAGACAAAGAAGATTATAGCACTATATTAGCTAAATTGCTCTATATTCGGGTTTTTTTTTCAAATATTTGCTATATTGCTATAACTTCGTTTTTTTCGAATATTTGTAATATTCTAAAACAAGAATATATAGCAATATAGTGAATATTCGAAAAAAAAAAATGAATTTAGAGCAATTTAGCTAATATAGTGCTATAATCTTCTTTGTCTAATAGTTGTAATTTTTTTCTCATCTGAAGTTCAGATTGGAAAAAAATTACAACTATAAAAAAAAAATGATTATAGCACTATATTAGCTAAATTGCTCTAAATTCTTTTTTTTTCGAATATTCACTATATTGCTATATATTCTTGTTTTAGAATATTACGAATATTCGAAAAAACTAAGTTATAGCAATATAGCAAATATTCGAAAAAAAAACTAATATAGAGCAATTTAGTTAATATAGTGCTATAATCTTCTTTGTCTAATAGTTGTAATTTTTTTCTCATCTGAAGTTCAGATTGGAAAAAAATTACAACTATAGAAAAAAAAAAAGATTATAGCACTATATTAGCTAAATTGCTCCAAATTAGTTTTTTTTCTCGAATATTCACTATATTGCTATATATTCTTGTTTTAGAATATTACGAATATTCGAAAAAACTAAGTTATAGCAATATAGCAAATATTCGGGAAAAAAATAATATAGAGCAATTTAGCTAATATAGTGCTATAATCTTCTTTGTCTAATAGTTGTAAGTTGAAAAAAAATCGCAATAAAAATTCGCATTACTAAAATTCGCATGACGAAAATTTGCATATTACTCGATCATTACCTTGACGATTTTTCGTGTAAAAAAAATCGGAGAATATAGCGAATATTCGACGAATATTCTACAAAATATTCACGAAATATCGCGAATTCGAATATGACCCCTGCCGCTCATCACTAATAGACATCACCAGACGCTGGGTTTCATCCCTGGTGATGCTCTGCCAGGCCTCTACTGCAACTGTCTTCAGTTCCTGCTTGTTCTTGGGGCATTTTCCCTTCAGTTTTGTCTTCAGCAAGTGAAATGCATGCTCAATCGGATTCAGGTCAGGTGATTGACTTGGGCATTGCATAACATTCCACTTCTTTCCCTTAAAAAACTCTTTGGTTGCTTTTGCAGTATGCTTTAGGTCATTGTCCATCTGCACTGTGAAGCGCAGTCCACAATGAGTTCTGAAGCATTTGGCTGAATATGAGCAGATAATATTGCCTGAAACACTTCAGAATTCATCCTGCTGCTTTTGTCAGCAGTCACATCATCAATAAATACAAGAGAACCAGTTCCATTTGCAGCCAAACATGCCCACGCCATGACACTACCACCACCATGCTTCACTGATGAGGTGGTATGCTTAGGATCATGAGCAGTTCCCTTCCTTTTCCATACTCTTCTCTTCCCATCACTCTGGTACAAGTTGATCTTGGTCTCATCTGTCCATAGGATGTTGTTCCAGAACTGTGAAGGCTTTTTTAGATGTCGTTTGGCAAACTCTAATCTGGCCTTCCTGTTTTTGAGGCTCACCAAAGGTTTACATCTTGTGGTGAACCCTCTGTATTCACTCTGGTGAAGTCTTCTCTTCATTGTTGACTTTGACACACATACACCTACCTCCTGGAGACTGTTCTTGATCTGGCCAACTGTTGTGAAGGGTGTTTTCTTCACCAGGGAAAGAATTCTTCGGTCATCCACCACAGTTGTTTTCCGTGGTCTTCCAAGTCTTTTGGTGTTGCTGAGCTCACTGGTGCGTTCCTTCTTTTTAAGAATGTTCCAAACAGTTGTTTTGGCCATGCCTAATGTTTTTGCTATCTCTCTGATGGGTTTGTTGTGTTTTTTCAGCCTAATGATGGCTTGCTTCACTGATAGTGACAGCTCTTTGGATCTCATCTTGAGAGTTGACAGCAACAGATTCCAAATTCAAATAGCACACTTGAAATGAACTCTGGACCTTTTATCTGCTCATTGTAATTGGGATAATGAGGGAATAACACACACCTGGCCATGGAACAGCTGAGAAGCCAGTTGTCCCATTACTTTTGGTCCCTTAACAAGTGGGAGGCACATATGCAAACTGTTGTAATTCCTACACCGTTCACCTGATTTGGATGTAAATACCCTCAAATTAAAGCTGACAGTCTGCAGTTAAAGCACATCTTGTTCATTTAATTTCAAATCCATTGTGGTGGTGTATAGAGCCTAAAATGTTACAATTGTGTCGATGTCCCAATATTTACGGACCTGACTGTATTTGTAGTAATATTCGTTCCCGATAATTGCCCCAGCGATTTTGCAGTGGGAATTAGTCTTCAAAGTAGAACACCTTAGGCCCCTTTCACACGGGCGAGTATTCCGCGCGGATGCAATGCGTGAGTTGAACGCATTGCACCCGCACTGAATCCTGACCCATTCATTTCTATGGGGCTGTGCACACTAGCGGTGATTTTCACGCATCACTTGTGCGTTGCGTGAAAATCGCAGCATGCTCCTCTTTGTGCATTTTTCAAGTAACGCAGGCCCCATAGAAATGAATGGGGTTGAGTGAAAATCGCAAGCATCCGCAAGCAAGTGCGGATGCCGTGCGATTTTCACTCACGGTTGCTAGGTGACGATCGGGATGGGGACCCGATCAACATGGTTATAAGGGAAAATAATAGCATTCTGAATACAGAATGCATAGTAAAATAGGGCTGGAGGGGTTAAAAAAATAAATTAAAAATTAAACTCACCTTAATCCACTTGCTCGCGCAGCCCGGCTTCTCTTCTGTTCTTTTTTGCTGTGTGCAGGAAAAGGACCTGTGGTGACGTCACTCCGGTCATCACATGGTCCGTCACATGATCTTTTACCATGGTGATGGATCAAGTGATGGACCATGTGATGACCGGAGTGACGTCACCACAGGTCCTTTT
Organism: Bufo bufo; assembly: GCF_905171765.1. Taxonomy (NCBI): domain Eukaryota; kingdom Metazoa; phylum Chordata; class Amphibia; order Anura; family Bufonidae; genus Bufo; species Bufo bufo. Next base: position 460,946,317 of record NC_053389.1, on the reverse strand, counting down.
CCTGCACACAGCAAAAAAGAAGACAGAAGAGAAGCCGGGCTGCGCGAGCAAGTGGATTAAGGTGAGTTAAATTATTATTATTTTTTTAACCCCTCCAGCGCTATTGTACTATGCATTCTGTATTAAGAATGCTATTATTTTCCCTTATAACCATGTAATAAGGGAAAATAATACAATCTACCCAGCACCTAACCCAAACCCGAACTTCTGTGAAGAAGTTCGGGTTTGGGTACCAAACATGCCGATATTTCTCACGCGAGTGCAAAACGCATTACAATGTTTTGCACTCGTGTGGAAAAATCCTGCATGTTCCCGCAACGCACGCGCACCTTTTCCCGCAATGCCCGTGTGAAAGAGGCCTTAGGGCTAGAAAATAGAGGGGCTGTATGTTATTGTCCCAAACCCCTGAGGATGCCAGGAGTCTGGTGAAACATGTTGGGAGGAGGGGTCACTAAATCTGGTATTTTAATACCAACTATCATGATGTGTGACTAATATAAATATAATGATTGTGTACCTGCAGGCACATCATCTCATATGGGATACATACTAAATCTGAAATCCATGCCTAGCACAAGCATTAATGCATTAATTCCTTGTCGTCAATTCACATAGTATGTAGTTGAGATTTTAAGTGCATTTATAATAATAAAAGTGATGTTTTATAATAGGCACAGCAGTAAGAGTAAGAATAGTAGGTGGAGTGGTAAAATGTAAGAGTAGGTTGAGTGGTAATTTGCAGCAGAAAAGTCCTCCTTGTCGGTCAATTCACATAGTATGTAGTTGAGATTTTAAGTGCATTTATAATAATAAGGCTTATTGCACACGACAGTATATTTTCACGGTCCGCAAAACGGGGTCCCGTTTTTCCGTGATCCGTGACCGTTTTTTCGTCCGTGGGTCTTCCTTGATTTTTGGAGGATCCACGGACATGAAAAAAAAGTTGTTTTGGGGTCCGCCTGGCCGTGCGGAGCCAAACGGATCCGTTCTGAATTACAATGCAAGTCAATGGGGACGGATCCGTTTGACGTTGACACAATATGGTGCAATTTCAAACGGATCCGACCCCATTGACTTTCAATGTAAAGTCAGGAGTTAATATACCATCGGATCGGAGTTTTCTCTAATCCGATGGTATATTTTAACTTGAAGCGTCCCCATCACCATGGGAACGCCTCTATGTTAGAATATACTGTCGGATTTGAGTTGCATAGTGAAAATCAAATCCGACAGTATATTCTAACACAGAGGCGTTCCCATGGTGATGGGGACGCTTCAGGTTAGAATATACTAAAAGAACTGTGTACATGACTGCCCCCTGCTGCCTGGCAGGTGCTGCCAGGCAGCAGGGGGCAGCTCCCCCCTGTAGTTAACACATTGGTGGCCAGTGGGCCCCCCCCTCCCCTGTAGTTAACTCATTGGTGGCCAGTGCGGCCGGCCCCCCCCTCCCCTGTAGTTAACTCATTGGTGGCCAGTGGGCCCCCCCTCCCCTGTAGTTAACTCATTGGTGGCCAGTGCGGCCGGCCCCCTCCCTCCCCTGTAGTTAACTCGTTGGTGTCACGGATGGTGTACAGGAAACAAGATAATACAATACAAACAATGACTTACTGGACCCACAACTAAGGAACAAAAGGGAGACCCCTGCAATCGACCTGCCGCTCTCCCTTATTGCTCAGCCTATGCGACCACCCCAAAGGTGGATGGGCGCATATCCACGTACCTCGGCTATCTTAGACCTGAAGGCCCTACAATAGTGAGGGGACACGACCACCGGCTCCCTACACAGACACGGAGGGAGTCAGGGTCACCTGGATCCAGAAAACAGAAAATCATAAATACATAAACAGAACTTATCTTGCAGAACTGGGAGCTAGGAACAGCATGCATGCACACACACTCCAGGAAGTTGTATCAGCCGCACACTACTGCCTTATGGGGAGGAATTTAAAGGGAGGTAATCAGTCTGACTGCATGACAGCTGAGATAGACTAATGAGGTGAGGAACAGAAACCAAAACAGAGAAACTCAAGGAGGAGGATCTGGACGGCTCCTGTCAGAGCTTCTCAACTGTCTGGTTGTGACAGTACCCCTCCCTCTAGGAGTGGACTCCGGACACTCAGGGCCCACCTTCTCAGGATGGGACCTATGGAAAGCCCTGATGAGACGAGAGGCCTTAATGTCCGTCACTGGGACCCACATCCTCTCCTCAGGACCATAACCCTCCCAATGAACGAGGTACTGGAGGGAACCGCGGACAAGACGAGAATCCACAATCCTAGAGACCTGAAATTCAAGATTTCCATCAACAATAATCGGAGGAGGAGGCAAAGGCGAGGGTACAATAGGTTGAACATAAGGTTTCAATAAGGACTTATGGAAAACATTATGGATCTTCCAAGTCTGAGGAAGATCAAGACGGTAGGCAACAGGATTGATGACAGACAGGATCTTGTAAGGCCCAATAAACCTAGGACCCAACTTCCAGGAGGGAACCTTCAATTTGATATTCTTGGTAGACAGCCACACCAAATCACCAACATTCAGGTCCGGACCAGGCACACGTCTCTTATCCGCCACACGCTTATATCTCTCACTCATGTTCTTTAGATTATCCTGAATCTTTTGCCAAATAGATGACAAAGACGAGGAGAATCTGTCCTCATCAGGCAAACCAGAAGAGCCCTCTCCAGAGAAAGTCCCAAACTGCGGATGAAACCCATATGCACCAAAAAATGGTGACTTATCAGAGGACTCCTGACGACGGTTATTTAAAGCAAACTCAGCAAGGGACAAAAAAGAACACCAATCCTCCTGATTCTCCGCCACAAAACAGCGCAGATATGTCTCCAGATTCTGATTGACACGCTCTGTCTGGCCATTCGACTGCGGATGGAAAGCAGAAGAGAATGACAAGCGAACCCCCAAGCGAGAACAGAAGGCCTTCCAGAATCTGGAAACAAACTGCGTGCCCCTATCAGAGACAATGTCTGAAGGAATCCCATGCAATTTGACAATGTGGTCAACAAATGCCTGCGCCAGCGTCTTAGCATTGGGCAAACCAGGAAAAGGGATAAAATGCACCATTTTGCTAAAACGGTCCACCACCACCAGAATCACAGACTTCCCCGAGGAACGAGGCAAGTCCGTTATGAAGTCCATGGACAGATGTGTCCAAGGACGGGAAGGAATGGGCAAAGGAAGGAGAGGACCTGATGGCCGTGAATGAGGGACCTTGGCACGAGCGCAAGTCTCGCAAGCTGCCACAAAACCCTCAACCGACTTACGAAGCGCAGGCCACCAGAATCTCCGAGCAATGAGATCCAGTGTGGCTCTTGTCCCCGGGTGCCCAGCAAGGACCGTATCGTGATGTTCTTTAAAAATCTTGTGTCTCAAAGCGAGAGGCACAAACAACCTCCCAGGAGGACAAAGATCAGGAGCCTCTGACTGGGCTGCCTGCACCTCTGCCTCCAATTCAGGAAAAAGAGCAGAGACCACCACACCTTCAGCCAAAATGGGACCCGGGTCTTCAAAATTCCCACCTCCCGGGAAACAACGTGATAGGGCATCTGCCTTCACATTCTTAACCCCAGGGCGGAACGTAACAACAAAATTAAACCTTGAAAAGAACAGAGACCATCTGGCCTGTCTCGGGTTCAGACGCTTGGCTGACTCCAAGTAGGCCAGATTTTTATGGTCAGTAAACACGGTAATAGGGTGTCTGGCTCCCTCTAGCCAATGGCGCCATTCCTCAAAAGCCAACTTGATGGCCAACAATTCCCTATCTCCCACATCATAATTTCTCTCTGCGGAGGAGAGCTTCTTTGAGAAAAAGGCACACGGTTGCCATTTGGCAGGAGAGGAACCCTGAGACAAGACCGCACCCACCCCAACCTCAGAAGCATCAACCTCAACTATGAAGGGTAACGAAACATCAGGTTGTACTAGGATGGGAGCGGAAGCAAAACTCTCCTTGATATTAGAAAAGGCCTTACGCGCCTCTACCGACCAGGAAGAAAAATCTACCCCCTTTCTGGTCATATCAGTGAGTGGTTTAACAACAGAGGAATAATTCAAAATAAATTTCCTGTAATAATTAGCAAAGCCCAAAAAACGCATCAGCGCCTTCTGATTCTCAGGAAGCTCCCACTCAAGCACAGCGCGAACCTTCTCGGGGTCCATGCGAAAACCAGAAGCGGAGACAAGAAACCCCAGAAATTGGATCTCTGGAACCGCAAACACACATTTTTCCAGTTTCGCGAATAATTTATTCTCCCGCAGGATGAGTAAGACCTGACATAAGTGTTCCTTATGAGTCTTGAAATCAGGAGAAAAAATCAAAATGTCATCCAAATACACTAATACAAATTTTCCCATCAAATGATAAAAAATGATGTTGACGAAATGCTGAAAAACGGCTGGGGCATTCATCAAACCAAAAGGCATAACTAAATTCTCAAAATGGCCCTCAGGGGTATTGAAAGCCGTCTTCCATTCATCTCCTTCTCTGACCCTAACCAGGTTGTATGCCCCTCTTAGGTCTAATTTGGAAAAGACTTTCGCCCCAACAACCTGGTTAAACAAGTCCGGGATCAGAGGAAGCGGATAAGGATCACGAATAGTGATACTGTTCAGCTCCCTGAAATCCAGACAAGGTCTTAAAGAACCATCTTTTTTCTTAACAAAGAAAAAACCAGCGGCAACACCTGACTTCGAGGGACGTATGTGTCCTTTTCTCAGACTCTCAGAGATATAAGCACGCATAGCGACCCTCTCAGGTTGGGAAAGATTGTATAAACGAGATTTAGGCAGCTTGGCGCCTGGGATGAGATCAATAGGGCAATCATACTCCCTGTGCGGAGGTAAACCCTGAACTCCACTCTCAGAGAAAACATCCAAAAATTCAGAGAGGAAAGGTGGTACAGTTTTAGTAGAAACCTCAGAAATAGATGTTATGAGGCAATTCTCTCTGCAAAAGTTACTCCAACCATTTATTTGCCTCGCTTGCCAATCAATGGTGGGGTTATGTTTAGTGAGCCAGGGTAGCCCCAACACTAGAGGAGTAGGCAAACCGCTAAGGACGAAACATGACACATCCTCAACATGAGCATCATTCACAATTAAACGGATATTGTGAACTATGCCCTTTAATGATCTCTGAGAAAGTGGAGCTGAATCAATAGCAAAAACAGGAATATCTCTTCCCAAAGTGCATACATGGAAACCATGAGTTATTGCAAATTGATTATCAATGAGGTTGACAGCTGCTCCACTATCCACAAAAATCTCACAAAAAATGCTCTTGCTCTCTAGCGCCACCCTAGCAGGCAGGACAAAACGGGAACTACAAGCAAAAGGAAAACCTTCAATTTCCGCCTCAACCCTGCCAATAGTAACAGACGGAACATTCTTAAAAGATTTCTTCCTTTTTGTCTCTTTATTACTCCCAGAAAACTGCCTGAATCTCCTAGAGGGACAAACATTTGCCAGATGATTTATACCTCCACAACAAAAGCAAACCCTCCCCTGCGGGCTGAATCTTCTATTGTCAGAGGCAATCAACCCCAGCTGCATGGGCTCCTGCTCAGAAGGGGCTGACAGCGACTGAGACCCCTGTGCACAGAATGACACCGCTGCACTGTCCCGGGACTGAGTATGACAGGAAGGAGAGATCTCTCCTCTCTCTCTAAGACGCCTGTCAATACGAACAGCCTGAGACATAGCAGAATTCAAGGAGGTAGGTCTTTCATGAAAAGCAAATGCATCTCTCAATCCCTCTGAAAGACCATAGCAAAATTGACTTCGGAGTGCAGCATCATTCCAACCCGTATCTGCTGCCCATCTCCGAAATTCTGAGCAGTAAATCTCTGCGGATTGTTTACCCTGGCATAACAGACGTAGTTTAGACCCAGCCAGAGCAATACGATCCGGATCATCATATATCTGACCCAGGGCTAAAAAGAATTCATCCACTGAACGGAGGGGCCGTGCCCCCTCCGGCAGCGAAAAGGCCCAGGACTGAGCGTTACCCCTGAGCAGCGATATAATGATACCCACTCTTCGTTCTTCATCACCAGAAGAATGGGGAAGAAGGCGAAAATGGAGTTTGCAAGCCTCTCTAAAACGTACAAAATTCTCACTACCCCCGGAAAACGTATCCGGGAGCGAAATCTTAGGCTCAGCACAAACTCCATGAACGCAAGCTGAACCGGTCACTTGAAACTGAGAAAAAGTCTTACGGAGGTCAGCTACCTCCAAAGCAAGACCCTGAAAGCGTTCAGCCAAAAGTGTAACCGGATCCATGCTTTAGACGGTTTAGGCGGCTGATAATGTCACGGATGGTGTACAGGAAACAAGATAATACAATACAAACAATGACTTACTGGACCCACAACTAAGGAACAAAAGGGAGACCCCTGCAATCGACCTGCCGCTCTCCCTTATTGCTCAGTCTATGCGACCACCCCAAAGGTGGATGGGCGCATATCCACGTACCTCGGCTATCTTAGACCTGAAGGCCCTACAATAGTGAGGGGACACGACCACCGGCTCCCTACACAGACACGGAGGGAGTCAGGGTCACCTGGATCCAGAAAACAGAAAATCATAAATACATAAACAGAACTTATCTTGCAGAACTGGGAGCTAGGAACAGCATGCATGCACACACACTCCAGGAAGTTGTATCAGCCGCACACTACTGCCTTATGGGGAGGAATTTAAAGGGAGGTAATCAGTCTGACTGCATGACAGCTGAGATAGACTAACGAGGTGAGGAACAGAAACCAAAACAGAGAAACTCAAGGAGGAGGATCTGGACGGCTCCTGTCAGAGCTTCTCAACTGTCTGGTTGTGACAGTTGGTGGCCAGTGGGCCCCCCCTCCATCCCCTGTAGTTAACTCGTTGGTGGCCAGTGGGCCTTCACCCCTCCCTCCCCCTCCTAATTAAAATTTCCCCCCTATCATTGGTGGCAGCGGAGTGTACCAGTAGGAGGAGCTCCCGGCCGGACCTGTCACTTACCAGTAGGAGGAGCTCCCGGCCGGACGCAGAGATCGCAGCTCGCAGGTAAGTATAATGGTTCTACAAATTGCTAAGTAACCATGGCAACCGGGACTGCAGTAGCATCCTGGTTGCCATGGTTACCGATCGGAGCCCCAGCGTTTAAACTGGGACTCCGATCGGTACACTCCGCTGCCACCAATGATAGGGGGGAGATTTTAATTAGGAGGGGGAGGGAGGGGAGAAGGCCCACTGGCCACCAACGAGTTAACTACAGGGGAGGGAGAGGGGGGGCCACTGGCCACCAACGAGTTAACTACAGGGGAGGGAGGGGGGCCGGCCGCACTGGCCACCAATGAGTTAACTACAGGGGGGGGGCCCACTGGCCACCAATGAGTTAACTACAGGGGAGGGGAGGGGCCGCACTGGCCACCAATGAGTTAACTACAGAGGAGGGGGGGGCCAGCCGCACTGGCCACCAATGAGTTAACTACAGGGGAGGGGGGGGGCGGCCACACTGGCCACCAATGTGTTAACTACAGGGGGGGGGCTGCCCCCTGCTGCCTGGCAGCACCTGCCAGGCAGCAGGGGGCAGTCATGTACACAGTTCTGTTAGTATATTCTAACCTGAAGCGTCCCCATCACCATGGGAACGCCTCTGTGTTAGAATATACTGTCGGATTTGAGTTTTCACTAAGTGAAAACTCATCTCTGAAAAAGCTTTTATGCAGACGGATCTTCGGATCCGTCTGTATAAAAACTAACCTACGGCCACGGATCACGGACACGGATGCCAATCTTGTGTGCATCCGTGTTCTTTCCCGGACCCATTGACTTGAATGGGTCCGTGAACCGTTGGCCGTGAAAAAAATAGGACAGGTCATATTTTTTTCACGGACTCAAACCACGGATCACGGTCAAGGATGACAAACGGTGCCTTTTCCGAGTATTCCACGGACCCATTGAAAGTCAATGGGTCCGCGAAAAAAAACAAAAAACGGAACAACGGCCGCGGATGCACACAACGGTCATGTGAAAGAGGCCTAAAAGTGATGTTTTATAATAGGCACAGCAGTAAGGTAAGAATAGTAGGTGGAGTGGTAAAATGTAAGAGTAGGTTGAGTGGTAATTTGCAGCAGAAATGTCCTCAAAAACCATGACAGAACCCACAACACAGACCAAAAATGCATATGTTTTCACCCTTTTCATTGTAAAGGGTGAAATCAGTGGTGAAGATCCACTGCAGCTCACTTTATGGTGCACATTTCTTAAAATTTCATCCACTTTTCTGGTAGGGTACAACCTGCTGATTTGCTGCACCAAAATCTGGATAGCAATTCCGTTACATATCCCCAACAGGTGAAGGTAACCACAAAGATCCGTGTCCTATAGTAGAAAAAGACAACTAAAATTTGCTCACCCTACACTTTTTAGAGGACAAAATTGCACTTATTCACTTTCAAGATTAAGCTAGGCTATCACAACATGTTGTATATTTCATCTCAGAGTGATGTAATGGGAAAAAGTAAGTTGCAGCAAGCAACAAGCTCAGCTCTGCTACATCTGCAGCTCAGTGTAATTTAAATAATTATCAGAGAAAGCACACATGCTATATATTGTGCAGACCTAAAATATATGTCACGGCAAGCATATTATATCAAAATTAGCAGTTTATTTGATGAAGTAGCCATCATTCAAGGCTCTTTATTGGGTAAAGCCGGCTTATTTGTGTGGTGTTTTACAATCAGGCAGTCTCCTTTGGCCGAGCCTAGGAATAACTAATGGATATAATCACCAACATTTATCTTTTTCCAATTAGTTTCAGACTACTGATCAACAGAATAATTGATTTTAGTAGATTTATCTCATTAAAATTATGTGCACAGCAGTAATTTAAGAGACATCTTGATGTCCATTTAACTGCTTGAAAATTCACAAAACTTTCTTTATGTCTCAATCTCATGTAAGATGGAAAAATTTAGTTTTTTTAAATAGTTTTTCTTTACATGTTATATACATACAAAGGCTATTTAAAACTACATATTTAGAGTTTCATTTTTAAGCATTTAAATATATGCAGTAATAGCAATTTTAGCATTTGTATCTTTTGTGCTTAATTTAATATGCAAATTATATTGAAAATAACAAAATATAAAAGTGCATCACTCAATAAAAACTAACAGCCGAATTGTTAATAAATGCTGCTTGGGTATACCGCCCAAATGAAAGCGCTTGGCAGAAGGGTGAAGTCTATAGATACCTTTGCATTCATTTTTTTATAATTACTGCCTTCATTTTGTTGAACAAATATTTTATAATTGGGTTTAATCAGATTTTTTCTTCATTTGGCTTCTTTAACTGGCATGTATGTATGCTACATAGTGGCTACAGAATATATACTGCCAGTCCAAAAAAAAAGTTGCCACCAAAAAAAAAAGGTCACACACTCTTATATTTCATTGGACCACCTTTAGCTTTGATTACGACACACATTCACTGTGGCATTGTTTCGATAAGCTTCTGCAATGTCACAAGATTTATTTCCATCCAATGTTGCATACATTTTTCACCAAGATTTTGCATTGATGATGGTGGAGTCTGACTGCTGCGCCTAGCCTTCTCCAGCACATCCCAAAGATTCTCAATGGGGTTAAGGTCTGGACTCTGTGGAAGTCAATTCATGTGTGAAAATGATGTCTCATGTTCCCTGAACCACTCTTTCACAATTTGAGCCCGATGAATCCTGGCATTGTCATCTTAGAATATGCCCGTGCCATCAGGGAAGAAAAAATCCATTGATGGAATAACCTGGTCATTCAATATGTTCAGGTAGTCAGCTGAGCTCATTCTTTGAGCACATACTGTTGCTGAACTTAGACCTGACCAACTGCAGCAACCCCAGATCATAGCACTGCCCCCACAGGCTTGTACAGTAGGCACTAGGCATGATGGGTGCATCACTTCATCTGCCTCTCTTCTTAGGCTACTTTCACACTTGCGTTCGGAGCGGATCCGTCTGGTGTCTGCACAGACGGATCCGCTCCTATAATGGAAACAATGGTATCCGTTCAGAATGGATCCATTTGCATAACTGTTTTTTTCAGATCTGATTTTTCACTTCGTGAAAACTCAGATCCGACAGTATATTCTAACTGTGTAATAACTGCCTGACTGCCCCTGCTGCCTGGCAGCACCTGATCTCTTACAGGGGGCTGTGATCCGCACAATTAACCTCTCAGGTGCCGCACCTGAGGGGTTAATTGTGCGTATCATAGCCCCCTGTAAGAAATCGGGTGCTGCCAGGCAGGAGGGGGCAGACCCCCCTCCCTCCCCAGTATTATATTCATTGGTGGCCAGTGCGGCCCCCCTCCCTCCCTCCCCAGTATTATATTCATTGGTGGCCAGTGCGGCCCCCCTCCCTCCCTCCCCAGTATTATATTCATTGGTGGCCAGTGCAGCCCCCCTCCCCAGTATTATATTCATTGGTGGCCAGTGCGGCCCCCCCTCCCTCCCTCCCCAGTATTATATTCATTGGTGGCCAGTGCGGCCCCCCTTCCTCCCTCCCAGTATTATATTCATTAGTGGCCAGTGCGGCCTCCCCTCTCTCCCTAATTAAAATCACCCCCCCTTCATCATTGGAGGCAGTGGAGAGTTCCGATCGGAGTCGCAGTTTAATCGCTGGTGCTCCGATCGGTTACCATGGCAACCAGGACGCTACTGCAGTCCTGGCTGCCATGGTTACTTAGCAATTTTAGAAACATTATACTTACCTGCGATGTCTGTGACCGGCTGGGCGCTCCTCCTACTCGTAAGTGAAAGGTCTGTGCTATAAGCAATGCGCCGCACAGACCTTTCACTTACCAGTAGGAGGAGCGCCCGGCCGGTCACAGACATCGCAGGTAAGTATAATGCTTCTAAAATTGCTAAGTAACCATGGCAGCCAGGACTGCAGTAGCGTCCTGGTTGCCATGGTAACCGATCGGAGCCCCAGCAATTAAACTGGGACTCCGATCGGAACTCTCCACTGCCACCAATAATGGGGGGGGTGATTTTAATTAGGGGGGGGATAGGGGAGGCCGCACTATCCACTAATGAATATAATACTGGGGAGGGAGGGAGGGAGGGGGGGCCGCACTGGCCACCAATGAATATAATACTGGGGAGGGAGGGAGGGGGGCGCACTGGCCACCAATGAATATAATACTGGGGAGGGAGGGAGGGGGGGGCCGCACTGGAAAACAATGAATATAATACTGGGGAGGGAGGGGGGCCGCACTGGCCACCAATGAATATAATATTTGGGGAGGGAGGGAGGGGGGATGCACTGGCCACCAATGAATATAATACTGGGGAGGGAGGGGGGTCTTCCCCCTCCTGCCTGGCAGCACCCGATCTCTTACAGGGGGCTATGATACGCACAATTAACCCCTCAGGTGCGGCACCTGAGGGGTTAATTATGCAGATCACAGCCCCCTGTAAGAGATCAGGTGCTGCCAGGCAGCAGAGGGCAGTTATTACACAGTTCTGAGTATATTCTAACTTGAAGCGTCCCCATCACTATTGGAACGCCTCTGTGTTAGAATATACTGTCGGATCTGAGTTTCACGATCTAACTCAAATCCAATGGTATATTCTAACATAGAGGCGTTCCCATGGTGATGGGGATGCTTCAAGTTAAAATATACCATCGGATTGGAGAAAACTCAGATCCGATGGTATATTAATAGGGACTCCTGACTTTACATTGAAAGTCAATGGGGGACGGATCCGTTTGCAATTGCACCATATTGTGTCAACGTCAAACGGATCCGTCCCCATTGACTTGCATTGTAAGTCTGGACGGATCCGTTTGGCTCCGCACGGCCAGGCGGACACCCGAACGCTGCAAGCTGCATTCGGGTGTCTGCCTGCAGAGCGGAACGGAGGCCAAACGGTGCCAAACTGAGGCATTCTGAGCGGATCCGCATCCACTCAGAATGCATTGGGGCTGTATGGATCAGTTCGGGGCCGCTTGTGAGAGCATTCAAACGGAACTCACAAGCGGAACCCCGAAAGCAAGTGTGAAAGTAGCCTTACCCTGTTGCGCCCATCACTCTGGAAAAGGGTATATCTGGACTCATCAGACCACATGATCTTCTTCCATTGCTCCAGAGTCCAATCTTTATGCTCCCTAGCAAATGAAAGCCTTTTTTTCTGGTTTGCCTCACTGATTAGTGGTTTTCTTACGGCTACACCGCTGTTCAGTCCCAATCCCTTGAGTTCCCTTCGCATTGTGCATGTGGAAATGCTCTTACATTCACTATTAAACATGGCCCTGAGTTCTACTGTTGTTTTTTTTTATTTTTTATTTCACCAAGCGTTTAAGTGATCGCCGATCACGATCATTCAGGATTTTTTTCCCACCACATTTCTGCCCCGAATACGATGGGTCCCCACTATCCTTCCAGTTTTTAATAATGCATTGGACAGTTCTTAACCCAATTTTAGTAGTTTCTGCAATCTCCTTAGATGTTTCCTCTGCTTGATGCATGCCAATGATTTGACCCTTCTCAAACAGACTATCATCTTTTCCACGACCACGAGATGTGTCTTTCAACATGGTTGTTTAAGAAATGAGAAGCAACTCATTGCACCAGTTGGGGTTAAATAACTTGTTGCCAGCTGAAAGATAATCGCCCATGCAGTAATTATCCGATAGGAGACTCATAACTATTTGCTTAGTTATATCCAGGTGGAGACTTTTTTTTTTGGACAGGCAGTGTATCTCAATTTTTTTTAAATATCTTAATATGATGGCACATTCCTTTTCATACCCATCAGAAAATCATAAGCATTTTTAAATGTTTTGAAAACACCCTTCTTAAAGAGGGGGACTTATATATTGATGGCCTATCGTCAGGATATGAATATCAGATTGATGGGTGTCCGACACATGGCACCCCACCAATCAGCTGCTTCAGGTACCCATCAGGTTTTTGGAACAGGCTTCCTGCAGCTTAGCTCTTATTCACTTGAGTGGAAGCTTAGCTATAGTGCCCTAGCACTGTCATTACACAGTGGATGGAACCTTGTGCTTCTGGTTCAGTCTACTGTATCGTTTCTGGCACCAGAGGTTGACAAAACAGCTTATTGAGTGGGGGTACAGGGAGTTGTATCCCTGTCTATCTTATATTGATGACATATCCTGAGGATAGGCTAACAGTATGTAAGTACCGGAAAACCCCTATAAACACTACAAACAACAATAAATAAGCTTATAACTTTTGGTGACATAACAGAAAAAACACATCAGATCTCAATCTGTAGACGTTTTGCCAAAAGATAAACCATCATTCAGAAACTAGGTGTATTACACTAATGAAACCAACACACAGAAACCAATAAAATAAGTTTCCTAATCACATAGAGTACTGTAGCTACATAGTTGATCCTCCAGAGAAAGGCAAAAAATTTAAGGGCAGAGACCCAATTCACCATAAAGCGGAATATTCCTTCCCAACTCCTGCTGACAAATCCATAAATTAACATTCTCTATTAGGGTCCATTCACACGTCCGTAAGTGTTCTGCGGATCCACAAATTGCGGAATTTGCGGACTGCACATCGCCGGCACTACAAGGGTTCATTCACACGTCCGCAAAATGGGTCCGCATCCGTTCCACAATTTTGCGGAACGGGTGCAGACCTATTCGTTTTCAATGGGGCCGGAATGTGCTGTCCGCATCCGCATTTGCGGATCCGCACTTCCGCATCCGTGCTTCCGTTTCCACAAAAAAATAGAACATGTCCTATTCTTGTCCGCAATTGCGGCCAAGATTAGGCATTTTCTATTATAGTGCCGGCGATGTGCGGTCCGCAAATTGCAGAATGCACATTGCCAGTGTCCGTGTTTTGCGGATCCGCAATTTGTGGATCTGCATAACACTTACGGACGTGTGAATGGACCCTAATAGAAAATGCCTAATCTTGTCCGCAATTGCCGACAAGAATAGGACATGTTCTATTTTTTCCCGGAAACGGAAGCACGGATGCGGAAGTGCGGATCCGCAAATGCGGATGCGGATCCGCAAATGCAGATGCGGACAGCACATTGAAAATGAATGGGTCTGCATGTGGACGTGTGAATGGACCCTTAATGTTAGTAACCCTGTATAATTTGTTTTAGAAGACATATATCAAAGCTCTCCATTAATCTATTCAGCCATTACCAGATCCTGTGAAAAAATGTTGCATAACTTCATTGTATGGACTAGAGATGAGCCAATATATTGAAAATTCAATTCGGCTTTGTGATGAATCACTTAGTCATGAAGTGCATTTTTTTGTAAGTAGTGGGTGCAATGACAGGGAGTTGCAGTAGAGACCAATGTCTTCCTTTTATTTTTCCTTTGCACTTGCACTTTAAACATATTGAACTGAATATGTAATTGAATACCAATCAAATCCCAGTTGTCCCTCTTTTATGTATTTTTAGCCCACTGTATACTGTGGACTCCATTATACGTTTTTAAAGGATTGCATTTAATAAAAAGATTTTTTTACTATGGTTGTTTGTAGTCTAGTGACCTGGGCATACACATCTCTGTTGTAGGTTTTGTATTTAATTTATGTGGCTCAAATAGGTCGCTTTATAGGTTATGATAAATACCCAGTAGCAACCCCTTTGGAAAGTGTCACAGCTGTTTGTAGCCAGTCAAGATTTTTTCAGTTCTTGTTTGAGGGATTTATATCCAAAAGTCTTCCAGTTCGGTGAGATTCCTGGGCCGTCTTGTATGCTCTGCTCTTTTGAGGTCTATCCATTTTCAATGACCTTTCAGATCAGGGGAGTGTGTTGGCTATGATAAAACCTTCAGCTTGCACCTTGTGAGGTACTCTGTTGTGGACTTTGAGTTGTGTTTAGGATCATTATCCATTTGTAGAAGCCATCCTCTTTTCATCCCCAAACCCCTTTCCATTGAAGACTTATGCCATTATGATCCATCAGTGTAAAAATTGTATATTTTTTTGTTACTCAAAAACGTAAAATCTTACACTTATCAAGATTAAAGGGACTCTGTCAGCTCCAAAACACCCCCCAAACTAGAGTTAGTGGTGTATGGTGTAAGTGCCGTTTTTATCATTATACACTTACTCACTGACATTCTGGCATTGTGCTCCGACAAACCAGCAGTAAAATTCATTGAGAAGACTCCTTTTACAACTGTGTGGAAATGGAATTCACGGAAATGGACGATTGAGGCCTGACACTCAATTTGTCGTTATCACTCACAGGAAAGTAGTTTGGTGTAATGCTGATAACCTATATACTGGTTTAAATTGAACAAGTACCAAAATAACATTTCAACCATGTGGAGAAATAAATGTACGTTAAAGAATGATTAAGGGCCAAGCCTCACGCTTAATTTCACTTTAACATTGACAGATTGCTGCCCTAGCCTGTGTTATGCTAATCACAAATATATTTGTCCCTCCCAAAAAATATATATTTATATAAAATATCGACTGTGTGGCGATTGAGGTCTGACCCTTAATATTGATTTACAGGTAAATAGTTATTTGCCATAGTCTGTGTATTTGTGTACTAATTACCTATATGCTGGTTTAATTAAATTGAAGTTAAACACCCCCCACCCAAAAAAATATAAATAAATTCTAATATTGTGGATATAGAATTCACAGAAACGTTTGACACTCAATTTCATATTAAGACTCACAGGTAGATTGCTGCCCTACCCTGTGTATTATAGTAAATATATATTATATATATATTGTGTATATATATATATATATATATATATATAGTTTTCCAAAAAAGAGGCAGCACTCCAAGATAAAGGTGAAACGACCCGCTTTATTCCCCTCTGCAACGTTTCAACTGCTCATTGCAGTCTTTCTCAAGCATAACAGTCGGTGTCAAAGTATCTACATTTATACCCACAGTGCTTTGTGAGTCAATTAATAAAGTAAGTGACAATTACCTGATCAATTATGTGAAAAACATAAAATACATCAAAAATACATAGGTCAATGTGAATTCATTGTATACATCATATGTCAAATCATTAGTGTACATACATTGTGAAACTTGATCAATGATCTTCCAAAGATCGCAAACATAAATAGCCATATTCACATAAAGTGCCTTGTGCTTTAATTAAAGTGATCACCTGTATGTGCTAAATGGCGGTCAATCGGCCGCATAGATTATAAAAAATAAACTTACACAGCGGAGTACTGTGATGGCGTCCGTCTCGGCGTCCCCGGTCCTCCATTGCGCATGCTCGGTAGCCTGGCAACCAGTGCATACAATCAATAACACGCCCCCAGAAGTGTGACGTCAGTCATGATGCACGCACCAGCAGCCAGGCCCCTCCCCCGAAGCGTGACAGTTCAGAAGGCGACGCTCCTTTGCCCAGCCTCCGGATCACATGACAAGTCATATGAGCCGTCGCCTGGCAACCCAGAAGCGTCCGTCCCACCAGCATATCACAGGTCTCCAGGGTCGGTCAAAGCACCGCAATGAGGCCTGTGCAGGGAAATAAAGCACCACATAGGGAATGATCAGGTTGTCAAGTACTATTAGCTAAATTAATATAAATGAATAACCAGGATATCAAGCCGTAAATATCGGAAGACATAAGTCCCTTAAAGGGACAGTACATACAATTAATTAGACTGAAGAGGGTGCGGTATATGTGGATGTGTGTTCCAAATTTATACCCTACACATGTAGAAGCATTAATAACTTTATTTTCATATAGTACTGGACTACTGGTTGCCTACTCTTGACATGTGTGTACTGATTTATGGCATTAAAATATAACTTTTATTAGTCACTTATTAAATCATAATTAACACTATCTAACCTACTATTAAAACTATCTATTAGAACCTCTGAAGTGCTATATAGCTTGCTAGCTGTACTGTTGTTTTGGTAGCCTGGTAGCGGCGCGCTTGCTCCAGTCACTACCTGTTTGTTTTTGTATATCAGTATCTGTTTTCTCACATATGGAGGTCTATAGAGTCTAAAATCTTATACACTGCCCCCGACATGTTTCGCCATGTCTTCAGGGGCACGGGCAGTCTACAATGACCTGAACGTGACGCGATCTATTTATTACCTCCTCTTTGTGAAGTAATCTGTCGCTACCTTGTTATTTTCTTCCTTATTGAATTGTTTTCAGTATCGGATCACTCGATTCGTTAGTTTGCCTTGTGAATCTTCCTTGTTCCAGTGACGTCTCTAATCTCGCGATATGATCAAAGATCTCGCGCATGTCACTGCACTTAGATTTTTTCAAGCTAGTATCGATCGATAATTCTTCGAATATAATTATAGCTAATCTTGTCATTTTAGTGTGCGCTGAAACTGGTTGTTATATTCCTATAGGTTTACTTTTAGTTTGAATTGTCCATCTTTAAGCACTGTACGTGTTGGAACTTGCGCATGTCTACTCTCTGAAACTAGATTTCGACTTATCTGCAGTTCTGCGCATGCTCCAATACTTATATAAATATATTCGACGAATGTTGGATCTTCGATGGGGAGCTTTTTCCTCGGCTCTCCTGCGCTTGCTCAGACAATTAGTCTATGATATACTGATTTGCCTGGCTAGTATTTTGCTTGATATTACTAAGCTTTCTTGATTTATGATCTTATACTATATTAAAAATAATCAAGCTGATTGATAATGTAATTGTTAACATTAAGTATTATTTTCATGTTTATATTTGATATTGTATCTTGATTTTTTTATATATTATTTTTTATATTTTTAATATTTTTAAATGTTTAATTATTTTATTATTTTATTTTATTATTTTATTATTTTTGTAGTTTATTTTGTATTTTAATTTTAATTTAAATTTTTTGTGTATTGCTTAATGTTTATTTTATTATAGATTACAAATATTTCCTTCCTTTTTTTTTTTAGGTTGGATTGAATTTGCTGGGAGGTAATTATATTTTATTTATTTATTTATTTGTTAGTTATTGCTTAGTTTATTATTAGTTAACGGTTTGTCACTCAACTATTGTAGTATAAAAAGGGTACATTTTTATTTTTTTGTTTTTTATTTTATTATTTTTTATTATTAGTGGGGATGATTTATATTAATAATGCCACTTTTATAGGAAGGATGCATAAGTGAATCCTTCATTAAGTCCCAGGGGTGAGAGACTTTTTAATCTGTATATCCAGCGTGTTTCTTCCTGCTGTAATTTTTTGTCTAGGTCTCCCTTTCTTGGGCCCTGCTTGAGTTTTGTTATGCCCCATATTTTTAAGCTGTCAGTTTTACCATTGTGCTCTGCTTGTATATGTCTGGATAATGTGATATCTGCTTTCAGATTTATGTCACTGAGATGTTTTGAGACTCTTCTACGGAGTTCTTGTATAGTTTTCCCAACATATATTTTGGGGCAGCCGCATTCGATGGCATAGACTACCCCTGCAGTTTTGCAGTTGATATATTGGGTGATTTTATATTTTTTGTTATCAACTGGATTTTGAATCTCTTTGCGTGCCTGCATTTTACTACAGAACTGACAATTACCACATGGGTAGGACCCTTTAGTGGTTAACCATGTGTTTTTTTCTTCTGTTTTTTGGTAATTTTCCTGAAAATGGCTGTGTACAAGCTGTTCCTTTAAATTAGGTCCTCTTCTGTATGTTATTGTGGGATGTTCGGAAATAACATTTTTGATGTCTTCATCCAATTTCAGGATATTCCAATATTTATTTAGGATTTTACTCACTTCTTGATGTTTAATATCAAAGGTGCCAATGCACCGTACAGTTTTTTTTTGTAGTAATTGGAATTTTATTGTTAAGTAGAAGGTCAGTTCTGTCTTTTGCCTTCGCCTTCCGATATGCCTTAGGCTACTTTCACACTTGCGCTTGATCGGATCCGTTCTGAACGGATCCGATCATATTAATGCAGACGGAGGCTCCGTTCAGTACGGATCCGTCTGCATTAATAACTTAGAAAAATTTCTAAGTGCGAAATTAGCCTGAGCGGATCCGTTCAGACTTTCAATGTAAAGTCAATGGGGGACGGATCCGCTTGAAGATTGAGCCATATGGTGTCATCTTCAAGCGGATCCGTTCCCATTGACTTACATTGTAAGTCTGGACGGATCCGCACGCCTCCGCACGGCCAGGCGGACACCCGAACGCTGCAAGCAGCGTTCAGCTGTCCGCCTGGCCGTGCGGAGGCGAGCGGAGCGGAGGCTGAACGCCGCCAGACTGATGCAGTCTGAGCGGATCCGCATCCATTCAGACTGCATCAGGGCTGGACGGAAGCGTTCTGCTCCGCTCGTGAGCCCCTTCAAACGGAGCTCACGAGCGGACAGCAGAACGCTAGTGTGAAAGTAGCCTTATGTAGCACTTTTTTTGGATACCCACGTTCTATAAATCTTTGGTATAGAATTCGACTCTCACATTCAAAAGCTTCCTCAGTGGAGCAATTTCTTCTTACTCTCAAATACTGGCCTACTGGGATGCTTCTTTTCAGAGGAGTGGGATGGTAGCTTGACCAGTGGAGGAGGTTATTACTTGATGTTGGCTTTCTGTATATTTCTGTCTTTATCATTCCTTCTGATAGGCTAAGAGTGATATCTAGAAAATTAAGTTTGTGTTCATCAATTTCTCCAGTGAATGTAAGTCCTATGGTGTTGGTGTTGAGAATTTTTACGATTTTGTGAAATTGTTTTTTAGTGCCTTCCCACAGTATGATGACGTTGTCAATATAACGACCCCAATATGTGATATACCTAGTGTATTGACTGTGTGTTTCAGTGAAGACTATTCTGTCTTCCCACCACCCTAAAAAAAGATTTGCAAAATTTGGTGTACATTTCGGACCCATTGCGGTACCAGTGATCTGCAAAAATTTACACCACCTTTCACCAAATACAACAATATACAAACATTTGTAGATTTGGTAACCATAGAATTACAAAAAATAAAAGCAAAAAAATCTGATATCAATAGTAATCTTACAGTAAATGAAAGGACAGCCCTACAAGAAGTAATCAAGAATCAAAACTTAGAAATAAAACCGTCAGACAAAGGGGGCAACATAGTGATAATGGAGAAAAAAGAGTATAAAAGTATGGTCATGGACCTCTTACAAGATAAAAATACATATAAAAAACTACAGACCAATCCAACCACCAAATATGTTCTTGAACTAAAAAATATTCTACAACGAGCTAAGGAAAAAGATCTTATCACTAAAGAAGAGTTCAAAGTGATGTTCAAACCAAATCCAGTATTAGCAACATTTTATGCTATTCCAAAGATACACAAAAAACGACTCCCCATTCCAGGGAGACCAATTGTATCAGGAAATGAAAGTCTATGTGAGGGTATAAGTGGCTATGTCGACGAAGTGATATCCCCATTTGTCCCCAGTCTGACATCTTATCTAAAAGATACTAAAGACGTCCTATCAAAATTACAAAATATATATGTTAAAAAAGAGACGCTGGTAGCAAGTCTAGACGTTGAGGCGCTATATACTAGCATACAACATCCAAAAGGCTTAGAAGCAATAAAATATTATTTAGATACTAGAGGAACCCAATATAAGGAACATAACAAATTTGTCCTGTCACTACTACAATTTTTACTCACAAACAATTATTTTATTTTCAATGGTGATTATTATTTGCAGATCACTGGTACCGCAATGGGTACGAAATGTGCACCGAATTTTGCAAATCTTTTTTTAGGGTGGTGGGAAGACAGAATAGTCTTCACTGAAACACACAGTCAATACACTAGGTATATCACATATTGGGGTCGTTATATTGATGACATCATCATACTGTGGGAAGGCACTAAAAAACAATTTCACAAATTCGTAAAAATTCTCAACACCAACACCATAGGACTCACATTCACTGGAGAAATTGTTGAACACAAACTTAATTTTCTAGATATCACTCTTAGCCTATCAGAAGGAATGATAAAGACAGAAATATACAGAAAGCCAACATCAAGTAATAACCTCCTCCACTGGTCAAGCTACCATCCCACTCCTCTGAAAAGAGGCATCCCAGTAGGCCAGTATTTGAGAGCAAGAAGAAATTGCTCCACTGAGGAAGCTTTTGAATGTGAGAGTCGAATTCTATACCAAAGATTTATAGAACGTGGGTATCCAAAAAAAGTGCTACATAAGGCATATCGGAAGGCGAAGGCAAAAGACAGAACTGACCTTCTACTTAACAATAAAATTCCAATTAATACTAAAAAAACAGTACGGTGCATTGGCACCTTTGATATTAAACATCAAGAAGTGAGTAAAATCCTAAATAAATATTGGAATATCCTGAAATTGGATGAAGACATCAAAAATGTTATTTCCGAACATCCCACAATAACATACAGAAGAGGACCTAATTTAAAGAAACAGCTTGTACACAGCCATTTTCAGGAAAATTACCAAAAAACAGAAGAAAAAACCACATGGTTAACCACTAAAGGTTCCTACCCATGTGGTAATTGTCAGTTCTGTAGTAAAATGCAGGCACGCAAGGAGTTTCAAAATCCAGTTGATAACAAAAAATATAAAATCACCCAATATATCAACTGCAAAACTGCAGGGGTAGTCTATGCTATCGAATGTGGCTGCCCCAAAATATATGTTGGGAAAACTATACAAGAACTCCGTAGAAGAGTCTCAAAACATCTCAGTGACATAAATCTGAAAGCAGATACCACATTATCCAGACATATACAAGCAGAGCACAATGGTAAAACTGACAGCTTAAAAATATGGGGCATAACAAAACTCAAGCAGGGCCCAAGACAGGGAGACCTAGACAAAAAATTACAGCAGGAAGAAACACGCTGGATATACAGATTAAAAAGTCTCTCACCCCTGGGACTTAATGAAGGATTCACTTATGCATCCTTCCTATAAAAGTGGCATTATTAATATAAATCATCCCCACTAATAATAAAAAATAATAAAATTAAAAAATAAATAAATAAAATTGACCCACTTTTTATACTACAATAGTTGAGTGACAAACCGTTAACTAATAATAAACTAAGCAATAACTAACAAATAAATAAATAAATAAAATATAATTACCTCCCAGCAAATTCAATCCAACCTAAAAAATAAAAAAGAAAGGAAAAATTTGTAATCTATAATGAAATAAACATTAAGCAATACACAAAAAATAAAAAATAAAATTAAAATACAAAATAAACTACAAAAATAATAAAATAAAATAATAATTAAACATTTAAAAATATATAAAATATAAAAAATAATATATAAAAAAATCAAGATACAATATCAAATATAAACATGAAAATAATACTTAATGTTAATAATTACATTATCAATGAGCTCGATTATTTTTAATATAGTATAAGATCATAAATCAAGAAAGCTTAGTAATATCAAGCAAAATACTAGCCAGGCAAATCAGTATATCATAGACTAAGTGTCTGAGCAAGCGCAGGAGAGCCGAGGAAAAAGCTCCCCATCGAAGATTCAACATTCGTCGAATATATTTATATAAGTATTGGAGCATGCGCAGAACTGCAGATAAGTCGAAATCTAGTTTCAGAGAGTAGACATGCGCAAGTTCCAACACGTACAGTGCTTAAAGATGGACAATTCGAACTAAAAGTAAACCTATAGGAATATAACAACCAGTTTCAGCGCACACTAAAATGACAAGATTAGCTATAATTATATTCGAAGAATTATCGATCGATACTAGCTTGAAAAAATCTAAGTGCAGTGACATGCGCGAGATCTTTGATCATATCGCGAGATTAGAGACGTCACTGGAACAAGGAAGATTCACAAGGCAAACTAACGAATCGAGGGATCCGATACTGAAACTGAATTGAACTGAAACTGGATCCGATACTGAAAACAATTCAATAAGGAAGAAAATAACAAGGTAGCGACGGATAACGTCACAAAGAGGAGGTAATAAATAGATCGCGTCACGTTCAGCTCATTGTAGACTGCCCGTGCCCCTGAAGACGCCATGTACATGGAGAAACATGTCGGGGGCAGTGTATAAGATTTTAGACTCTATAGACCTCCGTATGTGAGAAAACAAATACTGATATACAAAAACAAACAGGTAGTGACTGGAGCAAGCGCGCTACCAGGCTACCAAAACAACAGTACAGCTAGCAAGCTATATAGCACTTCAGAGGTTCTAATAGATAGTTTTAATAGTAGGTTAGATAGTGTTAATTATGATTTAATAAGTGACTAATAAAAGTTATATTTTAATGCCATAAATCAGTACACACATGTCAAGAGTAGGCAACCAGTAGTCCAGTACTATATGAAAATAAAGTATATGTGGTTGTGTCACGTGAGTGACCATCCCCACACACCTATAAGGCTCTAAGGTACAGAGTGTTGTCCACACCCTATATCCTTTTAGCCAACATCCACCCTGGTATCTCTTCTGTAGCCATAGCATCTTCCATTCACGACTTATCCACTCTTTCTTTCCTTCACAGTGAAAACTGTAGTTCCAACCCCATTCACCTATTATGGGACTAAACCGCCATAGACAATAGCCATCATTTTCTGCCGCTGTGATAATAAACTTGAAAAATAAAGAAGAATTCCTTTCAGATCTGATAAGTTCTGAAAGTAAATAAAAAAATGAGTAAGTAAAATGGGTAAGATATTAGACACCATAGGTGATCACAATACCAAGTTGACATAAGAGGATAACAAACCCACAGGAGAGCGAGGAGGACCCCCACAAAACTACATAATATTCCATTTAAAATCCACGTTCAGGCCCTGTGGTTTAAGCGACTGTAGGCGATGTATCCACCGCAGCGCAGTTCCCTTTGTTTAAGGGTCACTGTGCGGTCCCCACCCTGTCTACCTCTTTGGATTTTAAGTCTCTCTCAGTATGGCCATATTCAACAAAATGTTTTGGGACCGGCAGATCTAATCTTTTACGCCTTAATGAAAAGCGGTGATTGTTCAGGCGTGTTTTCATGTCACATGTGGTCTCCCCCACATAGAGGAGACCACATGGGCATTTTAATACATATATGACAAACGTACTGTCACATGTCAAGTAATAACGAATATCATACTGTGACCCAGTTCCCGGGTGTGTGAACACACTACCCTTCATCATATACGGGCAGTTCACGCATGTGTCACGGCTGAGGATGGGGGAAATCCTCAGCCGTGCGATGCCAGATGCTGTTGGCCTACTCGGCCAGGAGAACAGGATAGGGAGCAGGTCACCTCCTAACAGCGTCCCTACCCTGACCCTAACTCCTAACTGCATGGGCCGACCTTAAAGGTAGGAGGACCCATGTGCAGGAACCTCGGATCCCTAACTCACCCTCCGTCCGGTCCCTGCGCCAGGAGTCAGGGTAAGACGACCTACTCCTCCTAGACGCGGAGGAGCAGGAGTCTCACTGGCCAAGCTGTTGGGAAAAAGGGGAACACAAACAGCTTTACGGGTATGGCAGGCGAACTAGAAGTTCCACCAACCTGCCACAGCCTTGCTGACTGGATCCCTGTGCAACAGGAATCCAGAACCGTAAACTGCACAAAGTAACAAGGAAGGTCCCAACAGAACATCACATACAACATGACATACAAGAAGACATAAACATAACGACAATATTTTTATGACCACAGGGGTGGCTCTCACAGGCAGGAAGAAACACAGGAGGCTGCTCCAGCCAGCATGACTGAAGCAACCTCCTGAGTCATGTAAAAGTGAGAGGCTTTATAGGCCAAGTAGCCACACCCACAGTCAGACACACCCAGTGACACACACGCACACTGGGAAGGGAGTTAACCCTTCCAACACCACAGAAGGGAAAAACACCACTTAAACGGGAAGTGCACACAATACATACAACGTGCATAACATACACACACACACCTAACATAAAGGTTGCTAGGTGTAACCGCATGAAGATGCCGCAAGCTGCCTAGCACCAGCTCAGGCTGCTATCTGCGACAATCTCCAACCACATGTTGCCCGCGGCAACCACAAGTGAGGCAACACACAAGTAGCCCTCACCTGTGGTTGAACTACCAAAAACAAACCGCAGGCAACCTCAAGCGGTTAAGGAGTCACGGTCATAGCCATGGCCGTGACAGCATGTAAGTCACGGGAAACATCCCATCCTTCTTGTGCACAGAAATGTTTTCACCTTCTTTTTGATAGGGACATCAGCCCTTACCAACCTTAGGGAAATTGCTCTTTAACCACCTCCGGACCGCTGTACGCACAGACGCGTCCTGGAGTTGGTTGATTCATTCCTCCTGGACGCGCCGGCGTGTCCTCTCGCGAGACGCGAGATTTCCTGTGAACGCGCGCACACAGGCGCGCGCGCTCACAGGAACGGAAGGTAAGAGAGTTGATCTCCAGCCTGCCAGCGGCGATCGTTCGCTGGCAGGCTGGAGATGTGTTTTTTTTAACCCCTAACAGGTATATTAGACGCTGTTTTGATAACAGCGTCTAATATACCTGCTACCTGGTCCTCTGGTGGTCCCCTTTGTTTGGATCGACCACCAGAGGACACAGGTAGCTCAGTAAAGTAGCACCAAGCACCACTACACTACACTACACCCCCCCCCCCGTCACTTATTAACCCCTTATTAGCCCCTGATCACCCCTGATCACCCCATATAGACTCCATGATCACCCCCCTGTCATTGATTACCCCCCTGTCATTGATCAACCCCCTGTAAAGCTCCATTCAGACGTCCGCATGATTTTTACGGATCCACTGATAGATGGATCGGATCCGCAAAACGCATCCGGACGTCTGAATGAAGCCTTACAGGGGCGTGATCAATGACTGTGGTGATCACCCCATATAGACTCCCTGATCACCCCCCTGTCATTGATTACCCCCCTGTAAAGCTCCATTCAGACGTCCGCATGATTTTTACGGATCCACTGATAGATGGATCGGATCCGCAAAACGCATCCGGACGTCTGAATGAAGCCTTACAGGGGCATGATCAATGACTGTGGTGATCACCCCATATAGACTCCCTGATCACCCCCCTGTAAAGCTCCATTCAGATGTCCGCATGATTTTTACGGATGCACTGATAGATGGATCGGATCCGCAAAACGCATCCGGACGTCTGAATGAAGCCTTACAGGGGCATGATCAATGACTGTGGTGATCACCCCATATAGACTCCCTGATCACCCCCCTGTCATTGATTACACCCCTGTCATTGATCACACCCCTGTAAAGCTCC
The DNA here is from genome assembly GCF_905171765.1 of Bufo bufo. NCBI lineage: Eukaryota > Metazoa > Chordata > Amphibia > Anura > Bufonidae > Bufo > Bufo bufo. Next base: position 460,920,065 of record NC_053389.1, on the reverse strand, counting down.
ATTCAGATGTCCGCATGATTTTTACGGATGCACTGATAGATGGATCGGATCCGCAAAACGCATACGGACGTCTGAATGAAGCCTTACAGGGGCGTGATCAATGACTGTGGTTATCACCCCATATAGACTCCCTGATCACCCCCCTGTCATTGATTACACCCCTGTCATTGATCAACCCCCTGTAAAGCTCCATTCAAATGTCCGCATGATTTTTACGGATCCACTGATAGATGGATCGGATCCGCAAAACGCATCCGGACGTCTGAATGAAGCCTTACAGGGGCGTGATCAATGACTGTGGTGATCACCCCATATAGACTCCCTGATCACCCCCCTGTCATTGATTACCCCCCTGTAAAGCTCCATTCAGATGTCTGCATGATTTTTACGGATGCACTGATAGATGGATCGGATCCGCAAAACGCATCCGGACGTCTGAATGAAGCCTTACAGGGGCGTGATCAATGACTGTGGTGATCACCCCATATAGACTCCCTGATCACCCCCCTGTCATTGATTACACCCCTGTCATTGATCACCCCCCTGTAAAGCTCCATTCAGATGTCCGCATGATTTTTACGGATGCACTGATAGATGGATCGGATCCGCAAAACGCATCCGGACGTCTGAATGAAGCCTTACAGGGGCATGATCAATGACTGTGGTGATCATCCCATATAGACTCCCTGATCACCCCCCTGTCATTGATTACACCCCTGTCATTGATCACACCCCTGTAAAGCTCCATTCAGATGTCCGCATGATTTTTACGGATGCACTGATAGATGGATCGGATCCGCAAAACGCATACGGACGTCTGAATGAAGCCTTACAGGGGCGTGATCAATGACTGTGGTTATCACCCCATATAGACTCCCTGATCACCCCCCTGTCATTGATTACCCCCCTGTAAAGCTCCATTCAGATGTCCGCATGATTTTTACAGATGCACTGATAGATGGATCGGATCCGCAAAACGCATACGGACGTCTGAATGAAGCCTTACACGGGCGTGATCAATGACTGTGGTTATCACCCCATATAGACTCCCTGATCACCCCCCTGTCATTGATCACCCCCCTGTCATTGATCACCCCCCCTGTCATTGATCACCCTTCTGTCATTGATCACCCCTCTGTAAGGCTCCATTCAGACATTTTTTTGGCCCAAGTTAGCGGAATTATTTATTTTTTTTCTTACAAAGTCTCATATTCCACTAACTTGTGTCAAAAAATTAAATCTCACATGAACTCCCCATACCCCTCACGGAATCCAAATGCGTAAAATTTTTTAGACATTTTTATTCCAGACTTCTTCTCACGCTTTAGGGCCCCTAGAATGCCAGGGCAGTATAAATACCCCACATGTGACCCCATTTCGGAAAGAAGACACCCCCAGGTATTCCGTGAGGGGCATATTGAGTCCATGAAAGATTGAAATTTTTGTCCCAAGTTAGCGGAACGGGAGACTTTGTGAGAAAAAAAATTAAAATATCAATTTCCGCTAACTTGTGCCAAAAAAAAAAATTTTCTATGAACTCGCCATGCCCCTCATTGAATACCTTGGGGTGTCTTCTTTCCAAAATGGGGTCACATGTGGGGTATTTATACTGCCCTGGCATTCTAGGGGCCCCAAAGCGTGAGAAGAAGTCTGGTATCCAAATGTCTAAAAATGCCCTCCTAAAAGGAATTTGGGCACCTTTGCGCATCTAGGCTGCAAAAAAGTGTCACACATCTGGTATCGCCGTACTCAGGAGAAGTTGGGGAATGTGTTTTGGGGTGTCATTTTACATATACCCATGCTGGGTGAGAGAAATATCTTGGTCAAATGCCAACTTTGTATAAAAAAATGGGAAAAGTTGTCTTTTGCCAAGATATTTCTCTCACCCAGCATGGGTATATGTAAAATGACACCCCAAAACACATTCCCCAACTTCTCCTGAATACGGCGATACCACATGTGTGACACTTTTTTGCAGCCTAGGTGGGCAAAGGGGCCCATATTCCAAAGAGCACCTTTAGGATTTCACAGGTCATTTACCTACTTACCACACATTAGGGCCCCTGGAAAATTCCAGGGCAGTATAACTACCCCACAAGTGACCCTATTTTGGAAAGAAGACACCCCAAGGTATTCCGTGAGGGGCATGGCGAGTTCCTAGAATTTTTTATTTTTTGTCACAAGTTAGTGGAAAATGCTGATTTTTTTTTTTTTCATACAAAGTCTCATATTCCACTAACTTGTGACAAAAAAAATAAAAACTTCCATGAACTCACTATGCCCATCAGCGAATACCTTGGGGTCTCTTCTTTCCAAAATGGGGTCACTTGTGGGGTAGTTATACTGCCCTGGCATTCTAGGGGCCCAAATGTGTGGTAAGGAGTTTGAAATCAAATTCTGTAAAAAATGACCTGTGAAATCCAAAAGGTGCTCTTTGGAATATGGGCCCCTTTGCCCACCTAGGCTGCAAAAAAGTGTCACACATCTGGTATCTCCGTACTCAGGAGAAGTTGGGGAATGTGTTTTGGGGTGTCATTTTACATATACCCATGCTGGGTGAGAGAAATATCTTGGCAAAACACAACTTTTCCCATTTTTTTATACAAAGTTGGCATTTGACCAAGATATTTATCTCACCCAGCATGGGTATATGTAAAAAGACACCCCAAAACACATTCCTCAACTTCTCCTGAATACAGAGATACCAGATGTGTGACACTTTTTTGCAGCCTAGGTGGGCAAAGGGGCCCATATTCCAAAGAGCACCTTTCGGATTTCACAGGTCATTTTTTACAGAATTTGATTTCAAACTCCTTACCACACATTTGGGCCCCTAGAATGCCAGGGCAGTATAACTACCCTACAAGTGACCCCATTTTGGAAAGAAGAGACCCCAAGGTATTCGCTGATGGGCATAGTGAGTTCATGGAAGTTTTTATTTTTTGTCACAAGTTAGTGGAATATGAGACTTTGTATGAAAAAAAAAAAAAAAATCATCATTTTCCACTAACTTGTGACAAAAAATAAAAAATTCTAGGAACTTGCCATGCCCCTCACGGAATACCTTGGGGTGTCTTCTTTCCAAAATGGGGTCACTTGTGGGGTTGTTATACTGCCCTGGCATTCTAGGGGCCCAAATGTGTGGTAAGGAGTTTGAAATCAAATTCTGTAAAAAATGACCTGTGAAATCCGAAAGGTGCTCTTTGGAATATGGGCCCCTTTGCCCACCTAGGCTGCAAAAAAGTGTCACACATCTGGTATCTCCGTACTCAGGAGAAGTTGGGGAATGTGTTTTGGGGTGTCATTTTACATATACCCATGCTGGGTGAGAGAAATATCTTGGCAAAACACAACTTTTCCCATTTTTTTATACAAAGTTGGCATTTGACCAAGATATTTATCTCACCCAGCATGGGTATATGTAAAAAGACACCCCAAAACACATTCCTCAACTTCTCCTGAATACAGAGATACCAGATGTGTGACACTTTTTTGCAGCCTAGGTGGGCAAAGGGGCCCATATTCCAAAGAGCACCTTTCGGATTTCACAGGTCATTTTTTACAGAATTTGATTTCAAACTCCTTACCACACATTTGGGCCCCTAGAATGCCAGGGCAGTATAACCACCCCACAAGTGACCCCATTTTGGAAAGAAGAGACCCCAAGTTATTTCGTGATGGGCATAGTGAGTTCATAGAAGTTTTTATTTTTTGTCACAAGTTAGTGGAATATGAGACTTTGTAAGAAAAAAAAAAATCATCATTTTCCGCTAACTTGTGACAAAAATTAAAAAGTTCTATGAACTCACTATGCCCATCAGCGAATACCTTAGGGTGTGTACTTTCCGAAATGGGGTCATTTGTGGGGTGTTTGTACTGTCTGGGCATTGTAGAACCTCAGGAAACATGACAGGTGCTCAGAAAGTCAGAGCAGCTTCAAAAAGCGGAAATTCACATTTTTGTACCATAGTTTGTAAACGCTATAACTTTTACCCAAACCATTTTTTTTTTACCCAAACATTTTTTTTTTATCAAAGACATGTAGAACAATAAATTTAGAGAAAAATTTATATATGGATGTCGTTTTTTTTGCAAAATTTTACAACTGAAAGTTAAAAATTTCATTTTTTTGCAAAAAAATCGTTAAATTTCGATTAATAACAAAAAAAGTAAAAATGTCAGCAGCAATGAAATACCACCAAATGAACGCTCTATTAGTGAGAAGAAAAGGAGGTAAAATTCATTTGGGTGGTAAGTTGCATGACCGAGCAATAAACGGTGAAAGTAGTGTAGGTCAGAAGTGTAAAAAGTTGCCTGGTCTTTCAGGGTGTTTAAGCACTGGGGGCTGAGGTGGTTAAGATGGGCCAGTGTTCTCTCAGAATACCAGCCACATCCCTACTCTGCTCTGAGTATGTTGTCACAAATGGATTCTGTCTGGTTTTGGGTTTCTTTTCTATCGCCTCCTCTCCCTGCGGTTGCTGTATTCTCCTCAGATGTTTTTCTAGATTTCTTTGTGGGTACCCTCTCTGTGTAAATTTATTAACCATTTGCTCATATCTGATGGGTAAGCTTTCTGGATCCTGTACAATTCTCTTCACACGTAGTAATTGACTACGTGGTAAGGATTCAATACAGGATCTGGGGTGACAACTTTCGTATCGTAACAAAGTGTTACAGTCAGTCGACTTGGTGAAGATATCTGTAGACAATCTGTCACCAACAATGGACACCATTGTATCAAGGAACTGAACCTGCTTGTTAGAATGTGTGAGTGTGAACGCAATCTCACTGTCCATACAATTTAGATAACAGTGAAATTGTTCCAAAGACTCAATGTCACCTTGCCAAATGAGGAAGACGTTGTCTATGTACCGCCACCACCCCAGTACTTTGCTGAAGTGGTGGGATACATAGACAAGGTCCTCCTCAAGGGCCGCCATGAAGACATTTGCATACGTGGGCGCCACATTGGACCCCATTGCGGTCCCACGTAATTGCAGAAAAAACTGCTCCCCAAACATAAAATAATTATGTCTCAGGACTAGGTTCAATAGTTGAATAATAAAATCACAACATTCTATAGAATAGTCTCTACGTTCCAAACATTTCCTAACCTCATTGACCCCCCGTTCGTGATCAATAGAAGTGGAAAGGCTGGTGACATCAAAGGATGCCACCAGACATCTATCAGCCAGTCTCACGGTGGAGATTTTTTTCAAAAGATCCTCAGTGTCCCTGATATATGATTTTGTACTGATTGCATAGGCACAAAGTATGCGGTCCAGGAAAATGGAGATGTGTGAGCAGATTGAGTCAATACCCGACACGATGGGTCGCCCAGGGGGATTCGTCAGGGACTTATGTATTTTTGGCAATACGTAAATTATTGGCGTACGTGGATTCTCTATCAATAAGAAAGAGTACACACTCTCATCAATAATGCCATGATCACGTGCCACATCTAATACATTTCTGATCTTTTTGATGTATTCAAATTTAGGGTCACCGGACAATTCCCTATATACATTCTGGTCATTCAACTGTCTCCTTATTTCACCCATATACCAGGATGTGTCCATGACAACAACCGCACCGCCCTTGTCACAAAAAATAAATAAAATCCAATCGTGTGGAAATGGAATTCATGGAAATGGGTAATTGAGGCTTGATGTTCAATTTCACTTTAACACTCATAAGTAGATTGCTGCCCTACCCTATGTATTGCTTTAGTAATCAAGTATCTATGCTGATTAACTAAATTGAATAATCCCCCAAAAAATTGAATTCCAATCATGTGGAAATGGAATTCATAGAAATGAACGATTGAGGCTTGACTCTCAATTTCAAGTTAACACTCACAGGTAGCTTGCTGCCCAACCCTGTGTATTGCTGCAGTAATCACGTATATATATACTGGTTTAATTAAATTTAACAATAGAACAAAGATTATTGCTCTATGGGACAATAATCTATTTATAGTGTAAATTATATTTTGTATACTTTCTTAACACAATTTGTACAAAAATAAAGCACATATGGGTGATAGCCAATTTTTTTTTTCTGACAATGGACATTTTTCACTTTTATATAGAATAGGTGATAAATGTATGATCGTTGGGGAGCCACCTCTGAGACCCTCATGATGAACTTGTGTTTATGGGTATACAATATATGTATATATGTATACACTTACTGATTATCACTTACTGATTATCATTCATTTTATTATCATCATCATAACTAACAAGTCTCTAATTTCCTTATTTTTCTCTTTTTTCACTTTTTTTCATTATCTCGATCATTTTCTCAGGATCGGAAATGCAGCTTCTGCAATCTAACAAGCAGTTAGACTCATAGTGAAAATCTCATAATAACAAATTACTAAACTCTGCCATGTTTAATTCTTCTCCCACATTAATAATTAAACAACATAACATTGCTGCAATAATTAACCTGATTTATTATAAACTAAATAATTACGGCAGCTTTGAAGAAACCAAATGAATAAGACTATGACAAAGCAATTCTTTAGAGCATAATTGATCTTTGTGTGTGAGCAATCCTACGGTATGTTGAACAAGGTTCAGTAGTACTGTAGTAGCTAGTAATTTTTATCATATTCATTTAAAGGGCATGTTCACTTAAAGGGCATCAGCAGATTTGTACTTATGAAACTGGGGGAGTTGCTGTTACTCCTAAAGGCTGAGCTCACTCTGCAACTATCGTGTCCTCTGCACTTTATTACCTGGCCCTGTCACTCAAAGTCCAGAGGGTGCCGCAGTTGCTGAGAGAACTGAGACTCTAGGTGTAATGAGAACGCTCCAGATACTCTTAGAGGCTCATTTGCATATATTAAAACATCATTTTTCTCAGCAATGTGGTAACATATGAGCATCAGACCAACACAAATACATTCAGCTGCCAAGCACACTGATGTGCTTTAATGTTAAAGCCTAGTATTCAGAATTGACTGGAATTAAAAGGGTTTTCTCACTAAAAACAGTGATGGTATGTTTCAGGAATATTCTAGCAAGTTCTAATCAGTGAGGGTCCAACTGTTGGGACCTTCACTGATCCTAAAAATAAATAGGCTGCAACACTAGTGAGGCTTCACTTTTTTATTCTCACAATCCGTGGGGTCTCAGTAGTTAGATTCCTCCACTGACCAAAATATTGTGGCCTATTGTAGTAATATTCCATAATACAGGAATCAGTAACCTCAGGAATTCACGCAAATTCTGAAACTACAACTCCTCAAAAACTCCTTGGGAGATACAAGAACAGCCAAGAAAGTTTGCATACTGGGAATTGTAGTTTCACAGCAGCTGGAGTGCTGAAGGTTCCTGATCCATGCCATAATATTTAATAACTAGACATTAAGCCCATTACAGTAACGGATGCTAGAACAGTAGTGCTGGCACTGTTATGGGGGGGTACCTGTGGATGACACTGTTATGGGGGGGTACTTGTGGATGACACTGTTATGGGGGCGTACCTGTGGCTGACACTGATATGGGGGGGTACCTGTGGCTGACACTGTTATGGGGGGTACCTGTGGCTGACACTGTTATGGGGCTGGTCTGTGGCTGACACTGTTATGGGGGGGTACCTGTGGATGACACTGTTATGGGGCTGGTCTGTGGCTGACACTGTTATGGGGGGTACCTGTGGCTGACACATAGCACCTTATGCTATGTGTCATCCACAGATCCCCCCCATAACAGTGTCGCTGTTTAGTGTGAATGTAATGGCAGCGGGGCCCGGTGCAGTCACTGTATTGCACCGGCCCCGCTCAGAGTAGTAATACTTTGAATAACTGTAATAATAATATCGATCTTCACTTCTTCACTTACTACATGGTGAGGCAGGACGCCGGGCGGGCGGCCAGGCACTGGCAGCGTAACTCACTACGTCATGCGCCTGCGTCGCCTGCTTCATTCATGCAGTGGGTGGAGCAGGGGCGTCACTTAGTGAGTTACGCTACCTTGTGCCTGGCCGCCCGCCCGGCCTCCTGCCTCACCATGTAGTAAGTGAGCGGGGCCGGTGCAATACAGTGACTGCCCCCGCTGCCATTACAATAGGATGCTGCACATGTAGTGTGTGCCGATGGAGCGGCGGCTGGCCTCACTGCGCGTGTGGGGAAGCGGGCGCATGCGCAGTGCGGCATAATGAGTAAGATAGCCGGCTCTCAGTGTGGACGGCTCCCCGGGATCTGTGATGGCTGCGCTGTCCCGTGTGCTCCGGACAGAGTAACTCTGAAAGCCGCTGTGCCCGGCTCCTGGCGTCCTCCTCCCTGAGCGCTGCTGTCCCGCCGATGTTCCCCCGAGCCCGGCTCTGCGACCTGGATTGGCGTGTGTGTGTGTCCGTCCGCTGCGCATGCGCACTTCTATAATCGGCACACATGCACGGACACCACGTACACAGGGCTTTTATTAGTATATGCCCCTTAAGTGCTTCTATAATACTTTATTACACTAGAGTCAAAACACAAAGATAATATTTACATCATCATACTGTAGTATGTTAATATACATTGCTCAGAGAATTTTTTTTTTTTTTGGGGGGAGCTAATATTACAAATACAATCAATAGTAGACAATTTATGAAAGCCAGGCAGAGTTTTTATAGTGCCCAGTGGATTCCACTCAATTACAATGAGGTCTGTTAAATTTCTGTCATGTCAAATACTGCTGCATGCTTGCCAGAATATAGAGGGAGGGGGGGTACATAGAATGACAGCAGAAGGAAAATGCCCAGAAACTAGGCTTTTGCGGCTAAGGAAAGGGAAAAGATCACACCTAGGAAACCCTAAACCTAGCCCTGACTCCTGTCAGTACAAATAGACCCTGAAGGTGGGAATATTCATACGCCGGAGACCTAGGCCCTAGTAACCCTGAATAGCCCTAGGAGTAGTGACAGGGTCTGACACCACCGGTTCCTTCCCAGATGAACGAACCAGCGTCTCCCTGAGGCCTAGTAAACAACGAGCAAATGGGAGCAACAAAATTCAAAGGGAAGTACACTTATCTTCAATAGAAAATAGATGAACAGGAATTCAGATGAGGACCACACACCAGCTCTTCCATCTCCAGGCAGATAATATCAACCGCATGGTATGAAGTGTGAGTCCAGACTAAATAGAGGAGAAGTAATGAGCACAAACTACAAACCTGAGACAAGAGATGTGGTCATTACCAACAACAACAATGCAACAAGTGAAAATAGATAGGCTGTCAGATGACCTAGAGGGACCATGACAGTACCCCCTTCTACGGTTGACCTCCGGACACTCAGGACCGACCTTGCCTGGATGAGCCCTGTAAAAGGCTTTCACAAGGTGACTGGCATTAACGTCGGGCAACTGGCATTAACGTCAGCAGATGGAACCCACATTCTCTCCTCTGGACCGTAACCCTTCCAGTGAACGAGATACTGGGGGGAGTTATGGAGAATTTGTGAGTCCCCTCTCCTGGCGATCTAAAATTCAAGATTACCGTCCACCATGACAGGCGCGGGAGGCAAGGAGGTAGGTTCAGCAGATTCGACATATCTCATCAGCAATGATTTGTGGAAAACATTATACATTTTTAAAGCCTGCGGAAGTTCAAGACGAAAGGCTACCGGGTTAATAATGGCAGAGATCTTATATGGACCAATAAACCTTGGACCCAACTTCCAAGAAGTTACCTTCAACTTAATGTTTCTTGTGGACAGCCACACAATATCACCCACTCTTAGGTCCGGACTTGTCAGCCATCCGTTTATAATTGTTGCCCATTACAGCCCCAACAGTGCAGAGATGTGTATGTGGCGGTTTAGAATCAATGCGGGTGAAAGATAGAATCAGATGTAGCAGCGCTGAATAAGCGCTGTTCAGTCACAGTACTAATGGTGAAGGAAATAGATGGATTTAGCAGAGATGTGTATGTGGCGGTTTAGAATCAATGCTGGTAAAAGAGAAACAGATGAAGCAGTGCTGTATATGCTGATGTTCTGATACAGTGCTGTTTGAAGAGAGAATAAGATGTAGTAGAGCTGAATATGCGGGTGTTCTGACACAGTGCTGTTTGAAGAGAGAAGCAGATGTAGTAGAGCTGAATATGTGGCTGTTCTGACACAGTGCTGGTTGAATAGAAAAACAGATGTAGCAGAGCTGTATATGTGGCAGGTCAGCATCAATGCTGGTGAAAGAGAAACAGATGTAGCAGTGCTGAATATGCGGTTGTTCTGACACAGTGCTGGTTGAATAGAAAAACAGATGTAGCAGAGCTGTATATGTGGCAGGTCAGCATCAATGCTGGTGAAAGAGAAACAGATGTAGCAGAGCTGAATATGTGGCTGTTCTGACACAGTGCTGTTTGAAGAGAGAAACAGATGTAGTAGAGCTGAATATGCGGTTGTTCTGACGCAGTGCTGGTTGAATAGAAAAACAGATGTAGCAGTGCTGTATATGTAGCAGGTCAGCATCAATGCTGGTGAAAGAGAAACAGATGTAGTAGAGCTGAATATGCGGCTGTTCTGATACAGTGCTGTTTGAAGAGAGAAACAGATGTAGTAGAGCTGAATATGTGGCTGTTCTGATACAGTGCTGTTTGAAGAGAGAAACAGATGTAGTAGAGCTGAATATGTGGCTGTTCTGATACAGTGCTGTTTGAAGAGAGAAACAGATGTAGTAGAGCTGAATATGCGGCTGTTCTGATACAGTGCTGGTTGAAGAGAGGAACAGATGTAGTAGAGCTGAATATGCTGCTGTTCTGACACAGTGCTGTTTGAAGAGATAAACAGACAGATGTAGCAGAGCTGTATATGAAGCTTCACCCAAACAGAGGAGAGAGGTTCCACATCAGAGAATCAGGCATCATATCAACCACCACAGGAGTAGGCCACAATTTAGTTTATTTGACCCCTGCACCCAGGAAGAGGAGAGAGGCACCACAGCACATATTCTGGCATCAGATCAGCCACCACAGGAGAAGCCACCATTTAGTTACTTTGACCCCTTCACCCAAACAGAGGAGAGAGGTTCCACATCAGAGAATCAGGCATCATATCAACCACCACAGGAGTAGGCCACAATTTAGTTTATTTGACCCCTGCACCCAGGAAGAGGAGAGAGGCCCCACAGCACATATTCTGGCATCATATCACACACCACAGGAGAAGGCCTCTTTCAGTGATTTAGGCCTTTGGACCCAGACAGAGGAGAGAGGTCAGAGATTAGCTTCATATCCCCCAGCACAGCAGAAGACCGCTTTATTTGACTTAGGCCTCAGCACCCAGACAGAAGACAGAGGTAGCATGGCAGAGGTTATGGCTTCATGTCACCCGTTAGTTTAACCGGCCACTTTCATCTGGTTAGGCCCCGGCGCCCAGACAGAGAAGAGTTTCATTCAACTGTGGGTTTCATAAAATTTGTATCAAATAAAGAAGTGGCCCGTAGCACAACAAGACATGTTTTAGGCAGTTAATAAGGACTACTCTGCACAAGGGAGGGACAGGTCCTGTGGGATCCATGCCTGGTTCATCTTTATGAAGGTCAGCTTGTCCACGTTGGCTGTGGACAGGCGGCTGCGCTTGTCAGTAATGACGCCCCCTGCCGTGCTGAATACGCGTTCAGATAAAACGCTGGCCGCCGGGCAGGAAAGCACCTCCAAGGCATAACATGCTAACTCTGGCCACGTGGACAATTTCGAAACCCAGTAGTTGAATGGGGCCGAACCATCCGTCAGGATGTGGAGGGGTGTGCAGACATACTGTTCAACCATGTTAGTGAAATGCTGCCTCCTGCTAACACGTTCCGTATCAGGTGTCGGTGCAGATAGCTGTGGCGTGGAGACAAAACTTTTCCACATTTCTGCCATGCTAACCCTGCCCTCAGATGAGCTGGCCGTGACACAGCTGCGTTGGCGACCCCTTGCCACTCCTCTGCCTTCACCTTCCACCTGTTCCCCTGTGACATGTGGGAATGCTCTCAAGAGCGCCTCTATCAGCGTGCGCTTGTACTCGCGCATCTTACGGTCGCGCTCCAGTTCAGGAATTAAAGTGGGCACATTGTCTTTATACCGGGGATCCAGCAGGGTGGCCACCCAGTAGTCTGCACACGTTAAAACGTGGGCAACTCTGCTGTCGTTGCGCAGGCATTGGAGCATATATTCGCTCATGTGGGCCAGGCTACCCATGGGTAAGGACAAGCTGTCCTCTGTGGGAGGCGTATCGTCATCGTCCACCGTATCCCCCCAGCCACGCACCAGTGATGGGCCTGGGCTGCCACCCCGCTGTGAACTTGCGTCATCCTCGTCCCCCTCCACCTCCTCCTCCTCATCCTCCTCGTCCTCCAGTACAGTGCCTTGGCTGGCGACTTGTGAACCTGTCCTCTGCTGCTTAAACAAACCTCCCTCTGAGCCACTTCGAACAGACTGGCCCGAAAGTGTTAGAAACGAGCCCTCATCCTCCTCCTCCTCCTCCACCTGGGCCACCTCCTCTAACATCATTGCCCTAAGTGTTTTCTCAAGGAGACATAGAAGTGGTATTGTAACGCTGATAACAGTGTCATCGCCACTGGCCATGTTGGTGGAGTACTCGAAACAGCGCAGCAGGGCACACAGGTCTCGCATGGAGGCCCAATCATTGGTGGTGAAGTGGTGCTGTTCGGCAGTACGACTGACGCGAGCGTGCTGCAGCTGAAACTCCACTATGGCCTGCTGCTGCTCGCACAGTCTCTCCAGCATGTGCAAGGTGGAGTTCCACTGGGTGGGCACGTCGCATATGAGGCGGTGAGCGGGAAGGCCGAAGTTCCGCTGTAGCGCAGACAGGCGAGCAGCGGCAGGATGTGAACGGCGGAAGCGCGCACAGACGGCCCGCACTTTATGCAGCAGCTCTGACATGTTGGGGTAGTGGTGAATGAACCTCTGCACCACCAAGTTCAGCACATGCGCCAGGCAAGGGATGTGCGTCAAACCGGCTAGTCCCAGAGCTGCCACGAGATTTCGCCCATTATCGCATACCACCAGGCCTGGCTTGAGGCCCACCGGCAGAAACCACTCGTCGGTCTGTTGTTCAATACCCCGCCACAACTCCTTTGCGCTGTGGGGCCTGTCCCCCAAACATATGAGTTTCAGAATGGCCTGCTGACGTTTACCCCGGGCTGTGCTGAAGTTGGTGGTGAAGGTGTGTGGCTGACCGGATGAGCTGGTGGAAGCAGTGGAGGAGGAAGCCGAGTAGGAGGAGGAGGCTACAGGAGGCAGAGAATGATGCCCTGCGATCCTAGGGGGCGGAAGGACGTGCGCCAAGGAACTGTCCGCCGGGGGCCCAGCCGCCACTACATTCATCCAGTGTGCAGTTAGTGAGATATAGCGTCCCTGGCCGTGCTTACTGGTCCACGTATCTGTGGTTAGGTGGACCTTGCCACAAATGGCGTTGCGCAGTGCACACTTGATTTTATCGGACACTTGCATGTGCAGGGAAGGCACGGCTGTCTTGGAGAAGTAGTGGCGGCTGGGAACCACATACTGCGGGACAGCCATGGCCATCAGCTGTTTGAAGCTGTCTGTGTCCACCAGCCGGAATGACAGCATTTCAAAGGCCAGCAGTTTAGAAATGCTGGCGTTCAGGCCAAGGGCTCGAGGGTGACTCGGGGGGAATTTGCGCTTCCTCTCTAAGGTTTGAGATATTGAGAGCTGAACGCTGCTGTGTGATATAGTGGAGACGCTAGTTGACGGTGGCGGTGGTGGTGGTGTCGGTGGCACATCCTCTGTTTGCTGCTCGGCAGGTGGCAACATTCCTCTCGAGGCGGAAGCCGAGGCAGCAGCGGTAGAGGGAGCAGGGGGAGCCTCAGCGAGTGCCTGGTTTTTAAGGTGTGTACCCCACTGCAGTTCATGCTTTGCATGTAGATGCCTGGTCATGCAGGTTGTGCTGAGGTTCAGAACGTTAATGCCTCGCCTCAGGCTCTGATGGCAGAGCGTGCAAGTCACTCGGGTCTTGTCGGTAGGACATTGTTTAAAGAAGTGCCATGCCAGGGAACTCTTTGAAGCTGCCTTTGTGGGGCTGGGTCCCTGTTGGCGATGTCCAGTAGCAGGCGAACTCTGGGGGCGGCGGCTCGTCTGCTTTGGCCCCCTGCTCCCTCTTTGGCTTCGCTGTTGTCTCGGTCTCACCACTACCTCTTCCTCTGAACTGTGAAAGTCATCGCCACGACCTTCAGTCCATGTGGGGTCTAAGACCTCATCGTCCTCTGCATCGTCTTCCACCCAGTCTCCCTCCCTGACCTCCTCCTGTTCAGTCTGCACACTGCAAAAAGACGCGGCAGTGGGCACCTGTGTTTCGTCATCATCAGAGAGTCGGTGACTCTGCTGTGGTGGTATTCCCATGTCCTCTTCATCTGGAGACATAAGTGGTTGTGCGTCAGTGCATGGTATGTCTTCCTCCACTGGGGAAGGGCTAGGTGGACGCCCCTGGGAAACCCTGGAAGCAGAGTCTTCAAACAGAAGAAGAGACTGCTGCATAACTTGTGGCTCAGACCGTTTCCCTGATATGCTTGGGGGTGATGTGACAGACTGATGGGCTTGGTTTTCAGGTGCCACCTGTGCGCTTTCCGCAGAAGACTGGGTGGAAGACCATGTGGTGAACGTGCTGGAAGCACTGTCGGCCACCCAATCGATTAATGCCTGTACCTGCTCAGGCCTTACCATCCTAAGAGCGGCATTGGGCCCCACGAGATATTGCGGTACATTCTGCCGGCTAGTTGAGGGAGTTCGTTCCCTACTGTGTGCGCCTGGGGCCGAACGGCCACGTCCTCTACCAGCAACAGAGGCTCCACGGACACCACCACGACCGCGTCCTCGTCCCTTAATAGTATTTTTCTTCATTGTTGCGATTCAACTCGCACCACAATGAAATATATTATTTTTTATAAGCAAAATCCCCTCACTGGAATACTTTCAGTCTTTTGACTGTATGGATTACAGATGGAATGACTGTTATATGTGAGTACCGCTTTCTTTGACAGATTCTAGTATGGGTACATATATGTTTTCCCAACCCCAGCACATTAGTTTGCTAATTCCAGATGTATGAAACGCAGGCCTAACTGTATCTAGTATATTGAACGCCAGATAAACTAACTTGGCCTTTTTTAAATAAAAAAAAAATTCCCTCACTGGAATACTTTCAGTCTTTTGACTGTATGGATTACAGATGGAATGACTGTTATATGTGAGTACCGCTTTCTTTGACAGATTCTAGTATGGGTACATATATGTTTTCCCAACCCCAGCACATTAGTTTGCTAATTCCAGATGTATGAAACGCAGGCCTAACTGTATCTAGTATATTGAACGCCAGATAAACTAACTTGGCCTTTTTTAAATAAAATAAAAATTCCCTCACTGGAATACTTTCAGTCTTTTGACTGTATGGATTACAGATGGAATGACTGTTATATGTGAGTACCGCTTTCTTTGACAGATTCTAGTATGGGTACATATATGTTTTCCCAACCCCAGCACATTAGTTTGCTAATTCCAGATGTATGAAACGCAGGCCTAACTGTATCTAGTATATTGAACGCCAGATAAACTAACTTGGCCTTTTTTAAATAAATAAAAAATTCCCTCACTGGAATACTTTCAGTCTTTTGACTGTATGGATTACAGATGGAATGACTGTTATATGTGAGTACCGCTTTCTTTGACAGATTCTAGTATGGGTACATATATGTTTTCCCAACCCCAGCACATTAGTTTGCTAATTCCAGATGTATGAAACGCAGGCCTAACTGTATCTAGTATATTGAACGCCAGATAAACTAACTTGGCCTTTTTTAAATAAAAAAAATCCCCTCACTGGAATACTTTCAGTCTTTTGACTGTATGGATTACAGATGGAATGACTGTTATATGTGAGTACCGCTTTCTTTGACAGATTCTAGTATGGGTACATATATGTTTTCCCAACCCCAGCACATTAGTTTGCTAATTCCAGATGTATGAAACGCAGGCCTAACTGTATCTAGTATATTGAACGCCAGATAAACTAACTTGGCCTTTTTTAAATAAAAAAAATCCCCTCACTGGAATACTTTCAGTCATTTGACTGTATGGATTACAGATGGAATGACTGTTATATGTGAGTACCGCTTTCTTTGACAGATTCTAGTATGGGTACATATATGTTTTCCCAACCCCAGCACATTAGTTTGCTAATTCCAGATGTATGAAACGCAGGCCTAACTGTATCTAGTATATTGAACGCCAGATAAACTAACTTGGCCTTTTTTAAATAAAAAAAATCCCCTCACTGGAATACTTTCAGTCTTTTGACTGTATGGATTACAGATGGAATGACTGTTATATGTGAGTACCGCTTTCTTTGACAGATTCTAGTATGGGTACATATATGTTTTCCCAACCCCAGCACATTAGTTTGCTAATTCCAGATGTATGAAACGCAGGCCTAACTGTATCTAGTATATTGAACGCCAGATAAACTAACTTGGCCTTTTTTAAATAAAAAAAATCCCCTCACTGGAATACTTTCAGTCTTTTGACTGTATGGGTTACAGATGGAATGACTGTTATATGTGAGTACCGCTTTCTTTGACAGATTCTAGTATGGGTACATATATGTTTTCCCAACCCCAGCACATTAGTTTGCTAATTCCAGATGTATGAAACGCAGGCCTAACTGTATCTAGTATATTGAACGCCAGATAAACTAACTTGGCCTTTTTTAAATAAAAAAAATCCCCTCACTGGAATACTTTCAGTCTTTTGACTGTATGGATTACAGATGGAATGACTGTTATATGTGAGTACCGCTTTCTTTGACAGATTCTAGTATGGGTACATATATGTTTTCCCAACCCCAGCACATTAGTTTGCTAATTCCAGATGTATGAAACGCAGGCCTAACTGTATCTAGTATATTGAACGCCAGATAAACTAACTTGGCCTTTTTTAAATAAAAAAAATTCCCTCACTGGAATACTTTCAGTCTTTTGACTGTATGGATTACAGATGGAATGACTGTTATATGTGAGTACCGCTTTCTTTGACAGATTCTAGTATGGGTACATATATGTTTTCCCAACCCCAGCACATTAGTTTGCTAATTCCAGATGTATGAAACGCAGGCCTAACTGTATCTAGTATATTGAACGCCAGATAAACTAACTTGGCCTTTTTTAAATAAAAAAAATTCCCTCACTGGAATACTTTCAGTCTTTTGACTGTATGGATTACAGATGGAATGACTGTTATATGTGAGTACCGCTTTCTTTGACAGATTCTAGTATGGGTACATATATGTTTTCCCAACCCCAGCACATTAGTTTGCTAATTCCAGATGTATGAAACGCAGGCCTAACTGTATCTAGTATATTGAACGCCAGATAAACTAACTTGGCCTTTTTTAAATAAAAAAAATTCCCTCACTGGAATACTTTCAGTCTTTTGACTGTATGGATTACAGATGGAATGACTGTTATATGTGAGTACCGCTTTCTTTGACAGATTCTAGTATGGGTACATATATGTTTTCCCAACCCCAGCACATTAGTTTGCTAATTCCAGATATATGAAACGCAGGCCTAACTGTATCTAGTATATTGAACGCCAGATAAACTAACTTGGCCTTTTTTAAATAAAAAAAATTCCCTCACTGGAATACTTTCAGTCTTTTGACTGTATGGATTACAGATGGAATGACTGTTATATGTGAGTACCGCTTTCTTTGACAGATTCTAGTATGGGTACATATATGTTTTCCCAACCCCAGCACATTAGTTTGCTAATTCCAGATGTATGAAACGCAGGCCTAACTGTATCTAGTATATTGAACGCCAGATAAACTAACTTGGCCTTTTTTAAATAAAAAAAAAATTCCCTCACTGGAATACTTTATGGCTTTTCACTGTATGGATTACAGGTGGACTGGTATTAGTAGGGGTGACACAAGCACACCCAAGTCCCTGATGTAGGATTTCTATGGCACAGACCACTATTACAAGTGATTAATGGACGTTGGGAGAGATTGTGCTGCAGCACTAGTCCCAAGATGGCCGCCGCCTATCAGCCCAGTAACATGTGCCACAAAATGGTCTGCACAACCTTTAAAAAAAATAGCCTTGGACTGTGCTGCTAAATCGCTATTGGTCTGAATCCCAGGTGTAGATGTCTGACTTGTTTGGAGCTTTGGAATGCACACTGTGGCAGCTTCTGCTGCAGCACTACAAGTCGCAAAATGGCGGCCGGCGGTCAGCCCAGGTACATGTGGATGGAAAAATCACTCTGGCCACTCCCTATAAATAGCCAATCCCTATCAAAAAAGCAGCTCAGCTGCAGTTGTTCAGATGAATCACAGGTGGAGGAGAGAAATTTGCTTCCAGTTATTCAATTATCCCTGCCTATTCTCGCCCTAGCATCAGCTGCGTCTATCCCTGTTCTATTCACATCGGGAGTGAGCACGTCCCGACGTGCGCACAAGCTTATAAAGAGGCTGAGTCACATGCTGCACTTGGCCAATCACAGCCTTGCCAATAGTAGTCATGGCTGCGATGGCATCTTAGGGCAAGTAGTATGATGCATCTTGATTGGCTGCTTTGCAGCCTTTCAAAATGCGCCAAAATACATGCCGAACGACGAACCCGAACCCGAACTTTTACGAAAAAGTTCGGGTTCGGGTCCGTGTCACGAACACCCCAAAATTCGGTACGGACCCGAACTATGCTCGAACTGTTCGCTCAACACTACTGATGAGTCATACTTTTCACATGAACTAGCACAGGCATCAGCTCTCAGTGTGATGTCATAAGGAGGCGTGGCCGGCCTTCACTCTAGCTGCCTAAGCCCGCCCAGCCTTAGCTGCAGAAAAACCAGGAAGTGAACAGCTAGCTGGCAGCAATTGAGAATGAAGTAGCAAGATGGGAATACCCCTTTAATGCTTATAAAAACATGTAGAAATCTGAGTCTCATTTCCTTCTTGGATTTGCGTCTCCATATATATATATATATATATATATATATATATAGGAAAAAAAACACTGGCAGCACCACCCTGAAAAAGTATGGATAATGGACGGGTGCAATATCCAAGTATGGTAAAAGGTGCTTACCCACTTATAAAAGGTAAAAAATCGGACTGCACTCCAAGCGTTTCTTCAAACTAGTTTGTATTTAATCACCCATATGGTGGCAAAAGCGACGTTTTGGCTCATGCTTGAGCCGAAACGTCGCTTTTGTCACCATATGGGTGATTAAATACAAACTGCTTTGAAGAGACGCTTGGAGTGCAGTCCGATTTTTTACTTATATATATATATATATATATATATATATATATATATCGGGTTTTGCTAATAATGCTGGGAGAAGTTGAAGTAGACTGAGAGAAGGAAGGAAGTCAATGGAGAAGGTGAACAAGAGCAGTCCACAATGTAGCTGTCATTTCAACCTCTTTGCCCTGATCAAACCAAGGGAGTTTTCAGAACAGTATTACAGCAGCATAGCACAGACCAGTGAGTCTTTGTCTGTGTATAGACAAAGTCTAGTGATGATTAGAGCTAAATCTAGCCACTGGACTTCACCAGTGACCGGGAGGATCTTAAAGGTACCTGGACACAACCGGATGATTAGTGCGCAGAATTGTCCTTTACACCAGCCTCTATGGGCATAGTGGACCTGAACCTTTCCAGAGAGCATCCTGCATAAATAATGTAGCAGAGAGTTTGCCTGCCAAGAGGGAGAACACCCTTATTGGATTGCTCAACATAAAGTAAGAAGTTTATTATATTCAGTACCTGAGTGCTAGATCGTGGACATAGAATAGAAAGATATAGAAGGAAGGAAAACTCCTTAACTTACAATTGCCAATCCTGGTATAAGGAAAACAGCTGAACCACTATTTGGATTTATTGCTTTGCCATATACAAATGAACTGTACTGACTACCTGAAGACAAGTGATTTAGTAAAGGTTCTGTTGTTTACTACATTTGACACTTCATCCTTTCTACCAAATTCATTTGCACCTTACAGTGCTGGCATCACGAACAACCCAGGGGCTTTGCCACCAAAGCACCCTAAGCATACTCATTACTATCAAGGGCACCTCAACTTCCCTCTGGTTGGTGTTCCCTGTAATAGAGAGTGCCCCGGATGATTTAGTGCTGTCTTCCCCATCACAGCACGACGGCCAAGGGAGGCTCTGCTAACTGTGAGTACCAAAAACTACTATTACCCACATCAGCCCACCGTAGCCTCACGTGTTGCCCCTGCGGACCCGGTCGCTGCATGAGCTGCACTTCTTCTCTCTATCGTCTCTATTCTTCTTTTGAATCCTAGCCTTCACTATCCCTGGCAATAAGCTTGATTGGATAATTGATTTCTGACTGCCCCTAATTGATTTTTTACTGTCCCTGGCTACATTAGATAATTTTCCTGGCAGACAACATTACACACTTCCATCCTCTTTCACAGCCCAGCACAGAATGGCGTTCTGCTTGTTCTGCTAGGGTACCTCCCTACCTGCTGCAGCGCTGATTGGCTCATCCAGGCTGTCTGTCAGCCTGGGAGCCAATCAGGGCAAGCCTTCCCCCCTACTTCCTCTCAGGGTCATGTGAGAACCCTTATTCTTCCTCCTAGCTTTTTTCCTGCTGACATGTGCATGTTCGGCTGCCGTATGAAAAATAGCAAAGGCGAGTTTTGTCCAAACTGGTTCGCTCATCCTTAATTTTGATCAAGCCATATTCATCTGTTAGAATGGCTTAGTCAAAGTCCAGACCTAAATCCTAATGAGAAACTGTGGCAAGATTTGAAAATTGCTTTTCACTGACGCTTTCCATCCAATCTGACTGAGCTTGAGCCATTTTGCATAGAACAAAGGGCAACAATTTTAGCCTCTAGATGTGCAAAATATATAAATATTTTTTCAAGGCACAATGGGCCATATTTATCATTAGCTCAAGTCAGAATAATGGAGTGAAAAAGTAGCAAATTTTTGCGCAATAGCTAAAACTGCACAAAAATTTGTGACTTTTTTCTGCTCTCTATGCTCACCAGTTTTCTGAAAGTGGGCGTGTTTTCTTATGTGAATTAATCTCTAGACAGATTTTCTATTGCGACTATTTAAAAAGTCGCAATAAAATGCGCAATTTCACTCCAGTGAGGACCATGCTTATCTTATGAGACTTTTTAATAGAACGTGCGACTTTTTCGCACAGACGTGCGACTTTTGTAAAGCTGCTTACTGACGGAGAAACTGCTACCGTCAAACCACATTTATTACAGTCTTAAAGGGCCGATCATAAATCTGACTTGGCTAAAACTGACTTTAGCCATATGTGAAAGTGGAGTGAGCTGTCAGAGTAGTGACAAATCTGGCCCAATATCTATAAAGTGAGTGAGAGAGAGAATTGACACAAAAATGTGAATTTAAAAAGTATTGCAATAGGGCCCTATGAATTATGTGTACACCCCTGTTTTACTGTGGATTTTAAGGTACATAAGATAAATAGGCTTCCACAAAAAGTGAACAAAAGGTTTATTAAGCAGTGATAAAATACATATACACAAAATACATATACAGATCACATAAAGTAAAGGAACAATCACTTAAAGGCTATGTACACATTCGGGGCAAATTTTTTCATGATCAAATTTTTGTAAACTTCATTCAACTTTACTTATCTCTAAATTACTAAAAGGTCATAAATACTTATTGAAGCCACATTCACACATCAGTAATATAAGAATTGAGCTATAATGAATGTTTAGGTGGTTGTAAATTCAAAGCCCACTAATAGAGAATCTCAAGGCTGCACATAGACAGGGGTTCACATTTAATCTACTCTAACCCCTTAGGCCTCTTTCACACAGGCGTTGCGGAAAAATGTGCGGGTGCGTTGCGGGAACACCCGCGATTTTTCCGCACGAGTGCAAAACATTGTAATGCGTTTTGCACTCGCGTGAGAAAAATCGTGCGTGTTTGGTACCCAAACCCGAACTTCTTCACAGAAGTTCGGGCTTGGGATCGGTGTTCTGTGGATTGTATTATTTTCCCTTATAACATGGTTATAAGGGAAAATAATAGCATTCTGAATACAGAATGCAAAGTAAAATAGCACTGGAGGGGTTAAAAAAAAATTAAAATTTTTTTAACTCACCTTAATCCACTTGCTCGCGTGATCCACTTGCTCGCGTCACTTCGGTCATCACATGGTACGTCACATGATCTTTTACCATGGTGAATCACCATGGTAAAAGATCATGTGACGTACCATGTGATGACCGGAGTGACGTCATCACAGGTCCTTGAACTATAATTAATGCTCACCACAGGTCCTTCAACAAAGGATACACAAGGAGATGCCGGGCTACGCGAGCAAGTGGATTAAGGTGAGTTAAATTATTTTTTATTTTTTTTAACCCCTCCAGTGCTATTTTACTTTGCATTCTGTATTCAGAATGCTATTATTTTCCCTTATAACCATGTTATAAGGGAAAATAATAATGATCGGGTCTCCATCCCGATCGTCTCCTAGCAACCGTGCGTGAAAATCGCACCGCATCTGCACTTGCTTGCGGATGCTTGCGATTTTCACGCAACCCCATTCACTTCTATGGGGCCTGCGTTGCGTGAAAAACGCAGAATATAGAACAAGTTTTTCACGCAACGCATAAGTGATGCGTGAAAATCACCGCTCATGTGAACAGCCCCATAGAAATGAATGGGTCGGTATTCAGTGCGGGTGCAATGCGTTCATCTTCCGCATCGCATCCGCGCGGAATACTCGCTCGTGTGAAAGGGGCCTTTTTCGTTTTGCGCTACCTGCCTTTTCCAGAGCAATAGCTTTTTTATTTTTCTGTTCACATAGCCATATGAGGGCTTGTTTTTTGTGGGACAAGTTGTACTTTTCAACGCTAACATTGCATATGATGTAGTGGGAAGCGGGAAAAAAATTCCAAATGGGGTGAAATTGCAAAAAAAAGCAATTCCACCACAGTTTTAAGGGTATTTTATTTTCAACGTTCGATGTGCGATAAAAGTGACCAGTTACTTTTATTCTACAGGTCAGTACAAATCTGGCGATACCTTATATGTATGGTTAAATTTTTTTGTCGCCATACTTTGACCCCTATAACTTTTTTGTAAATATGTGTACGGAGCTGTATGGGGACACAATTTTTGCAGGGTGATCTGAACTTTTCATTGATACTATTCTGAGGTATGTATGACTTTTTGATCACTTTTTATAAAAAAATTTTGACCAAAAACTGCGAATTGCCCATTTGGATGCTTTTTTGTATTTTGCTGTTTGCCGTATGGGGAATACATTTTTATATTTTTATACTATGGGTGTTTTCGCACATCGCGACACCCATGATGTGTATTTTTTTGTTGTTTTATTTTTATTTTGGGAAAAGGGGCGGTGATTTAAATTTGTATGTTTTTTTTTTTTACACTTTTTTTTATAGCTCCCATAGGGAACTATAACATGCAATCATTGGAATCTATTATTTTACTAATTTCCTATGTAGCCCTATTACAGGCAAGGGCTCCATAGGAAATACTATGCAACAGCCTCCTGTCATTCATTAAGACAGGGGCTGCTGCATACACACTCTGAAGTCAGCACATGCAATACATACATTTTGGTAGCTTTAAACTATTGTGAAAATTATCTTAAAGTGGAACCATAAAATGAATACTTCCATACACAACACCTATGAGGGATACATATACAATGAGCTATATTATTTTGCACATATATAATGAAAAATGTATACCCATTTGATTTCGAAACTTCAGTTGAAAAAGAAAGATGAAAAGAATAGGAAGCAGCAAGACTGAGAAGTAAAACTACAGAAGTTCAACAAATCAGGAGGTGAAGTGAAGAAGTGAATACGTTATTCGTACTACTATTATTATTACTATTAATAATAATTGTCCTTGCAGGTTCTATGCAGAGTTGAGCGAATTTTTAAAAAAATTGATTCGGCCGGGTCGACAAATTTTTGGGAAAAATTAGCTTCGATCCGAATTTATTTGCGGTGAAACGTGTTAAAAAATGGCTATTTCCTGACTGCTGAGAGCCTTTATAGTGGTGTAGAAGACTGTGCCTTGTAGTAACACGCATAGGGAGTCTGCTTTGATAGTGAAATAATACTGTGAGTCCGTAAGACATGCAAATGACAGGCGTCGCTCTTAGAATCACTGCACACTTATTAGGGCAGTCACGGGGCCAAAACTGACCACATAATTAAAGTATGAACTCAGCCTTACAGGTTGATGTAAGTGCCAAGAAGAAGTGCACTCCATTTACACCAATGCCAGCTGATTCCACATAGATGTTATCAGAACATGTTCTATTAAGCGCGTATACAAGTAGAGCCCCCTGGACAGAGTCACTGATTAATTTGCCCTTCCTCTGATCCATCAGAACAATAACCCACAAAAAACGGATCCTGTCTGTGGAGCATACGCCTTCACTCGGTCAGCATTTGCTCAATAATCCATCAATATTGCTAATGCCCAAAAAAAACAGGAGTGAATGTAAAACAGAAATGACATGTGAATGAAATATTTGCATGTCTTCCATGTTTTCTACCCACTTCTGCTTTTGGCTACCAAATCATGAGGCAATTCTGATGGGACCATACAGGCCTTACAGCTGCTACACAGACAGGATCCATTGTGCATCTCATTTTTACTTCCTTCTGACAGATCAGAAGAAAGGTCAAATAAATGATGATGTCAGCCAGGCCGAAAGCCAAAATAGTGGACCAATCATGAAGTGGGGAGGGTGGGAACAGCACGAGGAGACCACAGAGTGGCCCAATGACAGGGTCTGGAGTTGGCAGCATTACGAGGAGGCCACCGAATGGCACCTTTACCGAGTCTGGAGGTGGCGGCAGCATCAGTAGGTTGTCATTGTTTTCATGTACTTTTTGTATATTTGTTGTTTCATAATATACTGTATATTTTCCTCACACTTTCGCACGTCACACGACATCAATAGGCCCATACAGCAAAAGGAGTTTTTCAGTCACCTATCATTTTTACCGGAAAAAATAAATAAAGGAAAAGATTTCACTACAACGTCATTCGGTTCATACAGCAAAAGGAGTTTTGCAGTCACCCATCAACATTACCGAAAAAAAAACACTTTTAAAGAGTGGCACAATGACAGAGTCTGGAGGTGCCAGCAGTATGATGATGCCACCGAGTGGCACAATGACAGAGTCTGGCGGTGGCGGCAGCATCAGGAGGTTGTCATTGTTTTCATGTACTTTTTGTATATTTGTTGCTTCATAATATATATTTTCCGCACACTTTTATATATTTTCCTCACACTTTCACGACCTCACATGGCGTCATTCGGTCCATACAGCAAAAGGAGTTTTTCATTCACCCATCATTTTTACTGAAAAAAAAACACTGTGAAAGAGTGGCACAATGACAGAGTCTGTAGATGGCAGCAGTATAATGAGGCCACCGAGTGTCAAGATGACATAGTCTGGAGTTGGCAGCAGCATCCGGAGACCACAGAGTGGCAAGGTGACATAGTGTGGAGATGGCTGCAGCATGAGGAGACCACAGAGTGGCAAGGTGACATACCGTAATGTGGAGATGGCAATAGCAGCAGGAGGATACCACAGAGTGGCAAGGTGACATAGTGTGAATATGGCAGCAGCAGAAGCAGGATACCACAAAGTAGCAAGGTGACATAGTGTGGAGATGGCAGCAGCATGAGGAGACCAGATAGTGGCAAAGTAACATAGTTTGGAGGTGGTGGCAGCATCAGGAGGTCACATAGTGGCAAGGTGACATAGTGTGGATATGGCAGCAGCAGCTGTGGGATACCACAGAATGACAAGGTGACATAGTGTGGAGATGGCGGCAGCATGAGGAGACCACAGAGTGGCAAGGTGACATAATGTGTAGATGGCAGTAGCAACAGCAGTAGCATCAGGAGACCACAGAGTGGCAAGGTGACATAGTGTGGATATGGCAGCAGCATGAGGAGGCCACAGAGTGGCAAGGTGACATGGTTTGGAGATAGCAGCATCAGCTGCATCAGGAGACCACAAAGTGACCTGGTAACAGAGTGGGGCAGTGGGTGGCAATACCAGTACCCGTTGACAAAGGTCGGTGCAAGAAGGAGCACTTGGCATCAGATGTGTGGCATCAGGCGGGTTGCAGCACAAAATAGTAGCTGAGGCAGGTAGCCAGAAGAAACTGGTCTCTTTTGTCAAATTGTTGGTGTGGCACCATGGATGATCTAGTCAGGCATTGGTGTGTGGAAATCCTGGCTGATCCACGCCTGATTCATCTTGATGCAGTGTCCCACTATGTGCTATATGTGGGCACTTTAAACTGTTGCTAAATGTCATATCAAATGTATTGTGGTATCATGCTGTAATTCCCTTTAACAGGCTGGCTGTGTCATTTACATTTATTCGCCTCTAAGTCGTGCTGGCACCACTTACAGTTGCAAGAAATAGTATGTGAACCCTTTGGAATGATATGGATTTCTGCACAAATTGGTCATAAAATGTGATCTGATCTTCATCTAAGTCAATACAATAGACAATCACAGTCTGCTTAAACTAATAACACACAAAGAATTAAATGTTACCATGTTTTTATTGAACACACCATGTACACGCTCACAGTGCAGGTGGAAAAAGTATGTGAACCCTTGGATTTAATACCTGGTTGAACCTCCTTTGGAAGCAATAACTTCAACCAAACGTTTCCTGTAGTTGCAGATCAGACGTGCACAACGGTCAGGAGTAATTCTTGACCATTCCTCTTTACAGAACTGTTTCAGTTCAGCAATATTCTTGGGATGTCTGGTGTGAATCGCTTTCTTGAGGTCATGCCACAGCATCTCAATCGGGTTGAGGTCAGGACTCTGACTGGGCCACTCCAGAAGGAGTATTTTCTTCTGTTCAAGCCATTCTGTTGTTGATTTACTTCTATGATTTGGGTCGTTGTCCTGTTGCAACACCCATCTTCTGTTGAACTACAGCTGGTGGACAGATGGCCTTAAGTTCTCCTGCAAAATGTTTTGATAAACTTGGGAATTCATTTTTCCTTCGATGATAGCAATCCATCCAGGCCCTGACGCAGCAAAGCAGCCCCAAACCATGATGCCCCCACCACCATACTTCACAGTTGGGGTGAGGTTTTGATGTTGGCGTGCTGTGCCTCTTTTTCTCCACACATAGTGTTGTGTGTTTCTTCCAAACAACTCAACTTTGGTTTCATCTATCCCCAGAATATTTTGCCAGTACTGCTGTGGAACATCCAGGTGCTCTTGTGCAAACTATAAACGTGAAGCAATGTTTTTTTTGGACAGCAGTGGCTTCCTCTGTGGTATCCTCCCAAGAAAACCATTCTTGTTTAGTGTTTTACATATCGTAGATTCGCTAACAGGGATGTTAGCATATGCCAGAGACTTTTGTAAGTCTTTAGCTGACACTCTAGGATTCTTCTTCACCTCATTGAGCAGTCTGCGCTGTGCTCTTGCAGTCATCTTTACAGGACGGCCACTCCTAGGGAGAGTAGCAGCAGTGCTGAACTTTCTCCATTTATAGACAATTTGTCTAGCAATGGACTGATAAACAGCAAGGCTTTTGGAGATACTTTTATAACCCTTTCCAGCTTCATGCAAGTCAACAATTCTTAATCGTAGGTCTTCTGAGAGCTCTTTTGTGCGAGGCATCATTCACATCAGGCAATGCTCCTTGTGAAAAGCAAACCCAGAACTGGTATGTGTTTTTTATAGGGCAGGGCATCTGTAACCATCACCTCCAATCTCATCTTATTGTTTGGACTCCAGTTGGCTGACACCTCACTCCAATTAGCTCTTGGAGATGTCATTAGTCTAGGGGTTCACATACTTTTTCCACCTGCACTGTGAATGTTTACATGGTGTGTTCAATAAAAAGATGGTAACATTTAATTCTTTGTGTGTTATTAGTTTAAGCAGACTATGATTGTCTATTGTTGTGACTTAGATGAAGATCAGATCACATTTTATGACCAATTTGTGCAGAAATCCATATCATTCCAAAGGGTTCACATACTTTTTCTTGCAACTGTATATATATAGCTGGGGGGGAGGGTCAGTGTGTGTGTTGAGGATTAGAATGAAGAGAGGAGGAAGGTAATGGATGAGGTGGAAATTTGTTTTTCCACCAAACTAAGTCACAAAAGATTTTAACACATATAACTGCAGCGCTGAACGCTGCATGAAATTTGTTTTTCCTCCGAAACAATTCACAAAAGATTTTAACGCATATAAGTGCAGCGCTTAACGCTGAATACAATTTTTTTTTCCACCAAAATAATTCACAAAAGATTTTACCGCATATAAGTGCAGCGCTTAACACTGAATACAATTTTTTTTCCCCACCGAACTAAGTCACAAAAGATTTTAACACATATAAGTGCAGCGCTGAACGCTGAATAAAATGTATTTTTCAACCAAAATACTTCAATAAAGATTTTACCACATATAATGGAGCACGGAGATTGAAAGTGTTTTCGGATTTCCCCCGCACTATACAGACGTCTCAGAAATGACAGCAGCTCCTGGAAAGGTCATGGAGCGTCCCGGTCATCCGGCATCTATTCGCTCCGCTGAAGGATTATTTTGAAAGTGTGTAGAAGCCACACGGGGCCCCCATGCTGCATAAATGTATTTATCATGGAGACATCATGGACATTTAACCGCATATAACCGCAGTGCTGACCACTGAATAAATTTTGTTTTTCGACCGAAATATTTCAATAAAGATTTTACCACATATAACTGCCGCGCTGACTGACTGCTACCACTGTGAACCTATGCTACTTCCTGGGTAGGTAGGCTGCTGCAAAGCAGGTGCTCTACCCCGGGCACGTTTGGCTGCCGACCACCTCCCACTGTTGCCACCATGCTGAATCCCACCAATGCTTTCAACACATATAACTGCCAATGTGAACTGAGAATGCATTTTTCTGTTTGTACTGAAATAGGCCACTAAACACTTTTAACACATATAACCGCCGCTGGTGTGAACTGAGAAAGTATTTTTCTGTTTGTACTGAAATAGGCCACTAAACTATTTAAATACATCTAACCGCCACCGACGTGAACTGAGAATGTATTTTTCTGTTTGTACTGCATTAGGCAACTAAACGCTTTCAACACATCTAACCGCCGCCGACGTGAACTGAGAATACATTTTTATGTTTGTACTGAAATAGGCCACTAAACGCTTTCAACACATATAACCGACGTGAACTGAGAATGTATTTTTCTTTTCGTACTGAAATACAAAATAAAACATATAACAGCTGCACTGACTGCTGCAGCTGCTACTTCCTCTGAACCCCTGCACTACTACTTCCCGGGCAGGTAGGCTGCTTCGAAGCAGGTGCTCTCCCCCAGGCACATTTGGCTCCCGACCTCCCACTGCTGCCACCCTGCTGACTCCCATTCATACTTTCAACACATATAACTGCTGACGTGAAATGAGAATATATTTTTGTTTTTGTAGTTAACTAGGCCACTGAATGCTTTTGCCTCAAATAAGTGCATCAGTGAAATGCATATATATTTTTCTTATTTTACTGAAATACGCCCCTATACGCTTTCCCCAGAATTAACTGCAAAAATGCACTAAGAATATATTTTTCTTTTTTTCTGAAATAAGCCCCTATACGCTTTCACTAGAAATAACTGTAACAGTGCAGTGCGTATATATTTTTCTTATTTCACTGAAAAACGCCGCTATACGCATTCACCAGAATTAACAGCAGAAATTCACTGAGAATATATTTTTCTTATTTTACTGAAATACGCCCCTATACGCTTTCACCAGAATTAACTGCAGAAATGCACTGAGAATATATTTTTCTTTTTTTACTGCAATACGCCCCTATATGCTTTCACTAGAAAAAACAGTGCAGTAAATATATATTTTTCTTATTTTACTGAAATACGCCCTATATGCTTTCACCATAAATAACTGCAGAAGTGAAATGCCTATATATTTTTCTTGTTGGACTGAAGTACGCCCCTATATGCTTTCAACAGAAATAACTGCAACAGTGCATATATATATATATATTTTTTTTTTACTGTAATACGCCCCTATACGCTTTCACCAAAAATAACTGCAAGAGTGCAGTACGTATATATATTATTTGTTGTACTGAAATACGCCCCTGTATGCTTTCACCAGAAATAACTGCAACAGTGCAAAGCATTTATATTTTTCTTTGTTACTGAAATACACCCCTATACACTTTTAACAGAAATAACTGCAGAAGTGAAATGCGTATATATTTTTCTTGTAGTACTGTATAAGATACTAAGACACAAGCCTCTAAAGGCTTTTCAACATAAGACTTGCAGCCTAATAACAAAAAGTTTGAATGACAGAGCTGTCTAATTACTATTTGGATCCCCAAATAATCAATCCCTGCACTTGTAAATCACTTTCCTATCAATGTCCCTAGTGCCTTCTGACGTCTCTCCCTGCACTAAGATGCTGTGAAATGATTCCTCCCTATCCTTTCCCTGCACTTATAAATAGTTTTTTCTGTCTTTTTTTCCCCACAATTGTTTTTCCAATAGCTGTCCCTAGCGCCTTCACACATCTGTCCCTGCACTCTGAACACTGGAAAATGGCAGAATCTAAAATGGCTGCCATATTTATAGGGCTGTGACATCACAGGGGCTGGCTGGCTGCTGATTGGCTGCAAGCAGGCATGTCAATCAGGGTGATCCCGCCTTCCCAGAGTTCCTTGCACTATATCCTCAGTCCTCACACGTGTAGCCGCCATTTTAGGAAATATGCGATTCGTTACTACGAAGCGTGAGGCCATTCGCATTCGTTTCAAATCAAATTTTTCCTGAAATTCTAAACGAATTCCACTTCGGCAGCTTTGATTCGCTCATCTCTATCGATTACATATTTTTCCTTTCTCTGCCTCAAAATTGTACATTATTAATCACCAAAACTACAGCATATCTTCCAATAAACAACTCTACTTATAGTCTATTAAAAAGTTACATATGAAGATAATAATGCATTTTGACAAAAAGAGTCCATATAAAATTGAGCAAAGACGAATCACAGAGTAATAAATTCAGATTTCAAATGCTCCACAGGAAAGAAACCTGTCAATGATTATCCAAAAGTGGAGACAGTATTTGGCATTGGACTCATCTCTCTAAGCTTTGAAAATTCGGTGCTCTAACCCTTTCCTGATGAAGCTATTTTCTGTTTTTGTGTTTTCATTTTCAGTTCACTATGCAGTAAAATTGACTTGTGCTCTTCATTCTCTAGGTCAGTACAACTATGTGAATACCACACTTGCATAGTCTTTCTTGTGTGTTAATACTACAAAAATAAAAACTTCACCTTATTCTGACCCCTTTTATATAGTTAAGTCTACAGAGATATATTTTTGCAGGATGGCCTGTAGCTTTTATTAATACCATTTTGGGGTGTATATGACTTTTTGATCACTTTTTATTCATTTTTTGGAAGCTTAAGTAATGCAAAAATAGCAAATTGGCCATTTTATTCTGTTATACAGTGTGGGATTTTTTTTATATATTTTAATAGTATGAGCATGTTCACATATGGCAATGCCCATGATGTTTATTTTTTATTATTTGCTTAATTATATTTTTATTTTGGGGAAAAGGGAGATTAGAATTTTTATATTTTTTATATTTTCTAAAAACTTTTTTTTAAACTTTTTTAGTTCTCCAAGTGGACCCCAACATGCAATCATCAGATAGCAATTTGTATAGAGTAATGGAATTTCCTCTATTATCCTATACAGAAATCGCTATGTTACAATTTAATGCTGCCACCTATGGCCTGAATTGTAATATACAAGTAATAAGCTTAGAAGCCTAATACAGGCTCTGGCCCATTACTTACATGGAACACCTTCCCATATCTCCACCCAGGGGAGGCGTTCCTGCCCGGGAAACGCCTCTCAGATGCTATGTCGGAGGGGTTAAATGTCCGTGATCAGCATTGCCGCCGATTGTGGACATTAGTCACGGCAGTCTGCTATATGAAACAGCAGTCACCAGGTTGCTATGGCACTCGCGCCACTCCATCTTTAAAGACCCAACATCCACCATACATGTGTTTGGCAGATGTCAGGAAGGGCTTAACAGTACTGTACAGTATGTTTTCATAGGAGTGATAAACCACTGAATTCAATAACTCTATCACTACATTATAGTAAACACTACAATACAATTGTCTTGATGTTTGTTCATCAATAAAGTTCTTGTTGATTAATTTGTGTGGTGTTTAGTATATTTATAGGAGTTCATCCATACATTATAGTACCCTCAGTGAGGTCCGCATATGGTTGCTGGCAGGTCCCTGTTTAATGTCATCTAAAATGTATCCCGTTTGAAAACCCTGTTTTATGCTAGTGTCCCATGCCCACTGATCTCCCACTTACTCTGGTGAACACAGACACTGCATCACTTATCCTGCTCTATGGCTTCGCTGATGGTCCGGGCCAGCGTGCCCTCTTCTGCCCTTCAGCTGTGGGCCCAACCTCCACCATACAATGCAGCTTGTCCCACTACAGGCCACAGCCTATTTTCCACTAAGTCTTGCTGCACTGCCCTTAGAGTACATATGTGCTCCCTGGCTCCTGAAGGGTTAGCGTCCATGTCCTAGTTTGTCCCCGCTAATTGTTGGAAACTTCAGGTTATTTAAGGCGCCTTACCATAGAGATGGGTGAATGAGCTTTAGGTTTTCTAGCATGCTAGTACCAAGTTAAGGTGTGCTGTTCTGTTTGTCTGCCTGTCTACCAACCTTTCCCTGTCTACTGATTCTGACCCTCTATTGCCTGTTTTGACCTTAGCTCACTTACTGTATTGACTCTGTGCTTCTTGCCCTTACCCCAGACTATTTTCACAGAGTCACAAGTATTCCACTTTCCCTGACATCGGCCTGTTTCCTGACTATGAGTATTTCCACCAATGTTTCCGACTCCAGTGGGTCAGCTAATAACCACACCAGAGGTAGTGGCCTGGTGGCTCCTCTGCAGCAAAGACCAAATCCCTGTATAGGGGTTAAAGGATAAAAACCAGGGGACTGCCAGGATAATGCCCTTAGGTCTAGGCCAAAGTCAAACCCATTGGCTGGTTCCACACCCATTGTCCATAATACCCTATATGAAACTGTGGGATCAAATTATATCAAATAATTTAATATCAAATGAATTAGATTGTGGTGTTCAAAATGTGATTCCTTTTTCAATAAGTATGCAGACATTGCATCTTAGGCCTCCCTACTGTATTTACCTAGAAAAGTCTGGAAACAAAATATATTCAAAGAGCATTCAATTCTTGCCACACATCTACAGCCATCTTTCAAACTCTGCTCAAGGGCTGGGCCTAGTTCAAAGCAGAGAATGTTCTTAGGGGTACATTAACTCGATCGTGTTGCCAGCATGCCAATGTTGCAGGTCTGCGATCAATGGGTCAGTGATCTGCAAGATACAGTGAAAGATCAGTACATGGCAGTGTTTTGATGTTTAATGCTTTCAATATTGACATTCAGAACCAACATCCACAAGTAATATGAATCTGAGAGAGCCGTCATAAGTACTTTTTAAGGCTCATTGAAGAACCTATTCCATTGAAGAGGACAGTGGAGTGCTGGACACGTGAGGACAGGAATCCAGCCCAGCACATATACACACACACAAGGGTATATAGCAATGCATGAAGACATGAACACAGTTACACAGCAGCCCGAACAAAGACATGAGAGTAGCCATACAGCAGTTCATGCAATGACACAAATGCAGCTCTTTTGTGATTAGCCTGTGGCACTGCTGAGGTGTTATGGAAGCCCACCTTGCTTTGATAGCAGCCTTCAGCTCACCTGCATTGTTAGGTCTGGTGTCTCTGTTATTCCTCTTGACAATAACCCATAGATTCTCTATTTAGTTTAGGTCATGGGAGTTTACTGGCCAATCAAGCACAGTTGTACTGCACAAGGTATTGGCACATTTGGCAGTGTGCGCAGGTGCCAAGTCCTGCAGGAAAATGAAATCAGCATCTTCATAAAGCTTGTCAGCTGAGGGAAGCAAGAAGTGCTCTAAAATTTCCTGGTAGATGGCTGTGCTGACTTTGGATTTGATATAACACAGTGGACCAACGCCAGCAGATAACATGGCTTCCCAAACCATCACTGACTGTGGAAACTTCACACTGGACCTCAAGGAACTTGGATTGTGTGCCTTTCCACTCTGGGACTTTGATTTCCAAATGAAATGCAAAATGTACTTTTATCTGAAAACAGGACCACTGAGCAACAGTCTCGTCCTTTTTCTCCTTAGCCCAGGTAAGACGCTTCTGACTTTGTCTCTGGGTCAAGAGTGGCTTGACACAAGAAATGTGACAGTTGTAACCCATGTCCTGAATATGTCTGTGTGTAGTGCCTCTTGAAGCACTGACTCCAGCTGCAGTACACTCCTTTTTAATCTCCCCCAAATTCTTGAATTGCCTTTTCTTTACAATTATTTCAAGGCTGTGGTTATACCCTTTGCTTGTACACATTTTTCCCCACACTTTTTCCTTACACTCAATTTTCCATTAATAGGCTTGTATACAGCACTCTGTGAACAATTGTGGAAGGTGTCTTCTGGACAACTGTCAAGACAGCAGTCTCCCCCATGTTTGTGCAGCCTACTGAACCAGGAACCATTTAAAGGCTTAGGGAACCTTTGCAGGTGTTTTTTGTTGATTAGCTGATTAGAGTGTCACTTCATGAGTCTATAATTTTGAACGTTTTCAAAATATTCAAATTTCTGAGAGACTGACTTTTGGGTTTCCATTAGCTGTAATCCGGAATCAGCAATATTAAAAGAAATAAATGCTTAAAATGGATCACTCATTGTGTAATTAATCACTTTTTGAATTGGATTCCTGAAATAAACTTTTTGAGGATATTCTAATTTATTGAGATGCACCTGTATGCAGTGTGTGCATAAGTGAGTGAGCCCCTATAAAGTCAATGTATGAAGTTTATCTTACTCTTAAAATTATGACAAATATTTTGATTTATGTAGTTGCGGTGATATCTGTCATGCACACGACAGTATTTTTTTGCGGTCCGCAAAACGGGGTTCCGTTGTTCCGTGATCCGTGTCCGTTTTTTCTTCCGTTGTGCTTCCGTGTGTCATTTTTCATCAACTACTGCCCAGTGCTGCGGATTATTGGAGTGTCTGGAAGAATTGTGACCCTCGGTCAGGATCCCTATCTGCGTGCACCACCCGGCTTGAAGCCTATATACCGGTCTGTACCCTATTTTGTTGGATTGTGGTGCTGCCAACTCCTGAGATTTTCAGATAGCGTCCTCATCATGCATAATGTTCACATAATTGAGAACTTGTCCATAACTTTTAGCATTTCAAAGGGGCTAAACACAGTTATTGTCACTTAGTTGTGGTAGTACTGCCCACACCCCAATAGCTGGTAGTGTTTTGCTCATAGACTCAAATTAAAATTTTTCATTTTCGTTTAATCGACAAAGGACATAGGGGAGTGATGGCGAGCCGTTTACAGACTGAGTTTCGAAACTTAAACCCAAAACCCACGTATTGATCGCTAAGTGCCAACACGGCAATTTCACCTGAATACTATAGTCCAATATAGTTTATCTTCCATGTATTTTATCATTTAGCTATAATAGCCTGCCTACATTCAGTGCTGCCTATGAACAGGACGTTCATAGTGTGCCCTGTGCTGATGAATGTTTTGAAAAGTCTAAGGTATATTGGAAAACCATATACTTTTTAAAGGGTGCGGGTGCCCACAGAGAGGGCCCTGAGTGCCGCCTCTGGCACCCGTGCCATAGGTTCGCCACCACTGACATAGGGTGTTTAAAATCATGTCTTGTATATATTATACGTGATTCATGAATCTGTTGTTCCCTTTGATTTGCTGCTGACTGATTGTTATTTTTTCCTATTTTCAACTTATTCCTTGCAACTGGGAACTCTTTTGCATCCCTGCATTTTGAGTTTCTTTTAGGAACCTCGACGATCTTGCGAATTGTACGTCACACTTGCCATGTCATCTGGCAGCAACTCCAAGAGACGGTGATGCCGCAGCCCAAGGCGGACGATTGCTGAGGGCTTCCAAATTTCTGCGCAGTTTCCAAACTGCATCGGGGCAATGGATGGCAAGCACATCCGTGTGAAGAAGCCTCCTCACTCAGGGTCCTGATTCTTCAATTATAAACAATATTTTTCGGTAGTGCTGATGGCTGTTGCTGACAGTAACTACCGGTTTATAATGGTTGATATCGGGGCCTATGGAAGCACTGTGGATGCTCGCATCTTTAGTGCTTCTAGAATGGGTGAGCGGCTTGGTGCCAACCAGCAGTTTGGGAACTCTATGCAGACTACTTTTACAGCCCAGAGGGGTCCTTGCCATGGCAGAGGGACGCTATTAGTGGCAGTTTTTGAAATCTTCTGGGCTCTTTAGTTGTTTATTATTTTGTAGATAGATTACTAAAATTTATTGTGGTAGTTGAGTGTAGGGACTCGCAAGATAATGAGGACCCTTGACGTGGGCTTGCGGGCTGAGATTTTTTGGACATCACATATTTTAAACTGCATCTAAATAAATATTAAAGATGTTTTCGTTTAAATGTAAATTGACTTAAACATCTTTAATATTTGGCATATATAGTCCAAATTTTTTTCTAATACCTCATGATCACAGTATCCCAAAATAAATATGTTGTTCTTCTAAATAAAGTGTTGCTTTGTGAGCTACAGTGCGTGTGGAAGTGTGTTTACATTGTGTTGAACTCTAGATGTTTTGTGGATTGAGAAAATAAACACCAGTCAAATTGTTTTCTCAAAATCAAACTTTAAATAAAAGATGTGGAGCAGAAATCCAAAACCAATAGCAATGTAGCTAAATTTAAAACATACACACAAAAAGTGCAATAATTTTTTTTTACAAACAAGACTTATAATTCAAATAGGTCCTGGGTAAAGGAGCAAGGAGCAAAGGACGGCCGTGGCCGTACATGGCCATGTTGTGATGCCCCAGTTGGCAAGGTGCCCGGGTACTGAGGCTGACCCACATGATGTGTTGGGTCTACAGATTGCTGGTATTGTGGTTGCGGGGGAAAGCAGGGCCTTGTGGTGATTGGGGAGGCAGATGAAAGGTGCCCGTTTGCTGCTGCTGAGCGAAGTTAGTATCTCATTTTTGAGTACATTAATTTTCCCAAGAATGTCTCCCTGGTAAGGGGTACTATACATCTTTATGACTAGGGCCAATGAAGCCAGGCACTCATGATATTTTTCAGGAGTGACCTGCTTCATTAGTGGCCCTAGTCCCGTAAGCATCTTCTCCTCCAAGCCATCACTCCTCCTCTGGGTAAGAAAATCTATGACACGTGCATCAATCATTTCCCGATTCTCTTGCCCAGAGGTAGAGGGAGGGACTTGGCGGAGACGCCTGGGCTGCGGCCGATTAACTCTGGGTGGAGTGGCCAGTGGTAGGGGGTCCTGGGCCATTGTAGAATCCTCTGGGTCCTCTGCCGGCGTAGGTGCGGGACTTGTGGCCGGGGAGAAAACCGCCAGGGTTTCACTGCCCCCCCGTCCCCGAATCATCAGAGGCATCCAGACTGTCCACAGTACTGTATTTTAAAGAAACACCAAAAAATATATTATAACATTTGATTCCATCATTGCAAAAGTACATCATTTAGAGGGAGTGCAGAATTATTAGGCAAGTTGTATTTTTGAGGATTAATTTTATTATTGAACAACAACCATGTTCTCAATGAACCCAAAAAAACTCATTAATATCAAAGCTGAATATTTTTGGAAGTAGTTTTTAGTTTGTTTTTAGTTTTAGCTATTTTAGGGGGATATCTGTGTGTGCAGGTGACTATTACTGTGCATAATTATTAGGCAACTTAACAAAAAACAAATATATACCCATTTCAAATATTTATTTTTACCAGTGAAACCAATATAACATCTCAACATTCACAAATATACATTTCTGACATTCAAAAACAAAACAAAAACAAATCATGACCAATATAGCCACCTTTCTTTGCAAGGACACTCAAAAGCCTGCCATCCATGGATTTTGTCAGTGTTTAGATCTGTTCACCATCAACATTGCGTGCAGCAGCAACCACAGCCTCCCAGACACTGTTCAGAGAGGTGTACTGTTTTCCCTCCTTGTAAATCTCACATTTGATGATGGACCACAGGTTCTCAATGGGATTCAGATCAGGTGAACAAGGAGACCATGTCATTAGATTTTCTTCTTTTATACCCTTTCTTGCCAGCCACGCTGTGGAGTACTTGGACGCGTGTGATGGAGCATTGTCCTGCATGAAAATCATGTTTTTCTTGAAGGATGCAGACTTCTTCCTGTACCACTGCTTGAAGATGGTGTCTTCCAGAAACTGGCAGTAGGACTGGGAGTTGAGCTTGACTCCATCCTCAACCCGAAAAGGCCCCACAAGCTCATCTTTGATGATACCAGCCCAAACCAGTACTCCACCTCCACCTTGCTGGCGTCTGAGTCGGACTGGAGCTCTCTGCCCTTTACCAATCCAGCCACGGGCCCATCCATCTGGCCCATCAAGACTCACTCTCATTTCATCAGTCCATAAAACCTTAGAAAAATCAGTCTTGAGATATTTCTTGGCCCAGTCTTGACGTTTCAGCTTGTGTGTCTTGTTCAGTGGTGGTCGTCTTTCAGCCTTTCTTACCTTGGCCATGTCTCTGAGTATTGCACACCTTGTGCTTTTGGGAACTCCAGTGATGTTGCAGCTCTGAAATATGGCCAAACTGGTGGCAAGTGGCATCTTGGCAGCTGCACGCTTGACTTTTCTCAGTTCATGGGCAGTTATTTTGCGCCTTGGTTTTTCCACACGCTTCTTGCGACACTGTTGACTATTTTGAATGAAACGCTTGATTGTTCGATGATCACGCTTCAGAAGCTTTGCAATTTTAAGAGTGCTGCATCCCTCTGCAAGATATCTCACTATTTTTGACTTTTCTGAGCCTGTCAAGTCCTTCTTTTGACCCATTTTGCCAAAGGAAAGGAAGTTGCCTAATAATTATGCACACCTAATATAGGGTGTTGATGTCATTAGACCACACCCCTTCTCATTACAGAGATGCCCATCACCTAATATGCTTAATTGGTAGTAGGCTTTCGAGCCTATACAGCTTGGAGTAAGACAACATGCATAAAGAGGATGATGTGGTCAAAATACTCATTTGCCTAATAATTCTGCACGCAGTGTATATTAAGTGAAAACAGCCGTGTGTTTACAATATATATACGTTGTGGCAGCATACATCTGAAATTTTATTTTACACAATGAATAACAACTTCTATGTGAATAATTACATTAAAAATTGTTGATAAATTTACAATAAACAATGGGACATGTCAAGTAAAGGCCTAATGTAACACTATTTGGAACACATTGTTTTTCGTTTGGAGCTGTCCAGCCTCAGAAGAGGATTACTCATTCAAGCACCAAAACCAGTGCTGATATTCAGTCCATCTCGTCTGTATGTGGCCTGCTTCCACCATCCAAACATACAGGATGTCATGTAAACCTAATAGAACATAATTTCCAGAGAAACAACATGTACCAGGCAACACTTGACCATGGTGGGAGTAGTAGTTTAAATTCTGCTGGTCAAACGTAGTCGGAACATCATTATAATCCATTATCATAGGATTATGTTATTGTCATTTTATATGAGAAATTTAAGTAATCCATGTTGTGGTTTGTAGTATACTATTTAACCTATATAAATGACAATTACAATACCTAACAGGTATCAAATTCAAAAACATACAAAAGTAAGATAACCGGTTTCTATTGAAAAAATATAACCACAACCCAAACAAACAAAAAAGGCTACACTCTTCAGGGCTCCCAAAAAAAAGGAGGGATTATCCTACCTTTTGAGATTTGACACCTATCCATAGGATAGGTACACAAGAATATATTGGTGTGTGACCAACAGCCGTCAAACAGGATGATCAACTGTATGAGGAGATAATGCGTGCATTGCGCACGTGCCATCTCCCTTCTCTATTCTTGATCTGATTGCAAACATCTATGTTCCTTGACCGTGAAAATATTGCTTCACAGGAACAAAAGAGAGAGGGGAGGCGCCATGTGCGCTCTGCACGTGTCATCTCATCATACAGCTCATCAGCGGTGGTGCCTGGTGTGACTCCACCACAAATATGATGGAGACAACCTACACCAGGCATGTACAAACTGTTGGCCGCCAGCTGTTGCACAACTACAACTCCCAGCAGGACTGGATAGCTTACAGCTATTATGGCATGCTGGGAGTTGCAGTTTGGAAAGAGCTGGATGGCCTCAGTTTAGACATGCCTGACCTACTCAAAGGATAGGTCATTAAAAGTATAACACAACACAACCCATTACATTCTTTTACACTATTGCTCACCAAGATTCTAACCTAAACATTTCAAATGACAAAAAAAATAAAAAAATACTTACGGCCTCAAATCCATAACTGGCCTCAAAAACTGCAACTGCGCATTATAAATATAGGGTCTTTTCCTGGAGGTTCCCTTCCCACTCCGGCCTTTGCTGGTGACCTCCCTTCGAAATTGGTCTCTGCAACTTGCCCATCGCTTTTTAGTCTGTTTGACTGTTAAGAAATGACAGAATATACAAATTAGTAAAAAAAAAAAATTGAATCCAAAAATACATACAAATAGTAATATAAAAAATAAAAAAATGTTAACCTAGTTCAAGAAGACAAATCACAAAATTAACAAAATTGGCCAGATAAAACAGCACATGGTACAGTACTGCAGGTGTGTGGATACTAATGAACAAGTTCAAGAAGGAGGAGACTAGTCGTGCAAGCCATTTGGACTAAAATATTTTAGAATATGTGAGGGTGACAACTCTAAGATGCTCAATTACAACAGGGACACATGTGTCACCAAATAAAAAGTGCCCATACATGTGATTAGACATGAGTACTGTATGCTGTAGCAAAGGGAGGGACAGCCATTTAAAGTTAGAAATGGTGGGGTATGGTATTTAGTACACGACTCATTAAAAAACCATGTACAGGCCTTTATGCAAAATGAAGTTGGACCACAAAATAAACACTATTGTGACCTCAGGGAATTTATAACTACATCATTTTGGCACACAGAGGGCAAGGGCAGCACAACTACATTGCTATCACTTACCTAAATCTGCCCGGCCTCGGCTATCAGCTTTGGCCCATTTGGCCCTCCTCATGCTGTGGGCCACTTGTTCCCAAGCAGCATCCTTTCTCCCTCGGTCCAGATATGAATTGGATCTGGTGTCCCAGAGCTCAGGCCTCTCCTGAACCAGAGTGATTAGCCTTTCAACATTCCAGAGTGGCATGGCTGAAGTAAATACAGGGAGTGCAGAATTATTAGGCAAGTTGTATTTTTGAGGATTAATTTTATTATTGAACAACAACCATGTTCTCAATGAACCCAAAAAACTCATTAATATCAAAGCTGAATATTTTTGGAAGTAGTTTTTAGTTTGTTTTTAGTTTTAGCTATTTTAGGGGGATATCTGTGTGTGCAAGTGACTATTACTGTGCATAATTATTAGGCAACTTAACAAAAAACAAATATATACCCATTTCAATTATTTATGTTTATCAGTGAAACCAATATAACATCTCAACATTCACAAATATACATTTCTGACATTCAAAAACAAAACAAAAACAAATCAGTGACCAATATAGCCACCTTTCTTTGCAAGGACACTCAAAAGCCTGCCATCCATGGATTCTGTCAGTGTTTTGATCTGTTCACCATCAACATTGCGTGCGGCAGCAACCACAGCCTCCCAGACACTGTTCAGAGAGGTGTACTGTTTTCCCTCCTTGTAAATCTCACATTTGATGATGGACCACAGGTTCTCAATGGGGTTCAGATCAGGTGAACAAGGAGGCCATGTCATTAGATTTTCTTCTTTTATACCCTTTCTTGCCAGCCACGCTGTGGAGTACTTGGACGCGTGTGATGGATCATTGTCCTGCATGAAAATCATGTTTTTCTTGAAGGATGCAGACTTCTTCCTGTACCACTGCTTGAAGAAGGTGTCTTCCAGAAACTGGCAGTAGGACTGGGAGTTGAGCTTGACTCCATCCTCAACCCGAAAAGGCCCCACAAGCTCATCTTTGATGATACCAGCCCAAACCAGTACTCCACCTCCACCTTGCTGGCGTCTGAGTCGGACTGGAGCTCTCTGCCCTTTACCAATCCAGCCACGGGCCCATCCATCTGGCCCATCAAGACTCACTCTCATTTCATCAGTCCATAAAACCTTAGAAAAATCAGTCTTGAGATATTTCTTGGCCCGGTCTTGACGTTTCAGCTTGTGTGTCTTGTTCAGTGGTGGTCGTCTTTCAGCCTTTCTTACCTTGGCCATGTCTCTGAGTATTGCACACCTTGTGCTTTTGGGAACTCCAGTGATGTTGCAGCTCTGAAATATGGCCAAACTGGTGGCAAGTGGCATCTTGGCAGCTGCACGCTTGACTTTTCTCAGTTCATGGGCAGTTATTTTGCGCCTTGGTTTTTCCACACGCTTCTTGCGACCCTGTTGACTATTTTGAATGAAACGCTTGATTGTTCGATGATCACGCTTCAGAAGCTTTGCAATTTTAAGAGTGCTGCATCCCTCTGCAAGATATCTCACTATTTTTGACTTTTCTGAGCCTGTCAAGTCCTTCTTTTGACCCATTTTGCCAAAGGAAAGGATAATAGAGTGTTGATGTCATTAGACCACACCCCTTCTCATTACAGAGATGCCCATCACCTAATATGCTTAATTGGTAGTAGGCTTTCGAGCCTATACAGCTTGGAGTAAGACAACATGCATAAAGAGGATGATGTGGTCAAAATACTCATTTGCCTAATAATTCTGCACGCAGTGTATAGCTGCAATGGCTGCCTCACCACACACCAGCTTATCGGCACAGGTGGCTAGCAA
Source organism: Bufo bufo (assembly GCF_905171765.1). NCBI lineage: Eukaryota > Metazoa > Chordata > Amphibia > Anura > Bufonidae > Bufo > Bufo bufo. Next base: position 460,876,982 of record NC_053389.1, on the reverse strand, counting down.
TTAGCATATCCTGTGACCTTAAACTTCCTGTATATATATATTTTTTATTTTATTGGCACAAGTTTTGCCAGACAGTTTGGCAATGGCAAAAGATAGAGAGAAAAAAACGGACGCGGATGTCAATCGGGTGTGCCACCGTGTTTTTTCACGGTCCCATTGACTTGAATGGGTCGGCGAACCATTTTCCGTGAAAAAAATAGGACAGGTTATATTTTTTTGATGGACTGGAAACACGGATCACAGACGCGATTGACAAACGGTGCATTAGCCGAGTTTTCAACTGACCCATTGAAAGTCAATGGGTCCGCAGAAAATCACGGTAAACGGAACAACGGCCACGGGTGCACACAACGGTCGTGTGCATGAGGCCTAAATATGATTATCATCAGAAATTTTTTGTTACTGCCTAACCTTGCAAATGGAGCCTGTGCTTAGTGCCTAGAGTGACATGAGGTGTAACTACAGACCTGTGGTTCAGAAACACTTTATATACCAATACTTTATTGCCAAATTATGACTAGGTAACCCAAATATCATTATATAATTGAGGCAGAATATATAAAAAATGCCATAGTATTAAAGGCATATAATACTATTAAAACATTAATAAATGAAGTCAATTAGCAGCTACAAATGTATAATATGCAAAAGTATAACATTGCTTCATACAGTAGTCTTAAAAGAAACACTGTAAGTGGCATTCTTTTTTCACATCTTTGTTTGACAGTAGTCTATTCAATAACAAAAATAGAAAGTCTGCAGGTTCTATTTTCTGAAAATTACCTGTAACCACAGGTTGCCTTTGGTAACAATTTGTAAAATGTCCTGAATGTTGGAAGTGCATTTTAGTTTTGGATTTTAATGGTAAAGGAAAGTGTCTGGAGCAAATAAAAGATGTAATTGAATAAATGATAATACAATGAAATTGTCTCACCTGATCTTCTTGTATTCTTAAATATAAATTCAATGTCCAAAGTTTGTAGAAAGGAATATTCTTCCAGGGTCTTCTAGGCTTTTTCAGTGCAGCACTTGTATTTTACAAGGAAGTTTTATTAGGATTTGTTTAAAGGGCTTCTGTCACCCCACTAAACTGATTTCATTTTTTTTGTGTACTTATAATCCCTATCCTGCGATATTGCTATACCTTATGTTATTAATAATTTTCGTTCAGTAGATTTTGCAAAAAACGTACTTTTATGATATGCTAATTACCTTTCTACCAGCAAGTAGGGCGTCTACTTGCTGGTAGCAGCCGCAGAAAACCGCCCCCTCCTTCTGTTGATTGACAGGGCCAGCCGGGATCTCCTCCTCCTTCAATCAACAGAAGGAGGGGGAGGTTTTCTGCGGCTGCTACCAGCAAGTAGACACCCTACTTGCTGGTAGAAAGGTAATGTCACGACTGTGACTGATCCAGACAGGTCTGGGAGGAGAAGGTCGCAGCGACTTGCTACTCGCGATAGCTTGTGAGTTTGCTCCGTGGTTCAGGGTATGTCATCTGGGTTTTGCCTTGTGAACCTTTTTGTCCTGACTGGGAGTTTGTAGGCATCCTTCTCAGGTGAGTCCTGTCTGCCACTCCCAGCTACTATATTAGTTTCACTTTCAATTGCAGTTATTGCCAGATATAGTCCTTACTTCCAGTGCTACTCTGACCTTGGAAGGAGATCGTTTGATGGTGTTGCTGTGGAGCTCTTGTCCGGCGTGGACTGTCGTGTTTGGGATCGCCTTCTCTGCTCGTGACTGGATAAGTCTATCTCTGCTGTTGTTTGTTTGTTGCTGTCTTCCCCTGTTGTTTTCCTAGACGTGAGTGATGGTGACTAGCGCTCCCATCGGCCTTTCCCCAGTCCAGTCTTGTTAGGGCGACTGAGGGTTTAGGCATCCTGCTCGCCGCACGGGTTCACACCCCGTCTAGGGTATCAGGGCAGACAGGTGCCAGCTTAGGGTTAGTCAGGGGTGGCCATTCTATTTCCCATCCGTAGATAGGGTCCCCCTTCCCCTCCGTCTGGTGCGACACGACTGCTGCTGGGATAGCGGTCGTGACAGTATATCTGGCCTTTTAAAAAAAAAAAAAAAAAAAGTGACATTTCTTTTTTTTTTTTTTTTTTCTTTTTTGCTTGCTGTTTTGCTTTGTATTTTGTCTGTTCCACTATGGATCCGGTTTCGGTTTTGGCGAACCAATTTCAGGGGATATCCCTTGAAGTGGCAGGATTAAAAGCAACAGTGCTGCAGCAGCAATCCTTGGGTTCCACCGTTGCTACGGGAAACCAAGGTACTCCTGAGCCAAAAGTGGCTTTACCTGATAGGTTCTCTGGAGGGAGAGACCAATTTGTAACCTTCAGAGAAGCTTGCAAATTGTTCTTCAGGTTACGCCCTAGATCCTCCGGCGGTGAGGAACAACGGGTGGGCATTGTAATTTCTCTCCTGCAAGGAGATCCGCAGGCTTGGGCTTTCTCCCTACCATCAGACTCTCCGGCCTTACGATCAGTGGAGGAGTTTTTTGAAGCCCTGGGTCTCGTATATGATGACCCGGACAGGGTCTCACTGGCTGAGTCTAAGCTACGTAGACTTCGGCAAGAGAACCGGTCTGCTGAACTATATTGTTCCGAATTCCGTAGGTGGGCTACTGATACGTTATGGAACGACTCGGCCCTTAGGAGTCAGTTCTGCCAGGGGTTGTCTGAAAAATTAAAAGACGCGCTGGCGGTATATGAGGTCCCTGGGTCTCTTGAGGCTGCTATGTCTCTGTCCATAAGAATCGACAGACGACTCAGGGAGAGACTATTAAATTTTACGGAGGCCTCTATAGGGCAGGGATCGGTCTGTTATGGTCCAGTCGAACCAATGCAAATAGGGGGCGCCACTAGACGGGTGAATCCTCCTAAGTTCCGCCGTAGGTTAGAGGTTTGTTTTCGTTGTGTGGGGAGGGGTCATTTTGTAAAGGTTTGTCCCTCAGAACCCAAGAGACCACAAACAAAAGAGCCGCCGGAAAACTAGAGTCCCCAGATTGTGCGGAGGAGAACAGTCTGGGCGTATTCGTTTCCTCCATACGCATGTCTCAGTTTTTGTTGTCCGCTACCGTTGAGGCGGGCAATAAAACTGAGATCTGTTCCGTCTTTTTGGACAGTGGGGCGGGGGTCAACTTGGTGGATTCACGGTTTGCTCAGGCTCTGGGTTTTACTCCGGAACCGGTATGCAGAACTATTCCTGTGTTTGCCATCGACTCCTCCCCTCTTACTCAGAGAGAGTTAACTCAGATCATCCATAATATCCATCTGCAGGTAGGGGACCTCCATAAAGAGCATATCTCTTGTTATGTCCTGGACGGTCTTCCGGCTCCTTTGGTATTGTGGCTTCCCTGGCTGGTGACTCACAATCCAGTGGTGGATTGGCAGGCCGGGGAGATTGTGGAGTGGAGTGAACAATGTAAGGACAACTGCTTGAGTAGTAGGTGCTCTACACTCTCTGTAACATCTTTACCTGCCTTTCTGTCAGATTTTATGGATGTGTTCTCTGAGAAGGGTTGTCAGGGGTTACCACCTCATCATCCATATGATTGCCCGATTAATCTATTACCTGGGGCAAAACTACCTAAAACCCGGTTATACAATCTTTCCGGCCCAGAGAGGAAGGCTATGAAAGATTATATTTCGGAGAGTTTGGCTAAGGGACACATCAGACCCTCTTCTTCACCTGTGGCTGCAGGGTTCTTTTTCGTTAAAAAGAAAGATGGAGGCCTACGTCCTTGTCTGGATTTCCGGGAATTAAACCGGATAACTATCCGAGATCCCTATCCTCTTCCTCTCATTCCCGACCTCTTTAATCAGGTTGCTGGTGCTAAATGGTTCTCCAAAATGGATCTCAGAGGAGCCTATAACCTGGTTCGCATCAAAGAGGGGGATGAGTGGAAGACGGCTTTTAATACTCCGGAAGAGCATTATGAAAATCTGGTCATGCCATTTGGTCTTACTAATGCGCCTGCGGTATTCCAACATTTTGTCAACGATATTTTTAGTCACCTTATCGGGAGATTTGTTGTGATATATCTTGATGACATCCTGGTCTATTCCCCGGATCTGGATACACATAAGATCCATGTGAGACAAGTGCTGCAGATATTAAGGGCCAACAAATTGTTTGCTAATTTAGAAAAATGTGTGTTCGCCGTAAAAGAACTGCCATTTCTGGGGTATGTGTTGTCAGATTCAAGTTTCCGCATGGATCCAGAGAAAGTCCGGGCGATTATAGACTGGGATCTGCCTGAGAACCTGAAGGCATTGCAACGCTTCCTGGGGTTTGCCAATTTTTATAGAAAGTTTATAAAGAACTATTCCTTGGTGGTCAAACCACTGACGGACATGACCCGAAAAGGATCCGATTTTTCCAAATGGTCACATGCAGCCAAAACTGCCTTTGCATCTCTGAAGGAGAGATTCACCTCGGCCCCTATTCTCGTACAGCCAGATGTCTCGCTTCCTTTTATTGTAGAGGTTGACGCATCAGAGGTGGGGGTGGGAGCGGTACTATCTCAGGGCCCGTCCCCTGGTGAATGGCGTCCGTGTGCTTTCTTTTCGAAGAAATTGTCTACTGCAGAAAGGAACTATGATATTGGCAACAGGGAACTTTTGGCTATTAAGTTGGCTTTTGAGGAGTGGCGTCATTTTTTGGAGGGGGCGGTTCATCCCGTCACGGTGATTACTGATCACAAAAACTTATTATATCTGGAGTCTGCTAAACGTCTCACCCCTAGACAGGCTCGGTGGTCATTATTTTTTACTAGGTTTAATTTTGTAATAACCTATCGCCCGGGGGCAAAAAATACTAAGGCGGATGCATTGTCTCGAAGTTTTCCTGGAGGGGGTGATGTTGAGGTACCAGAGCTCATTTTTCAAAAGGGGGTGGTGGTCTCTGCATTACACTCAGGTTTGGAGGGGAGGGTGTTGGAAGCTCAGGGGGACGCCCCGGCCTCCTGCCCCTCGGGTAAACTGTTTGTGCTAGAAAATTTACGACTGGAGATACTAAAAGAACACCATAACTCCACACTGGCAGGACACCCAGGTAGTAGGGCAACCTCTGAGTTAGTGTCTCGTCGGTTCTGGTGGCCTAAATGGTGCCAGGAGGTGTTGAATTTTGTGTCTGCATGTGCTACCTGTGCTCGTTCTAAGGTATATCATACTCGTCCGGCAGGGCGTCTTTTACCTCTGGCCATCCCCAACAGGCCTTGGACGCACCTGTCAATGGATTTCATTACGGATCTACCAGTATCAGCGGGGAAGACTGTTATTCTTGTAGTTGTTGACAGATTCAGTAAAATGGTGCACTTTATTGCTCTTGCCGCATTGCCTAATGCTAACACACTAGCTCAGGTTTTTATTGACCACATCGTGAAGCTTCACGGGGTCCCTTCCGATATTGTTTCGGATCGTGGTACCCAATTTGTTTCTAAATTTTGGAAAGCTTTTTGTTCTCGTTTAGGGGTTCATCTGTCGTTTTCTTCATCTTTCCATCCACAGTCCAACGGTCAGACTGAACGTACCAATCAAAACCTAGAGACATATTTGAGATGCTTTGTTTCCGAAAATCAGGAGGAATGGTCATCTTATTTACCGTTAGCCGAGTTTGCCATTAATAATCGTCGTCAAGAATCCACCGATAAGTCACCATTTTTTGGTGCGTATGGTTTCCATCCTCAGTTTTGTACGTTTAGTGAGGGGGGGCCGTCTGGGATTCCCGAGGAGGAACGATTTGCGTCTTCACTTTCTTCAGTGTGGCAGAGTGTGCAAGAAAGTTTGAAGAGAATTGGTGGTAGATACAAACGTGCGGCTGATAGGAAGCGCTCTGAAGGTCCGGACCTTGGGGTGAATGACTTGGTGTGGTTGTCTACCAGAAATATCAAGTTGAAGGTTCCCTCGTGGAAGTTAGGTCCGAGATTTATTGGTCCTTATAGGGTAATTAAGATCATTAACCCGGTGGCTTTTCGTCTGGAGCTACCTCAGACTCTAAGGATCCATAATGTCTTCCACAGATCTCTGCTTAAGAGATACGTAGAACCTCCTGAACCATTGCCACTACCGCCTCCACCGGTGGTTGTTGATGGCAGTCTTGAGTTTCAGGTAGAAAAGATTGTTGATTCACGATATGTTCGCCGCTCTCTTCAGTACCTGGTGCACTGGAAAGGTTATGGTTCCGAAGAGAGAATGTGGGTTCCAGCATCAGAGATAAAAGCGGACAGACTCATTCGGGCTTTTCATAGCTCCCATCCGGAGAGGCCTGGTCTTGAGGGTCCAGGGGCCCCTCGTAGAAAGGGGGGTACTGTCACGACTGTGACTGATCCAGACAGGTCTGGGAGGAGAAGGTCGCAGCGACTTGCTACTCGCGATAGCTTGTGAGTTTGCTCCGTGGTTCAGGGTATGTCATCTGGGTTTTGCCTTGTGAACCTTTTTGTCCTGACTGGGAGTTTGTAGGCATCCTTCTCAGGTGAGTCCTGTCTGCCACTCCCAGCTACTATATTAGTTTCACTTTCAATTGCAGTCATTGCCAGATATAGTCCTTACTTCCAGTGCTACTCTGACCTTGGAAGGAGATCGTTTGATGGTGTTGCTGTGGAGCTCTTGTCCGGCGTGGACTGTCGTGTTTGGGATCGCCTTCTCTGCTCGTGACTGGATAAGTCTATCTCTGCTGTTGTTTGTTTGTTGCTGTCTTCCCCTGTTGTTTTCCTAGACGTGAGTGATGGTGACTAGCGCTCCCATCGGCCTTTCCCCAGTCCAGTCTTGTTAGGGCGACTGAGGGTTTAGGCTTCCTGCTCGCCGCACGGGTTCACACCCCGTCTAGGGTATCAGGGCAGACAGGTGCCAGCTTAGGGTTAGTCAGGGGTGGCCATTCTATTTCCCATCCGTAGATAGGGTCCCCCTTCCCCTCCGTCTGGTGCGACACGACTGCTGCTGGGATAGCGGTCGTGACAGGTAATTAGCATATCATAAAAGTACGTTTTTTGCAAAATCTACTGAACGAAAATTATTAATAACATAAGGTATAGCAATATCGCAGGATAGGGATTATAAGTACACAAAAAAAAAAAAAAAACAGTTTAGTGGGGTGACAGAAGCCCTTTAAAAAAGAATTTACCTCAGACAAACCCCTTGATTTTTTTTTTAGTTGTTGATTACACAAGCAAAACTATTTGATTATAAATTGTCTGTTTTGTGTTCATCCATTAGTTGTGCATAAATGAAATAACTGCTGATGCAGTGAATCCAAAATGTGTCTGCCTTATTTGAATACCTGCACAGATTATTTTAAACCTGATAGATATTTTTAAAGGTTAAACTTTTTAAGAATTCAACAGCTTCTTTTGCTTGTGCTTTTTATATATCTGACCTGACCTTCATAAGTCAAATCAATCTTGGATATGATTAAAGCATTTTCTTTACTCTTGTACAATGGAGTGAATGCACATTTCTATGTTTTTAAGAATAGGATGAGGATAGTCTCATTCTGGGAGAACTGTTTTTAACCTTTTTAGCTAATGAACAGTTAAGTATTATTTGGTTGTAGTGATGGCCTTGCAGTTCACCCGGCGGTCAGTTCACAGCGAACTTTGCACGTTTGCGATCCGCCGAACATGCAAACATATGGTGATGTTCGCGTGCGTCATATTTTTTTGCATTGCGCTGAACTTTGACCCATGACACATCTATCAGGTGGGACAGGACAGCCAATTGAGACATTTCAGCACATGGACACATCCCCTACCCTATAACAGAACCCGATCTGGCAGCCATTTTCCATTATGTGTTTTGCCAGTGTAGGGAGAGGTTGCATTTTCGAGCAGGGACAGGCTGTTAGGAACTTAAGGACACAAACACTAGCTAATAGGGACACAAAAGTCCTTTAAGGACTAGTAACTGTGCTATTGTTAGGTGTGATACACTTATAATATACTTTCTGACATAGAAAGTATATTATAGTGCATTTGTATGCTTCCAGAAAATACTGATTGAGGGCTGCGAACTATCAGCTTCTACAAAATAGTGATTGAGGTTTTCCATATACCTGCGTCCACAAAATTACTGCTTGAGGGTGATATACCAGCTTCAACTAACAACTGATTGAGGCCTGCCATATATCAGCTTCCACAAAATACTAATTTAGTGGTGCAATATACCAGCTTCCACCAAATACTGATTGAGGCCTGCAATATACCTGCTTCCACAAATACTGCCCTTCTCTAGGGACTTTGGAATAGGGTCATTTTGAAAATGACAGAAAGAGGAAGAGGCAGGGGTGGTAGGGGTCGGGCAGGTGCACCAGGCTGGAGCCTAAATGGGAAGTTGGAGAAGGAGCATGCGATTATGTCGCATTAGGACGCACCATGCGATTATGTCGAATGCGTCCTAATGCGATTATGTCGCATTAGGACGCACAAGAGTTGGTTGAGTGGCTCACTCAGCCTTCTGCTATTGCACCCTCCTCATCCTCTGTATCTGCACCCTCCACACTCTCTGCTGTGTTAACCCCCAAAGACACCACCACCACCATAGCCCCTCTACTCGAGTCAGAGGAATTATTTTCCCATCCATTCCCAGACCTTACCGATGCACAGCCATTCTTGGCATCGGATCAGGAAGAGGAGGTAGCAACGGCCGCCACCTAGCGGTCTGATGACAGTACCCAGATCAGCCTAAGGAGGGTGTTCCCCGCTGTTAGTAACATAGTACACAAGTAACATAGTTGCTGCCTACTCCGAGATCTCTAATGTCAGTTGTGGTGAAGGTGACGATGATGACGTGTCGATGGACGTCACGTGAGTGTCCGCAAGAGAGGAAGAGGAGGGGAGTTCAGAGGGAGAGATGGGGCAGCAGATAAGGAGGAGAAGCAGGCAGAACTCGCAGTGCACAGGAGGCAAAAAGCAGACTGCAAATGTATCTGGAGCGAGCCATCCACCATGTACGGTCACATCTTGCACAGTGTGGGCTTTTTTTAACTTGTCAGCTGCTGACAATACAGAGAGTGCAGAATTATTAGGCAAGTTGTATTTTTGAGGATTAATTTTATTATTGAACAACAACCATGTTCTCAATGAACCCAAAAAAACTCATTAATATCAAAGCTGAATATTTTTGGAAGTAGTTTTTAGTTTGTTTTTAGTTTTAGCTATTTTAGGGGGATATCTGTGTGTGCAGGTGACTATTACTGTGCATAATTATTAGGCAACTTAACAAAAAACAAATATATACCCATTTCAATTATTTATTTTTACCAGTGAAACCAATATAACATCTCAACATTCACAAATATACATTTCTGACATTCAAAAATAAAACAAAAACAAATCATGACCAATATAGCCACCTTTCTTTGCAAGGACACTCAAGAGCCTGCCATCCATGGATTTTGTCAGTGTTTAGATCTGTTCACCATCAACATTGCGTGCAGCAGCAACCACAGCCTCCCAGACACTGTTCAGAGAGGTGTACTGTTTTCCCTCCTTGTAAATCTCACATTTGATGATGGACCACAGGTTCTCAATGGGGTTCAGATCAGGTGAACAAGGAGGCCATGTCATTAGATTTTATTCTTTTTATACCCTTTCTTGCCAGCCACGCTGTGGAGTACTTGGACGCGTGTGATGGAGCATTGTCCTGCATGAAAATCATGTTTTTCTTGAAGGATGCAGACTTCTTCCTGTACCACTGCTTGAAGAAGGTGTCTTCCAGAAACTGGCAGTAGGACTGGGAGTTGAGCTTGACTCCATCCTCAACCCGAAAAGGCCCCACAAGCTCATCTTTGATGATACCAGCCCAAACCAGTACTCCACCTCCACCTTGCTGGCGTCTGAGTCGGACTGGAGCTCTCTGCCCTTTACCAATTCAGCCATCTGGCCCATCAAGACTCACTCTCATTTCATCAGTCCATAAAACCTTAGAAAAATCAGTCTTGAGATATTTCTTGGCCCAGTCTTGACGTTTCAGCTTGTGTGTCTTGTTCAGTGGTGGTCGTCTTTCAGCCTTTCTTACCTTGGCCATGTCTCTGAGTATTGCACACCTTGCGCTTTTGGGCACTCCAGTGATGTTGCAGCTCTGAAATATGGCCAAACTGGTGGCAAGTGGCATCTTGGCAGCTGCACGCTTGACTTTTCTCAGTTCATGGGCAGTTATTTTGCGCCTTGGTTTTTCCACACGCTTCTTGCGACCCTGTTGACTATTTTGAATGAAACGCTTGATTGTTCGATGATCACGCTTCAGAAGCTTTGCAATTTTAAGAGTGCTGCATCCCTCTGCAAGATATCTCACTATTTTTGACTTTTCTGAGCCTGTCAAGTCCTTCTTTTGACCCATTTTGCCAAAGGAAAGGAAGTTGCCTAATAATTATGCACACCTAATATAGGGTGTTGATGTCATTAGACCACACCCCTTCTCATTACAGAGATGCACATCACCTAATATGCTTAATTGGTAGTAGGCTTTCGAGCCTATACAGCTTGGAGTAAGACAACATGCATAAAGAGGATGATGTGGTCAAAATACTCATTTGCCTAATAATTCTGCTCGCAGTGTAGTGTTGCCAGCTGCAGCCTGTGCTGTCAACGCATAAGTCGCAGTAAGCCCAACAATCACCTAGGCACGACCGCCTTAAGAAGGCACCTGGCCTCCCATCACCGAGCTCAGTGGGAGCAACGCCATCAGAAACCACAATTCCACACTCCCGGCGCTCCACGTCCTGCCTCTTCTCCTTCTACTCTCTCCTCCCATTTGTCCTCCACTCCACCTTTTACCGTGCTGTTGTCGCGTTCATCTGGCACAAGGCAGGCTTCCATGGCACAAATGTTCGAACGTAAAAAAAAAAAAGATGACGCCGGATAATCCTCTTGCCCAACGGCTGACTGCTGACTTGTCGGAAATGCTAGCCCGCCAACTACTGCCATATAAATTGGTGGACTTGGAGGCCTTTAGAAAATTTGTGGCCATTGGCACACCGCAATGGAAGGTCTCCGGAAGGAAATACTTCTCCCAGAAGGGCATCCCTGAACTATATTTGGCACCTGCAGCGGCAATTTTATATATCTCTGGCACACAGTGTCGGTGCCAAGATCCATCTGACCACAGACACGTGGTCTAGCAAACACTGGCAGGGAAGGTACATAACTTTTACTGCCCACTGGGTGAACCTTCTAACGTCCGTCAAGCATGTATCCCGTGGCACCCGTGTGGATTTGGTGTTACCGCCATGGTTTGCTTTTTTTTCTCCTCCGCCTACTCCATCCTCCGTCTTCTCCTCCGCTGACTCCACCTTTTCCACTGCTACTGCCTTTTCTGCTGCACCCCCCAAGCTATCCAGAACCTATTCTACGTGCCAGGTGAAACGTTGCCATGCTGTGCTGCGGCTGTTGTGCCTGGAAGTCAAGAGCCACACTGGTCCTGCACTGCTTTCATCTCTGCGGTCACAGGTCGATCAGTGGCTAACCCTGCTCAATTTGACAGTTGGTAAAGTGCTGTGAGACAATGGTGCCATTCTGCTGAGCGCACTGAAACAGGGCAAAATGACACATGCCATGCATGGCACATGTCCTGAACTTAGTCGTGCAGCAATTCGTTCCCAAATACCCCAGGGTCCAGGACGTCTTGCGGCAGGCCAGGAAAATCTCATTTTAGAAAATCTTACACGGCAATGGCTCGCCTTGCTGACGTTCAGCGGCGACACCACTTGCCCGTCAGACGTCTGATTTGTGACTGCACGACGTGCTGGAAATCCACCTTGTATATGCTTGATAGGCTGCTCCAGCAGAAACGTGCCGTTATCGACTACCTGTACGAACTCTGCGGCAGGACAGGTTCTGGGGCCAGTGGCTGCTCATGTGCGATGCATGCAGACTTCTGCGGACATTTGATGAGATCACCAAACTGGTCAGTCACAGCCAGTGCGCCATCAGTGACATTGTACCTTACGCCTTTTTTTCTGGAGCGTGCATTTCGTCGTGTCATTGATGAAGCCGTCGAGGAGCAGGAGCTGGAAGATGAGGAAGTCGCAATGCTGAATGAATTTCCAGGGGGAGCTACTCCATCTGCGACAAGTCAGCAGGAGTCTGAAGAGTAGTCAGAGGAGGATAGTGGCTGGGGGAAGGAGGAGAAGGAGGAGCAAGAAGAGCAGGCTTTAAAATTTTCTGGGATCCCTGGTGTTGTCCGTGGCTGGGGATAGGAGACTGAGGACGACATTCTCCTGGGCGATGAGCAGGAGCCAGGCCGCTCCACCACTTCCAATTTAGTGCAAATGGGGGCCTTCATTCTCCAGTGTTTGAAAATGGACCCCCGTATAAAAAGCATAAATGGCAAGGACCAGTACTTGGTGGCAACATAATTAGACCCCCGGTACAAACGCAAAATTTGCTGACATGTTACCAGCATCACAGAGGGCTGTCAGAATGCAGCATTTCCAGGCCTAGCTGTGAGAGATGCTGCATTTTGTTGTTGCAGGCACTGGCAAAAGGAATTTCCACCCACAGCGAAACAGGTGCCAATCCTACAGCGCCTGCAAAAAGAGGGCGTTTTAAAGAGGTGTTGGTCACTTTGGATATGAGATCATTCTTGTAGCCAACCCATCAATCACGCCGCCCTCCGGATCCAGCCTCAGGGAAAGCCTAGACCGACAGGTGTTCCGACTATATCGGTCTAATGGCCGATGTGGACACTCTGAGAAGTGAGGAACCCGTGGACTACTGGGTGTGCAGGCTTGACCTGTGGCCAGAGCTGGCACAATTTAGCATGGAACTCTTGGCTTGCCCCTCATTGAGTGTCCTGTCCTAAAGGACATTCAGCGCAGTAGGGGGAGATCGTGACTGATAAGCGCACTCTCCTAGCTCACGACAGTGTGGACTACCTCACATTTCTAAAAATTTATGAGTCATGGATCTCAGAAGAATTCAACACCTGTGACGACCACGTTTAATTAAATTTCCTCATGCCAGCCGACACATGTCCGCCACCACACAGAACAAAGAATGGTCCTTGCCTTACAGCAGCATAAAGGGCCTTTTAGGTCAGGTGAATGCCCAATTTTTGGGGTCTGTACTGTCCGACAGTTACATTTTTATCGTGTGACCACCTAATGTACAGTCGTGGCCAAAAGTTTTGAGAATGACACAAATATCAGTTTTCACAAAGTTTGCTGCTAAACTGCTTTTAGATCTTTGTTTCAGTTGTTTCTGTGATGTAGTGAAATATAATTACACGCACTTCATACGTTTCAAAGGCTTTTATCGACAATTACATGACATTTATGCAAAGAGTCAGTATTTGCAGTGTTGGCCCTTCTTTTTCAGAACCTCTGCAATTCGACTGGGCATGCTCTCACTCAACTTCTGGGCCAATTCCTGACTGATAGCAACCCATTCTTTCATAATCACTTCTTGGAGTTTGTCAGAATTAGTGGGTTTTTGTTTGTCCACCCGCCTCTTGAGGATTGACCACAAGTTCTCAATGGGATTAGGATCTGGGGAGTTTCCAGGCCATGGACCCAAAATGTCAACGTTTTGGTCCCCGAGCCACTTAGTTATCACTTTTGCCTTATGGCACGGTGCTCCATCGTGCTGGAAAATGCATTGTTCTTCACCAAACTGTTGTTGGATTGTTGGAAGAAGTTGCTGTTGGAGGGTGTTTTGGTACCATTCTTTATAAATTGTGAGTGAGCCCACTCCCTTGGATGAGAAGCAACCCCACCCATGAATGGTCTCAGGATGCTTTACCGTTGGCATGTCACAGGACTGATGGTAGCGCTCACCTTTTCTTCTCCGGAAAAAGGCTTTTACAGATGCCCCAAACAATCGGAAAGAGGCTTCATCGGAGAATATGACTTTGCCCCAGTCCTCAGCAGTCCATTCACCAAACTTTCTGCAGAAGATCAATCTGTCCCTGATGTTTTTTTTGGAGAGAAGTGGCTTCTTTGCTGCCCTTCTTGACACCAGGCCATCTTCCAAAAGTCTTCGCCTCACTGTGCGTGCAGATGCGCTCACACCTGCCTGCTGCCATTCCTGAGCAAGCTCTGCACTGGTGGCACTCCAATTCCGCAGCTGAATCCTCTTTAGGAGTCGATCCTGGCACTTGCTGGACTTTCTTGGACGCCCAAAAGCCTTCTTAACAAGAATTGAACCTCTTTCCTTGAAGTTCTTGATGATCCTATAAATTGTTGATTGAGGTGAAATCTTAGTAGCCACAATATCCTTGCCTGTGAAGCCATTTTTATGCAACGCAATGATGGCTGCACGCGTTTCTTTGCAGGTCACCATGGTTAACAATGGAAGAACAATGATTTCAAGCATCACCCTCCTTTTAACATGTCAAGTCTGCCATTTTAACCCAATCAGCCTGACATAATGATTTCCAGCCTTGTGCTCGTCAACATTCTCACCTGAGTTAACAGGACGATTACTGAAATGATCTCAGCAGATCCTTTAATGATAGCAATGAAATGCAGTGGAAAGGTTTTTTGGGGATTAAGTTAATTTGCATGGCAAAGAAGGACTATGCAATTCATCTGATCACTCTTCATAACATTCTGGAGTATATGCAAATTGCTATTATAAAAACTTAAGCAGCAACTTTTCCAATTTCCAATATTTATGTAATTCTCAAAACTTTTGGCCACGACTGTACCTCCAGCCACAGAATCCAAAGTTCTTTGCTGTCAGGTGAATGCCTATTGGCTAATTTTTGGGGCCTGTACTGGCCGACAGTTACATTTTTATCCTGTGACCGCCTAATGTACCTCCAGCCACAGAATCCAAAGTTCATTGCTGTCAGTTGATTGCCTATTGCCTAATTTTTGGGGCCTGTAGTGGTTGACAGTTCATTTTTTTTATCTCTAGCCACATAATCACACCCCTGTCTCACTCCTCTGCCTCTCATTATGGTGGAGTATGAACGGCATTCACCATAAGGACCTTCTATTGTCACAGGGTCATGTGACTGTGCCCCTCACCCCGTACTGTGCCCTCTTACCACACCCTGTGCAGTGTCCCTAGTCATTCCCTGTACTGTGCCCTATTATACCCTTTTATCAGGTCACGGTGTGGCGGTGTTATCCGGTCACTATATGGCGGTGTTATCAAATAACTGGATGGCCATAACTGTATAACTTTCCCTGCCCACGCCATCCTTTTTTAGACCTGGCATGAGCGGGAAAAATATGCAGATTGCGGTGCTAAAGACCTTTGCGCCACAATCTGTGTCAGATATACACCTGACATAGACGTATTTCTATATAATAAATGACCACCTAATTGTATTATTATTCAGGGGCAGGGCTAATATCTTTATATTATATAGATTCTAGTGTATTATGCTATGCTCTGTATTTCCCAGTAGAACATGATCCTTGGGAAATACAGTCCTCATCCCTGACCACCAGGACCAGGTAGCGCTCTGTCAGTACATGGCGGCCTCCCCTCTCCGCCACGCTGCTCCGCTGTGTACTGCTGCTTATTCTGACACTATGGCTGGGTTCACATCCTATTTTTGCCATCCATTTAATGCATAGCAAAAATGTATGCGTTAACAGATGCCTCAGACTGATGCCGTACAGTGGCTTCTGTTCACCATACAGTTCCATGGTAGAAAAGAAAATTACGTTAACCTATGCATTTTTTTTATTGACTCTGCAGGATATAAAAACGTGGAGTTCTGCACATTTCTATACATTAAACCGATAGGAAATAAAAACTTTCTAGGCTCCAGCAGGGTAAATTTTTGAGAGTTTCCCTTTAAGACGCATAAAAATGGCCCCTGATTAAAATACACAAGTGTTTGCTGGCTGCAAATATGACCTGAAGGTTTTTCAGGTTCGCCTGCCATTAAAGTAAATGGGGCCCACCACAAACACGCAGTTCGCAAACATTTGATCGCAAACGCCGATTTTAGTCCATCACTATTTGGTTGCTGATGTTCAAAGAAATTATAGATTTATTTTTTATTAAGTTTATTTATTCCATTTTTTTCTATTACAACACCAAGTTAAAAAGGAAATTTGACAATGCCAAATCCGAGTACATCCATACATATCTGACATAGCAGATATACTGAGTTATATGTCACTTTGAACAGAAAGAAAAAAAACAAATCTAATACATAGTACATAGTCTATGCTATTATAAAAATTTCACAAACATTTGATCGCGAACGCCGATGTTCGTCCATCACTATTTGGTTGTTGATGTTCAAAGAAATTATAGATATTAAATGAAAAATCAAGGTTTTGCACTGCAATAAATGAATCATTAGGTTTGTACACACAGCCATGTGAAAGGTATGTGTTGCACTGGTACATATTAATGCACTGAAAGCTTTTGACCCATGCTGTTCCACACGTCCTTCCATTTTCTGAATAAATGTGACATAGTCCATCATATGCGTTATTATGGAGGAATTTTGCCCTGGAAGTATTTTTTCTATGGGAGGATGCAATCAAGTACAGAGGTACTGTATTAGAGAATATAAAATGCCTACAGCTATATTGTCTGCAGACCACATCTTCTACTGTACTATACAAGATCTGTCTGTACAGCTTCACCTTGTTTATTACATTAATCCATTGTAAGGGACTCTGCGGTTTTGGTTACCTTGCGGGCAGATACGGTGGGGCGTCCGAATGGGCGCTGGAGGGGAGGGCCGTGGGGGATCTCTGAGGCAGAATTGCCGGGCTGATGGCAATACGTTGCGGCCGGTCCTGCCTCCGGTGTCTCCTGCGGGTTCCGTTCCGGCGTCCATGCTGGCACAATCCCGTGCCGAGTCTGTTGGGCGTCCGCGTGCACGCCCGAGGGGTTATTCGCAAAGGAATGCGTGGCCGAGTGTGCGTGCATCTTATGCGCTACGTCGGCCACTGGCAGGTAAAGCATCTATGCACAAATTCAAAGTTGATTAGGGATTTGCTGCACAGGTGCTAATGAGTAGGATCATCGCATGACATATGAGGTTCTGACAAGCAGCACTCTGATTGGCCAGCAGGTGTTTAAAAGATGATCTCCCTGGCTGATCAGTGCTCACTGTTGTCTCTACAACCTGGGAGTATGCTGGTTCAGATTCACTAAGTTTGGTTCATGCATGAACTCTGGGGGCCAGATTTATCATGACTCTGACAGCTCACTCCACTTTCACATATGGCTAAAGTCAGTTTTAGCCAAGTCAGATTTATGATCGGCCCTTTAAGACTGTAATAAATGTGGTTTGATGGTAGCAGTTTATCCGTCAGTAAGCAGCTTTACAAAAGTCGCACATATTTACGAAAAAGTCGCATGTTTTTATGAAAAAGTCGCATGTTCTATTAAAAAGTCTCATAAGATAAGCATGGTCCTCACTGGAGTGAAATTGCGACTTTTTTGCGACTTTTTAAATAATCCCAATAGTAAATCTGTCTAGAGATTAATTTACATAAGAAAACACGCCCACTTTCAGAAAACTGGCGAGCATAGTGCAGAGCAGAAAAAAGTCGCAAATTTCTGCGCAGTTTTAGCATTTGGGACTTTTTTTGGGACTTTTTCACTCCATTATTCTGACCTGAGCTAATGATAAATCTGGCCCGTGTCTCTCCATTTAGTAAATGCCTCTGGAAACCTCGTCTCTGCTCTACAGTTGCACCGTGTGTGGCCTCGGATCGGACTTTGGATACTTCACCGTCTCATCCTTAGGTATTTGGTTTCACGGACTCTTCTGTATGAACTCTAGCCTGGTCTGGCTTTTCTCTGACGTTTTCCCACAGAGGTTATTATTTGGACTACGTTATTTCTGTATGATTTCTGGCTTGGACTTTACTGCTGTGTTTTCAATAAATCCACGTTTGTTCAGATCATTGCCTGGTTGCTTGGGGTTCTGCAGCATTACATCAGTACTACAAGGTAGGCCAAGAAAAACAGAACTCAGCCTGGTCTGGTTTGTACGTGATAATTAAAGAATGATGTACACATATACTGGATATGGTTTCTGCCAGTACCTATTGTGGGGGGGTTAGCTCTTCTCCGGGGGTCATTCTCACAGATACGCCTTTAGTACACCAGGTTTCAGGTCCAAACAGTGCATTTATTGTGCAACACCAGCAACAACAAAATGACAAAATAATAAACACTCGCCCGTCGAGGCTCTAACTAAACATAAAGTTTCCTGACTCACCTAGGTCCCAGTTCACACCCTGTGAACTCATGTGGCTTTGTCAGCCAATGTCCCACAGCCTCCTGGCTGTACAGAGCATAGTACGCCCACTGTCTCCAGTTCAGTATTTCTTGTGGGGGATTGGGGCTCAGTAGTCTGCCTGACTATGGCCCTGCAACCCTCCCAGGCGTCGCTGCGTCCCCCAACTCCAGGCTATCTCCCAGCCTTGTGGTCCCTCAGCCTTGCCCAGCTGAGACCACACAGACAGAGCCTCCAGGCCTCTGTCCACAGGTAACACAGTTCTCCCTTCTGACACCCTGGGAGGTGCTTTATGCCAGGCTGATTACATCTAGCTTGTCTCACCTGTGGTGGAACAGGGGTGTGGACTGCACTATCCACCCCTTTCTTGCCTCTAACCTGCGTGAGACCTGTCACTGTCTCACACTATGCAAAGTTGTTTGCTTTGGGGCCTCATGATATCTGTGTATGACCATGTGCTTCAGGAACATCTTCTGCACCAGCACATTTTCCACACTCCAGACGTGAATTTTAGTTTGCTGTCTCAGCTTGGATAATCCCTATCCTTCAGACAACCCCACAGATAAAAGTCGCACACCAATAATTCTAGTGTCGTGGAGGACACAATCCTTTTATCACCATATGTTCTTCTGTGAGTGCTGCATGAACTTGGCAAAGGGACATGTGTGACATATGGCAATGCCCTCTATCTTTCTGAAAGAGACAATACACATAATAGAGGATTTTCACATTTTCATATTATATCCAGTAGCTAATTGAAACAGGCCTGATGCTTCAATTTACCCCCCTCCTTTAACTATTGTGCAACTGACACTAGCTATGGTTTCAGGGGAAGTGATTCCAGTACACATTGCTATGTTGTTCTGTAATACCTGTAGAAAGACACAAGGGACCATCATAGATGGAAGATATGTGTCACCGAGGTTCCTGGCCTCGGTGAAGGAGGAGCCAGTAGTGCATATGTCCGCAGCAGTTGCTGATGGACACTTCGATAGTTAGCATAGCTGTGAAAAACTAATCCAGGCCGGCTCTTACTGGGAGCAGCCAAAGTGCAGGGTGGGTGGCTGTTCTCCATGGTCCAGGCCGGGTTTTGACGGGCTTACAAAAAGTCAGGCAGCAGGTTCAGGGGTGATGATTACCTGGCTGATGGTGGAGCTCTGTGTAGCTGTGTGTTTTTGGAGCCAAGTGAAAACCGGAGGGTCTCTGCCGAGAGACAAAGGACAAAGCTAGGTCCCCATCCACTCCGTGTGGAGTATGGTACTGTGCCCTAAAACTTTCTATGTGATTGTTCAGATTCAAGACTGAATTGTTTTCTTTAAGTGTCGGCTGAAGTAAGCTGATCACTAACGCCTGTTGAATTGTGGTGTGCCAACAATAAAATACATTTATTACAAATTTCCACCACTAAAAGGCTACTGTGTATTTATCTGAAGGCTACCATTTGGGAAATTCCTACATACCGTATGTGCCTAATGTGATACTTTTCACTCAATTTCCTCAGATTTCTCACCTTCTTCTCATGGATACTGTTAATTTGTTTGTCACTGGCCAAGGATCATGTGTTACACCACTTGTGTACCAAATCATGTTTTTCTGCTTTTAGCTGGAACCGGAAGGTCTGGAAATTAAACAGCAAAATGTTTCTCTGAATATGTGCATACATAAGCTTCCCCTACTGCTGTTCTCAGGTACAACATTACTGCCCTCCCTGCTTGACAGGCAGGGAAGAATATGATAGGCCTCATATATTTCTTATACTGTTCTGGTAAAAAGAAAGTTGACCACTGATTGGTTGCTATGGGCAACAAAGACAGTTTTATTGAAGCGTGATAATTATTACCCTGTGCAAACACCTATGGAGACCTGGTTCTGTTTTTAGTAGCTCATCCTGCATTATAAAGAGATACATTTCTCAATCAATGGAAAAGAAAACAGGGCCTGAAAATGAAGCTGTGGAATCCTAGTATGGTCATTGAGTGTCTACAAAACATTCAGGGAATATGAAGCTGATATATGGAAGAACTAGATGGAAACTTTTATTTCCTATGGGCAGTTTTGTATGAATGTGATTTTGCTGCTATGTATTGAAAGCATGTTCATGATACTTTACAAAATATCATTTAAGGTATATACAGAAGTAGTCTGGAGATTCAAATAGATGAGCAGTGTGCCTAATGGAACACAGTGTGAGTGAGCCTATGAGAATAGTGATCACACTATGGAATCATTATTTCACTGTCTGTAAGACATGGTGTTACAATGAAAACGACTGCTGATATACTCACAGTATACACAAGAGGTTAGTTCAATACATGCTCTCAGTACAACTTCCTTGTAATAAATAACATCCATGACACCTACAGATAAAAAAAAAATTCCCCCATGAATTCTGGTGCATTAATGCATTACCAAGACAATGTGAACTGCCTTCCAATAACTGTGCTTTTATTAATATTGCTCATCATTGACTGCTGAGGATTTAACTTCTTACATGGGCAAGATATCGTTCACCTACTTGCTTCTTCCCAGAACAGAACCATATCTGATTACTTGGACCCTGCTTGTTTACTTCTGGAATAAGCGCTATTACTTCAGGGACAGTGATGCATATGCACATAACATGCCTCTAAATTTGTAACCCAGTCACATTATATGTTCCTCTTCTGAAAATACTTATTCTGCCCATATTCTTTGCCAGATTTCCAGCCTGGGCTTTGAATGCGATGTCACTTCTGTTATAGGTAGGGCAAGAACTATTCCTTTCCTTGGTGCATGAGCAAACTCCTGAATCCCTCTCATTTTATGTGAAAGCAGTACAGTAGTCATAGTTCTAGTCCTGCCCACAGGAGAAGTGACGCTCCACCTAAAGCCCAGCCCAAGACCCTGGAAAAGGATATGACATTGGTAGAAGCAGGATTTTCAGAAGATGAGCTTCACATGACTGGGTTTCCGAGCAGCCAATCCTTGTAACTTCAGAATTACCAACTTTCTTCTATAGTTGTGGACTGTGTAATTCAAGTAGGCTTGTGGGACCCACTGGGTGCCAGGAAAGCCCTTTAAATCTCTTCAGTGTTCTCATGTTGTCTTCTGAGGAAACATCATATCTGAGCAACAGCACCGGACAGTTGTAAACAGTTGCCTAAAGCCTGTTTCATACAGGCATATTTTGGCCTGTACATGAATTTGTAAGCTAAAGTCAGGTATGGACCCTTCATAGAGAAAACTATAATGATCATACTGTATTGGTACCTCTTCTTGGTTTAGCACACTTCCTGGTTTTGGCTCACAAATTAAAAAAAAAAAAAAAAATGACCAAAAAAATGCCACATGAAAGTGGTCTAAGTTTGAGTTTTCCAACTAAATCAACCGAAAAAAATCAATAAAACCTAAAGAAAATGTAACTATTATTTTCTTTAAGATTATGAAGAGAAGCCAGTTATTACATAAAGTGCATGGAAATAGCAGTACAAATTGCAAATGTTAACTTATTGTTAAATGGGTCGCCTGAGATTACAAAATGGGTTTTCCTGTTTCTATCAATTATCTTTGAAATTACACTTGAAAGAATTCCCTGCAATGCCAGATCTAATCCATTAATTTATAGTATTTTACAGAAAGAAAAAGCATAAGAATTATGAGTAAATACATGCCACACATACGCACTTCATTGTTTCCTTGCATTTCCATAAAATGACACTTAATAATATTTTATAATGGCCATAGTTGTTACAGTCTTTTCATCAATAATATATTTATCCTTGTTAAAGTAATTCAGTGCTGAAACTAGAAACATAGTATGACTCTTATGTGTAATACCCTTAATGTTTATTTAAAGAAAATGAACATACTTTGGATGAAACGTAAATTTAGTTGGATAGGTATATTTCCAAATCAATAAATGTATACTTGATTAAAAAGCTTTCAGCCTAAATGCCATCCTTATTATTTATGCACATTTCCAGGAATGCCCATTCAGATTTTCTCCAGTTTCCTTTAATGTAATTGTCAAAATTGTTAAGTACTCACTAAATTTAATAAGCAAGTTACTTCAGAAATAATAAATCCAGAACATTTATAGAAAAGAGAGATCAAAGTTTAGATAACACAATATAAAGCAATGCACACTTTGATTACAACTTTTGTTCAGGAGAACCCAACCTGTGTATCCTCATCCTCATATTAACCCCTTAAGCATCATGCTATATATGCCATAAATGTATCATGCGAGTAGGAGTACAATAACAAGAGATACAATGATCATGCAGATTTAAAGGTTGTACCTATGCAATAGCCAATAGGGAAGGAGGATGTGATTGAAAATATGTAACTTCTGCAATTTAACTCCTTATGTCATGAATGTAAACAAAGGGAAGAGATTCCTTGATCCCCCACCCCCCGTTCAAAAGTAGAATAAAGTATATTATGTTATGTTTATTATGAAAAAATGCATATTCATAATGCTATTATTAGGATGAGCGTATTTATTGAAAATTCGATTCGGCTGCTTCGCCGAATTATACTTCGTCACAAAGCGCTTTTTTTTTGTAGGTAGCGAGTGCAATGACAGGGAGCTGCGATAGCGCCACCCCCATCATTGTACCCCTCAGATGCCACATTCATACATGATCACAGGATCTGAGTGTAAAATTAACAATCATTCAAACTTACAAAATCAAACTTGCCGCCTCCATTTGCTCACGACGGCCGGCCACCTTACTTGGAGATCTCAGCCGAAATTCCATGCGGCACGAGATTACATCACAAGGCGGTAAGTTTTATTTTTTTTGTTTTTTATACTATTTCAGGTTAAATTGACTTGCTGGCACGAAGCACAAGGAAATTTGGCTTCTAGGCGAATCAAATTTATCCTGAATTTCGGTTGGAATTCGTGGGATTCGATTCGCTCATCTCTAGCTATTATCATAGCATTCTGTACTACACCGTAAATGCATTATTTACAGTGTATGATTAATGGCAAAAAAATAATTTAAAAACTTGAGTCACTTATTGTATAGGGCTCATTCAGTTGGCCATATTCTTTCTGCAAAAATTCGGATCCATTTTTTGCGCATAGTTCAGCATACCTGCAAAAAAACAGATAGCATTCTGTATATTTGTGGATCCATAGACTTTAATGGGGCCACATCCTAATTTTTCATTTATTTTGTGGAGCCATGGAATGGAAGAAAAGGGTTCCATAGAAGTGAATGGGTCAGCATCTAATCCGCAAAAAAACAGATCCGCATTTTTGCGGACAGCATACGGCCATCAGAATGAGCCCATAAATTGTAGAAAGGAGAAAATGGAGGAGAAGACTGGACAATTGATTAAGATTAAGCAACGTGAAATAATTATATTATATTACTAAGCAATATTTTATTAATAAACTATAGATTGCTATACATTAGCATACCATCATTTATTTATATGGCACAATAATGCAGATATTATATAGATATCATTTTCATAAATGGGAAAATTATTTTGTTCTGTTGAAACTATAATGTTAAGGCCTCTTTCACACGACCATTTTTATTTTCCATTTACGGGTAGAGTTGAGCGAACACCTGGATGTTCGGGTTCGAGAAGTTCGGCCGAACTTCCCGGAAATGTTCGGTTTCGGGATCCGAACCCGACCCGAACTTCGTCCCGAACCCGAACCCCATTGAAGTCAATGGGGACCCGAACTTTTCGGCACTAAAAAGGCTGTAAAACAGCCCAGGAAAGGGCTAGAGGGCTGCAAAAGCAGCAACATGTAGTTAAATCCCCTGCAAACAAATGTGGATAGGGAAATTAATTAAAATTAAAATAAAATAAATAAAAATTAACCAATATCAATTGGAGAGAGGTCCCATAGCAGAGAATCAGGCTTGATGTCAGCAGAGAATCAGTCTTCATGTCATAGCAGAGAATCAGGCTTCACGTCACCCAAAACTGGAACAGTCCATTGTCAGATATTTAGGCCCCGGCACTCAGGCAGAGGAGAGAGGTCCCATAACATAGAATCTGGCTTCATGTCAGCAGAGAATCAGGCTTCATGTCATAGCAGAGAATCAGGCTTCATGTCATAGCAGAGAATCAGGCTTCACGTCACCCACCACTGGAACAGTCCATTGTCACATATTTAGGCACAGGCACCCAGGCAGAGGAGAGAGGTCCCATAGCAGAGATTCAGGCTTCATGTCAGCAGAGAATCAGTCTTCATGTCATAGCAGAGAATCATGCTTCACGTCACCCAACATTGGAACAGTCCATTGTCATATAATTTAGGCCCCAGCACACAGACAGAGGAGAGAGGTCCCATAACAGAGATTCAGGCTTCATGTCAGCAGAGAATCAGTCTTCATGTCATAGCAGAGAATCAGGCTTCACGTCACCCACCCCTGGAACAGTCCATTGTCACATATTTAGGCCCAGGCACCCAGGCAGAGGAGAGAGGTCCCATAGCAGAGAATCTGGCTTCATGTCAGCAGAGAATCAGTCTTCATGTCATAGCAGAGAATCAGGCTTCATGTCACCCACCACTGGAACAGGCCACTGTCAGATATTTTTAGGCCCCGGCACCCAGACAGAGGAGAGAGGTCTCATACCAGAGATTCAGGCTTCATGTCAGCAGAGAATCAGTCTTCATGTCATAGCAGAGAATCAGGCTTTACGTCACCCACCACTGGAACAGTCCATTGTCACATATTTAGACCCAGGCAGAGGAGAGAGGTCCCATAGCAGAGAATCTGGCTTCATGTCAGCAGAGAATCAGTCTTCATGTCATAGCAGAGAATCAGGCTTCATGTCACCCACGACTGGAACTGGCCACTGTCAGGTATTTTTAAGCCCCAGCACCCAGACAGAGGAGAGAGGTCCCAAACAGAGATTCAGGCTTCATGTCAGCAGAGAATCAGTCTTCATGTCATAGCAGAGAATCAGGCTTCATGTCACCCACCACTGGAACAGGCCACTGTCAGATATTTTTAGGCCCCGGCACCCAGACAGAGGAGAGAGGTCCCATAACAGAGATTCAGGCTTCATATCAGCAGAGAATCAGTCTTCATGTCATAGCAGAGAATCAGGCTTCACGTCACCCACCCCTGGAACAGTCCATTGTCACATATTTAGGCCCAGGCACCCAGGCAGAGGAGAGAGGTCCCATAGCAGAGAATCTGGCTTCATGTCAGCAGAGAATCAGTCTTCATGTCATAGCAGAGAATCAGGCTTCATGTCACCCACCACTGGAACAGGCCACTGTCAGATATTTTTAGGCCCCGGAACCCAGACAGAGGAGAGGTTCATTCAACTTTGGGTTGCCCCGCAATATAATGGTAAAATGAAAATAAAAATAGGATTGAATGAGGAAGTGCCCTGGAGTACAATAATATATGGTTAAGGGGAGGTAATTAATGTCTAATCTGCACAAGGGATGAACAGGTCCTGTGGGATCCATGCCTGGTTCATTTTTATGAACGTCAGCATGTCCACATTGGCTGTAGACAGGCGGTTGCGTTTGTCTGTAATGACGCCCCCTGCCGTGCTGAATACACGTTCAGACAAAACGCTGGCCGCCGGGCAGGCCAGCACCTCCAAGGCATAAAAGGCTAGCTCTGGCCACGTGGACAATTTGGAGACCCAGAAGTTGAATGGGGCCGAACCATCAGTGAGTAAGTGGAGGGGTGTGCACAGGTACTGTTCCACCATGTTAGTGAAATGTTGCCTCCTGCTAACACGTTACGTATCAGGTGGTGGTGCAGTTAGCTGTGGCGTGGTGACAAAACTTTTCCACATCTCTGCCATGCTAACCCTGCCCTCAGATGAGCTGGCCGTGACACAGCTGCGTTGGCGACCTCTTGCTCCTCCTCTGCCTTCGCCTTGGGCTTCCACTTGTTCCCCTGTGACATTTGGGAATACTCTCAGTAGCGCGTCTACCAACGTGCGCTTGTACTCGCGCATCTTCCTTTTACCCTCCAGTGCAAGAAGTAAGGTGGGCACATTGTCTATGTACCGTGGATCCAGTACAAAGACTGGGTGGCAACCCAGTACTCCGCACACGTTAAAATGTGGGCAACTCTGCTGTCGTTGCGCAGGCACTGCAGCATGTAGTCGCTCATGTGTGATAGGCTGCCCAGAGGTAAGGACAAGCTGTCCTATGTGGGAGGCGTATCGTCATCGTCCTGCGTTTCCCCCCAGCCACGCACCAGTGATGGGCCCGAGATGCGTTGGGTGCCACCCCGCTGTGAACATGCTTCATCCTCATCCTCCTCCACCTCATCCTCATCCTCCTCATCCTCCAGTAGTGGGCCCTGTCTGGCCACATTTGTACCTGGCCTCTGCTGTTGCAAAAAACCTCCCTCTGAGTCACTTCGAAGAGACTGGCCTGAAAGTGCTAAAAATGACCCCTCTTCCTCCTCCTCCTCCTCCTCCTGGGCCACCTCCTCTTCCATCATCGCCCTAAGTGTTTTCTCAAGGAGACATAGAAGTGGTATTGTAACGCTGATAACGGCGTCATCGCCACTGGCCATGTTGGTGGAGTACTCGAAACAGCGCAACAGGGCACACAGGTCTCGCATGGAGGCCCAGTCATTGGTGGTGAAGTGCTGCTCTTCCACAGTGCGACTGACCCGTGCATGCTGCAGCTGAAACTCCACTATGGCCTGCTGCTGCTCGCACAGTCTGTCCAGCATGTGCAAGGTGGAGTTCCACCTGGTGGGCACGTCGCATATGAGGCAGTAAGCGGGAAGGCTGAAGTTCCGCTGTAGCGCAGACAGGCGAGCAGCGGCAGGATGTGAACGCCGGAAGCGCGAACAGACGGCCCGCACTTTATGCAGCAGCTCTGACATGTCGGGGTAGTTGTGAATGAACTTCTGCACCACCAAATTCAGCACATGCGCCAGGCAAGGGATGTGCGTCAAATCGGCTAGTCCCAGAGCTGCAACGAGATTTCGCCCATTATCGCACACCACCAGGCCGGGCTTGAGGCTCACCGGCAGCAACCACTCGTCGGTCTGTTGTTCTATACCCCGCCACAACTCCTGTGCGGTGTGGGGCCTGTCCTCCAAACATATGAGTTTCAGAATGGCCTGCTGACGTTTACCCCGGGCTGTGCTGAAGGTGTGTGGCTGACTGGATGAGCAAGAAGAGGAGGAGGAAGCTGAGTAGGAGGAGGAGGAGACAGGAGGCAAAGAATGTTGCCCTGCGATCCTTGGCGGCGGAAGGACGTGCGCCAAATAGCTCTCCGCCTGGGGCCCAGCCGCCACTACATTTACCCAGTGTGCAGTTAGGGAGATATAGCGTCCCTGGCCGTGCTTACTGGTCCACGTATCTGTGGTTAGGTGGACCTTGCCACAGATGGCGTTGCGCAGTGCACTCTTGATTTTATCGGATACTTGGTTGTGCAGGGAAGGCACGGCTCTCTTGGAGAAGTAGTGCCGGCTGAGAACAACATACTGTGGGACAGCAAGCGACATGAGCTGTTTGAACCTGTCTGTGTCCACCAGCCGAAATGACAGAATTTCATAGGCCAGTAGTTTAGAAATGCTGGCATTCAGGGCCAGGGATCGAGGGTGGCTAGGTGGGAATTTACGCTTTCTCTCAAATGTTTGTGAGATGGAAAGCTGAACGCTGCCGTGTGACATGGTTGAGATGCTTGGTGACGCAGGTGGTGGTGTTGGTGGTACATCCCATGTTTGCTGGGCGGCAGGTGCCAACGTTCCTCCAGAGGCGGAGGAAGAGGCCGAGGCGGCAGCAGCAGAAGAGGCCGAGGCGGCAGCAGCAGAAGAGGCCGAGGCGGCAGCAGCAGAAGAGGTAGCAGGGGGAGCCTGAGTGACTTCCTTGTTTTTAAGTTGTTTACTCCACTGTAGTTCATGCTTTGCATGCAGGTGCCTGGTCATGCAGGTTGTGCTAAGGTTCAGAACGTTAATGCCTCGCTTCAGGCTCTGATGGCACAGCGTGCAAACCACTCGGGTCTTGTCGTTAGCACATTGTTTGAAGAAGTGCCATGCCAGGGAACTCCTTGAAGCTGCCTTTGGGGTGCTCGGTCCCAGATGGCGGCGGTCAGTAGCAGGCGGAGTCTCTTGGCGGCGGGTGTTCTGATTTTGCCCACTGCTCCCTCTTTGTCTTTTGCTACGCTGTTGGCTCGGTCTCACCACTGCCTCTTCCTCCGAACTGTGAAAGTCAGTGGCACGACCTTCATTCCATGTGGGGTCTAGGACCTCATCATCGTCCCCTGCATCGTCTTCCACCCAGTCTTGACCCCTGACCTCCTGTTCAGTCTGCACACTGCAGAAAGTCGCAGCAGTTGGCACCTGTGTTTCGTCATCATCAGAGACGTGCTGAGGTGGTATTCCCATGTCCTCATCATCAGGAAACATAAGTGGTTGTGCGTTAGTGCATTCTATCTCTTCCACCCCTGGGGAAGGGCTAGGTGGATGCCCTTGGGAAACCCTGCCAGCAGAGTCTTCAAACAGCATAAGAGACTGCTGCATAACTTGAGGCTCAGACAGTTTCCCTGATATGCATGGGGGTGATGTGACAGACTGATGGGCTTGGTTTTCATGCGCCATCTGTGCGCTTTCTGCAGAAGGCTGGGTGGGAGATAATGTGAACGTGCTGGATCCACTGTCGGCCACCCAATTGACTAATGCCTGTACCTGCTCAAGCCTTACCATCCTTAGAACGGCATTGGGCCCCACAAAATATCGCTGTAAATTCTGCTGGCTACTGGGACCTGAGGTAGTTGGTTCACTAGGACGTGTGGCTGTGGCAGAATGGCCACGTCCTCTCCCAGCACCAGAGGGTCCACTAACACCACCACGACCGTGTCCGCGTCCCTTACTAGATGTTTTCCTCATTGTTACCGTTCACCACAATAAGAAAAATATTATTTGGCCCAATGTATTGAATTCAAATTCAGGCCTTTTTTTACAGACACCTAACACTATCTGGCTATTTAGGTACCGTATTACACTAATACAGGCACAGCAGTAATGACAGATTTAGCTGAATATAAATTTGAGGCCTATTATTTAGGCGCTGGGTGACAGGTATACGTTTACACACAGAATTAGACTTGGAATTGCACTGTAGCGTGTGTGTGAAGTTATTAAGAATTACCCTATCATCACCTTGAATCTAATATACCCTTTTAGGGATAGATTTAAAGTAGGCCTGATACAGCAGAAACCACTAATTTAGAGAATTGCAAAATTGGGAATTGTATTTCAACCCAGAACAAAAACTGTGCTTTGAAGGACACTAAATAACTTGACCAGCTAAAGCAATAATGACAGATTTGGATGAATATAAATTTGAAGCCTATATTTTAGGCGCTGGGTGACAGGTATACGTTTACACACAGAATTAGACTTGGAATTGCACTGTAGCGTGTGTGTGAAGTTATTTAGAGTACCCCTATCTGCACCTTGAATCTTATATACCCTTTTAGGGATAGATTTAAAGTAGGCCTGATACAGCAGAAACCACTAATTTAGAGAATTGCAAAATTGGGAATTGTATTTCAACCCAGAACAAAAACTGTGCTTTGACGGACACTAAATAACTTGACCAGCTAAAGCAATAATGACAGATTTGGATGAATATAAATTGGAGGCCTATTTTTTAGGCGCTGGGTGACAGGTATACGTTTACACACAGAATTAGACTTGGAATTGCACTGTAGTGTGTGTGTGAAGTTATTGAGAATTACCCTATCAGCACCTTGAATCTAATATACCCTTTTAGGGATAGATTTAAAGTAGGCCTGATACAGCAGAAACCACTAATTTAGAGAATTGCAAAATTGGGAATTGTATTTCAACCCAGAACAAAAACTGTGCTTTGACTGACACTAAATAACTTGACCAGCTAAAGCAATAATGACAGATTTGGATGAATATAAATTAGAAGCCTATTATTTAGGCGCTGGGTGATAGGTATACGTTTACGGACAGAATTAGACTTGGATCTGCACTGTAGCGTGTGTGTGAAGTTATTGAGAATTACCCTATCAGCACCTTGAATCTAATATACCCTTTTAGGGATAGATTTAAATAACCACACTATTGATGGTTAAATGGACTTGGTGGCAGCTTGCCCCTGATGTAGGATATAGCCAAAAAATAACCACACTATTGATGGTTAAATGCACTTGGTGACAGGCTCAGCTTGCCCCTGATGTAGTATATGGCCAAAAAATAACCACACTATTGATGGTTAAATGCACTTGATGACAGCTTGACCCTGATGTAGGGTATAGCCAAAAAAATAACCACACTATTGATGGTTAAATGCACTTGGTGACAGACTCAGCTCCCACCTGATGTAGTATATGGCCAAAAAATAACCACACTATTGATGGTTAAATGCACTTGATGACAGCTTGACCCTGATGTAGGATATAGCCAAAAAATAACCACACTATTGATGGTTAAATGCACTTTGTGACAGGCTCAGCTTGCCCCTGATGTAGTATATGGCCAAAAAATAACCACACTATTGATGGTTAAATGCACTTGATGACAGCTTGACCCTGATGTATGATATAGCCAAAAAATAACCACACTATTGATGGTTAAATGTACTTGGTGGCAGCTTGTGCTGGCGCACCACAAGCCACAAAATGGCCGCCGATCAACCCAGAAAAAAGTGACTGAAAAACGCTCTGGGCAGCCTAAAAACACTGAGCAATTGAATTTCAGCAGTTCAATGATCCACAGCTGTAGATCGATCACTGAATGAAGTCTTTTGGAGGAGTTAATCACTGCCTAATCTCGCCCTAACGTCGCAGCTGCAACCTCTCCCTACACTGATCAGAGCAGAGTGACGTGCGGCGCTACGTGACTCCAGCTTAAATATAGGCTGGGTCACATGCTGCACTGGCCAATCACAGCCATGCTAATAGTAGACATGACTGTGATGGCCTCTTGGGGCAAGTAGTATGACGCTTGTTGATTGGCTGCTTTGCAGCCTTTCAAAAAGCGCCAAGAAAGCGCCGAACACCGAACCCGGACTTTTACGAAAATGTTCGGGTTCGGGTCCGTGTCACGGACACCCCAAAAATACTATACAGTTCGGGTTCGCTCATCCCTATTTACGGGCCATTTTTTCTGTTCTGTATACGGTCCGTATAGGGAAACATTCCTTTCAATGGTTCCGCAAAAAAAACGGAATGTGTTCCGTATGCATTCCGTTTCCATATTTCAGTTTTTCCGTTCCGTTAATAGATAGAACATGTCCTATTACTGCCCGCGAATCACGTTCCAAGGCTCCATTCAAGTCAATGGGTCCGCAAAAAAAATGGAACACCTACGGAAATGCATCTCTATGTCTTCCGTATCCGTTCCGTTTTTGCGGAACCCTCTATTGATAATTTTATGTCCAGGCCATTTTTTCTATGTAATTACTGTAAACTGTATATACCATACGGAAAAACGGAACTAAAAAACTGAACCGAAACAGAACGGAAAGAAAAAAAGGAAAAACTGATACGGAATAAACGGCCCGCAAAACACTGAAAAGCCATATGGTCGTGTGAAAGAGGCTTAAAGCTACATGCACACAAACGTTGCTTGTTTCCGTGTCAATTCCGTTTTTTTTGCAGATAGGATGCGGACCCATTCATTTCAATGGGTCCGCAAAAAATGCAGACAGCACACAGAGTGCTGTCCGCATCAGTAGGTCAGTTCCGTAGCCCCGAAAAAAAATAGAACATGTCCTATTCGTGTCCGTTTTAGGCATTGTTACAATGGGTCCGCAAAAAACTAAACGGATGGCATATGGATGTCATCCTTTTTTTGCGGATCCGCAATTTGCGGACCGCAAAAACATACGGTCATGTGGATGTAGCCTAATTGCTATTTTAATACCTTTTCTATAATTAAATAAAAATTAATTTTATTGAAACAAAACATTATTGAAACAAAACACAACCTGAAAACCTGTTATTCAGCTCGTTGACTTCGCTAGTAAGGCTACTTTCACACTAGCGGCAGGACGGATCCGACAGGCTGTACACCCTGTCATATCGATCCTTCCGCTATTTTGCCGTGCCGCCGGACTGCCGCTCTGTCCCCATTGACTATAATGGGGACGGGGACGGAGCTCCGGCGCAGCATGGCAGTGCACAGCGAGAGGCCGCCGGACTAAAAAGTCAGACATGCAGTACTTTTAGTCCGGCAGCTTTTTGTCGTGCACTGCCGTGCTGCACTGGAGCTCCGCCCCCGTCCCTATTATAGTCAATGAGGACGGAGCGGCAGTCCAGCAGCACGGCGAAATAGCGGAAGGATGGATCTGACAGGGTGAACAGCCTGTCTGATCGTTCCTGCCGCTAGTGTGAAAGTACCATAAGGTGTTTTATAGGGAATGTGTCATCAGAAAATGACCTACTGTTTGAATCAAATTTTTATATTAAATATAATTTTTTTTACATTTTTGAGGTTTTTTTTTTCCATGTCACTATCTATATTTAATTACAATGTATATAATCCTGCAATTATCACACTGGCCACTAGATCTAATAATAGGTCATAATTTCTTGATCGGTACAGGTAACTTTTCAGTAGCTATCTTATCATCATAGACAGAACTGCATTGACAAGTAACACCTTTGTATCGATAAAACAGGATCCACTATTCCCAATAGATAATATCCCAGCTTATCGGCTCCCTCCTGACCTTTGCAAATACTCACCTTATCCATTTGATTGCGTAGAGGCCGCCGCGGCCATCTTGATTGAAGACACAGCGCAAAATCTCACAAATGAATGAAGTATGTTTTTTTTATTTCCCCTCCATTTTAAGGAAAATTGATTCATTACCACGAAGCGCTAAAAAATTTGGCTTCGCGGCAAATCAAATTTATCCTGAAATTTGGATCTGAGTCAATTTGTTTGACTTCTATTCGCTTATCACTAATAACAATATACAATTTATAGTTCCTCTAGGTCTGGGGTACTACAATTCTCTCTCCTGATACTCATTTTGATTTATTTGTATTTTGTGGTACACAGAATAGTCTGGTGGCCTCAGCAAGACCTTTAACCCCTTCCCGACACATAACGTAATAGTACGTCATGGCGGCAGGTGACTTGCCGCATTTTGACATACTATTACGTCATAGTGATCAGTCGGGCACCGGACCGCTGCGCGCCAGATCACTGCAGGGGCCCGGCAGTCTCTGATAGCCAGGCCCCTGCTGTATACACCGGCATTGCTATAAAAGCCAATGCTGGTGGATTAACCCCTTCTATGCAGTGGTCAGCGCTGATCGTGGCATAGAAAGTATTTGCGGCAGGTGAGGGAGCCCATTGGGTCCCCGCGCTGCTGTGGCGGGGACCCGATGGGTAAGAAGGCAGCCCGATGCCTGGCAGAGGCTGCCCAATGCATTGCAAGGCATCTGGACCTGCCTTCTACGGGGGCCAAGGAGATCCAGAACGAGTTTGGGTCTCCTAGGCAACCTGTTAGTGTATTTCTTAATGTAATACACTAATAGGCAATGCATTACAATATAGATGTATTGTAATGCATTGCAGAGGGGATCAGACCCCCGAAAGTTGAAGTCCCATAGTGGGACAGAAATAAAGTTTAAAAAAAAGTTTTTAAAAAAATAAAAAATAAAAAAATGCCCACATATTAGGTATTGCCGCGTCTGTAATGACCGCCACTTTTATCTACTCCGTCCGATAAACACTGTAAAAATTTTTTCAAATGTGTAAAAAAAAGCAGCCGTGTGCCCCCAAAATGGTATCCATTAAACTGTCGCCTCATCCCGCAAAAAACCGAGCACCTACATAAGACAATCGTCAAAATTTTTTAAAAACTATAGCTCTCAGAATATTGAGATACTAAAACATCTTTTATTTTTCTTTCAAAAATTCTATTATTGTGTTAAAGTGAAATAAATAAAAATATTAGGTATTGCCAGTCCATAACAACTAGTGCTTTGTCACCTTACATCACAAAAATTGCAACACCAAGCGATCAAAAAGGCGTATGCCCCCCAAAATAGTACAAATCAAACTATCACCTCGTCCCGCAAAAAATTAGACTCTACCTAAGACAATTGGCCAAAAAGTAAAAAAAGCTACGGCTCTCAGACTTTGGAGACACTCAAACATCATATTTTTTTTTCAAACATGCTATTATTGTGCAAAACTTTAAAAAAAATAAGAAAAAAATATACATATTAGGTATTGCCACGTCCGTAACGACCTGCTCTAGAAAAATATCACAAGACCTAACCCCTCAGGTGAACGCTGTAAAAATAAATACATAAAAACTGTTCCGAAACAACCAATTTATTGGTCACCCTCCCCCATATAGTGTAATAATAAACAATCAAAAAATCATATGTACCCAAAATTGGTACCAATAAAAATTTCAACTCTTCCTGTAAAAATCGAGCCCCTGCCCAAGACGATCGACAGAAAAGTATAAAAAATATGGCGTTCAGAAAATGGAGACACAAACTTAATTATTTTTTCAAAAATGTTTATTGTGTAAAACTGAAACAAAGAAAGTAAACATATTTGATATCATTGCATCCATAGCACATGATCTAACCTGTCAAATGAACATTGTAAAAAACAAAAAATGAAAACTGTGCCAGAACAGCCATTTTTTGGTTACCTTGCCTCATAAAAAACATAATATAGAGTGAATAAAAATCATATGTACCACAAAACTGTCACCTTATCCAGTAGTTTCCAAAATGGGGTCACCTTTTGGAAGTTTCTACTGTAGGGATGCATCAGGGTGCCTGTAAATGGGACATGGTGTCTAAAAACCACTCCAGCTAAATCTGCCTTCCAAAAACCATACGGCGCTCCTTAACTTCTGTGCCCTTCCATGTGCCCTTACATCAGTTTACGACCACATATGGGGTGTTTCTGTAAATCACAGAATCAGGGTAATAAATATTGAGTTTTGTTTGGCTGTTAACCCTTGATGTGTTAAAAAAATGGATTAAG
This sequence comes from Bufo bufo, assembly GCF_905171765.1. Taxonomy (NCBI): domain Eukaryota; kingdom Metazoa; phylum Chordata; class Amphibia; order Anura; family Bufonidae; genus Bufo; species Bufo bufo. Next base: position 460,841,869 of record NC_053389.1, on the reverse strand, counting down.
GTGGAAAATCTGCCAAAAAAGTAACATTTATACATTTCATCTCCATTTTCCTTTAATTCTTGAATATCTAAAGGGTTAACAAAGTTTGTAAAATCAGTTTTGAATAACTTGAGGGGTGTAGTTTCTAGAATGGAGTCATTTATGGGGGGTTTCTACCATGTAAGCCCCACAAAGTGACTTCAGCACTGAACTGGTCTTTAAAAAGTGGGTATGGAAATTTTCTTAAATTTTAAGAATTGCTTCTAAAATTCTAAACATTTTTAACGTCCGTAACCCCTTCAGGACCTTAGGATTTTCCATTTTTGCGTTTTTGTTTTTCACTCCCCACCTTCCCATAGTCTTAACGTTCTTATTTTTCCACTCACATAGCCTTATGAGGGGATTTTTTGCAGGACAGATTATACTTTCTAATTGCACCATTTACGGTTGCATACCATGTAGTAGGGAACGGGAAAAAAAATTCCAAATGGGGTAGAATTGGGAAAAAACGCAATTCTGATAAAGGTTTTTATTTTATTTTTTTACACTGTACACTATGCAGTAGAATTGACCTGTTATCTTCATTCTCCAGGTCAGTACAATTCCAACGATACTACAATTGAATAATTTTTCTTGCATTTCAATACTGATTATTATTTTTTTAAACCTTTGATGAAAATTTTTGTTTTTTCATAACCTTATTCTTTCCCCAATAACTTTTTTTTTTTAGCTATGTGTATGGGGCTGTGTGAGGGCTCATTTTTTGCGGGACGATCTGTTCAAATTGTCTGTTTTTATTATTTTTTTCGCTACGCCATATGGCGTATGCCATTAATATTGTTATATTTTAATAGTATGGACATTTTTTCACGTGGCGATGCCCATGATTAGAGTTGAGCGGACACCTGGATGTTCGGTTCGACGGGTTTGGCCGAACTTCGGAAAAAAGTTCGAGTACAGGACCCGAACTTGACCCCGAACCCGAACCCCATTGAAGTCAATGGGGACCCGAACTTTTGAGCACTAAAATTGCTGTAAAAATGTCATGGAAAGGGCTAGAGGGCTGCAAATGGCATCAAAATGTTGTTAAAAGCATGGCAAGTGCTCTGCAAACAAATGTGGATAGAAAAATGACTTTAAATAAGATAAAATATGTAAAAATAAAAAATAATAATCTTGATCTAGGAGGACCAGGTCCATATGGAGTAGGAGGTTGAGGAGGCAGTGGATGTGGTGGTGTAGGTGGAAGAGGCTGTGGAGGAGGAGGTAGCCTACACTGGTTTTTGGTTTAACATTTTATTTTTAAAATTAGGGTACACCCCAAAACATTGGGAAATATAACCTGTGATAACCCCCTCCAGTCATGCTAAACACACGTTCAGACAATACACTGGCTGCAGGGCAAGCCAGCACCTCCAAGGGGTAAAGGGCAAGCTCAGGCCATGTGCCCAATTGGGAGACCCAGAAGTTGCAGGGGCTGACCCCTGTAAGTCAGTTCGTGTAGGCGTGTGCACATTTACTGCCCCACCATGTCGCACGTCCCCGTGATGTTCATGATCCAATTTGATATCTGCTCTATCAACTTTCGATGTTCTTTTTTGCGCCTACTATGGTGATCACAGGTTGCGGGGAATCAGAGTTCCAGGCCAGAGAGGGAGCGTGAGAAAGAGAGACCACATCCAAGGGAGGATACATTTTTTTAAATTTAAAATTAGAGTTGAAATATGGGAGAAATTATTGAAGCATAAAAGTGTGACAACTTTTCAAAGTTTAAGCATTGAATAAAAGGATGTGGTGCGCATTAATTACTGAATAATTTATTAAATTTTATTCCCTGTCACCTATGCATAGCAGGTGTTTATTCACGTCTAAAATTGTATAATGTCTACCCAAGAATGTAACAGAAAAATTATTGAAATTTGTTACGCTGTCAACTCGGTAGAGGAGGGGTATATTACACCCAAAAATTTGTTAATTTCACCATAAAATGTAACTGACAATTTTTATTTTTTGTTTAACCTGTCTACTAGGTATAGCAGTGGTACTATACACCCAAAAATTGGTGAATTTCACCCGAAAATGTAAATGACAAAGTAGTGAAATGATTTTTTTTTTAAAATATGGATTTATGAGGTGGAGTTCCATATGGAGTAGGAGTTTGAGGAGGCGGTGGACGTAGCAGAGTAGGTGGAAGCGGCGGTGGAGAAGGACGAGAGCCAACACTGTTTTTTTGTTTTAATTAAATTTTGTAAAATTAAAGAGGACATTTCATCAGTATAATTTTAATAAACTAATAACCCTACCTAATAGTGCGGCTTCCACTGATGTTCCCCCTTTTTTTTTTTTTTCAAATCGGCCACCGAATGTTGAAATAATAGCCCCGTTTGTTCTGCTGCAGCGCCTGTCACTCAAGCGCTTTTTTGTATGGGGCGTTGCTAAACTTTTTTCTTTGCTATGGGCCTTGGCTGAGAGCGCAGCCAGTTAGAGCGCTCCTCTCTCAGCCAGGCAGATCAGATAGAAAGATCAGCGAAAGATCAGATAGACCGGCCGAGGGACGCGACGGGTGTGGAAGCAGCGGTACGAGGAGCAGGGTAAGTATCATAATCATCCCCTAGACATCGCTGCACTTTAGCTCCTTCTGCCTGGCTGAGAGAGGAGCGCTCTGATTGGCTGCGCTCTCAGCCAAGGCCCATAGCAAAGAAAAAAGTTTAGCAACGCCCCATACAAAAAAAGCGCTTAAGTGACAGGCGCTGCAGCAGAACAAACGGGGCTATTATTTCAACATTCGGTGGCCGATTTGAAAAAAAAAAAGGGGGAACATCAGTGGAAGCCGCACTATTAGGTAGGGTTATTAGTTTATTAAAATTATACTGATGAAAGGTCCTCTTTAAGGGACACTCCAAAAGAGTGTGAAATATCCAAAATACAAACATGAGCAATTGAGCTGCAATATAACAATAACTGCTTAGTGCAGGTATACATGTCTATTCTGCTCTGCTCATGCTTGTGATCGAGCGGAAATGTGGGAAAAGTTATTAAAATGGAAAAATCGAAGGAAAGGAGGGGGCACGCGGCAATTACCCACAACCGACTCAGGGAGGTAGTGATGATAAATAACAATACAGGACTCTTATGATGCCCTGTTATTGGAATGATTAATAAAAAAAATTATAGGGAATGTCACTGGAGTATTTAGGATTTGGAAACGTTAGACAGGAGAGGCCCTGCTGCCACTTTGATGACTCTAGATAACTTCTGAAATGAATAATTTAGTGGGCACTCAATATCTGCAACTCCACAAAGGGTACAACACATTTATTACATAGCATTCAATAAAACACACAAAGATATTGTTAAAAATTGGTTGGCATAAATTAATATATTAATAGCAGCTTTGGTTGAAAAAGATGATATAAATAAAATGCATTTCATAGCCTGTATTATGAATTCATGATATCGATTTGAACCTAAAAGTTCCTTAAAAAACTTCAAAAACTTCAATTATGCTGGTCCCGAAAGTCCAAGCACTGCTGTGCTATATGTTGTATCCGTGATATTATACAAAGTTATAACTATCAATGATCAGGGTGGTAAATGCAGTATATATATTGTACTTACTGCTTACAGTCCTGTCGTTTTTAGTATTGACTGTAGTGGCGTCCCACTATAAGTCAAACCACTCACCCCTCTTCTTCTATCCAGTGATGTATATAGGTTTGCGGCTTGTCCTCGTTGTGATTACCGCGTCTGTTTGGTATGATTCTTCCGGGTTCTGCTTAGCGTCCCACGTGATGATGGTAACTCACGTGATCGGAGCTTGCGGTGAACTCAGTCAGCTTCTTCCGGTTCCTGCTTAGCGTCCCACGTGATGATACTCTCTCACGTGATCGGAGCTTGAGGGAATTCCAAGTGATCTCTAGTGTTCCGGAGGCGGTACCAACCTCTGTACGGACAATTGCTTCCGCAGCTGATCTCCTTGGATTTTTCACAATAGTATGATGCTGTACAGTATCTTCTTAAATTGAGGATCTCATCCGCTATCGCTATACGCGTTTCGGGGTCACCTACCCCTTCATCAGTAGCTTGTTTGTGAGATCCATCTTGCTTCCTTATATACTGATATAAGTTCCACCCTTTGTTTTAATTAAGGTTCTTTGTAAAATCTGGTTCGGAATTTATGGGATTCCGGAATTTCCTTCATTGTTCATATCCCAACACATTTACATAGTATATTCTTATTATGTTATATTTATATAATTATAAGACTATAAAATTGCCATATTTACAACATATTATGAATGTTTCCTGCTCCATATACTTAATAACCGATTTTTTTAAAAATATATATATATAGAAGCTCTCTGCCATAATTCCAATATGAGAATAATATAATAAATTAATATACATAAAATGACAATAAAATAATAAATTATTAGCTTATATTTAAAACAAAGTTCATTTCGTTACCTAATATATCTTAATTTATTGGCTATATATATATTTTTTAGGTGTATAATTTTATATTTTATATTTTAGCTGTATATTTTCTGTAAATTTTCTGAGGGAGTGGAGGTGGGGGGCCCCTCATCAAGAGGAAATCGGATGTTCATATTATAATAAAACACCGATATCCCATCAACGAGGGGCACCCCACCTATTTACAAGAATCCAAATATCTCGAAGTCCGCGTTTAAACCTTCAGGTTGCAAGGTGTTAAAATCGTATATACGCCTTGCCTCCTGTCGCGACATATTCGAGATATGGTCCCCTCCTCTCCAGTGTATATCAATCTTTTCAAATGCCATAAATTTCAGCAAGGAAGGGTCTTGGTTGTGATAAATTTTAAAATGTTTAGACAGCGAGTGTTTCTCATACCCTGACCTGATTTTCGTCATATGTTCTCCTATTCTGGTCTTCAATAATCTTTTCGTGCGTCCTATGTATTGTTTCCTACAAGGACATTCAATTAAATATAGGACGTTAGATGTATTGCAGGATAGAAACGTGTCAATTTCATAGGAAAATGTATTCGTAGTGGAGGAGGCTTTACTTGTTTTGTTGGGAAATTTCGTATTCTTACAATTCTTACACTTATTACATCTATAGAATCCCTTTAGATTGAATAAATTATGGTTGGTGTTTTTCTTCCTATTTTTTATTGTTGGTGCCACCTTTATAGATAAATTTGGGGCCTTGGTATATACCATTCGTGGTCCATTAATTAGATGTGATCCTATCATTTTATCTTTCACGACATGGTGCCAGTGATTTTTTATAATAGTTTCAATTTTCTTATATTGTGCGCTATAGGGTAGGATGATCCTCGTTAGATCATCTTTTTGCTTATCTGTATCTGACTCTACACTCACTTTTTCTTCAAAGAATACTCCTCTATTCATATTATAGACTTCTTTCAGGGATTTGTCAACCTGTTTAATGGGGTATTTCTTAATAAGAAATTGTTCCTTCATATCAGTTGCTTCCCTAATGTAGTCTTCTTCCTTTGTGCAATTTCGCCTTAATCTTCTAAACTGCCCCTTAGGGATATTCAGCAACCACCTCGGTAGATGGCAGCTAGTATATAGAATGTAGCTATTTCTAGCTACCTCTTTCTGATATGTATGACATATTAATCCTTCATTTTCCACTTTAATAGTCAAATCCAAAAATTCTATCTGATCCTTACTCATGTTTAGCTTAAATCTTATATTGTTTTCATTCATATTTATTTCATTAAAGAACAATGTTAGTTCTTCCTCTGTTCCCTGCCATATAAAGATCACATCATCTATAAATCTTCGCCAGAGCACCAGGTTCTCCCCCATCTTAGGCGCTATATGTTGGTCTTCCCAATGCGCCATAAATAAATTAGCGTAACTGGGGGCGAACCTGGTGCCCATGGCGGTTCCCCTTATCTGGAGGTAAAATTCGGAATCATATGAAAAATAATTATGAGTAAGAATATGTTCAACTCCTTCCATTATGAACTTTACTTGCTCAGATGCATATTCCCCATATATTGTTAATTGTTGCATTAACGCTTCTAATCCTTGGTCATGTCTTATTATTGTATACAAGGAGGTAACATCAAGAGTACCAAGGATCCACCTAGGATTATAATTTAAACTCTCGATGATTTGTACAATCTGAGTAGTGTCTCTAATGTATGAAAATGTTTTCCTAACTGCTGGTTGTAATAACCTATCTAGGTATTGGGATAAATTGGAAGTGTATGATCCTATACCCGAAATGATAGGTCTTCCAGGGGGGTTGAGTGGATCTTTATGTATTTTTGGTATTGTGTAAAAAACGGGCATACGTTGTGGGGTTCCCACAATGAACTTAGATTCCTGTTCATTCAGGAATCCCTTCTTTTGGCCCTGCTCCACATATAATTCCAAACATTTATTATATTCCTTTATTGGATCTTTTTTCAATTTTTTATATGTCTCCTTATCTTCCAATTGTTTCCTACATTCGCTGTCATATTTACATGTATCTAAAATAATTATAGCTCCTCCCTTGTCTGCAGGACGTATAGTTATATTCTCATTTTGTTGTAATAACTTAATTGCCTGAATTTCATGTGGTTTTAAATTATTGAATCTCCTCGAATCTCCTTTAATTTTTCTTATGTCCGCTTCCACATTTTTCTTAAAAGTGATTAGGTCCTGTCCCATTTCATGTCTTGGGTACATTTTGCTTTTTAGTTTTAGATCCGTATGTATATACAATTCTTGTTTATCCTCTCTTGGTAGTATGGGATTCCTTAGGAAGTACTTTTTTAGGCAAAGTTTACGTACAAATTTTTCAATGCCAATATAAGTGTCGAATTTACTTAATTGTGTTGTGGGTGCAAATTTTAAACCCTTATTTAACAGTGCATATTGTGCTGGTGATAAGGTGATTGTACTTAAATTAATTACTGAGTTTTCCTCCTCAGTTAGTGTCTCCTGGGGTTCCCCCTTTCTCTTCATATAAATGTATGTTTGGAATTATATGTGGAGCAGGGCCAAAAGAAGGGATTCCTGAATGAACAGGAATCTAAGTTCATTGTGGGAACCCCACAACGTATGCCCGTTTTTTACACAATACCAAAAATACATAAAGATCCACTCAACCCCCCTGGAAGACCTATCATTTCGGGTATAGGATCATACACTTCCAATTTATCCCAATACCTAGATAGGTTATTACAACCAGCAGTTAGGAAAACATTTTCATACATTAGAGACACTACTCAGATTGTACAAATTATCGAGAGTTTAAATTATAATCCTAGGTGGATCCTTGGTACTCTTGATGTTACCTCCTTGTATACAATAATAAGACATGACCAAGGATTAGAAGCGTTAATGCAACAATTAACAATATATGGGGAATATGCATCTGAGCAAGTAAAGTTCATAATGGAAGGAGTTGAACATATTCTTACTCATAATTATTTTTCATATGATTCCGAATTTTACCTCCAGATAAGGGGAACCGCCATGGGCACCAGGTTCGCCCCCAGTTACGCTAATTTATTTATGGCGCATTGGGAAGACCAACATATAGCGCCTAAGATGGGGGAGAACCTGGTGCTCTGGCGAAGATTTATAGATGATGTGATCTTTATATGGCAGGGAACAGAGGAAGAACTAACATTGTTCTTTAATGAAATAAATATGAATGAAAACAATATAAGATTTAAGCTAAACATGAGTAAGGATCAGATAGAATTTTTGGATTTGACTATTAAAGTGGAAAATGAAGGATTAATATGTCATACATATCAGAAAGAGGTAGCTAGAAATAGCTACATTCTATATACTAGCTGCCATCTACCGAGGTGGTTGCTGAATATCCCTAAGGGGCAGTTTAGAAGATTAAGGCGAAATTGCACAAAGGAAGAAGACTACATTAGGGAAGCAACTGATATGAAGGAACAATTTCTTATTAAGAAATACCCCATTAAACAGGTTGACAAATCCCTGAAAGAAGTCTATAATATGAATAGAGGAGTATTCTTTGAAGAAAAAGTGAGTGTAGAGTCAGATACAGATAAGCAAAAAGATGATCTAACGAGGATCATCCTACCCTATAGCGCACAATATAAGAAAATTGAAACTATTATAAAAAATCACTGGCACCATGTCGTGAAAGATAAAATGATAGGATCACATCTAATTAATGGACCACGAATGGTATATACCAAGGCCCCAAATTTATCTATAAAGGTGGCACCAACAATAAAAAATAGGAAGAAAAACACCAACCATAATTTATTCAATCTAAAGGGATTCTATAGATGTAATAAGTGTAAGAATTGTAAGAATACGAAATTTCCCAACAAAACAAGTAAAGCCTCCTCCACTACGAATACATTTTCCTATGAAATTGACACGTTTCTATCCTGCAATACATCTAACGTCCTATATTTAATTGAATGTCCTTGTAGGAAACAATACATAGGACGCACGAAAAGATTATTGAAGACCAGAATAGGAGAACATATGACGAAAATCAGGTCAGGGTATGAGAAACACTCGCTGTCTAAACATTTTAAAATTTATCACAACCAAGACCCTTCCTTGCTGAAATTTATGGCATTTGAAAAGATTGATATACACTGGAGAGGAGGGGACCATATCTCGAATATGTCGCGACAGGAGGCAAGGCGTATATACGATTTTAACACCTTGCAACCTGAAGGTTTAAACGCGGACTTCGAGATATTTGGATTCTTGTAAATAGGTGGGGTGCCCCTCGTTGATGGGATATCGGTGTTTTATTATAATATGAACATCCGATTTCCTGTTGATGAGGGGCCCCCCACCTCCACTCCCTCAGAAAATTTACAGAAAATATACAGCTAAAATATAAAATATAAAATTATACACCTAAAAAATATATATATAGCCAATAAATTAAGATATATTAGGTAACGAAATGAACTTTGTTTTAAATATAAGCTAATAATTTATTATTTTATTGTCATTTTATGTATATTAATTTATTATATTATTCTCATATTGGAATTATGGCAGAGAGCTTCTATATATATATATTTTTAAAAAAATCGGTTATTAAGTATATGGAGCAGGAAACATTCATAATATGTTGTAAATATGGCAATTTTATAGTCTTATAATTATATAAATATAACATAATAAGAATATACTATGTAAATGTGTTGGGATATGAACAATGAAGGAAATTCTGGAATCCCATAAATTCCGAACCAGATTTTACAAAGAACCTTAATTAAAACAAAGGGTGGAACTTATATCAGTATATAAGGAAGCAAGATGGATCTCACAAACAAGCTACTGATGAAGGGGTAGGTGACCCCGAAACGCGTATAGCGATAGCGGATGAGATCCTCAATTTAAGAAGATACTGTACAGCATCATACTATTGTGAAAAATCCAAGGAGATCAGCTGCGGAAGCAATTGTCCGTACAGAGGTTGGTACCGCCTCCGGAACACTAGAGATCACTTGGAATTCCCTCAAGCTCCGATCACGTGAGAGAGTATCATCACGTGGGACGCTAAGCAGGAACCGGAAGAAGCTGACTGAGTTCACCGCAAGCTCCGATCACGTGAGTTACCATCATCACGTGGGACGCTAAGCAGAACCCGGAAGAATCATACCAAACAGACGCGGTAATCACAACGAGGACAAGCCGCAAACCTATATACATCACTGGATAGAAGAAGAGGGGTGAGTGGTTTGACTTATAGTGGGACGCCACTACAGTCAATACTAAAAACGACAGGACTGTAAGCAGTAAGTACAATATATATACTGCATTTACCACCCTGATCATTGATAGTTATAACTTTGTATAATATCACGGATACAACATATAGCACAGCAGTGCTTGGACTTTCGGGACCAGCATAATTGAAGTTTTTGAAGTTTTTTAAGGAACTTTTAGGTTCAAATCGATATCATGAATTCATAATACAGGCTATGAAATGCATTTTATTTATATCATCTTTTTCAACCAAAGCTGCTATTAATATATTAATTTATGCCAACCAATTTTTAACAATATCTTTGTGTGTTTTATTGAATGCTATGTAATAAATGTGTTGTACCCTTTGTGGAGTTGCAGATATTGAGTGCCCACTAAATTATTCATTTCTACATATTTATTGTGGTTGGGGTGAACCACACCTTAGTGTGAGCACCTGTCCATTTTATCAGGAGGGGTGAGCCACTATATCTTCAATCTAGATAACTTCTCCCTGATCGCATGTCACTGTGACGTCCACGATCCATTTGGATATCTTCTCTATCAACTTTCGATGTTCTTTTCTGAGCCTACCATGTTGATCCGCGAATCAAGGTTCCAAGCTGGAGAGGGAGCGTGAGAAAGAGAGACCACATCGAAGGGAGGTAAATTTTTTAAAATTAAATATGATCGAGCGGAAAAGTGGGACAATTTATTGAAGCGCAAATGTGGGACAAGTTGTTAAAGTTTAAGCATTGAATGAAAGGAGGGGGTGCACATCAATTAAAGAAGAACTTTTGAAATTTAATTCCCTGTCACCTATGCAGAGCATGCGTTTGTATACGGCAAAATTAGTAAAATGTCACCTTGTAACAGAAGATTTTTTATTTATTTATGTTCCTATCACCTATGCAGAGCAGGGGTTTAATCATGGCAAAAATGGTCAAATGTCACCCAAGAATGTAACAGACAAATTAGTCAAATTTGTTTACCTGTCTACTAGGTATAGCAGGGGTATATCACACCCAAAAATTGGTGAATTTCACCCGAAAATGTAACAGACAAATTAGTGAAATAAAATAAGTACAAATTTAAAAAAATAAACTTGATTTATGAGGTGGAGGTCCATATGGAGTAGGAGTTTGAGGAGGCGGTGGACGTAGCGGTGTAGGTGAAAGCAGCAGTGAAGAAGGACGAGGTAGCCAACACTGGTTTTTTGTTTACATTTTTTTATTTATTAGGGTACACTCCAAAAGAGTGTGAAATATCCAAAATACAACAATGAGCAATTGCGCTGTAGTATAACAATAGCTGGTTAAGGCCGGTATACATGTCTATTCTGCACAAAGTACGGACAAGTCCTGAGGGATCCATGCCTGGTTCATTTTAATGAACGTGAGCTTGTCCACATTGGCTGTGGACAGGTGGCTGCGCTTGTCTGTGATGACGCCCCCTGCCGTGCTAAACACACGTTCAGATAATACACTGGCTGCAGGGCAGGCCAGCACCTCCAAGGCGTAAAGGGCAAGCTCAGGCCATGTGCCCAATTTGGAGACCCAGAAGTTGAAGGGGGCAGACCTGTCATTCAGTACGTGTAGGCGTGTGCACGCATACTGCTCAACCATGTTGGTGAAATGCTGCCTCCTGCTAAGACATTCCATATCAGCTGGTGGTGCTGGTTGTTGTGGAATGCTGACAAAGCTTTTCCACATTTCGGCCATGCTAACCCTGCCTTCTGAGGTGCTGGCGGTGCCCCAGCTGCGTTGGTGACCTCTTCCTCATCCTTCGCCTTGTGCTTCCACTGTGCCCCCGCTGTCAGATGGAAATGCCACCAGCAGCGCGTCTACCAGCGTGTGCTTGTACTCGCGCATCTTACGATCACGCTCCAGTGACGGAATTAAGGACGGTACGTTGTCCTTGTAACGGGGATCCAGCAGCGTGGCCACCCAGTAATCAGCACAAGTTAGAATGTGGGCAACTCGGCGGTCGTTGCGGAGACACTGCAGCATGTAATCGCTCATGTGTGCCAGTCTGCCCAGAGGCAAAGAAAAGCTGTCCTCTGTGGGAGGTGTATCGTCTTTGTCCTCTGTATCCCCCCAGCCACGCACCAGTGATGGCCATGAGCTGGTCTGTGTGCCACCCTGCTGTGAACATGGTTCCTCCTCCTCCATCTCCTCCTCCTCATCCTCCACGTCCTCATCCTCCAGAACTGTGCCCTGGCTGGACAATTGTGTACATTGGGTTTGTTGGTGGAGGAACCCATCCTCGGAGCCACTTGGGAATGACTGGCCGGAAACCCTACAAAATGATCCCTCTTCCTCCTCCTCCTGTGCCACATCCTCTTCCATCATCGCCAGGAGCTTTTTTTCAAGGAGGCATAGAAGTGGGATAGTAACGCTGAGAATGGCGTTATCGGCACTGGCCATGTTGGTGGAATACTCTAAACAGCGCAACAAGGAACACAGGTCTCGCATGGAAGCCCAGTCATTGGTGGTGAAGTGGTGCTGTTCCGCCGAGCGACTCACCCGTGCATGCTGCAGCTGAAACTCCACTATCGCCTGCTGCTGCTCGCATAGTCTGGCCAGCATGTGCAAGGTGGAGTTCCACCTTGTGGGCACGTCGCATATAAGGCGGTGAGCGGGAAGGTCGAAGTTACGCTGCAGCGCTGACAGGCGAGCAGCAGCAGGGTGAGAAAGCCGAAAGCACAGACGGCCCGCACTTTATGCAGCAGCTCTGACATGTCGGGGTAATTTTTAAGGAATCTCTGCACCACCAAATTCAGCACATGCGCCAGGCAAGCGATGTGCGTCAAACCGGCTAGTCCCAGAGCTGCTACGAGATTTCGCCCATTATCGCACACCACCAGGCCGGGCTTGAGGCTGACTGGCACAAACCACTCATCGGTCTGTTGTTCAAGGCCCGTCCACAGCTCCTGCGCGGTGTGGGGTTTGTCCCCCAAACAGATAAGTTTTAAAATTGCCTGCTGTCGTTTACCCCTGGCTGTGCTGAAGTTGGTGGTGAAGGTGTTACGCTGACCGGATGAGGAGCTGGTAGAGGATGAGGAAGCAGAGTAGGAGGAGGAAGCAACATGAGGCAAACTGAAGCGCCCTGCAATCCTCGGTGGTGGAAGGACATACGCCAAACTGCTATCCGCCTCAGGCCCAGCCGCCACTGCATTTACCCAGTGTGCTGTTATGGAGATATAACGGCCCTGACTGTGCTTACTGGTCCACGAATCCGTAGTCAGGTGCACCTTAACACAGATGGCGTTTCTCAGTGCACACCTGATTTTGTCCCCTACTTGGTTGTGCAGGGAAGGGATGGCTCGCCTTGAAAAGTAGTAACGGCTGGGCACAACGTACTGTGGGACAGCCACCGCCATAAGGCCTTTAAAACTATCCGTCTCCACCAGACGGAATGAAAGCATTTCAACGGGCAGTAATTTAGAAATCCTGGCATTCAGGGCTAGGGATCGCGGGTGGGTAGGGGGGTACTTCCTATTCCTCTCCAGCGTTTGGGATATGGAGAGCTGAACGATTCCGTGGGACATTGTGGAGATGCTTGGTGACCCAGGTGTTGGTGTTGCTGGCAGATCCTCTGTTTGCGGGGTGCCAGGTGGCACTGTCACTCCAGAGGTGGATGAAGAGGCCGCAACTGCAGCAGAAGAGGAGGCAGGAGGATCCAGAGACCTTTCTTGGATTTTGAGGTGTCTACTCCACTCCAGCTCGCGCTTTGCACTTAAATATCTGGTCATGTAGGTTGTGCTCAGGTTGAGAACGTTTATCCCTCGCTTCAGGCTCTGATTGCACAGCGTGCAAACCACTCGTGTCTTGTCGTCAGCACATTGTCTGAAGAACTGCCACGCCAGAGAACTCCTTGGAGCTGGCTTTGGTGTGCTCGGTCCCTTGCTGCGGTGGGCAGTAGGAGGCGTACTGTCTAGAGGACGGCCGCTCCGCTTTTGCACCCTACTCCCGCTTCTGCTGTGCTCGAAGCTCTGTGCGACCACCACCTCTTCCTCCGAACTACATAGGTCAATCGCATGACCTTGATTTCATGTGGGGTCGAGGACCTCATCGTCCTTCACATCATCATCCACCCAGTCTTCACCCCTGCCTTCCCTGTCGGTCTGCACACTTTCGAAAGCCCCAACAGTTGGCACCTGTGTTTCGTCATCATCCGAGACGTGCTGCGATGGTCCTCCCATGTACTCATCTTGAAAGATAAGTAGTTGGGCATCAGTGCACTCAATCTCTTTCACTTCTGGGGCAGGGCTAGGTGGATGGCCCTGGGAAACCCTGCTAACAGAGTAATCAAAAAGCAGAAGAGACTGCTGCATGACTTGGGGCTCAGACTGCTTGGCTGATTTGCAAGGGGGTGAGGTGAAAGACTGATGGACATTGGCTGCAGGTGCCAACTGTGGTCGTTCAGCAGGAGACTGGGTGGCAGACAATGTGAATCAACTGGATCCACTGTCAGCAACCCAATCTACTATCGCCTGTACTTGTTCAGGCCTCACCATTCGTAGAGCAGAATTAGGCCCGACCAAATACCGATACGGGTTTTGTCGCCTACTCGCACCTGAGAAGGGGTTTCACTTGTGTGTGTAGCTGGCACAGATCGACCACGTCCTCTCCCTGCAACAGGAGCTCCACCAGCAGTACCACGACCCAGGCAAAGTCCCTTATTTGTCGCTCTCCTCACATTTTTCAAATTTAGAATCTTGACCTAAATGGGTGTTTAATTAATAGTAGAATAGAATGACAGTATGTAAAGGGAGTATTTCACAGGGCCTGAACCACTGTAGGCCTGAAGTAAATATTTCTTTGCCCAAAATGGCTGTATTTCAAATGCCTGAATCAAACCCCTGTATGTAGAGGGAGTATCTCACACGGTCTGAACCACTGTAGGCCTGAAGTAAATATATCTTTGCCCAAAATGGCTTTATTTCAAATTGCTGTATTTCAAATGCCTGATTCTAACCCCTTTATGTAGAGGGGGTATCTCACACAGTCTGAACCACTGTAGGCCTGAAGTAAATATATCTTTGCACAAAATGGCTGTATTTCAAATGGCTGTATTTCAAATCCCTGAATCAAACCCCTGTATGTAGAGGGAGTATCTCACACGGTCTGAACCACTGTAGACCTGAAGTACAAATATCTTTGCACAAAATGGCTGTATTTCAAATGGCTGTATTTCAAATACCTGAATCAAACCCCTGTATGTAGAGGGAGTATCTCACACGGTCTGAACCACTGTAGGCCTGAAGTAAAAATATCTTTGCACAAAATGGCTGTATTTCAAATGGCTGTATTTCAAATGCCTGATTCAAACCCCTGTATGTAGAAGGGGTATCTCACACGGTCTGAACCACTGTAGGCCTGAAGTAAATATATCTTTGCACAAAATTGCTGTATTTCAAATGACTGTATTTCAAATCCCTGAATCAAACCCCTGTATGTAGAGGGAGTATCTCACACGGTCTGAACCACTGTAGGCCTGAAGTAATTATATCTATGCACAAAATGGCTGTATTTCAAATTGCTGTATTTCAAATCCCTGATTCAAACCCCTTTATGTAGAGTATGTAGAGGGGGTATCTCACAGGGCCTGAACCAGTGTAGGCCTGAAGTAAATATTTCTTTGCCCAAAATGGCAGTATTTCAAATGGCTGTATTTCAAATCCCTGAATCAAACCCCTGTATGTAGAAGGAGTATCTCACACGGTCTGAACCACTGCATGCCTGAATTTAATATTTCTTTGCCCAAAATGGCTGTATTTCAAATGGCTGTATTTCAAATGCCTGATTCAAAACCCCTGTATGTAGAGGGGGTATCTCATACGGTCTGAACCACTGTATGCCTGAAGTAATTATATCTTTGCACAAAATGGCTGTATTTCAAATCCCTGAATCAAAACCCTGTATGTAGAGGGAGTATCTCACACGGTGTGAACCACTGTAGGCCTGAAGTAAATATATCTTTGCACAAAATGGCTGTATTTCAAATGGCTGTATTTCAAATGCCTGATTTAAACCCCTGTATGTAGAGCGGGTATCTCACACGGTCTGAACCACTGTAGGCCTCAAGTAAATATATCTTTGCACAAAATGGCTGTATTTCAAATCCCTGAATCAAACCCCTGTATGTAGAGGGAGTATCTCACACGGTCTGAACCACTGTAGGCCTTAAGTAAATATATCTATGCATAAAATGGCTATATTTCAAATGGCTGTATTTCAAATGCCTGATTCAAACTCCTGTATGTAGAGGGGGTATCTCACAGGGCCTGAACCATTGTAGGCCTGAAGTAAATATATCTTTGCACAAAATGGCTGTATTTCAAATGGCTGTATTTCAAATCTCTGAATCAAAGCCCTGTATGTAGAGGGAATATCTCACACGGTCTGAACCACTGTAGGCCTGAATTCAATATTTCTTTGCCCAAAATGGCTCTATTTCTAATGCCTGATTCAAACCCCTGTATGTAGAGGGGGTATCTCACACGGCCTGAACCAGTGTAGGCCTGAATTCAATATTGGTGCACCAAATGGCGGTATTTAAAATCTCTGAATGTAACCCAAATGTATTAAGGGTGTATCTCACAATGACATCTGCTTCAAAGGAGAGTGTTTGTTTAACAACTGAATTTGACAGCAGTATATAAGCATGTAATTTCACACGTGCTAATGCTGCAAGGCCTGAAAATAGTGTTTTTTGTCAAAAAAGTGTGTTTTTCAAACCCCAGAAAATGATGGGTGTATTTCTACCTTAAATTGCACACTGACTAATCCAGATGTTGTAGTTTGCCCAATAAAATGGTGATTTGCAATGTCCCAAAAGCTCAGATGCAGTGCTGGTGCACTGAGCTTGCATAAAATGGCCGCCGCCGCCACCCACCTAACAGAATTATAAAAGGTGGGTTTTTTTTTGGTCAATGGCCTCAGGGCAGGATAAAACGATAGTGCCCTGCACCCACATAACTATTTCTAGATAGATCGCTGAGTTAGATTCTCTCCTATTCTCTCCCTGAAATCACAAGTCCAGCAGCATCCTCTCCCTACACTTGTAACAGCAGAGTGACGTGCAGCGCTACGTGACTCAAGCTTATATAGGGCCTGGGTCACATGCTGCTCTGGCCAATCACAGCCATGCCATTAGTAGACATGGCTGTGATGGCCTCTTGGGGCAAGTAGTATGACGCTTGTTGATTGGCTTCTGTGCAGCCTTTCAAAAAGCGCCAAGAAAGTGCCTAACACCGAACCCGAACTTGTTCGGTTCCGGGGTCCAAAAAACCTAAAGTTCGTACGAACCCGAACTTTACAGTTCAGGTTCGCTCAACCCTACCCATGATGTTTATTTTTTTATTGGTTAAGTATTTTTATTTTTATTTTAAGGGAAGGGGGTGATTTGAACTTTTATTTTTTTTAATTTTTTTATGTTTGTAAAAACTTTTTATTTTTATTTTATTAACTTTTTTTAAATCACATTGGGTGACAGTAACTGGCAATCATTTGATTGCCCATAGTATTCAGTGATGGCTAAATAGCCCTCATTGAAGACTTCAATTGCACTATATCAATACAAGGCTTCAACCTAGTGGCCTGTATTGATATATACATCTAATTGACTCGGAAGCCGGCTTGGGGCTTCAGTCAATTAGATTGAGGTAACAGGTCCCCGGATCTCAGCCGGGGAACGCTGTTATCAGACCAGAAGCGTTCGACTTCCCGTTCCGGTCTGCACAGATGCCGTGGTCACATTTGACCACGGCATCTGAAAGGTAAGATGTATGCGATCAGCCTTATGGATGATTGCATACATGTGCTGCGGGTCTCTGCTAAGAGACCCCGTGGCTAAGGAGTCCGCTGTACGCGCGAGCGGGTGCCATGTTTAGGGATCGGACCCATGACGTACAGCTACGTCATGGGTCCTTAAGGGGTTAAAAAAATAAAATTACATTTACAAAATGATGCCAACATAAAGTAGACATATGGAGAATGTTAAGTAATAAATATTTTATGAGGTATCACTTTCTGTTTTAAAAGCAGAGAAATTGAAATTGCTAATTTTTCAACATTTTTGGTAAATTTGGATTTTTTTCATAAATAAAAGTGAAATATATTGATTCAAATGTATTAATGTCATGAAGTACAATGTGTCTCGAGAAAATCTCAGAATGGCTTGGATAAGTAAAAATGTTTCAAAGTTATTACCACATAAAGTGACACATGTCAGATTAGCAAAAAATGGCCTGGGCAGGAGGGTGAAAACTGGCCTGGGGTAGATGAGGTTAATCTCATCTGAGCTAAGATATATACATATTTTTTTGACTATTATCTAAACATGGTGTTTAAGATCTCATATCTGAACATCAATGGCCTTAACAGCCCTTTTAAACAATCCTTTTTATGAAAAGAAGCAAAACTACTTAACCATGATATATTTTGTGCCAAAGAGACACCTAATAGAAAAAGACGTCCATAGAGTCGGGAATAAAATGTTTATTCTTTTGTACTCCTAACAGAAGCAAAAAGAAAGGAATGCTGAAAGCTATTAAAACATATTTGCTTTTCAATGCATCAAACCTGTAAATAAAGATATATGTAATTGTATCATCAATAGTGAAAGAAATTCTATTGTTTCACTACAGTCGTGGCCAAAAGTTTTGAGAATTACATAAATATTGGAAATTGGAAAAGTTGCTGCTTAAGTTTTTAGAATAGCAATTTGCATATACTCCAGAATGTTATGAAGAGTGAACAGATGAATTGCATAGTCCTTCTTTGCCATGAAAATTAACTTAATCCCAAAAAAACCTTTCCACTGCATTTCATTGCTGTCATTAAAGGACCTGCTGAGATCATTTCAGTAATTGTCTTGTTAACTCAGGTGAGAATGTTGACGAGCACAAGGCTGTAGATCATTATGTCAGGCTGATTGGGTTAAAATGGCAGACTTGACATGTTAAAAGGAGGGTGATGCTTGAAATCATTGTTCTTCCATTGTTAACCATGGTGACCTGCAAAGAAACGCGTGCAGCCATCATTGCGTTGCATAAAAATGGCTTCACAGGCAAGGATATTGTGGCTACTAAGATTGCACCTCAATCAACAATTTATAGGATCATCAAAAACTTCAAGGAAAGAGGTTCAATTCTTGTTAAGAATGCTTCAGGGCATCCAAGAAAGTCCAGCAAGCGCCAGGATCGTCTCCTAAAGAGGATTCAGCTGCGGGATCGGAGTGCCACCAGTGCAGAGCTTGCTCAGGAATGGCAGCAGGCAGGTGTGAGCGCATCTGCACACACAGTGAGGCGAAGACTTTTGGAAGATGGCCTGGTGTCAAGAAGGGCAGCAAAGAAGCCACTTCTCTCCAAAAAAAACATCAGGGACAGATTGATCTTCTGCAGAAAGTATGGTGAATGGACTGCTGAGGACTGGGGCAAAGTCATATTCTCCGATGAAGTCTCTTTCCGATTGTTTGGGGCATCTGGAAAAAGGCTTGTCCGGAGAAGAAAAGGTGAGCGCTACCATCAGTCCTGTGTCATGCCAACAGTAAAGCATCCTGAGACCATTCATGTGTGGGGTTGCTTCTCATCCAAGGGAGTGGGCTCACTCACAATTTTGCCCCAAAACACAGCCATGAATAAAGAATGGTACCAAAACACCCTCCAACAGCAACTTCTTCCAACAGTCCAACAACAGTTTGGTGAAGAACAATGCATTTTCCAGCACGATGGAGCACCGTGCCATAAGGCAAAAGTGATAACTAAGTGGCTCGGGGACCAAAATGTTGAAATTTTGGGTCCATGGCCTGGAAACTCCCCAGATCTTAATCCCATTGAGAACTTGTGGTCAATCCTCAAGTGGACAAACAAAAACCCACTAATTCTGACAAACTCCAAGAAGTGATTATAAAAGAATGGGTTGCTATCAGTCAGGAATTGGCCCAGAAGTTGATTGAGAGCATGCCCAGTCGAATTGCAGAGGTCCTGAAAAAGAAGGGCCAACACTGCAAATACTGACTCTTTGCATAAATGTCATGTAATTGTCAATAAAAGCCTTTGAAACGTAATTATATAATTATATTTCACTACATCACAGAAACAACTGAAACAAAGATCTTAAAGCAGTTTAGCAGCAAACTTTGTGAAAACTAATATTTGTGTCATTCTCAAAACTTTTGGCCACGACTGTATACTCTGCTAACAACTAGGGAAATTTGTGAATCATCTGTCCGCTTCTGACAGTGACATTACCAGGGCCACATCTGCAGTGTAACGTGTGCACTTCAAAAAAAATTCTGTGACATACAGTGTACTTTATCAATAGACGGTGTCCGCTTCTGACAGTGATATTACCAGTGCCACATCTGAAGTGTAACATGTGCGCCAAAAACATTTATCTGTGACATACAATGTACTTTTTTGCGTAGACGCTGTGGACGGTAACATTACCGGTGGTACCTCTCCTGTATAATGTTTCCTCATCCCAAATACCTGTGACATTCCCTGTAATTTTTCATTAGCCGCTGGTGACAGCATTGACATTATCCCAAATACCTTTTTAAATTTGTTTGCGCGTACACTTCCAAATCCTACACTACTGTACGTGTGACAGACTTTCAATCATATATAGCATTTAATATGAAAAAGGCGAGCAGAATGGGACAGGGCAAAGGCCGTGATGCTGATGGTGCATGCAGAGGCCGTAGCCCTGGGCGTGGTGAAACGTACCTGTTGCCAGAGCACAGGAAAAATAGTCATTCACGATTTCTAGCTTCATGTCCCAGTTTGCAGGGTGGTGCAGGACACCACTCTTGAAGTTAGACCAGTGCGACCAGGTGGTTGGTTGGATTGCAGCAGATAATGCTTCCAGTCAGTGAAGCACCACTCTGTCTTCCACCAAGTCCAGTCTCAGTAGCCAAGAGTCTGCTCAACCCAATCCTCACCCTGATCCTCCTTCCTCCCACCATGGAGAGTCTGGGCAAACAAGTGACCCCACACTCGAATATTCCGAGGAGCTCTTTTCAGCGCCATTCCTTGATTTGGCCCTCTTGCCAAGCACCCTTGAAGAGGGACAGACCTTGTGGCCTGATTCGCAAACTCTTGAGCATCCACAATCACAAGAAGATGACAGTGGGGAACGGCAATTACTGTTTAATGAGGTGGATGATGATGAGACACAGTTGGCAATAACTCAACGGCAATTACTGTTTCAAGAGGTTGTTGAAGAGTGTGAGACACAGTTGTCAATCACTGAGGTAGTGGTTAGTTCAACACATCAAGAGGATGAGCAGAGTGAGGTGGTGGACGATGAAGTCACTGACCCAACCTGGGAAGGTGGAAAGCCGAGCGAGGACAGCAGTACAGAGGGGGAGAGTTCTGCTGCACCGCAACAGGCTGGAAGAGGCAGTGGAGTGGCAAAATGGAGAAAGCGGGCCACACCAAACAGGCCCACAACTGTTCCCCGGAACACCCCCTTGTGGAAATCTCCCTTGCCAAGGGGTTGGTGTTCCGTAGTCTGGCGCTTTTTGAGGAAAGTGCGGACGACAAAAGAATTGTAATTTGCAACCTGTGCCATACAAAAATGAGCAGGGGAGTGAACACTAGCAACCTCAACACCACCAGCATGATCCGCTACATGGCATTAAAGCACCGTAATAGGTGGGTTGAACGCCTGGGTCCACTGTGTTACGTGCAGGCCAATCCCCTGTTGAAGGCACAGGCACGGATGCCTCCTTGCACCTGAACCTTTGCAAGCACCATCAGCGACCACATCCACATCCGTGTCCCAGCGCAGCGTACAAATGTCCTTACCCCAGGCATTTGAACGCAAGCGCAAATACCCAGCCACCCACCCAGAGGCCATAGCATTAATTCCACAGCTTTCCAAATTACTGGCCCTGGAAATGTTGCAATTTAAGCTTTTGGACACTGAGGTCTTGCGGCCTTTGAACGGCCATAGCACTAAATATGCAGCTTTGGACACTGAGACCTTCTGCAGCCTGATGTCGGGGGCCGTCCCGCATTACGCAGTCCGCAGCCGCCACTATTTTTCAAGGTGCGCCATGCCCGCCTTACATCAACATGTGTAACATCCGTAACATCACACGTGCCCTGACTAACACAGTTACTGGGAAGGTCCACTTAACCAAGGACACATGGACAAGTGCATTCGGCCAGGGACGCTACATTTCCCTGACAGCACACTGGGTGAATGTTGTGGAGGCCAGGAGTGAGTCGTACCCTGAGATGGCACAGTTGCTATCATAGTAACATAGTAACATAGTACATAAGGACAAAAAAAGACATTTGTCCATCCAGTTCGGCCTGTCATCCTGCAAGTTGATCCAGAGGAAGGCAAAAAAAATCCTGTGAGGTAGAAGCCAATTTTCCCCACTTTAGGGGAATAAAAAAATTCCTTCCCGACTCCAATCAGGCAATCAGAATAACTCCCTGGATCAACGACCCCTCTAGTAGTTATAGCCTGTAATATTATTAAGCTCCAGAAATACATCCAGGCCCCTCTTGAATTCCTTTATTGTACTCACCATCAACACCTCCTCAGGCAGAGAGTTCCATAGTCTCACTGCTCTTACCGTAAAGAATCCTCTTCTATGTTTGTGTACAAACCTTCTTTCCTCCAGACGCAGAGGATGTCCCCTCGTCACAGTTACAGTCCTGGGGATAAATAGATGATGGGATAGATCTCTGTACCGACCCCTGATATATTTATACATAGTAATTAGATCTCCCCTCAGTCGTCTTTTTTCTAAAGTGAATAACCCTCATTTTGATAATCTTTCAGGGTACTGTAGTTGCCCCATTCCAGTTATTACTTTAGTTGCCCTCCTCTGTACCCTCTCCAGCTCTGCTATGTCTGCCTTGTTCACAGGAGCCCAGAACTGTACACAGTACTCCATGTGTGGTCTGACCAGTGATTTGTAAAGTGGTAGGATTACTGTATGTTCTCATCACGGGCATTTATGCCCCTTTTGATGCAACCCATTATCTTATTGGCCTTGGCAGCAGCTGCCTGACATTGTTTTTTGCAGCTTAGTTTGCTGTTTATTAAAATTCCTAGATCCTTTTCCATGTCAGTGTTACCTATTGTTTTACCATTTAGTATGTACGGGTGACTTGCATTATTCCTTCCCATGTGCATAACTTTACATTTGTCAGTGTTAAACCTCATCTGCCACTTATCTGCCCAAGCCTCCAGTCTATCCAGATCGCTCTGTAGTAGTATACTGTCCTCTTTAGTGTTAATTACTTTACACAATTTAGTGTCATCTGCGAAAATTTATATTTTACTATGCAAGCCTTCTACAAGATCATTAATAAATATATTGAAGAGGATAGGGCCCAATACTGACCCCTGAGGTACTCCACTAGTGACAGTGACCCAATCTGAGTGTGTACCACTAATAACCACCCTCTTTTTTCTATCCCTCAGCCAGTTACTTACCCAAATACAGACATTTTCTCCCAGTCCGAGCATTCTCATTTTATATACTAACCTTTTATGTGGTACAGTGTCAAATGCTTTGGAGAAGTCCAGATATATGACATCCATTGATTCGCCGCTGTCAAGTCTAGAACTTACCTCCTCATAGAAACTGATTAAATTAGTTTGACATGACCGATCCCTCATGAAGCCATGCTGATATGGCGTTATTTGCTTATTTCCGTTGAGATGCTCTAACATAGCATCTCTCAGAAAACCTTCAAACAGTTTACCCACAAGAGATGTTAAATTTACCGTTCCATAGTTTCCAGGCTCTGATTTTGGACCCTTTTTGAATATTGGCACCACATTTGCTATGCGTCAATCCTGTGGGACATTCCCTGTCAGTATAGAGTCTGCAAATATCAGAAATAAGGGTCTGGCTATGACATTACTTAATTCCCTTAGGATACGGGGGTGTATGCCATCCAGTCCTGGCGATTTGTCAGTCCTGGCGATTTGTCTATTTTAATCTTTTTAAGTCGCTGTTGTACTTCTTCCTGGGTCAGACAGGACACTTTTAATGGGAAATTTATTTTTACATTCAGCATCTCATCTGACAGTTTATTTTTCTCAGTGAATACATTGGAGAAAAAAATATTTAACAGCTTTGCTTTCTCCTCGTCGCTCTCTGCGACTCCCCCCTCATTACTCTTTAAAGGGCCGACACCTTCAGATTTATACTTTTTAACATTTATATAATTGAAGAACATTTTAGGGTTAGTTTTACTCTCTTTGGCAATTAATCTGTCGGTCTCTAGTTCGGTCTCTAGTTTTAATTATAGTTTTTCAGTGCTTCCGTGCTACCCTCCTGTTTTAGTGTTTTATATGCTTTCTTTTTGTTATTTATTGCTTTCTTTACAGTTCTGTTTATCCACATTGGTTTCTTTTTGTTCCTTAAGGCTACTTTCACACTTGCGTTAGGAGCGGATCCGTCTGGTGTCTGCACAGACGGATCCGCTCCTATAATGCAAACGCTTGCATCCGTTCAGAACGGATCCGTTTGCATAACTGTTTATTTCAGATCTGATTTTTCACTTCGGAAAACTCAGATCCGACAGTATATTCTAAACACAGAAGCGTTCCCATGGTGATGGGGACGCTTCAAGTTAGAATATACTGAGAACTGTGTACATGACTGCCCCCTGCTGCCTGGCAGATGCTGCCAGGCAGCAGGGGGCAGACCCCCCCCCCTCCTGTATTCAACTTATTGGTGGCCAGTGCAGGCCCCCCTCCCTCCCCAGTATTAATTGTAACCAGTGCGGCCCCCCTCCCTCTATATTCATCGGTGGCCAGTGCGGATTCCCAGTATTAAATATGACCAGTGCGGCCTCCCCCTCCCTCCCCAGTATTAAATATGACCAGTGCGGCCCCCCTCCCTCTATATTTATTGGTGGCCGGCCAGTGCGGATTCCAAGTATTGTGACCAGTGCGGCCTCCCCTCTCCCCACCCCTAATTAAAATCACCCCCCCCCATCATTGGTGGCAGCGGAGAGTACCGATCGGAGTCCCAGTTTAAATCGCTGGGGCTCCGATCGGTTACCATGGCAGCCAAGACGCTATTGCAGTCTTGGCTGCCATGGTTACTTAGCAACAAATAGAATCATTATACTTACCTGAAGAGCTGCGATGTCTGTGTCCGGCCGGAAGCTCCTCCTACTGGTAAGTGACAGGTCTGTGCGGCGCATTGCCTATAGCACAGACCTGTCACTTACCAGTAGGAGGAGCTCCCGGCCGGACACAGACATCGCAGCTCTTCAGGTAAGTATAATGCTTCTATTTATTGCTAAGTAACCATAGCAGCCAAGACTGCAATAGCGTCTTGGCTGCCATGGTAACCGATCGGAGCCCCAGCGATTTAAACTGGGACTCCGATCGGTACTCTCCGCTGCCACCAATGATGGGGGGGGGATTTGATTTTAAATAGGGGGGGGGGGAGAGGGGAGGCTGCACTGGTCACAATACTTGGAATCCGCACTGGCCACCAATGAATAGAGGGAGGGGGAGGCCGCACTGGTCATATTTAATACTGGAGAGGGAGGGAGGGGGAGGCCGCACTGGTCGTCATGTCAGTCATGTACACAGTTCTCAGTATATTCTAACTTGAAGCGTCCCCATCACCATGGGAACGCCTCTGTGTTAGAATATACTGTCGGATCTGAGTTTCACGATGTAACTCATGGTGATGGGGACGCTTCAAGTTAAAATATACCATCGGATTGGAGAAAACTCCGATCTGATGGTATAATCCTGACTTTACATTGAAAGTCAATGGGGGGCGGATCCGTTTGAAATTGCACCATATTGTGTCAATGTCAAACGGATCCGTCCCCATTGACTTGCATTGTAAGTCTGGACGGATCCTTTTGGCTCCGCACGGCCAGGCGGACACGAAAAAGCTGCAAGCTGCGTTCGGGTGTCCGCCTGCGGAGCGGAGGCCAAACGGTGCCAAACTGATGCATTCTGAGCGGATCTGCATCCACTCAGAATGCATTGGGGCAGTACGGATCCGTTCGGGGCCGCTTGTGAGAGCCTTCAAACGGAACTCACAAGCGAAGCCCCGAACGCTAGTGTGAAAGTAGCCTAACCTTTTATTCCCATACGGTATCTACCTGTCACAATGAGATTTTAAGATGCTTTTTAAAGATATCCCATTTTGTGGCTGTATTTTTATTTTTGAGGACTTTGTCCCAGTTAGTTAGGCCAATTTGGTATTTCTGTTCCTCTGTGTAGAAACGCTCTTTTGAATGATAATTGGAAGGTTATTACTTTATGGTCACTATTTCCCAGGTGTCCCCCAACCTGCACGTCTGTTGTTCTGTCAGGCCTATTAGTTAATACTAAGTCCAGTATGGCCGTCCCTCTAGTCGGGTCCTGAACCAGTTGGGAGAGGTAATTGTCTTTGGTTATTGCCAAGAACCTGTTTCCTTTATGAGATGTACAAGTTTTAGTTTGCCAGTCTATATCTGGGTAGTTGGAGTCCCCCATAATAACCAACTCATTATGATTTGCCGCCTTGTCTATTTCATTTAGTAGTAGATTTTCTGTGGACTCTGGTATATTAGGTGGTTTATAGTAAACTCCTATTAGTAATTTATTATTGTTTTTAGTTCCATGTATCTCTACCCACATTGACTCCACATGTTCATGTCCCTCACTTATATCTTCACGGAGTGTGGGATTTAGACAGGACTTTACATAAAGGCAGACCCCCTCCCCCTCTCCGGTTTTGACGATACTTTCTAAACAGACTGTAACCTTGTACATTAACTGCCCAGTCATAGCTATCATCCAGCCATGTCTCAGTTATTCTAACTATGTCATAGTTCTCCTCACACATCACTAATTCCAGTTCCCCAGTTTTATTTGTCAGGCTTCTGGCATTAGTATACATACATTTGAGAGGTTTATGTATATTTTTTACCCTACACCTTTCCTTCTGAACTGTTCTAGTCCCTCTGTCCATTCCTCCCCCAGTCCCACTACATTGCCCCCGGTCTCTATCTGCACTATCTTCCCCTCCTATAATGTAATTTCCCTCCCCCCCAGTCCCTAGTTTAAACACTCCTCCAACCTTCTAGCCATCTTCTTCCCCAACACAGCTTCCCCTTCCCCATTGAGGTGCAGCCCGTCCCTACGATAGAGCCTGTAGCCGATAGAGAAGTCGGCCCAGTTCTCCAGGAACCCAAACCCCTCCTTCCTACACCAGTTCTTGAGCCACTTGTTAATCTCCCTAATCTCCCGCTGCCTTTCTTGTGTGGCCCCTGGTACAGGTAGTATTTCTGAAAATACTACCTTTGAGGTCCTTGCCCTAAGATTTTGACCTAAATCCCTGAAATCATTTTTAAGGACTCTCCACCTACCCCTAACTTTGTCATTGGTTCCGATATGGACCATGACCGCTGGATCTTCTCCAGCCCCTCCCAGTAATCTGTCAACCCTATCCGCGATGTGTCGAACTCTAGCGCCAGGAAGACAGCACACTGTTCAGCGATCACGCTCTTTGTGACAGATTTGCCTATCTGTTCCCCTAATAATGGAGTCTCCCACTACCAGCACCTGTCTGGCCTGCCCTGCTCTCCTGGTCCCCTGCTTACTGGAGCTGACATTCCCCTGACTGGCAGGGGAAGTGTCCGGCTGCAACAGTGCCGTCCCTGGACTGACATCCCCCTCATCTGCCAAACGTGCAAACTTGTTTGGGTGTGTCAGATCAGGGCTATCCTCCCTGGCACTCTTCCCTCTTCCCCGCTTCTAACTGTTACCCAGCTAGCTACCTCACTTTCCTCAGCCTCCTCTCTGTCACCCTCCACCTCATCTACCCCAAAGAGGGCTTGCTCGGTGAAAAGCAAACTCTTTTGCAAATTGTCAATGCCTCTCAGTGTTGCAACTTGCCCATTTAGAGACTCGATTTGCGATTCCAAACGGGTAATTTGCTCACATCTTGAACAAAGATATACACCCTCGAACGGCTGTTCCAGGACTGCATACATCATGCAAGATGTGCACTGGACTGCGTTGTCAATTGTGCAACACATACTAAATGGGGATTACACCACAAAAGCGAAAAATACAATATAATGTAGTACTAAGAAACTGGCTAATTGCAGTCCCCCACTGAAGTCCCTGAATTTAAAGTCACTTAAGCTTAAGTCACACACTTACGCAACCACACTTAATCAACCACACGTCGCGGTCAAACTCGCGTTATATATCTGCCTATATACAGTTGCAAGAAAAAGTATGTGAACCCTTTGGAATGATATGGATTTCTGCACAAATTGGTCATAAAATGTGATCTGATCTTCATCTAAGTCACAACAATAGACAATCACAGTCTGCTTAAACTAATAACACACAAATAATTAAATGTTACCATGTTTTTATTGAACACACCATGTAAACAGGTGCAGGTGGAAAAAATATGTAAACCCTTGGATTTAATAAGTGGTTGAACCTTTTTTGGCAGCAATAACTTCAACCAAACGTTTCCTGTAGTTGCAGATCAGACGTGCACAACGGTCAGGAGTAATTCTTGACCATTCCTCTTTACAGAACTGTTTCAGTTCAGCAATATTCTTGGGATGTCTGGTGTGAATCACTTTCTTGAGGTCATGCCACAGCATCATCAATCGGGTTGAGGTCAGGACTCTGACTGGGCCACTCCAGAAGGCGTTTTTTCTTCTGTTTAAGCCATTCTGTTGTCGATTTACTTCTATGCTTTGGGTCGCTGTCCTGTTGCAACACCCATCTTCTGTTGAGCTTCAGCTGGTGGACAGATGGCCTTAAGTTCTCCTGCAAAATGTCTTGATAAACTAGGGAATTCATTTTTCCTTCGATGATAGCAATCCATCCATGCTCTGATGCAGCAAAGCAGCCCCAAACCATGATGCCCCCACCACCATACTTCACAGTTGGGATGAGGTTTTGATGTTGGTGTGCTGTGTTTTACTTATCGTAGATTCGCTAACAGGGATGTTAGCATATGCCAGAGACTTTTGCAAGTCTTCACCTAGTTGAGCAGTCTGCGCTGTGCTCTTGCAGTCATCTTTACAGGACGGCCACTCCTAGGGAGAGTAGCAGCAGTGCTGAACTTTCTCCATTTATAGACAATTTGTCTTACCATGGACTGATGAACAGCAAGGCTTTTGGAGATACTTTTATAACCCTTTCCAGCTTCATGCAAGTCAACAATTCTTAATCGTAGGTCTTCTGAGAGCTCTTTTGTGGGAGGCATCATTCATATCAGGCAATGCTTCTTGTGAAAAGCAAACCCGGGAACTGGTGTGTGTTTTTTTATAGGGCAGGGCAGCTGTAACCAACACCTCCAATCTCATCTCATTGATTGGACTCCAGTTGGCTGACACCTCACTCCAATTAACTCTTGGAGATGTCATTAGTCTAGGGGTTTACATACTTTTTCCACCTGCACTGTGAATGTTTACATGGTGTGTTCAATAAAAACATGGTAACATTTAATTATTTGTGTGTTATTAGTTTAAGCAGACTGTGATTGTCTATTGTTGTGACTTAGATGAAGATCAGATCACATTTTATGACCAATTTGTGCAGAAATTCATATCATTCCAAAGGGTTCACATACTTTTTCTTGCAACAGTAAATATAAATGCAGCTCACTACACCAGCCTGGTTTGTTTTCTCTCTAAATTCAAAAAGGATTCCACTAGCACCTACATTAGTAGCTCCAACCCCCACTTCTCCTACTCCGCCTCCTCCTCCACTTCCACCTCTGAATTATCCGCGTGTAGCATCAGTCGGTAGCTGGAATCAGTGTAGCACTGCAGTGGGGAAGCGTTTTGAAGCTGATTTGCTTAGGGGGGAAAACAGCACACCGCTGCAGAGCTGTGACAGAGGATAAGAGACCAGACTGAGCTGTGGCTCTCACCACTCAACCTTCAACCAGGCATGGTTGTGTCTGATAATGGCCGTAACTTGGTGGCGGCTTTGGAGATCGGCAAGCTCACACACAACCCATGCCTAGCCCAAGTCTAAAACTTAATGGTTCAGTGGTTTCTCAAAACCAACCCCAATTTGCCTGAGCTACTGGTGAAGGCGCGCCGCGTGTGTGCACATTTCCGCAAGTCATCGACAGCTTCAGCCGGTCTGTCAATGGTGCATCAGCGCTTGAAATTGCCAACTCACCAGCTGTTGTGCCACGTGAGAACGCGCTGTAACTTGACGTTCCACATGTTGGCCAGACTTTGTGAGCAGCAGAGGGCAGTAGTCGAATACCAGCTACAAAATGGTCGTCGCCGATTTCAGTCAGTTTCCGCTATTCACAAGTGAGGAGTGGGCATGGATGTCTGGCCTCTGTGAGGTTTTAAGAAACTTTAGCAATCAACACAGACGGTGAGCGGCAATAATGCTATTATCAGTGTAAATCCCACATCTGTGTCTAATCAAACGCTCGCTGCTCACAATTAAGGACGATGCTTTGCATGTGAAAGAGGTGGAAATGGTAGAAGACATTACATAGGGTGATAGCCAGACCACCCTTAGTTTGACTTCTCAGAGCGAATGGGACGATGAAGAGGAGCAGGATACGGTTGCCTCCGCTACAGAGGGTAGTACCCATGGAAGTTTAATTCCATCTGTTCTGTGTGGGTGGGCAGAAGAGGAGGAAGAGGATGAGAAGATTGAGAGTCAACCTCCTGATGACGACAGCAAAGTCTTGCCTGTTGGTACTCTGGCACTTTCCAGCAACCCGCGTGGTTTACGCATTTTAGACAACACGGATTACTGGTTGTTTACCATTCTCGACCCCCGCTACAAAGAGAACTTATCATCTCTCATTCCTCTGGTGGAGAGGACGAGCAAAATGGTGCAATACCAGAAGGTCCTTGTTGAAAAATTGCTCCAAAAATTACCATCTGACAACGCTGGCGGCAGAATCCGTAGTTCCTTGGGCAACCAAGGAGGGGAGACAAGGGGAACACGCAGCAGTTCCAACAGAGGCAGGGCAACATTCTCCAAAGCCTGGAACAGTTTCATGACACCCGCCAGCACCCTCACCCTGATGCGCGGCCTACTGCCACAAGGAGGGAAAAATTTTGGAAGATGGAGGAGTACATAGCAGACCGTGTCAGCGTCCTCGATCCCTCAGTGCCTTTAAACTACTGGGTGTACAAGCTTGATACGTGGTACGAACTGGCTCTCTACACCTTGGAGGTGCTGGCCTACCCTGCTGCAAGCGTTTTGTCTGAGCGAGTATTTAGTGCTGCTGGTGGCATCATAACAGATGAGCGTATCCGCCTGTCAACTGAAAATGCTGACATGTTGACAATTATAAAAATGAACAGGGCCTGGATTGACCCTGAACTTTCGACTCCACCAGAGGAAAGCTGATAAATATAAAGACACTTTAAATGTGTTGTTTATAATGTACTGAATACACTGTATTCCCATGCACCCCTTCCACCTCCTCCTCCTCTTCCATCATATCAACATGCTTATTCGTCGCATATAATACCCTCGCATATATGCCCTTCGCATATAATGTGTTGAAGGGCACCAGCAGGCCCTTACCTACAATGTTTTACAGGGTCAGCTCAGTGGCAGGCCCTCACATATAATTTTTTAGAGGGTCATCTCACCTGAAGGCCCTTGCAAATAATGTTTTAGAGGGTCAGCTCACCTGCAGGCCCCCACCTACAACCTTTTAGAGGGTCAGCTCACCAGCAGGCCTTCACCTACAATCTTTTACAGGGTCAGTTCACCTACAGGCCCGCACCTAAAATCTTTTACAGGTTCAGCTCACCAGCAAGCCCGCACCTAAAATCTTTTACAGGGTCAGCTCACCAGCAAGCCGGCACCTAAAATCTTTTACAGGGTCTGCTCACCAGCAGGCCATTGCATATAATTTTTTAGAGTCAGCTCACCAGCAGGCTCTCACCTACAATCTTTTACAGGGTCAGCTCACCAGCAGGCCCGCACCTAAAATATTTTACAGGGTCAGCTTACCAGCAGACTCTCGCATAAAATGTTTTACAGGGTCAGCTCACCAGAAGTCCCTCGCATATATTTTTTTACAGGGTCAGCTCACCAGAATGCCTTAACCTACAATCTTTTACAGGGTCAGCTCACCTGCAGGCCCGCACCTACAATCTTTTACAGGGTCAGCTCACCTACAGGCCCTGGCATATAATTTTTTATAGTGTCAGCTCAGCAGCAGGCCCTCAACCATAATTTTCTCAATGGTCAGCTCAGCAGCAGACCCTCACCCATAATGTTTTAGAGGATCAGCTCAGCAGCAGGCCCTCACCCCTAATGTTTTAGATGGTCAGATCAGCAGGCCCTTGCTCCAAATGTTTTAGGGGGTCACCAGCAGGCGATCAATCATAATTTTTCAAGGGTGTTTTTGATGCCCTCCTTTATGTGTAACATAGGGTGTATTGGAGTGCTGGTTCCTTGTAATTTTTGGCCGCCCTTTCACTTAGTGCATAGGCTTTATGAGTGTAGGAGACCCACTACATGAACAATTGTACCACAATGTGAATTAGGCCCTCCTTTATGTGATATACCGGTTGTATCAGAGTGCCTCTTCCTTGTAATTTTTGGCAGCACTTGCACTTTATATACAAGTAAATATACAGGAAAGAATGTTTCATAACAATTTTATCTTTGGTTTTGTGCGTATTGTTGTCAGTCTTTAAAAGTGGCGTACTACTCCGACAACATCGTGCCCAGCAGCGACCTGGGAATCCAAGATGCATCCAAACATCCTCCCCATGCTGTTCCAGGACCATTTCGGTGGTGTTTCCATCAATTTCTGACCTTTTCCTATGAACCAGGCACCGCCCCTCTTCAGTACCTGGTTTAATGCTCGGGTTTTCCCATTGACTTCCAAGCATCCCGATGTGTTCAGCCAAAGCACCCAAGCACTTTGGTGCTCGATCAACACTAATCATTAACGGTTAATTATGGTGCATTCATTATTAGTGGGGATAAAGTATTATTTCCATCTCTAGATAAAAGCCAGCACAGATCCAATGATAAAAATACAGATTTTTACAATAGTACACTTTGCGTACTCTCACCAAGCTCCTGTATTCATAGTTCTCAAAGAAACATATAATAAAATACCTACTTCACCATAGTGACTAAATACTTCTTTATTAAACGGTAATAAACATTGTAAATCAATTGAAACAGAACTAAGAGATTTTTTTTTGCATTTAATGATACAAACAATACCCTGTTTTAAAGGGAACCTGTCACCCTGAAAATATTATTGTAATCTGCAGGCAGCAGGTTATAGATCAGGAGTAGATGAGCAGATTGATAAAGTTTTGTGGGAAAAGATTCTGTATAACGTGTTTTATTCATTTAAATCTCTGTTCATTCAGGGCTTTGAAGTCAAGGAGGCATTCCTATCAGTGACTGACAGCCTTTCCTCTATTACTGTTTATACAGAGATAGCTGTCAATTACTGATAGGACCATCTTCTTGACTTCAAAGCCCAGAATGAGCAGGAATGTAAATTAATGAAATATAGGTTATACTGAATCTTTTTTTTACAAAATTCTATATCAATCTGCTCAGATCCTCCTGCTCTACAATATGCTGTCTGCAGAGGGAGACCAATTAGTAATGAGTTTCAATAATTAAGGCAGGAATGCTGATTACTATAAAGATTTACAAAGTCTTAAAGACAACCTAAATACCCCTAAAACATCCCAGGTAATTATCCAGGAATTTTTGAATGGTCTACTCTTAATCTCCATTCCTTTAAAGAAAATGTGTCTTAAGAAAATGACCCATTGTTTAAATTCCTTTTTTGTGATTATTTTCCATGTCACTATCACTATTTAAACAAAAAACATAATAAGTGCCACTTCTAGATCTGTACAGATCACTTTACTGCAGTTATCTGCTTATCTATCATTCTAATCCTGGCTGTAATGATATCACTTCTGTGTATACATAAGGCAGGGTCCACCATTCACAATAGGTGATTGTCAGAGATTTTCCTTCCTTGTACAATGACCTCTGCACAGGTCACAGAGCATGCCTAGAAAACTATTTAGTAGAAGTCGATGAGGTCCCCTCTTGACCATTGTTTCTATGGACCATGGGGGTGCCTTAAAGTAATTTTCTGAATGCTTTGTAAAAGCTGTTAAAAACTGCTCAGGTGAGATGGCAACCCCCATAATCATGTTCTGAAAATAGAAAAAATAATAATCTGCAATCAGGAAATAATGACATTACAAAAAAGGGATATATGTCACCATCTGGTCTTAAATTATAGATAAAACATTTTGTGACATTTCCTTTAACTAATACAGATTAACTTACAATTAGGGATGAGCGAAGTTATGAAAAATCTGATTTGACTGCCTTGCAGGGCCGGACTGGGGATAAAAACCAGCCCTGGAAAAAGTTGCATACCAGCCCCACAGCATTGCGTCATTATTTACTTGTTTATAATAGGAGAAAGCATTCATTTTAAAACACGTGTGTAAACATGAATATGAACTTTGCCCCACAATAGCTCTTTTGTAGAACCCCCATTGTTCATATTATCACAGTGTTTTCCCAACCAGGATGCCTCCAACTGTTGCAAAACTACAACTCTCAGCATGCTCATACAGTGTTTTACCAGGCCCTTTGACCCGCCCATTTTTTGTTGGCCACCTATTTAATGATTGTTGCATGCAACATTTTACTTGACCAGCTATTTTAGATATTATACGGCAGTCCTGTTACAATCCCCCCCATGAGCCTTTCGACCAAATAATAAAAATAATTATAAAATCTCACCCATATGCTGCAAAAAAATAAATAAATCTGCAATGTAAAATCGATAATAAAGATCAACTACAAACATAAACATATTTCACATAAAAACTTAGTTACTTGGCTTGGCCCTTGGGGATCTCGGACACCACTTCAACACTTGGCTGGGGGGCTCCTTATTATGAGAAAGATTTCATAATAAGGATTTGGAGAAGGGACAGAGGGATAGCAGAGCAGGGAGAGGCTGGTGCTGCTACTAGGGGGTTATACCATGGGGGAGTAATAAAGCCCACCATAATGCCCCCCCAGTAGTAATAATTCTCCTTATAATGTGCAAAACATACCCCTTTGTAATGCCCCCAGTTGAGCTAATGTTCCCATAATGTGCCAATATAAAATACCCCTTCTCAGTGCCCCCGTAGATGACCCCCATAGTGCTCCCCCCCTTCCCCATAGTACCCACCATAATGTGTCCCAGTATAAAATGCCCTTATACAGAGCCCCCCATATAAAATACCCCTTCTTTTTAGCCTCAGTAGATGCCCCTATAGTGCCACCCAATAATCTGCCAGTAATAAGTGCCCCAATAGATGCCCCCAATCATGTGCCAGTAATAAGAGCCCCCCCACCATCATGTGCCAGTAGCCAGAGCCCCCCAATATCATGTGCCAGTAGCCAAAGTGACCCCCATCATGTGCCAGTAACACCCCTTATGTGCCAGTAACCCCCCTTATGTGCCAGTAGCCCCCCCTTATGTGCCAGTAGCGGCCCCTTATCATGTGCCAGTAGCCGCCCCTTATCATGTGCCAGTAGCCACCCCTTATCATGTGCTAGTAGCCGCCCCCTTATCATGTGCCAGTAGCCCCCCCTTATCATGTGCCAGTAGCCCCCCTTATGTGCCAGTAGCCCCCCTTATCATGTGCCAGTAGCCCCCCTTATCATGTGCCAGTAGTCGTCCTTATGTGCCAGTAGTCGTCTTTATGTGCCAGCAGCCCCCCCTTATCATGTGGCAGTAGTCCCCCTTATGTGCCAGTAGCCCCCCTTATGTGCCAGTAGCCCCCCTTATCATGTGCCAGTAGCCCCCCCTTATCATGTGCCAGTAGTCGTCCTTATGTGCCAGTAGTCGTCTTTATGTGCCAGTAGCCCCCCCTTATCATGTGGCAGTAGTCCCCCTTATGTGCCAGTAGCCCCCCTTATGTGCCAGTAGTCTCTCTTATGTGCCAGTAGCCGCCCCTTATGTGCCAGTAGCCCCCCTTATGTGCCAGTAGTCCCCCTTATGTGCCAGTAGCCGCCCCGTATGTGCCAGTAGCCGCCCCTTATCATGTGCCAGTAGCCCCCTTATCATGTGCCAGTAGCCCCCATATCATGTGCCAGTAGCCCCCATATCATGTGCCAGTAGCCCCCATATCATGTGCCAGTAGCCTCCCTTATCATGTGCCAGTAGCCTCCCTTATCATGTGCCAGTAGCCCCCCTTATCATGTGCCAGTAGCCCCCCTTATCATGTGCCAGTAGCCCCCCATATCATGTGCCAGTAGTCCCCCTTATCATGTGCCAGTAGTCCCCCTTATGTGCCAGTAGCCCCCCTTATGTGCCAATAGCAGCCTTATGTGACAGTAGCCCCCCTTATCATGTGCCAGTAGCCCCCCCATCATGTGCCAGCCCAGTAGTCCCCCTTATCATGTGGCAGTACTGTACCTATATAAAAAAAAAAAAAAAAAACACTTATACTTACCTCCAGCGATGCGATGCAGGCCTCTTCCGGCCTGTGTCCCTCGCTATACGGCTCAGGCGGCGCGATGACGTCATTGCGCTGCCTGCACCGGCCTCTGATAGGCTGCCAGCACTAGGCCGGCAGCCTATCAGAGGAACAGGAGGGGACACACCTCTCCCTCCCCTGCCGCAGCATAGACATCTGTATCGCCGTCCTGAGGACTGCGATACAGATGACTATGGAGATGAGCGCTTCCACAATAGAAGCGCTCATCTCCTGCTGCTGTGCCCTGCTGCCGGCCGCCCACACTTGTCACCAGGGCTGCGGCCTTGCAGCACTCAGGCCTGCCGGCCTAGCGGGAAATTTCCCGGTATCCCGGCAGGCCAGTCCGGCCCTGCTGCCTTGCCAAATTTCACTAAGAAATTCAATTCGCAACAGATTACTTTGTCATTCCTTTGTATATAGCAGACACAATGATGGGCAATGGCGATCATGCCGCCCCTGTCATTGAACCCCTCAGATGCAGAGTTCATCTCTGATTGCGGCATCTAAGGCTACAATTTAGGCCTTTCAGGGGTTAATCAGGGTAAAAAAATTAATAAATACAGTTGCAAGAAAAAATATGTGAACCCTTTGGAATGATATGGATTTCTGCACAAATTGGTCATAAAATGTGATCTGATCTTTATCTAAGTCACAACAATAGACAATCACAGTCTGCTTAAACTAATAACACACAAAGATTTAAATGTTACCATGTTTTTATTGAACACACCATGTAAACATTCACAGTGCAGGTGGAAAAAGTATGTGAACCCTTGGATTTAATAACTGGTTGAATCTCCTTTGGCAGAATTAACTTCAACCAAACGTTTCCTGTAGTTGCAGATCAGACGTGCACAACGGTCAGGAGTAATTCTTCACCATTCCTCTTTACAGAACTGTTTCAGTTCAGCAATATTCTTGGGGTGTGAATCGCTTTCTTGAGGTCATGCCACAGCATCTCAATCGGGTTGAGGTCAGGACTCTGACTGGGCCACTTTAGAAGGTGTATTTTCTTCTGTTTAAGTCATTCTGTTGTTGATTTACTTCTATGCTTTGGGTTGTTGTCCTGTTGCAACACCCATCTTCTGTTGAGCTTCAGTTGGTGGACAGATGGCCTTAAGTTCTCCTGCAAAATGTCTTGATAAACTTGGGAATTCATTTTTTTTTCGATTATAGCAATCCGTCCAGGCCCTGATGAAGCAAAGCGGCCCCAAACCATGATGCCCCCACCACCATACTTCACGGTTGGGATGAGGTTTTGATGTTGGTGTGCTGTGCCTCTTTTTCTCCATACATAGTGTTGTGTGTTTCTTCCAACCAACACAACTTTGGTTTCATCTGTCCACAGAATATTTTGCCTGTACTGCTGTGGCACATCCAGCTGCTCTTGCGCAAATTGTAAACGTGCAGCAATGATTTTTTTGCAGCAGTGGCTTCCTCTGTGGTATCCTCCCATGAAATCCATTATTGTTTAGTGTTTTACGTATCGTAGATTCGCTAACAGGGATGTTAGCATATGCCATAGACTTTTGTACGTCTTTAGCTGACACTCTAGGATTCTTCTTCACCTCATTGAGCAGTCTGCGCTGTGCTCTTGCAGTCATCTTTACAGGACGGCCACTCCTAGGGAGAGTAGCAGCAGTGCTGAACTTTCTCCATTTATAGACAATTTGTCTTACCATGGACTGATGAACAGCAAGGCTTTTGGAGATACTTTTATAACCCTTTCAGCTTTATGCAAGTCAACAATTTTTAATTGTAGGTCTTTTGAGAGCTCTTTTGTGCGAGGCATCATTCACATCAGGCAATGCTTCTTCTGAAAAGCAAACCCAGAACTGGTGTGTGTTTTTTATAGGGCAGGGCAGCTGTAACCAACACCTCCAATCTCATCTCATTGATTGGACTCCAGTTGGCTGACACCTCACTCCAATTAGCTCTTGGAGATGTCATTAGTCTAGGAGTTCACATACTTTTTCCACCTGCACTGTGAATGTTTACATGGTGTGTTCAATAAAAACATGGTAACATTTAATTATTTGTGTGTTATTAGTTTAAGCAGACTGTGATTGTCTATTGTTGTGACTTAGATGAAGATCAGATCACATTTTTTGACCAATTTGTGCAGAAATCCATATCATTCCAAAGGGTTCACATACTTTTTCTTGCAACTGTAGATACTCACCTTATCCATTTATTTTCTGTCTTGCATAACGGATTCGTTTTGATTCCCATAGACTTCTATTAGGACGGAGAGAAAACTGAATGCCTTTTAAACGCTTCCATTTTGCATTCCGTCATAATACAAGTCTATGGGCAGAAGAACGGATCCGTTATGTATAGTTTTTATTGCATTTTTATACTGAAAAAAAAATAACTTGATTTTTTTTTTCTTTTTGTCTCAATATTCTGACTCTTATACCTTCTTTGTAGTTTTATGTATGGAGATGTGTCAGGGTTAATTTTTTTTATTTTTTATTAATTCTTTATTTTCAAACAGACTAACAGGAGCCTGATGGCCGGAGTCTGATGTCATAAAGGAAGTTGTACAGGTCATCAGAAATAACATAGAAGAACTTCTATTGTATAAAAGCCATATACATTTTAACAGATAAAGACTCTTAAGACACTCCAAAAACTTCATTATTTATCGCAGGATACATGGTGCTAGAGTGATCATAGTAATAAAAACCATTAAACATAGTTTTGGACCCAAAAAGAGAGAGGAAAAAGAGAAAGAGAAGAAAAGAGGGGGGGGGGGTAGTTTCTGCGCTTAAGAAGCTCAGCGAGTGAAGCCAACTATCGACCATTCAATCCGTTTTTAAAGCCCCCTATCTTCCAAGGACTTCCAAGGTTGCCATACTTTTATGAATCTGTCATGACACCTGTTAATCCAGTTTGTCATTTCTTCAAATTGGCAAATTTGACTTACTTTCGCCTTCCATTTTTGTACAGAGGGTGTGTTAGTGCTAAGCCAGTGAAGAGGTATAATGGCTTTAGCAGCCGAGATAAGATGGGTTACTAAATTTCGCTTTGACGGACGATAGAGGTCAGTTGGTTTTGAAAAGACCACCATTTCTATTGTGATCTTGAGTTCAGAGGTTGATACTTTATTTATTACTGCATTAACACCCTCCCAGAATGGTATGATTTAGGGACATGTCCACTAAATGTGAGATAATGAGTTTCAATAATTAAGGCAGGAATGCTGATTACTATAAAGATTTACAAAGTCTTAAAGACAACCTAAATACCCCTAAAACATCCCAGGTAATTATCCAGGAATTTTTGAATGGTCTACTCTTAATCTCCATTCCTTTAAAGAAAATGTGTCTTAAGAAAATGACCCATTGTTTAAATTCCTTTTTTGTGATTATTTTCCATGTCACTATCACTATTTAAACAAAAAACATAATAAGTGCCACTTCTAGATCTGTACAGATCACTTTACTGCAGTTATCTGCTTATCTATCATTCTAATCCTGGCTGTAATGATATCACTTCTGTGTATACATAAGGCAGGGTCCACCATTCACAATAGGTGATTGTCAGAGATTTTCCTTCCTTGTACAATGACCTCTGCACAGGTCACAGAGCATGCCTAGAAAACTATTTAGTAGAAGTCGATGAGGTCCCCTCTTGACCATTGTTTCTATGGACCATGGGGGTGCCTTAAAGTAATTTTCTGAATGCTTTGTAAAAGCTGTTAAAAACTGCTCAGGTGAGATGGCAACCCCCATAATCATGTTCTGAAAATAGAAAAAATAATAATCTGCAATCAGGAAATAATGACATTACAAAAAAGGGATATATGTCACCATCTGGTCTTAAATTATAGATAAAACATTTTGTGACATTTCCTTTAACTAATACAGATTAACTTACAATTAGGGATGAGCGAAGTTATGAAAAATCTGATTTGACTGCCTTGCAGGGCCGGACTGGGGATAAAAACCAGCCCTGGAAAAAGTTGCATACCAGCCCCACAGCATTGCGTCATTATTTACTTGTTTATAATAGGAGAAAGCATTCATTTTAAAACACGTGTGTAAACATGAATATGAACTTTGCCCCACAATAGCTCTTTTGTAGAACCCCCATTGTTCATATTATCACAGTGTTTTCCCAACCAGGATGCCTCCAACTGTTGCAAAACTACAACTCTCAGCATGCTCATACAGTGTTTTACCAGGCCCTTTGACCCGCCTATTTTTTGTTGGCCACCTATTTAATGATTGTTGCATGCAACATTTTACTTGACCAGCTATTTTAGATATTATACGGCAGTCCTGTTACAATCCCCCCCATGAGCCTTTCGACCAAATAATAAAAATAATTATAAAATCTCACCCATATGCTGCAAAAAAATAAATAAATCTGCAATGTAAAATCGATAATAAAGATCAACTACAAACATAAACATATTTCACATAAAAACTTAGTTACTTGGCTTGGCCCTTGGGGATCTCGGACACCACTTCAACACTTGGCTGGGGGGCTCCTTATTATGAGAAAGATTTCATAATAAGGATTTGGAGAAGGGACAGAGGGATAGCAGAGCAGGGAGAGGCTGGTGCTGCTACTAGGGGGTTATACCATGGGGGAGTAATAAAGCCCACCATAATGCCCCCCCAGTAGTAATAATTCTCCTTATAATGTGCAAAACATACCCCTTTGTAATGCCCCCAGTTGAGCTAATGTTCCCATAATGTGCCAATATAAAATACCCCTTCTCAGTGCCCCCGTAGATGACCCCCATAGTGCTCCCCCCCTTCCCCATAGTACCCACCATAATGTGTCCCAGTATAAAATGCCCTTATACAGAGCCCCCCATATAAAATACCCCTTCTTTTTAGCCTCAGTAGATGCCCCTATAGTGCCACCCAATAATCTGCCAGTAATAAGTGCCCCAATAGATGCCCCCAATCATGTGCCAGTAATAAGAGCCCCCCCACCATCATGTGCCAGTAGCCAGA
This sequence comes from Bufo bufo, assembly GCF_905171765.1. Classification (NCBI taxonomy): domain Eukaryota; kingdom Metazoa; phylum Chordata; class Amphibia; order Anura; family Bufonidae; genus Bufo; species Bufo bufo. Next base: position 460,800,677 of record NC_053389.1, on the reverse strand, counting down.
GCCCCCCAATATCATGTGCCAGTAGCCAAAGTGACCCCCATCATGTGCCAGTAACACCCCTTATGTGCCAGTAACCCCCCTTATGTGCCAGTAGCCCCCCCTTATGTGCCAGTAGCGGCCCCTTATCATGTGCCAGTAGCCGCCCCTTATCATGTGCCAGTAGCCACCCCTTATCATGTGCTAGTAGCCGCCCCCTTATCATGTGCCAGTAGCCCCCCCTTATCATGTGCCAGTAGCCCCCCTTATGTGCCAGTAGCCCCCCTTATCATGTGCCAGTAGCCCCCCTTATCATGTGCCAGTAGTCGTCCTTATGTGCCAGTAGTCGTCTTTATGTGCCAGCAGCCCCCCCTTATCATGTGGCAGTAGTCCCCCTTATGTGCCAGTAGCCCCCCTTATGTGCCAGTAGCCCCCCTTATCATGTGCCAGTAGCCCCCCCTTATCATGTGCCAGTAGTCGTCCTTATGTGCCAGTAGTCGTCTTTATGTGCCAGTAGCCCCCCCTTATCATGTGGCAGTAGTCCCCCTTATGTGCCAGTAGCCCCCCTTATGTGCCAGTAGTCTCTCTTATGTGCCAGTAGCCGCCCCTTATGTGCCAGTAGCCCCCCTTATGTGCCAGTAGTCCCCCTTATGTGCCAGTAGCCGCCCCGTATGTGCCAGTAGCCGCCCCTTATCATGTGCCAGTAGCCCCCTTATCATGTGCCAGTAGCCCCCATATCATGTGCCAGTAGCCCCCATATCATGTGCCAGTAGCCCCCATATCATGTGCCAGTAGCCTCCCTTATCATGTGCCAGTAGCCTCCCTTATCATGTGCCAGTAGCCCCCCTTATCATGTGCCAGTAGCCCCCCTTATCATGTGCCAGTAGCCCCCCTTATCATGTGCCAGTAGTCCCCCTTATCATGTGCCAGTAGTCCCCCTTATGTGCCAGTAGCCCCCCTTATGTGCCAATAGCAGCCTTATGTGACAGTAGCCCCCCTTATCATGTGCCAGTAGCCCCCCCATCATGTGCCAGCCCAGTAGTCCCCCTTATCATGTGGCAGTACTGTACCTATATAAAAAAAAAAAAAAAAAACACTTATACTTACCTCCAGCGATGCGATGCAGGCCTCTTCCGGCCTGTGTCCCTCGCTATACGGCTCAGGCGGCGCGATGACGTCATTGCGCTGCCTGCACCGGCCTCTGATAGGCTGCCAGCACTAGGCCGGCAGCCTATCAGAGGAACAGGAGGGGACACACCTCTCCCTCCCCTGCCGCAGCATAGACATCTGTATCGCCGTCCTGAGGACTGCGATACAGATGACTATGGAGATGAGCGCTTCCACAATAGAAGCGCTCATCTCCTGCTGCTGTGCCCTGCTGCCGGCCGCCCACACTTGTCACCAGGGCTGCGGCCTTGCAGCACTCAGGCCTGCCGGCCTAGCGGGAAATTTCCCGGTATCCCGGCAGGCCAGTCCGGCCCTGCTGCCTTGCCAAATTTCACTAAGAAATTCAATTCGCAACAGATTACTTTGTCATTCCTTTGTATATAGCAGACACAATGATGGGCAATGGCGATCATGCCGCCCCTGTCATTGAACCCCTCAGATGCAGAGTTCATCTCTGATTGCGGCATCTAAGGCTACAATTTAGGCCTTTCAGGGGTTAATCAGGGTAAAAAAATTAATAAATACAGTTGCAAGAAAAAATATGTGAACCCTTTGGAATGATATGGATTTCTGCACAAATTGGTCATAAAATGTGATCTGATCTTTATCTAAGTCACAACAATAGACAATCACAGTCTGCTTAAACTAATAACACACAAAGATTTAAATGTTACCATGTTTTTATTGAACACACCATGTAAACATTCACAGTGCAGGTGGAAAAAGTATGTGAACCCTTGGATTTAATAACTGGTTGAATCTCCTTTGGCAGAATTAACTTCAACCAAACTTTTCCTGTAGTTGCAGATCAGACGTGCACAACGGTCAGGAGTAATTCTTCACCATTCCTCTTTACAGAACTGTTTCAGTTCAGCAATATTCTTGGGGTGTGAATCGCTTTCTTGAGGTCATGCCACAGCATCTCAATCGGGTTGAGGTCAGGACTCTGACTGGGCCACTTTAGAAGGTGTATTTTCTTCTGTTTAAGTCATTCTGTTGTTGATTTACTTCTATGCTTTGGGTTGTTGTCCTGTTGCAACACCCATCTTCTGTTGAGCTTCAGTTGGTGGACAGATGGCCTTAAGTTCTCCTGCAAAATGTCTTGATAAACTTGGGAATTCATTTTTTTTTCGATTATAGCAATCCGTCCAGGCCCTGATGAAGCAAAGCGGCCCCAAACCATGATGCCCCCACCACCATACTTCACGGTTGGGATGAGGTTTTGATGTTGGTGTGCTGTGCCTCTTTTTCTCCATACATAGTGTTGTGTGTTTCTTCCAACCAACACAACTTTGGTTTCATCTGTCCACAGAATATTTTGCCTGTACTGCTGTGGCACATCCAGCTGCTCTTGCGCAAACTGTAAACGTGCAGCAATGATTTTTTTGCAGCAGTGGCTTCCTCTGTGGTATCCTCCCATGAAATCCATTATTGTTTAGTGTTTTACGTATCGTAGATTCGCTAACAGGGATGTTAGCATATGCCATAGACTTTTGTACGTCTTTAGCTGACACTCTAGGATTCTTCTTCACCTCATTGAGCAGTCTGCGCTGTGCTCTTGCAGTCATCTTTACAGGACGGCCACTCCTAGGGAGAGTAGCAGCAGTGCTGAACTTTCTCCATTTATAGACAATTTGTCTTACCATGGACTGATGAACAGCAAGGCTTTTGGAGATACTTTTATAACCCTTTCAGCTTTATGCAAGTCAACAATTTTTAATTGTAGGTCTTTTGAGAGCTCTTTTGTGCGAGGCATCATTCACATCAGGCAATGCTTCTTCTGAAAAGCAAACCCAGAACTGGTGTGTGTTTTTTATAGGGCAGGGCAGCTGTAACCAACACCTCCAATCTCATCTCATTGATTGGACTCCAGTTGGCTGACACCTCACTCCAATTAGCTCTTGGAGATGTCATTAGTCTAGGAGTTCACATACTTTTTCCACCTGCACTGTGAATGTTTACATGGTGTGTTCAATAAAAACATGGTAACATTTAATTATTTGTGTGTTATTAGTTTAAGCAGACTGTGATTGTCTATTGTTGTGACTTAGATGAAGATCAGATCACATTTTTTGACCAATTTGTGCAGAAATCCATATCATTCCAAAGGGTTCACATACTTTTTCTTGCAACTGTAGATACTCACCTTATCCATTTATTTTCTGTCTTGCATAACGGATTCGTTTTGATTCCCATAGACTTCTATTAGGACGGAGAGAAAACTGAATGCCTTTTAAACGCTTCCATTTTGCATTCCGTCATAATACAAGTCTATGGGCAGAAGAACGGATCCGTTATGTATAGTTTTTATTGCATTTTTATACTGAAAAAAAAATAACTTGATTTTTTTTTTCTTTTTGTCTCAATATTCTGACTCTTATACCTTCTTTGTAGTTTTATGTATGGAGATGTGTCAGGGTTAATTTTTTTTATTTTTTATTAATTCTTTATTTTCAAACAGACTAACAGGAGCCTGATGGCCGGAGTCTGATGTCATAAAGGAAGTTGTACAGGTCATCAGAAATAACATAGAAGAACTTCTATTGTATAAAAGCCATATACATTTTAACAGATAAAGACTCTTAAGACACTCCAAAAACTTCATTATTTATCGCAGGATACATGGTGCTAGAGTGATCATAGTAATAAAAACCATTAAACATAGTTTTGGACCCAAAAAGAGAGAGGAGAAAGAGAAGAAAAGAGGGGGGGGGGAGGTAGTTTCTGCGCTTAAGAAGCTCAGCGAGTGAAGCCAACTATCGACCATTCAATCCGTTTTTAAAGCCCCCTATCTTCCAAGGACTTCCAAGGTTGCCATACTTTTATGAATCTGTCATGACACCTGTTAATCCAGTTTGTCATTTCTTCAAATTGGCAAATTTGACTTACTTTCGCCTTCCATTTTTGTACAGAGGGTGTGTTAGTGCTAAGCCAGTGAAGAGGTATAATGGCTTTAGCAGCCGAGATAAGATGGGTTACTAAATTTCGCTTTGACGGACGATAGAGGTCAGTTGGTTTTGAAAAGACCACCATTTCTATTGTGATCTTGAGTTCAGAGGTTGATACTTTATTTATTACTGCATTAACACCCTCCCAGAATGGTATGATTTAGGGACATGTCCACTAAATGTGAGATAATGAGCCTACCCCTTCCCCACATCTTCAGCACCGCCGATCAGGGGACAAACCCCTCCTAAAAAGGAACTCCGGGGTTTTGTACCATCTGGAGAGAAGTTTGAAATGGTTTTCTTGGAGGCGCACATATGGTAAGAACCCATGTGAGAATGCTAAGAGTTTTTTGATTTCCTGATCTGTGAAAACTATGTTTAGCTCTCTCTCCCATTCTCTAAGGTATAGTGGTTTTTTCGCCTCATCCTCACCTCCCACCAGATGATATAATGCTGCAATTTTCCTTTGTTTGGGTAGTGGAGATAGTATTATCTTTTCAAAATCAGTCAAAGGTCTCCGGGAACTGCATTTCTCTTTCAACCCACCGCACACAGCTCTAATATATGATTTTTTAAGGAAAAATCCTGGGGAATTTTTTGTTTGCTCGGGTACCCTGTCCATTATTGGAGATTCTATATCAGGAGGAGTTAGTTTCCCAATTCTAGCCTGAGATAATGAAGACCATATCTCCGGGAAGATATCCCTGTTGTTTCCCAGAAAGTCGGGGATGAGACATGCAGGCATAAGAGGGGATGGGAAGGGAGCTAGTTCTTTACTGAGTTCTTTCCAGGTCTCTAGTATCCCTTTTAACATGGGATCGAAATCTTTGCTTTTATTTGAGCTTATATCAGGAAGCCATAGGTAGCTTTGAAGTAAAGAGCCTACACTATATTTGAATATCTCTTTTACATCCGGTTGTCTTTTGGGGTCAACCAACTCTAACAATCTGTTTAATTATATTGCTTGGTAGTATCTGGTCACGTCTGGGACTTCAAACCCTCCCTTTTCCCTATGTCTAACTAGGATGCTATGTGAAATTCAGGGTCTCCTCTCGTTCCACAGATATTTAGAGAACATCCTCTTGATATCAAGGAAGAATTTTTTGGAAGGTGTATTGGTACCATTTGCATTACGTATAGAATCTTGGGTAGGATATAAGCTTTAAGTACATTTTTCCTACCCATCCAAGATAGGGAGGGTAAGCTATATTTTTGTAATAATTGTGTAATGTCTCTTTGAAGGGGTATATAGTTACATTTGTACAAATCCTCCAAGTCTCTTGGTATCTGTATCCCTAGATATTTTATGGGTCCTTTGGTCCAGTGAAAAGGGAGGTGGGTCTTTAGTGGAATTGCTTTTGATTCTGGAAGGGAGACATTTAATATTTCGGATTTGGCATGATTTACCTTGAAGTCTGAGATCAGGCTGAATACCTCAATTTTTTTTACTAAGTAATCCAATCCCATATCAGGGTTAGCAACTAAAAACAGTAGGTCGTCTGCGAAAGCAGTGCATTTTAATTCCCTCTTTCCATAGCTTATACCTTTAATTTCAGTTGTTTGTCTGACTAGCTGTATAAGGGTCTCTACTACAAGAATGAATAGGGATGGGGACAGTGGGCACCCCTGTCTTGTCCCATTTGTTATTTCAAATGTTGGGGAAAGTGTGCCGTTAACTTTCAATCTGGCATGTGGTTGCTGATATAAAGTGAATATCGAATGTATGAATGTGTCAGGAATGGCACATTTTTCAGGGTCAACTTCATGGAGTTCCAATTGACCCTGTCAAATGCCTTCTCGGCATCAATGCTCAACAGGACCAACAGGAACCTCTTTTTGTGAGCTGATTGTATTGCATGGAAGATCCTGTGGGAGTTGTCTTTTCCCTCCCTACCTTGGACAAAGCCCGACTGTTCTGGACCTATTAAGGAGGGTAGTATTTTCCCTAATCTGGTTGCTAATATTTTAGCCCAAATCTTTAGGTCAAGATTCAGGAGGGATATCCGTCTGTAACTTCCACAGTTTTGGGGGTCCTTGCCCTCTTTATGCATTAGTGTGACATAGGATTCCTGCGTCTGTTTAGGTAGGTGTCCTCCTTGCAATAATGCATTGCATACATCTGTTAATCTAGGTATGAGGATGTCCTGAAATTTCCTATAATACAATAAGGGTAGACCATCTGGGCCTGGGCTTTTGCCCGGCGGGAAACTTTGTATAATATGTCTAACTTCCTCTGTCGTGACCGGGTTAGTTAGTGACTCTGTAGCTAGTTAGTGACTCTGTAGCGGCTGGGGTTACTATTGGCAGCTTAAGAGAGTGAAGGAGTTCTTTGATATGTGTCTGTCTGATATTCTCTTGATCTGGGGTTTTTGTTTGGTTAAGATTGTATAGTGCCGCATAGAATTCTTGGAAGGCTTTTGCTATCTCAGGTGTTTCCTGGGTAACACGGCCATCTGTTCTTCTTATTTTGGGGATGTATGTTACATTCCTGGCCTTTTTAAGCAATGAGGAAATTAACTTACCCCCCTTGTTCCCGTGAGCGTATGCTTTATGTTGGAAATTTAACATATGTTTCCCTACCTTCTGGTTTAAGAGTTTAAGTTGTAGTCCGAGCTCTGTGAGTTCACCTTGTTTCTCCCTGCCTGAGGCGAGTTTGTTTAGCTTTTCCACCATTGCTATTTGAGCTAAGAGTGAATTCAAGGCCTTTTTGCTGCTCTCTTTTTACCCTGGTACCCAATGAAATAAAGCATCCCCTGACATATGCCTTATGGGCTTCCCATATGATGGGGGGTGAGCTGTGTGCGGTGGAATTGACTCCAAAATACAGTTCTAATTGGGTCCTGACCTGTTCGAATTGCAGCCTGTTGTTCAGCAGGGACTCATTGAGTCTCCAGTTCCACTCCCTGCTTGGTAGAGAGGTTTTAAGAATGACACAAATATTAGTTTCACAAAGTTTGCTGCTAAACTGCTTTTAGATCTCTGTTTCAGTTGTTTCTGTGATGTAGTGAAATATAATTACACGCACTTCATACGTTTCAAAGGCTTTTATCGACAATTACATGACATTTATGCAAAGAGTCAGTATTTGCAGTGTTGGCCTTTCTTTTTCAGGACCTCTGTAATTCGACTGGGCATGCTCTCAATCAACTTCTGGGCCAATTCCTGACTGATAGCAACCCATTCTTTCATAATCACTTCTTGGAGTTTGTCAGAATTAGTGGGTTTTTGTTTGTCCACCCGCCTCTTGAGAATTGACCACAAGTTCTCAATGGGATTAAGATCTGGGGAGTTTCCAGGCCATGGACCCAAAATGTCAACGTTTTGGTCCCCGAGCCACTTAGTTATCACTTTTGCCTTATGGCACGGTGCTCCATCGTGCTGGAAAATGCATTGTTCTTCACCAAACTGTTGTTGGATTGTTGGAAGAAGTTGCTGTTGGAGGGTGTTTTGGTACCATTCTTTATTCGTGGCTGTGTTTTTGGGCAAAATTGTGAATGAGCCCACTCCCTTGGATGAGAAGCAACCCCACACATGAATGGTCTCAGGATGCTTTACTGTTGGCATGACACAGGACTGATGGTAGCGCTCACCTTTTCTTCTCCGGACAAGCCTTTTTCCAGATGCCCCAAACAATCGGAAAGAGGCTTCATCAGAGAATATGACTTTGCCCCAGTCCTCAGCAGTCCATTCACCAAACTTTCTGCAGAAGATCAATCTGTCCCTGATGGTTTTTTTGGAGAGAAGTGGCTTCATTGCTGGCCTTCTTGACACCAGGCCATCTTCCAAAAGTCTTCTCCTCACTGTGCGTGCAGATGCGCTCACACCTGCCTGCTGCCATTCCTGAGCAAGCTCTGCACTGGTGGCACTCCGATCCCGCAGCTGAATCCTCTTTAGGAGACGATCCTGGCGCTTGCTGGACTTTCTTGGACGCCCTGAAGCCTTCTTAACAAGAATTGAACCTCTTTCCTTGAAGTTCTTGATGATCCTATAAATTGTTGATTGAGGTGCAATCTTAGTAGCCACAATATCCTTGCCTGTGAAGCCATTTTTATGCAACGCAATGATGGCTGCACGAGTTTCTTTGCAGGTCAACATGGTTAACAATGGAAGAACAATGATTTCAAGCCTCACCCTCCTTTTAACATGTCAAGTCTGGCATTTTAACCTAATCAGCCTGACATAATGATCTCCAACCTTGTGCTCGTCAACATTCTCACCTGAGTTAACAAGACGATTACTGAAATGATCTCAGCAGGTCCTTTAATGACAGCAATGAAATGCAGTGGAAAGGTTTTTTGGGGATTAAGTTAATTTTCATGGCAAAGAAGGACTATGCAATTCATCTGATCACTCTTCATAACATTCTGGAGTATATGCAAATTGCTATTATAAAAACTTAAGCAGCAACTTTTCCAATTTCCAATATTTATGTAATTCTCAAAACTTTTGGCCACGACTTTACAAGTTAGCTAGCGTGAATGATATTCATAGGCCTAAAAATAAAAAAAAGGGGGGGTGCAGGTTTCTAGTTAGGTATGCAATTAGAGGGCAACTGAGAGGATGTAGAGGAGATACAAGTGACACTTCAGTAATAAACTGGAACAATTTTTTAAACTAGAAAAAATAACCGGATAACTGTAACTCTGTAGTGTGGGCTCAGAATTCACTAGCCAGACTATGTAGGCCGTCACCGCTTGGTCTGGTGAAACCCGTGGGACAATTAGACCTGTCCTGTTGTTCAGGGAATTTTATCTCCTTGTTCCTTCTTCAGGGTGGAGGAGAGTGTGCTCTGGGTACCAACTTGGTTATTTTGGACTTTGCCCTCGAGACTTTCTTCCAAGGCTCCATTTGTGTGAGTTACAGGAGGATTGTAGGCTGGACTAACGGCATCTACAAGGGGACTTCAATCGGTTGTATTCCTATGGCCTCCCAAGCTTTCTCCAGGTCTTCTGGGGTGTGGACTGCTATACGTCTACCATTTTTCAGAATTGAGATGCCAAAGGGGTAAAGCCACATATAAGGGAGTTTTTGCGCCCTCAACGTGTCCAGGAGTGGTTTCATGATGCGCCTTTTGGCAAGCGTGGAGGGTGCAATATCTTGATATAGTGCAATGTCTGCTCCCTCATACGTGATCTGTCTTCTATCTCCAGCTGAGGACATGATGCGGGCAGTGTCCACAAAGGAGAGCAAGCCACAGACCACATCCCTGGGTCTCTCGTTTGGTTTCGGCATGGGTCTCAGGGCCCTGTGAATGCGTTCGATTACTATCGAGGCAGCTGGTTCCTGACCTAACAAGTCAGCAAATATTTCCATCGCCACTTTGCGCAGTGTCTCAGAGGCCCAGGACTCTGGCAGCCCTTTTATGCGAATATTTCGCCTTCTGCTGCGGTTTTCTTGGTCCTCTAACATTAACATTGCTCTGTTGAGCCCTGCAGTATGCATATCGAGGTATTCCAACATTCCCATGCAGTGCGTTACAAGCTCCTGAGCCGCTGTTTCCAGAGTCTCTACTCTGTGCCCCATTTGTGTAAGTTCTGATTTTATGTCGGATAATTCGGCCAGTACTGGCTTTATTGCTTTTTCTAGTGCCTGCCCCAATACCTTGGTTAGGAAGGACTTTGACACCGGTGAGGGGTCCCGAGTCTCAGCTGCTTCACCTTGCGAGCTGTCTGCATCCGATTCCTCTCCTTCCTCAGTGCATGCAGCTCCCGCCGCCATCTTAGAGCCAGCGCCTGGTGAGTGGAGAGCTTTCTTTTTAAGGAAATGCTGCATAGCTTGTTGACTTTTCTGAGTTCTCGGCGTGTCTGGAGGGTCAAGTCCTCTTTCTCTACAGTACTTGACCATTTTGGAGTGGGTCAGTGCTTCAGAGATGGTTATAATCCCTTTAGTGCAGAGGAGCCGAGGTTTCACACAGATATCCACTTCAACGGCCAATCTCCGCCCCCTATCAGGGCTCATCCTTTGTGGGCCATCTGTATTTTTTACTGATACCATTTATGGTGTGCATGACTTTTTGATCACTTTTTATTTAATTTGAGGAGAAGCAACCAAAAAACTGTAAATTGGCCATTTTGACCATGTCGCCGTTTTCTGTATGTGATAAATATTTTTATATTTTAATAGTATGGGAATTTTCGCACATGGCGATGCCCATGTTTTGTAATTTTTTATTCTTCATGTTTTTTTGTTTTTTTTTTTCATTTTGGGGAAAGGGAGGTTATTTTTATATTTTTAAGCTTTTTTATTTTCAAAATCATTTATTTATTTTTTCTACTCTTTTTTTTATATTTTCTATAGGGAACTATAACAAGCAAAAATTAGATCAATTTTTTTTAAATACACCAATGCAATAGCATTGGAGTCTATGGGAATTATACTGTGCTCTTATGGAACCCTATGTTGAGTCACTGAATTATGAGAAAGCATGTTCTATTATTATTGGTTAATTATTATTCCTGGATGATTCTATTCAATAGAAAGTTTGATTCTATCATTGATAATGGAATGCTTAAAGCATACATTTCCATACTTGTAAAGAGTAGGTCCACTTTAATCAGTTTCAATAGACATGACTTTTGAAGCAAATATGTTATGCAAAAGTACATTTTACATTTTAAATGGTTATTTCAAAGGTTGCATGAAATGAAGCTTCTCTTCTGATCTGCATCAATTAATAAAGGTACTGTAGGCAAGCCAGTCTGCCTTATCAAATATGTTCTTACAGAGCATAATAAAATCCAATTTACTTGTGAAATCCATTTAATTTAAAATCAAAGAAAGTAATCTCCATGCTTTTCTCTTCTTGGGTCATACTACTGAAAAGAGATTAGGTACTTTAACACTTATTAAAGTTGGAACAAGCTGTTCAAACAAGTTTAGAAACTTGCACACTGATAAACATGCGTATACATTATTTGCTTTTTTGGATCGATGTGATGTAGCAACAGGACTATATTACAGCATGCTCTATTATTTAGTTCTACCATGTTAAAAATTTCTATAGTGTATAGCATTATATAAAAGTGACCATTTTTCTATGCTACAAAAGCGGTTTGTATATTATGGACACAGAATAATGCTGTGTAGAAAACTAGGCCTACCTATATCTGCTGAGTACAGTATATGTGTTTTCTTAAAATATATGAGTTTATATTTATAATGAACTATGCAATCTGATTAATATTAAAGGGGTTGTCCAAGTTATTTTTTTTGTTCTTTGTATGTTTTTAACTAACCAATTGTGGTTTACAGTTCATTTTCTTTAATCTGCATTCACTCCCTTCTCAGTTTTCACTGAGGGTCACATGGCCTATGATGTCAGCTTCTCCTCCTGCTCTGATGATGTTTTGTGCACAAGCCTGGGGAACAAGTCTGTGTCTGTGCATGAAATGTCGCTGTGCTGGCCAAACCCTTCTGCACTGCCATCTGCTGCTGTCTGCCCTGTGTCTCCCCTCCCACTAGATTATTTTGCAAAGTTTAACCCCTTCTACCATCAGCAGCACAAACTTAGGGTTGTAGACTTTGCTGAGCATCTGCAGGACATCCTCTTCTCCAGGTAGTGAAGAGACAAATTTTGGGAATAGGATCTTCTCTCTTTATCCTGCAAACACAGAGCTGACAGACTGGAGGAGTTCTGCAGAGCATTGCACAATAACAGGTAGGGGGAAGATCCTGTATCAGCAATGTCATTGTGCTGTAAAGCTGTGACTTGTAGTCCTACCCATACAACATGAGTATCCCTGGAGTCAGACATTTCACTCAGGGTGGCAATTTTATTCACTCCCATTTCAGAGTAGGCAGAGGGAATAGGCAGTCTTGAGTAAACCTCAGAGATTGTTGTTACTGCATATAAACAAAAGGCCAGAAGAGAACTAGGGAAATGAGTAAATTTATATTTTTTTTTTTGCCTAAAACTTGCTTAGCTTACATACAGTGGATATAAAAAGTCTACACACCTATGTTAAAATGTCAGGTTTCTGTGCTATAAAAAAAATGAGACAAAAATAAATAATTTCAGAACTTTTTCCACCTTTAATGTGACCAATAAACTGTACCACTCAATTGAAAAACAAACTGAAATCTTTTAGGTAGAGGGAAGAAAAAAATATAAAAATAAAATAATATGGTTGCATAAGTGTGCACACCCTTAAACTAATACTTTGTTGAAGCACCTTTTGATTTTATTACAGCACTCAGTCTTTTGGGTATGAATCTATCAGCATGGCACATTTTGACTTGGCAAGATTTGCCCACTATTCTTTACAAAAACACTCCAAATCTGTAAGATTGCAAGGGCATCTCCTCTGCACAGCTCTCTTCAGATCACCCCACAGATTTTCAATTGGATTCAGGTCTGGGCTTTGGCTGGGCCATTCCAAAACTTTAATCTTCATCTGGTGAAGCCATTCCTTTGTTGATTTGGATGTATGCTTTGGGTCATTGTAATGCTGAAAGATGAAGTTGATGAAATTCCTCTTCATGTTCAGCTATCTAGCAGAAGCCTGAAGGTTTTGTGCCAATATTGACTGGTATTTGGAACTGTTCATAATTCTTTCTAGCTTAACTAAGGCCCCAGTTCCAGCTGAAGAAAAACGGCCCCAAAGCATGATGCTGCCACCACCAAGCTTCATTATCGGTATGGTGTTCTTTTGGTGATGTGCAGTGTTGTTTTTTCTCCAAACATATCTTTTGGAATTATGGCCATAAAGTTCAACCTTGGTTTCATCAGACCATAACACCTTTTCCCATATGCTTTTCCCACATGGGAGACTTCAGATGTGTTTTTGCAAAATGTATCCTGGCTTGGATGTTTTTCTTCGTAAGAAAAGGCTTTTGCCTTGCCACTCTACCCCATAGCCCAGATAAATGAAGAATACAGGAGATTGTTGTCACATGTACCACACAGACAGTACTTGCCAAATATTCCTTCAACTCCTTTAATGTTGCTGTAGGCCTCTTGGTAGACTCCCAGACCAGTTTTCTTCTCGTCTTTTCATAAATTTTGGAGGGACGTCCAGTTCTTGGTAATGTCACTGTTGTGCCATATTTTCTCCACTTGATGATGACTGTCTTCACTGTGCTCCATGGTATATCTAATGCCTAGGAAATTCTTTTGTACCCTTCTCCTGACTGATACCTTTTAACAATGAGATCCCTCTGATGCTTTGGAAGCTCTCTGTGGACCATGTGTTTTGCTGTGGGATGTGACTAAGAAAATTTCAGGAAAGACCAACTAGAGCAGCTGAACTTTATTTGGGGTTAATTAGAGGCACTTTAACCACCTCAGCCCCCTTAGCTTAAACACTCTTAATGACCAGGCCACTTTTTACACTTCTGACCTACACTACTTTAACCGTTTATTGCTCGGTCATGCAACTTACCACCCAAATGAATTTTACCTCCTTTTCTTCTCACTAAGGCTGGGTTCACACGAGCGTGTCCGGATTAGTTCCGGATGCGTCCCGGTGTGTTGCGGCAAATCCGCGCGAGTAGGAATGCAATTGCAGTCAGTTTTGACTGCGATTGCGTTCCGATGTTCAGTTTTTATCGCGCGGGTGCAATGTGTTTTGCACTCGCGTGATAAAAAACCGACTGTGGTACCCAGACCCGAACTTCTTCACAGAAGTTCAGGTTTGGGTTCGGTGTTGTGTAGATGTTATTATTTTCCCTTATAACATGGTTATAAGGGAAAATAATAGCATTCTGAAAACAGAATGCTTAGTAGGTGATCAATTGAGGGTTAAAAAATAAATAAAAAATTAACTCACCTTCTCCTCTTGTTCGCGTAGTTCTCCCGGTCTTTAGTTCTTTAAAAGATGAACTATGGTCTAAAGGACCTTTGGTGACGTCAGATCACATGCTCCAATCACATGGTACATCACCGCGGTACGTCACCTAGCAACCATGCGTGAAAATCGCACCACATCCGCACTTGCTTGCGGATGCTTGCGATTTTCACGCAACCCCATTCACTTCTATGGGGCCTGCGTTGCGTGAAAAACGCAGAATATAGAGCATGCTGCGATTTTCACGCAACGCATAAGTGATGCGTGAAAATCATCGCTCATCTGAACAGCCCCATTGAAATGAATGGGTCCAGATTCAGTGCGGGTGCAATGCGTTCACCTACCGCATTGCACCCGCGCGGAAATCTCGCCCGTGTGAACGCAGCCTAATAGAGCTTTCATTTGGTGGTATTTCATTGCTGCTGACATTTTTACTTTTTTTGTTATTAATCGAAATTTAACAATTTTTTTGCAAAAAAATGTCATTTTTCACTTTCAGTTGTAAAATTTTGCAAAAAAAACCGACATCCATATATAAATTTTTCTCTAAATTTATTGTTCTACATGTCTTTGATAAAAAAAAAATGTTTGGGTAAAAAAAAAATGGTTTGGGTAAAAGTTATAGCGTTTACAAACTATGGTACAAAAATGTGAATTTCTGCTTTTTGAAGCAGCTCTGACTTTCTGAGCACCTGTCATGTTTCCTGAGGTTCTACAATGGCCAGACAGTACAAACACCCCACAAATGACCCCATTTCGGAAAGTAGACACCCTAAGGTATTCGCTGATGGGCATAGTGAGTTCATCGAACTTTTTATTTTTTGTCACAAGTTAGCGGAAAATGATGATTTTTTTCTTTTTTTTCTTACAAAGTCTCATATTCCACTAACTTGTGACAAAAAATAAAAACTTCTATGAACTCACTATGCCCATCAGCGAATACCTTGGGGTGTCTTCTTTCCAAAATGGGGTCACTTGTGGGGTAGTTATACTGCCCTGGCATTCTAGGGGTTAATGTGTGGTAAGTAGTTTGAAATCAAAATCTGTAAAAAATGGCCGGTGAAATCCGAAAGGTGCTCTTTGGAATGTGGGCCCCTTTGCCCACCTAGGCTGCAAAAAAGTGTCACACATGTGGTATCTCCGTACTCAGGAGAAGTTGGGCAATGTGTTTTGGGGTGTCATTTTACATATACCCATGCTGGGTGAGAGAAATATCTTGGCAAAAGACAACTTTTCCCATTTTTTTTATACAAAGTTGGCATTTGACCAAGATATTTATCTCACCCAGCATGGGTATATGTAAAATGACACCCCAAAACACATTGCCAAACTTCTCCTGAGTACGGAGATACCACATGTGTGACACTTTTTTGCAGCCTAGGTGGGCAAAGGGGCCCACATTACAAAGAGCACCTTTTGGATTTCACCGGCCATTTTTTACAGATTTTGATTTCAAACTACTTACCACACATTTGGGCCCCTAGAATGCCAGGGCAGTATAATTACCCCACAAGTGACCCCATTTTAGAAAGAAGACACCCCAAGGTATTCCGTGAGGGGCATGGCAAGATACTAGAATTTTTTATTTTTTGTCACAAGTTAGCGGAAAATGATGTGCTTTTTTTTTTGTTTTTTTTTTCTTACAAAGTCTCATATTCCACTAACTTGTGACAAAAAATAAAAACTTCCATGAACTCACTATGCCCATCAGCGAATACCTTGGGGTGTCTTCTTTCCAAAATGGGGTCACTTGTGGGGTAGTTATACTGCCCTAGGATTCTAGGGGCCCTAATGTTTGGTAAGTAGTTTGAAATCAAAATCTGTAAAAAATGGC
Organism: Bufo bufo; assembly: GCF_905171765.1. Taxonomy (NCBI): domain Eukaryota; kingdom Metazoa; phylum Chordata; class Amphibia; order Anura; family Bufonidae; genus Bufo; species Bufo bufo. Next base: position 460,784,967 of record NC_053389.1, on the reverse strand, counting down.
CGGTGAAATCCGAAAGGTGCTCTTTGGAATGTGGGCCCCTTTGCCCACCTAGGCTGCAAAAACTTGTCACACATCTGGTATCCCCGTACTCAGGAGAAGTTGGGCAATGTGTTTTGGGGTGTCATTTTACATATACCCATGCTGGGTGAGATAAATATCTCGGTCAAATGCCAACTTTGTATAAAAAAAGTGTGAAAAGTTGTCATTTGCCAAGATATTTCTCTCACCCAGCATGGGTATATGTAAAAAGACACCCCAAAACACATTCCCCAACTTCTCCTGAGTACGGGGATACCAGATGTGTGACACTTTTTTGCAGCCTAGGTGGGCAAAGGGGCCCACATTCCAAAGAGCACCTTTCGGATTTCACCGGCCATTTTTTACAGATTTTGATTTCAAACCACTTCTCACGCATTCGGCCCCTAAAATTCCAGGACAGTATAACTACCCCACAAGTGACCCCATTTTGGAAAGAAGACACCCCAAGGTATTTCGTGATGGGCATAGTGAGTTCATGGAAGTTTTTATTTTTTGTCACAAGTTAGTGGAATATGAGACTTTGTAAGGAAAAAAAAAAAATCCTCATTTTCCGCTAACTTGTGACAAAAAATATAAAATTCTAGGAACTCGCCATGCCCCTCACGGAATACCTTGGGGTGTCTTCTTTCCAAAATGGGGTCACTTGTGCGGTAGTTATACTGTCCTGGCATTCTAGGGGCCCTAATGTGTGGTAAGTAGGTAAATGACCTGTGAAATCCGAAAGGTGCTCTTTGGAATGTGGGCCCCTTTGCCCACCTAGGCTGCAAAAAAGTGTCACACATGTGGTATCGCCGTATTCAGGAGAAGTTGGGCAATGTGTTTTGGGGTGTCTTTTTACATATACTCATGCTGGTTGAGAGAAATATCTTGGCAAAAGACAACTTTTCCAATTTTTTATACAAAGTTGGCATTTGACCAAGATATTTATCTCACCCAGCATGGGTATATGTAAAATGACACCCCAAAACACATTGCCCAACTTCTCCTGAGTACAGCGATACCAGATGTGTGACACTTTTTTGCAGCCTAGATGCGCAAAGGGGCCCACATTCCTTTTATGAGGGCATTTTTAGACATTTGGATCCCAGACTTCTTCTCATGCTTTAGGGCCCCTAGAATGCCAGGGCAGTATAAATACCCCACATGTGACCCCATTTTGGAAAGAAGACACCCCAAGGTATTCAATGAGGGGCATGGCGAGTTCATAAAAAAAATTTTTTTTTGGCACAAGTTAGCGGAAATTGATATATATTTTTTTCTCACAAAGTCTCCCTTTCCGCTAACTTGGGACAAAAATTTCAATCTTTCACGGACTCAATATGCCCCTCACGGAATACCTTGGGATGTCTTCTTTCGAAATGGGGTCACATGTGGGGTATTTATACTGCCCTGGCATTCTAGGGGCCCTAAAGCTTGAGAAGAAGTCTGGAATATAAATGTCTAAAAAATTTTACGCATTTGGATTCCATGAGGGGTATGGTGAGTTCATGTGAGATTTTATTTTTTGACACAAGTTAGTGGAATATGAGACTTAATAAAATTTCCGCTAACTTGGGCCAAAAAAATGTCTGAATGGAGCCTTACAGGGGGGTGATCAATGACAGGAGGGGATCAATGACAGGGGGGTGATCAGGGAGTCTATATGGGGTGATCACCCCCCTGTCATGGATCACCCCCCTATAAGGCTCCATTCAGATGTCCGTATGTGTTTTGCGGATCCGATCCATGTATCAGTGGATCCGTAAAAATCATACGGACATCTGAATGCAGTCTTACAGGGGGGTGATCAATGACAGGGGGGTGATCAATGACAGGGGGGTGATCAGGGAGTCTATATGTGGTGATCACCCCCCTGTAAGGCTCCATTCAGATGTCCGTATGTGTTTTGCGGATCCGATCCATGTATCAGTGGATCCGTAAAAATCATACGGACATCTGAATGCAGCCTTACAGGGGGGTGATCAATGACAGGGGGGTGATCAATGACAGGGGGGTGATCAGGGAGTCTATATGGGGTGATCACCCCCCTGTAAGGCTCCATTCAGATGTCCGTATGTGTTTTGCGGATCCGATCCATGTATCAGTGGATCCGTAAAAATCATACGGACATCTGAATGCAGACTTACAGGGGGGTAATCAATGACAGGGGGGTGAAAAATGACAGGGGGGTGATCAGGGAGTCTATATGGGGTGATCACCCCCCTGTCATTGATCACCCCCCTATAAGGCTCCATTCAGATATCCGTATGTGTTTTGCGGATCCGATCCATGTATCCGTGGATCTGTAAAAAACATACGGACATCTGAATGCAGCCTTACAGGGGGGTGATCAATGACAGGGGGGTGAAAAATGACAGGGGGGTGATCAGGGAGTCTATATGGGGTGATCACCCCCCTGTCATTGATCACCCCCCTATAAGGCTCCATTCAGATATCCGTATGTGTTTTGCGGATCCGATCCATGTATCCGTGGATCTGTAAAAAACATACGGACATCTGAATGCAGCCTTACAGGGGGGTGATCAATGACAGGGGGGTGAAAAATGACAGGGGGGTGATCAGGGAGTCTATATGGGGTGATCACCCCCCTGTCATTGATCACCCCCCTATAAGGCTCCATTCAGATATCCGTATGTGTTTTGCGGATCCGATCCATGTATCCGTGGATCTGTAAAAAACATACGGACATCTGAATGCAGCCTTACAGGGGGGTGATCAATGACAGGGGGGTGAAAAATGACAGGGGGGTGATCAGGGAGTCTATATGGGGTGATCACCCCCCTGTCATTGATCACCCCCCTATAAGGCTCCATTCAGATATCCGTATGTGTTTTGCGGATCCGATCTATGTATCCGTGTATCCTAAAAAACATACGGACATCTGAATGCAGCCTTACAGGGGGGTGATCAGGGAGTCTATATGGGGTGATCACCCCCCTGTAAGGCTCCATTCAAACGTCTGTATGTGTTTTGCGGATCCGATCCATTTATCCGTGGATCCGTAAAAAACATACGGACGTCTGAATGGAGCCTTACAGGGGAGTGATCAATGACAGGGGGATGATCAATGACAGGGGGGTGATCAGGGAGTCTATATGGGGTGATCACCCCCGTCATTGATCACCCCACTGTAAGGCTCCATTCAGACGTCCGTACGTGTTTTGCGGATCCGATCCATCTATCAGTGGATCCGTAAAAATCATACGGACCTCTGAATGCAGCCTTACAGGGGGGTGATCAATGACAGGGGGCTGATCAATGACAGGGGGGTGATCAGGGAGTCTATATGGGGTGATCAGGGATGATCAGGGGTGATCAGTGGTTGATAAGGGGTTAATAAGTGACAGGTGGGGGTGTAGTGTAGTGTAGTGGTGTTTGGTGCTACTTTACTGAGCTGCCTGTGTCCTCTGGTGGTCGATCCAAACAAAAGGGACCACCAGAGGACCAGGTAGCAGGTATATTAGATGCTGTTATCAAAACAGCGTCTAATATACCAGTTAGGGGTTAATAAAATCACATCTCCAGCCTGCCAGCGAACGATCGCCGCTGGCAGGCTGGAGATCCACTCGCTTACCTTCCGTTCCTGTGAGCGCGCGCGCCTGTGTGCGCGCGTTCACAGGAAATCTCGGCTATCGCGAGAGGACGCGTATATGCGTCCACCCAGAAGAGCAGGGCCGCCGCCAGGACGCAATCCTGCGTACGGCGGTCCTGAGGAGGTTAAATGATGGCAGGTGTATGCTGTCTCCTATTTAACATGATTTTGAATGTGATTGCTTAATTCTGAACACAGCTACATCATCAGTTATAAGAGGGTGTGCACACTTATGCAACCAGATTATTTTAGTTTTTCCCTCCACCTAAAAGATTTCAGTTTGTTTTTCAATTGAGTTGTACAGTTTATAGGTCACATTAAAGGTGGAAAAAATTCTGAAATTATTTATCTTTGTCTCATTTTTTTTACAGCACAGAAACCTGACATTTTAACAGGGGTGTGTAGACTTTTTATATCCACTGTGTGTGTGTGTATATATATATATACACTGCTCAAAAAAATAAAGGGAACACTTAAACAACACAATGTAACTCCAAGTCAATCACACTTCTGTGAAATCAAACTGTCCACTTAGGAAGCAACACTGAGTGACAATCAATTTCACATGCTGTTGTGCAAATGGGATAGACAACAGGTGGAAATTATAGGCAATTAGCAAGACGCCCCCAATAAAGGAGTGGTTCTCCAGGTGGTGACCTGACCACTTCTCAGTTCCAATGCTTCCTGGATGATGTTTTGGTCACTTTTGAATGCTGCCGGTGCTTTCACTCTAGTGGTAGCATGAGACGGAGTCTACAACCCACACAAGTGGCTCAGGTAGTGCAGCTTATCAAGGATGGCACATCAATGCGAGCTGTGGCAAGAAGGTTTGCTGTGTCTGTCAGCGTAGTGTCCAGAGCATGGAGGCGCTACCAGGAGACAGGCCAGTACATTAGGAGACGTGGAGGAGGCCATAGGAGGGCAACAACCCAGCAGCAGGACCGCTACCTCCGCCTTTGTGCAAGGAGGAACAGGAGGAGCACTGCCAGAGCCCTGCAAAATGACCTCCAGCAGGCCACAAATGTGCATGTGTCTGCTCAAACGGTCAGAAACAGACTCCATGAGGGTGATATAAGGGCCCGACGTCCACAGGTGGGGGTTGTGCTTACAGCCTAACACCGTGCAGGACGATTGGCATTTGCCAGAGAACACCAAGATTGGCAAATTCGCCACTGGCGCCCTGTGCTCTTCACAGATGAAAGCAGGTTCATACTGAGCACATGTGACAGACGTGACAGAGTCTGGAGACGCCGTGGAGAAAGTTATGCTGCCTGCAACATCCTCCAGCATGACCGGTTTGGCATTAGGTCAGTAATGGTGTGGGGTGGCATTTCTTTGGAGGGCCGCACAGCCCTCCATGTGCTCGCCAGAGGTAGCCTGACTGCCATTAGGTACCGAGATGAGATCCTCCGACCCCTTGTGAGACCATATGCTGGTGCGGTTGGCCCTGGGTTTCTCCTAATGCAAGACAATGCTAGACCTCATGTGGCTGGAGTGTGTCAGCAGTTCCTGCAAGACGAAGGCATTGATGCTATGGACTGGCCCGCCCGTTCCCCAGACCTGAATCCAATTGAGCACATCTGGGACATCACGTCTCGCTCTATCCACCAACGTCACGTTGCACCACAGACTGTCCAGGAATTGGCAGATGCTTTAGTCCAGGTCTGGGAGGAGATCCCTCAGGAGACCGTCCGCCACCTCATCAGGAGCATGCACAGGTGTTGTAGGGAGGTCATACAGGCACGTGGAGGCCACACACACTACTGAGCCTCATTTTGACTTGTTTTAAGGACATTACATCAAAGTTGGATCAGCCTGTAGTGTGTTTTTCCACTTTAATTTTGAGGGTGACTCCAAATCCAGACCTCCATGGGTTAAAAAAATTGATTTCCATTTTTTTTTTTGGTGTGATTTTGTTGTCAGCACATTTAACTATGTAAAGAACAAAGTATTTCAGAAGAATATTTAATTAATTCAGATCTAGGATGTGTTATTTTTGTGTTCCCTTTATTTTTTTGAGCAGTGTATATATATATATATATTTATTTATTATTATTTATTTTATTTTTTTCCCCTTTCTCTTTACCCCAATGCTGTATTATGCGGTGTTTTAGACAAGGGCCACGGCGATCATGTGTTGCGGTCAGGTGATTTATAGAGACGTCCGCATCACAGTTGGGAGTGAGTCTGCGCAGTTGATGTTACTGCTTAATCGGCCATGTTTGAAAAGGTTTCCCATGCCAGTAAAGCAGTCAGTATCTCTCGCGATAGTAGGAGTGAGGGGCGCTTGCGCAATGTGATTTCCAGAACGCCGACTAAGTCCTGCAGTCTCCAGCTCCACGTGAGATCAAGCTAATTGCCTTTAAGTTTTTAATTACAGTATTGATTCACTGTAGTTATGTTTGTTTTAGTATATTTATTATATGGAATACACTTATTTATGAACTACTGCACGTGCTGCACTTCATGCAAGATGACACACTGAATAATTTAGGTTTAACTGAAATATTGTTTTATATGTATTGTATTTTGCAGTATTTTTTGCACATTAGCTCCTGACAAATGATGAGCTTTTAAGTATTTTACCACCAGAAGACCTCTGTCAAAGTGAAGGCTATTTCTTTGTACGTGGTGACGGTTTCTTAGTGAAGTTTCCAGTGCTGCATTCAACTCCACATATAGGATTTTTGAGAGACAATCATTTTTATTTTATTTTGAGTTTTAAACCGGTAAAATCTGGTAAAACAGTACATAATTATTGAATGACTATGATGTAATTAATAGTTTTAATCATGTATGCTATAAAAACACATTTGTTTGCACATGTCACTATGACTTGATAAATAGAGATGTCCCGAACTATTCGCCGGCGAACATCGCTTGTTCGCGTTCGCCGCGGCGGGTGAACATTTGTGATGTTCGGTCCGTCTCCTATACGTCATCATTGAGCAAACTTTCACCCTGCACCTCACAGTCAGCAGACACATTCCAGCCAATCAGCAGCATACCCTCCCTCCCAGACCCTTCCACCTCCTATCAAAAAGCAAGGACAGCATCCATCTTAGATTCATTCGGAAGCTGCAGTGTTAGTGAGAGCAGGGACAGTGCAGCTGCTGCTGATTTAATAGGGAAATCGTTAGCTAGGCCAGTGTACTGTGTCCACTCCAGTCCTCAAAGACTCATCTGATCTGCTGTTAGGGCAGCATCCTGACAGCACCCCAAAAAGTCCTTTTTAGGGCTAGTACATCAGTCTGCTTTTTTTTTTTTTCTCTTTAATCTAATTGAAGTTGACTGCCAGCATGTGTGTCAGGCCCACAACATGTACTGTGCCCACTACTGCCAGTGCCCAGTGCTACCACTCATATCTGGTGTCACAGTAGCTTGCATTTAAAAAATATATATAATTTTTTCACTGTAATATAATTGCAGTTGCCTGCAAGCGTGTGTGTCAGGCCCACAGCGTGTACTGTGCCCACTACTGCCAGTGCCTAGTGCCACCACTCATATCTGGTGTCACAGTAGCTTGCATTTTAAAAAAAACAACAATTTTTTCACTGTAATATATTTGCAGTTGCCTGCAAGCGTGTGTGTCAGGCCCACAGAGTGTACACTACTGCCAGTGCCCAGTTGCACCACTCATATCTAGTGTCACAGTAGCTTGCACGCATAGTACAACTAATTGAAAAAAATATGACAAGCAGAGGCAGGCCACCCCGCAGGGGCTGTCGTGGTCGTGGTGCTGTGATTTCATTTGACCCTAGAATAATGCCCAGTGTTCAGAGGCTACGTACCCTGAACTCGAAAAGTGCTGAGGACATAGTTGACTGGCTAACACAGGACACCCAATCTTCTACAGCTTCTGCTCGGAACCTTGACGCACCATCCTCCTCCAGCTCAGCTTCAGGCACCTCTTAAGTTACCACTCGCCCGCCTGCCGCCACCACCAACGCTAGCACCACAGCTGCTTCACTTGATCTGTCAGAGGAGTTATTTACACATCAGTTGGAAGAAATGAGTGATGCGCAACCATTATTGCCAGAGGATGTAGATAACAGGGTCATGCAGCATTACACACATGGACGTACGGTGTGATGATGATGATGTTGTACCCGCTGCTGCTTCCTTTACTGAGTTGTTTGATACAAGTGAAGCGGTTGATGATGACGATGTATCCTTGGATGTCACGTGGGTGCCCGCTCGAAGAGAAGAAGAACAGGGGGAAAGTTCAGATGGGGAGACAGAGAGGAGGAGGAGACGAGTTGGAAGCAGGGAGAGGTCGTCGCAAGGAGCTAGTGGCACAGTCAGACAGCATGTATCGGCACCCGGGGTCAGCCAGACAGCATGCCAATCAACGCATGCTGTTGCCACCACCAGAATGCCGTCATTGCAAAGCTCAGCAGTGTGGCATTTTTTTTGTGTGTCTGCCTCTGATAACAGCGATGCCATTTGCAACCTGTGCCAAAAGAAACTGAGTCGTGGGAAGTCCAACACTCACCTAGGTACAACTGCTTTGCGAAGTCACATGATCTCACATCACAAACGCCTATGGGATCAACAGATGAGGAGTACAAGCAGCAAAAAACTCAAAGCCACCATCCTCCTCCTGGTCCAGCATCTTCAGCCACGTCAACCACTGCTGTCCTTCTTGCCCCCTCTCAACCATCCGCCACTCCGCCTCTCACCTTCAGCAGTTTCTGCTCATCTGCCCACAGTCAGGTGTCTGTCAAGGAAATGTTTGAGCGTAAGAAGCCAATGTCACAGAGTCACCCCCTTGCCCGGCATCTGACAGCTGGCTTGTCGGAACTCTTAGCCCGCCAGCTTTTACCATACAAGCTGGTTGAGTCTGAGGCCTTCAAAAAATTTGTAGCTATTGGGACACCGTAGTGGAAGGTACTCGGCCGAATTTTTTTTTCACAAAAGGCAATACCCAACCTGTACTCTATTGTGGAAAAGGAACTCATGGCATCTCTGGCACACAGTGTTGGGGCAAGGGTCCATCTGACCACTGATACCTGGTCTGCAAAGCACGGTCAGGGCAAGTATATCACGTACACTGCACATTGGGTAAACCTGCTGACTGCGAGTTGGTGACACCGCCACGACTTGCAGGCAGGCCTGCTGCCACCTCCTCTACTCCTCCTACTCCATCCTCTTTGCTAACCTCCTCGGCTGAGTCCTCTTCTGCTGCTGCGTCTTGCTCCACATCAACTGCACCCCCCCAGCTCCCCAGCGGCTATTCCACATCCCGGATACGACAGTGTCACGCCGTCTTGGGTTGACTTGACGGAAAGCAGAGAGTCACACCGGACCAGCACTCCTGTCCGCCCTGAATGCACAGGTGGATCAGTGTCTGACTCCGCACCAACTGGAGGTCGGCAAAGTGGTGTGTGACAATGGAAGCAATTTGTTGGCGGCATTGAATTTGGGCAAGTTGACACATGTGCCGTGCATGGCACATGTGTTGAATCGGATCGTACAACGCTTTGTGCATAAGTACCCAGGCTTACAGGACGTCCTCAAGCAGGCCAGGAAGGTGTGTGGCCATTTCAGGTGTTCCTACATGGCCATGGCGCACTTTTCAGATATTCAGCGGCGAAACAACATGCCAGTGAGGCGCTTGATTTGCGACAGCCCGACACATTGAAATTCAACACTCCTAATGTTCGACTGCCTGCTCCAACAAGAAAAAGCCGTCAACGAGTATTTGTATGACCGGGGTGCTAGGACAGCCTCTGCGGAACTGGGTATTTTTTTGCCACGTTACTGGACGCTCATGCGCAATGCCTGTAGGCTCATGCGTCCTTTTGAGGAGGTGACAAACCTAGTCAGTCGCACCGAAGGCACCATCAGCGACATCATCCCATTTGTTTTCTTAATGGAGCGTGCCCTGCGAAGAGTGCTGAATCAGGTTGTAGATGAGCGTTAGTGTTGAGCGCGAATATTCGAATACCGAATTTTTTTTGCGAATATCGGCACTTCGCTAATTCGCGAATATTTCGAATATAGTGCTATAAATTCGTTATTTCGAATATTTTTTCTTTTTTTTTTTTTTTTCTTTCTTACTTCCCAAAAGTAGTTCTTACCTGTCCTTAGGATTCCTGGCTTCCTGGCTGCTCCAGTCAGTGCCCGTTGCCGCTTCTGCCGACTTCCGTGCTCATGGAGCGTCCTCATCACCATGGGAATGTCTCCAAACTAGAATGTACTGTCGGATTTGAGAATTACGTTGAAATCGCAATGCGATTAATATAACTTGAATTAATCGCAATTCGATTTCAACTTAGACCCCGTTTACTATGGTTGGCTTTGTAGAATTAGCAAATATGACGAATGAATTCGTCATATTCCTCAAAACGAATGTGTTTAATTCGCTATGCGATTATATTACTTTGCTTTTTTTTTAAAAAATAAATAGAATAATTATAATACTTGATAACTATTATAATTATTCTATTTATTAAAAAATATACAGTACAGACCAAAAGTTTGGTCACACCTTCTCATTCAAAGAGTTTTCTTTATTTTCATGACCATGAAAATTGTAGATTCACACTGAAGGCATCAAAACTATGAATTAACACATGTGGAATTATATACATAACAAACAAGTGTGAAACAACTGAAAATATGGGTGGCTACTTTGAAGAACCTAGAATATGACATATTTTCAGTTGTTTCACACTTGTTTGTTATGTATATAATTCCACATGTGTTAATTCATAGTTTTGATGCCTTCATAGTCATGAAAATAAAGAAAACTCTTTGAATGAGAAGGTGTGTCCAAACTTTTGGTCTGTACTGTATATATATATAATCGTATAGCGAATTAAACTCAGCTGTCTCTATAGTCAACTTTCCTATTTGATTGCTAGAATTAGCGAAGTTGACGAATAGGTAGCTAAAACGAAGATGGAGAATACTTCGTTATCTTCGTTTTGAGGAATATGACGAATACATTCGTCATATTCGTCATCTTCGCTAATTCTAGATATCAACCCAATAGGAAAGTAGCCTTAAGTTACAATTGCAATACGCGATTATTTAAATCGCATATTAATCGCGATAACTAGAATAATGACGAATATTCGATTTCGATGAATATGAAACAAATATTCTATCGAATATTCGCAAATTTTGTTGAAATCGAATATGGCACCTGCTGCTCATCACCAATGAGCGTGAAGAGGAAGAGTTGTGGTCACCATCACCACTAGAAACAGCCTTATCAGCATCGCTTGCTGGACCTGCGGCAATGCTGGAAGAGGAGTCAGAGGCGGAATTTGGCTTTGAGGAGGAGGAAGACCAACCACAGCAGGCATCCCAGGGTGCTAGTTGTCACCTATCTGGTACCCGTGGTGTTGTACATGGCTGGGGGAAGAACAGACCTTCAATGAGATCAGTGACGACGAGGAACGGGACATGAGTAGCTCGGCATCCAACCTTGTGCAAATGGGGTCTTTCATGCTGTCATGCCTGTTGAGGGACCCTCTTATAAAAAGGCTGAAGGAGAACGACCTGTACAGGGTGGCCACGCTACTAGACCCCCGGTATAAGCAGAAAGTGCCTGAAATGTTACCGAATTACCGCAAGTCGGAAAGGATGCAACAGTTCCAAAACAAGTTAAAAAGTATGCTTTACACAGTGTATAAGGGTGATGTCACAGCACAACGGGAATATAATAGGGGAAGAGGTGAAAGTAATCCTCCTCCTACCACGACCACGCCGGCAAGGACAGGACGCTTTACAGAGGTGTTGTTGATGGAGGACATGCAGAGCTTTTTAAGTCCTACGCATCGCCACAGCCCTTCCGGGTCCACCCTCAGAGAACGACTCGATCGACAGGTAGCAGACTACCTCGCCTTAACTGCAGATATCGACACTCTGAGGAGCGATGAACCTCTTGACTACTGGGTGTGCAGGCTTGACCTGTGGCCTGAGCTATCCCAATTTGCGATAGAACTTCTGGCCTGCTTCAAGTGTCCTGTCAGCGGCTGCAACAATACCTAATTTTTCAGGCATGTGTACATGGCAAATTTTTCAGGGCTCTGGTGCTGCACTTTGGCTGCAAAAACAAAACAAAAAAAAAGGCACATACATATGTCAATTCCCCTTCGTGATCATTACCTTGTTGTGGTGAAGGGGCTTGCATATCACAATGAAGCGATCACCTCTATGAGTGTGTTGGCAATGGCAATGTTGGCACACCCCAGATGAGATAAGGTTGTTGCTTCATTGTGAACAGACCAAAAGCGATTGGCTGGATAATTTTGCATAGAAAAAACATAAATTTTCTTTGTGATCATCTAATGTGATCATTAAAGCCTACTAGGCCAACAATGGGCCCACACTGCAGAATCATTGTTTTCTGGGTCACTTAACTGTCACTGAACTCCCTCAGAACGACCATAGGCTTTGAAAAACCGCCATCGACTGCAATCTCCCAAACGTGCGCACGAGCACAGTCATCACTACACCATGATTGACGCATAGAGGAATAAAATTTATGTAATGAGTGTGTCAACTATTGACAACTCTTTGCGGTTGTCTAAACTCTATTCCATACACGCCCCCTGATAGGGGACGTAACAGGGATTAAACTGATAGGAATAGTACTACTTAACATACCACTCATATCGGGTAGCACAGTACATTGCACGGCGCACGCGCAGTGCCCCAAATTGGAAGTAAGAGGACCAACCAAGCATCTTTTTCCATCTCCCGGTTCCTAAAATCTATTCCATACACGTCCCACAGGGATTAAACTGATAGGAATAGTACTACTTAACATACCACTCATTTCGGGGAACACAGTACATTGCACGGCGCACGCACAGTGCCCCAAATTGGATGTAAGAGGACAAACCAAGCATCTTTTTCCATCTCCCGGTTCATAAAATCTATTCCATACACCGGCCCCTGATAGGGGACGTAACAGGGATTAAACTGATAGGAATAGTACTACTTAACATACCACTCATATCGGGTAGCACAGTACATTGCACAGCGCACGCGCAGTGCCCCAGATTGGAAGTAGGAGGACCGACCAAGCATCTTTTTCCATCTCCCGGTTCCTAAAATCTATTCCATACACCACACCGGCCCCTGATAGGGGACAAAACAGAGATTAAACTGGTAAGAACAGATTTTTTTAATTTATAAAAAATAGGACAGCCTCTGCTGAGCTGGGTATTTTTTGGGCGCATTACTGAACGCTCATGCACAATGGCTGTAGGCTCATGCGTCCTTTTGCGGAAGTGACAAACCTGGTCAGTCAAACCCAAGGCAACATCATCGACCTCATCCCATATGCATTTTTTCTGGAGCGTGCCCTGCGAAGAGTGCTGGATCAGGCCGTAGATGAGCATGAAGAGGAAGAGTTGTGGTCACCATCACCACCAGAAGCAGCCTTGTCGTCGTCGATTGCTGGACCTGCGACAACGCAGAGAGAGGAGTCTGAAGAAGAGGAGTCAGAGGAGGAAGGTGGCTTTGAGGAGGTGAAAGACCAACCACAGCAGGCGTCCCAGGGGGCTTGATGTCACCTTTCGGGGACCCTTGGTGTTGTACGAGGCTGGGTGGAGGAAGAGACCTTCAATGATGTCAGTGAGGATAAGGAACAGGACACGGCTAGCTTGGTATACAACCTTGTGCAAATGGGGAGTTTGCGGTTGTGCAAATGGACTGTTTGCGGTTGTTTGCGGTGCGTTAAACGAGGAGTTTGGTCTGTCATAGTTTGGTCTGTCACTGTGAAGCGGGCCTAACTACCTGATCGATACAACATCATACCTGATGTATTAAAGCACGTTATTCCAAATAATTTAGGAATGTTAGGTGATTTATGCCCTTTATGGATTAAAACCCGACTCTGCGTCAACTACGTAATTTTCCATGGGAGTTTTGCCATGGATCCCCCTCCGGCATGCCACAGTCCAGTTGTTAGTCCCCTTGAAACAACTTTTCCATCACTATTGTGGCCAGAAAGAGTCCCTGTGGGTTTTAAAATTCGCCTGCATACTGAAGTCTATGGCGGTTCGCCTGTTCGCGAACATTTGCGGAAATTCGCGAATGGAAAATTTTATGTTCGCGACATGTCTATTGATAAAGGCTCCGTAAAGAGAGCCGAAACGTTGCTATCACATGGGCTAAAAAATCACCCGGTTTTTCATGATCTTCTGGAGTGCTGCCTTCGTTTTTTCCTAGGATATATATATATATATATATATATATATATATAATTAGTAGAAAAGACCGGCACTCGCTGTAGATGAATCTTTGTATTTTATTCAGTCACATATACAGTCACATATATATATATATACACTGCTCAAAAAAATAAAGCGAACACTTAAACAACACAATGTAACTCCAAGTCAATCACACTTCAGTGAAATCAAACTGTCCACTTAGGAAGCAACACTGAGTGACAATCAATTTCACATGCTGTTGTGCAAATGGGATAGACAACAGGTGGAAATTATAGGCAATTAGCAAGACACCCCCAATAAAGGTGTGGTTCTGCAGGTGGTGACCACAGACCACTTCTCAGTTCCTATGCTTACTGGCTGATGTTTTGGTCACTTTTGAATGCTGGCGGTGCTTTCACTCTAGTGGTAGCATGAGACGGAGTCTACAACCCACACAAGTGGCTCAGGTAGTGCAACTTATCCAGGATGGCACATCAATGCGAGCTGTGGCAAGAAGGTTTGCTGTGTCTGTCAGCGTAGTGTCCAGAGCATGGAGGCGCTACCAGGAGACAGGCCAGTACATCAGGAGACGTGGAGGAGGCCGTAAGAGGGCAACAACCCAGCAGCAGGACCGCTACCTCCGCCTTTATGCAAGGAGGAACAGGAGGAGCACTGCCAGAGCCCTGCAAAATGACCTCCAGCAGGCCACAAATGTGCATGTGTCTGCTCAAACGGTCAGAAACAAACTCCATCAGGGTGATATGAGGGCCCAACGTCCACAGGTGGGGGTTGTGCTTACAGCCCAACACCGTGCAGGGCGTTTGGCATTTGCCAGAGAACACCAAGATTGGCAAATTCGCCACTGGCGCCCTGTGCTCTTTACAGATGAAAGCAGGTTCACACTGAGCACATGTGACAGACGTGACAGAGTCTGGAGACGCCGTGGAGAAAGTTCTGCTGCCTGCAACATCCTCCCGCATGACTGGTTTGGCATTGGGTCAGTAATGGTGTGGGGTGGCATTTCTTTGAAGGGCCGCACAGCCCTCAATGTGCTCGCCAGAGGTAGCCTGACTGCCATTAGGTACCAAGATGAGATCCTCAGACCCCTTGTGAGACCATATGCTGGTGCGGTTGTCCCTGGGTTCCTCCTAATGCAAGACAATGCTAGATCTCATGTGGCTGGAGTGTGTCAGCAGTTCCTGCAAGACGAAGGCATTGATGCTATGGACTAGCCGGCCCGTTCCCCAGACCTGAATCCAATTGAGCACATCTGGGACATCATGTCTTGCTCTATTCACCAATGTCACTTTCCACCACAGACTGTCCAGGAGTTGGCAGATGCTTTAGTCCAGGTCTGGGAGGATATCCCTCAGGAGACCGTCTGCCACCTCATCAGGAGCATGCACAGGCGTTGTAGGGAGGTCATACAGGCACGTGGAGGCCACACACACTACTGAGCCTCATTTTGACTTGTTTTAAGGACATTACATCAAAGTTGGATCAGCCTGTAGTGTGTTTTTCCACTTAAATTTTGAGTGTGACTCCAAATCCAGACCTCCATGAGTTGAAAAATTTGATTTCCATTTTTTTTATTTTTGTGTGATTTTGTTGTCAGCACATTCAATTATGTAAATAACAAAGTATTTCAGAAAATTATTTCATTAACTCAGATCTAAGATGTGTTATTTTTGTGTTCCCTTTATTTTTTTATATACACTGCTCAAAAAAATAAAGGGAACACTTAAACAACACAATGTAACTCCAAGTCAATCACAATTCTGTGAAATCAAACTGTCCATTTAGGAAGCAACACTGAGTGACAATCAATTTCACATGCTATTGTGCAAATGGGATAGACAACAGGTGGAAATTATAGGCAATTAGCAAGACACCCCAAATAAAGGAGTGGTTCTGCAGGTGGTGATCACAGACCACTTCTCAGTTCCTATGCTTCCTGGCTGATGTTTTGGTCACTTTTGAATACTGGCGGTGCTTTCACTCTAGTGGTAGCATGAGACGGAGTTTACAACCCACACAAGTGGCTCAGGTAGTGCAGCTTATCCAGGATGGCACATCAATGCGAGCTGTGGCAAGAAGGTTTGCTGTGTCTGTCAGCGTAGTGTCCAGAGCATGGAGGCGCTACCAGGAGACAGGCCAGTACATCGGGAGACGTGGAGGAGGCCGTAGGAGGGCAACAACCCAGCAGCAGGACCCCTACCTCTGCCTTTGTGCAAGGAGGAACAGGAGGAGCACTGCCAGAGCCCTGCAAAATGACCTCCAGCAGGCCACAAATGTGCATGTGTCTGCTCAAACGGTCAGAAACGGACTCCATGAGGGTGATATGAGGGCCCGACGTCCACATGTGGGGGTTGTGCTTACAGTCCAACACCGTGCAGGACGTTTAGCATTTGCCAGAGAACACCAAGATTGGCAAATTCGCCACTGGCGCCCTGTGCTCTTTACAGATGAAAGCAGGTTCACACTGAGCACTTGTGACAGACGTGACAGAGTCACCGTGGAGAACGTTCTGCTGCCTGCAACATCCTCCCGCATGACCGGTTTGACATTGGGTTCCTCCTAATGCAAGACAATGCTAGACCTCATGTGGCTGGAGTGTGTCAGCAGTTCCTGCAAGACGAAGGCATTGATGCTATGGACTGGCCCGCCCGTTCCCCAGACCTGAATCCAATTGAGCACATCTTGGACATCATGTCACGTTGCACCACAGACTGTCCAGGAGTTGGCAGATGCTTTAGTCCAGGTCTGGGAGGAGATCCCTCAGGAGACCGTCCGCCACCTCATCAGGAGCATGCACAGGCGTTGTAGGGAGGTCATACAGGCACGTGGAGGCCACACACACACTACTGAGCCTCATTTTGACTTGTTTTAAGGACATTACATTAAAGTTGGATCACCTGTAGTGTGTTTTTCCACTTTAATTTTGAGGGTGACTCCAAATCCAGACCTCCATGGGTTGAAAATTTGATTTCCATTTTTTTATTTTTGTGTGATTTTGTTGTCAGCACATTCAACTATGTAAAGAACAAAGTATTTCAGAAGAATATTTAATTAATTCAGATCTAGGATGTGTTATTTTTGTGTTCCCTTTATTTTTTTGAGCAGTGTATATATATATATATATATTTATATATATATATATATTGCTGACCATCAGATTATTTACAGTGCTGTATTTTTTACATAACTCGAACAACCCCGTTAAAGGGTTTATCCCAAGATTAATGTAAAAATGAAAATCAGACATCATGTAGTATGTGACAACTTATTTCTAACAAAGCTAGAACCATTCCTGTACCTCACATGGATCCATAGATTCCCTCATTCATTGCTCCATTAGTTCTACTAGATTTATTTCAAACTGACAGCTTACTGGCCATGTCCTATCTCAGGAGACATGTCCTGTCTGCTGCCTTGCCACTCTACCCCATATCCCAGATATATGAAGAATACAGGAGATTGTTGTCACATGTACCACACAGACAGTACTTGCCAAATATTCCTCCAGCTCCTTTAATGTTGCTGTAGGTCTCTTGGTAGACTCCCAGACCAATTTTCTTCTCGTCTTTTCATTAATTTTGGAGGGACGTCCAGTTCTTGGTAATGTCACTGTTGTGCCATATTTTCTCCACTTGATGATGACTGTCTTCACTGTGTTCCATGGTATATCTAATGCCTTGGAAATTCTTTTGTACCCTTCTCCTGACTGATACCTTTTAACAATGAGATCCCTCTGATGCTTTGGAAGCTCTCTGTGGACCATGGCTTTTGCTGTGGGATGCGACTAAGAAAATTTCAGGAAAGACCAACTAGAGCAGCTGAACTTTATTTGGGGTTAATTAGAGGCACTTTAAATGATGGCGGGTGTATGCTGACTCCTATTTAACATGATTTTGAATATGATTGCTTAATTCTGAACACAGCTACATACCCAGTTATAAGATGGCCGCCGCTATAAATAGTGGCAGCCATCTTAGATTCTGCCATTTATCAGTGTATTTAGTGCAGGGAGAGATGTCTGTAGCCGCTAGTGACAGTGATAGAAAAAAAGTCATTGTGCTAAAAAAAAACGATTTACAAGTGCTGGGAAACGATAGGGAGGAATCGTTCCACAGCATTTGTGTAGAACAGGGTTCTGTAGTTGAGGATGATTGGGTAATAGAAACAATACAATTACACCTTGGTGCACTGACTGGGGATCCAAATTGCCATTATAAAGCTCTGTCATTCCAGCAAACAGTACTTGTTATTGTAGAAATGTAAAAATATATACTGGTAAGGGGTTCAACCAAAATCACAGAAAAAGACCAAGTGCACACCCCGCGGTACCCCTAGTACCTAAATAGAAGTATTGAGTATTGGATAGACAGTGGGGGGCACTCTATATCTGACCACTAATGGACCAATAAAACTAATGACTAATGGACAGTAAATAAAACGATTTATTCTAAATTAAATAAAACTAGGAATTACGTAGATAAGAAATCGATAAAATGTACAGATATGTCCTGAAAAGAATAACAGCATAAACACTTTAAAATATGATCTTTGCATATGATGGCATGTGTCATTCACTCTCATATGTCCCTCTGTATAAATCCTCAATGGGGCTATATTGTGACTTCAGTCTAAGTTCAGAGGTCCCCCTATTGATATGAGGTGTGAACCTCAAACACAAAAACAAAAAAACACAGTGAAAAAAAAAAAAAAACAGAGTCCACCTAAATAACGCATGGAGAAGAAAAGGGTAAAATCAAGGTAGTCTTCCAGTATATAGGTGTCTGCAATATAGATTACTTCCGTCCGCAGGGTTAAGTAAAGTCACTACATTGGAGCTAGGTTAATATATTCAGACTTGTTGTACAAGAATGGATGGAAGATCAAAAAGTTTGCAGGGAACTGGGTCCTAGAGTCCGGTCATTATATTCCACTTGCTGGGTTCTCCTGCTTTTGCTGAATATAACAGACAAGTCCGCTGTGTTATGTTGGTATTATCATCTACTCAGCTGAAATTCGATCCCTCACTGTTCAATACCAGACACATTTCGGGGTTGAAAGTGTCCCTTCCAATGAGGTACTGGTTTTGATCTTCCATCCATTCTTGTACAACAAGTCTGAATATATTAACCTAGATCCAATGTAGTGACTTTACTTAACCCTGCGGATGGAAGTAATCTATTTTACCCTTTTCTTCTCCAAGCGTTATTTAGGTGGACTCTGTTTTTTCTGGGTTTTTTTCTTTTTTTTTTTTCCTGTTTTTTTTTTTTTGTGTGTGAGGGTCACACCTCATATCAATAGGGGGACCTCTGAACTTGGACTGAGGTAACAATATAGCCCCGTTGAGGATTTATACAGAGGGACATATGAGAGTGAATGACACATGCCATCATATGTAAAGATCATATTTTAAAGTGTTTATGCTGCTATTCTTTTGAGGACATATCTGTACATTTTATCGATTTTATTCTCTACGTATTTCCTAGTTTTATCCAATTTAAAAGAAATAGTTTTATTTACTGTCCATTAGTCATTAGTTTTATTTGCTGTCCATTAGTGGTCAGATATAGAGTGTCCCCCACTGTCTATCCAATACACATTTCTTGTTATTGCGGTGCAAGTGCTGTTTGATACAGAAATTAAAGACTTGATTGTGATAAAAAAAAAGATTTATAAGTGCAGGGAAAGGATAGGGAGGAATCATTCCACAGCATTTATGTAGAAAAGGGTTTAGTAGGGGAGGTTACTAACTGGGTAATAGGAACAATCCTGCTACCCCTTGCTGCATTGACTGGGGATCCAAATTGCCATCATACAGCTGTCATTTCAGCAAACCGTTCTTGTTATTGGGGTGCAAGTGCTGCTGTTAACAGGGTTTATTACAAGGAAATATTTCTACAGTAAGTCTTATTTGAGTGGTACAGTTATATGTTAATCCCTTTTTGCTGTGTATTAGTGGTAAAATTAAAATATATTCGCCATCCAGCGTTGCACTTATCTGTTGAAAAGCCTTTATGTAGTGTAAAAATAGAAAAAAATTAGGGCCTAATTGCCTTTCAGCGGTGCAGTGATATATTTTACAGCCCTGTTTGCCGTGTATTAGTGGCAAAATAAATTGCCCTTGTGCGGTGCAGTGATATACTCAAAAGCCCATCTGTTGAAAAGCCTTTTGTGTAGTGTCAAATTAGAAAAAAAATTAGGGCCTAATTGCCGTTCAGCGGTGCAGTGATATATTTTACAGCCCTGTTTGCCATGTATTAGTGGCAAAATAAAAATATATTCGCCGTCCAGCGTTGCACTTATTTGTTAAAAAGCCTTTCTGTGTAGTGTAAAAATAGAAAAAAACTAGGGCCTAATTGTCGTTAAGCGGTGAAGTTATATGTGTTAAAGCCCTTTTTGCGGTATTGACCGAATTACGCAGTGGTGCCATTTTTTATGTGAAGCAGGCTTTTTCTCAGGAAAATTGATGGGTGATTGTAGACCTCCTTTTGCGTTATGGACCAAATTACGTAGTGATGAAACAGGCTGTCACCGTCTCTTCCGTGATAGGGGTCAGAAGATCTAAGAGATTGCACATGTCTGCACGTGATTTGATCTGACACTGTTTGGTTTATTTGTTTCTGTGTTGTTGCTGGGTATGACCACACCTCTTGTCTCAGGTGTAGCTTAAGTGGTCATTCAAACTCTTCTATTCCGTCTGGTTTCACATATCATGCTATGCGGTTGATAGCTCCTTTCTGGTTGTGGAAGTGCTGGTGTTCGGTTCTCCTCTGAGTTCCTGCTACTCCGCGTACTTCAGAGTTAAGTGTCTTTTCCCTATTTCTTGTTTGTTCCCCTATCTTTTGGTATTAGGCCTGAGGGAGTCTCCTGTTCCTTCAGCTGGGAAGGAACAGGTCATCTTGTCCTGACACTATTTCCAGGGCCCTTTAGGGTCAGATAGGGCTCTAGGTTCCTGTGTATGAACATTCCTACCATCAAGGTCTGTTCATACTGATAGTAGTCAGGGCTCGGTTTAGGGATTCACTAGGTGGTGACCTTTCCCCTTTCCCTAGTTTCCAGGCCTAGTACCTTTTTTCTTCCCTCTTGTGTTCGGTGTGGAGTTTAATACCCACACCGCGCCATGACACAGGCTTTTTTTGGGAAAATTGATAGGTGATTGCAGACTTTCTTCTGTATGAACCGAATTTCATTATCCTTTCATTGGTGAAATTTTTAATTTCAAACATGTTTTCCTCGGGAAAATTGATAGGTGATTGTAGACCTCCTTTTGCGGTATGGACCGAATTACATTGTCTTCTTATTGGACGCAATTTTTTTAACCCCAGAAAGGTATATCAGACGCTGTTTTGTTAACAGCGTCTGATATACCTGCTACCTGGTCCTCTGGTGGTCCCTTTTGCTTGGATCGACCACCAGAGGACAAAGGCAGCTCTGTAAGTAGCACCAATCACCACACTTCACTACACCCCCCCTGTCACTTATTAACCCCTTATAAACCCCTGATCACCCCATATAGACTCCCTGATCACCCCCCTGTCATTGATCACCCCCTGTAAGGCTCCATTCAGACGTCCGTATGTGTTTTGCGGATCCGCAAAACACGGACACCGGCAATGTGCTTTCCGCATTTTGCGGATCCGCACATTGCCAGAACTATATAGAAAAATGCCTTTTCTTGTCAGCAATTGCGGACAAGAATAGGACATGTTCTATATTTTTACGGAACGGAAGTGCGGACCTGGAAGTGCAGATCCGCAATTCCGGATCCGAGCGGGACAAAGTCTGTCCCCATAGAAATGAATGGGTCCGCAATTCCGTTCCACAAAATTCGGAACAGTTTTGCGGACGTGTGAATGGGGCCTAAGGGTCCCTTATCACCGCCAGTTAGTTAGCCACTTGTTAGGTAGTTAGCGCCCACTGCACCGCAGTCACTGATTAGTCGCTGATTAGCGTCATCGCTGTCACTAATCAGCACTAGTACTAGTACTAGTACTTTCCAAATGCCACATCTCTCAAGTGCCACTCTTAAGTGCACAGACTGAATTATACCAGAATGTAATATTATGGATATTGAATCCTCTTTGTCATCACTGCCTACTGACCATCACCCAATTCTCTCATCTCCAGGTATATCTGCATTGAATCTAACTGCTGCACCCAGCTTTTCCAACGTCTGATATTGTCCACCCCCTCTCATCTCTCCTTCTAAATCCTGGTATGTCTTTTCTGAAGCATTAATGTCTCCTTCCCTGCGGGATTTATTGAGTATTTGTTTACATTGACTATTTCACCCCTGTATCTGGTGCCCCTTGATTAGGCCATATGTAGCTCCCTCCCCTCTTGGTCACACCTGATTGAACACTGAGTGGTATAAATCTAAGGTCCTAGGTCTTTCAGACCATGGTCTTTCCAAATGCCACATCTCTCAAGTGCAACTCTTAAGTGCACAGACTGAATTATACCAGAATGTAATATTATGGATATTGAATCCTCTTTGTCATCACTGCCTACTGACCATCACCCAATTCTCTCATCTCCAGGTATATCTGCATTGAATCTAACTGCTGCACCCAGCTTTTCCAACGTCTGATATTGTCCACCCCCTCTCATCTCTCCTTCTAAATCCTGGTATGTCTTTTCTGAAGCATTAATGTCTCCTTCCCTGCGGGATTTATTGAGTATTTGTTTACATTGACTATTTCACCCCTGTATCTGGTGCCCCTTGATTAGGCCATATGTAGCTCCCTCCCCTCTTGGTCACACCTGATTGAACACTGAGTGGTATAAATCTAAGGTCCTAGGTCTTTCCAAATGCCACATCTCTCAAGTGCAACTCTTAAGTGCACAGACTGAATTATACCAGAATGTAATATTATGGATATTGAATCCTCTTTGTCATCACTGCCTACTGACCATCACCCAATTCTCTCATCTCCAGGTATATCTGCATTGAATCTAACTGCTGCACCCAGCTTTTCCAACGTCTGATATTGTCCACCCCCTCTCATCTCTCCTTCTAAATCCTGGTATGTCTTTTCTGAAGCATTGATGTCTCCTTCCCTGCGGGATTTATTGAGTATTTGTTTACATTGACTATTTCACCCCTGTATCTGGTGCCCCTTGATTAGGCCATATGTAGCTCCCTCCCCTCTTGGTCACACCTGATTGAACACTGAGTGGTATAAATCTAAGGTCCTAGGTCTTTCCAAATGCCACATCTCTCAAGTGCAACTCTTAAGTGCACAGACTGAATTATACCAGAATTGGACCAGAAGGGGACCACAGGTAATTACTGACATAGTTAATGCAAAAAATGTTTCAATTTTTCCTCTTACTCTTCCCACTTTTCCAACACCTCCTGAAATACCCCCACATCCATTCACCCACCAAGGAACTATTCATCTCTTCCTACATTTTACCTTCTCATCTGACCGCTTGCACAAACCTGTTTGCCAACATAAAACACTTCCTTCCCAAACACACACACACGCCTCATGCCCTCTCTTATTCTCATCTATTAACACTTTCTCTGCTTCTCCTTACTGCTGGTGATATCTCTCCAAACCCTGGACCCCATCAGCAAATCCCCACTATCACCTCCATGTCCCACTACAAATCTCCTTCTACAAATTTCTGCAGCCCCTTAAACCTAATAACTATTCCTCTGACCCCTGCTCCTTTGGTTCCTCTTGCAGGAGCATTATGGAACGCGCGCTCTGTCTGTAACAAAATGTCATACATTCATGAACTGTTCATCTCTCAAAAGCTTTCCTTTCTGGGTCTCACTGAAACATGGCTGACACCCTCTGACACCTCCTCCCCTGCTGCACTCTCTTATAGTGGATTTCAATTCACTCACACCCCCCGCCCCGGCTGCAAACATGGTGGAGGAGTTGGTCTTCTCCTATCAGACACCTGCTCCTACAGCCCAATTCCACTGCCTCCCTCCATTACGCTCACCTCATTTGAAGTACACTCTGTTCGCATCTACTCTCCCTCTAACCTTCAAGTAGCCGTCATTTACCGCCCTCCAGGCCCAGCCACCATCTTTCTTGACCACTTTAACACCTGGCTACTACACTTTCTTTCTGCCGACATCCCCACGATCATCATGGGTGACTTCAACATCCCTATTGACACATGCCACTCGGCCGCCTCTAAACTCTTATCGCTCTCTTCCTCCTTCGGCCTATCACAGTGGTCTTCAGCTCCCACCCACAGAGATGGTCACACTCTGGATCTGATCTTTACCCGCCTCTGCTCCCTATCTAACCTTTCTAATTCACCTCTCTCCCTATCCGACCACAACCTACTCACCTTCTCTTCACTGGTCTCTTCTGCTGCTCCCCCGGTCCACACACTAACACACCCCCGCAGGAACCTTAAACATCTCGACTTTTGCTTGCTTTCTGACACTCTTCTCTCACTCTCTACCATATGCTCCCTCCAAGACCCAGAAGCTGCTACCACCCTATATAACAACACAATAAGTACAGCTCTGGACACTGTTGCCCCCCTCACACACAACAAAACCCGAAAAATCAACAGACAACCCTGGCACACCAACCTGACCAAAAAACTCAGACAAGCTTCCAGGGCTGCTGAGCGGCAATGGAAGAAATCCCATTCTAAAGATCATTTCACCGCATACAAGCAATCCCTCCTCATATTTAAATACTCACTCGCTGATGCAAAACAGGCCTACTTCTCATCTCTCATATCTTCCCTGTCACACAGCCCTAAACAACTTTTTAGCACTTTTAACTCCCTTCTCCGTCCCCCAGCGCCCCCACCCTCTCCTCTCTTCTCAGCTGAGGACTTTGCCAAATACTTCAAACAAAAGATAGTCAACATCAGGGAAAGCTTCACTACACAGTCCCCACAGACCCTCTACACAACTGCTCGGTCCTCTTCTCCCAAAACCTGCTTCTCCACCATTACAGAAGAAAAACTCTCCACTCTACTCTCCAGATCACATCTCACCACCTGTGCACTTGACCCAATCCCATCCCACCTTATCCCTAACCTCACCACAGTGTTTATCCCAACCCTAACTCATCTCTTCAACCTATCACTCAACTCTGGTGTCTTCCCCTCTGCTTTTAAACATGCTACCATTACACCCATCCTCAAAAAGCCTTCACTTGACCCATCTTCCTTGTCCAGTTATCGCCCCATATCACTTCTTCCGTATGCCTCAAAGCTACTTAAACAACATGTCCATTCAGAACTGTCCTCCCACCTCTCCTCCTGCTCCCTCTTTGACCGCCTCGAATCTGGCTTCCGACCCCACCACTCGACCGAGACTGCCCTTACCAAAGTCACCAATGACCTGCTGACAGCCAAAACCAAGAAACAATACTCTGCCCTCCTTCTCCTTGACCTGTCCTCTGCCTTTGACACTGTTGACCACTCCATTCTGTTGCAAACTCTCTCATCTCTTGGCATCACCGACCTGGCCCTCTTCGGGATCACATCATACCTCACAGACCGGACGTTTAGCGTCTCCCACTCTCGCACCACCTCCTCGTCTCATTCCCTCTCTGTTGGTGTCCCGCAAGGCTCTGTCCTAGGACCCCTGCTCTTCTCTATCTACACTTTTGGCCTGGGACAGCTCATAGAGTCCCATGGCTTTCAGTATCACTCCTACGCTGACGACACACAAATCTACCTCTCTGGTCCAGACATCACCACCTTACTATCACGAATCCCACAATGTCTATCTTCTATATCATCCTTCTTCGCCTCTCGCTTTCTAAAACTTAACATGGATAAGACAGAATTTATAATCTTTCCCCCATCTTGTTCAACCCCCTCAGCAGACCTATCTATCATGATCAATGGCTGCACACTCTCCCCGGTCAACAAAGTCCGCTGCCTTGGAGTGACCTTTGATTCTGCACTTTCCTTCCGACCGCAAATCCAAGCTCTTTCCACCACCTGCCGCCTCCAACTCAAAAACATCTCCCGCATCCGTGCTTTCCTTAACTTTGACTCTGCGAAAATTCTTGTACATGCCCTCATTAACAACCACCTAGACTACTGCAACATTCTCCTCTGTGGCCTTCCATCTAGCACTCTCGCACCCCTCCAATCTATCCTCAACTCTGCTGCCCGACTAATCCACCTCTCACCCTATTACTCCTCTGCCTCTCCCCTCTGCCAATCCCTTCACTGGCTCCCCATTGCCCAGCGAATTCACTTCAAAGTACCAACAAATACATACAAGGCCGTCCATAACCTGTCCCCTCCCTATATCTCGGAGCTACTTTCCCGATACATCCCCACATGCACTCTCCGATCCTCACAAGACCTCCTTCTCTCCTCTCCTCTTATCGCCTCTTCCCACAATCGACTCCAAGATTTCTCCCGTGCATCCCCCATACTCTGGAACTCGCTACCCCAACATATCAGACTCTCACCTACATTGGAATCCTTCAAAAGAAACCTGAAAACCCACCTCTTCAGACAAGCCTACAACCAGTGACCCTGCTGCCTCTATACCGCCATGACCAACTTAACTCGCACCTACTGTGTCCTTCTCCCATACCATGTAGATTGTAAGCTCTCACGGGCAGGGCCCTCTCTCCTTTTGTACCAGTTTGTAACTTGTCTTGTTTATGATTAGTGCAATTGTCTGTATTATGTATGTGCACCGCTTATCACATGTACAGCGCTATGGAATGAATGGCGCTTTAATAATTAATAATAATAATAATAATAATATAGTATCTGTAAGTGATCAAGACTGATCGCAATCAGATCTATATCAGTACATTAGGGTCACCTTAGGCTCTACAAAAAACGCAGTGTTCGTCCGATCAGGCCGCAACGATTTTACTGTGTTTTTGCAGTGATTAGAAAAAAAAACATTTCTGTCACTGCGGTGGGGCGGACTGAACGCAAGTGTGCGCACAAGGCGCACACTTGCGTTCAGTCCGCCCCACCGCAGTGACAGAAATGTTTTTTTTTCTAATCACTGCAAAAACACAGTAAAATTGCTGCGGCACTATAAAGATCACTTTTGAGCCTTTGGATCTTTATTAGCAATCGCAGCTTCTTTTATTTTGCACATTTTTTTTCATCCACATTGATCGATACGAATGAAGAAATCTGTGCCGTTCATTTTTTCTTTTTAGCCCAGAGGCTGAACGAAAAAAAAAAATCTCATTACCCGTATGCTCAATATAAGGCCTCATGCACACGACCGTGCCGTTTTTTGCGGTCCACAAACCACGGATGAGCAAAAAACGGAAGGCGCCCATGTTGACTCCCGCAATTTGCGGAACGGAACGGGCGCTGGCAATATAAATGCCTATTCTTGTCCGCAAAGTGCGGACAAGAATAGGACAGGTTATATTTTTTTAGCGGGGCCGCGGAACGGAGCCACGGATGCGGACAGCACACAGAGTGCTGTCCGCATCTTTTGCGGCCCATTGAAATGAATGGGTGCTCATCCGAGCCGCCAAAATGGCGGCTCGGATGCGGACCCAAACAACGGTCGTGTGCATGAGGCCTAAGGAAAATAGCAGAAACTCCTAATGCTGGCCATACATGTAATGATGCGGGAACCCTCAAATGCCAGGGCAGTACAAACACCCCACAAATGACCCCATTTTGGAAAGAAGACACCCCAAGGTATTCGCTGAGGGGCATATTGAGTCCATGAAAGATTGAACTTTTTGTCACAAGTTAGCGGAAAGGGAGACTTTGTGAGAAAAAACAAAAAAAATCTATTTCCGCTAACTTGTGCCAAAAAAAAATAATCTTCTTTGAACTCGCCATGCCCCTCACGGAATACCTTGGGGTGTCTTCTTTCCAAAATGGGGTCACATGTGGGATATTTATACTGCCCTGGCATTTTAGGAGCCCTAAAGCGTGAGAAGAAGTCTGGAATCCAAATGCCTAAAAATGCCCTCCTAAAAGGTACTCGTTGGACTTTCGGGCCCCTTTGCGCATCTTGGCTGCAAAAAAGTGTCACACATGTGGTATCGCCGTACTCAGGAGAAGTAGGGCAATGTGTTTTGGGATATCTTTTTACATATACCCATGCTGGGTGAGAGAAATATCTCTGTAAAATGACAACTTTGTATAAAAAAATGGGAAAAGTTGTCTTTTACAGAGATATTTCTCTCACCCAGCATGGGTATATGTAAAAATACACCCCAAAACACATTGCCCTACTTCTCCTGAGTACGGCGATACCACATGTGTGCCACTTTTTTTCTGCCTAGGTGCGCAAACGGGCCCAAATTCCAATGAGTACCTTTATGATTTCACAGGGCATTTTTTACGCATTTGGATTCCAAACTACTTCTCTCGCTTTAGGTCCCCTAAAATTCCAGGGCAGTATAAATACCCCACAAGTGACCCCATTTTGGAAAGAAGACACCCCACGGTATTTTGTGAGAGGCATGGCGAGTTCATGTAAAATTTTATTTTTTTGTCACAAGTTAGTGGAATATGAGACTTTGTAAGAAAATAAAAAATTAATAATAATAATTTTCCGCTAACTTGTGACAAAAAATAAAACCATGAACTCACTATGCCCATCAGCGAATACCTTAGTGTGTCTAATTTCCGAAATGGGGTCATTTGTGGGGTGTTTCTACTGTCTGGGCATTGTAGAACCTCAGGAAACATGACAGGTGCTCAGAAAGTCAAAGTGTGTAAATACATTTTTTTGCACCATAGTTTGTAAACGCTATAACTTTTACCCAAACTAATAAATATACACTTATTGCATATTTTTTTTATCTAAGACATGTAGAACAATAAATTTACAGAAAAATTTATATAGAAATGTAGTTTTATTTTGAAAAATTTTACAACAGAAATTGAAAAATGTCATTTTTTGAAAGAATTTCGGTCAATTTTGAATAATATCAAAAAAAGTAAAAATGTCAGCAGCAATGAAATACCACCAAATGAAAGCTCTATTAGTGAGAAGAAAAGGAGGTAAAATTCATTTGGGTGGTAAGTTGTATGACCGAGCAATAAACTGAAAGTAGTGTAGGGCAGAATTGTAAAAAGTGGTCTGGTCATTAAGGGGGTTTAAGCTAGGGGAGCTGAGGTGGTTAAATTGCACACTGACTAATCAAGATGTTGTAGATTGCCAAAATTGTGTTTTTTTGGTATCAGAAATATGAAAGATGTATATATTAAACTGGAATTTAACACTTGCAGATCTTGAAAATACTTTTTTTTTTTTTTTTAAAGTGTGTTTTTCAAACCACAGAAAATGATGGGTGTATTTCTACCTTAAATTGCACACTGACTAATACAGATATTGTAGATTGCCCAAAAAGTATTTTTTTGGTAACAAAATATGAAAGCTGTATATATTAAACTTGAATTTAACAATTGCAGATCTGGAAAATGCTGTTTTTTTAAAAAAATTGTGTGTTTTTAAAACCCCAGAAAATGATGGGTGTACTTCTACTTTAAATTGCACACTGACTAATCCAGATGTTGTAGATTGCCCAAAAAGTCTTTTTTTGGTAACAGAATATGAAAGCTGTATATATTAAACTTGTATTTAACACTTGCAGATCTGGAAAATCTTTTTTTGAAAAAAAAAAATAGTGTGTTTTTAAAACCCCAGAAAATGATGGGTGTATTTCTACCTTAAATTGCACACTGACTAATCCAGATGTTGTAGTTTGCCCCCCAAAAAATGGTGATTTGCAATGTCCCAAAAGCTCGAATGCAGTGCTGGTGCACTGAGCTTGCATAAAATGGCCGCCGCTGCCAACCACCTAACTAACAGAATTATAAAAGTGTTTTTTTTTTTTGGTCATTGGCCTCAGGGCAGGGTAAAGCGATTGTGTCCTGCACCCACACAATTATTTCTTGGTAGATCGCTGAGTTAGATTCTCTCCTATTCTCTCCCTGAAATCACAAGTCCAGCAGCATCCTCTCCCTACACTTGTAACAGCAGAGTGACGTGCAGAGCTACGTGACTCAAGTTTATATAGAGCCTAGGTCACATGCTGCTCTGGCCAATCACAGCCATGCCATTAGTAGGCATGGCTGTGATGGCCTCTTGGGGCAAGTAGTATGACGCTTGTTGATTGGCTGTTGTGCAGCCTTTCAAAAAGCGCCAAGAAGGCGCCGAACAGCGAACCTGATGTTCGGGTCCGGGGTCTAAAAATCCCAAAGTTCGGTACGGTACTTTACAGTTCGGGTTCGCTCAACCCTAATAGTAATTAAATCTTCCCTCAGTCGTCTTTTTTCTAAGGTGAATAACCCTAATTTTGATAATCTTTCAGGGTACTGTAATTCCCTCATTGCCGTAATTACTTTAGTTGCCCTCCTCTGAACCCACTCCAGCTCTGCTATGTCTACCATGTTCACAGGAGCCCAGAACTGTACACAGTACTCCATGTGTGGTCTGACCAGTGATTTGTAAAGTGGTAGGATTACTGTATGTTCTCATCACGGGCATTTATGCCCCTTTTGATGCAACCCATTATCTTATTGGCCTTGGCAGCAGCTGCCTGACACTGGTTTTTGCAGCTTAGTTTGCTGTTCACTAAAATTCCTAGGCCTTTTTCCATGTCAGTGTTACAGAGTGTTTTACCATTTAGTATGTACGGGTGACTTGCATTATTACTTCCCATGTGCATAACTTTACATTTGTCAGTGTTAAACCTCATCTGCCACTTATCTGCCCAAGCCTCTAATCTATCCAGATCCCTCTGTAGTAGTATACTGTCCTCTTCAGTGTTAATTAATTTACACAGTTCTGTGTCATCTGCAAAAATGTATATTTTACCGTGCAAGCCTTCTACAAGATAATTAATAAATATATTGAAGAGGATACGGCCCAGTTCTGACCCCTGAGGTACTCCACTAGTGACAGTGACCCAAACTGAGTGTGTACTGTTAATAACCACCTTCTGTTTTCTATTACTGAGCCAGTTACTTACCCACATACAGACATTTTCTCCCAGTCCGAGCATTCTCATTTTATATACTAGCCTTTTATGCGGTACAGTGTCAAATGCTTTGGAGAAGTCCAGATATATTGATTCGCCGCTGTCAAGTCTAGAACTTACCTCCTCATAGAAACTATTAAATTATTTTGACATGACCGATCCCTCGTGAAGCCATGCTGATATGGCATTATTTGCTTATTTTCATTGAGGTGCTCCAATATAGTATCTCTTAGAAAACCTTCAAACAGTTTACCCACGACAGATGTTAAACTTAGGCTACTTTCACACTAGCGGCACAGACCTCCGGCAGGCTGTTCCGTCGGGTGAACAGCCTGTCGGATCCGTCCTGCCACGAGTGAACGTGTGCCCCCGGACTGCCGCTCCATCCCCATTGAATATAATGGGGGCGGGAACTGAGGCATGGCAGCGGACGGCGAGAGGCTGCCGGAATAAAACTACAACATGTCCGACATTTATTCTGGCAGCCTCTCGCCGTGCGCTGCCTTGCCTCCGCCGGAACTCTGCCCCGCCCCCATTATAGTAAGAGGACAGTATACTACTACAGAGGGATCTGGATAGATTGGAGGCTTGGGCAGATAAGTGGCAGATGAGGTTTAACACTGACAAATGTAAGGTTATGCACATGGGAAGGAATAATGCAAGTTCACCCGTATATACTAAATGGTAAAACACTCGGTAACACTGACATGGAAAAGGATCTAGGAATTTTAATAAACAGAAAACTAAGCTGCAAAAACCAGTGTCAGGCAGCTTCTGCCAAGGCCAATAAGATAATGGGTTGCATCAAAAGGGGCATAGATGCCCGTGATGAGAACATAGTCCTACCACTTTACAAATCATTAGTCAGACCACACATGGAGTACTGTGTACAGTTCTGGGCTCCTGTGAACAAGGCAGACATAGCAGACCTGGAGAGGGTCCAGAGGAGGCCAACTAAAGTAATAACTGGAATGGGGCAACTACAGTACCCTGAAAGATTATCAAAATTAGGGTTATTCACTTTAGAAAAAAGACGACTGAGGGGAGATATAATTACTATGTATAAATATATCAGGGGACAGTACAGAGATCTATCCCATCATCTATTTAGCCCCAGGACTGTGACTGTGACGAGGGGACATCCTCTGCGTCTGGAGGAAAGAAGGATTGTACACAAACATAGAAGAGGATTCTTTACGGTAAGAGCAGTGAGACTATGGAACTCTCTGCCTGAGGAGGTGGTGATGGTGAGTGCAATTAAGGAATTCAAGAGGGGCCTGGATGTATTTCTGGAGCGTAATAATATTACAGGCTATAGCGACTAGAGAGGGGGCGTTGATCCAGGGAGTTATTCTGATTGACTGATTGGAGTCGGGAAGGAATTTTTTATTCCCCTAAAGTGAGGAAAATTGGCTTCTACCTCACAGTTTTTTTTTTTTGCCTTCCTCTGGATCAACTCGCAGGATGACAGGCCGAACTGGATGGACAAATATCTTTTTTTCGGCCTTATGTACTATGTTACTATGTTACTTCAGCCTCTTGTACACCTCTAAGCACACCCTTCTTGAGCTTCAGCGGCAGAACAGCATCCCCCAACATAGGCTGATATGCGACGTTTCTACTCGTTGGAATGCCACTCTCCATATGTTGGACCGACTATACGAACATAGAAAGGCCATCAACGATTTCTTGATGATCTAAGCAGACATGAGTAGTCCCCTGTGTAAGTTCAATGTCAGCCAGTGGCAGCTCATGCATGACACCTGCCGTTTGCTCAGGCCCTTTGAGGAGGCCATGTTATTTGTCAGTCGCCAGGACTACGGGATGAACAATGTCATTCCACTGCTTCATGTCCTGAAACAGATGCTGGTAAATCTGGCTGGTCAGGGGACTGGAGATGTGGCGCCTAGAAAGATGGCGGCAGAGTTTGATACATTTGTCTGTCAAGATCTCTGTTTACAGTCAGTGAACAGGAACATAATTTATCGCAAGGATATGCAAACACCAACCGATGGGGTGTTAACCCCCCAAAGTCGGTAATTGGCATGAAGGAGCAGTGTCACGGCCTTTGCTGTGTGCGCCGTGACACTTGTGCCATGCTTGCGGTTGCCGGTGGCAACGTGTTGCTGTTATGGCATGTGGTGGCAGTGTCTCGGCTTTGGCTGTGTGCGCCGTGACATGGTTGCCACGCATGCTGTTGCCGGTGGCACCATGTTGCTGTTATGGCATGTGGTGGCAGTGTCTCGGCTTTGGCTGTGTGCGCCGTGACATGATTACCATGCATGCTGTTGCCGGTGGCAATGTGGTGGCTGATGTGTGCACTTCCCCTTTAAGTTGTAGCCTTCCCCTGTCTGGTGCTGTAAGGGTTACCTCCCTGATTGGGTGTGGTCGCTTTGGGTTATTTAGCTTCTGCTGGATGCCTGTAGCTCAGTGTTCCTCTAGGCTTGGTGTGTTATGGTGGTTCACTGCTCCTGGCTTTACCATCTGTCCAGTGAGGGCCACCCTTGTGGTCATCAAGGTCTTCCCAGTTTCTGTGTGGTTCCTCCTTGTCTTCCTTCCCCTCCTGGTGTGTTGTTTATGGTGTGGGTTTGAGTTGGAGGTTTGTTGTACATCTTGTTTGTTGTTGCATGTCTGGGATGTTGTTGGTGTTTGTTCCTGCATGTGTGCAAGATGTTTCCCTTTGTGTGTTTTACCTCTGCGAGGGGGCTGGTTTCCCGGAGGGGTGAACCATTAGCCTGTATGCAGCGCTGCTTGGGGCTGCCATGCACTGTGTGAGCATGGGGGATTCCTGTGTGGTAGTTTGTACTGTGACCCTTTTGTGTGTTCGGGCTCCTGTACTTATGCACGGTTTCCAGTTGTGGAGGCTTCGGCAGGTAAGTGAGTAGTCTTGTTGTTCTTACCTGCCGATCCTCTAGCTGTGTATGAGCTTCCCTTTTCCCTGCTGCTAGGCCATTTGAGACTCCTGTTCATCCATGTCTGGGAAGAACAGGTCATCTCTCCCCTGCTCCTATGTGAGGGATTATCAGGGCGACTCTGGGCTATAGGTATCCTGGTATGAGCCTTCCTATCATCCAGGTCTGCTCATACAGTGAGGAGTTAGGGTGAGGATTAGGGACGCTATAGGAGGTGACCTGCTCCCTGATTCCGGCGTCCTGGCCTAGCTGCTTCCCCTTTATCCCTTTACATTTTCGTTGGTTTTTTTCCCCCACTTCCCACAGTGACAAGCAGTCATTTTCACAGCTCTAGTTATCCTCCCGAAATCTTGACCTCTGCGCGTCGACGGTCTGCATCCCACTGTGCACCACCTTGTAGGAAACTCTTGATCCGGCACAGTCTGCTTTGCTCCTTCAAAAACAATGGACTCTGTACAGCCTGACATGGATGTATAATTTCACATACACCAGACTGAAAGAGTATTCCAAGCACCTGTCTGCCCCCTTCCTGTATAACGGCTCTGAAACACTCACAGCTATCATAGGGACGTGGTTCCAAAGAAATTTTGACTGTTGTTTCAGTAAGCTGTTGATCAGTTCTCAGGACCTTATGTGGCTAGCAACGATATGGAGCGGGTATGATGTGTCTGGATCAGTGTCTGCCACAGAGCTTGTTTTATCTGTGCCCGTCGAACCTCACATGGACATTTCTTATGCCATCCACGCAGAGGACTTTAAGACTTTATTGATGATATTCATAAATCAAAGGACGAGTTCACGTTGGGAGGAAGTGGTCAATTTATTCCAATGTCTTTACGCGCAGTTTCATAGACTCTTTAGAATCCACTTATCAGCAACCGAGCTCGTCAAGGTGATGGCATCTGTGGCATCAGCGCATTGTGAAGGAAAGTTCCTCAGTAAGGACTACCTAATCCGAGTGTTGGGATTCATCACGGAGCAGACCATCAATAACATCCAGTATTGAACACATGGACGACTCTCATCTCAGACCTTGTCCACAATGTTCGTGACCCACCGGATGTCTTACATGTCTTAGACATGATCCCTGCAGTGCTTACTACATGTTATACCGCTTCTTACCGTTCTGTTATAGCTGCTGTGAGACTTGCACATACAGTTCTAAGGCTTATTTATGAAAATTTTCAGGTGTTGCCTGTACCGAATAGATAACTTGACCGGAGTGGTTGCCGGTCACAACAATAATGTAGATATGGCACCCAAATATGTAGGAGAATATAACTGAATAATGGGATAACCTTAAAAATGTCTTTAATTCATCAAATATTAAAATAATAGGCCCAATAGTTAATCAAACAAGACTACCCAAATAGATAGTCGTCAGCCACCAACCAGTGTGATGTGGTGGAGAGTAAAAGCAGCCACAAGGTATGCTCGCTAACTTACTCAGAGGGTGAGTAAAGAAACACAGGGATACAATTAAAGAATGAGACAGATGCTGGGTCTCTATCCCTAAACCATCCCTTGATCTTAGCTCATAAACAAACCCCTCTCTGTCTGTCCCTTGGTGTCCCTTATAGGCAATATGGTGACTGCCCAGCTTCATCGGAATGTAAAGACCAATCACACCATGGGACAAACAGACAGACATATAACGTGTACACTGTCCTGACACGTTTCACTGGCAGTAGGCCAGGTCATCAGGGGACCAATGAGTACCATAAAATCAACAACATAGTGGACGCTCATCCAGTTCAAGACACTACCAGATATGCCGGCGCCAGCAAGTAAAGAACAGTACTGCTAGTGAGTAAAGAGTACTTAGCTCACCATGTACATAGAATCCTTGGTCCGCTCCTCTCCTGCATATGGCAGTGGGGAGCGAGTGCCCGTGCTGGCGTTCTTTTAAGACAGCGTGGGCTTGAATTGGGTCCGCCCCTATTATCACATGATCGGTCACTCGGGTCATGACGTACATGGTCACAGGTTACCCGCGTAACAACGCAAAGTCACATGATCGGGATCGGCACCAACTGTGTATCAGTGCCGCCCATTAGCTTAACCCAGCCCTCTGCGAACAGGAGGTAGGTCTAGCAATATGAAGGGACGGAGAGATGGAGATGTGGAAAATAAAGATGGGCTCACTCAAATTCGTTGCCTGTACCGACCAGTTACCTTCCAGCTTTGATTGTGTAGCCTGCACTGTAGAAATGAGCTGGAGTCGGCATGTTTGCTGGACTGTCTTCCAGTTATCTGCAATAACCCCATACATTTCATGATCAATATGCATTACTATCGTGGCCACCCCGACACTGGTCGTCAATCCATTCTTCTTGATGAAGCACAGTTTTTTTCCAGTTACTCTTTTAAATCTTGTGATTTTGCCCTTTCTTTGTTGTATTTTATGTGTATTAAATTAATGTCCTGTTTGTTAAATAAACGTTTTTCTCCCCCTTTAAAACAAAAAAAAAAAAAAGAATTGCCTTGTGATTAGGTAGCCAAAAGCAGGAGTGGGTACAAAACACAGAAGACATACACATATTCCATTCACGTGTCATCTCTGTTTTGGATCCACTCCTGGCTTTTTTTGGCATTAGCGATACTGATGGATTACTGACCAAATGCTGACCGAGTGCAGGCGGATGCTCTACAGACAGGATCTGTTTTTTGTGGGTTATTGTTCTGATGGATCAGAGGAAGTACAATATAATCAGTGACGTCAACACAAACTTACTGCTGACACCCTCTCCACTCTGTCGGGGGGGGGGGCTCTACTTGTATAAGTGTTTAATAGAACAGGTTCTGTAGACATCTATGTGGAATCAGCTGACGACGGTGTAAAAGGAGTGTACTTCTTCTTGGCGCTAACATCGACCTGTAAGGCTGAGTTCATACTTGAGTTGTTTGGTCAGTTTTGGCCCTGTGACTGCCCAAATATGTGAAGTGTGCTGTGATTCTAAGAGCGACGCCTGTCATACTAAGAGCGACTACCTCTCATACTGTCAGTATTATTTCACTACCAAAGCAGACTCCCTATGCGTGTTACTGCAAGGCACAGTGTTCTACACCACTATAAAGGCTTGAACTGAAATTTTCGGCTAACCGGCAAATCGATTTTTAAAAAAATTTGCACTCATCTCTATATGCAGTAATATTAAGTTTAGGAAAAATGAAGCAATGGAGGTCATTTATCAAGAATGGCATTTGTACTTGATACCACCTTCCCCCCCCACCCCTCGCACTGCAGGAAGATGGCTTAATTTACCGTATCTCAAGGCACATGCCTTAACACTAAGAACATCCTCCGGCAGTCAGTACATCTAGATTGAAAGCTACCATAGATTTCTCCAGAGAAATTTTGTAAATGATGATAAATGAGCCCCATCTTGTCCCCAAATCCTTTTTTGGAAAGTCGTGAGGGCAGCATAGAAATTCCAAAATTTAGGAACAATGGCATTTAAAAAGTTGCAAAGTAATTTTTAGCTTTTTTACGCTAGTCTCTGGTGTAGAGCGTTATAGTAAATAACCCCAATATCTATATTTATTATAATGTTTCATATGTTTGAAAAATATAAATTGTGTTTTTTTGCATTTTTCTGCACAATGAATAGTTTAGTTTCAAAGACAACTAATACAGGAAAATATCTTTTGGGTCATATCCTTTTATTATAGTATAACAGTGTGCATTATTATATGTTATTGTTCACTCAGTGACTTGATAAAGGGCCATTTTGTATCTGAAAGCTTTACTGTATATACTGGATGTTTCTATTTCTTAAATAAACTGAATTTGTAATGCATGCAGACCTTTGTGCCTCGGACATGCTTTCATATATATATATAAGTTGTAAATGTTCAATAACTAATAAAACATTTGTAAGATCATTATTTTTTCTACCGATGAGATATTTCAGCTCCTTACGGAGCATTCATCAATTTATTGAAATGTCTCATGGATGAATAAATGACCCTGATTTTTCAGTGCAAGTGTAAAATAATGGCTTCATTTTTGAATATACCGTATTATAGTTTGGGGCGTTCTAGATTAGACTCTAAGAAGCGTGCTCCATTTAGACTGGTGTGTGTTGCATTAATATCTTATATACAGGATATATATTTTCAGTGATATATTTATGCACTTAAAACTGCCACTATAAAATATGCTATAAATAAGCCTTTTAATAAGTGCATTCCTCTTAATGTGTTCCTACATCTCAAATTGCTGCCACATCACAATTGATTGCCATTTCTGACCAATATCATTTCAACTGAAAAATGAGAGTAACTAATGGGCATGGGCAAATACAGTACATCTGAGATAAATGTGAAATCTCAATATTTATAGTGCATTAGGATAGAAACCATCTAGAAAGATTGATAACAAATCATGCCAATGCTAACAATTCATATAAATATAAAGCTGCTGTTACAAACCACACTTGCTAGGACCTTAGATTAGATAAAAATATGTTTTTCCAGCCCAAATTGTTGACTTTTTCGCAACAGCTAGAAGTGTTTTTTCTACTGTATTAAAAGTGCTTTTCTGTAATTTTTCTTTTTTTTTCTTAATTTTGTGCCAATATTTCAATTACACATTTCTTACAAAATGTCATTCTGTAGATCATCTGCCTTAGATCAAACAAAATTAAAAGTTATTGATTAAGATTCTTTGTAAGCACTGGACAAAAATCTTTCCATCACATGCATGTGACATTTCTTTCTCACACCTTAATTTTCCAGAGAGCAGACTATATTACAGCTTCAATGGAAACATTACCACATTGTGCTTTGTATGGCAATGCTGCTTCCTAACAGCATGTAAGCTGTCCTGAGATTTAGAGGCCGACTCAATCACCGGCAGCAAATTACAAATAAATAGAGTAGGATCAATAACAAGTCTTGTCTAGAATAATGAAATGAGTTTTAGCTTAGAAACCCATTTAATCCTTATGGACAGTATACACTCTATATCTGTAGCATATTTTTTAAAGATAATAGTAGAAGGGGAACATGTGTGCAATTTATACTGTCTGTCGATATGAAGAAATTGGTTTGTCTTTTGAGAAGTCAATATATCATTAAGAAGGTAATTTTCCTGCAGATAAAGCCTATATCTTGAAAACATCATTTTTTCTTCTTAATCTAAAATTTTCAAACAATAAAACAAAATGTATTTTGTGTGTTTTTTTATGTGGTGTGTGTGTGTGTATATTCACTGGTCAGCTATAACATGGCCAATGATTGATTTGTGGCAATGGAACCTCTCAAGGGGTGGAATATATTAGGCAACTAGTTAATGTACTGAAAGCAGGAAAAATGGATAATCATATTGACAAGGCCAAATGCTGGACAGCTGGGTCAGAGCATCTCCAAAGTGGCAGGTGTCTCTGGCTGTTTTCTTCAATATAGTGTAAGTACTTAAAAAATGTGGTCCAAGGAAGGACTATGGATGAATAGGTAACATAATTATGGGCATTAAATCTAATTGATGCATGTGGGGTACAAAGACTAGCCCATTTATTCAACCCTCTGAAAAGGAACTGTAGTACAAAAGGCTGAAAAAGGCTATGTACACCTTTGGGGGAAATTTTTTATTATTGCATTGTACTCATTTTGAACTTAAAATCATTTTAGGCTAGGATGCTCTAATAGAGGGATCTGCATTTTCTCTCTTTTCCGTCAGCCAGCTAACCTGACGGGCTCCTTATCTCTGCTCCCTGACCTTATAAACACTCATTATAGCTCAGTTCTTATCTTATTTATAAGAATGTGGCTTCAATAAGTGTTTATGACCTCTTAGTAAATTAGAGATAAAGGTTATTAGAAGACCAGAGCAAAGTGAAAGTAAAAAGTACTATTCACACAGCTAGACAATTAACTCTTTATGAAAGAACAGTTTAACATATTAGTAGTTGAATTAAAATAGAAATTATGAAAAACTATTTTTAGCCCAAAATTAGTTACATAGTTAATACAGTTGAAAAAAGACATAAGTCCTTCAAGTTCAACCAAGGGATAGATGGGGATGCGAATCCCAGAAGGAATTGAGACTCAGATTTCTACACGTTTTCATAAGCATTAATGTTGTTTACTTTTAAGAATTCATCTAAACCCTTTTTAAAACTGTCCACTGTTCCTGCTGTGACCACGTCCTGAGGAAGTCTATTCCACAGATTCACAGTTCTTACAGTAAAGAAGCTTTGATGCTTCCGGAGACTGAACTTTTTCCTCTCCAATCGGAGGCAGTGCCCCATTGTCTTTTGAGCGCATTTTACATGGAACAGTTTTTCACCATATTTTTAGTATGGCCCATTTATATATTTGTGAAGGTTAATCATGTCCCCCCTTATACATCTCTTCTCAAGACTAAATAAATTCAATTATTTTAATCTTTCTTCATAACTAGGACCCTCCATGCCCTTTATCATTTTAGTAAAATGCAATCATAAAAAAAATGCCTCCAAAGGTGTACATAGCCTTTAAAGCTG
Source organism: Bufo bufo (assembly GCF_905171765.1). Taxonomy (NCBI): domain Eukaryota; kingdom Metazoa; phylum Chordata; class Amphibia; order Anura; family Bufonidae; genus Bufo; species Bufo bufo. The sequence goes on along the minus strand of NC_053389.1, from coordinate 460,744,803 downwards.
ACTTTTATAAAAAGCTGTGAAGTAAAGGACCGGCATTCGCAGTAAGGTATGATCTTCAATCTTTCTTTATTTCGCCATTCAGAGGACTAGAAAAATAATGCGTTTCGACTCACATACTGAGTCTTTGTCAAGTACAATTTAAACAAAAAATATGGGATTTAAATAGTCATTGATGACGTCAATAACACGTGACAACAGGGTTGTCATAGAAACAAAATACAAACAATAAGCAGCAGACTACATGGACATGGATACCAACATGCTGGCGATGTAGCTGTAGATATATATATACACGCAGTGGACTAAGGATGTTAAATAACGAACATAAAGAAAAGAAACAAACATAATAAATTGTTAGTGCACATTGAATAAACGACCTGCAGTAGAATTTGAAAAAATTCAGGTTATCTGAAAAAAAATTGAAAAAATTATAAATACATGATAAAAATTTAAGTAAATACATATATATTGGATATAAAATATCCTTATAAATCAACTTATATTGTATATTCGTATTTTACAAAAAGGCACTCAGTTCATACTCACAATTGAGGCCCTTTGGTTCCAGAGTCTGCAACCTGTGAATCCAAAAGGCCTCACGTTTTTTAAGTAACTGTATTCTATCTCCACCTTTGCGTGGTGGCAATACCTGCTCAATCACCTGAAAGCGGAGCTGGGAGATGTTGTGGTCACATTGATCAAAATGAAAAGGAACAGTTAACAGCAAATTTTTCTTTCTGATAGTAGATTTATGTTTACAAAATCTGTCCTTTATCCTGGTCGACGTCACCCCAACATATACCAGCCTGCACGGACACTTCAAAAGGTACACAACAAAATTGCTGTTGCAAGTAAAAAAGCCTTTTATAGGGAATTTTTTGTCCTGTGGGCAGATGAGTAAAAAATTCTCCCTTTATGACGCTGGAACAATGAATGCATCCTAAACAGGGATATGTACTTTTCTTTGGTGTGGATAACAACATCTGACGTAATAACTTTCTGTTACTCCCAATATCAGCCTTCAGAATGATATCCCTAATATTTTTAGATCTTTTATAGCAAATTATTGGCCATTCATGAAACTCCTTGATGGTCGGATATGCTCTCTGTAATATATTCCAATGTTTGTTCACAACATGACAGAACTTATTCATCCAAGGGTAGTATTTAATTATGAATGGAATACAAGTTTTTTTTCTCTATCTGCCTTCAAGAACCTGGATCTTGTCACGTTCTTTTTTCAATAAGGGTGCAGGATAACCTCTGGATGAAAATTTTCTTGTCATGTCATCAAACCGCATTTCTTTAATGGTGTTGTCACTCACTCATTTATTCACACGATGATACTGTGAAAAAGGCAGTGACTTCTTTACAGCAGTCGGATGATTGCTAGAATAATACAATAAACAATTCCTATCAGTGTTCTTCACATAAAAGTCAGTGAGCAATGAATTGTTATCCCCGAATTGTTATCCCACTTTATGACCCAGGTATCAAGAAAACTGATTTTCTAATCATCACATTGCATGGTAAAATTCAATTCAGGCCATACTGAGTTTAAATATGTACAGAACTCCATCAGGGATCACATGCCTCCCCGCCAAACGCAAAAGATATCGTCGATAAAACGACGCCACAAAATAAAATTTTCTATATATGAATCTTATATATAGAAAAATGTATTTTGTGGTGTCGTTTTATCGACGATATAAAAAATTATATGCAAAGGACACATGTGCGAGGGCATTATATGCAATGAATAAGCATGTATTGATATGATGGAAGAAGAGAAAGAGGATGAGAAATGGACGATTCAACCATATACCCTTGTTTGTGGTGGAAGTGGTCGATGGGAATACAGTGTATTCAGTACATTATAAACAACACATTTAAAGTGTCTTAATGTTCATCAGCTTTCCTCTGGTGGAGTCGAGAAGTCATGGTCAATCCAGGCCTTGTTCATTTTTTAGAAGAGTCTACCTGTCAGCATTTTTAGTTGACAGGCGGATAAGCTTATCTGTTATAATTCCACCAGCAGCACTAAATACCCACTCAGACAAAACTCTGGCGGCAGGGTAGGCCAGCAACTCCAAGGCGTAGAGCGCCAGTTCGTGCCACGTGTCCAGCTTGGACACCCAGTAGTTGTAAGGCACTGAGGGATCATTGAGGACGCTGACAAGGTCTGGTATGTACTCCTTCACCATCTTCCAAAATTTTTCCCTCCTTGTGACACTAGGCTGCGGATCAGGGTGAGGGTGCTGGCGGGGTGTCGTGAAACTGTCCCAGGCTTTAAAGAGTGTTGCCCTGCCTCTGTTGGAACTGCTGTGTGTTCCCCTCGTCTCCCCTCCTTGGTTGCCCAAGGAACTATGGACTCTGCCGCCAGCGTGTCAGATGGAAATTTTTGGAGCAAATTTTCAACAAGGACCTTCTGGTATTACACCGTTTTGCTCATCCTCTTCCAAAGAGAAATGAGAGATGATAAGTTCTCTTTGTAGCAGGGGTCAAAAAGGTTGAGCAACCAGTAATCCGTGTTGTTTAAAATGCGTATAACGCGCGGGTCACGGGAAAGGCAGCCTAACATGAAGTCAGCCCTGTGTGCCGGAGTACCAACAGGCAAGACTTCAGTGTTGTCATCAGGAGGATCACTCTCAATCTCCTCATCCTCTTCTTCCCACCCACGCTGAACAGATGGAATTAAACTTCCATGGGTACTACCCTCTGTAGCGGAGGCAACCGTCTCCTGCTCCTCTTCCTTCTTCTCCTCCTCTTCATCGTCCAATTTGCGCTGAGAAGACGAACAGGGGGTGGTCTGGCTATCACCCTATATAATGTCTTCTCTGTTTCCACCTCTTCCACATGCTAAGCGTCGTCCTTAATTGTGAGCAGCGAGCGTTTGAAGAAGAAGAGGGATGGTTAAGCTGATAATAGCGTTATAGCCGCTCACCATCTGTGTTGATTCCTCAAAGTTTCTTAAAACCTCACAGAGGTCAGACATCCATGCCCACTCCTCGCTTGTGAATAGCGGAAGCTGACTGGAAAGGCGATGAGCATGTTGCTGCTGGTATTCCACTACTGCCCTCTGCTGCCTGGACAACATGTGGAACATGGAGTTTGAGGACGTCCTCACATCGCACAACAGCCGGTGAGCTGGAAAATTTAAGCGCTGCTGCAGCGTTGACAGACCGGCTGAAATTATCGATGACTTGCGGAAATGTACACACATGCAGCGCACCTTCACCAGTAGCTCAGGCAAATTGGGGTAGGTTTTAAGAAACTGCTTAACCACAAGGTTGAACACGTGGGCTAGGCATGGGATGTGTCTGAGCTTGCCGAGCTCCAAAGCTGCCATCAAGTTACAGCCATTATCAGACACAACCATGCCTGGTTGTAGGTTGAGTGGCGAGAGCCACAGCTCAGTCTGGTCTCTTATCCCCTGCCACAGCTCTGCGACAGTGTGCTGTTTGTCCCCTAAGCAAATCAGCTTCAGCACGGCCTGTTGCTGCTTCTTCACTGTAGTGCTACACTGCTTCCAGCTACCGACTGATAACTGACTGATGCTGCACGCCAATAAATCATAGGTGGAATTGGAGGAGGAGGTGAAGTGGGGTTTGGAGCCACTAACGTAGGTGCTGGCGGAAACCCTGATCGATGTAGGTCCCGCAAATCCTTGGCGTCAGTAGCACCTGTGCCATTCCAGGGTTTGACTGGTTCAGTGCCTCCACAACATTAACCCAGTGTGCCGTCAGGGAAATGTAGCGTCCCTGGCCGAATGCACTTGTCCATGCGTTCGTGGTTAAGTGGACCTTCCCAGTAACTGCGTTGGTCAGGGCACGTGTGATATTACGGGACACATGTTGGTGTAAGGCGGGCATGGCACACCTTGAAAAATAGTGTCGGCTGGGGACTGCGTAATGCGGGACGGCCGCCGACATCAGCCTGCAGAAGGCCTCAGTGTCTACAAGCCTAAATGGCAACATTTCCAGGGCCAGTAATTTTGAAAGCTGCATATTTAGTGCTATGGCCTGTGGATGGGTGGCTGGGTATTTTCGCTTGCATTCAAAGGCCTGGGGTAGGGATATTTGGAAGCTGCGCTGGGACACGGAAGTGGATGTGGTCGCTGATGGTGCTTGCAAAGGTCCAGAAACAGGGCAGGAGGCATCCAGGCCTGCACCTTTGACAAGGGATTGGCCAGCACGTAACATAGGGGAAAAGGAGGCAGTTGTGTGACCTGCAGACTCAGATTGTGGACCCAGGCATTTGGCCCACTTATTACGGTGCTTGGATGCCATGTGGTGGTTCATGCTGGTGGTGGTGAGGTTACTAGTGTTCACGCCCCGGCTCATTTTGGTACGGCACAGGTTGCAAACTACTATTCTTTTGTCGTCCGCACTTTCCTCAAAAAAGCGCCTTACTGGTGAACACCTACCCCTTGGCAAGGGAGATTTCCGCAAGGGTGTGCTCCATGGAACAGTTGCGGGCCTGTTTGGTGTGGCCCACCTTCTCCCTTTTGCCACCCCCACTGCCTCTTCCGGCCTGCTGCGGTGCAGCAGATCCCTCCCCCTCTGTACTGCTGTCCTTGCTCGGCTTTTTACCTTTCCAGGTTGGGTCAGTGACTTCATCATCCACTAGCTCCTCTTCCACTTCCTCACTCTGCTCATCCTCCTGACTTGTTGAGCTAACCACAACCTCAGTGATTGACAACCGTGTCTCATCCTCTTCATCAACCTCTTGAGACAGTAATTGCTGTTGACTTATTGGCAACTGTGTCTCATCATCATCCACCTCATTAAACAGTAATTGCCGTACCCACCGTCATCTTCTTGTGACTGAGGATGTTCAAGAGTTTGGGAATCATGGCACAAGATCTGTCCCTCTTCAAGTGTGCTTGGCGAGAGGGCCAAATCACGGAATGGCGCTGAAAAAAGCTTCTCGGAATATCCGAGTGTGGAATCACTTATTTGCCCAGACTCTCCATGGTGGGAGGAAGGAATATCAGCGTGAGGATTGTGTTGAGCAGACTCTTGGCTACTGAGACTGGAGTTGGTAGAAGACAGGGTGGTGTTTAACAGACTGGAAGCATTATCTGCTGCAATCCAACCGACCACCTGGTCGCACTGGTCTGACTTCAAGAGTGGTGTCCTGCGCCACCCTGCAAACTGGGACATGAATCTAGGTATCGTGGATGATTGTTTTTCTTGTGCTCTGGCAGCAGGCACAGTTTGTGCGCGCCCAGGGCCACGGCCTCTGCATGCACCATCAGCATTACGACCACTCCCCTGGCCCTTACTGCTCACCTTCTTCATATTAAATGTTATATATTCTTAAGAAGTCCACAGAGTAGCTCTATGACATAGTGGTGAGGTGGAAGCAGCATGAGGAGACCACATAGTGGCCCAATGACAGAGTCTGGAGGTGGCGGCAGCATCAGGAGGAGGCCACAGAGTGGCACAATGACAGTGTGGAGGTGGCGGCAGCATAAGGAGACCACGGAGTGACCCGGTGACATAGTGTGGAGGTGGTAGCAGAATGAGGAGACCACAGAGTGGCCGGGTGACATAGTTTGGAGGTTGCAGCAGCATGAGGAGGCCACAGAGTGGGACAATGACAGCGTGGAGGTGGCAGCAGCATCAGGAGGCTACAGAGTGGCACAATGACAGAGAATGGAGGTGGCGGCTGCAGCAGCATCAGTAGGAGGCCACAGAGTGGCACAATGACAGTGTGGAGGTGGTGGCAGCATTAGGAGGCCACAGAGTAGCAAGGTGACATAGTGTGGAGGTGGCAGCAGCATGAGAAGACCACAGAGTGGCAAGGTGACATAGTGTGGAGGTGACAGCAGCATCAGGAGACCACAGAGTGACCCGGTGACAGAGTGGGGAGGTGGCAGCAGCATGAGGAGACCACAAAGTGGCCGGGTGACATAGTGTGGAGGTGGGAGCAGCATGAGGAGGCTGCAGAGTGGCACAATGACAGTGTGGGGGTGGCAGCAGCAGCATCAGGAGGCTACAGAGTGACACAATGACAGAGTATGGAGGTGGCGGCAGCAGCAGCATCAGGAGGAGGCCACAGAGTGTCACAATGACAGTGTGGAGGTGGCGGCAGCAGTAGGAGGCCACAGAGTGGCAAGTAGGGATGAGAGAACCCGAACTGTATAGTTCGGGTTCGTACCGAATTTTGGGGTGTCCGTGACACGGATCCGAACCCGAACATTTTCATAAAAGTCTGGGTTCGAGTTCGGTGTTCGGCGCTTTCTTGACGCTTTTTGAAAGGCTGCAAAGCAGCCAATCAACAAGCATCATACAACTTGCCCCAAGAGGCCATCACAGCCATGCCTACTATTGGCATGGCTGTGATTGGCCAGTGCAGCATGTGACCCAGCCTCTATATAAGCTTGGGTCACGTAGCGCTGGACGTCACTCTACTGATACAAGTGTATGGAGAGGTTGCAGCTGCGACGTTAGGGCGAGATTAGGCAGTGATTAACTCCTCCAAAAGACTTCATTCAGTGATCGATCTACAGCTGTGGATCATTGAACTGCTGATATTCAATTGCTCGGTGTTTTTAGGCTGCCCAGAGCGTTTTTCAGTCACTTTTTTCTGGGGTGATCGGCGGCCATTTTGTGGCTTGTGGTGCGCCAGCGCAAGCTGCCCCCAAGTACGTTTAACCATCAATAGTGTGGTTATTTTTTGCTATATCCTACATCAGGGTCAAGCTTTCATTAAGTGCATTTAACCATCAATAGTGTGGTTATTTTTTGGCCATATATTACATCAGGGGCAAGCTGAGCCTGTCACCCAAGTGCATTTAACCATCAATAGTGTGGTTATTTTTTGCTATATCCTACATCAGGGTCAAGCTTTCATCAAGTGCATTTAACCATCAATAGTGTGGTTATTTTTTGGCCATATACTACATCAGGGGCAAGCTGAGCCTGTCACCCAAGTGCATTTAACCATCAATAGTGTGGTTATTATTTGGCCATATACTACATCAGGGGCAAGTTGAGCCTGTCACCCAGCGCCTAAAAAATAGGCCTCACATTTATATTCATCCAAATCTGTCATTACTGTTTTAGCTGGTCAAGTTATTTAGTGTTCGTCAAAGCACAGGTTTTGTTCTGGGTTGAAAAACAATTCCCAATTTTGCAATTCTTAAAATTAGTGGTTTCTGCTGTATCAGGCCTACTTTAAATCTATCCCTAAAAGGGAATATTAGATTCAAGGGGCTGATAGGGTAATTCTCAAGAACTTCACACACACGCTACAGTGCAGATCCAAGTCTAATTCTGTGATTAAACGTATACCTGTCACCCAGCGCCTACAAAATAGGCCTCACATTTATATTCATCCAAATCTGTCATTACTGTTTTAGCTGGTCAAGTTATTTTTAGTGTCCGTCAAAGCACAGTTTTTGTTCTGGGTTGAAAAACAATTCCCAATTTTGCAATTCTCAAAATTAGTGGTTTCTGCTGTATCAGGCCTACTTTAAATCTATCCCTAAAAGGGTATATTAGATTCAAAGTGCTGATAGGGTAATTCTCAAGAACTTCACACACACGCTACATTGCAGATCCAAGTCTAATTCTGTGATTAAACGTATACCTGTCACCCAGCGCCTACAAAATAGGCCTCACATTTATATTCATCCAAATCTGTCATTACTGTTTTAGCTGGTCAAGTTATTTAGTGTCCGTCAAAGCACAGTTTTTGTTCTGGGTTGAAAAACAATTCACAATTTTGCAATTCTCAAAATTAGTGGTTTCTGCTGTATCAGGCCTACTTTAAATCTATCCCTAAAAGGGTATATTAGATTCAAGGTGCTGATAGGGTAATTCTCAAGAACTTCACACACACGCTACAGTGCAGATCCAAGTCTAATTCTGTGATTAAACGTATACCTGTCACCCAGCGCCTAAAAAATAGGCCTCACATTTATATTCAGCTAAATCTGTCATTACTGGTGTGCCTGTATTAGTATAATACGGTACCTAAATAGATAGCCAGATAGTGTTAGGTGTCTGTAAAAAAAAGGCCTGAATTTTAATTCAAAACATTGGCCCGAATAATATATTTTTTATTGTGGTGAACGGTAACAATGAGGAAAACATCTAGTAAGGGACGCGGACGCGGACATGGTCGTGGTGGTGTTAGTGGACCCTCTGGTGCTGGGAGAGGACGTGGCCGTTCTGCCACAGCCACACGTCCTAGTGTACCAACTACCTCAGGTCCCAGTAGCCGCCAGAATTTACAGCCATATTTGGTGGGGCCCAATGCCGTTCTAAGGATGGTAAGGCCTGAGCAGGTACAGGCATTAGTCAATTGTGTGGCCGACAGTGCATCCAGCACGTTCACATTATCTCCCACCCAGTCTTCTGCAGAAAGCGCACAGATGGCGCATGAAAACCAAGCCCATCAGTCTGTCACATCACCCCCATGCATATCAGGGAAACTGTCTGAGCCTCAAGTTATGCAGCAGTCTCTTATGCTGTTTGAAGACTCTGCTGGCAGGGTTTCCCAAGGGCATCCACCTAGCCCTTCCCCAGGGGTGGAAGAGATAGAATGCACTAACGCACAACCACTTATGTTTCCTGATGATGAGGACATGGGAATACCACCTCAGCACGTCTCTGATGATGACGAAACACAGGTGCCAACTGCTGCGTCTTTCTGCAGTGTGCAGACTGAACAGGAGGTCAGGGATAAAGACTGGGTGGAAGACGATTCAGGGGACGATGAGGTCCTAGACCCCACATGGAATGAAGGTCGTGCCACTGACTTTCACAGTTCGGAGGAAGAGGCAGTGGTGAGACCGAGCCAACAGCGTAGCAAAAGACAAAGAGGGAGCAGTGGGCAAAAGCAGAACACCCGCCGCCAAGAGACTCCGCCTGCTACTGACCGCCGCCATCTGGGACCGAGCACCCCAAAGGCAGCTTCAAGGAGTTCCCTGGCATGGCACTTCTTCAAACAATGTGCTGACGACAAGACCCGAGTGGTTTGCACGCTGTGCCATCAGAGCCTGAAGCGAGGCATTAACGTTCTGAACCTTAGCACAACCTGCATGACCAGGCACCTGCATGCAAAGCATGAACTGCAGTGGAGTAAACACCTTAAAAAAAAGGAAGTCACTCAGGCTCCCCCTGCTACCTCTTCTGCTGCTGCCGCCTCGGCCTCTTGTGCTGCTGCCGCCGCCTCGGCCTCTTCCTCCGCCTCTGGAGGAACGTTGGCACCTGCCACCCAGCAAACATGGGATGTACCACCAACACCACCACCTGCGTCACCAAGCATCTCAACCATGTCACACGGCAGCGTTCAGCTCTCCATCTCACAAACATTTGAGAGAAAGCGTAAATTCCCACCTAGCCACCCTCGATCCCTGGCCCTGAATGCCAGCATTTCTAAACTACTGGCCTATGAAATGCTGTCATTTAGGCTGGTGGACACAGACAGCTTCAAACAGCTCATGTCGCTTGCTGTCCCACAGTATGTTGTTCCCAGCCGGCACTACTTCTCCAAGAGAGCCGTGCCTTCCCTGCACAACCAAGTATCCGATAAAATCAAGTGTGCACTGCGCAACGCCATCTGTGGCAAGGTCCACCTAACCACAGATACGTGGACCAGTAAGCACGGCCAGGGACGCTATATCTCCCTAACTGCACACTGGGTAAATGTAGTGGCGGCTGGGCCCCAGGCGGAGAGCTGTTTGGCGCACGTCCTTCCGCCGCCAAGGATCGCAGGGCAACATTCTTTGCCTCCTGTCTCCTCCTCCTCCTACTCAGCTTCCTCCTCCTCTTCTTCCACCTGCTCATCCAGTCAGCCACACACCTTCACCACCAACTTCAGCACAGCCCGGGGTAAATGTCAGCAGGCCATTCTGAAACTCATATGTTTGGGGGACAGGCCCCACACCGCACAGGAGTTGTGGGGGGGTATAGAACAACAGACCGACGAGTGGTTGCTGCCGTTGAGCCTCAAGCCTAGCCTGGTGGTGTGCGATAATGGGCGAAATCTCGTTGCAGCTCTGGGACTAGCCGGTTTGACGCACATCCCTTGCCTGGCGCATGTGCTGAATTTGGTGGTGCAGAAGTTCATTCACAACTACCCCGACATGTCAGAGCTGCTGCATAAAGTGCGGGCCGTCTGTTCGCGCTTCCGGCCTTCACATCCTGCCGCTGCTCGCCTGTCTGCGCTACAGCGTAACTTCGGCCTTCCCGCTCCCCGCTGTTTCGAGTACTCCACCAACATGGCCAGTGGCGATGACGCCGTTATCAGCGTTACAATACCACTTCTATGTCTCCTTGAGAAAACACATAGGGCGATGATGGAAGAGGAGGTGGCCCAGGAGGAGGAGGAGGAAGAGAGGTCATTTTTAGCACTTTCAGGCCAGTCTCTTCGAAGTGACTCAGAGGGAGGTTTGTTGCAACAGCAGAGGCCAGGTAATGTGGCCAGACAGGGCCAACTACTGGAGGACGAGGAGGACGAGGATGAGGAGGAGGTGGAGGAGGATGAGGATGAAGCAGGTTCACAGCAGGCTGGCACCCAACGCAGCTCGGGGCCATCACTGTTGCGTGGCTGGGGGGAAACGCAGGACGATGACAATACGCCTCCCACAGAGGACAGCTTGTCCTTACCTCTGGGCAGCCTGGCACACATGAGCGACTACAAGCTGCAGTGCCTGCGCAACCACAGCAGAGTTGCCCACATTTTAACGTGTGCAGACTACTGGGTTGCCACCCTGCTGGATCCATGGTACAAAGACAATGTGCCCACCTTACTTCATGCACTGGAGCGTGATAGTAAGATGCGCGAGTACAAGCGCACGTTGGTAGACGCGCTACTGAGAGCATTCCCAAATGTCACAGGGGAACAAGTGGAAGCCCAAGGCGAAGGCAGAGGAGGAGCAAGAGGTCGCCAATGCAGCTGTGTCACGGCCAGCTCCTCTGAGGGCAGGGTTAGCATGGCAGAGATGTGGAAAAGTTTTGTCAACACGCCACAGCTAACTGCACCACCACCTGATACGGAAGGTGTTAGCAGGAAGCAACATTTCAATAGCATGGTGGAACAGTACCTGTGCACACCCCTCCACGTACTGACTGATGGTTCGGCCACATTCAACTTCTGGGTCTCCAAATTGTCCACGTGGCCAGAGCTAGCCTTTTATGCATTGGAGGTGCTGGCCTGCCCGGCGGCCAGCGTTTTGTCTGAACGTGTATTCAGCACGGCAGGCGGCGTCATTACAGACAAACGCAGCCGCCTGTCTACAGCCAATGTGGACAAGCTGACGTTCATAAAAATGAACCAGGCTTGGATCCCACAGGACCTTTTCTTCCCTTGTGCAGATTAGACATTAACTACCTCCCCTTAACAATATATTATTGTACTCCAGGGCACTTCCTCAATCAATCCTATTTTTATTTTCATTTTACCATTCTATTGCGGGGCAACCCAAAGTTGAATGAACCTCTCCTCTGTCTGGGTGCCGGGGCCTAAAAATATCTGACAGTGGCCTGTTCCAGTCAGGGCCGGCCTTAGGTGTTTAGGCGCCCTGTGCGAGCTAACCTTGTGGCGCCCCCCTTCCCTTCAAAAAAAAAAAAAAAAACACTGCTTGTTGCTGGCATCATGGCATATGCTGGCTGACTATCCAACCAAGTAGTTACCAGCCCGCACACCCCAAAGGCCGGTGTAATGTTATACTTCCCTACTTCGTGAGATTTCCCTACCTTCGTCACTTCCGGTCGCACCGGACATGACGTGAAGAGGTGTGCCGCGCTGCGCAGGCGCACAACGACAGGTTAGGGAAATTTCACAGCAGAGTGCGCATGCGCCAGGAGCCTCGCCGGCGGTTAGGGTAGGGAAAAACTATGGGCCAGTGCGCAGGCGCAGTGATCGGATGGATGTTCTCAGCTGGACACCGGCCGACACTGCGCATGCACCGGGAGCCTCACCAGCGGTTATGGAAGTGAAAAATTACGTACGGGCCAGTGCTTTTTCCCTACCCTAACCGCTGGTGATGCTCCCAGCGCATGCGCAGTGTCGGCCGGTGTCCAGCTGAGAACATCCATCCGATCGATCACCGCACCTGTGCACTGGCCCATAATTTTTCCCTACCCTAACCGCCGGCGAGGCTCCCAGCGCATGCGCACTCTGCTGTGAAATTTCCCTAACCCGTCGTTGTGCGCAGTGCGCCCCCCCCAATATAATAAACATTGGTGGCGCAGTGCGCCCCCCCAATATAATAAACATTGGTGGCGCAGTGCGAACCCCCCCAACACCCCAGTATAATAAACATTGGTGGCGCAGTGGGCCCCCCCAATATAATAAACATTGGTGGCGCAGTGCGCCCCCCCAACACCCCAGTATAAACATTGGTGGCGCAGTGTGCCCCCCCAATATAACAAACATGAGCGCAGTGCGCCCCCCCAATATAACAAACATTGGTGGTGCAGTGCACCCCCCCACCCAATATAATAAACATTGGTGGCGCAGTGCACCCCCCCAATATAATAAACATTGGTGGCGCAGTGCGCCCCCCCCCAACACCCCAGTATGATAAACATTGGTGGCGCAGTGGGCCCCCCCAATATAATAAACATTTGCACAGTGCCCCCCCCCCCAATATAATAAACATTGGTGGCGCAGTGGGCAGTGCCAATGAGGGTTAGAAAATAAAAAAATAATTAACTCACCTCCTCCAATTGATCATCTTCTGTTCTTTCTTCATGACCTGTCAAAGGACCTGTGGTGACATCACTGTGCTCATCACATGATACATCACCATGGTAATGGACCATGTGATGAGCTCAGTGACGTCACCACAGGTCCTGAAGAAACAGGAGACCGGCAGCTACGCGATCAACTGGAGGAGGTGAGTTAATTTTTTTAAATTATTTTTTAACAGTCATTGGCACTTCCCACTGAGCCACCAATGTTTCTTATACTGGGGTGTTGGGGGGGAGGGGGGGGCGCACTGTGCCACCAACGTTTCTTATACAAATACAGGAGGCGGGTGCCGGAATCACATAGCCGGCACCCGACCTCTGTGACAGGGAGCTGCGATCAGCGGCAGTTAACCCCTCATGTACCGCACCTGAAGGGTTAACTCAACTGCAGCTGATCGCAGCTCCCTGTCACAGAGGTCGGGTGCCGGCTATTTGATTCCGGCACCCGCCTCCTGTATTTGTATTTCAGGTCAGTTATCTTCATTGGTGGCGCAGTGGCCACAGCCCCTCCCCTCCTCCTCCCGTCTCTCTTCTTATTGGCAGCGGCGGGGGCAGCAGCAGGCAGATCAGACACAGGGGAGGAGGAACGAATCAGGTCAGACAAGGGAGGGGGAGATGGAGGGGGCGCCCCGAGGGAGAACTCAGAACACAAGAGCCGCCTCGCCTGCTGCCGCATATTACATTGCGAGCTGTCGGCCGCCCAGCGCCCCTGTTGCTATGGCGCCCTGTGCGGCCACACAGCCCGCACACCCCAAAGGCCGGCCCTGGTTCCAGTGGTGGGTGACATGAAGCCTGATTCTCTGCTATGATATGAAGACTGATTCTCTGCTGACATGAAGCCTGAATCTCTGTTATGGGACCTCTCTCCTCTGCCTGGGTGTCTGGGCCTAAATATGTGACAATGGACTGTTCCAGTGAAGGGTGACGTGAAGCCTGATTCTCTGCTATGACATGAAGACTGATTCTCTGCTGACATGAAACCTGAATCTCTGTTATGAGACCTCTCTCCTCTGTCTGGGTGCCGGGGCCTAAAAATATCTGACAGTGGCCTGTTCCAGTGGTGGGTGACGTGAAGCCTGATTCTCTGCTATGACATGAAGACTGATTCTCTGCTGACATGAAGCCTGAATCTCTGTTATGGGACCTCTCTCCTCTGCCTGGGTGCCTGGGCCTAAATATGTGACAGTGGCCTGTTCCAGTGGTGGGTGACGTGAAGCCTGATTCTCTGCTATGACATGAAGACTGATTCTCTGCTATGATATTGTAACAGTACAGCCTGGATCACAGCGGCTCCCTGTGACGATACGCTGACTTGCGCTCCAGCGTGGAACGCATCGGCCGTCTGCGATGATACAGCGACCGCCTGTGTTTATTCGCTGGCTTGCGCTCCAGCGTGGAACGCAGTGGCTGCTGGGCCCTCCTATGACTCCGCCCACTTACCGTCCGGCCCTTAAATAGAAGACAGGTGCTAAGCAGGGTGTTCCACTATTGGAGTGTGCACCCTGCTAGCTCCACTGCATCTGAGGACTCTGTCCACATATCCAGACCTGGATCCCTAACAACAGCGTGAAGGACTGTCTACCTTCTTGCCACTGGCTTCCCCACTGCTGGCTTCCTAGCCAGGACCAACTAACCGCAAGTATATGCCTGTTACCTGCTCTGATTAATGTCCTGGAACTCTGAGTGGGGTGGTTCCTGACTGGTGTGAGACGATACTCCCAAACCAACTCTGAACCTACTGCATACTATATACTAAACTGTGGACATGCTCTGAACCTACTGCATACTATATACTAAACTGTGGACATGCTCTGAACCTACTGCATACTATATACTAAACTGTGGACATGCTATACTAACTCTGAACCTACTGCATACTATATACTAAACTGTGGACATGCTCTGAACCTATGGCATACAATATACTAAACTGAGGACATGCTATATACTAACCCTGAACCTATTGCATACTAGATACTAACTCTGAACTGTGCACAAGCTTATACTAACTTGTGACTCCTGTAATACTGGGAGACCTTCCTCTCCAGCAGTAATACTAAATAGATGGATAGCGGTAAATGATTTTGTTACCCCAAACTCTCCGCCCAAGACTGAGAGAGACGCCTGGGGTACATACTGAGTAACCGCGAATCCCACAGCCAAGAACAAGGGCAGTGGGATAATAGTGCATGTCTATTGCTTCCGCAGTTGAGATCCTAACTGATCAACTAGGTGCGTTACATATTAGTGGAACCCACATGGATCCAGCGGAGGTTGCAGGTCACCTCGTCACCCTCACTAAGAGGGTGGAGACCCTCAATGTGACTATACAACATCTCCAGCTAGAAAACCAGGCAATACGGCAACTTGTCACTCAGGGGCCAGGACACCCCCGTGATGGACCAGAACCCAAGGTCAGCCCACCTGAGATATTCGCGGGTGACCGAAGGCAGTTCAGGGATTTCCTGAACGCGTGCAAACTAATGTTTGAGCTGCAGCACCGGACTTACCCAACTGACAGAACAAAAGTACTTACCATGATCTCATACCTCAGGGGGGAGCCCAGAGCATGGGCCAATACTTATTTAGAAAAAGAAGACCCAGTCCTGGAATCCTTCCCTCTGTTCCTTGAAAAAATGGCCCTTCTCTACGAGGACCATAGTAAACAGCTGACCGCTGAGACCGCTATACGCAGCCTTAAACAAGGGAGACTACCTGTAGAGGACTTTATTGCGGAATACACTCGCTGGGCCCGGGAGACTGAATGGAACCTCACCCTTAGGAATCAGTTTCGCCTAGGTCTTTCCGAGGCCCTGAAGGACGAATTAGCCCGAGGAGAATTACCACTTACACTTAATGCCTTGATGCAGAAGGCCACCACCATTGACAGACGGCTGAGGGAACGCAGAGCCGAGAGAGTCTCAGGCTTCACACCCAACCCAAGACCGTCCAGCCAGGGTCCTGCTGTAGAGATGATGGAGATTGGGGCGATCCGAGGTCCTCTGACCGAGAGAGAGAAAGCCAGGAGACGTAACCTCAACCTCTGTTTATATTGTGCGTCTGCTGACCATACCGTTGACGGATGCCCCGCGATACGTAAGAAGTGCGAAGGTAAGAGCAGCACGTCTTGTACCTTAGGCAGTACAAAAAATAGTACTGGTGGTTACATATACACGTCTCTCACCTTACAGTGGGACCAAAACCTGATTATCGTTGAAGCCATGGTGGACACGGGAGCTTCGGGGAATTTTATCGATATGCATCTGGTTGAGCGAAATAAAATTCCCCACATGAGAAAAAACGTTCCGATATCCGTGAGTTTCATTGACGGTACCACTTCTAGTCCTATCCACAGTCAGACTCCAGCCCTCATGGTGACATGTGAAAATAACCACACAGAATTCTTATCCTTTGATATCATACACTCTCCATTGTTTCCCATGATTCTTGGGTTGCCATGGTTGCAAATACACCAGCCAACCCTCCTATGGAAACAGGGGAGAGTTCAGTTTACGTCACCTTATTGTATGGAGGCCTGCTTTCCTCTCAAATCTCTCATGCACGTGGGAGTGAACCAGGTCCCCAGCCAATACGCAGACTTTGCTGAGGTATTCAGCGAAAAGAAGGCGGAATCTCTTCCGCCCCATAGATCTTACGATTGCCCCATAGACTTGCTGCCGGGTAGTGAGATACCCACGGGTAGAATTTATCCATTGGCACAACCAGAACTTGTTCACCTCAAACAGTACCTAGAAGAGAACTTACAAAAAGGTTTTATTCAGCCTTCAACCTCCCCGGCAGCAGCAGGTATGTTCTTTGTGAGAAACAAAGACTCAAGCCTAAGGCCCATTATAGATTACAGAGCCTTGAACAAAGTAACAATCAAAAATCGGTACCCCCTGCCACTAATATCCGAACTCATAGAAAGATTACAAACAGCAACAATCTACACCAAGCTGGATTTGAGAGGCGCATACAACTTAATTAGGATCAGAAAAGGTGATGAATGGAAGACAGCTTTCCGCACTCGGTATGGTCTCTTCGAGTATACAGTGATGCCCTTCGGGTTGTGCAACGCCCCTGCCACATTCCAAAATTTTATTAACGACATCTTTAGGGATCTACTGGACGTATGTGTAATCATCTATCTTGATGATATACTGGTGTATTCCGATAACTTACACGATCACAGGAAACATGTCCGTTGGGTTCTCGCACGGTTAAGTGTTCATCGCTTATACATCAAACAGGAAAAATGTGTATTCGAGACTACCTCTCTTCCCTTCCTCGGATACATAATTTCACCCAAAGGTATCCAGATGGATCCCTCAAAAATCAATTGCATCCAAAATTGGCCGATTCCGGATTACAGGAAAGCTCTTCAACGGTTCCTGGGGTTCTCAAACTTCTATAGGAAATTCATTAAAGATTTCTCCGCTACCACTAAACCACTAACCCGCTTAACTAGTGTCAACACGAAGTTTGTTTGGTCCAAGGACGCCCAATCAGCGTTTGAGTTATTAAAGAACAGGTTCACTACGGCACCGATACTGACTCTCCCAAATCCGAACCATCACTACGTGCTGGAAGTAGACGCATCCCAGGCAGCCATAGGAGCTGTTCTGTCCCAGCGAAGCTCTTTTTCAACTCCGTTACATCCTATCGGGTTCTACTCCCGGACGCTAAATACCGCCGAATTCAATTACCCCATAGGCGAAAAGGAACTCCTCGCCATAAAGTGCTCCCTGGAAAATTGGAGGCATTTACTTGAAGGATCAATACACCCCATCACAATTTAAAGGGATCACCGTAATCTACAATACCTGAAAACCAATAAAACATTATCAGGCCGTCAAGTACGGTGGAGTTTTTTTTTTGACAGGTATAACTTCCAAATTACATACCGACCAGGCTCAAAAAATGAGAAGGCCGACGCCTTGTCACGACTGGCTGAAATTCGCACCTCAGACACGGCCCCCACATGGATCATTCCACCGAAGAAACTCGTCCTTGCTAATACCCCCCCTGGTCTTTCGCAGAACCAACAGGGTCTCCTTTACAAGGACAGCCAACTTTACATACCACCCTCCCTCACCAATCAGGTGATCAAACTTTGCCATGATTTACCCCTCGCGGGACATCCCGGCATTGCTAAAACCACAACCCTGATACGCAGGAACTTCTGGTGGCCAAAGATGACCAAACAAATTGAGGAATACGTTTCCACGTGCCAGACCTGTGCCTCATGTAAAACTGACAGAAACCGACCTTATGGTCTCCTAATGAGTCTTCCCATCGCCAACAGACCCTGGGAATGGGTCTCGATGGATTTCATAGTTGAACTTCCCCTTTCCAGAGGAAACAACACCATCATGGTGGTAGTGGATTTGCTGACTAAGATGGCACACTTCGTGCCCCTCAAGAAGTTACCCTCCTCCAAGGAAACGGCCGTGGTATTCCTGTCTAATATTATTAAGTTACATGGAATTCCTAGCCAGGTCATATCAGACAGGGGTTCGCAATTCGTATCCAAATTCTGGAGAGCACTTTGTTCCAGACTTCAAATCGACCACAGAATGTCTACCGCCTATCACCCCCAAACTAATGGGCAGACTGAAAGGGTGAATCAGTGTCTGGAACAGTATCTCAGATGTCACTGCTCATTTCTTTAGGATGACTGGGAGGGCCTACTTCCTCTCGCTGAATTCGCCTATAATAATTCTACGAATTCCTCCACATTACATACTCCATTCTTTGCTAATTACGGATTTCACCCTAGGTCTCTTCCTCAAACCAGCCTTCCCACAAACGTTCCAGCCACAGACGATTATCTGACCACTTTGCAAACTACCCTTAAGACGCTAAAAGACAACCTTCAACGGGCAAAAGAAAGACAGAAGTGTTACTACGACCGTCGTAGGAGAGAAAGTCCTCCCTACCAGGTCGGGGACTCGGTTTGGTTATCAACAAAAAACCTTCGGTTGGGGGTACCTTCCAAGAAATTAAGAAGACAATTCCTGGATCCTTTTCCGATAGAAAGGATTATTAACCCCAACACGGTGAGACTCACCCTTCCTCCGCGATTACAGGTACATCCCACATTCCACGTGTCACTACTGAAGCCGTTTAGATCTAGGCCGTTCCCATCAAGTGATCCTCGACCCTTGCCTCCGATAGAGGTCCAATGAGAAGAAGAATTTGAAGTTGAGCAGCTCATTGATTCCAGAAGAAGACGGGGGAAGATCCAGTATCTCATTAGATGGAAGGGGTATGGTCCCCAGGATGACTCTTGGGAAGATGTGCAAAACGTTCATGCTCCCAGACTCCAAAGATTGTTCCATAGAAGATTTCCCAACCGACCCTCTCCTAGTGGGGTACCCCGGAGGGGTCCCTTAAGGGGGGGGTACTGTAACAGTACAGCCTGGATCACAGCGGCTCCCTGTGACGATACGCTGACTTGCGCTCCAGCGTGGAACGCATCGGCCGTCTGCGATGATACGCTGGCTTGCGTTCCAGCGTGGAACGCAGCGACCGTCTGTGTTGTTACGCTGGCTTGCGCTCCAGCGTGGAACGCAGTGGCTGCTGGGCCCTCCTGTGACTCCGCCCACTTACCGTCCGGCCCTTAAATAGAAGACAGGTGCTAAGCAGGGTGTTCCACTATTGGAGTGTGCACCCTGCTAGCTCCACTGCATCTGAGGACTCTGTCCACATATCCAGACCTGGATCCCTAACAACAGCGTGAAGGACTGTCTACCTTCTTGCCACTGGCTTCCCCACTGCTGGCTTCCTAGCCAGGACCAACTAACCGCAAGTATATGCCTGTTACCTGCTCTGATTAATGTCCTGGAACTCTGAGTGGGGTGGTTCCTGACTGGTGTGAGACGATACTCCCAAACCAACTCTGAACCTACTGCATACTATATACTAAACTGTGGACATGCTCTGAACCTACTGCATACTATATACTAAACTGTGGACATGCTATACTAACTCTGAACCTACTGCATACTATATACTAAACTGTGGACATGCTATACTAACTCTGAACCTACTGCATACTATATACTAAACTGTGGACATGCTCTGAACCTATGGCATACAATATACTAAACTGAGGACATGATATATACTAACCATGAACCTATTGCATACTAGATAATAACTCTGAACTGTGCACAAGCTTATACTAACTTGTGACTCCTGTAATACTGGGAGACCATCCTCTCCAGCAGTAATACTAAATAGATGGATAGCGGTAAATGATTTTGTTACCCCAAACTCTCCGCCCAAGACTGAGAGAGACGCCTGGGGTACATACTGAGTAACCGCGAATCCCACAGCCAAGAACAAGGGCAGTGGGATAATAGTGCATGTCTATTGCTTCCGCAGTTGAGATCCTAACTGATCAACTAGGTGCGTTACAGATATGAAGACTGATTCTCTGCTGACATGAAGCCTGAATCTCTGTTATGGGACCTTTCTCCTCTGCCTGGATGCCTGGGCATAAATATGTGACAATGGACTGTTCCAGTGGTGGGTGACGTGAAGCCTGATTCTCTGCTATGACATGAAGACTGATTCTCTGCTGACATGAAGCCTGAATCTCTGTTATGGGACCTCTCTCCTCTGTCTGGGTGCCGGGGCCTAAAAATATCTGACAGTGGCCTGTTCCAGTGGTGGGTGACGTGAAGCCTGATTCTCTGCTATGACATGAAGACTGATTCTTTGCTGACATGAAGCCAGATTCTCTGTTACGGGACCTCTCTCCTCTGCCTGGGTGCCTGGGCCTAAATATCTGACAATGGACTGTTCCAGTGTTGGGTGACGTAAAGCCTGATTCTCTGCTATGACATGAAGACTGATTCTCTGCTGACATGAAGCCAGATTCTCTGTTACGGGACCTCTCTCCTCAGCCTGGGTGCCTGGGACTAAATATCTGACAATGGACTGTTCCAGTGTTGGGTGACGTAAAGCCTGATTCTCTGCTATGACATGCAGACTGATTCTCTGCTGACATGAAGCCAGATTCTCTGTTATGAGACCTCTCTCCTCTGCCTGGGTGCCTGGACCTAAATATCTGACAATGGACTGTTCCAGTGTTGGGTGACGTGAAGCCTGATTCTCTGCTATGACATGAAGACTGATTCTCTGCTGACATGAAGCCAGATTCTCTGTTAGGGGACCTCTCTACTCTGCCTGGGTGCCTGGGCCTAAATATCTGACAATGGACTGTTCAAGTGTTGGGTGACGTGAAGCCTGATTCTCTGCTATGACATGCAGACTGATTCTCTGCTGACATGAAGCCAGATTCTCTGTTACGGGACCTCTCTCCTCTGCCTGGGTGCCTGGGCCTAAATATCTGACAATGGACTGTTCCAGTGTTGGGTGACGTAAAGCATGATTCTCTGCTATGACATGCAGACTGATTCTCTGCTGACATGAAGCCAGATTCTCTGTTATGGGACCTCTCTCCTCTGCCTGGGTGCCTGGGCCTAAGTATCTGACAATGGACTGTTCCAGTGTTGGGTGACGTGAAGCCTGATTCTCTGCTATGACATGAAGACTGATTCTCTGCTGACATGAAGCCAGATTCTCTGTTACGGGACCTCTCTCCTCTGCCTGGGTGCCTGGGCCTAAATATATGACAATGGACTGTTACAGTGGTGGGTGACGTGAAGCCTGATTCTCTGCTATGACATGCAGACTGATTCTCTGCTGACATGAAGCCAGATTCTCTGTTACGGGACCTCTCTCCTCAGCCTGGGTGCCTGGGACTAAATATCTGACAATGGACTGTTCCAGTGTTGGGTGACGTAAAGCATGATTCTCTGCTATGACATGCAGACTGATTCTCTGCTGACATGAAGCCAGATTCTCTGTTATGGGAACTCTCTCCTCTGCCTGGGTGCCTGGGCCTAAGTATCTGACAATGGACTGTTCCAGTGTTGGGTGACGTGAAGCCTGATTCTCTGCTATGACATGAAGACTGATTCTCTGCTGACATGAAGCCAGATTCTCTGTTACGGGACCTCTCTCCTCTGCCTGGGTGCCTGGGCCTAAATATCTGACAATGGACTGTTCCAGTGTTGGGTGACGTAAAGCCTGATTCTCTGCTATGACATGCAGACTGATTCTCTGCTGACATGAAGCCAGATTCTCTGTTACGGGACCGCTCTCCTCTGCCTGGGTGCCGGGGCCTAAATATATGACAATGGACTGTTACAGTGGTGGGTGACGTGAAGCCAGATTCTCTGCTATGGCATGAAGACTGATTCTCTGCTATGTGACCTCTCTCCAATTGATATTGGTTCATTTTTATTTATTTTATTTTTATTTTTATTTATTTCCCTATCCACATTTGTTTGCAGGGGATTTACCTACATGTTGCTGCCTTTTGCAGCCCTCTAGCTCTTTCCTGGGCTGTTTTACAGCCTTTTTAGTGCCGAAAAGTTTGGGTCTTCATTGACTTCAATGGGGTTCGGGACGAAGTTCGGGTCGGGTTTGGATCCCGAACATTTCCGCGAAGTTCGGCCGAACTTCTCGAACCCGAACATCCAGGTGTTCGCTCAACTCTAGTGGCAAGGTGACATAGTGTGGAGGTGGCAGCTGCATGAGGAGGCCACAAAGTGGCAAGGTAACATAGTGTGGACGTGGCAGCAGCATGAGGAGACCACAGAGTGGCAAGGTGACATAGTGTGGAGGTGGCAGCAGCATAAGGAGGCCACAGAGTGGCAAGGTGACATAGTGTGGAGGTGGCAGCAGCAGCATCAGGAGACCACAGAGTGACCCGGTGACAGAGTGGGGAGGTAAAAGTCAATACCAGTACCAGCTGAAGATGGTGGGTGAAAGAAGGAGCACTTGGAATCAGATGTGTGGCATCACTTGGGTGGCAGCATCAGAATAGTATCTTAGGCAGGTAGCCAGGATGATGTGGCACCATGGATGATGTAGTCTGATGCATCAGGCATTGGTGGGAGAAAATCCTGGCTGATTCATGGGTGATTCATCTTGACAAAGGTCAGTCTCTACATATTTTGGGTGGACATGCGAGTTCTTCTTGGGGTAACTATGGCCACCTGCTGCACTAATCACCCGCTCTGACGCAACACTACTGGCCGGGCAGGACAGCTTTTCCAGGGCAAACTCTGCCAGGTGCGTCCACAAATCCAGTTTGGCTGCCCAGTAGTCCAGCAGATCTTTAATATCGTGTGGCAGGGTCCTGTCCAAGTATGCCACCACCTGCTGGTTCAGGTCCTGCTCCAGGTCTAGATTCTGCTGCTGCTGGTGAGTAGTTTCTTCAATAGGCTGGTGAAGACAGCTTCTCATCAATGACTTTAGACTCAAGTTGCTTCTGGTGGAACTAAAACTGCTCCTACTCCCCCACCCTACCACAGCAGCTATGTCAGAGGAATGACCGACTGGCTTGATCCCAAACTAAGGAGCATATAGGTGAGTCCTATAAAACCCTAAGAGCTCTCCTTGACTGCTATGCACATGTAAGGGTTTTAATGGTAGACGATTGCATGCCCACGTACCTAAGACTGTGTGACACCTGAAAACCCTATAATAGTGAGGGGACACAACCACCGGCTCCCTGCACTTAATACGGACGGAGTCAGGGTCACCTAGAATCAAGCCAGCAAGGAAACACAATAAAGGAAAAGACTTATCTGAGCAAACAGCAGCAGCAGCCTCCAGCAGTGAACACTTCATCCAGGAAGTAGAATAAACCGCAAAGTGAGGCAGTATTAGAGGGAATATAAAGGAAGACAATTAGTCTAAATAAGTGACACCTGGCAGAGGGAAAGGAGAAGACAAAGTGAAACCAAAACAAAGAACGTCATACAAGAGGTAGAGAAGAACATCTGTCAGACCTTCTCACAGAACTGGCAAGAACAGTACCCCTCCCTCTACGGGTGGACTTCGGACACTCAGAGCCAACCTTCTCAGGATAAGACCTATGGAAAGCCCTGATGAGACGAGTGGCCTTAATGTCCGCCACTGGGACCGACATCCTCTCCTCAGGACCATAACCCTCCCAATGAACGAGGTACTGAAGAGAACCGCGGATAATGTGAGAATCCGCAATCCTAGAGACCTGAATTTCAAGATTACCATCAACAAAAATCAGAGGAGGAGGCAAAGAGGAGGGTACAGTGGGTTGGACATAAGGTTTCAATAGGGACCTGTGAAAAACATTATGGATCTTCCAAGTCTGAGGAAGATCAAGACGGAAGGCAACGGGATTGATGACGGATAGGGATGAGCGAACCCGAACTGTATAGTTCGGGTTCGTACCGAATTTTGGGGTGTCCGTCACACGGACCCGAACCCGAACATTTTCGTAAAAGTCCGGGTTCGGGTTCGGTGTTCGGCGCTTTATTGGCGCTTTTTGAAAGGCTGCAAAGCAGCCAATCAACAAGCGTCATACTACTTGGCCCAAGAGGCCATCACAGCCATGCCTACTATTGGCATGGCTGTGATTGGCCAGTGCACCATGTGACCCAGCCTCTATTTAAGCTGGAGTCACGTAGCGCCGCACGTCACTCTGCTATGATCAGTATAGGGAGAGGTTGCAGCTGCGACGTTAGGGCGAGATTAGGCAGATTAACTCCTACAAAAGACTTCATTTTGTGATCGATCTGCAGCTGTGGATCATTGAAGTGCTATTATTGACTTGCTCACTTTTTTGAGGCTGCCCAGAGCGTTTTTAGATCACTTTTTTTCTGGGGTGATCGGCGGCCATTTTGTGACTTGTGGTGCGCCAGCACAAGCTATCACCAAGTGTATTTAACCATCGATAGTGTGGTTATTTTGTGCTATATCCTACATCAGCTGCAGGCTGAGCCTGTGTCACCGAAGTGCATTTAACCATCAACAGTCTGGTTATTTTTCGGCCATATACTACATCAGCTGCAGGCTGAGCCTGTGTCACCCAAGTGCATTTAACCATCGATAGTGTGGTTATTTTGTGCTATATCCTACATCAGCTGCAGGCTGAGCCTGTGTCACCCAAGTGCATTTAACCATCAGCAGTCTGATTATTTTTTGGCCATATACTACATCTGGTGCAGGCTGAGCCTGTGTCACCCAAGTGCATTTAACCATCAACAGTCTGATTATTTTTTGGCCATATACTACATCTGGTGCAGGCTGAGCCTGTGTCACCCAAGTGCATTTAACCATCAACAGTGTGGTTATTTTTTGACCATATATTACATCAGGGGCAAGTTGAGCCTGTCACCCAGCGCATAAAAAATAGACCTGACATTTCTATTCAACCAAATCTGCACAGTTTTAGCTGGTCAAGTTATTTGTAGTGACCGTAAAAGCAGACTTTTTGTTCTGGGTTGAAAAAGCATTCCCAAATTTGCCATTCTGAAAATAACTAGTTTGTGGTATTTGAGGCCTACTTGAAATCTATCCCAAAAAGAAAATCTTACATTGAAGGTATTGATAGTGTCATTCAGAAAAACCTAAGACACACGCTAGCGTGCTGATAGAAGTGTCATTCTGTGATTAAACCTATAACTGTCACACAGCGCAAAAAAAAACAGGTCTCACATCTCTATTCAACCAAATCTGCACAGTTTTAGGCTACTTTCACACTAGCGCTTGATCGGATCCGTTCTGAACGGATCCGATCATATTAATGCAGACGGAGGCTCCGTTCAGTACGGATCCGTCTGCATTAATAACTTAGAAAAATTTCTAAGTGCGAAATTAGCCTGAGCGGATCCGTTCAGACTTTCAATGTAAAGTCAATGGGGGACGGATCCGCTTGAAGATTGAGCCATATGGTGTCATATTCAAGCGGATCCGTTCCTATTGACTTACATTGTAAGTCTGGACGGATCCGCACGCCTCCGCACGGCCAGGCGGACACCCGAACGCTGCGAGCAGCGTTCAGCTGTCCGCCTGGCCGTGCGGAGGCGAGCGGAGCGGAGGCTGAACGCCGCCAGACTGATGCAGTCTGAGCGGATCCGCATCCATTCAGACTGCATCAGGGCTGGACGGAAGCGTTCTGCTCCGCTCGTGAGCCCCTTCAAACGGAGCTCACGAGCGGACAGCAGAACGCTAGTGTGAAAGTAGCCTTAGCTGGTCAAGTTATTTGTAGTGACCGTAAAAGCAGACTTTTTGTTCTGGGTTGAAAAAGCATTCCCAAATTTGCCATTCTGAAAATAACTAGTTTGTGGTATTTGAGGCCTACTTGAAATCTATCCCAAAAAGAAAATCTTACATTGAAGGTATTGATAGTGTCATTCAGAAAAACCTAAGACACACGCTAGCGTGCTGATAGAAGTGTCATTCTGTGATTAAACCTATAACTGTCACACAGCGCAAAAAAAAACAGGTCTCACATCTCTATTCAACCAAATCTGCACAGTTTTAGCTGGTCAAGTTATTTGTAGTGACCGTAAAAGCAGACTTTTTGTTCTGGGTTGAAAAAGCATTCCCAAATTTGCCATTCTCAAAATAACTAGTTTGTGGTATTTTAGGCCTACTTTAAATCTATCCCAAAAAGAAAATCTTACATTGAAGGTATTGATAGTGTCATTCAGAAAAACCTAAGACACACGCTAGCGTGCTGATAGAAGTGTCATTCTGTGATTAAACCTATAACTGTCACACAGCGCAAAAAAAAAAACAGGTCTCACATCTCTATTCAACCAAATCTGCACAGTTTTAGCTGGTCAAGTTATTTGTAGTGACCGTAAAAGCAGACTTTTTGTTCTGGGTTGAAAAAGCATTCCCAAATTTGCCATTCTGAAAATAACTAGTTTGTGGTATTTGAGGAATACTTGAAATCTATCCCAAAAAGAAAATCTTACATTGAAGGTATTGATAGTGTCATTCAGAAAAACCTAAGACACACGCTAGCGTGCTGATAGAAGTGTCATTCTGTGATTAAACCTATAACTGTCACACAGCGCAAAAAAAAACAGGTCTCACATCTCTATTCAACCAAATCTGCACAGTTTTAGCTGGTCAAGTTATTTGTAGTGACCGTAAAAGCAGACTTTTTGTTCTGGGTTGGAAAAGCATTCCCAAATTTGCCATTCTGAAAATAACTAGTTTGTGGTATTTGAGGCCTACTTGAAATCTATCCCAAAAAGAAAATCTTACATTGAAGGTATTGATAGTGTCATTCAGAAAAACCTAAGACACACGCTAGCGTGCTGATAGAAGTGTCATTCTGTGATTAAACCTATAACTATCACACAGCGCAAAAAAAAACAGGTCTCACATCTCTATTCAACCAAATCTGCACAGTTTTAGCTGGTCAAGTTATTTGTAGTGACCGTAAAAGCAGACTTTTTGTTCTGGGTTGAAAAAGCATTCCCAAATTTGCCATTCTCAAAATAACTAGTTTGTGGTATTTGAGGCCTACTTGAAATCTATCCCAAAAAGAAAATCTTACTTTGAAGGTATTGATAGTGTCATTCAGAAAATCCTAAGACACACGCTAGCGTGCTGATAGAAGTGTCATTTTGTGATTAAACCTATAACTGTCACACAGCGCAAAAAAAAACAGGTCTCACATCTCTATTCAACCAAATCTGCACAGTTTTAGCTGGTCAAGTTATTTGTAGTGACCGTAAAAGCAGACTTTTTGTTCTGGGTTGAAAAAGCATTCCCAAATTTGCCATTCTGAAAATAACTAGTTTGTGGTATTTGAGGCCTACTTGAAATCTATCCCAAAAAGAAAATCTTACATTGAAGGTATTGATAGTGTCATTCAGAAAAACCTAAGACACACGCTAGCGTGCTGATAGAAGTGTCATTCTGTGATTAAACCTATAACTGTCACACAGCGCAAAAAAAAAAACAGGTCTCACATCTCTATTCAACCAAATCTGCACAGTTTTAGCTGGTCAAGTTATTTGTAGTGACCGTAAAAGCAGACTTTTTGTTCTGGGTTGAAAAAGCATTCCCAAATTTGCCATTCTGAAAATAACTAGTTTGTGGTATTTGAGGAATACTTGAAATCTATCCCAAAAAGAAAATCATACATTGAAGGTATTGATAGTGTCATTCAGAAAAACCTAAGACACACGCTAGCGTGCTGATAGAAGTGTCATTCTGTGATTAAACCTATAACTGTCACACAGCGCAAAAAAAAACAGGTCTCACATCTCTATTCAACCAAATCTGCACAGTTTTAGCTGGTCAAGTTATTTGTAGTGACCGTAAAAGCAGACTTTTTGTTCTGGGTTGAAAAAGCATTCCCAAATTTGCCATTCTGAAAATAACTAGTTTGTGGTATTTGAGGCCTACTTGAAATCTATCCCAAAAAGAAAATCTTACATTGAAGGTATTGATAGTGTCATTCAGAAAAACCTAAGACACACGCTAGCGTGCTGATAGAAGTGTCATTCTGTGATTAAACCTATAACTGTCACACAGCGCAAAAAAAAACAGGTCTCACATCTCTATTCAACCAAATCTGCACAGTTTTAGCTGGTCAAGTTATTTGTAGTGACCGTAAAAGCAGACTTTTTGTTCTGGGTTGAAAAAGCATTCCCAAATTTGCCATTCTCAAAATTGTGGTGAACGGGAACAATGAGGAAAACATCTAATAAGGGACGCGGACGTGGACATGGTCGTGGTGGTGTTAGTGGACCCTCTGGTGCTGGGAGAGGACGTGGCCGTTCTGCCACAGCCACACGTCCTAGTGAACCAACTACCTCAGGTCCCTGTAGCCAGCAGAATTTACAGCGATATTTGGTGGGGCCCAATGCCGTTCTAAGGATGGTAAGGCCTGAGCAGCAACACGCATTAGTCAATTGGGTGGCCGACAGTGGATCCAGCACGTTCACATTATCTCCCACCCAGTCTTCTGCAGAAAGCGCACAGATGGCGCATGAAAACCAAGCCCATCGGTCTGTCACATCACCCCCATGCATATCAGGGAAACTGTCTGACCCTCAAGTTATACAGCAGTCTCTTATGCTGTTTGAAGACTCTGCTGCCAAGGTTTCCCAAGGGCATCCACCTAGCCCTTCCCCAGGGGTGGAAGAGATAGAATGCACTAACGCACAACCACTTATTTTTCCTGATGATGAGGACATGGGAATACCACCTCAGCACGTCTCTGATGATGACGAAACACAGGTGCTAACTGCTGCGTCTTTCTGCAGTGTGCAGACTGAACAGGAGGTCAGGGATCAAGACTGGGTGGAAGACGATGCAGGGGACGATGAGGTCCTAGACCCCACATGGAATGAAGGTCGTGCCACTGACTTTCACAGTTCGGAGGAAGAGGCAGTGGTGAGACCGAGCCAACAGCGTAGCAAAAGAGGGAGCAGTGGGCAAAATCAGAACACCCGCCGCCAAGAGACTCCGCCTGCTACTGACCGCCGCCATCTGGGACCGAGCACCCCAAAGGCAGCTTCAAGGAGTTCCCTGGCATGGCACTTCTTCAAACAATGTGCTGACGACAAGACCCGAGTGGTTTGCACGCTGTGCCATCAGAGCCTGAAGCGAGGCATTAACGTTCTGAACCTTAGCACAACCTGCATGACCAGGCACCTGCATGCAAAGCATGAACTGCAGTGGAGTAAACACCTTAAAAACAAGGAAGTCACTCAGGCTCCCCCTGCTACCTCTTCTGCTGATGCCGCCTCGGCCTCTTCTGCTGCTGCTGCCGCCGCCTCGGCCTCTTCCTCCGCCTCTGGAGGAACGTTGGCACCTGCCGCCCAGCAAACATGGGATGTACCACCAACACCACCACCTGCGTCACCAAGCATCTCAACCATGTCACACGGCAGCGTTCAGCTCTCCATCTCACAAACATTTGAGAGAAAGCGTAAATTCCCACCTAGCCACCCTCGATCCCTGGCCCTGAATGCCAGCATTTCTAAACTACTGGCCTATGAAATGCTGTCATTTAGGCTGGTGGACACACACAGCTTCAAACAGCTCATGTCACTTGCTGTCCCACAGTATGTTGTTCCCAACCGCCACTACTTCTCCAAGAGAGCCGTGCCTTCCCTGCACAAACAAGTGTCCGATAAAATCAAGTGTGCACTGCGCAAGGCCATCTGTGGCAAGGTCCACCTTACCACAGATACGTGGACCAGTAAGCACGGCCAGGGACGCTATATCTCCCTAACTGCACACTGGGTAAATGTAGTGGCGGCTGGGCCCCAGGCGGAGAGCTGTTTGGCGCACGTCCTTCCGCCGCCAAGGATCGCAGGGCAACATTCTTTGCCTCCTGTCTCCTCCTCCTCCTACTCATCTTCCTCCTCCTCTTCTTCCACCTGCTCATCCAGTCATCCACACACCTTCACCACCAACTTCAGCACAGCCCGGGGTAAACGTCAGCAGGCTATTCTGAAACTCATATGTTTGGGGGACAGGCCCCACACCGCACAGGAGTTGTGGCGGGGTATAGAACAACAGACCGACGAGTGGTTGCTGCCGGTGAGCCTCAAGCCCGGCCTGGTGGTGTGCGATAATGGGCGAAATCTCGTTGCAGCTCTGGGACTAGACGGTTTGACGCACATCCTTTGCCTGGCGCATGTGGTGAATTTGGTGGTGCAGAAGTTCATTCGCAACTACCCCGACATGTCAGAGCTGCTGCATAAAGTGCGGGCCGTCTGTTCGCGCTTCCGGCGTTCACACCCTGCCGCTGCTCGCCTGTCTGCGCTACAGCGTAACTTCGGCCTTCCCGCTCACCGCCTCATATGCGACGTGCCCACCAGGTGGAACTCCACCTTGCATATGCTGGACAGACTGTGCGAGCAGCAGCAGGCCATAGTGGAGTTTCAGCTGCAGCACGCACGGGTCAGTCGCACTGCGGATCAGACCCACTTCACCACCAATGACTGGGCCTCCATGCGAGACCTGTGTGCCCTGTTGCGCTGTTTCGAGTACTACACCAACATGGCCAGTGGCGATGACGCCGTTATCAGCGTTACAATACCACTTCTATGTCTCCTTGAGAAAACACTTAGGGCGATGATGGAAGAGGAGGTGGCCCAGGAGGAAGAGGAGGAAGAGGGGTCATTTTTAGCACTTTCAGGCCAGTCTCTTCGAAGTGACTCAGAGGGAGGATTTTGCAACACCAGAGGCCAGGTACAAATGTGGCCAGACAGGGCCCACTACTGGAGGACGACGAGGATGAGGATGAGGAGGAGGTGGAGGAGGATGAGGATGAAGCATGTTCACAGCGGGGTGGCACCCAAAGCAGCTCGGGCCCATCACTGGTGCGTGGCTGGGGGGAACCACAGGACGATGACGATACGCCTCCCACAGAGGACAGCTTTGTCCTTACCTCTGGGCAGCCTGGCACACATGAGCGACTACATGCTGCAGTGCCTGCGCAACGACAGCAGAGTTGCCCACATTTTAACGTGTGCGGACTACTGGGTTGCCACCCTGCTGGATCCCCAGTACAAAGACAATGTGCCCACCTTACTTCCTACACTGGAGCGTGATAGGAAGATGCGCGAGTACAAGCGCACGTTGGTAGACGCGCTACTGAGAGCATTCCCAAATGTCACAAGGGAACCAGTGGAAGCCCAAGGCGAAGGCAGAGGAGGAGCAAGAGGTCGCCAACGCAGCTGTGTCACGGCCAGCTCCTATGAGGGCAGGGTTAGCATGGCAGAGATGTGGAAAAGTTTTGTCACCACGCCACAGCTAACTGCACCACCACCTGATTCGGAACGTGTTAGCAGGAGGCAACATTTCACTAACATGGTGGAACAGTACCTGTGCACACCCCTCCACGTACTGACTGATGGTTCGGCCCCATTCATTTTCTGGGTCTCCAAATTGTCCACATGGCCAGAGCTAGCCTTTTATGCCTTGGAGGTGCTGGCCTGCCCGGCGGCCAGCGTTTTGTCTGAACGTGTATTCAGCACGGCAGGGGGCGTCATTACAGACAAACGCAGCCGCCTGTCTACAGCCAATGTGGACAAGCTGACGTTCATAAAAATGAACCAGGCATGGATCCCACAGGACCTGTCCATCCCTTGTGCAGATTAGACATTAACTACCTCCCCTTAACAATATATTATTGTACTCCAGGGCACTTCCTCATTCAATCCTATTTTTATTTTCATTTTACCATTATATTGCGGGGCAACCCAAAGTTGAATGAACCTCTCCTCTGTCTGGGTGCCGGGGCCTAAATGTGTGACAGTGGCCTGTTCCAGTGGTGGGTGACGTGAAGCCTGATTCTCTGCTATGACATGAATACAGATTCTGCGCTGACATAAGGCCAGATTCTCTGTTACGGGACCGCTCTCCTCTGTCTGGGTGCCTGGGCCTAAATGTGTGACAGTGGCCTGTTCCAGTGGTGGGTGACGTGAAGCCTGATTCTCTGCTATGACATGAATACAGATTCTGCGCTGACATAAGGCCAGATTCTCTGTTACGGGACCTCTCTCCTCTGCCTGGGTGCCTGGGCCTAAATGTGTGACAGTGGCCTGTTCCAGTTGTGGGTGACGTGAAGCCTGATTCTCTGCTATGACATGAAGACAGATTCTGCGCTGACATAAGGCCAGATTCTCTGTTACGGGACCTCTCTCCTCTGCCTGGGTGCCTGGGCCTAAATGTGTGACAGTGGCCTGTTCCAGTGGAGTGTGACGTGAAGCCTGATTCTCTGCTATGACATGAAGACAGATTCTGCGCTGACATAAGGCCAGATTCTCTGTTACGGGACCGCTCTCCTCTGCCTGGGTGCCTGGGCCTAAATGTGTGACAGTGGCCTGTTCCAGTGGTGGCTGACGTGAAGTCTGTTTCTCTGCTATGACATGAAGACAGATTCTGCGCTGACATAAGGCCAGATTCTCTGTTACGGGACCTCTCTACTCTGCCTGGGTGCCTGGGCCTAAATGTGTGACAGTGGCCTGTTCCAGTGGTGGGTGACGTGAAGCCTGATTCTCTGCTATGACATGAAGACAGATTCTGCGCTGACATAAGGCCAGATTCTCTGTTACGGGACCGCTCTCCTCTGTCTGGATGCCGGGGCCTAAATGTGTGACAGTGGCCTGTTCCAGTGGTGGGTGACGTGAAGCCTGATTCTCTGCTATGACATGAAGACTGATTCTGTGCTAACATGAAGCCAGATTCTCTGCTATGGCATGAAGAGACTGATTCTCTGCTGACATGAAGCCAGATTCTTTGCTATGGCATGAAGAGACTGATTCTCTGCTGACGTGAAGCCAGATTCTCTGCTATGGGACCTATGTCCAATTGATATTGGTTCATTTTTATTTTTTTAATTTTTATTTTAATTCATTTCCCTATCCACATTTGTTTGCAGGGGATTTACCTACATGTTGCTGCCTTTTGCAGCCCTCTAGCTCTTTCCTGGGCTGTTTTACAGCCTTTTTAGTGCCCAAAAGTTCGGGTCCCCATTGACTTCAATGGGGTTCGGGTTCGGGACGAAGTTCGGTTCGGGTTCGGATCCCGAACCCGAACATTTCTGGGAAGTTCGGCCGAACTTCTCGAACCCGAACATCCAGGTGTTCGCTCAACTCTAATGACGGACAAGATCTTGTAAGGCCCAATAAACTTAGGACCCAACTTCCAGGAGGGAACCTTCAGTTTGATATTCTTTGTAGACAACCACACCAGATCACCCACATTCAGGTTCCGGACCAGGCACACGTCTCTTATCCGCCACACGCTGATATCTCTCACTCATCCTCTTTAGATTACCCTGAATCTTTTGCCAAATAAATGACAAAGACGAGGAGAATCTCTCCTCATCAGGTAAACCAGAAGACCCCTCTCCAGAGAATGTCCCAAACTGCGGATGAAACTCATATGCACCAAAAAATGGTGACTTATCAGAGGACTTCTGGCGACGGTTATTTAAAGCAAACTCAGCAAGGGACAAAAAAGAATACCAATCCTCCTGATTCTCTGCAACAAAACAGCGCAGATATGTCTCCAGATTCTGATTGACGCGTTCTGTCTGACCATTCGACTGTGGGTGAAAAGCAGAGAACGACAACCGAACTCCCAAGCGAGAACAGAAGGCCTTCCAGAATCTGGAAACAAATTGCGTGCCCCTATCAGAAACGATGTCTGAAGGAATGCCATGCAATTTAACAATGTGATCAACAAACGCTTGCGCCAGGGTCTTAGCATTGGGTAACCCAGGAAAGGGAATGAAATGCGCAATTTAGCTAAAACGGTCCACTACCACCAGAATCACAGTCTTCCCCGAGGAACGAGGCAGGTCTGTAATGAAGTCCATGGACAGATGTGTCCAAGGACGGGAAGGAATGGGTAACGGGAGGAGAGAACCCGATTGCCGTGAATGAGGGACCTTGGCACGAGCGCAGGTCTAGCAGGCTGCCACAAAACTCTCAACCATCTTACGAAGAGCCGGCCACCAGAATCTCCGAGCAATTATATCCACTGTGGCTCTACTCCCCGGGTGCCCAGCAAGGACAATATCGTGGTGCTCCTTAAAAACCATGTGTCGTAAAGCGAGAGGCACAAACAACCTCCCAGGAGGACAAAGATCAGGAGCCTCTGCCTGGGCTGCCTGAACCTCTGCCTCCAAATCAGGATAAAGAGCAGAGACAACCACCCCTTCAGCCAAAATGGGACCCAGGTCTTCAAAGTATCCCCCTCTCGGAACGTGACAGTGCATCCGCCTTCACATTTTTAACCCCAGGGCGGAACGTAACAACAAAATTAAACCTAGAAAAGAACAAAGGCCATCTGGCCTTTCTCGGGTTCAGACGCTTGGCTGATTCCAAGTAGGCCAGATTCTTATGGTCGGTAAACACGGTAATAGGGTGTCTGGCTCCCTCTAACCAATGGCGCCATTTCTCAAAAGCAAATTTGATCGCCAACAACTCCCTATCTCCCACATCGTAATTTCTCTCTGCAGAGGAGAGTTTCCTTGAGAAAAAGGCACACGGTCGCCATTTGGCAGGAGAGGGACCCTGAGATAAGACCGCACCCACACCCACCTCAGAAGCATCCACCTCAAAAATAAAAGGTAGAGAGACATCAGGTTGTACCAAAATGGGAGCGGAAGCAAAACCCTCTTTAATACTAGAAAAGGCTTTAAGCGCATCTACCGACCACGAGGAAAAATCCACCCCCTTTTTAGTGATATCAGTGAGTGGCTTA
Source organism: Bufo bufo (assembly GCF_905171765.1). Lineage (NCBI taxonomy): Eukaryota > Metazoa > Chordata > Amphibia > Anura > Bufonidae > Bufo > Bufo bufo. The sequence goes on along the minus strand of NC_053389.1, from coordinate 460,709,983 downwards.
ACAACAGAGGAAAAATTCAAAATGAAGTTTCTGTAATAATTGGCAAAACCCAAAAAACGCATCAGCGCCTTCTGATTCTCAGGAAGCTCCCAATCAAGCACAGCGCTGACCTTTTCAGGGTCCATCCGAAAACCAGAAGCGGAGGGAAGAAAAGCAAGAAATTGAATCTCCGGAACTGCAAACACATATTTCTCCAGTTTAGCGTACAATTTATTCTCCCGCAGAATCAGCAAGACCTGACATAGGTGGTCCCGATGAGTCTTGAAATCAGGAAAAAATATCAAAATGTCATCTAGATACACCAGTACACATTCCCCCATTAAATGATAAAAAATGCTGTTCACAAAATGTTGGAAGACGGCCGGAGCATTCATAAAACCAAAGGGCATAACCAAATTCTGAAAATTCGAAATGACCCTCAGGGGTATTGAAGGCCGTCTTCCATTCGTCCCCTTCCCTGACCCTGACTAGGTTGTATTCCCCTCTTAAATCCAACTTAGAAAAAACTTTAGCCCCAACAATCTGGTTAAACAGGCCCGGGATCAGAGGAAGCGAATAGGGTGATATGAGGGCCCGACGTCCACAGGTGGGGGTTGTGCTTACAGCCCAACACCGTGCACAACATTTGGCATTTGCCAGAGAACACCAAGATTGGCAAATTCGCCACTGGCGCCCTGTGCTCTTCACAGATGAAAGCAGGTTCACACTGAGCACATGTGACAGACGTGACAGAGTCTGGAGACGCCGTGGAGAACGTTCTGCTGCCTGCAACATCCTCCAGCATGACCGGTTTGGCATTGGGTCAGTAATGGTGTGGGGTGGCATTTCTTTGGAGGGCTGCACAGCCCTCCATGTGCTCGCCAGAGGTAGCCTGACTGCCATTAGGTACCGAGATGAGATCCTCAGACCCCTTGTGAGACCATATGCTGGTGCGGTTGGCCCTGGGTTCCTCCTAATGCAAGACAATGCTAGACCTCATGTGGCTGGAGTGTGTCAGCAGTTCTTGCAAGACGAAGGCATTGATGCTATGGACTGGCCCGCCTGTTCCCCAGACCTGAATCCAATTGAGCACATCTGGGACATCATGTCTCGCTCTATCCACCAACGTCACGTTGCACCACAGACTGTCCAGGAGTTGTGGCAGATGCTTTAGTCCAGGTCTGGGAGGAGATCCCTCAGGAGACCGTCTGCCACCTCATCAGGAGCATGCACAGGCGTTGTAGGGAGGTCATACAGGCACGTGGAGGCCACACACACTACAGAGCCTCATTTTGACTTGTTTTAAGGACATTACATCAAAGTTGGATAAGCCTGTAGTGTGTTTTTCCACTTTAATTTTGAGTGTGACTCCAAATCCAGACCTCCATGGGTTGAAAAATTTGATTTCCATTTTTTTATTTTTGTGTGATTTTGTTGTCAGGACATTCAACTATGTAAAGAACAAAGTATTTCAGAAGAATATTTAATTAACTTAGATCTAGGATGTGTTATTTTTGTGTTCCCTTTATTTTTTTGAGCAGTATATTTTACTTTTGCCATTAATACACACCATAAAAGGCTTTATAACATATAACTGCACCACTGAACTGCAAATATAATGTTATTTTGCCACTATTATACAAAAAAAGTGCTTTAAAACATGACAGCACCACTGAACTGCAAATATATTTTTTATTTGCCACTAATACACGCAAAAAATGGCTTTAGAACATATAACTGCACCGCTAAACGGCAAATATATTTTTCTTTTGCCACTAATACACTCCACAAAAAGCTTTAGAATATATAACTGCACCGCTGAACGGCAAATATATTTAAATTTTGCCACTAATACATGCCACAAAAGGATTTAGAACATATAACTGCCATGCCGCCGCCGGAACTCCACCCTCGCCTCCATTTTAGTCAATGGGGACCTAGCGGCAGTCGGGGGCACACGTGAACTAGCGGCAGGTCTAATCTGACAGGCGGTTCACCCGCCGGAACAGCCTGCTGCTAATGTGAAAGTACCCTAATACACGCCACAAAAGGCTTTAAACTTATAACTGCTATAAACTTATAACTGCACCGTTGAACGGCAAATATATTTTACTTTTGCCCCTTATACACGCCACAAAAGGCTTTAGAACATATAACTGCACCGCTAAACTTTAAACATATTTTACTTTTGCCACTAATACACACCACAAAAGGCTTCAGAACATGTACTGTAACTGCACCGCTGAAAGGCAAATATATTTTTATTTTGCCACTATTGCACGACAATAAGGGTTTTATAACAAATAACTGCACCGCTTGATGGCAAATATATTTTACTTTTTCCACTAAGGCTAGTTTCACACTAGCGGCAGGGCACTACGGCAGGCTGTGTCGGCGGGTAAAAAGCCTGTCGGATCCGTCCTGCCGCTGGTGAACGTGTGCCCCGGACTGCCGCTCCATACCCATTGACTATAATGAGGGCAGGGGCAGAGTTCTGGCGGCGGCACGGTGCGAATCAAATTTTTCCTGAAATTCGGATTGAATTCAACTTCGTCAACTTCAATTCGCTCATCTCTACAGGCAGGAATCACTCCGTGGTGGAGGGAAAATGCCATATTTGCCAATGTGATAATTCTACACCAGGTCACTGGGGACATTAGCGAGGTGGTATGCAGGATATGTGAGCAGAAGGTGAGGCGCTGCCAGAGTGCTAATATTGGCACGACAGCCCTTTGTCAACACATGGAGCGACACCATAAAGTGGCATGGGAAAATCGTGCCACTCATTTAGTCTTACAGCCTGATGCAGCAACCTCTGTATCTCCCATTGGCCCACACCCCCCTCCAGCAGTCAGGGCTCACCAATGTCAGCAGAAGGAAGCTAATGTTCCTTCCCATCGACTTCAATGTCGTCTATTGCTCCTGATGCTCCTCCTACTCCTCCTCACTTGTTTCGATAGCAATCGATCACCGAGGTGACTTCAAGAAGTACATTATAGAACAGTGGCGTTAAAGCAGGAAATGCTCAACCTCAATACTGTTGCGCATATTTTAACCGGGGAAGCAAATCCTGCACATGTGGTCCGTTGCAAATGGCAATCCCCAGGAAAATTTGCATACAATGGAGGATGCCGGCAGTGAACCACATGTACACCAAAACACTGCATAGTAATAACAAAATGTGGGAATACATGTTATTGGTATTCTTCTAGTTTTACCAATCAATCATATATACAACCTGTTGACCAATAAACAATTTAAACTACCGTACAAAGAACAGACCTCTTATTTGGAAGACAGGAAAGGTTTATGCTGTATGTCAGACTGCACACTGTGGGAACATGTATGAAGATAGAACACTATCAATGATATCTTCCCCTGTACTGAATGTATTACTGTCATTCTGGTATTGTTTGAAAGCTTGGGGTTTCAGCTTTCAAACATTATAAAGCTCTATCTGGTACCAAACCACTTCTGTCTGGAGGAGAATGAGGGAGCAGCTACAGAGCTGACAGGCTGCAGAAGGAAAGAAAAAATAGTAGAAATATATAGTAATGTGACATTATCATCATTGTAGTGACCCAGATAACAAAATTATATTATTTTTACCACACTGTGAACACCATAAAAATATTCCACAAAATAATGTAAAAATTGCTGTTTTTTTATCTTTCCTCCTAAAAATAAAATAATAAAAGCTATTTAATACACTCTATATGAGCATGCTCAACCTGCGGCCCTCCAGCTGTTACAAAACTACAACTCCCAGCATGCCCGAACAGCCTACAGCTATCAGCCTACAGCAGGGGATTGTGGGAGTTGTCATTTTACAACAGCTGGAGGGCCGCAGGTTGAGCATCCCTGCTCTATATTCTCCAAAATAGTTCCTTAATAACCTACAACTAATTCTGCAAAAAAAAAAAAACATTTAGAAGAAAAAAATAAAAAGTTATGACTGGAACACAAAATGGGAAAACATTATTGGTCCTTAACCACCTCCGGACCGCCTAACGCAGGATCGCGTTCCGGAGGTGGCAGCCCTGCGCACAGTCACGCATATATGCGTCATCTCGCGAGACGCGAGATTTCCTGTGAACGCGCGCTCACAGGAACGGAAGGTAAGAGAGTTGATCTCCAGCCTGCCAGCGGCGATCGTTCGCTGGCAGGCTGGAGATGTGTTTTTTTTTAACCCTAACAGGTATATTAGACGCTGTTTTGATAACAGCGTCTAATATACCTGCTACCTGGTCCTCTGGTGGTCCCCTTTGTTTGGATCGACCACCAGAGGACACAGGTAGCTCAGTAAAGTCCCACCAAGCACCACTACACTACACTACACCCCCCCCCGTCACTTATTAACCCCTTATTAGCCCCTGATCACCCCTGATCACCCCATATAGACTCCCTGATCACCCCCTGTCATTGATTAGCCCCCTGTCATTGATCAACCCCCTGTAAAGCTCCATTCAGACGTCCGCATGATTTTTACGGATCCACTGATAGATGGATCGGATCCGCAAAACGCATACGGACGTCTGAATGAAGCCTTACAGGGGCGTGATCAATGACTGTGGTTATCACCCCATATAGACTCCCTGATCACCCCCCTGTCATTGATTACACCCCTGTCATTGATTACCCCCCTGTAAAGCTCCATTCAGACGTCCGCATGATTTTTACGGATCCACTGATAGATGGATCGGATCCGCAAAACGCATCCGGACGTCTGAATGAAGCCTTACAGGGGCATGATCAATGACTGTGGTGATCACCCCATATAGACTCCCTGATCACCCCCCTGTAAAGCTCCATTCAGACGTCCGCATGATTTTTACGGATCCACTGATAGATGGATCGGATCCGCAAAACGCATACGGACGTCTGAATGAAGCCTTACAGGGGCGTGATCAATGACTGTGGTTATCACCCCATATAGACTCCCTGATCACCCCCCTGTCATTGATTACACCCCTGTCATTGATTACCCCCCTGTAAAGCTCCATTCAGACGTCCGCATGATTTTTACGGATCCACTGATAGATGGATCGGATCCGCAAAACGCATCCGGACGTCTGAATGAAGCCTTACAGGGGCATGATCAATGACTGTGGTGATCACCCCATATAGACTCCCTGATCACCCCCCTGTAAAGCTCCATTCAGATGTCCGCATGATTTTTACGGATGCACTGATAGATGGATCCGATCCGCAAAACGCATCCGGACGTCTGAATGAAGCCTTACAGGGGCATGATCAATGACTGTGGTGATCACCCCATATAGACTCCCTGATCACCCCCCCTGTAAAGCTCCATTCAGATGTCCGCATGATTTTTACGGATGCACTGATAGATGGATCGGATCCGCAAAACGCATCCGGACGTCTGAATGAAGCCTTACAGGGGCGTGATCAATGACTGTGGTGATCACCCCATATAGACTCCCTGATCACCCCCCTGTCATTGATTACCCCCCTGTAAAGCTCCATTCAGACGTCCGCATGATTTTTACGGATCCACTGATAGATGGATCGGATCCGCAAAACGCATCCGGACGTCTGAATGAAGCCTTACAGGGGCGTGATCAATGACTGTGGTGATCACCCCATATAGACTCCCTGATCACCCCCCTGTCATTGATTACACCCCTGTCATTGATTACCCCCCTGTAAAGCTCCATTCAGACGTCCGCATGATTTTTACGGATCCACTGATAGATGGATCGGATCCGCAAAACGCATCCGGACGTCTGAATGAAGCCTTACAGGGGCGTGATCAATGACTGTGGTGATCACCCCATATAGACTCCCTGATCACCCCCCTGTCATTGATTACTCCCCTGTCATTGATTACCCCCCTGTAAAGCTCCATTCAGACGTCCGCATGATTTTTACGGATCCACTGATAGATGGATCGGATCCGCAAAACGCATCCGGACGTCTGAATGAAGCCTTACAGGGGCATGATCAATGACTGTGGTGATCACCCCATATAGACTCCCTGATCACCCCCCTGTCATTGATCAACCCCCTGTAAAGCTCCATTCAGATGTCCGCATGATTTTTACGGATGCACTGATAGATGGATCGGATCCGCAAAACGCATCCGGACGTCTGAATGAAGCCTTACAGGGGCATGATCAATGACTGTGGTTATCACCCCATATAGACTCCCTGATCACCCCCCTGTCATTGATCACCCCCCCTGTCATTGATCACCCCCCTGTCATTGATCACCCCTCTGTAAGGCTCCATTCAGACATTTTTTTGGCCCAAGTTAGCGGAATTTTTTTTTTTTTTTCTTACAAAGTCTCATATTCCACTAACTTGTGTCAAAAAATAAAATCTCACATGAACTCACCATACCCCTCACGGAATCCAAATGCGTAAAATTTTTTAGACATTTATATTCCAGACTTCTTCTCACGCTTTAGGGCCCCTAGAATGCCAGGGCAGTATAAATACCCCACATGTGACCCCATTTCGGAAAGAAGACACCCCCAGGTATTCCGTGAGGGGCATATTGAGTCCATGAAAGATTGAAATTTTTGTCCCAAGTTAGCGGAACGGGAGACTTTGTGAGAAAAAAATTAAAAATATCAATTTCCGCTAACTTGTGCCAAAAATTTTTTTTTTCTATGAACTCGCCATGCCCCTCATTGAATACCTTGGGGTGTCTTCTTTCCAAAATGGGGTCACATGTGGGGTATTTATACTGCCCTGGCATTCTAGGGGCCCCAAAGCGTGAGAAGAAGTCTGGTATCCAAATGTCTAAAAATGCCCTCCTAAAAGGAATTTGGGCACCTTTGCGCATCTAGGCTGCAAAAAAGTGTCACACATCTGGTATCGCCGTACTCAGGAGAAGTTGGGGAATGTGTTTTGGGGTGTCATTTTACATATACCCATGCTGGGTGAGAGAAATATCTTGGTCAAATGCCACCTTTGTATAAAAAAATGGGAAAAGTTGTCTTTTGCCAAGATATTTCTCTCACCCAGCAAGGGTATATGTAAAATGACACCCCAAAACACATTCCCCAACTTCTCCTGAATACGGCGATACCACATGTGTGACACTTTTTTGCAGCCTAGGTGGGCAAAGGGGCCCATATTCCAAAGAGCACCTTTCGGATTTCACAGGTCATTTACCTACTTACCACACATTAGGGCCCCTGGAAAATGCCAGGGCAGTATAACTACCCCACAAGTGACCCCATTTTGGAAAGAAGACACCCCAAGGTATTCCGTGAGGGGCATGGCGAGTTCCTAGAATTTTTTATTTTTTGTCACAAGTTAGTGGAAAATGCTGATTTTTTTTTTTTTTTCATACAAAGTCTCATATTCCACTAACTTGTGACAAAAAATAAAAACTTCCATGAACTCACTATGCCCATCAGCGAATACCTTGGGGTGTCTTCTTTCCAAAATGGGGTCACTTGTGGGGTAGTTATACTGCCCTGGCATTCTAGTGGCCCAAATGTGTGGTAAGGAGTTTGAAATCAAATTCTGTAATAAATGACCTGTGAAATCCGAAAGGTGCTCTTTGGAATATGGGCCCCTTTGCCCACCTAGGCTGCAAAAAAGTGTCACACATCTGGTATCTCCGTACTCAGGAGAAGGTGGGGAATGTGTTTTGGGGTGTCATTTTACATATACCCCTGCTGGGTGAGAGAAATATCTTGGCAAAAGACAACTTTTCCCATTTTTTTATACAAAGTTGGCATTTGACCAAGATATTTCTCTCACCCAGCATGGGTATATGTAAAAAGACACCCCAAAACACATTCCCCAACTTCTACTGAATACGGAGATACCAGATGTGTGACACTTTTTTGCAGCCTAGGTGGGCAAAGGGGCCCATATTCCAAAGAGCACCTTTCGGATTTCACTCGTCATTTTTTACAGAATTTGATTTCAAACTCCTTACCACACATTTGGGCCCCTAGAATGCCAGGGCAGTATAACTACCCCACAAGTGACCCCATTTTGGAAAGAAGAGACCCCAAGGTATTCGCTGATGGGCATAGTGAGTTCATGGAAGTTTTTATTTTTTGTCACAAGTTAGTGGAATATGAGACTTTGTATGAAAAAAAAAAAAAAAAAAAAAATTCATCATTTTCCACTAACTTGTGACAAAAAATAAAAAATTCTAGGAACTTGCCATGCCCCTCACGAAATACCTTGGGGTGTCTTCTTTCCAAAATGGGGTCACTTGTGGGGTAGTTATACTGCCCTGGCATTCTAGGGGCCCAAATGTGTGGTAAGGAGTTTGAAATCAAATTCTGTAAAAAATGACGAGTGAAATCCGAAAGGTGCTCTTTGGAATATGGGCCCCTTTGCCCACCTAGGCTGCAAAAAAGTGTCACACATCTGGTATTGCCGTACTCAGGAGAAGGTGGGGAATGTGTTTTGGGGTGTCTTTTTACATATACCCATGCTGGGTGAGAGAAATATCTTGGCAAAAGACAACTTTTCCCATTTTTTTATACAAAGTTGGCATTTGACCAAGATATTTATCTCACCCAGCATGGGTATATGTAAAAAGACACCCCAAAACACATTCCTCAACTTCTCCTGAATACAGAGATACCAGATGTGTGACACTTTTTTGCAGCCTAGGTAGGCAAAGGGGCCCATATTCCAAAGAGCACCTTTCGGATTTCACTCGTCATTTTTTACAGAATTTGATTTCAAACTCCTTACCACACATTTGGGCCCCTAGAATGCCAGGGCAGTATAACTACCCCACAAGTGACCCCATTTTGGAAAGAAGAGACCCCAAGGTATTTCGTGATGGGCATAGTGAGTTCATAGAAGTTTTTATTTTTTGTCACAAGTTAGTGGAATATGAGACTTTGTAAGAAAAAAAAAAAAAAAATCATCATTTTCCGCTAACTTGTGACAAAAAATAAAAAGTTCTATGAACTCACTATGCCCATCAGCGAATACCTTAGGGTGTGTACTTTCCGAAATGGGGTCATTTGTGGGGTGTTTGTACTGTCTGGGCATTGTAGAACCTCAGGAAACATGACAGGTGCTCAGAAAGTCAGAGCTGCTTCAAAAAGCGGAAATTCACATTTTTGTACCATAGTTTGTAAACGCTATAACTTTTACCCAAACCATTTTTTTTTTACCCAAACATTTTTTTTTTATCAAAGACATGTAGAACTATAAATTTAGAGCAAAATTTCTTAATGGATCTCGTTTTTTTTTGCAAAATTTTACAACTGAAAGTGAAAAATGTCATTTTTTTGCAAAAAAATCGTTAAATTTCGATTAATAACAAAAAAAGTAAAAATGTCAGCAGCAATGAAATACCACCAAATGAAAGCTCTATTAGTGAGAAGAAAAGGAGGTAAAATTCATTTGGGTGGTAAGTTGCATGACCGAGCAATAAACGGTGAAAGTAGTGTAGGTCAGAAGTGTAAAAAGTGGCCTGGTCTTTCAGGGTGTTTAAGCACTGGGGGCTGAGGTGGTTAAGGCTAAAATTAATGATGTCACTAAGGGGTTTAAAATGCAATAGTGTCACCTGGGTTGTGCGCCAACAAGATTTACTGCAGACACACATTAAAAATCTACAATAAAAAAGTGATATTTTTGGAGGGTTTTCCCAATTTTAGCATGACTGTTAAGAGGTTAAAGTCCTTTTTGCAGGACTTTTTTTCCTTGTTAAAATAATTAAATGATTTTAGACATAAATGGCCAAAATGGGTGCAAGTTGAGTTTTAGGCCTCTTTCACATGGTGAGTATTTGGTCAGTATTTTGCATCAGTATTTGTAAGCTAAAAGCAGGAGTGGGTTCCAGACACAGAAGAGATGCAAATGTTTCCATTACATTTCATCTCTGTTTTGAACCCACTCCTGTTTTTCGCTTACAAATTCCGATCAAATACTGATGCAAAATACTGACCAAATACTCACCGTGTGAAAAAGGCTATTAAAGTTCTGCATGCAGGACTTTATTCCCTTGATAAAAAAAATTATTTCAGACGTAAATGGCCAGAACGGATGCAAATTGAGGATAAAGCCTCTTTCACACAGTCAGTATTTTGCATCGCACTGTGTCTTCAATCAAGATGGCCATGGTGGCCTCTCCGTCATCAAATAGATAAGGTGAGTATGTATTTTATTTTTTACTAGATTAGCCCCTAAAAGACCTTAATTTTAATCTCAGATGCAGTGATTAGCGATAAATGCGGCATATGAGGGGTTCAAACACTGGGGGTGGTGTAATTGCCGTTTCCCGTCATTGCACTTGCTACATACAAAAAGGAATGAGCTTAGTGACAAAGTAATCCATCAAGAATCAAATTTATTTTTGAAATTCGGCGAAGCAGTCAAATATTTTTTTTTTATAACTTCGCTCATCTCTAATTATTATCATTGATGACTATATCCAGCTATTGGGAAGAGACTGCACTTTGACTTGTCTTAAAATAGTGAACTTTTATTGTTGGGTGCACTACAATCCCCACTTCCACTTCAGTAAAGAAAGTGTCATGTAGGGAGTAGTGAGGGCCTGAACTTTTCCCGCACCCTTGTCCCTTCCTACTTGCACGAGCTTCCCTAACCGGCAACCCGGAACTGGATGTCAATCCCTCCCTTTCAATGTGTTTGGCCTGAACCAGGGAGGGGAACACAGGGAGACATTAGACAGCTAATGACAGAATGAAACTGACAGAACCAGAAAACGTACCGAGGTCAATACCAGAAGAATCCAAGCCAACCAGAATCGGAACCAGAGTCCGAATCAGAAGTCAAACCAGGAGATCATGTCAAATCTAAGGGGTCAAACACAGGTCAGAGTAAGGGTACAAGCTCAGGCCAGAAGTCCAGTAAAACAATCCAGTATGCAAACTGTGGTAAAAGTGTGGTAATCTGAAGATAAAACCAATTACAGGCAACCTGTGCCAGCAGGTTGTCTGTTTAAATAGGCCATGTTTCCAGGTCATATGATGTGGCCAGTGTCACGTGACTAGTAGTGTTGAGCGCGAATATTTGAATTACGAATATTTATCGCGAATATCGCAACTTTGAGAATTCACAATTATTTAGAATATAGTACTATATATTCGTTATATCGAATATTCGTCATTTTTTTCTATCTGAAAACATGATTCCTCTCTGCTTCTTGCTTGTGGGCCAATGAGCCATTGGCCCACAAGCAACTTAAGCAGGGAGGATTTAAGACTTCAGATGGAAAAAAATTATGAATTTTCTAAAAAACGAATATGTAGCACTATATTGAATATAGTGATATATATTAGTTTTTTTTAGAATATTTGTCATTTTTTTTCCATCTGAAGTCTTGATTCCTCCCTGCTTAAGTTGCTTGTGTGCCAATGGCTCATTGGCCCACAAGCAAGAAGCAGGGAGGAATCATTTGTTCAGATGGAAAAAAAAATGACGAATATTCTAAAAAACTAATATATAGCACTATATTCTATAGTGCTATATATTAATTTTTGACCCACTTTGCATTACGCGATTTTTACATTGCAGATTTTTCGGAATCACGAAAATAGTCTTACCCGATTATTACATTGCAGATTTAATCTCGAATACGAATATTAGCGAATATATGACGAATATTCTACCACATATTCATGAGATATCGCAAATTTTATTATTGCCCCTGCCGCTCATCACTAGTGACTAGTGATGAGCAGCATAGGCAATATTCTTTTTTGTGATATTTCGCAAATTTTTGTTCTAATATTCACCATAAATTAGCAAATTCTAGGATTCGTGATCTCGGCATTATTTTCTTGATTGCGTAAATCGACAATGTAATATGCGCATATTGCGTGCGCAATACAGGTGTGGCTCACTTTTGCTACATTTTTCGAGCTGCTAGAAGTTTCCTGAAACATGAAAAAATGGTTGGCAGCAACTTTCATGACTGTGAGCAAGAACTCCTGATTAGAGTTGAGCGAACACCTGGATGTTCGGGTTCGACGAGTTCGGCCGAACTTTCGAAAAATGTTCGGGTTCGGGATCCGAACTCGACCCGAACTTCATCCCGAACCCAAACCCCATAGAAGTCAATGGGGACCCGAACTTTTGGGCACTAAAAAGGCTGTAAAACACACCCGGAAAGGGCTAGAGGGCTGCAAAAGGCAGCAAAATGTAGTTAAATCCCCTGCAAACAAATGTAGATAGGGAAATGATGAGTTAACATAAAATAAATAAAAATTAAACAATATTAATTGGAGTGAGGTCCCATAGCACAGAATCAGGCTTCAAGTCACCCACCAATGGAGAAGGTCACTTACTATTATTTTGACCACAGCACCCAGACAAAGGAGAGAGGTCCCACAGCAGAGAACCAGGCATCATATCACCCACCACAGGAGTAGGCCACCATTTAGTTACTTTGACCCCTACACCCAGACGGAGGAGAGAGGTTACACAGCAGAGAATCAGGCATTTAGATCACCCACCACAGGAGTAGGCCACCATTGAATCAGACCCCGGCAACCATGTCAGATGGCACAAGCATAAGCTTTATATCAATCAGCACAGGAGAAGGCGACTTTGACAGACTTTGACCCCTACACCCGGACGGAGGAGAGAGGTTTCAAAGCAGAGAATCAGGCATTTAGATCACCCACCACAGGAGTAGGCCCCAATTTAATGGGACCCCGGCAACCATGTCAGATGGCACAACCATCAGCTTCATATCAATCAGCACAGGAGAAGGCGACTTTGAAAGACTTTGACCCCTACACCCAGACGGAGGAGAGAGGTTTCACAGCAGAGAATCAGGCATTTAGATCACCCACCACAGGAGTAGGCCCCCATTGAATCAGACCCTGGCAACCATGTCAGATGGCACAACCATCAGCTTTATATCAATCAGCACAGGAGAAGGCGACTTTGAAAGACTTTGACCCCTACACCCAGATGGAGGAGAGAGGTTTCACAGCAGAGAATCAGGCATCATATCAACCACCACAGGAGAAGCCACCATTTAGTTACTTTGACCCCTGCACCCAGGAAGAGGAGAGAGGCACCACAGCACATATTCTGGCATCATATCAGCCACCACAGGAGAATCCACCATTGAGTTACTTTGACCCCCGCACCCAGGAAGAGGAGAGAGGCACCACAGCACATATTCTGGCATCATATCAGCCACCACAGGAGAAGCCACCATTGAGTTACTTTGACCCCTGCACCCAGGAAGAGGAGAGAGGCCCCACAGCACATATTCTGGCATCATATCAGCCACCACAGGAGAAGCCACCATTTAGTTACTTTGACCCCTTCACCCAAACAGAGGAGAGAGGTTCCACATCAGAGAATCAGGCATCATATCAACCACCACAGGAGTAGGCCACAATTTAATGGGACCCCGGCAACCATGTCAGATGGCACAACCATCAGCTTCATATCAATCAGCACAGGAGAAGGCGACTTTGAAAGACTTTGACCCCTACACCCAGACGGAGGAGAGAGGTTTCACAGCAGAGAATCAGGCATTTAGATCACCCACCACAGGAGTAGGCCCCCATTGAATCAGACCCTGGCAACCATGTCAGATGGCACAACCATCAGCTTTATATCAATCAGCACAGGAGAAGCCACCATTGAGTTACTTTGACCCCTGCACCCAGGAAGAGGAGAGAGGCACCACAGCACATATTCTGGCATCAGATCAGCCACCACAGGAGAAGCCACCATTTAGTTACTTTGACCCCTTCACCCAAACAGAGGAGAGAGGTTCCACATCAGAGAATCAGGCATCATATCAACCACCACAGGAGTAGGCCACAATTTAGTTTATTTGACCCCTGCACCCAGGAAGAGGAGAGAGGCCCCACAGCACATATTCTGGCATCATATCACACACCACAGGAGAAGGCCTCTTTCAGTGATTTAGGCCTTTGGACCCAGACAGAGGAGAGAGGTCAGAGATTAGCTTCATATCCCCCAGCACAGCAGAAGACCGCTTTATTTGACTTAGGCCTCAGCACCCAGACAGAAGACAGAGGTAGCATGGCAGAGGTTATGGCTTCATGTCACCCGTTAGTTTAACCGGCCACTTTCATCTGGTTAGGCCCCGGCGCCCAGACAGAGAAGAGTTTCATTCAACTGTGGGTTTCATAAAATTTGTATCAAATAAAGAAGTGGCCCGTAGCACAACAAGACATGTTTTAGGCAGTTAATAAGGACTACTCTGCACAAGGGAGGGACAGGTCCTGTGGGATCCATGCCTGGTTCATCTTTATGAAGGTCAGCTTGTCCACGTTGGCTGTGGACAGGCGGCTGCGCTTGTCAGTAATGACGCCCCCTGCCGTGCTGAATACGCGTTCAGATAAAGCGCTGGCCGCCGGGCAGGAAAGCACCTCCAAGGCATAACATGCTAACTCTGGCCACGTGGACAATTTCGAAACCCAGTAGTTGAATGGGGCCGAACCATCCGTCAGGATGTGGAGGGGTGTGCAGACATACTGTTCAACCATGTTAGTGAAATGCTGCCTCCTGCTAACACGTTCCGTATCAGGTGTCGGTGCAGATAGCTGTGGCGTGGAGACAAAACTTTTCCACATTTCTGCCATGCTAACCCTGCCCTCAGATGAGCTGGCCGTGACACAGCTGCGTTGGCGACCTCTTGCCACTCCTCTGCCTTCACCTTCCACCTGTTCCCCTGTGACATGTGGGAATGCTCTCAAGAGCGCCTCTATCAGCGTGCGCTTGTACTCGCGCATCTTACGGTCGCGCTCCAGTTCAGGAATTAAAGTGGGCACATTGTCTTTATACTGGGGATCCAGCAGGGTGGCCACCCAGTAGTCTGCACACGTTAAAACGTGGGCAACTCTGCTGTCGTTGCGCAGGCATTGGAGCATATATTCGCTCATGTGGGCCAGGCTACCCATGGGTAAGGACAAGCTGTCCTCTGTGGGAGGCGTATCATCATCGTCCACCGTATCCCCCCAGCCACGCACCAGTGATGGGCCTGGGCTGCCACCCCGCTGTGAACTTGCGTCATCCTCGTCCCCCTCCACCTCCTCCTCCTCATCCTCCTCGTCCTCCAGTACAGTGCCTTGGCTGGCGACTTGTGAACCTGTCCTCTGCTGCTTAAACAAACCTCCCTCTGAGCCACTTCGAACAGACTGGCCCGAAAGTGTTAGAAACGAGCCCTCATCCTCCTCCTCCTCCTCCACCTGGGCCACCTCCTCTAACATCATTGCCCTAAGTGTTTTCTCAAGGAGACATAGAAGTGGTATTGTAACGCTGATAACAGTGTCATCGCCACTGGCCATGTTGGTGGAGTACTCGAAACAGCGCAGCAGGGCACACAGGTCTCGCATGGAGGCCCAATCATTGGTGGTGAAGTGGTGCTGTTCGGCAGTACGACTGACGCGAGCGTGCTGCAGCTGAAACTCCACTATGGCCTGCTGCTGCTCGCACAGTCTCTCCAGCATGTGCAAGGTGGAGTTCCACCGGGTGGGCACGTCGCATATGAGGCGGTGAGCGGGAAGGCCGAAGTTCCGCTGTAGCGCAGACAGGCGAGCAGCGGCAGGATGTGAACGGCGGAAGCGCGCACAGACGGCCCACACTTTATGCAGCAGCTCTGACATGTTGGGGTAGTGGTGAATGAACCTCTGCACCACCAAGTTCAGCACATGCGCCAGGCAAGGGATGTGCGTCAAACCGGCTAGTCCCAGAGCTGCCACGAGATTTCGCCCATTATCGCATACCACCAGGCCTGGCTTGAGGCCCACCGGCAGAAACCACTCGTCGGTCTGTTGTTCAATACCCCGCCACAACTCCTTTGCGCTGTGGGGCCTGTCCCCCAAACATATGAGTTTCAGAATGGCCTGCTGACGTTTACCCCGGGCTGTGCTGAAGTTGGTGGTGAAGGTGTGTGGCTGACCGGATGAGCTGGTGGAAGCAGTGGAGGAGGAAGCCGAGTAGGAGGAGGAGGCTACAGGAGGCAGAGAATGATGCCCTGCGATCCTAGGGGGCGGAAGGACGTGCGCCAAGGAACTGTCCGCCGGGGGCCCAGCCGCCACTACATTCATCCAGTGTGCAGTTAGTGAGATATAGCGTCCCTGGCCGTGCTTACTGGTCCACGTATCTGTGGTTAGGTGGACCTTGCCACAAATGGCGTTGCGCAGTGCACACTTGATTTTATCGGACACTTGCATGTGCAGGGAAGGCACGGCTGTCTTGGAGAAGTAGTGGCGGCTGGGAACCACATACTGCGGGACAGCCATGGCCATCAGCTGTTTGAAGCTGTCTGTGTCCACCAGCCGGAATGACAGCATTTCAAAGGCCAGCAGTTTAGAAATGCTGGCGTTCAGGCCAAAGGCTCGAGGGTGACTCGGGGGGAATTTGCGCTTCCTCTCTAAGGTTTGAGATATTGAGAGCTGAACGCTGCTGTGTGATATAGTGGAGACGCTAGTTGACGGTGGCGGTGGTGGTGGTGTCGGTGGCACATCCTCTGTTTGCTGCTCGGCAGGTGGCAACATTCCTCTCGAGGCGGAAGCCGAGGCAGCAGCGGTAGAGGGAGCAGGGGGAGCCTCAGCGAGTGCCTGGTTTTTAAGGTGTGTACCCCACTGCAGTTCATGCTTTGCATGTAGATGCCTGGTCATGCAGGTTGTGCTGAGGTTCAGAACGTTAATGCCTCGCCTCAGGCTCTGATGGCAGAGCGTGCAAGTCACTCGGGTCTTGTCGGTAGGACATTGTTTAAAGAAGTGCCATGCCAGGGAACTCTTTGAAGCTGCCTTTGTGGGGCTGGGTCCCTGTTGGCGATGTCCAGTAGCAGGCGAACTCTGGGGGCGGCGGCTCGTCTGCTTTGGCCCCCTGCTCCCTCTTTGGCTTCGCTTTTGTCTCGGTCTCACCACTACCTCTTCCTCTGAACTGTGAAAGTCATCGCCACGACCTTCAGTCCATGTGGGGTCTAAGACCTCATCGTCCTCTGCATCGTCTTCCACCCAGTCTCCCTCCCTGACCTCCTCCTGTTCAGTCTGCACACTGCAAAAAGACGCGGCAGTGGGCACCTGTGTTTCGTCATCATCAGAGAGTCGGTGACTCTGCTGTGGTGGTATTCCCATGTCCTCTTCATCTGGAGACATAAGTGGTTGTGCGTCAGTGCATGGTATGTCTTCCTCCACTGGGGAAGGGCTAGGTGGACGCCCCTGGGAAACCCTGGAAGCAGAGTCTTCAAACAGAAGAAGAGACTGCTGCATAACTTGTGGCTCAGACCGTTTCCCTGATATGCTTGGGGGTGATGTGACAGACTGATGGGCTTGGTTTTCAGGTGCCACCTGTGCGCTTTCCGCAGAAGACTGGGTGGAAGACCATGTGGTGAACGTGCTGGAAGCACTGTCGGCCACCCAATCGATTAATGCCTGTACCTGCTCAGGCCTTACCATCCTAAGAGCGGCATTGGGCCCCACGAGATATTGCGGTACATTCTGCCGGCTAGTTGAGGGAGTTCGTTCCCTACTGTGTGCGCCTGGGGCCGAACGGCCACGTCCTCTACCAGCAACAGAGGCTCCACGGACACCACCACGACCGCGTCCTCGTCCCTTAATAGTATTTTTCTTCATTGTTGCGATTCAACTCGCACCACAATGAAATATATTATTTAAGCAAAATCCCCTCACTGGAATACTTTCAGTCTTTTGACTGTATGGATTACAGATGGAATGACTGTTATATGTGAGTACCGCTTTCTTTGACAGATTCTAGTATGGGTACATATATGTTTTCCCAACCCCAGCACATTAGTTTGCTAATTCCAGATGTATGAAACGCAGGCCTAACTGTATCTAGTATATTGAACGCCAGATAAACTAACTTGGCCTTTTTTAAATAAAAAAAATTCCCTCACTGGAATACTTTCAGTCTTTTGACTGTATGGATTACAGATGGAATGACTGTTATATGTGAGTACCGCTTTCTTTGACAGATTCTAGTATGGGTACATATATGTTTTCCCAACCCCAGCACATTAGTTTGCTAATTCCAGATGTATGAAACGCAGGCCTAACTGTATCTAGTATATTGAACGCCAGATAAACTAACTTGGCCTTTTTTAAATAAAAAAAAAATTCCCTCACTGGAATACTTTCAGTCTTTTGACTGTATGGATTACA
Organism: Bufo bufo; assembly: GCF_905171765.1. Classification (NCBI taxonomy): domain Eukaryota; kingdom Metazoa; phylum Chordata; class Amphibia; order Anura; family Bufonidae; genus Bufo; species Bufo bufo. Next base: position 460,691,897 of record NC_053389.1, on the reverse strand, counting down.
GATGGAATGACTGTTATATGTGAGTACCGCTTTCTTTGACAGATTCTAGTATGGGTACATATATGTTTTCCCAACCCCAGCACATTAGTTTGCTAATTCCAGATGTATGAAACGCAGGCCTAACTGTATCTAGTATATTGAACGCCAGATAAACTAACTTGGCCTTTTTTAAATAAAAAAAATTCCCTCACTGGAATACTTTCAGTCTTTTGACTGTATGGATTACAGATGGAATGACTGTTATATGTGAGTACCGCTTTCTTTGACAGATTCTAGTATGGGTACATATATGTTTTCCCAACCCCAGCACATTAGTTTGCTAATTCCAGATGTATGAAACGCAGGCCTAACTGTATCTAGTATATTGAACGCCAGATAAACTAACTTGGCCTTTTTTAAAAAAAAAAAAAATTCCCTCACTGGAATACTTTCAGTCTTTTGACTGTATGGATTACAGATGGAATGACTGTTATATGTGAGTACCGCTTTCTTTGACAGATTCTAGTATGGGTACATATATGTTTTCCCAACCCCAGCACATTAGTTTGCTAATTCCAGATGTATGAAACGCAGGCCTAACTGTATCTAGTATATTGAACGCCAGATAAACTAACTTGGCCTTTTTTAAATAAAAAAAATTCCCTCACTGGAATACTTTCAGTCTTTTGACTGTATTGATTACAGATGGAATGACTGTTATATGTGAGTACCGCTTTCTTTGACAGATTCTAGTATGGGTACATATATGTTTTCCCAACCCCAGCACATTAGTTTGCTAATTCCAGATGTATGAAACGCAGGCCTAACTGTATCTAGTATATTGAACGCCAGATAAACTAACTTGGCCTTTTTTAAATAAAAAAAAAATTCCCTCACTGGAATACTTTATGGCTTTTCACTGTATGGATTACAGGTGGACTGGTATTAGTAGGGGTGACACAAGCACACCCAAGTCCCTGATGTAGGATTTCTATGGCACAGACCACTATTACAAGTGATTAATGGACGTTGGGAGAGATTGTACTGCAGCACTAGTCCCAAGATGGCCGCCGCCTATCAGCCCAGTAACATGTGCCACAAAATGGTCTGCACAACCTTTAAAAAAAATAGCCTTGGACTGTGCTGCTAAATCGCTATTGGTCTGAATCCCAGGTGTAGATGTCTGACTTGTTTGGAGCTTTGGAATGCACACTGTGGCAGCTTCTGCTGCAGCACTACAAGTCGCAAAATGGCGGCCGGCGGTCAGCCCAGGTACATGTGGATGGAAAAATCACTCTGGCCACTCTAAAAATAGCCAATCCCTATCAAAAAAGCAGCTCAGCTGCAGTTGTTCAGATGAATCACAGGTGGAGGAGAGAAATTTGCTTCCAGTTATTCAATTATCCCTGCCTATTCTCGCCCTAGCATCAGCTGCGTCTATCCCTGTTCTATTCACATCGGGAGTGAGCACGTCCCGACGTGCGCACAAGCTTATAAAGAGGCTGAGTCACATGCTGCACTTGGCCAATCACAGCCTTGCCAATAGTAGGCATGGCTGCGATGGCATCTTAGGGCAAGTAGTATGATGCATGTTGATTGGCTGCTTTGCAGCCTTTCAAAATGCGCCAAAATACATGCCGAACGACGAACCCGAACCCGAACTTTTACGAAAAAGTTCGGGTTCGGGTCCGTGTCACGAACACCCCAAAATTCGGTACGGACCCGAACTATGCTCGAACTGTTCGCTCAACACTACTCCTGATCACTGTGTACTGGGACAATGGGGTAAAAATTAAATAAAACAGGAATTCAGAAAAACGGATAGACAAAGACACCAATCCCTATCACAGCACAGTAATTCCTAAAACAGCACACTAATCCCTATCACAGCACAGTAATCCCTATCACAGCACAGAAAAACAGACAGCAAATAACTTTTTTTTCAAAGACGAAAGACAAATACACTAATTCCTATCACATCACAGTAATTCCTATCACCTATCAGCTACACTATATCACTATATAACCTACACTGACTATCTCCCACTAACTATTTGTATTATATATATATATATACACTCACCTAAAGAATTATTAGGAACACAATACTAATACGGTGTTGGACCCCCTTTTGCCTTCAGAACTGCCTTAATTCTACGTGGCATTGATTCAACAAGGTGCTGATAGCATTCTTTAGAAATGTTGGCCCATATTGATAGGATAGCATCTTGCAGTTGATGGAGATTTGAGGGATGCACATCCAGGGCACAAAGCTCCCGTTCCACCACATCCCAAAGATGCTCTATTGGGTTGAGATCTGGTGACTGTGGAGGCCATTTTAGTACAGTGAACTCATTGTCATGTTCAAGAAACCAATTTGAAATGATTCGAGCTTTGTGACATGGTGCATTATCCTGCTGGAAGTATCCATCAGAGGATGGATACATGTTCTCATTCTGTTTACGCCAAATTCGATCCCACACCTAGACTCCAGCAAGAACTGATAGATATCCTGACCAAAGCGAAAGGAGATGGCCTCATTAATAGTAACGAACTAGAGTTCCTCCTCCCAACACACCCGGTCATGGCAACCTTTTATTGCCTGCCCAAGGTCCACAAGGGCACGGTACCCCTTAAAGGCCGGCCAATTGTGTCAGGGGTGGGCAGCTTGCCACAGAACAGTGAGGTGTACATTGACCGTATATTAGGTCCATTCGTGCAAGCTCTCCCATCTTATGTGAGAGACACGGGGGATCTTCTCTCGAAGCTGGAGAATATTAATCTTGAGCCCAATTGGTTCCTAGGGTCGATTGACGTCGAGGCATTGTACTCCTCAATCCCCCATGATAAAGGCCTGGCTGCAACAGCATACTACCTGAAAGCGAGGGGACTTCAGTGTGCTGCTCATAACGAATTGGTTCTACAACTCTTGAACTTTGTTTTGACCAGCAACTGCTTTCTCTTCGACGGCCGTATATACCACCAGCTCAGGGGCACAGCGATGGGCAGTTCCTGCGCACCGTCTTACGCCAACTTGCTCCTGGGCTGGTGGGAAGAGACCATAGTCTTTGGTGACACACCTAATTGGTACATGGAGTACATCGTCCTCTGGGCCCGCTTCATAGATGATATTTTCATCTTGTGGAGCGGGTCAGAGGACGAGTTCAAGAGGTTGGTTGAGGAACTTAACATCAACACTATCAATCTCCGATTCACTTCGGTGATTGTACATAATAATCTGCCCTTTTTAGACATCTGTATCTCAAGAGACACCACGGGAGGTCTACAGACCACTATCTTCCGTAAGGAGACAGCCACAAATTCACTCCTTCGGTGGGACAGTTGTCACCCCGTCCCATTGAAACGTGGGATCCCTGTGGGTCAATATTTGAGACTCAGGCGCAACTGTTCGGATCCCAAGGAATTTTCACGGCAGGCAAATGAGCTCAGACAGCGTTTTCTGGCACGTGGTTATCCGGACAATACACTAAGAAAGGCATATCAAAGGGCCAGACAGGAGACACGTACCACACTCCTACATCCCAAGGGTGGTCCCAAAATTGGCCCACAACCAAATAAATTACGCATTATTGGTACGTTCGATTCGGCGGCTAGACAGATTAAGGAGATACTAGCACGTAATTGGGACACTCTCCTGATGGATCCGGATCTGACTACTGTTATAGGTCCTTATCCATCAGTGACTTACAGGAGAGGGACCAATTTGAGGGATCAATTCGTACACAGCCATTACAATCCTCCGAAAAAGAGGACTTGGCTGGATCAACCAGTGAATGGCTGCTTCAAATGCGGCAGATGCAGTTTTTGTAAATATGTTACCCAGGGCAAAGTTGTCACAGTTGGCCCTGCGGATCCCGACCATCACATACGAGATTTCATCAATTGCCGCACCGCAGGCGTGATTTACCTCCTCACCTGCGAGTGCGGCATTAGATATGTCGGCAAGACCCGTAGGGAGCTACGGGTACGCATGGGCGAGCATCTGGGCGACATACGCAATAAAAGAGACACCCCAGTAGCCAGACACATCCATGCTGCCCATGATGGACGCCCATCAGGGATCAGCTTTATGGGACTGGAGGTGGTTAGGAAGCCACCACGCGGAGGGGACTGGGACAAGAGGATTCTCCAGAGGGAGTGTTGGTGGATCTTCCGATTGAAGACCACCAACCCCCTTGGTCTTAATGACCAGTTACAATTTGGTTATTTCTTGTGAGAAATTCCCCAGTCCATACATAATGGTTCACTCAGCATTTGTAAGTAATGCGTATGTTGGACCGCGTTGTGCTTTCTGACTTCTACCATCTGTACTTCCTCTTTTTTATTGCTCCAGGTGTGACCTTGGCCATTTATATACATTTTAGGACCCTACTTCATATAATAGGGGCCATCTTGCCCTGTGATCATGATATACACTGTTAATAGCACGACTCTACCATGGGACATATAAGTCGCCTTATGACTTTATGATCTTGATGTCTCAATGGCCACTACATCACATCTGGGCCCATTCATGTGTTGCTTTAGCCATGCATATGTTTATTACCATACTCATATGCCATTCTGGCGACCTAGTTGTCAACACATTTCACAGTTCTGTATGAATTATTGTTATTTATTGTACTATCGTGTTATTGCTTTCATGTGGCAATCACACCTTATCTTTGTCCAAGGGGGCCACCTGCCATTTAATGCCCCTCCTTGAGGTCCCATGCTCTTGGTGATTCATTGTCACCCATATGAGCTTAGGCGCAGGGGTATGAGCCGGCCGTATCTATTAAGCCACTCCCCCCACCGCCGCTAAACCTTACCTCACAGCCTATGCCGCGCCAGGCTTGCATGACGCTCCCAGGCTATTACGCCTGGTCTCGCGTCGCTATAACCGCACGGCAGTCGGGCTGCCTTCTTTGACGATTGCGCATGCGCGGGGGTGGAGGCGGACCGCCGCGTCATCTGACATATGCATAGTCACATGACGCCGGCCGCACTCCGCACGCAGGCGCACAGCCAGCCCGCCTCTCCCATTTAAACTGTATGGCGTCCATAGTAACGCCGCCAGACGCCGACACACAGGCGGCAAGTTAACCTGGACTGCCGCTTTTTGTATGGGATTCGCTACACGCACCCCATATTCATAATCTGTAAGTAAATGAATCTTCTTTATGCCATCACTACGAGGGTTGCTGCCAAGTACAGATTGAATCATTGGTTTATTGTTTGTACTACAGGTATTTGGGCTGATTTGGACTTCATAGTTCTATCAGGTCTGCGCAACCCACAGGGTTTTCCTTTGTCATTCCTCCTTCCCACCTAGATCATCAAATCAGGCTGTGAGCGCTGCTTGTCCTGGTACATGTCACACACGCTCCATGAGTACAACTGTGAGTAAAACTAACCAAATGTATGATACATTCACTATGCTTGTCATGCTTAGTACTTGAACAGATCCCTTTCTGTCACTTTGCAATTCACAGATACCTGGGCTGACCTTGACCACATCGGCCTAGTTAGGCCTGTATAACCCACAGGCCCGTCCCCTCCCCTTGATCTAGACATAGTACTATATGGTGATAGGAGTAGAGACAACACCCTCCACTTATGACCCCTGTCCCCTGAAGAGTTAAGGGGTCTCCCTTCTTCAATAAAGTGGAGGTACCTTCCATATTTTGGATATATTCCCGAGATAACGAAACGCGTAGGGACTCCGTTATATATATCTTCCACACCCATTTTTCCCTCTCACCCTGGTTACCCCCATTACCATCAGGACCAGCTTATTGTTCCTTTAGGGCTATCTAGGGTGATGTAATAGGGTTAGGTTCCGGACGTGGCCACCCCTTGCGGGGACAGGACCTCGTGTTAGGTTGACACTATAGGGATTTACAGGCCAAGTAGGGCAGAAACAGGGATAGACTTTCCCTGCAGCCCCTTGGAACCCAGTTGTCACCAACAAGAGGACGCTCTGCAGAACACAAGAAGCTCCCCCACCTCCTGTCGTTTGGACTATAACTGTCCTGATTGGCATACCGGTAAGATCTACCCTGCATCCTGCCGTATGGCATAATCAAGATCCACGGCACTCGCCAAAGATCTATATATATTTTTTGTGTTCATTGTGGGCCAGCTCTGCACGAGTGACCCATCCCTTGGGGACTCATTTCTGGGCCCCATATTGTTGTCTGTCTTGTTTGTTTGGTAGGGGCGTGTCTTCCCCATCAGGGATCTTAATTAATTCTTAATAAACCTTAGTTTTTTATACTACGTTACTGCCCCTCATTCTCCTTCAAATTCGGACTCTACCATTTGAATGTCTCAACAGAAATCGAGACTCATCAGACCAGGCAACATTTTTCCAGTCTTCAACAGTCCAATTTTGGTGAGCTCGTGCAAATTGTAGCCAGCCTCCTTTTCCTATTTGTAGTGGAGATGAGTGGTACCCGGTGGGGTCTTCTGCTGTTGTAGCCCATCCGCCTCAAGGTTGTGCGTGTTGTGGCTTCATAAATGCTTTGCTGCATACCTCGGTTGTAACGAGTGGTTATTTCAGTCAACGTTGCTCTTCTATCAGCTGTAATCAGTCGGCCCATTCTCCTTTGACCTCTAGCATCCACAAGGCATTTTTGCCCACAGGACTGCCGCATACTTGATGTTTTTCCCTTTTCACACCATTCTTTGTAAACCCTAGAAATGGTTGTGCGTGAAAATCCCAGTAACTGAGCAGATTGTGAAATACTCAGACCGGCCCATCTGGCACCAACAACCATGCCACGCTCAAAATTGCTTAAATCAACTTTCTTTCCCATTCTGACATTCAGTTTGGAGTTCAGGAGATTGTCTTGATCAGGACCACACCCCTAAATGCATTGAAGCAACTGCCATGTGATTGGTTGACTAGATAATTGCATTAATGAGAAATAGAGCAGGTGTTCCTAATAATTCTTTAGGTGAGTGTGTATATATATATATATATATATATATATATGCTAACTATCTAATGTAATTGAATTAGGATCCAGATGACTCAGGAAAGCACAGAGCACAGCAATGACACTGTTCTCTCTCCCAGAACTGCAAAAAACAGCAGAAAATGGCTGCTGGGGATTTTCTTATATAGTAAGGGGTAGGCAACTTTCCTATTGGTTGTTAGGGATGTTGTTAAGCTCAGACAAAGATATTGCAGCCTTCTCATTGGCCCACAAGCAAGGATACTGATGAAAAAAAATCTAGAATATTTGCAAAGATATAGCACTATATTCTACATCTTCGCTAATTTTCGAAGTGCCGATATTCGCTATAAAAATTAACGATTAGAATATTCGCGATCAACACTACACGTGACCCATGATGTCAATACAGTCAATGAGCAAGCGCTGCTTCTGATTGGTTGGTACTACCTCCCCTGGAAACACGACACTTCCCTGCTGCTTTGGAGAAGGGGACGTGACAGAAAGACTGTGTTTTGTTACAACAAAATGGCCTAGGGACATTGCATCTACCCCACTTGACTTGCACCCACATAACATTCATAACACCAAGGGCACCCCAACTACCATCAGTCATAACTCCAACATCAGTGCACTGAGGGAAGAAAGTGTGTGCCCTACTTTCACTGCCCTGACCCGAGAGAGCATCTGTTTGAGGATTGTCACTGTGATTGACTGTTACAGCCAGAGCCACTACCACTCTCATCCTATATTCCCGCTCCTCCTGGATTGCAACTTATGTAAAATGCGACATTTAAAGAAATGATCCCCAAAATAATGTTTAGGAAACTAGCAAAAGTTGTTGCAGAAGTAGAGCGCACAATTTCCAGGCAATTAAGAGATTAATATTGATTCTGAAGTAAAGGCTTCCTGTTTATCTGAAATTCTGAATAATTAAATATATGAACTTTTACATTGTATTAATAGCCTTAACATTTTCCTTTCAGGTTACGGGCACAATGCATAAAACTGGCAATATTTTGTATAATACAGCTGACTTCTACGATGGTTAGGAATAACATTTGCATATAGCCTTCAATCACTACAACATTTTTATGTATAGTACAGGCTAGCTCCTAGCTGCTAATGATGGCCTTATAAACTGTGACTGAGAACTTTGAAATTGCACATAATGATTCCTAGGTTCTGTTTGATGCTTAGGTTTGCTACAGTCTTAAAGTTTCTTGTTTATATTAGTTTCAAAGATAAGCTTTTGTTCATAAAATCATAACTAGACAGTTGGCTATCCACCTCATGTTTTTCATTATTTTTTAGATACATCACTATTCAACATACAGTATGTATTTGCTGTACCAAATGAACACCCGATTTTTTATACGGAGTTCCCTGTTAAAGTATTCATCCCCTTGGTGTTTTTCTAATTTTAGTCCAACTTGATACAGAGAAATGAGAAAAATACGGTTTCCATAAATAAGTATCATAAAGTTGTGAGTTCATATGTATGTATTCACTCCCTTTGCTATGAAACCCCTAAATAAGGTGTGGCCCAAACAAATTATCTTCCAAAATCACATAAGTAGTTGAATATACTCCACTGTGTGCAAAGTGTTGCCAGATCTGTCATTTGATTTGAGTATAAACACACCTATTCTGAAAAGCCTCTGAGTCTGAAACACTAGTGAGCAAGCAACATGAAGACTAAAGAGATCTCCAAACATGTCAGAGACAAACTTGTGAAGAAGTATAGATCAGGAAGAGGTTATATAAAATATCCCAAATTGAACTTCCCAAGGAGTACCATTATATGAATTATAACAAAATAGAAAGAACATGATACCCTAGACACCTGGCAAGAGATGCCAACCACAAAACTCACAAACTGGGCTAGGAGGGCATTAACGTTTGTAGCAGACTCCATAACTAATGGAAGAAGGTTCTCTGGTCAGGTGTGACTAAATTTAACTTTTTGGCCATCATGGTAAATTCAACATGTGGCATACATCCAACACAAATCTCAAACCACGGTCACCTGACCAAAAACTCCTTTTAGGGTTCCTATCTATATGTTAAAACTTTAACCTTTATTATTTACTTTTAAAACAAAAATACTCAGAGAAACGAATACTACAAGGTAATTAAAAAATATCAGGTTCCAGTTTCGGGCTAAGTCAGTTAATTTTTTGGACCGCTGTCACTCACTCTACATTCTATTCAAGAGGTGGTTAACCTCATGGATACTCTGTGGCCATGTGTCACCGCAGGTTAGCAGGTGTGTTTTCAACCTATAGGTCCTAAGTATAGGAGTTTCTATTGTAAATAGATGAGATGTATTCCTATATCCCTATGCAACAGGCATCCATCATTCATTCACACATCTTGCACGCTGGGAGATCAGGCATTTTGCCGCTGAATATTTGCACAATATGTATTGAGCTGGACAATGATTGCAACCCTACTGGTTGCGGATCTTGCCCTTTACTGCAACCTGTCTAAAAATTGTAGATTGTCACTACCCCACCCGACATGTTTCACTGCGATGCGGCTTCGTCAGGGAAGTTGGGGTAATAGGCATCTGTAATTGCAGCAAAAGTTGTCTCTACAAAGTATCGACTTTTAGGGGGTGAATACCTATGTATATATTGTGGTAAGGTGTAGTATACAGTGCTGGAAGGTGTGTTGTTCCACTCAGGTACCTCAGATAGGTGAGACAGAAAAAAAATCCAGAGAGTGGCAGTGGTCTCAGAAAAAATATAGTTTGCTGAGACAGTTTTGTATACATTTTCTGGGCTGGATTTTACTTGGACTGGCAGTTATGCTTGGTAGAGGGAGCTGTCAGTCCACACTCTTCTGGCATGGGTATTCCCTTTCACCTAAGGGGATCGCAGGTGAGGCCTGCTCTAATCAGGCTGCGATAAAGCACCTCCCAGTGTGTCAGTCAGGGGAGTGTGTGTTATCAGAGATTCATTGTGCAACAGAGGCCTGCTGGAGTCTCTGGGAGAGTGGTCTTAGCCGGGCTGGCTGAGGGGCCACGGGGCTAGGTGTTAGCCATAACATTGGGGGACTCCGCGAGGTCCGGGAAGTAACTGTTGCAAGGCCAGAGACAGGCGGACTTCTGGGCAACAATCCCCCAAAAGTACTGGACTGGCTATTGTGAAGATGATTGTGAGAATGACCCCCGAGAAAGAGCTAATCCCTTACAATTGGTGTCGGATGCGGGCAGGTGTTCCTGCTGAAAGAAGGCAAAGTGGTTGCTAGGGGCAACAACATCACTGAAAGGAGCAGGTGCTGCTTGTGCTGTTCTGGGCACTTTTTGCTGGGTTGCAAAGGAGTCACTGTGTGGAGTTTAAAGGTCCAGAAGCCTGGTGAGAGAGACTGACTGGAAAAAATAAAATAAAAAATGTTTTGGGGTCTCTGGCAAAGCGGACTTGGTTGGTGAAAATGTCTGTTAAGGTAACTTCTATGACAGAATATGCCAGATGGTGGCAGCATATAAAATGGCAAGAAAACCTGTCCAAGGAGCTGGGTTATGGCCCAAGTGAAATGGCGTGTTTTGATGTAGAGCGGGAGGCGTTGAGGGCGCAATTGCAGTGGGCCTTCAAGACAGATTCTCCAACGGTGAGTGGACCCTCTGTAAGGGTCAAAGGTGTCGGTGGTGTGCCTGGAGTTCCAGAGGAAAAGCGGACCTATGCCGTTGTCAAGGGCAACCGTTGCATGCAGGACTTTTGTCTCCGCTCCAAAATCATCTTCTGAGCGGAAACCTAACGGACCCCATTATAGTCTATGGAGGTCTATGAGGTCCGTAGGCTCCGTTCGGCTCAGTTATGAGCCGAATCCGTCCTTTCCGTTTTCCTGCTCCTATAACGAAGCAGGAGAACGGAAAGGCTGAACGCTGATGTGAACATAGCCTTAGCGGGTGATTTTAACCAAGCCAATCTCAAAACTGTGCTCCCCAAATTCTATCAGTTTGTTAAATTCCCAACTAGGGGGAGAAATACATTGGACCGTGTTTATTGCAACATAGCAAATGCTTATACAGCATCACCTGCCCCCCATCTTGGCAGGTCGGATCACATTTGTTTTTAGCTCCAGCATACAAACCTCTTATCACCAGGATTAAGCCTACTTTGCATACAATCAGAGTTTGGCCTGAAGGAGCCACAATGAGACTACAGGATTGTTTTGAGGACACAGATTGGGATTTGTTTAAACAGGCAGCTACAAAGGAAAATCACACAGACTTAAACATATACGCCACCTCTGTCCTATCCTATATTAAATTTTGCATGGACAATGTCACTGATACCAAAATCATTCGGACCTTCCCAAATAGGAAACCATGGATAAACAGAAATGTCCAAAACCTTTTGAAGGCACGTGACATTGCTTTCCGAAAGGGAGACCCAGAGGAGTACAAAACGGCCAGGTCCAATCTGAAGAGGGGCATTAGGGAGGCAAAGCACTGCTTCAAAACAAAAATACAACATCATTTTAGAAGCTCTGATTCCCAACGCATGTGGCAGGGTATCAAGTCCATTACGAATTATAAGAGCAACACCTGTTCTATCAACACCAGAAATTCTTTCTCTCCTGATGACCTAAATCATTTTTTTGCACGATTTGACAAAGACAATGAGCTGCCTATCATCAAATTAGCCCAGCAAGAGGCCCCATCATGTTCCCTGATGCTGAAAGCACATGAGGTAGAATGGGCCTTAAACCACATTAATCCCCGCAAAGCAGCTGGCCCTGATGAAGTTCCTGGAAAAGTCCTAAAAGACTGTGCTAAACAGCTGAAAACAATGTTTACCAGTATGTTTAACAGCTCAATAGAGCAGGCCATTGTCCCCACTTGCCTGAAGTCCTCCACAATTGTCCCAATTCCAAAACAGGCAGGGGTGAAGACCTTAAGTGATTATCGCCCGGTGGCTCTCACTCCTATTGCTATGAAGTGCTTTGAACAACTTGTCCTCAGGCACATGAAGAGCAAGATCTGCACCTCCATGGACCGATACCAGTTTGCTTACAGAGCACATAGGTCAACTGAGGATGCTGTCTCACTTACCCTTCACACTGCGCTGTCACACCTGGAGCAGAGAGACAGCTATGTGCGGATGCTGTTCATTGATTACAGCTCGGCCTTTAACACCATCCCTCCAAACAAGTTGGCAACGAAACTGAACAACTTGGGTCTCAGCTCACACCTCTGCAACTGGATACTGGATTTTCTTACAAAAAGACCACAAATCGTACGCATGGGCAAGCACTTCTCTTCATCCTTAACACTAAACACTGGGGTACCGCAAGGCTGTGTGTTGAGCCCTCTCCTTTACTCCCTCTTCACAAATGACTGTAAACCTATTCACAATACCCATACCATTATAAAATTTGCAGATGACACGACCGTGATAGGCCTAATCTCCAACAATGATGAAACAGCCTATAGGAAAGAGGTTGAGAACCTAGAGAGATGGAGTAAGAACAATAACCTCATACTCAATACCAAGAAAACAAAGGAGCTAATTCTGGATTTTAGGAAGAAGAAACAAAATGGACACCATCCCATTAGCATTAATGGTGGAAACGTGGAGATAGTTCAAAGTTTCAGATTCTTGGGAGTTCATATTAGTCAGGACCTGTCATGGATAAAAAACACAACAGAAATCACCAAAAAAGGCCTTTAGAGGCTTTATTTTCTGAGGAATCTGAAGAAAGCACAACTCCCAAAACAGCTGCTAGTCAATTTTTACAGGTGCACCATAGAATCTGTTATCACATACTGCATTACAGTGTGGTACTCCGGCTGCTCTTCTAAGGACAAGAAAACCCTCAAGCGCATCATCAGAATTGGCTGGCAGAATCACTGGTACTTAGTTACCATCACTGGATGACATCTTCACTGCTCGCTGCAGCAACAGGGCAAAAATTATCTGCGGGGATCCAACTCACCCCGGCCACAGCCTTTTCACTCCCCTACCCTCTGGTAGGCGTCTTAGAGCCCTACGCGCCCGGACCACTAGGCTGAAGAACAGCTTTTACCCCAAAACAATCAGTCTCCTAAATGCTCGGAGGTTATTGCCCCTTCCTAGGATAGAAACTACCACAGACTGAAAGTGACTGCTGCATTCATGAACCCATGATGATCTCTTGTCTGCAGTGGTGTCTGAATCAGTGTGTATATACAGTACAGACCAAAAGTTTGGACACATCTTCTCATTCAAAGAGTTTTCTTTATTTTCATGACTATGAAAATTGTAGATTCACACTGAAGGCATCAAAAACTATGAATTAACACATGTGGAATTATATACATAACAAACAAGTGTGAAACAACTGAAAATATGTCATATTCTAGGTTCTTCAAAGTAGCCACCTTTTGCTTTGATTACTGCTTTGCACACTCTTGGCATTCTCTTGATGAGCTTCAAGAGGTAGTCCCCTGAAATGGTTTTCACTTCATAGGTGTGCCCTGTCAGGTTTAATAAGTGGGATTTATTGCCTTATAAATGGGGTTGGGGCCATCAGTGGCGTTGAGGAGAAGTCAGTTTGATACACAGCTGATAGTCCTACTGAATAGACTGTTAGAATTTGTATTATGGCAAGAAAAAAGCAGCTAAGTAAAGAAAATTGAGTGGCCATCATTACTTTAAGAAATGAAGGTGAGTCAGTCAGCCGAAAAATTGGGAAAACTTTGAAAGTAAGGGCTATTTGACCATGAAGGAGAGTGATGGGGTGCTGCGCCAGATGACCTGGCCTCCACAGTCACCGGACCTGAACCCAATCGAGATGGTTTGGGGTGAGCTGGACCGCAGAGTGAAGGCAAAAGGGCCAACAAGAGCTAAGCATCTCTGGGAACTCCTTCAAGACTGTTGGAAGACCATTTCAGGGGACTACCTCTTGAAGCTCATCAAGAGAATGCCAAGAGTGTGCAAAGCAGTAATCAAAGCAAAAGGTGGCTACTTTGAAGAACCTAGAATATGACCAATTTTCAGTTGTTTCACACTTGTTTGTTATGTATATAATTCCACATGTGTTAATTCATAGTTTTGATGCCTTCATAGTCATGAAAATAAAGAAAACTCTTTGAATGAGAAGGTGTGTCCAAACTTTTGGTCTGTACTGTATACTCATAAGCACTTCCTACTTTGCTCTTGCTATATATATATATATATATATATATATATATATATATATGCTGTGAACTGTGAATAGTAATGCTTTCTAGTGCAATGTTTTTTTTTTTTTCTAGTGTAATGCTTTAGTTTAAATGTCAGTTCTTGTTCCTCTGTCCATGGCATCTAGGATTGCTCCAAACAACATTTCATTGTATTGTACATTGTATTACATTGTATTGTACAGTGACAATAAAGGCATCTTATCTTATCTTATCTTATCTTATCTTATCCAGAGAAGGCTGGAGATCTCGGCAGAGATGATCTTGGGATATCTTCATCTCCAGAGACTGCAGAATCTGCAACGTCAGGCGGTAAGAACATTCCTGTATTTATTGGGCTGGCAGACCCCGGAACAGCACGCCGACGACAGTTGCTACCTGCTGGGCCGGCAGGTGGTAAGTCCCAGAGGCAAGGAACTGTCGCAAAGGGATGTGTCTATGTGGAAACCGCGGTGTCTGAACAGGCAGGTAACCCTCTTGCGGTTGCTCCCTTGCGGTAATCTGACATTTTTCTGGTCTGGTGGGGGAGTGAGGACTTGTGCCATGCCTTTGTCAAACATTTAAATGCACATAACCGGATGAACATGAGGTTCACCGCCAAGTTTGGTGGTGAATCTCTGGACTTCCTGGACGTGCAGGTTACTATCAAAGATGGCACTGTACATACCAGTGGTTACCGTAAACCTACGGCCACTAACTCCCTCCTCCACCAGACCAGTTTTCATCCACCCTCAGTGAAGCGTGCTGTCCCTTATGGACAATTTGTCCGATTACGCAGGATTAATGACACAGATGAAGGCTTTTTTAGACAAGCTAGGGAGCTTCGCAATAGGCTCCTGGATAGGGGTTATCCGTCGAATGGTGTTTCTGCAGCCATGCGTAGGGCCGCTAAACTGGACCGTACCTCCCTCTTAAGGGAGAGGGACATTAATTCAGTACAATCACGTTTCGCATTTTCATTCCAATACAGTGCTGCTGCAGACGTAGTAAAACAGGTGATTAACCAAAACTGGGACCTCCTGAGAGGGGATCCCTCTCTCAGCAGTGTGACGGACAAAAAACCTCTGGTCGCATTTAGGAGATGCCCCACACTCAAAAACAAGCTTGTTAGGAGTGTTTTCTCTACACCTAAGGTTGATACCTGGTTAGGCAAGCCCAAGGGCAACTTTAAATGCGGCCATTGCTCGTTTTGCGCCCTCAATACGTGTGGCAAAAATGTGGTTTTTGGAGGGGTAACACACACAGTACAAGAATTCATCAACTGCCGCACGTCCTACGTCGTGTACGTGGTCTTCTGTCCTTGTGGACGCTTTTATATAGGTAAGACTATACGTCCTCTTTTTGAGCGCATTCGTGAGCATGTAGGCTCCATTAGGTCAGGTAGAGGCAGTCCACGCCTTATCGACCATATTTGCACTGCCCACGATGCTTACCCGCGTTGCCTCTCCTTTGCGGGGGTGGAGCACGTCCGTCCCATCCCTCGCGGGGGGGATCGGCACCGCCTACTCCTGCAGAGGGAGGCAAGGTGGATAATCCGGACCGGTGCTATGGGCCCAGCGGGCATGAATGACAGAAATGACATGTCTGTCTTCCTGTGATTTGAATGCGCTCAATGTGCCTATGTACGCGCCCACATGTTTTCGCCCCGTCAGCATAATTACCATTATCAGTATTCATATATTTTTCTATTCCTGGTCTTGTTCCCTGTCTTGCATCTTTTGTCTACCCTTCGCCCCGCCGTGAGTTGCTCCTTATTGCGCAGCTCTATACTTTGTGTTGTTTCTGAATCATGCTGGTGCTATGCGCCGCTCCTGTGTTTATATGATCATCATAAGTACAGATTTTTTTGTATTATATCCTAAAGAATTCATCTATGACCCTGTAAATCTGTCCCACATTTTGTGGACATTGGTATACTAACTATATTTCTTGTGCTTTTATTGCTGTTATATCTCACATACATGTCACTGCTGGATCCAGGTTTTTAATACTTGTCATTTCACTCTGAGGGCGAACAGCTGTGGTCGACGGCGCCGGCCGTCCCCTGCCCGCCTCTATAAAGTGCTCACCTGCGTCATGACGTATTGAGCGGCCTGAGGTAGCGCGATCCCACGCGCGAAACGGCCGTCGCCGCCTGCAACAGTGTGTCCGCCCCTGGATCCCCAATGTTACAACTTCTAAGGAAGCTTCAATAAAGACATCGCTTGTATCCTGGTGAGTGCCGCAACTTTGTTACTCTCTCCTCTCTACATGGTGAACTTTGCCTTGCGCTTACTATTGCTGAGCACCACCTATTAGATATTCCCATACCACATGCCTACAGCTGACTCATACAGCGGTCGCATCAGTGGGGGCAGTGCCGCCTCGTTTTCTTTTCTCTTCTTACGTTTGGCTTGATCTCTTAATACATGATGGCAGAGCACGCCGATACCACCCTTACCGCCGACTTGGTAACAGCAAGTACATCCGATACAGCATGTGGTCTTATTCAGGGTCGTGAAGGGGCGGACACATTTTTTGCTATCTGTGAACAGCAGGACTATGTGTGTGCAATTAGCACAAAGAATTTGGAGACCAAAATATTTCAATTGGCAGATAAGGAGGTGAGACTTTTCTGGACCATTGAGTCTCTCAAGTCTTATAAAGAAAGCGGACGGGTCCCTCGGGGCCTACGCCTTTTTAAAGAAATCGTTCAGTACGAAGATGATCTACAGTTCACAGGAGAGTGGAAGGCTGCACATCAGCGTTTTTCTTCTGAACTTATGGAACTTGTGCTGGCACGTGACCAGAGACAATACGTGATGGTCACAGAAGAGCTAGCTAAGGCGCGAGAGGAGCTTCAGAGGCGACTCTTAGAATCACAGATGGCCGGGTTTGACAAGAGATTAAATAGAAAATTACTCATCACACAGGCAGAGATAAAAGACCGCAAAAGGGACAAATTCATTCGGGACAAGAATGACTATGATTTAGACCATGTATTCGACTGGGGAAAGAAAAGGATCCGCCCCAAACGTGCGCCACGTAGAGGGCGTCACAACTTCTGGGCAACTGACTCTGAGTCGAGTCTATCTGAAAGTAATGGAGCCAACTCGGGTGAGGAAACAACCCCTTTAGAAAAAGGACGAGAAGGGGGCATTGCCGACGATCAAGGAACAGCAAAAGAAATCAGAAAATCGACGAGGAGGAGACGTCAAGTCACCTGGCCGCAGTAGAACTTGATGCATTGGACTGTTGTGCACCTACCCAGAACATAGTTATCAATCTCACGGGCTCTGAACTGCCACCTGGCTGTATCCCACTCAATCGGGGGCTGGGATACAGCCTACCTGGGCAGTTCAACCTAGTGGATTTTGAGATTGATCTGTTTCTATCGATCCGTAAGTTATATCTGAAGAAAGCGTTTACTGAGACTCCCACCCACTGTCAGCATCTGTCACAGGGTGAGATTCCAGCCACTATGTCTCTCACTGACTTTCATCTGTCAGGCAGATTCACTGAGGATGAAATTGCGTGCATACACTTCTTGTCCAATACTGAACCAACTGAATCCGTAGCCACAGTGGGTCAAGTGAGTAAATACACAGGGGGCATCAGGTCCACCTTCCTTTCTCCCATGCCGGCCGGCTCCGCTATAGATCTCTTCCACAAACGAGTATTAAGAGAAATTCGTGCGTTGGTGTATCCTGCAGCACCTTCCAATCTCCCGATGGAAGAATCTCGCGCTCTTTTGTGGTTGAGTAAACAGACCAACATGGTGATTAAGCCGGCCGACAAGGGAGGGAATGTGGTCCTGATGCCCAGGGAGTATTATGTGGAAGAGGCACACCGGCAATTGGGCGATTGCACAGTGTACTCCAAATTAAAGGGGGACCCGATACCCGGAATATCATCAAAATTATATGTTTTGATTAACCGTTACATTTTTGCTGGGTTCCTGCCTAATAGTATGAAAGAGCGTCTTATACCAGCCTTTCCCAAAATTCCCACATGGTATTTTATACCAAAAATTCATAAATCACTGACCCGACCCCCAGGTCGTCCCATCATCGCGGGGATCGGTTCAGTGACTGAACCCCTGTCTGGTTACGTCGACTGGCTCCTTAGGCCCTAGTTACGCAGTACCCCGACTTATCTGAAGGACACGGGTGATTTCCTCCGTGCGCTCGGTTGTCTTGAGTGGCAGGAGGGTTTTCACCTTGTCTCTCTAGATGTCGAGAGTTTATACACTCGTATTCCACACGACTTGGGCCTTCAAGCAGTTAAGACCGTTCTGCATAAAACTGACAAAAGTGCTATGTTTATTGATTTTGTCCATGAAGCTTTGGACTTAGTCCTTAGCAATAATGTTTTCCAGTTTGATGGTCTCTGGTACCGCCAGGTACTAGGTACTGCAATGGGCACTCCTGTCTCTTCCACATTTGCAAACCTGTACCTGGCGGTATTTGAGGAGACGTACATCTTCTCGACGGATAACCCCTATCTACGTTATATTCATCTGTTCCTGAGGTATGTGGATGACATTTTTCTGGTCTGATGGGGGAGTGAGGACTTGTGCCATGCCTTTGTCAAACATTTAAATGCACATAACCGGATGAACATGAGGTTCACCGTCAAGTTTGGTGGTGAATCTCTGGACTTCCTGGACGTGCAGGTTACTATCAAAGATGGCACTGTACATACCAGTGGTTACCGTAAACCTACAGGGAGAAGGGTATTGTGTTGCCCAAAATGCCCGTGACCAAGGCTAGGCTCAGGGTCGCGAAAGTTAGAGACTCTATGCTAGCCTGGGTAAGGGGTAGCACTATACTGAAATTTTAGACTGGTATAGTGATACTTTTTATGCTTTCTTTTTAGTAGGTATAATAATCTGTAGAATCTCTAGAAGGTAGATTTTGTATGGATAGTCACAATATTTGAACTCTGTGGTAGAAATTGAGCACTTTTATATTTAAAAAGTATTTTTAATCACATACTGTACATCTTCAAAGATACATACATAAAACATATACATGTAGATGCATACAGACATACAGCACATAGCAAGCATACTTGCACATACACACATTGACCAAAAAACAAAACATACCCAGGCAGAAATGTCAGATTACTATAAAATTCAGCATGCATTTATGTCACAGTCAGATATGTAAATGATTGCAAGTGAGGATTGATTAGACAATGCGTCTTGCCTCAAGATGACATAAAAGTGCTTTTTCTGCTGCCATAGAAAAAGGCTCTCAAGGCATAGTTTTGGGAAGTGTTCCTCTTGGTGAGAGATTGTTGACTACTAGACATGCCTCTGTAATGCATTCCAAGACATTTTGCCCAGTTGACTTTGACAGGGGGAAGCATCATTGGACTGAGAGAAGCAAGAAGCACCAGTAATGAGGATCATTTGATCCACCAACAATCACATGTATCTACCACAGTTTTGTTGTCCACCATATAGACATAGGCAGCACCTTCATTAAATACCCCTGTTGCTGACCATTTCCAGGCACTAAGCAGAAGGGGAATTTTTCAGCAGAATAATGCACACCCATACACAGCTAGAGTTTCCCAGTAATGTATTCACCAGATTTCTACACTTCCTTTGCCTGCCCATTCACCAAATTTATCACCGATCAAGCATTTATGGAACCAACTGGGATGCAAGCTTTGGCAACCTACAAGTGTGCAGGATTTATAGTCCCAGCTGCAACATCTGTGGGTAAAACTGCCATGCCCAACTTTATCTATTGTTGCATCCAGGCTAGAGATGGCATAACAGGATACTAGAACTTCTTTTCAATTGTACAGTTTTCCTTAATAAACTTATCCTTTGACTCTTATATTGTATTTACTTACATACAGTCAGGTCCATAAATATTGGGACATCGACACAATTCTAACATTTTTGGCTCTATACACCACCACAATGAATTTGAAATGAAACAAACAAGATGTGCTTTAACTGCAGACTGTCAGCTTTAATTTGAGGGTATTTACATCCAAATCAGGTGAACGGTATAGGAATTACAACAGTTAGCATATGTGCCTCCGACTTGTTAAGGAACCAAAAATAATGGGACAATTGGCTTCTCAGCTGTTCCATGGCCAGGTGTGTGTTATTCTCTCATTATCCCAATTACAATGAGCAGATAAAAGGTCCAGAGTTCATTTCAAGTGTGCTATTTGCATTTGGAATCTGTTGCTATCAACTCTCAAGATGAGATCCAAAGAGCTGTCACTATCAGTGAAGCAAGCCATCATTAGGCTGAAAAAAACAAAACAAACCCATCAGAGAGATAGCAAAAACATTAGGCGTGGCCAAAACAACTGTTTGGAACATTCTTAAAAAGAAGGAAAGCACCAGTGAGCTCAGCAACACCAAAAAACCTGGAAGACCATGGAAAATAACTGCGGTGGAAGACCGAAGAATTCTTTCCCTGGTGAAGAAAATACCCTTCACAACAGTTGGCCAGATCAAGAACACTCTCCAGGACATAGGTGTATGCGTGTCAAAGTAAACAATCAACAGAAGACTTCACTAGAGTGAATACAGAGGGTTCACCACAAGATGTAAGCCATTGGTGAGCCTCAAAAACAGGAAGGCCAGATTAGAGTTTGCCAAACGACATCTAAAAAAGCCTTCACAGTTCTGGAACAACATCCTATGGACAGATGAGACCAAGATCAACTTGTACCAGAGTGATGGGAAGAGAAGAGTATGGAGAAGGAAAGAAACTGCTCATGATCCTAAGCATACCACCTCATCAGTGAAGCATGGTGGTGGTAGTGTCATGGCGTGTGCATGTATGGCTGCCAATGGAACTGGTTCTCTTGTATTTATTGATGATGTAACCGCTGACAAAATCAGCAGGATGAATTCTGAAGTGTTTCGGGCAATATTATCTGCTCAAATTCAGCCAAATGCTTTAGAACTCATTGGACGGCGCTTCACAGTACAGATGGACAATGACCCAAAGCATACTGCAAAAGCAACCAAATCGTTTTTTAAGGGAAAGAAGTGGAATGTAATGCAATGGCCAAGTAAATCACCTGACCTGAATCCAATTGAGCATGCATTTCACTTGCTGAAGACAAAACTTAAGGGAAATGCCCCAAGAACAAGCAGGAACTGAAGACAGTTGCAGTAGAGGCCTGGTAGAGCATCACAAAGGATGAAACCCAGTGTCTGATGATGTCTATGTGTTCCAGACTTCAGGCTGTAATTGACTGCAAAGGATTTGCAACCAAGTATTAAAAAGTGAAAGTTTGATTTATGATTATTATTCTGTCCCATTACTTTTAGTTCCTTAACAAGTGGGAGGCACATATGCAAACTGTTGTGATTCCTACACCGTTCACCTGATTTCGATGTAAATACCCTCAAACTAAAGCTGACAGTCTGCAGTTAAAGCACATCTTGTTTGTTTTATTTCAAATCCATTGTGGTGGTGTATAGCGCCAAAAATGTTAGAATTGTGTTGATGTCCCAATATTTATGGACCTGACTGTATATCATCATTACATTCACACATAAGTTTCATTTGATTCCAACAACTTCTTGGTACTTTTTTTTGTCAATGAGTGTACATGCTATTGTATACATTTGTAATTCTTTTAGTGCATGTGATTCTCAAAATTCAATACATTACACCAGTCAGAATGATGACTCCATTCGCTGATATATTATTCAATAGGTTATCTTACACAGTGTCCAACATTTACCCTGGGGAACCCCAATATTTTCATGTTGATGTCTGAGAGTGATATAATATGGCCTAGTGTAGTGTCCGTGTGTCACGGTGGTACTACCTCAGGGTGGTTCTCTGGGGGTGGTTTGCTGAAATAATTAATTTGAAGTAGGCATGGAAGTCCAGACTGGGAAACTTGAACATAGTTTACCGAAGTAACTTGGTATACAAAAAGGTTTCTTTACTTGGTTGGAACTCACTCCACTTGGTACCGGCAGGGTGCAAGTTATTTGGCTTAATTCTGTTATCTGTTCAATGAGTAGGGTGTCTCTTGCCTGTTTTCCCCCTCATGTAAATAAAGTCTATAGTTCAGTCAAAAGCAAGGATCTGGTGCTCTAGGAGCTGCTTCCCAGGGTCCTGCAGCAGGGGAAGGAAGAAACATACATATCCCCTTAATGTGTCATGTCTTAGGACAGCCTCCTAAAAAGCCACTACCTTGGTAGGAAGCAGGACAGCCCACTGTTCTGCCAAAAGGGGGAAAAAGAATGGAATGGTTAGTTCCATTCTTGTCTCTATCAATCTTCCAGACCTACGCCACCTGCTGGAAACCAGGCACATAGCATTAAATGCAAGATAAGTTAACAGTTGCATAAATACAATATATAGTAAGGAGAACATTTATTAAATAGGAACATGGAACATATCCGTGGTACTGAAAGTGTAAATACAATATGGAAGAAATGGTTCAGTCGTAGCTTTCAGTGTTATGCAGAAAATACCTAAGAAAATGAAATAAATACAGTTAGAACATGGAACTTAAAATCATTTCATAAACCTTGTATTATAGTTAGTGTTGAGAGAGTCAAAGTTCACGATCTGAATTTCAGGGAAAATGTGATTCACTGTGAAGCTTAATTTCCTCATGTTTTATGGAAGTGAATCAATTTTCCCTAAAATGACAATAAAGAAAACAAAAAACATGCTTACCTCATCAATTTGTGCGTGAAAAGTCTGCCACGGCCATCGTGATGATCCCTCGCAAAATCTTGTGCGCGGTGACGTATGACTTCACCACTAGAGATGAGCACATTTAAAAAAAAATTACATTCGGCCGGTTCACCGAATTTTTGGGAAATGTATTCGCGATGAATTGCGTTAAACGGCTATTTCCTGGCTGCTGAGAGCCTTTATAGTAGTATAGAACATTGTGCCTTGCAGTAACATGCATAGGGAGTCTGCTGTGGTAGTGAAATAATACTGTGAGTCAGTATGACATGGAGATGATAGGCGTCGCTCTTAGAATCACTGCACACTTCACTTATTTGGGCACTCACGGGGCCAAAACTGACCAAATAACTCAAGTATGAATTCAGCCTTACAGGTAGATTAAACGCTTATACAGTAGAGCCCCCCGACAGAGTGGAGAGGGTGTCAGCAGTAAGTTTGTGTTGACGTCACTGATTAATTTTCCCAATTCTCTGATCCATCAGAACAATTACCCAGAAAAAAACTGATCCTGTCTGTGGATCATATGCCTTCACTAGGTCAGCATTTGCTCAATAATTGATCAGTATTGCTAAAGGCAAAAAAAAACGGAGTGGATCTAAAACAGACATAAAACGTGAATGGAATATTTGCATGTCTTCTGTGTTTTTTACCCACTCCTGCTTTTGGCTACCAAATCATAAGCCAATTCTGATGGGACCATACAGGCCTTAAACCTGCTACACAGACAGGATCCGTTGTGTCTCATTTTTCCTTCCTTCTGACAGATCAGAAGAAGTGTTAAATAAATGATGATGTCAGTCAGGCTGAAAGCCCAAAAAGTGGACCAGTGATAAAGTGGGGAGGGTGGGAACAGCATGAGAAGTCCACAGAGTGGACCTATGACATAGTGGTTAGGTGAAAGCAGCACGAGGAGATGACAGAGTGGGCCAATGACAGGTTCTGGAGGTGGAAGCAGTATGAGGAGGCCACCAAGTGGCACAATGACCGAGTCTGCAGGTGGCAGCAGCATGAGGAGACCACAGAGTGTTCTAATGGATGACTATATAGGGTGGTTTTCTGTCTCTCATATAAAAATATTAGTTCACTGCCTAATAGAGCGGTTAAAATTAAATAACAAAACTTTATTAAGGGTACTAGATAAAATACAGCTGATCCCTCTCTTATGTTTCAGAGATAGGCAGATAGGACCAAGAGTCAGGGGAACAGTATATATTCAAGTGAATCCCGGACTCACGTCGCAGAGTTGATGGACACTGTTTATGGATGAACACAGTAGAAAATCATGTAACTGCAGTAGGTCCACAAATCGTGACAGCAAAGGACCAAGTCTCTTTTTATTTTAGTAGAGGCTCTGGTCCAGCTATCCTACTGTTACAGAAGGGGTTAATTTCCAGAGCTGCCCGGAAGTGTCTATGTTACTAACACCAGGGCAGATTCAGGAGAGCCCCTGCTGCCGCTTGTATGAGGCTACCTAATAGGAACAAGCCCTTCTCAACATGTTTCTGTTAACCCTGTAGCGGGCACTTCTTTGGGAGAAAGGGTTTAAGCAGGTACTAGTTCCATAAGTGGTTGCCTAAAATAGGGAACAAGCGGAGAACGCTGCACATGAACCGTGCAGCAGCATCGGCGCTTATATGGCCTCACCGATGGTTCATGTGCAGCGTTCTTCGCTTGTTCTGGGCAGCTCTGGAAATTAACCCCTTCTGTAAAAGTGGGATAGCTGGACCAGAGCCTCTACTAAAATAAAAAGAGACTTGGTCCTTTGCTGTCACGATTTGTGGACCTACAGCAGTTACATGATTTTCTGCAGGTGGCGGCAGCATTAGGAGGACACAGAACGGCACAATGACAGAGTCTGGAGGATGCAGCAGCATGAGGAGACCACAGAGCAGCACAATGACAGAGTTTAGAGGTGGCTGCAGCAGCAGCATCAGGAGGAAGCCATAGAGTGGCACAATGACAGAGTCTAGAGGTGGCGGCAGCAGCATCAGGAGGAGGCCACAGAATGGCACAATGGCAGAGTCTGGAGGAGGCAGCAGCATGAGGAGATAACAGAGCAGCACAAAGAGTGTCTGGAGGTGGTGGCAGCATCAGGAGGCCACAGAATAGCAAGGTGACATACTGTGGAGGTGGGTGGCAATACCAGTACCCGCTAAAGATGGTGGGTGAAAGAAGGAGCACTTGGTATCAGATGTGTGGCATCAGGCGGGTAACAGCATCAGAATAGTAGCTGAGGCAGGTAGCCAGAAGATACCGGTCTCTTTTGTCAAATTGTTGGTGTGGCATCATGGATGATCTAGTCTGATGCATCAGGCATTTGTGTTTGGAAATCCTGGCTGATTCACACCTGATTCATCTTGATGCAGTGTCCCACTATGTGCTATATGTGGGCACTTTAAACTCTTGCTAAATGTCATATCAAAGGTATTGTGGTATGCTGTAATTCCCTTTAACAGGCTGGCAGTGTCCTTTACCTTTATTTGCCCCTAGGTGGGGCTGGCACCACATATATATATATATATATATATATATATATAGCTGGGGGGGGGTGTCAAGTCAGTGTGTGTGCTCAGGGTTAGAATGAAGAGAGGAGGAAGTTAATGGAGGAGGTGGAAATTTGTTTTTCCACCGAAATAAGTTACAATAGATTTTCCACATATAACTGCAGCTCTGAACGCTAAATGAAATTTGTTTTTAAACCAAAATAATTCACAAAAGATTTGACTGCATATAAGTGCAGCGCTGAACGGTAAATCATTTTTTTTCCCCACCAAAATAAGTCACAAAAGATTTTACCACATATAACTGCAGCGCTGAACGCTGAATGAAATTTGTTTTTCCATTGAAAAAATTCATAAAAGATTTTACCGGCTATAAGTGCAGCGCTAAACGCTGTATGCAATTCTTTTTTCCCCACCGAAATAATTTACAAAAGATTATACCACATGTAAATGCAGCGCTGAACCCTGAATACAATTTCTTTTTCCACCTAAATAAGTCCCAAAATATTTTACCGCATATAACTGTAGAGCTGTTTTTCCATCGAAATAATTCACAAAGGATTTTACTACATATAACTGCAGCGCAGAACGGTGAATGAAATTAGTTTTTCCACCGAAATAAGTCCCAAAAGATTTTGCTGCATATAAGTGAAGCGCTGAATGCTGAAAATTTTTTATTTTTTCCGTCCAAAATACTTCAATAAAGATTTTACCACATATAACGGAGCACGGAGATGGAAAGGGTCTTCGGATTCCCCCCACACTATACGGACGTCTCATAAATGAACTGGTGCTCCCGACAGCAGCTCCTGGGAAGGTCATGGAGCGTCCCGGTCATCCGGCATCTATTCACTCCGCTGAAGGATTATTTTGAAAGTGTGTGGAAGCCACAAAGGGCCCCCATGCTGCAGATTTATCATGGAGAAATCATGGAGATTTCACCACATATAACCGTCGCACTGACTGAATGCTACCGCCACTACCTCTATGAACCCCTGCACCACTACTTCCTGGGCAGGTAGGCTGCTGTGAAGCCTACATTTTTTACAATTACTAAACAAAATATAATGTATATAAATCTAATTTCTATTTCTGAAATGTTTCTGCCAGGATTCAAACTTCCAACCTTGTTAGAGGAAAGGACCTTATCCTCTCAGCTATAACGCTCAATGCTAAACTGTCAGAAAAACCTAATAGTGGTTTCTGATGTAGTGAGTATTCCTATTCAGCAGAAGACTTATTTTATATTTCTGTGCAGGTTCACATGTAGCTCTATAGTGTAGTCGTTAACATCCTTGCCTCTAATGTACAAAGTTAGGAGATTCAATTTAATATTTTTTTTAGTTATTGTAAAAAATGTATGGCACAAAATTAATGTGTAATTATAAAAATAAAAATTATATATATATATATATATATATATATATATATATATAATCATACTTAAGATATATATGCATGTATAATATGTGGGAAACTACTACTGATGTTTAGCCATAATACATTTACATATATTATAATATATTATATATTCTAAATATATAATAATATATGTAAATATATTATGGCTAAAAACTTTTTTATATATATATATATATATATATATAGCATCAAAGGATGAGGCAGCACTCCAAATAAAGTGAAAGAATGGTGGATCTTTTATTCCCCTTGCAACGTTTCAACCGCTCAATGAGATCTTTCTCAAGCATCCACCTTCACTGGTCTTGTGGCCCTTTTTTTGCTTTTTATATATGTATATATATATATATATATATATATATATATATATATATATATATATATATATATAAATCCAGAAAATGGACGGCACTCCGGCTAGATGAAAATAAGTGTTTCCTTTATTCAACCATACGGTGCAACGTTTCGGCTCCAAAAATGAGCCTTTTTCAAGCAGAGATACAAAACAAGTAAATGCAAATATATAGGTGAATCAATCAGTGTACAGATCATGTGACAACACCCCGCCCAGTGGGTGTGTTACAAAAGTGACAGTAACAAAATCGCAGATGAAGAGAAATAATAACAATTAAAATGCAGTGTAAAATACGTGATAGGGCAAAGGACATAATTATACAGTACAGACCAAAAGTTTGGACACACCTTCTCATTCAAAGAGTTTTCTTTATTTTCATGACTATGAAGGCATCAAAACTATGAATTAACACATGTGGAATTATATACATAACAAACAAGTGTGAAACAACTGAAAATATGTCATATTCTAGGTTCTTCAAAGTAGCCACCTTTTGCTTTGATTACTGCGTTGCACACTCTTAGCATTCTCTTGATGAGCTTCAAGAGGTAGTCCCCTGAAATGGTCTTCCAACAGTCTTGAAGGAGTTCCCAGAGATGCTTAGCACTTGTTGGCCCTTTTGCCTTCACTCTGCGGTCCTGCTCACCCCAAACCATCTCGATTGGGTTCAGGTCCGGTGACTGTGGAGGCCAGGTCATCTGGCGCAGCACCCCATCACTCTCCTTCATGGTCAAATAGCCCTTACTTTCAAAGTTTTCCCAATTTTTCGGCTGACTGACTCACCTTCATTTCTTAAAGTAATGATGGCCACTCATTTTTCTTTACTTAGCTGCTTTTTTCTTGCCATAATACAAATTCTAACAGTCTATTCAGTAGGACTATCAGCTGTGTATCCACCTGACTTCTCCTCAACGCCACTGATGGTCCCAACCCCATTTATAAGGCAAGAAATCCCACTTATTAAACCTGACAGGGCACACCTGTGAAGTGAAAACCATTTTAGGGGACTACCTCTTGAAGCTCATCAAGAGAATGCCAAGAGTGTGCAAAGCAGTAATCAAAGCAAAAGGTGGCTACTTTGAAGAACCTAGAATATGACATATTTTCAGTTGTTTCACACTTGTTTGTTATGTATATAATTCCACATGTGTTAATTCATAGTTTTGATGCCTTCAGTGTGAATCTACAATTTTCATGGTCTGTACTGTATATATATATATATATATATATATAAATTTCTGCCAGGATTCAAAATCCCAACCTTGTACATTAGAGGCAAGAAGGTTAACCACTGCACTATAGAGCTACATATTGACCTGCACAGAAATATAAAATATGTCTTCTGCTGAATAGGAATGCTCACTACATCAGAAACTACTATGAGGTTTTTCTGACATAGCTTAACATTCAGCTTTATAGCTGAGTGTATAAGGCCCTTGCCTCTAATGTACAAAGGGTTGGGCGTTCAAATCCCGGCAGAAGCTTTTCAGAAATAGATGCAAAATGACATTTAAATACAATGACTCGAGCACTTGCGGTGTTCGGCCGAGCATGCTCGATTAACACTACCGCAGACATGAACTCAGAAAATATTTTTATTTTTGTACTGAAATAGGCCAGTAAACGCTTTCAGCAGAAATAAATGCACCAGTGAACTACGTATATATTTTTCTTTCTATACTGAAATAGGCCACTGAACGCTTTTCACTGCAAAAAATGCACCAAAATGATACGCAACTGACAATACTAGCTAATTCCTCAAGCCGATGTTAAAAGCTGAGAACTTTGCCAATATATTCCAGTCAGGAACATATCGGAGCCCCTCATGCACCACGTCTAAGTGTCTCAGCATGCATGGGGTCCTACCACTCAACTGCCCGTGGTGTGTGAACAGGGTCTGAACAGTTCTAGAAACCAACTCACAGCCAGAATCTCACATACCTCCATAGTGGTATCACCAATGCACTGTGAGGTAGGATAAAGCTGTGAGTCGCACCCACAACAGACCATGTGACACAGAAGCTACCAGGTGCAAAAGAATGTTACTAACAAAATAAAGTGGCACATTCCATACACATAAGGACAAAAACTCACTGAAAAAATGGCCTAAATGGGTGAAAATTCTCCAAACCCAGACACTGTAGCATGTCTATAACCGGGGGAGCAATTCCTCCGCATGCGGACAATGGAGGATGCCGGGGCGGACTGCACGCACCACAAGAACATCTTACACAAAATGATACATTGTGCAGATGAAAAAATATTCACAAATTACTGCAAAAAATGCACCAAAATGATATGCAACTGACAATACTATCTACCGTATTTTTCGCACTATAAGACGCACCGACCCATAAGACGCACCTAGGTTTTTCAGGAGGAAATTAAGAAAAAAAATATTTTGAACCAATAGGTGTGCTTTTGGTGGGTTTTGAACTAATTGTGGTCTGTGGATGGCGCACTGTTATGGGGGATCTGTGGGTGACGCACTGTTATGGGGGATCTGTGGGTGACGCACTGTTATGGGGGATCTGTGGGTGACACTTATGGGGGATCTGTGGGTGACACGTATGGGGGATCTGTGGGTGACACTTATGGGGGATCTGTGGGTGATACTTATGGGGGATCTGTGGGTGGCTCTTATTGGGGTCTCTGGATGGCACTGTTATGGGGATCTGTGTATGACAGTTATGAGGGGGATCTGTGGATGACACATATATAGCATCTTATGCTATGTGTCATCCACAGATCCCCTCCATAACAGTGTCCCTGTAGTGAATGACCCTCAATACCGGGGGTGGGGGTCACATCTGCTTTTATAATGACAGAGGGGCCCGTGCAGTGACTGTATTCTACTACACGGGCTCCGCTCACTGTATAATCGTATCTGTAATAGTTAATTATGTATATACCGGTAATCGCATAATCAGCGCCTGTATTACTTACAACTACAAATGCTCGGTAGGTAGCAGAGAGGAGGGAGGAGGCAGGCCGAGAGGACGGGCGCTGGCAGCGTGAGTCATTACGTCATGCGCCCACGCCGCTTGCTTCATTCATAAAGTGGGCGGCGCAGGCGCGTGACGTAATGACTCACGCTGCCAGCGCCTGTCCTCCCGGCCTGCCTCCTCCCTCCTCTCTGCTACCTACTGAACGCTTGTAGTTGTAAGTAATACAGGCGCTGATTATGCGATTACCGGTATATACATAATTAACTATTACAGATACGATTATACAGTGACCGGGGCCGTGTAGTAGAATACAGTCACTGCACGGGCCCCGCTGTCATTATAAAAGCAGATGCCGGCTCCCAGCCCCTCCTCCCTCACAGCTGATACACCCGCCGCGCGGCATCGCGGCGGGTGTATCATTGAAAATTCGGCAAAATCACCAGCATTCGCCCCATAAGATGCACTGCTATTTCCCCCCCACTTTTGGGGGGAAAAAATTGTGTCTTATAGGGCGAAAAATACGGTAATTCCTCAAGCCGATGTTAAAAGCTGAGAACTTTGCCAATATTGGCTTGAGGAATTAGCTAGTATTGTCAGTTGCGTATCATTTTGGTGCATTTTTTGCAGTGATTTATGTATGTATATTTTTTCATCTGCACAATGTATCATTTTGTGTAAGATGCTCTTGTGGTGCATGCGGTCCGTGCACCAGTGAAATGCGTATATATTTTTCTTTTTTTACTGTAATACGCCACTATATGCTTTCAACACAAATAACTGTAGAAAGGCACTGAGAATATATTTTTCTTGTAGTACTGAAATACACCCCTATATGCTTTCACCAGAAATTACTGCAACAGTGCAGTGCATATATATATATATTTTTTTTACTGTAATGCGCCCCTATTAGTGATGAGCGGCAGGGGCAATATAAGAATGTGCAATATTTCGCAAATATTTGGGTGAATATTCGCCATATTTGAGAATTCGGGATCTCCAGTCATTATTATCTTAATTGCGAAAATTTGCATTACAAGAAAAAATTTGCATTACGAAAATTCGCAATCAACACTACTCCTAAAATCAAAGATATTGCAGCCTTCTCATTGGCCCTGTCGGGAATTTATTTCATATAAGATATGAAATCATAAAAATTATGATTTCATATTTTTATGAAATATGAAAAATTACAAATTAAAATTTTTATTGGCGGACATATAAACGCCAGTTCTTTTATTGATGAGATCTAAAGTTAATTTGTGCAGATAATGAAACAGGGTGCAATTAATTATATAAAATATAATTTATTACAAATAAATACATGCAGTAAAAATGGCATACAAATGAATACAAGGATAATATCAAAATTGACCACAAGATGATGTTCCGCCGTTTACGCCGGGCTCACTTAATTTAGTACACCAAGTACAATATAATGTTATTCAAATTATTACCGATTAGTATATCGATTATTAAAATATTATAATGTAACAACAAAAACAATAGAAATGAATCTGTGGAAAATCCCTTATGCTCAATCGAAGAATATGGCAGTAAGAGACATCTTATAAATACGCTCGTTGGCCTAACTACAGATAATAAAATCAGATCAGAGATTCCACTCTGATAGCAATATTACAGGAATTCTAATGATGTGCACGTTCATTAAAATTTCCCATAAAATTATTGTTTTAAACACTATTGACCCACTAATAATGGGGTCTCAACTATATGCCAATTAGAGCGATTTATAATTACTGCAAATGAAATAGATTATACATTACCCCTGGCTTTGGGATAAAGAGCTTTTAGAATGGACCCAGCTTTCCAAGATTTAGATATGTCCCGTCCTGTAGTACGTTCCTGACGTGTGAAGTGATGCTGATGAATGAATCCTTGTGAAGTGATCCTTTGTGAAGTTTTTGTGAAGTTTGTGAAGTGTCCTGATCTCCCAAAACTGGATCAGATATCCCAATCCTTATCTATGCCCATCCCCTCTTGGATTAGGGATTACCAATTAGATAAGGTGGGTGTGACGTATGTTAAACATGGGGATGATGTCATTTAATTGACATTCCTTAGAAACTTCTGCCCATCTACCACTTGATGGCACTGTTGTATCATATGACAATTTTAAATATTTTAAGAATTAATACATGTATATTGTTTTATTACCACTTAAACTTTGCCCTTTCACACCTTAAATCAATTAGGAGGGACTCTTTCTGACACTTTGCTCAGACTGACTGGCGGTATCAGAAGTTTTCCTAATCCCTGAATTTATGGGACAGATAAGGGTTCTTCTGGTTTGTGTATCTTAACTGTCTTAGTTATTGAGTAATGATGTTTGAAATAACATCAGCTCCTCTAAAATAAACCCTATTTAAGAAATTTCAACTTAAAACACTCTCTATATCCACTAGAATATATCCTCTCAGTGAGATACAGACATATAAAGATACATTAATAGTATTTGGTTATAATACATCAATATTGCATAGTGTATATGAATCATTAACAAGTTCATACGCTAAATAAATGCACACAGGAATATATATATATATATATATATATATATATATCTATATGTGAATATATGAATAGATATCTGTTCCACACCAGATGTGTTTTATGGACGTCTCTTATCAGATCATGGTTTAGCCATGAAACATCCATTGTTCCTCAGACGGACAAGTTTAGAGAAACCTGTGTAGATAAATCCATGTCTCTAAACAATAATAAAAGTATAGTCTTCTCTATATATTCATTTTTAACACATTGAACTTGCCATGAACCCATCTTGGTTTTTTCTAGGTTCATGCTGATCACATGCTGTTAAAGGCAATGATCATCCATATTGAATATAGTATCATCAGATACATTGTACACTTATGAAAATGCACAACAAATCCCCCTTCATTCCAAAAATGTTCCATAAAAATGTGAATGTATTTGGGATGTTAAAAAGGGCTTTTCATATATCTTCTTCGATGCGTAGACTTGGCTTATATTGTTCCAACCAGAGCTTGGCTAAAGTTCTTCTGGAGAACCTTATCTAACGCATGACTTGGATGGTCAACAAACTCAACCATCCCATAGATCCTGCAAAACAGGATATAAGTTCGATAAATGTTTGTTTTGATTCTCCATCTCCACATGAATGTTTAATAGGTTCCTTTTTCAATGAACCAACTTCAAGTTCCAATATCTTGATAGAGATGGAATCTGCAACTGTCACACCGGTAGTAATAACAGTGCCCACTATGCCAAAGATTATGGCGGCTACGATTGCAAAAACATGAATCGCTTTGGTCTGTAGAAAACTGTTCTCTGGTCAAAGTCTTCCTTGCTTGCTCCAGGATCTGGGTAATCCGTTCTTGGGAATATCCGATGTGCATCTGGTACCAGGCTTGGATTTCCGGTGACTGGATTTTGGATACGTTGAATTGCCTTTCGATGAAAGTGCGTGGATCCAGGCTGATGTAGACCTTCTAGGATAATATCCTCTTGTTCGTCAAGATGAACCCCGCTGTATCTTGTAGCATGATCCCCGACGAAGGACCTGGCACAGCAATCGGCTCAGCATGGAACTCCTTCCCCAAGATCAGGACGACGTAGATAATGGCAATCATCTTTGATGACATCTTACGTCTATAAAATATTGTATGACACATATGAGTATATACATTTTTTTAACTTTATCCTGCAAGAAAAGAGTTACTAATACCATATACCTCTGATTGGCATAAGTTCTTTACTTGGACATAGTAAGTTCTGGTCTCAGAGGTGAGTTAGGAGACATTTTGTTACAGAGAAAACATATATCAGGATGGGTTAGTATGCGTTAAAGATGTAGAATAACAGATAACGTTTTTCCGTTCATACGATACCAATCCTTATTTCCGTCTTTAGCTGGAACCATAAAGTCTTTTCACCTCTTTTCATCCAACTCCTTCAATCTCTCGAAGTCGTGCACTAGGATGACAAACACGTAGCTGATTAATGTGCACCCATTTTTCAATAAACTCATCCCCCTTAGGGATTTTGATCTTATAGACCACTGGAGATAATTTGTCAGTGATGACATAGGGACCTTTCCAGGAAGGTAGGAATTTTCTCTCCTTCACTTGATCCCGAGCGAAGTTATAGAGATACACCTGATCGGAAATTTGATACTCCTTCTGTGTAGTCTTCAGATAATAGTATGTCTTAGCACTCACGGCGGCTTTCTCTATATTCTTCTGGGCGAACGTAAAAGCATGCTGAAGGTGCTTGCGTACATTTTCCACATACTGATGCGACGTTGTAGCATTGATCAAGTTATGGTCTGTTGTCCTGTAAAGTAAATGCTGGGGTACCACCATCTTCCTTCCCGTGATCATCTCGAAGGGAGAAAGTTTAGTTGCTGCGCTTGGGGTGGCTCTGATGGCCATAAGCACCAAAGGCAACTTGACATCCCGGTCTTTACCAGATTCATTGACAAACTTTTTCAGGATGTTCACAATGGACTGGTTGTAACGTTCTACTCCACCACTAGAGGCTGGTCGATAAGCTATATGTAGCTTCCTCTTTACCCCCAGGACTTCCCACATCTTTGTCATCACCTCACTGGTGAAGTGACTTCCACGATCAGATTTGATGCGCTGGGGAAGACCAAATCTAGAAAATACATGGTTAATGAGCAGAGATGCACATGCGCTTGAACTGCATGTTTTGCACGGCAAACATTCCACCCATTTGGTGAACAGACAAGTTACGGTTAACATATACTTGTTGCCTCTCGATGAGGTTGTTACTGGTCCAATGAAGTCAATTTGGATGTCTGACCATGGCATGGACATCCCCCTTTTCATCAATGGTGCCCGATGAGTGGGTCCTTGTGGCTGGAATTGAGGGCAGATTAGACATCCCTGACAATATGTTCGCACATCTTGCAGCATATGTGGCCAGTAAGCGTAGTAACTCGTACGTTATTTTCTCACCTCGATGACCAGCTGTTGGGGCATCATGTGCATGTTGTAACATCAGACCTCGGTATGCTGCAGGTACTATCCATTGCGTGATACCATTCTTAGAGGTTCTTATCAGCAGTTCATCCTGTAACGAGATTTGGGACTTACCTCTCATCAAAATTCGTAACTCCTCCTTACCCACACAGTCTTCCGTGGTTATGGGGAAGTTGTGTGGATCCTCAATGTGCTTATAAAAGAGACCAATAATTGGATCCCCCTTTTGGCTTGCAATGAGATCCTCACTAGGGGAATTTTGGCCCCACTGCGCCACATTGGCTTCAGCTCCCTTTTGGGCCTGACTCCTTGTCATAGCATCCACTTGGATAGTTCCCATGAGGTCATCAACGTCAAAGACTTCTCCATCAATGGTTGCTTGCTTGGCAAGGGAATCCGCTAGGTCATTCCCCTCTTTATCCATGCCTGGATATTTTGAATGACCTCTTACCTTCTTCCAATAAATGGTAAGACTGTGGGCGGTAACCATCTCATCAATTTTACAAAACATCTTACCATGCTTTACTGGCTTGTTATTACTTCTCATCCAGTCTGACCTTTTCCATCCGGGAAAGTACTCCACAAAGCTGTTACGAATATAGTCAGAATCTGTGATGATTACAAACTCCTTAACATCATATTCGATAGCCATTTGTACGGCTTTGTACACTGCAGTAAGTTCTGCAACTTGGCTGCTTTTGGAACCAATCTTGTATCCAACGGATACATCCAAGAATGTATTATTCCATACGACTCCAATACCTGCAACCAATGTACGTTCGGATCCTTCCTCGGCATGGAAGGAGCAGCCGTCTACGTACACACATGGTAACGATTTGCAATATTCCTCTTCATAAGATTTATATGGTGATGTTGATTGTTCATCCAGGAAATCATTTTCCGTTAACTCACTTTTACGCTCCGTATGGGTACAGTCATGGAGTTCTGCTAATCCTTGAGCAACTGGGTTTTTATTATTTTGTTTGTACCTGATTTCCAATGGCCATCCCATTAAGGACATTGTCCAGGCGGTTATCCTGCTGTTTGACAAGTTTCCATCTCTTATACGATCACTCTGCAAGTATTGCAGTGGCTGATGTGCGGTCTCCACAATGATCCTTTCGCCTTGGATAAAACTCCTAAAATATTGCAAAGCCCACACAGTTGACAATAATGCTTTCTCACAATCATTGAATTTTACCTCAACCAGTGACAAGGACTTGCTGGCATAGGCGATGATCTTGTTTCGGTTTTCCTGTTTTTGGAAAAGAACTGCACTTATGCTTTTATCAGTGAAACCTGTTTCCACGAAGAAAGGTTTTCCCCCTTCTGGATAAGCAGGGCATGGAGCCTGGATAAGTTTGGCCTTGAGCTCGGTTACAGCTTGCTCATGACGCTCATTCCATTCCCATTTTATTCCTTTCTTTAGCAACTGTAAAAGAGGTTTTGTAATTTCGGCATAATTATCTATGAACTTACGTGAATAGTTCATCATGCCCAGGAATGATCTCAACTCCTTGAGATTTGTAGGAGATTTTGTATTGGTCACTGCTTCCACCTTCTTTTTCTGTGGGTTAATTCCATCCGCAGTGACTTCATGACCTAGGAAATTAACCTTGGTCCGGCACCATTGAGCCTTCTGCAAAGAAAGTTTTACACCTGCTTTCCTCAGCTGGGTTAGTACATGCCTCAACTCCTGAATATGTTCGTCAAAAGTTGTACTTTTTATCAGGATGTCATCCACATAGGATAAGGTACCTCGTTCAGTGGCATCAGGCATTGCCTTATGCATGAACACTGCAAACTCATGGCCTGCATTTATGTACCCGAAGGGCAGTCGGGTCCATGCATACTGTCGTTTGCCAAATGTAAAGGCCAGTTTGTACTGATCCCTTTCATCTACCTTAATCGTCCAATATCCTTGTGCACAGTCAAGGGCAGTGAAGATTTTGGATCCTTGTATTTGCGCCAAACACTGGTCAATGTATGGCACGGGCCATCCGGACATGTAAACACGTTTGTTTAACTGTCTTAGGTCCGAGCAGAGACGAAATTGACCGTTAGGTTTGAGGACTCCAAGTATCGGATGATTGAATGAACTGTGTATTGGACGGATGATACCCTTCTTCTCCAAGTTTTTGACGATTTTCGATAGTGACTCGTAAGCCGCCAGCGAAAGTCGGTATTGTTTGACAAAAACAGGGGGTGCATCGGGATCTGTCTGGATTCTTGTAACGTGTAGGTCTGTTTCCCCACAGTCATAAGAATCCTTGGCGAACATCTCCTGAAACTCTGCGAAGAGCTCCTTTAGCCGTTGACGCTTTGACTCGTCTGAGCATGCATCAGCCAGGGAGATTTGTTCTTCCACCCGCTCCTGAAATTCTGAAAAGATCTCAGGCTGACTTAACTCGTAAGCTTCTTCAAGCTCACTAGTTAAATCGTTCTGGGTGTAGCATACCTTATCCTTTCCTTGCTGGTACGATTCATACTCTTTTTCATCGATCTCATGGTTGAAAACCAATGATGATTCTTCGATGTGGCATGTACCTTCTTCAGAGCTGAAAGGATAAACAGAGTGGATGTTAAATAACCCCTCAGGGGTTGAGGAAAAATGTTGTTCCACTGTTTGTTCTTCTGTCAGGTATTCATCAGGAATTATTCCAATAACATCATTTTGGAATCCAAATGTGTAGTATTCCGAATCCATAGCCAAACCAATTACGGTGTCCTTTTGTAGGGATATGCTATGGGGAACCATGTTATGAATTACCATATGTAACGGATTCTGATGGATATTTATCAGGGGAGTAGGCTTTACCTTTAGGCCGAGTTGCTGTATTCTGTTGGATAAACAGATTAACGCGTCTGTGTTCTTCAGCTTCTGTCCCCTCTTTACTTTAATGGGTAGAAGAAATGGTTTGCATCCTTCAGGAATTTCAACTTTCTCAGCAACCATGATACTTACGGCATAGGGCATCTGTTGTCCCCATCGTAAGGCTTGTTCTACATCCTGGAATCCCTCTGGGTTTCCTGGCAATCTGGACCATAAGGTGTTATTCACCAGGTCAATCTGTACGGCAAATCGGTGCAGAAGGTCATTACCTATGTACATTTGATACCGTGGTTCATTTTTTACGATGAAAACGTGCTCCGTAGTTTTATTTCCTATGGAGATAGACAAAACGCATCTTGCAACCACATTATGACTTTGGGAATCTCCATCCAGATCATGAACCCATTGGTCCTGTGGAGAGAAACTTTTAATCATTTTAGGATTGGTGATCTGTTTCAAGAGTCCTAGGCTTATGTAACTTGCTTCGGATTTCAAATCCAACTTGGCAAATTTCACCCGGGCTATATTGTTTACCTGTACGGGAATCAATAAATTGTCATTGACCTTTTTAATCCGTACCATCGATTGAATGTGCCTTGTCAGGTCCGCGACTTCGTGATTACCCCTTTCAAGAGAAATGGTTAATATATCATCATCCAGAGTTACCTTTTTGATTTTATCCCTCTGGCTGGTAATGATGTGAGCGGCACCATTAACATCTTCCTCGGGCTTACCATTCTTCAGGATTGTGACCTCCGGTGTTTGATTGTTCCTGAAATGCACTTCAATAGAGCTAGGTTTCTCTACAATCACATGACAACTGCGTTGTGCTTGTGTGTTGCAAGAGTATTCATAGGCAATGGGTGCCTTCACCTAAGTCCATACTGCTTCATTAATGAAATCAATTATGGGACTCAATCTTTTTAATAAATCGATTCCTATGATCATCCGATCATATGGAAGATCCACAATCAATGTGGGATGTCTAATTGTTTTCTTGCCAATCTTAAATGTCAACCAGGATGTTCCTTTTACCTGTAAGGCATCTCCACCT
Source organism: Bufo bufo (assembly GCF_905171765.1). Lineage (NCBI taxonomy): Eukaryota > Metazoa > Chordata > Amphibia > Anura > Bufonidae > Bufo > Bufo bufo. The sequence continues at coordinate 460,652,979 of NC_053389.1, read as the reverse complement.
ACACTTATCAAAGATCCATCAAATGACCTTAATCGTGGCTTCTTTGATGTTAAATTCAAAATCTTTTTGAAATAACTGATAGATAAAATGGTGGCTTGTGATCCAGTGTCTATTAATCCTTTGATTGGTCCGATAAGTTCATTTTGGAGATATATATCCATAAAGTATCTGCCATCCACATGGAACAAATCACAGAGAAAGTTACGATGTTTACCCATCTGCTGTCTGAGAGGTTGACCTCTTTGCAGCTCCGTGACCTCTGCATTCCTGAGTCTCGCAGCGTCAGCCCCCCCCCCCCCCTTTGGGACAAGCTGTGTACCACCACAAGTCACAGCTGGCTCTCGGCTAGATGCTGGAACGATGGGATTACATACTGGAACAGACATCTGGTCATATGAATTGACATCATTAGACTGCAAGACAAATGACATATTAGACATTTCCCCCCTGGCCCTAATTTCAGGGTCAGGGGTACTGCAAGGAAATATAGAATTAGGAATCACATCAGATTCTACCACAATCAACTTAAGATCCTTACAGTGGCCTGGGTTCTGACCCGGCCCAATTTGCTTTATGATGTTGAGCTGGGACCTGGAGTTGCCCCTAAAAAAGGCTCAGGCTGTTTTCCTGGAGATACCAATTTTCTCACAATGTCACTCAACTGGGCCACTTGTTCTGCCAGCTGATCAAACCTGTTTGGTCTGGGCACATTTTGGCTTTGCTGGGCACCCTGGTTATCGGTAGGTGACCTACTCCTGGGTGAATTTGAGGATTCCTGCTATCTTCCCTCTGTTGTCTGGGTCTATTATCCCAGCGCCTGTAACCCTGATAATTCCTATAATTATAGGGCCCGTATCCCTGGGGGCCCCTATTGTAATAGGAACGGTATTTAGACCTCCCATTACCTGAATTATTCCCCTCTGATCCATTAGTATTTTGGGGTTTGGTCTGTTTGGGCGGTCCTACCTGTTGTTGCTGGGCTTGTTGAACAGGTCCTGTAGACTGAGGGAACCTTCGTGGCTGGCTTTCAAATCCCAAGCTAGGGTTTACCTTAGCTTCAGCTACCTTTTGCTCTGGGGATTTTTTAAACCTTCTCTCCTCTATTGCATGGCACTCACTGATATTATACAGCGTGGTGGCAGCAGTCACCAACCAATCCAAGGGGGCATCAATATCCAGATCTCTGGCTAAGTTAAATTGGATCTGGGTTGGCATAGCGTCATAGAATAACTGTTTGAATTCTTCAGATTCCCATTTTGGGGATCTATATGCCAACCCATAGGCATTTTTGAGGACAGAGAGGAATTCACGGGGACTCTGATTGGGTCTACACGTAAGGCTATATATGTCCCGTTTTGCAGCAGTGGTGGTTCGGTACGGTCCGAATTCCAATTTAACCTCATGCAAAACACTTGGCCAATCTTGATTACCTCTCTCCCCAAATGAGGTAAAGTAATGACGATACTTATCATCAAATGCCCATGGAAGGAATCTGATCCTGTCAGCATCAGAGTATAATTTTAAAGAATCCATAGTGGATTCATACAGTTCCAAGTGATTGGCTATCTGAGAAGAACCTTTCTTGGAAAATTTGGATACTGTAGTATTCAAAAACTTAATTATGCTGGAGGAGCTCTGATCCTTATCTGAATATTGGGAATTTTTATTCCTAGAAACCACCTCAGCATATGTTGGTCGCCTGTGATCCTGTTGCAAGGAATAAGTCACATGCTTACCCACACCACTGTCAAACTCACATGCACTTTCACAACTTTCATGAGACTTATACGGCACAGGTGATTTAACCCCAACATCTCTTCTCAGGGGAACATGTGGAGAGGAACTTCTAGGGGCTTCCATGTTATTGGCATCTAGTAAGGCGGTTGCAGTTTGGAATGCCCGACTCAATTGGGTGAATGCCTCCCGTGTAATCATGCCAACACTTTCAGGTTGCTGAGTATCTTGGATGGGGTCTGCTTTAGGAGCATGTGATGACATGTCTGGATATCCCACAGCTTTAGATGGATCCCTTTCAGCATTGACTATATTATGGGCTGATCCATCTGTCTGTTTAATTTTGGAATACTGGAGATATAAATCCTCTAAATCACTTTTTGCCTTTTGGTATGCATCATGGCTGTGACTAAGGTTGTACTCTAAGTCTTTGATCTTCGCTTCTGCGGATTGTAGTTCTGATTCCATCTTGGATACATATTTTTTTGTAGCCATTATAGACTCATACCTAACTTTGGAATGTGTACTGACCGCCAACAATGCATACAAAACAGGTGGCAATGCACATAAGAGGTGTTGGTCCCTCTTGGTATTATCAGTTGCCAAATCCATATATGTCAGGTATCTATCAACCATGCCACCTAACTTCCAAATATCTCCACGTTCTTCATAGACTCTTGCCTGCAGCTCATTAGTCCATTCATCTATATTTTTATCTAACTTCAAACGGGAATAAACATAATTGATAACCTTAGAGATTATCTTTCCTGGGTCAGATGGACTATCTGCTAAAACCTGGCCATTACCTGGGTCGCTGCCTGTTACACTCATGATTTTGATCAATAATCAATAACAACAACAATTTGACTTGCCAATAAGGATTAAGGAATATTTTCACTAATTGCACAAATTGGTTATAGAAATATCTCAATCAATCTCGGTGGGACCTCCAAAATATGTCGGGTATTTATTTCATATAAGATATGAAATCAAAAAATTATGATTTCATATTTTTATGAAATATGAAAAATTAAAAATTTTATTGGCGGACATATAAACGCCAGTTCTTTTATTGATGAGATCTAAAGTTAATTTGCAGATAATGAAACAGGGTGCAATTAATTATATAAAATATAATTTATTACAAATAAATACATGCAGTAAAAATGGCATACAAATGAATACAAGGATAATATCAAAATTGACCACAAGATGATGTTCCGCCGTTTACACCGGGCTCACTTAATTTAGTACACCAAGTACAATATAATGTTATTCAAATTATTACCGATTAGTATACCGATTATTAAAATATTATAATGTAACAACAAAAACAATAGAAATGAATCTGTGGAAAATCCCTTATGCTCAATCAAAGAATATGGCAGTAAGAGACATCTTATAAATACGCTCGTTGGCCTAACTACGGATAATAAAATCAGATCAGAGATTCCACTCTGATAGCAATATTACAGGAATTCTAATGATGTGCACGTTCATTAAAATTTCCCATAAATTTATTGTTTTAAACACTATTGACCCCCTAATAATGGGGTCTCAACTATATGCCAATTAGAGCGATTTATAATTACTGCAAATGAAATAGATTATACATTACCCCTGGCTTTGGGATAAAGAGCTTTTAGAATGGACCCAGCTTTCCAAGATTTAGATATGTCCCGTCCTGTAGTACGTTCCTGACGTGTGAAGTGATGCTGATGAATGAATCCTTGTGAAGTGATCCTTTGTGAAGTTTTTGTGAAGTTTGTGAAGTGTCCTGATCTCCCAAAACTGGATCAGATATCCCAATCCTTATCTATGCCCATCCCCTCTTGGATTAGGTATTACCAATTAGATAAGGTGGGTGTGACGTATGTTAAACATGGGGATAATGTCATTTAATTGACATTCCTTAGAAACTTCTGCCCATCTACCACTTGATGGCACTGTTGTATCATATGACAATTTTAAATATTTTAAGAATTAATACATGTATATTGTTTTATTACCACTTAAACTTTGCCCTTTCACACCTTAAATCAATTAGGAGGGACTCTTTCTGACACTTTGCTCAGACTGACTGGCGGTATCAGAAGTTTTCCTAATCCCTGAATTTATGGGACAGATAAGGGTTCTTCTGGTTTGTGTATCTTAACTGTCTTAGTTATTGAGTAATGATGTTTGAAATAACATCAGCTCCTCTAAAATAAACCCTATTTAAGAAATTTCAACTTAAAACACTCTCTATATCCACTAGAATATATCCTCTCAGTGAGATACAGACATATAAAGATAAATTAATAGTATTTGGTTATAATACATCAATATTGCATAGTGTATATGAATCATTAACAAGTTCAAACGCTAAATAAATGCACACAGGAATATATATATATATATATATATATATATATGTGAATATATGAATAGATATCTGTTCCACACCAGATGTGTTTTATGGACGTCTCTTATCAGATCATGGTTTAGCCATGAAACACCCATTGTTCCTCAGACGGACAAGTTTAGAGAAACCTGTGTAGATAAATCCATGTCTCTAAACAATAATAAAAGTATAGTCTTCTCTATATATTCATTTTTAACACATTGAACTTGCCATGAACCCATCTTGGTTTTTTCTAGGTTCATGCTGATCACATGCTGTTAAAGGCAATGATCATCCATATTGAATATAGTATCATCAGATACATTGTACACTTATGAAAATGCACAACAGCCCACAAGCTTGAAGCAGGGAGAGATCATGTGTACTGTTTAAAAAAATATATTGAATATTCGAAATTACAATATATCACTATATTCTAAATATTCGCAAATTCTCGAAGTGCAAATATTTGCAATAAATATTGGAAATTCGAATATTCGTGATCAACACTAGCCCCTATACGCTTTCACCAGAATTAACTGTAGAAATGCACTGAGAATATATTTTTGTTGTAGTACTGAAATACGCCCCTATACGCTTTCACCAGAAATAACTGCAACAGTGCAGTGCGTTTATATATATATTTTTTTTAACTGTAATACGCCCCTATACGCTTTCAACACAAATAACTGCAGAAGTGAGCTGAGAATATATTTTTCTTGTTGGACTGAAATAGGCCACAATATGCTTTTGTGAGATTGTGGAACAGCTCTTCCGCTATAATGCTGGTGCATAGTTAAACTTTGAGATTGTAATTTTGCATTTCGGCCACAGGAGGCCACTGGTTCTCTGCAACAGCTAAGTGACTGCTGGATTTAAATATGCAAAGTAGAGGATGACTCATGCTGCTGCCAGGAGAAGAACCAGGAAGTGTGAGAAAGAGAGCTGACATAGTGGAAGGATTTTCTGTGTGAGACTGAATCCGGTTCCATCTTGGCTGCCGAGTGCCCCGGAGTGATCGCTGACGCAGTGTCCCTCACCTAGATCCGACCCTTAGATAGAGGGATTGTTTCAGGAGGAGTGCTACAGCGTTTGGACAGAAGTATAACTACCAAGCAAGGCCGCGTGTGTGATAAGGGACTAATGGCCATCTCGGTTAAGAGGCATTCTCTGATACAGAATGGACGCAGGTCAGTAAATCCGTTTTACTCATCACATTATATTAGTACAAAGACTAAGTCTAGGCCTGCAAATAGTTATTTAGTTAGTTAAGACTTGCATGTTTGGCAGGCTTTACCAAATTGTTCTGCGGCACAGTATTGACTTGCAGGCTCTGCTGTGTGCGCCATCGGCTAGATTTGTTCTCTCTTGCGGCACAGCATCGACTTGCAGGCTCTGCTGTGCACACCATCGCAATAGGTCTGCCCAACCGGACAGGGACAGTGACTGTGGGCCTGGGGTATAAGATCTTTGGTGCACCTACACATTGTTATGGTCATATTACTGTTTTAGTAAAGCGTCTGTTTTGCAGAAAGCTGTGTGCTGTCGCTTTTCTCGTCTGTGACTTCGCTGTATCCTGGGGGTCCCTCCCCAGTTCACGGTCTTACACTTTCACCACAATTAACTGCAGAAATGCACTGAGATTATATTTTTCTTGTAGCACTGAAATACTACAAGACAGTGCAGTGCGTATATATTTTTCGCTTTCAACAGAAATAAATGCAGAAGTGAACTGAGAATATATTTTTCTTATATAGAAAAATGAGCGAGCACTCATGCATTCGGCATCAGATTGAAGTATGCAGAAAATTTATTCAATAATAGGTGCACATATAAGCATAAAATCTTTAAAAAACAATAAAACAATAAAAAATAGCATATAATACAATACAGACAAAATTTTAACTGTGCAGATCACTATATTTAAGCAACCTGTATTTGGTCTGCCGCCATTTCACGTTTGCTATTGTTAAATAGAGATGTCCCGAACTATTCGCCGGCGAACAGTTCCCGGCGAACATCACTTGTTCGCATTCGCCGCGGCGAGCGAACATATGCGATGTTCGGTCCGCCCTCTATTCGTCATCATTGAGTAAACTTTGACCCTGTACCTCACAGTCAGCAGACACATTCCAGCCAATCAGCATCATACCCTCCCTCCCAGACCCTCCCACCTCCTGGACAGCATCCATTTTAGATTCATTCGGAAGCTGCAGTCTTAGTGAGAGGAGGGACAGTGTAGCTGCTGCTGATTTAATAGGGAAATCGATAGCTAGGCTAGTGTATTCAGTGTCCACTACAGTCCTGAATGACTCATCTGATCTCTGCTTTTAGGGCTAGTACATCAGTCTGCTTTTTTTTCCTGTGTAATCTAATTGCAGTTGCCTGCCAGCGTGTCACCACTCATATCTGGTGTCACAGTAGCTTGCATTTAAAAAAAATATAACTTTTTTGACTGTAATATAATAGCAGTCAGTTACCTGCACGCGTGTGTGTTTCATGCCCTGCAAGTGCACAGTGTCACCAGTGCAACGCATATCTGGTGTCACAGTAGATTACATTAAAAAAAACAACAACAATTTTGACTGTAAAATAATAGCAGTCAGTTGCCTGCACACATTTTTTTTTTTACAGGCCTTGCAAGTGCACAGTGTCACCAGCGCAACTCATATCTGGTGTCACAGTAGATATTACATAAAAAAAATAATAATATTTTGACTGTAATAGAATAGCAGTCAGTTGCTTGCACGCATGTGTGTTTCAGGCCCTGCAAGTGCATAATGTCACCAGCACAACTCAAATCTTGTGTCACAGTAGATTACATTAAAAAAATATATATATTTTGACTGTGAAATAATAGCAGTCAGTTGCCTGCACGTGTGTGTGTGTGTTTCAGGCCCTGCAAGTGCATAGTGTCACCAGCGCAACTCAAATCTTGTGTCACAGTAGATTACATTTAAAAAAATTATAATTTTTGACTGTGAAATAATAGCAGTCAGTTGCCTGCACGTGTGTGTATGTTTCAGGCCTTGCAAGTGCATAGTGTCACCAGTGCAACTCATATCTGGTGTCACAGTAGATTACATTTTTTAAAAAACAACAATTTTGACTGTGAAATAAGAGCAGTCAGTTGCCTGCACATGTGTGTGTGTTTCAGGCCCTGCAAGTGCATAGTGTCACCAGCGCAACTCATATCTGGTGTCACAGTAGATTACATTTAAAAAAATATATATATTTTGACTGTGAAATAATAGCAGTCAGTTGCCTGCACGTGTGTGTTTAAGGCCCTGCAAGCGCATAGTGTCACCAGCACAACTCATATCTGGTGTCACGGTAGATTACATTTTTTTAAAAACAACTATTTTGACTGTGAAATAATAGCAGTCAGTTGCCTGCACGTGTGTGTGTGTGTGTGTTTCAGGCCCTGCAAGTGCATAGTGTCACCAGCGCAACTCATATCTGGTGTCACAGTAGATTACATTTAAAAAAAACAACAACAATTTGGACTGTAAAATAATAACAGTCAGTTGCCTGCACGTGTGTGTGTGTTTAAGGCCCTGCAAGTGCATAGTGTCACCAGCGCAACTCATATCTGGTGTCACAGTATATTTCATTTTTTTAAAAACAACAATTTTGACTGTAATAGATTGAATAGCAGTTAGTTGTCTGCAAGCGTATGTGTCAGGCCTACAGCGACTACTCTGCCAACTTCTGCCAGTGCACAGTGCCGCTCATATCTGGTGTCACAGTAGCTTGCAGGCATAGTACAACTAAACTAATCTAAAAAAAATTACAGGCAGAGGTGCAGCACGCCAGACCTGCAGGGTACAGCGACAGTGAGGTCACGGTATGGGCAATCGAGGGTTACTCACTTTTCTGAGGAGAACCCTGGGCAGGCATGCTACAGTGAAAGGAGAGGCAGACACTAGTTCCTCTGGGGCACACTCTGGAGAAAGGGACCAGGCCTGATGGTATGTGAGGTGCCCTGGATGATGTAGGTGTTTTGAGTGCCTTAGGTAAGGTCCCTTTAAGGATCGTGACGCCAGTGCCTGTAACGGTGGCATACCGATTTGTAGGATGATTAATAGAGTACGCAGTTGGTAAACCAAACGTTGCTTTACTTGGTGAAACAGTCCAACTTTTTACAATCAGTTGCAGCGGTATATAATGCAGTTCTTTACAATACTAAATGCACAGCAGGTTTACTTCACAGCAGGTTTCAATCTTGCAAGGTACTTGGAGGGCAAACAGTTAATGCTTTGCAGTGCAATGCTGCTCTATCCCCACAGCTATTCTAGCTGGCTGGATCCCAAGGCCCGGATGCCTAAGTGCTGGCTTAAATCCTTGGTATAAAAATCCTTCCTCCAGTATTGGCACCTGCTTAAGGTTACAATACCTTCTTTTCCTAGCTGTCTTCACGGCTGGCTTTGAAAGGTGGCTGCAGGTTTCTCCCAGGAGGCACTGTCCTACTACTGGGGTATCTCAACTGAGCTATCCTTAGCCTCAGGAGGTTCAGGTTGACTGATTGACTCCTCTAGTCCCCTGGAATACACTAACACTCCCCTGTCTGGGCCTACCTATATATACTTAGGGCTCTCTAGCTCCCTCTAATGTCTAGGAAGCTAAACTACACCCTAACAGGCCTGACACCCAGATAACACAGGAAATGCATAATTCAACATTACAGTAATGCAAAAGACAATGTTAACCTTGTGTAGCGCCCACCTTTACCTAGTGGGACACTACATACCCCACGCTATGACGTTGCCTGTCCTCGGTGCAACATGGAGGGGTCCGCCCATCTGGAAGCGGCAGCCTGAAAGACAAATGAAGAACATGCATACACAGCAATCACCACATTAACAATATAAAAAATGACAAACAGTGTCACTGAAAGGAGTGGTGAAAAGGGGCGTCGTTCTCTTCTCTCAGGATAATGTAAGGGAACAGGGGCGCTGACCTGGTGCAGCATATCAGTGATACCAGGATAGTCCATAATAATATTTTAAGTGCAAAATGTCCATAATAGAACAGTAGTAGTCCGTAGAAAAATGCACAACATTAAATAACAATTCTTGGAGGCTCAAAGGATACCATGAGTCCGTACCCAGGTTTGCAAAGGGTTAAACAGGGGTTTCCCGTGAGGGGCTACCTGGGCCCATAATGTAGTCTCCAAACCTCACAGGTGGGTGCCCCCTGGTAGAACGTGTGGACCTCCTTATTGGCAGGGGTTCTTCCTGCCTGGACTCAGGAAGGTCAGAGGAGCCCACCGCCTCTGGAGCTACTTCAGGAGCTCTCTGGGGTAAGGTGTCCTGAGGCTGAGGGCTAACGGGAACGGGAGCCGGAACCATTAAGTTCAACCAGGGTGTGAGAAACCAGTGGAGCGGCTCTTTGTCATGGATTAAGTTCTCCACAGCCTGCATAGGGTCCATAGGTGGAGCTGGCAATTCAGTTTCAGAAGACTCAGGCTCCATATCCTCTGCCGCTGGTTCTCCTTCCATACAAGGCTTGAGACGATTCCTATGAACAATTTGAGAACCTTTACCTTCTCTGGAGACTTGGTAAATATGTGCTTCAGCATTGGGGATGGCAGAAATAATATAGGAAATCCTTTCCTATTTACTGTCCAACTTGCTGGTCCGGTGGTTGTTTTTCAACCACACCTTGTCTCCAAGAGCCAGGGGTTCCGCATGGGCAGCCTGGTCATAGTCTTTTTGTTGCCGTTCCCGAACATTCTCCATGCGTTCCTGAACGATCTCCTTAGCATTGAGGAGACGTCTTTGGTGCTCCACTACCCAATCAGTCCTTGGCAGTGGGTTAATCACATCCGGCACTTGCACACCCAGGGAGTGATCCGCAGGCAACCTCCCTTGTCGGCCAAACATCAAATAGAACGGGGTGTAACCAGTGGAACAATGAATGGTGTTGTTGTAAGTATACATGAGCTGCGGCAACAGAGTAGGCCAATCACCCCTCGTCTCAGGGGGTACTGCTCTCAGCATTTCAATGAGAGTTTTATTAATTTTTTCACAGAGTCCGTTACCTTGCGGATGATAGGCGGTGGTCCAAGCTTTCTGGCAGTTATGCAGCAGGCACATCTCATGAAACAGTTGTGACTCAAATGCAGACCCTTGGTCGGTGAGGATCCTTTCTGGGCAGCCATAGGGCAGCAGGAAATGCTTCCAGAACGCCTCAGCTGTAGTCTTGGCTGTCACGTCTTTCACAGGCACTGCTACAACAAACTTGGTGAAGTGATCAATAATAGTCATGGCATAAGTATACCCTGAGCGACTCGGCTCCAACTTCACATGGTCAATAGCAACAAGTTCTAAAGGAGTTTTACTTATGATAGGATGGAGAGGCGCCCTCTGATCATGGCGTTCAGTTCGCCCCACAGCACAGGCAGTGCATTCTCCGCACCATTTCTCAATATCTTCTCTCATCCCAATCCAATAGAATCTTCTGCGAATGGTGGCCTCAGTCTTCTGCACACCGAAGTGTCTCGACTGGTTGTGATACATATCCAGCACCAGGCTGGCATCCCGATGTGGTAGGAGAATTTGGTACACTCTATCACAGGACACTGGATCCAGACTCCTTCTGAGCAACAGGCCTCTTTGAAGGAATAGTTGGTGGCGATGTCTCCACAGTCTCGCTAGTTCTGGGTCTGCACTCTTCCTGCGGATTCTCTCAGGGATTTTCCCACTGGTAAGGAAGTCGAGCAGTTCACAGAGGACTCTACTTTCGGACTGGAGCTTAATCCACCTTTCTTGATCGTCTCTGGACTCAGGACCATCTGATGAGGGAGGATCAACAGCAGGGAGATCTTCAGTACGGATATTATCCTGCTGGGCAAATTTATTGTAGAACGCTGGCATTTCCACTTCTTCCCAGGCATCTTTTGGTTCATCTGGGGCCTCTGTAGTGGGAAGCCGCGACAGAGCATCAGCGTTATCGTTGGAGCGGCCTGCCCGGTATTTCACAGTAAAGTCATAATTGGCTAGGCGGGAGGCCCATCTTTGATCCAGTGCCCCTAATTTGGCTGTATTCAGATGCGCCAGGGGATTATTGTCCGTGAAGGCAACAAATGGTGTGGCAGCGAGATAGTCTTTAAACTTTTCGGTCACAGCCCACACTAAGGCAAGAAACTCCAGCTTGAAAGAACTGTAGTTCTGGTCGTTCTTTTCAGCTCCCTTCAGGGATCTGCTGGCGTAGGCAATTACCCTTTCTTTGTTATCTTGCACTTGAGCCAACACGGCCCCCAGGCCTCTTTTACTGGCATTTGTATAGAGGTGGAACGGCTTCTGATAATCTGGGTAACCCAGAACAGGGGGTTCAGTCAACTTCTTCTTTAGGAGTTGAAAGGCAATTTCCCGTTCATCGTTCCATTCAACAGGAATAGGAGTTTTTGGGCTCTTCTTTGGATGCCCCCTCAGGAGTTCCTGGATGGGATCCGCAATTTGTGCGAAATGTGGGATGAAACGCCTGTAATACCCTGCAAAACTGAGGAAGCTTCTCACCTCTTTCACGGTCATAGGGGTAGGCCAGTTGCGGACAGCAGCAAGTTTATCAGGATCAGGCTGTACTCCTTCGGCACTGACAACCTGCCCGAGGTATTTGACCGCCAGTTTCCGCAGGTGGCACTTGGATGGCTTGATTTTGAGGCCATATTTAGTAAGAACTTCAAACACCTCACCTAGGTGCTTTAAATGGTCCTCATACGTCTTGGAGTATATAATGACATCATCCAGGTATAATAGTACAGTCTCAAAATTCCTATGGCCTAAACAACGTTCCATCAGCCTCTGGAACGTTCCTGGAGCGTTACACAGTCCAAACGGCATATAATTGAATTCAAACAGGCCCATAGGTGTAGTGAAAGCAGTCTTTTCTCGATCTTCCGGAGCCATGGGCACTTGCCAATACCCACTGGTTCAAGGTGGAGAAATAGGCTGATGACCCCAGGGCAGTCAAGGAATCCTCAATGCGTGGCAATGGATATGCATCTTTGTGGGTGATTTGATTAATTTTTCTGTAATCCACGCAGAACCTTATGCTGCCATCTTTTTTTTGGACAAGAACTAGGGGCGCAGCCCAGGGACTATGACTGTCCCGGATTATATTAGAGTCTTTCATCTCTTGTATCATCTCTTTCACAGACTGATAAGTAGTAGGTGGTATGGGTCTGTATATCTCCTTAATAGGAGGATGATAGCCAGTGGGTATGGTGTGTTTGATTACACTGACCTCTCCGTAGTCCGTGGAGTGTTTGCTGAAAGCCTGGTGGTGCTCCTTCACCAGCTTCAGGACTCCCTCTATTTGCTCCTTTGGGGTAGATTCGTTCCCCACATGTAGTTCTTCCCACCAGGATGTCGTAGGGAGGCTGCTGCTCTGTGTGGTCTGGAACGCCTCCGTGGCAGGCAGATGGATCACATCCTGGAAAGACACCTGAAGAAGCTGAGAAACGGGGCAGTGTTTAAGGAGAGTAACGGGATGATCACCAAAGTTAATTAAACGGACAGGCACTTTACCTTGAGACATGGTCACCAGGCTCTTGGCTGTCCGTATGAAGGGATGATTTTCAATGGGAATAGGTTCCACTAGGGCTTGATAGTCCTGGCCCTGGATCCCTAACACAGCACGGCACCAAAGGATGATCTGGGAATTTGGAGGCAGAATTATCCCGGATCCGGACAGTACAGATTTCTCCTTTTTTGTTGGCGAACCTTTGTTGAGCACACAGCACACTAATAGTCTTTTGAATAACTCTTCTGGAAGCAGGTGAGGCTGAAGATATAGTTTGAATTAATGCGTCAAGCACTTCGGAGAAACAATTTTTTAGAACGTTAGTCCCTAAGATCACAGGGTGTCCTCCTTTATCTCCTGCTTGTACCACAATCACGCCTTGCTGTGGCAGGGTGGCTTTTCCCACCTGAAGGGTAGGTTCCCAATACCCATGCACTTTCACTGGCTTACCGTTGCTGGCAATGATATCTAGCCAGGACTCTGGTGGCTGGGTGAGGAGACTTGGATCCCAGAACTTGTCAAAGGCAGGCCGTTGAATGGTGGTGACCTGTGACCCAGTGTCCAACAGGGCTTCAAAGGGTATTCCGTTGATACATATATTAATTTATGGACGGGATCCTACATACTTAGGCATCCAGCTTGGATCCTTTGGACCTACTGTTCTACCTCCCGAGGGGCGGTCCTCTGCCTCAGGGGTTGCCCGTTTAACTGCCAGCACATTGATTCGGTATGTCCATATTTCTTACAATGGTGGCAGACAGGCTGTTTTCTACTTCTGGGCCGGTAACTCGGTCGCCCATCAGGTTCTTTTGGATATACATCCCTATAGGCAGGTGGGAGCCTTGGAGGAAAAGGGCCTTCATCTTCCAGTAACAATAGTCTCTCCCACTCCTCGATTTTCTTACACACCTTCTCTAAGCTTAGAGTAAGATGGTTCACTTGCTCCATTAGTGCTGCCACTACATCTGTGACTGGAGCCTGGTTGGCCTGACTGACTCCTGCAGGCCCCACATTAACAGTCTTTAGCTGACAAGCCTGAGGTTCAGGGAAGGCTGCTGGCCCTGGAGCAGGGTTCTGGCCTAGTATACTGATGGCCAATTCCTTAAAATCCAAAAATGTACAGTGGGGGTGTTGAGCTGACAACATTCGTAGCTGGCCCTTTAAATGCTCAGTACTTATGCCCGCAATGAACTGCTCTCTAAGAGTCCGGTCCTGGTCCTCAGCTTCTTTGGGATCCACTTGGACTACAGCTCTCAGTGTCTCTTGTAAGGACAGGGCAAAATCGCGGAGCGACTCTCCAGGCTGCTGCTTTCTGCTGAAGAAACGCATTTTAACTTCTGACACCGTTCTGGCCTCAAATGTGGTGCCCAAGCGATCAAAAATCTGTTCCAGGCTACTCTTCTCAGAGCGAGGCCATGACATGACTTCCCTGTGGATGGCCCCTTCTAACTGAGCTAGGAGGATCTCCATTTGTTGTTCGGCAGTTATGGGATAAAGCCGGAACAAGGCCAGTATCTGCTCCCTAAAGTCCTTTAACTTGTGGGCTTCCCCTGAATAACGTGGGAACCAGGGGGCCCCAAAATAATACGGCATGGTTAACGGCATCAGGCTTGGCGGTGCCGCGGCGGCAGGGGCCCTAGAGTCGGCTGTGGGTACTTCGGAAGGCACGACTGGGGCCGCCTGCCCGATTTCCTCAGGTGCGGACATGGCGTTAATAGGCGGGTATGGCCATTTAAATGTAGCAGAGCGGACCGGAGCGGCAATGTAATAACTTTTTCAAGTAAGGTCTTTGAGCACTAAAGGGATCCTCTCCGGTGCCCTGGCAGGGGTAAAGAATGTTCCGGTAAGGTAATCGGAAGGGCCGGCAAAAGTTTAAAGTCTGTACTTACTCCGGTGATGCTTGCTCCAGATCTCGCGAGATGCGTGGCTACGTGCGTTGAGCGTCCTGCGTACAGCGTCAGCAGGTGGGCGCGGCCTCTCACAGCTCCGGGACTCAGGTAGGCGGAACCTTTTCTTCCAGACAGGGCGGCGTTCTTCCTCCTTGTTGACTGGGCGATGACTCCACCTTGTTCTTTTTTGCGCCAAAGTCCTTTTTTTTTCGCGCCAAACGGGTCCCACAAGGCGCACTTGTAATCCAAATCAGGTTAAGCGGCCATCTTTGAGCATAATCGCTGTCTATTCACTGACAGCAAGCGGTGGCTTAAATAAGCAGCAAACAGTCCAGACAATCTAATCTTCACACCGCAAATTATTACAGTTCTCTTTTGCCCAGCAATTTTTCAATAAAGCAATTAGGGCTTGGTCACTTTAAGGCAAATAACAGCACACAGTTTTTATATCCGCAATGGCGCAGGAATGATCGTATCCTGTTCGTGACGCCAATTTATGCAGCACGCCAGACCTGCAGGGTACAGCGACAGTGAGGTCACGGTATGGGCAATCGAGGGTTACTCACTTTTCTGAGGAGAACCCTGGGTAGGCATGCAACAGTGAAAGGAGAGGCAGACACTAGTTCCTCTGGGGCACACTCTGTAGAAAGGGACCAGGCCTGATGGTATGTGAGGTGCCCTGGATGATGTAGGTGTTTTGAGTGCCTTAGGTAAGGTCCCTTTAAGGATCGTGACGCCAGTGCCTGTAATGGTGGCATACCGATTTGTAGGATGATTAATAGAGTACGCAGTTGGTAAACCAAAGGTTGCTTTACTTGGTGAAACAGTCCAACTTTTTACAATCAGTTGCAGCGGTATATAATGCAGTCCTTTACAATACTGAATGCACAGCAGGTTTACTTCACAGCAGGTTTCAATCTTGCAAGGTACTTGGAGGGTAAACAGTTAATGCTTTGCAGTGCAATGCTGCTCTATCCCCACAGCTATTCTAGCTGGCTGGATCCCAAGGCCCGGATGCCTAAGTGCTGGCTTAAATCCTTGGTATAAAAATCCTTCCTCCAGTATTGGCACCTGCTTAAGGTTACAATACCTTCTTTTCCTAGCTGTCTTCACGGCTGGCTTTGAAAGGTGGCTGCAGGTTTCTCCCAGGAGGCTAAACAACACCCTAACAGGCCTGACACCCAGATAACACAGGGAAATGCATAATTCAACATTACAGTAATGCAAAAGACAATGTTAACCTTGTGTAGCGCCCACCTTTACCTAGTGGGACACTACAGAGGCAGGCCACCCCGCAGGGGCCGACGTGGTCGTGGTGCTGTGATTCCCTTTGGCCCTAGAATAATGCCCAGTGTTCAGAGGCCACGTACCCTGAACTCGAAAAGTTCTGAGGACATAGTTGACTGGCTACCACAGGACACCCAATCTTCTACAGCTTCCGCTCGGAACCTTGGCGCACCATCCTCCTCCAGCTTAGCTTCGGGCACCTCTCAAGTTAACACTCGCCCGCCTGCCGCCACCACCAACACTAGCACCACAGCTGCTTCACTTGATCTGTCAGAGGAGTTAATTACTCATCAGTTGGAAGATATGAGTGATGCGCAACCATTATTGCCAGAGGATGTAGATAACAGGGATATGTCTCAGTCAGGCAGCATTACACACATGGACGTACGGTGTGATGATGATGATGTTGTACCCGCTGCTGCTTCCTTTGCTGAGTTGTCAGATACAAGTGAAGGGGTTGATGATGACGATGTGTCCGTGGATGTCACGTGGGTGCCCGCTCGAAGAGAACAGGGGGAAAGTTCAGATGGGGAGACAGAGTGGAGGGGGAGACGAGTTGGAAGCAGGGGGAGGTCATCGCAAGGAGCTAGTGGCACAGTCAGACAGCATTCATCGGCACCCGGGGTCAGCCAGACAGCACGCCAATCAACGCATGCTGTTGCCACCACCAGAATGACGTCATTGCAGAGATCAGCAGTGTGGCATTTTTTTTGTGTGTCTGCCTCTGACACCAGCGATGCCATTTGCAACCTGTGCCAAAAGAAACTGAGTCATGAGAAGTCCAACACCCACCTAGGTACAAGTGCTTTGCAAAGGCACATGATCTCAAATCACAAATGCCTATGGGATCAACACATGAGTACAAGCAGCACACAAACTCAAAGCCGCCATCCTCCTCCTGGTCCAGCATCTTCAGCCACGTCAACTACTGCTGTCCTCCTTGCCCCCTCTCAACCATCCGCTGCTCCGTCTCTTGCCTTGAGCAGTTCCTGCTCATCTGCCCACAGTCAGGTGTCTGTTAAGGACATGTTTGAGCGTAAGAAGCCAATGTCACAAAGTCACCCCCTTGCCCGGCGTCTGACAGCTGGCTTGTCGGAACTCTTAGCCCGCCAGCTTTTACTATACAAGCTGGTGGAATCTGAGGCTTTCCAAAAATTTGTAGCTATTGGGACACCGCAGTGGAAGGTACCCGGCCGAAATTTCTTTGCACAAAAGGCAATCCCCAACTGTACTCGATTGTGCAAAAGGAAGTCATGACATGTCTGGCACACAGTGTTGGGGCAAAGGTCCATCTGACCACTGATACCTGGTCTGCAAAGCACGGTCAGGGCAGGTATATACCTACACTGCGCATTGGGTAAACCTGCTGACCTGCTGACGGCTACAGCAGCGGCTGCAACAATACCTAATTTTTCAGGCATGTGCACATGCCTAATTTTTCTGGCCTCTGGTGCTACACTGTGGCTGCGAAAACAAAACAAAACAAAAAAAAAAGGCACATACATGTGTCAATTCCCCTTCGTGATTATTACCTTGTTGTGGTGAAGGGGCTTGCTTATCACAATGAAGCGACCACCTCTATGAGTGTGTTGGCAATGGCAATTTTGGCACACCCCAGATGATAAGGTCGTTGATTCATTGTGAACAGACCAAAAGCGATCGACTGGATAATTTTGCATAGAAAAAACATGAATTTTCTTTGTGATCATCTAAGGCTACTTTCACACTTGCGGCAGGACGGATCTGACAGGCTGTTCACCATGTCGGATCCATCCTTCCGCTATTTCGCCGTGCCGCCGGACCGCCGCTCCGTCCCCATTGACTATAATGGGGACGGGGCGGAGCTCCGGCGCAGCACGGCGGTGCACGGTGAAGGCCGCCAGACTAAAAAGTCCTGCATGTCCGACTTTTTAGTCCAGCGGTTTACGCCGTGCACCGCCGTGCTGCGCCGGAGCTCCGCCCTCGTCCCCATTATAGTCAATAGGGACGGAGCAGCGGTCCGGTGGCACGACGAATAGCGTAAGGACGGATCCGACATTGTCAACAGCCTGTCGGATCCGTCCTGCCGCAAGTGTGAAAGTACCCTTAGGTGATCATTAAAGCCTACTAGGCCAACAATGGGCCCACACTGCAGAATCATTGTTTTCTGGGTCACTTAACTGTCACTGAACTACCTCAGCACGACCATAGACTTTGAAAAACTCCCATCGCCTGCAATCTCCCAAACGTGCGCACGAGCACAGTCATCACTACACCAAGATTGACGCATAGAGGAATAAAATTTATGTCATAAATGTGTCTAAAATCTATTCCATACACGTCCCCTGATAGGATTAAACTGATAGGAATAGTACTACTTAGCACACCACTCATATCTGGTGGCACAGTACATTGCACGGCGCACGCGCAGTGCCCCAAATTGGAAGTAGGAGGACCAACCAAGCATCTTTTTCCATCTCCCGGTTCCTAAAATCTATTTCATACACCGGCCCCTGATAGGGGACGTAACAGGGATTAAACTGATAGGAATAGTACTACTTAACACACCAGTCATATCTGGAGGCACAGTACATTGCAAGGCATACGCGCAGTGCCCCAAATTGGAAGTAAGAGGACCGACCAAGCATCTTTTTCCATCTCCCGGTTCCTAAAATCTATTCCATACACGTAACAGGGATTAAACTGATAGGAATAGTACTACTTAACACACCACTCATATCTGGTGGCACAGTACATTGCAAGGTGTACGCGCAGTGCCCCAAATTGGAAGTAAGAGGACCGACCAAGCATCTTTTTCCATCTCCCGGTTCTAAAATCAATTCCATACACCGGCCCCTGATAGGGGACAAAACAGAGATTAAACTGTTAAGAACAGATTTTTGTTAATAAAAGAAAAAGAGGACAGCCTCTGCGGGGCTGGGTATTTTTTGGCCGCGTTACTGAACGCTCATGCACAATGGCTGTAGGCTCATGCGTCCTTTTGCGGAGGTGACAAACCTGGTCAGTCAAACCCAAGGCAACATCATCGACCTCATCCCATATGCATTTTTTCTGGAGCGTGCCCTGCGAAGAGTCCTGGATCAGGCCGTAGATGAGCATGAAGAGGAAGAGTTGTGGTCATCATCACCACCAGAAGCAGCCTTGTCGTCGTCGATTGCTGGACCTGCGGCAATGCAGAGAGAGGAGTTTGAAGAAGAGGAGTCAGAGGAGGAAGGTGGCTTTGAGGAGGTGTAAGACCAACCACAGCAGGCGTCCCAGGGGGTTGTTGTCACCTTTCAGGGACCCTTGGTGTTGTACGTGGCTGGGTGGAGGAAGAGACCTTCAATGACGTCAGTGAGGACAAGGAACGGGACATGGGGAGTTTACGGTTGTGCAAATGGACTGTTTGCGGTTGTTTGCGGTGCGTTAAATGGGGAGTTTGGTCTGTCATAGTTTGGTCTGTCACTGTGAAGCGGGCGTAACCCTTACACTACCTGATCGATACAACATCATACCTGATGTTTTAAAGCACGTTATTTCAAACAATTTAGAAATGTTAGGTGATTTATGCCCTTTATGGATTAAAAACCAACTCTGCGTCAACTACGTAATTTTCCATGGGAGTTTTGCCATGGATCCCCCTCCGGCATGCCACAGTCCAGGTGTTCGCGACATCTCTATTGTTAAACCACTTTGAGCAATTTCTTCTGTGGCTATATCCACAAATATTTCTCCTATATTCTTGGCTCGTGGAGTGCGACGAGGCACGCCGGCAACAATTTGCGCTCCTCGCCAAGTGATCGGAAGACATTTGATACGTTGGGAAGGAGGTAAGCCAAACACCTTTAAAGATTGTTCCTGTATATTGGCAAAATGGGAGTCTAAGAAATATAAGGAAAGACTCTATGCGCAGTGCCATACGATTCATCGGGAAATACACAAGTGTGTTTTTTCTGTGACTTTACAATAGGTGCAACGTGCGCACCCAAAAAGTGACATTCTATCAGCGATTCTAATATAGGAGAAATATTTGTGGATATAGCCACAGAAGAAATTGCTCAAAGTGGTTTAACAATAGCAAACGTGAAATGGCGGCAGACCAAATACAGGTTGCTTAAATATAGTCATCTGCACAGTTAAAATTTTGTCTGTATTGTATTATATGCTATTTTTTATTGTTTTATTGTTTTTTAAAGATTTTATGCTTATATGTGCACCTATTATTGAATACATTTTCTGCATACTTCAATCTGATGCCGAATGCATGAGTGCTCGCTCATTTTTCTATATATTCAAATATTTACTACTAGAGGGTTGGGTGTTCCCCTTTTGGGGCTTGCAGCACCACACCAGAGCTAATCACGAGTGAGACACCTCAGTTTTTTGAAATATATTTTTCTTGTTGGACTGAAATAGGCCACTATACGCTTTCACCACAATTAACTGCAGAAACGCACTGAGATTATATTTTTCTTGTAGTACTGAAATACGCCCCTATACGTTTTCACCAGAAATAACTGCAACAGTGCAGTGAGAATATATATATATTTTTTTTACTGAAATACACCCCTATACACTTTCACCAGAAATAACTGCAAAAGTGAAATACGTATATATTTTTCTTGTAGTCCTGATATAAGATACTAAAGATACTAAGATATAAGCCACTAAAGGCTTTTCAACATAGCACTTGCAGCCCAATAACAAAAAGCTGGAATGACAGAGATGTCTAATGGCTATTTGGATCCCCAAATAATCTTTCCCTGCACTTGTAAATCGCTTTCTTATCAATGTCCCTAGCGCCTTCTGACGTCTTTCCCTGCACTAAGATGCTGTGAAATGATTCCTCCCTATCCTTTCCCTGCACTTATAAATCGTTTTTCCTTTTTTTCTTTTTCACAATGAGGTTTTTCAAATTGGTGTCCCTAGCGCCTTCACACGTTTTCGGTCCCTACACTCTGAACGCTGGAAAATGGCAGAATCTAAAATGACTGCCGTATTTAAAGTCCTGTGACATCATAGGGCTGGCTGTTTGCTGATTGGCTGCATGCAGGCATGTCAATCTGGGTGTTCCCGCCTTGCCAGAGTTCCTTGCCACATGTCCTCGTGTAGCCGCCGTTTTAGGAAAATTGCGATTCATTTCCACGTAGCACTAGGAAATTCGCATTTGTTGCAAATCAAATTTGTCCTGAAATTCAGATCGAATTCCACTTTGTCAGCTTCGATTCGCTCAACTCTTGTCACCACACCAGCCAGCGTGATGATCTTCAATCAAGATGGCCGGGAAACACTTTGCGATCAAATGGATAAGGTGAGTATTTTTTTAACTGATTAACTCCTGACAGCCTTCAATGGTCATTTCAGATGCCGTGATCATGGATGAACACGGTATCTGAGAGGTTCAATGAAGTCCGCTGCACAATCTCCATTCACCGTCATAGCGGCCGCTACTCACAAAGAAATGATCTATGTGACAAAGTCATTCTTCATTTGCTTTGTATTCTGTTAAGTAAAAAATGTTTAGCAATGCTACTGTATTTTTGAAAGCATTCTTACTTTACAGCATGTTTACACAACCACACCTGCTTAAAACTTTTGCACATTACAATTTAAGAAAGCCCCTTATTACTTGGGGTATCTTTTGAAGGAACTAAGATAATATGACTATTTTGTACAAAGGAATGTTCCTATGCTTCTTGAAATATTTAGAATCAGATTTCCTTGTACTGTATAGCAATTGCTGTTCTAAAATATACTGAATTTGCAACTAAAAATGCTATAGTTTTTACATGTGCTGTACCGTGACATCTTGAGATTTTTTTTATTCATCAGTTTGTTGTTGGTTTTGCTACAATCACTGGTACAAAAAAAAACTTAAAAAATAAAAGTACACAAAAAGAATAATTTTTCATTGTCAGTGTACAATGTGTCAACTTTCTTTTGCCACAATGGGTTTGGGTTTTTCATTTAATCATATCCTTAGGGAAGCATGTTGACAGACTGCCACACAGCTTGTCTGCATTATGACAGAGAGTTTTCCCAATTGCTGCCAAATTCATGATTCTTCCTCATCTAACACTGAAGTGCAATCTTTCTTTCCATGATGTCTGCATTGTGTGATAAAGTGCTGTGTTGTGTTGCTAGAACATTATCTTTAAGGAAACAGAAATTTTAAATAAAAAATAAATAAATTATCAGTATTCCAGTATTTCAGTCTCTTTATAGTATCCCACTTTTTGTAAATATTACAGTTAATTTGATTTTAATAAAAATAACCACCCATGAAATGACTTATAGGATTATATAACAAATGTAAAGAAGCAAATATTTAAACCGTTTGACTTCCGTGAAAAATAATGTATTACCACATCTTTTGTGATAATTATCTGATTTCTAATATTTCTTTGCTGTCAGGTGTGAACAGTTGAGAAGATATCGGGGGCCATTTACTATTCTGAAATACGCCTAAATTAGGTGCATGTCAGCGGGTAGTTGCGCCGCTATCTGCGAATTTTCCTCGCCAATGCCAAGTCTAAAATTTTGGGTGTGGGTGGGGAAGGGTCGGGAGGACTGTCTCATTCACCATTTTCCGCGCCTGTTTCAGGCATAGAAAAAGGTCTAAATGTGAGACAGCTCAGAAGCTGTCTTACATTTAGAATTGTCGCTGGATGCGCCAAAGTTATGGAGAGACCCTCTTCATAACTTCGGCAGAACCATCACTAGCTAGGGGCCTTTAATAAGACTGGCATCTAAAACGCAGATCCAACTTTCCAATGCCGATTGAACTTCAATCCAAATTTCAAGAAAAATTCGATTTGCACTAAGCCAAATTTCCTCATGCTTCGTGGTAACGAATCAATTTTCCGTGAAATGGCTGTTAAAAAAATAAATAATTAAACATACTCGCCTGCATCCATTTGAGTGTGAAGAGGCCATCACGGCCATCTTGATTGAAGATCCCATGTGAAATCTTGTGCACAGTAATATATGACATCACCATGCTGGCCAGCATGATGACATCATCACGCACCAAGTGAGATTTTGTGCAGTGTCTTCGTGCTCAAATGGATAAGGTGAGTATTATTTTTTTTTACCGGATTAACTCCTGAAAACCCTCACTATTACTCTCAATGAACGTGGCATCTGAGGGGTTCAATAACGAGGGGAGGCGAAATGCCGTTCCCCATCATTGCGCCCTCTACTTACAAAGAAACGTGCTTCGTGACAAAGTAATTCATCACAAAGTGAATTTCTTTGTGACACTGTCACGGTATCTCCTGTGACAGGGGTCAGAAGAACTAAGAGATTGGCTATACGTGATCTGATCTGACAGCCTCTCTGGTTTCATATTCTGTGTTGTTGCTGGGTATGACCACACCTCTGGTCTCAGGTGTAGCTTAAGTGGTCATTCCTACTCCTCTATTTAGCCTAGTACGTTTCCCCTTCCCTCTGGTGGTCGGTGTGGAGTTATTTACCCACACCGCGCCGTGACATTATCAACCGCCGAAAACCATCATTTTTGTTTGTGTCAGTGAGGCTATGGATCCAATCGCTGCACTGGCTGGACAATTGCAGGGTCTGTCTATAGAGGTAGCTGACCTCCCCACGCAGATCCAGAGATCACAGGCTGCTGGTGCTGGTAGTAGTTACCAGGCCTGTCCTGAACCTAAGGTTGCACTTCTTGACAGATTTTCTGGGGGAAGCGATGATTTCATTCGGTTCAGAGAATCGTATAAATTGTACTTTAAGTTACATCCACCCTCATCTGGGGATGAGAATCAAAGAGTGGGTATTATCATGTCATTGCTTTAAGGGGATGCTCAGGCTTTTTCTCTACCAACCGGATCACAGTCCCTCCGGTCGGTAGATGAATTTTATCTACGATGACCCGGATCGGATCTCCCTGGCCGAGACCAAGTTACGCAGTTTATGGCAGGGAGAGTGTTTTGCGAAGATCTAATGCTCTGAATTTAGGAGATGGGCTATGGATATGGAGTGGAATGATCCAGCTCTTCGTAGCCATTTCTGTCAGGGATTACCTAAGAGGCTACTGGACGAGTTAGCCTTTCACGAAAATCCTGAGTCATTGAAAGCAGCTATGTCCCTTGCTGTACATATGGATAGATGCCTGAGAGAGAGGTCTAAGGCCCCCTCACTCTCAGGATCATATAACATGGCATCTTCCTCTGACACCTTGGGTGGAGAGACTCCTGGGTTTATGCCTTGTGACTAGGGATGAGCGAACCCGAACTGTATAGTTCGGGTTCGTACCGAATTTTGGGGTGTCCGTGACACGGACCCGAACCCGAACATTTTCGTAAAAGTCCGGGTTCGGGTTCGGTGTTCGGCGCTTTCTTGGCGCTTTTTGAAAGGCTGCAAAGCAGCCAATCAACAAGCGTCATACTACTTGCCCCAAGAGGCCATCACAGCCATGCCTACTATTGGCATGGCTGTGATTGGCCAGTGCAGCATGTGACCCAGCCTCTATTTAAGCTGGAGTCACGTAGCGCCGCACGAAACTCTGCTATGATCAGTATAGGGAGAGGTTGCAGCTGCGACGTTAGGGCGAGATTAGGCAGATTAACTCCTCCAAAAGACTTCATTCTGTGATCGATCTGCAGCTGTGGATCATTGAAGTGCTATTATTGACTTGCTCACTTTTTTGAGGCTGCCCAGAGCGTTTTTAGATCACTTTTTTTCTGGGGTGATCGGCGGCCATTTTGTGACTTGTGGTGCGCCAGCACAAGCTATCACCAAGTGTATTTAACCATCGATAGTGTGGTTATTTTGTGCTATATCCTACATCAGCTGCAGGCTGAGCCTGTGTCACCGAAGTGCATTTAACCATCAACAGTCTGGTTATTTTTTGGCCATATACTACATCAGCTGCAGGCTGAGCCTGTGTCACCAAAGTGCATTTACCAACGACAGTCTGATTATTTTTTGGCCATATACTACATCTGGTGCAGACTGAGCCTTTGTCACCCAAGTGCATTTAACCATCAACAGTGTGGTTATTTTTTGGCCATATATTACATCAGGGGCAAGTTGAGCCTGTCACCCAGCGCCTAAAAAATAGACCTGACATTTCTATTCAACCAAATCTGTACTGTTTTAGCTGGTCAAGTTATTTGTAGTGACCGTAAAAGCACACTTTTTTTTCTGGGTTGAAAAACCATTCCCAAATTTGCCATTCTCAAAATAACTAGTTTCTGGTATTTGAGGCCTACTTGAAATCTATCCCAAAAAGAATATCTTACATTGAAGCTAGTGATAGTGTCATTCAGAAAAACCTAAGACACACGCTAGCGTGCAGATAGAAGTCTGATTCTGTGATTAAACCTATACCTGTCACACAGCGCAAAAAAAAACAGGCCTCACATCTCTATTTAACCAAATCTGTACTGTTTTAGCTGGTCAAGTTATTTGTAGTGACCGTAAAAGCACACTTTTTTTTCTGGGTTGAAAAACCATTCCCAAATTTGCCATTCTCAAAATAACTAGTTTCTGGTATTTGAGGCCTACTTGAAATCTATCCCAAAAAGAATATCTTACATTGAAGCTAGTGATAGTGTCATTCAGAAAAACCTAAGACACACGCTAGCGTGCAGATAGAAGTCTGATTCTGTGATTAAACCTATACCTGTCACACAGCGCAAAAAAAAACAGGCCTCACATCTCTATTTAACCAAATCTGTACTGTTTTAGCTGGTCAAGTTATTTGTAGTGACCGTAAAAGCACACTTTTTTTTCTGGGTTGAAAAACCATTCCCAAATTTGCCATTCTCAAAATAACTAGTTTCTGGTATTTGAGGCCTACTTGAAATCTATCCCAAAAAGAATATCTTACATTGAAGCTAGTGATAGTGTCATTCAGAAAAACCTAAGACACACGCTAGCGTGCAGATAGAAGTCTGATTCTGTGATTAAACCTATACCTGTCACACAGCGCAAAAAAAAACAGGCCTCACATCTCTATTTAACCAAATCTGTACTGTTTTAGCTGGTCAAGTTATTTGTAGTGACCGTAAAAGCACACTTTTTTTTCTGGGTTGAAAAACCATTCCCAAATTTGCCATTCTCAAAATAACTAGTTTCTGGTATTTGAGGCCTACTTGAAATCTATCCCAAAAAGAATATCTTACATTGAAGCTAGTGATAGTGTCATTCAGAAAAACCTAAGACACACGCTAGCGTGCTGATAGAAATCTGATTCTGTGATTAAACCTATAACTGTCACACAGCGCAAAAAAAAACAGGCCTCACATCTCTATTTAACCAAATCTGTACTGTTTTAGCTGGTCAAGTTATTTGTAGTGACCTTAAAAGCACACTTTTTTTTCTGGGTTGAAAAACCATTCCCAAATTTGCCATTCTCAAAATAACTAGTTTCTGGTATTTGAGGCCTACTTGAAATCTATCCCAAAAAGAATATCTTACATTGAAGCTAGTGATAGTGTCATTCAGAAAAACCTAAGACACACGCTAGCGTGCTGATAGAAGTCTGATTCTGTGATTAAACCTATACCTGTCACACAGCGCAAAAAAAAACAGGCCTCACATCTCTATTTAACCAAATCTGTACTGTTTTAGCTGGTCAAGTTATTTGTAGTGACCGTAAAAGCACACTTTTTTTTCTGGGTTGAAAAACCATTCCCAAATTTGCCATTCTCAAAATTGTGGTGAACGGGAACAATGAGGAAAACATCTAATAAGGGACGCGGACGTGGACATGGTCGTGGTGGTGTTAGTGGACCCTCTGGTGCTGGGAGAGGACGTGGCCGTTCTGCCACAGCCACACGTCCTAGTGAACCAACTACCTCAGGTCCCAGTAGACAGCAGAATTTACAGCGATATTTGGTGGGGCCCAATGCCGTTCTAAGGATGGTAAGGCCTGAGCAGGTGCAGGCATTAGTCAATTGGGTGGCCGACAGTGGATCCAGCACGTTCACATTATCTCCCACCCAGTCTTCTGCAGAAAGCGCACAGATGGCGCATGAAAACCAAGCCCATCGGTCTGTCACATCACCCCCATGCATATCAGGGAAACTGTCTGAGCCTCAAGTTATGCAGCAGTCTCTTATGCTGTTTGAAGACTCTGCTGCCAGGGTTTCCCAAGGGCATCCACCTGGCCCTTCCCCAGGGGTGGAAGAGATAGAATGCACTAACGCACAACCACTTATTTTTCTTGATGATGAGGACATGGGAATACCACCTCAGCACGTCTCTGATGATGACGAAACACAGGTGCCAACTGCTGCGTCTTTCTGCAGTGTGCAGACTGAACAGGAGGTCAGGGATCAAGACTGGGTGGAAGACGATGCAGGGGATGATGAGGTCCTAGACCCCACATGGAATGAAGGTCGTGCCACTGACTTTCACAGTTCGGAGGAAGAGGCAGTGGTGAAACCGAGCCAACAGCGTAGCAAAAGAGGGAGCAGTGGGCAAAATCAGAACACCCGCCGCCAAGAGACTCCGCCTGCTACTGACCGCCATCTGGGACCGAGCACCCCAAAGGCAGCTTCAAGGAGTTCCCTGGCATGGCACTTCTTCAAACAATGTGCTGACGACAAGACCCGAGTGGTTTGCACGCTGTGCCATCAGAGCCTGAAGCGAGGCATTAACGTTCTGAACCTTAGCACAACCTGCATGACCAGGCACCTGCATGCAAAGCATGAACTGCAGTGGAGTAAACACCTTAAAAACAAAGAAGTCACTCAGGCTCCCCCTGCTACCTCTTCTGCTGCTGCCGCCTCGGCCTCTTCTGCTGCTGCAGCCGCCTTGGCCTCTTCTGCTGCTGCTGCCGCCGGCTCGGCCTCTTCCTCTGCCTCTGGAGGAACGTTGGCACTTGCCGACCAGCAAACATGAGATGTACCACCAACACCACCACCTGCGTCACCAAGCATCTCAACCATGTCACACGGCAGCGTTCAGCTCTCCATCTCACAAACATTTGAGAGAAAGCGTAAATTCCTACCTAGCCACCCTCGATCCCTGGCCCTGAATGCCAGCATTTCTAAACTACTGGCCTATGAAATGCTGTCATTTAGGCTGATGGACACACACAGCTTCAAACATCTCATGTCACTTGCTGTCCCACAGTATGTTGTTCCCAGCCGCCACTACTTCTCCAAGAGAGCCTTGCCTTCCCTGCACAAACAAGTGTCCGATAAAATCAAGTGTGCACTGCGCAACGCCATCTGTGGCAAGGTCCACCTAACCACAGATACATGGACCAGTAAGCACGGCCAGGGACGCTATATCTCCCAAACTGCACACTGGGTAAATGTAGTGGCGGCTGGGCCCCATTCGGAGAGCTGTTTGGCGCACGTCCTTCCGCCGCCAAGGATCGCAGGGCAACATTCTTTGCCTCCTGTCTCCTCCTCCTCCTACTCAGCTTCCTCCTCCTCTTCTTCCACCTGCTCATCCAGTCAGCCACACACCTTCACCACCAACTTCAGCACAGCACGGGGTAAAAGTCAGCAGGCCATTCTGAAACTCATATGTTTGGGGGACAGGCCACACACCACACAGGAGTTGTGGCGGGGTATAGAACAACAGACCGACGAGTGGTTGCTGCCGGTGAGCCTCAAGCCCGGCCTGGTGGTGTGCGATAATGGGCGAAATCTCGTTGCAGCTCTGGGACTAGCCGGTTTGACGCACATCCCTTGCCTGGCGCATGTGCTGAATTTGGTGGTGCAGAAGTTCATTCGCAACTACCCCGACATGTCAGAGCTGCTGCATAAAGTGCGGGCCGTTTGTTCGCGCTTCCGGCGTTCACACCCTGCCGCTGCTCGTCTGTCTGCGCTACAGCGTAACTTCGGCCTTCCCGCTCACCGCCTCATATGCGACGTACCCACCAGGTGGAACTCCACCTTGCATATGCTGGACAGACTGTGCGAGCAGCAGCAGGCCATAGTGGAGTTTCAGCTGCAGCACGCACGGGTCAGTCGCACTGCGGATCAGACACACTTCACCACCAATGACTGGGCCTCCATGCGAGACCTGTGTGCCCTGTTGCGCTGTTTCGAGTACTCCACCAACATGGCCAGTGGCGATGACGCCGTTATCAGCGTTACAATACCACTTCTATGTCTCCTTGAGAAAACACTTAGGGCGATGATGGAAGAGGAGGTGGCCCAGGAGGAAGAGGAGGAAGAGGGGTCATTTTTAGCACTTTCAGGCCAGTCTCTTCAAAGTGACTCAGAGGGAGGTTTTTTGCAACACCAGAGGCCAGGTACAAATGTGGCCAGACAGGGCCCACTACTGGAGGACGAGGAGGACGAGGATGAGGAGGAGGTGGAGGAGGATGAGGATGAAGCATGTTCACAGCGGGGTGGCACCCAAAGCAGCTCGGGCCCATCACTGGTGCGTGGCTGGGGGGAAACAAAGGACGATGACGATACGCCTCCCACAGAGGACAGCTTGTCCTTACCTCTGGGCAGCCTGGCACACATGAGCGACTACATGCTGCAGTGGCTGCTCAACGACAGCAGAGTTGCCCACATTTTAACGTGTGCGGATCCCTGCTGGATCCCCGGTACAAAGACGCAGGGGGCGTCATTACAGACAAACGCAGCCGCCTGTCTACAGCCAATGTGGACAAGCTGACGTTCATAAAAATGAACCAGGCATGGATCCCACAGGACCTGTCCATCCCTTGTGCAGATTAGATATTAACTACCTCCCCTTAACAATATATTATTCTACTCCAGGGCACTTCCTCATTCAATACTATTTTTAATTTCATTTTACCATTATATTGCGGGGCAACCCAAAGTTGAATGAACCTCTCCTCTGTCTGGGTGCCGGGGCCTAAATGTGTGACAGTGGCCTGTTCCAGTGGTGGGTGACGTGAAGCCTGA
This sequence comes from Bufo bufo, assembly GCF_905171765.1. Taxonomy (NCBI): domain Eukaryota; kingdom Metazoa; phylum Chordata; class Amphibia; order Anura; family Bufonidae; genus Bufo; species Bufo bufo. The sequence goes on along the minus strand of NC_053389.1, from coordinate 460,623,316 downwards.
TTCTCTGCTATGACATGAAGACTTATTCTGTGCTGACATGAAGCCAGATTCTCTGTTACGCGACCTCTCTCCTCTGCCTGGGTGCCTGGGCCTAAATATGTGACAGTGGCCTGTTCCAGTGGTGGGTGACGTGAAGCCTGATTCTCTGCTATGACATGAATACAGATTCTGCGCTGACATAAGGCCAGATTCTCTGTTACGCGACCTCTCTCCTCTGCCTGTGTGCCTGGGCCTAAATATGTGACAGTGGCCTGTTCCAGTGGTGGGTGACGTGAAGCCTGATTCTCTGCTATGACATGAATACAGATTCTGCGCTGACATAAGGCCAGATTCTCTGTTACGGGACCTCTCTCCTCTGCCTGGGTGCCTGGGCCTAAATGTGTGACAGTGGCCTGTTCCAGTGGTGGGTGACGTGAAGCCTGATTCTCTGCTATGACATGAATACAGATTCTGCGCTGACATAAGGCCAGATTCTCTGTTACGGGACTTCTCTCCTCTGCCTGGGTGCCGGGGCCTAAATGTTTGACAGTGGCCTGTTCCAGTGGTGGGTGACGTGAAGCCTGATTCTCTGCTATGACATGAATACAGATTCTGCGCTGACATAAGGCCAGATTCTCTGTTACGGGACCGCTCTCCTCTGTCTGGGTGCCGGGGCCTAAATGTGTGACAGTGGCCTGTTCCAGTGGTGGGTGACGTGAAGCCTGATTCTCTGCTATGACATGAAGACAGATTCTGCGCTGACATAAGGCCAGATTCTCTGTTACGGGACCGCTCTCCTCTGTCTGGGTGCCGGGGCCTAAATGTGTGACAGTGGCCTGTTCCAGTGGTGGGTGACGTGAAGCCTGATTCTCTGCTATGACATGAAGACAGATTCTGTGCTGACATCAGACCAGATTCTCTGTTACGGGACCTCTCTCCTCTGCCTGGGTGCCGGGGCCTAAATGTGTGACAGTGGCCTGTTCCAGTGGTGGGTGACGTGAAGCCTGATTCTCTGCTATGACATGAAGACTGATTCTCTGCTATGGCATGAAGAGACTGATTCTCTGCTGACATGAAGCCAGATTCTTTGCTATGGCATGAAGAGACTGATTCTCTGCTGACGTGAAGCCAGATTCTCTGCTATGGGACCTCTGTCCAATTGATATTGGTTCATTTTTATTTTTTTTATTTTTATTTTAATTCATTTCCCTATCCACATTTGTTTGCAGGGGATTTACCTACATGTTGCTGCCTTTTGCAGCCCTCTAGCTCTTTCCTGGGCTGTTTTACAGCCTTTTTAGTGCCCAAATGTTCGGGTCCCCATTGACTTCAATGGGGTTCGGGTTCGGGACGAAGTTCGGATCGGGTTTCGCATCCCGAACCCGAACATTTCCGGGAAGTTCGGCCGAACTTCTCGAACCCGAACATCCAGGTGTTCGCTCAACTCTACTTGTGACGAACCAATGCAGTTAGGGGGAGCTACCCCTGGGCCTGCTTGCAAGAGTGTTAGTCATTAGAAGGGAGTATGTTTTTTCTGCGGAAAAAAGGGACATTTTGTTAAATGTTTGTCCTTACGTTCAGCGTCAAGGTGAAAAAAAAAAAAAAAGTTTAATTCCCATCTTACTCTTGGTGGTTTGGGTGGGGAGTCAGGGAACTTACTTTTGTCATGCACTGGTAGTACGCCGAGGTGGCGCTAGAGTCCAAAACGGTGGGAATTGAGGTTTTCATTGACAGTGGGGCAGGGGTTAACCTAGTTTATTGTCAGTTTGTCCATTTGCATGGGTTGGCTACAAGTGCATTAGAAAAAGAATATTTTGGTGTTTGCAATAGACTCCCCACCACTTTCTCAGAAATGTTTGTTACAGGTGGTGCAGGACATCCGTTTAAGAGTGGGTGATTTTCATCAGGAATCCGTTTTGTGATGGAGGGTCTGCCTGCTCCATTCGTTCTGGGCTTACCATTGTTGAACAAACAATCTTACCATTGACTGGGAAGCTAGACAAATTCTCGAGTGGAGTGATTATTGCATGGACAACTGTCTTAATACATCTCTTTCTGTCTTGACCACTAAAGCTGTTTCCACTTTCATTTCTGATTTTTCTGATGTATTTTCACTCTCTGAGAGTGGTTGCCAGGGTTTACCCCCACACCGGGAATATGATTGTCCTATCAATATTATTAATGCACAGGAATCGGAAGTGATGTAATCATTAGGCCCCTCCCCACATGTACATGGACAGGTATTTAAAGCTTGCATGTACCACTATATGTTTATATGCTTTCATTGTTGTATGTATAGTGTTGCTCATGAGGAAGGGGGTATTTGTGCAAACCCCCCGAAACGCGTTGAGCCTCATTTTTTTTAATTAAACTGAATCTTCCAGAAGTACCCTCCTGTGGTGACTGCGGTTCTTCCTGTGATTCTGCAAGCGATCATGGTGGGGGAGTTTAGCCTACGGGCTTCTTGAGTTTATCCCATAGACTATCTCCCCTTGTGAAGTGAGTTACTCATTGCCTAAATATACCTACTTTTATTTATAATTAAAAAAAAACATATCTTTTAAAGCTCTTCTCTTGGGTACGCATCCTATGTCGTTTTTACCATATCATACTTTGTATATCCTTATTCCTATGGTGATAGGCATCAATTGCCTTCTGTTTACTACATAAGGGTCCTTTTCTCACTGATTCCGGACCATCTCCCAGTAGTAGCACATACCACAAATATCTATTCACTTTACATCCTTTCTTATCTGGCTTCACTTCCTTTTGGTGACTGGTGCCCTCATTGTAGCTGGGCTCTACCCCACTTTTTCTCTCTCTACAGTTTATCTCTACAGGTGTTTTATCCCAAAGAGCCGAATCTTCCTCGCTAAAGGGATATTTCCTTTTAAAGATTTTTGAAGTACCGGCCCTTTTTTCTGTGTCCTTCCACTCGTCCCGTATAAGCTTTCGGATTCTGTCATGGATGGGGAACACTCTCCTCTTCCTATCACCCAGCCCTTTGAAGATCTGATCCTGAAGTGACTGTGACTGTCTAGATTCCTCAATATTCAGAGTTAATCTTATCGCTTTCAAGAGACCGTCAGTGTCTTCTACTGAGCATAACGGACCACTGACCTCCTCATCAGAGGAGGATCCTGAGTCAGACGAATCATTAAAATCGTCGTCCTCCATATCCCATTCTATCTGGGACTCCGTGACCATTTTAGAAGTGGAAGGTTTTTGTGAAAAGGATGCCATTTTTGCTTCCACTGCTGAACTCACTTCTTCTCTTAGAATGGATTGTAAATTTTCCACTAGAGAAGGGGAATCTTCAGCCATTATTTTGTCCGTACAGAAAGGTTTTTTGCTATGTGCTCCCAGATGCTTTTTGCAAATAGCACATTTTTTTCTTCTGTGCAGATTCCCCACTCCTTCCAGCTTCTCTATTCTGAAAGTACAAAAAAAGAGCCGGGACTCTTCTTTAGTGTAGGGGAAGGAGTGGGGTAACCGTTACCAGGATTAACTAGAAAACAAAATTCCACAGGTGATAGCATAAAATAAAACTACTCCAGAGGAGGAGGCTTACCGGACTCGGGGCCTTAGGGGCATCAGAAGGCTTCTCCTGCTGCAGAGACATGATGAGGAATCAACTGCTGCCCTGCTGGAGACACTCTGCAGCATTTTTCAGCTTCCCGCCGTCAAATTTGAATCATTTCCTGGTCACATGACCTGCCGGCGCGTCATATGGCCCGGCCGAGGTCACGTGACCGGATATTGTGAGATCTCGGCCCAGAGATCCCGCGCGCCTTCTGGCCCTGCAACTGGCTTCTCCTGAGCCGGTGCACCGTCCGGGGGCTGCCTGAAGTCAGGACTTACACCACAAGCATGCGGTGGGAGCCGTATCTCGCCCCCAGCGTCCACCGCTCTGCCACAGCCCTCCTGCAAAGCAGGGAATACTCACTGCAGGCTGGGCGCATGGAACTTCGGCAGGAGGGAGCCTGCCAGCTTTCCACTCATCCCAAGGGACAGGAAATGACCGGAGAAGGTAATGGGGAGGAGGCATTTAAACTTCTGCTTTCTATGTCGTTTCCTGTCCCTGGGGGCGGGGTACCCTCCTGCTGAAGTGCCGTTGTGGGAGGCTTACGGAAAATAACCCAATTTTTTCCCCCCCTTTCGGCAACACAAAAAAGGCCAAAAAACGATTTAGAGGATGCAGAGGAGGGAGACCCAAAGTCACCTAAAAGAAAGAAGACAAGATAAAAAATATCAAATCTCAATTCAGGGAACCCAACATCTAGGGGGTCCAAACCTGGGACCCTGGTGTTAGAAATGGATATTTAATCTTTCTAGAATTGAGATAACTCAGTAAGGGCCTTTCTTTCTGCCAGTCAAATGAACTGGACCTGTTCAAACTATTCATCGATTTAAACCAATTTGTCTGCAAGATTACCCTTCAAAGACAATTCACGATCAAGGATTACACATCACGTGGTCAGACCAACTCTCTAGATGTAAACAGCAAAACTGCCATCCCCTTGGTCTCTGAGACCGAGACTGAACCACAAGCAGATACTCTAACTCCAATCCCTTCCAATTTTAAATCCAAATCCACCTTCTATCCCTTGGAGAGCTGGGGTCCCCATTTGGAAAGTTTCTATAATAAGGTGCTTGATGATCTGAAGGCCATGTCCATTTCGGATCTAAAAGAACCCACCTCTAACACCTCTAATAATCTTAACCCCAGTGAAATGAAAGCCCTCAGGAATCTGAGAAAGAACTCCAACATAGTCATTAAAAGCACCGACAAGGGCGGAGGGATCGTTATTATGGATTGTGAATATTATTTACTTGAATCCAATAGAATTTTGTCAGACCCTGATTTCTACAGGGTCCTGAAAGACGATCCTGCAGTTCCCTATAAGAAAGCCCTCGCTGGAGTCATGAAGTCTGGACAAAAAGCTGGTGTTATAGACACAAAAGAGAAGCTCTTCCTCATGACACTCCATCCGTCAACACCCCGTTTCTTCTTTTTACCTAAAATCCACAAATCGCTTGAGAAACCTGGTAGACCCATCATTTCCAGGATTGGATTCCTCACATCGAATCTATCCGCACACGTTGATTCCTTCCGACAGAAATATGTTGTTCAATTACCGGCCTATTTAAGAGATACCACCCAAATATTTAGAATTCCTTCCAATGGAGGGATGGCTTCATATGGGTTACCCTTGATGTATCTGCTCTCTATTGCAATATTTAACATGATTTAGGGCTCTTGGCAGTTAGCCACTTTCTACAAACAGACTCTTCTATGCCCTCATTCAAAAAAGTTTTCATTATCCAGGCAATAGAATTTATTTTACATCATAACTATTTTTTCTTTAATGACACTTTTTACATCCAGGAGAAGGGCACTGCGATGGGGACAACATTTTCCCCATCGTATGCAAATCTTTTAAAGGGTCTGTTTGAGGAAAGGTTTGGTCTACTCTCTCATCCCAACATTAAACTATACCGTAGATACACTCACCTAAAGAATTATTAGGAACACCTGTTCTATTTCTCATTGATGCAATTATCTAGTCAACCAATTACATGGCAGTTGCTTCAATGCATTTAGGGGTGTGGTCCTGGTCAAGACAATCTCCTGAACTCCAAACTGAATGTCAGAATGGGAAAGAAAGGTGATTTAAGCAATTTTGAGCGTGTCATGGTTGTTGGTGCCAGACGGGCCGGTCTGAGTATTTCACAATCTGCTCAGTTACTGGGATTTTCACGCACAACCATTTCTAGGGTTTACAAAGAATGGTGTGAAAAAAGAAAAACATCCAGTTTGCGGCAGTCCTGTGGGCAAAAATGCCTTGTGGATGCTAGAGGTCAGAGGAGAATGGGCCGACTGATTCAAGCTGATAGAAGAGCAACGTTGACTGAAATAACCACTCGTTACAACCGAGGTATGCAGCAAAGCATTTGTAAAGCCACAACACGCACAACCTTGAGGCGGATGGGCTACAACAGCAGAAGACCCCACCGGGTACCACTCATCTCCACTAAAAATAGGAAAAAGAGGCTACAATTTGCATGAGCTCACCAAAATTGGACTGTTGAAGACTGGAAAAATGTTGCCTGGTCTGATGAGTCTCGATTTCTGCTGAGATATTCAAATGGTAAAGTCCAAATTTGGCGTAAACAGAATAAGAACATGTATCCATCCTCTGATGGCTACTTCCAGCAGGATAATGCACCATGTCACAAAGCTCGAATCATTTCAAATTGGTTTCTTGAACATGACAATGAGTTCACTGTACTAAAATGGCCCCCACAGTCACCAGATCTCAACCCAATAGAGCATCTTTGGGATGTGGTGGAACGGGAGCTTCGTGCCCTGGATGTGCATCCCTCAAATCTCCATCAACTGCAAGATGCTATCCTACCAATATGGGCCAACATTTCTAAAGAATGCTATCAGCACCTTGTTGAATCAATGCCACGTAGAATTAAGGCAGTTCTGAAGGCAAAAGGGGGTCCAACACCGTATTAGTATGGTGTTCCTAATAATTCTTTAGGTGAGTGTATATTGACAACATCATCTTTGTTTGGGATGGGGACGTTAAATCGCTTTTGGCTCCTTCAGAGAAACTTAACACTAATTATTGGGGACTTGCGTTCCGTCTAGAATAAAGTCCCTTAGAGGCAACTTTTTTAGATATTCATCTAATCTCACGTATCACCACAGAGACCCATTTCAAGAAGGTTTATTTAAAAAGCTACCTAGACTTCAAAAGCTGTCACCATAAAAAATGGCTAAAAAACATCCCTTACAGCCAAATGAAGAGAGTCAGAAGAAACTGTACGGAGGATCATACATGTGAACAACAACTTAAGATCCTAACAGACTGTTTTCGGAAAAAAGGGTACTCCAAAAAACTTAAAGATTCCATCAAAAGAGCCCTAAGTGAAAATCGAAAAGAAACTCGTAGTGATGACAATGAAATGGTGCAACAACACCAAAACACTACAATGAATTCTAGGGTGATCCTTGTCACTAGGTACAATTCTAAACATGCCACTATCAGGCAAATACTCACCAGACATTGGGGGTGCTACTCAAGGATCAGATTCTTAAGAAAGAACTTCCTCCTGTGCCCCTAATCACCTATTGACGTGCACAGACACTTAAAAATATAATTTCACCCTCATATCCAAAATTACTCACGAACATAAAAAAGACCATGTTTTCCTTTAACAAAAAGGAGAACTTCACCAGGATAGGGTCATATAAGTGCAATATCAAAAGGTGCATGTGCTGCACCACTTTAACACATAATGTCAAAGAAATTACAAGCATCTCCTCACAGGAAAACATTACTCTGAGACATGAAATGACCTGCGGGTTGAGCAACATCATTTACCTCCTCCAATGCCCCTGCAAGCTGCAATATGTGGCAGGACAACCCAGACGTTGCGCGAAAGGATGAACGAACACCGTTCAAATATTAGACGCAAAGTTTAACACACTGTGTTTCACGACATTTCTCTGTTTGTCATGATAGTAATCCCTCTTTCCTCAAGATTACCCCCCTGGAGTGGATCCCAAACTCTTTTCAATCACTCTGCAGAAAAGAAATGTATTGGATCTATCGCCTCAACATTTTCCCCCCATTCGGACTCAACGAGACACTGGAATATACCAATTATTAGGTAAAAGATTGGAGGTACTATTAGTGTTATACATTTCTTTTCCACGTACACTTCCCACAGTAGCAATAGATATGGCTCCAAACTCGGGAAGCTGGTCTTACCAAATTATATGGTCCCTTTTCAGATGGATCACCCTATTATAAGGGACATTCACATTTATATGTATACAACCATCCTTAGGTTAGGGGGGCTCCTTACATCTTGATGGGATCCTATTCGGTGGACATGGCCTTTCCCTGTACAGTCGTGGACAAAAGTTTTGAGAATTACATAAATATTGGAAATTGGAAAAGTTGCTGCTTAAGTTTTTATAATAGCAATTTGCATATACTCCAGAATGTTATGAAGAGTGATCAAATGAATTGCATAGTCCTTCTTTGCCATGAAAATTAACTTAATCCCAAAAAAACCTTTCCACTGCATTTCATTGCTGTCAATAAAGGACCTGCTGAGATCATTTCAGTAATCGTCCTGTTAACTCAGGTGAGAAAGTTGATGAGCACAAGGCTGGAGATCATTATGTCAGGCTGATTGGGTTAAAATGGCAGACTTGAAATGTTAAAAAGAGGGTAATGTTTGAAATCATTGTTCTTCCATTGTTAACCATGGTGACCTGCAAAGAAACGCGTGCAGCCATCATTGCGTTGCATAAAAATGGCTTCACAGGCAAGGATATTGTGGCTACTATGATTGCACCTCAATCAACAATTTATAGGATCATCAATAATTTCAAGGAAAGAGTTTCAATTCTTGTTAAGAAGGCTTCAGGGCATCCAAGAAAGTCCAGCAAGCACCAGGATCGTCTCCTAAAGAGGATTCAGCTGCGGGATCGGAGTGCCACCAGTGCAGAGCTTGCTCAGGAATGGCAGCAGGCAGGTGTGAGCGCATCTGCACGCACAGTGAGACGAAGACTTTTGGAAGATGGCCTGGTGTCAAGAAGGGCAGCAAAGAAGCCACTTCTCTCCAAAAAAAATATCAGGGATAGATTGATTTTCTGCAGAAAGTATGGTGAATGGACTGCTGAGGACTGGGGCAAAGTCATATTCTCCGATGAAGCCTCTTTTCGATTGTTTGGGGCATCTGGAAAAAGGCTTGTCTGGAGAAGAAACGGTGAGCGCTACCATCAGTCCTGTGTCATGCCGACAGTAAAGCATCCTGAGACCATTCATGTGTGGGGTTGCTTCTCATCCAAGAGAGCGGGCTCACTCACAATTTTGCCCAAAAACACAGCCATGAATAAAGAATGGTACCAAAACATACATATAATTAGGGTGTGTATCTGGACACACCCACAGACAGGTTCTACTGAATCCATCATGATTACTATTACTACACGACATATGGATAAACTGTATCTACTATTTTGACTGTTTGTATATACTATGATTATGATTAGCCTTGACACATTTTTATGTAATTTAAGAATTAGACTGTTTTGACGCACTTTTATACATTTTTACATACTTTTATGCATTGTATTTTATATAACAGATGCACATGCACTTTATTACCCTTCTGCTCCCTATTTTGGGGATGATAGAACTTCTGGGGGTGTGACCATAGCTGGTCCCATTGGGCATAGAACATCCTTGTCTTAACCCCCTGTCATTCATCTTCTTTTTTATCTCATTCCTTTTTTTCCTGGTCAATTCATCTAATTTATATATTCATTTATTTATTTGTATATTTAATCATATTTATGGACATTTTAATATACCCCAAACAAAATAAAAGGGGCCACCGCTCCGCATTTATTCATCTCCTCCCCTCATGACAATATAGGTCTGCCGCCCACTATTTCCATTACCAATTCTGTCTATGTAGCTGGATGACCCTCCCTCGTTGTTAATCCCCCCTATTGGCACTCCCAGCCTTGTTTTTCTGGCTGGCGCATGCCCACAATAGTGTTGAACGCGAATATTCGAATTATGAATATTTATCGCGATATCGCAACTTCGAGAATTCACAAATATTTAGAATATAGTGCTAAATATTCGTTTTTCAAATATTCTGAATTTTTTTTTTACTTGAAAAATCGGCAATGTAATGATCGTGTAATATGCGAATATTATGCAATCAATACAGGCATGGGTCAAAAAGGAATATATAGCACTATAGGATATAGTGCTATATATTTGTTTTTTGAATATTCGTAATTTTTTTTCCATCTGAAGCTATGATTACTCCCTGCTTAAGTTGGTTGTCAAGCAACTTAAGCAGGGAGGAATCATGACTTCAGATGAAAAAAAATGACGAATATTCTAAAAAACAAATATATAGCACTATATCCTATAGAGCTATATATTCCTTTTTGACTCACACATGTATTGATCACGTAATATCCGCATATTATGCGATCTTTACATTGCCGATTTTTCGAGTAAAAAAAGTAGAATATAACGAATATTCGAATTCGCAAATATTCGACAAATATTCTAGAAAATATTAGCGAAATATCGCAAATTCGAATGTGACCCCTGCTGCTCATCACTAGCCCGCAATGTAGTGGACGGACCTCTATTAGATCACTCGGCCGGTGTGTTTCTCCCGGCCGGAACCGGAAGTCACGTGACCGCCTGCGTTACACGGTTGCGTTCCAGGGGCCAGATACAACATACTTCCGTCCCGGGTGCACAGCGGCTCCGGGACATCAATCCCAGAATTCCCCCCCCCCCCCCCCTTCTTTTTTAGCCTATGTATGGCTGTATGGCAACTATAACTTTATATCAATTTACTACAATAAAACTCTGGCAGCACATTATTCTCATTCTGCGTTCCACAGTGGAACGCACAGGAACCGGAAGTGATGTAATCTTTAGGCCCCTCCCCACCATGTACACGGACAGGTATTTAAAGCATGCATGTACCACTATATGTTTATATGCTTTTATTATTGTATGTATACTGTTGCTCCTGAGGAAGGGGGTATTTGTGTAAACCCCCCGAAACACGTTGAGTCTCGTTTTTTTATTAAACGGAATCTTCCAGAAGTACCCTCCTGTGGTGACTGCGGTTCTTCCTGTGATTCTACATGTGATCCTGGTGGGGGAGTTTAGCCTAAGGGCATCTTGAGTTTATCCCATAAACTATCTACCCTTGTGAAGTGAGTTACTCATTGCCTAAATATACCTACTTTTATTTATAATAGAAAAAAAATATATCGCTTAAAGCTCTTTTATTGGGTACTCATCCTCTGTGGTCTTTACCATATCATACTTTGTATATCCTTATTCCTATGGTGATAGGCATCAATTGCCTTCTGTTCACTACATAAGGGTCCTTTTCTCACTGATTCTGGACCATCTCCCAGTAGTAGCACATACCACAAATATCTATTCACTTTACATCCTTTCTTATGTGACTTCACTTCCTTTTCATGGCTGGGCTCTACCCGACTTTTTTTCTCTCTACAGTTTATTGTATACAGCCCTATCGGCTGCATATCCAGCCACCCCTTGGCAGCCTCTCACTGCTTGGCAGCTTCTCAGTGTATGCTTATTCATTTATGATTTTTATCCCTCCTCTCACTGTGTGGCCTGTCACTAGTGATTTTAGTCCTCCCTCGTGGTGCCCGATAGTTAATCTAAAGACCCCTCTAGGATTTCATCCAGGAGGATTCTGTGACTATCATTCTATTTTTTATTTTATTTTTTTCCCCTCTCTCTGTCATAGGTAGTGCAGGACATCCGTTTAAGAGTGGGTGATTTTCATCAGGAATCCATTTCGTGTTTTGTTCTGGAGGGTCTGCCTGCTCGGTTCGTTCTGGGCTTACCATTGTTAAACAAACATAATCCTACCATTGACTGGCAAGCGAGACAGATTCTAGAGTGGAGTGATTATTGCATGGACAACTGTCTTAATACATCTCTTTCTGTCTTGACCACTAAAGCTGTTCCCACTTTCATTTCTGATTTTTCTGATGTATTTTCTGAGAGTGGTTGCCAGGGTTTACCCCCACACCGGGAATTTGATTGTCCTAATAATATTATTCCCAGAGCTAAGATGCTCAAATCTAGGTTATATAACATTTCTAAACCCAAAAGAGCGGCCATGCGAGAGTATATTGCCGAAAGTTTGGCTAAGGAACATATTAGACCTTCTAATTACCCAGTGGCAGCAGGGATTTTCTTTTTAAAGAAGAAAGACGGAACTCTTAGTCCGTGATCTGTACCCCCTTCCTCTGATTCCTGACTTGTTTAATTAGATTGATGGTGCCAAGGTGTTCTCCAAGTTGGACCTTAGGGGGGGCATATAATCTAGTCAGGATCAAGAAGGGAGATGAATGGAAGACCGCGTTTAATAATACCCCAGAGGGTCATTTTGAGAATCTGATCATGCTGTTTGGGATAACTAATTGTTAAAGGGGATATTAATTATTGGAATTTATGCAAATCTCAATAATTAATATTCATAAATAGGTGTGAATCTTCTAGTGATGACTCCGCCTATTTATGCCTAAATCATATATAAATATCTATGCTAGGTTAACTAACTAACTACCTCTGTTACCTATACACTCCACTGAACTACACTACGTGAGACTTACTACTATACTACGGCGGCGACTACTAAAAACACTATACGCTGTATATGAACAATAAAGTATTTATTATACAATACAAGTCTAATTATACGCTATATCTATATATATTTACAGATCAATGATTATAAATATATATACAGTACAGACCAAAAGTTTGGACACACCTTCTCATTCAAAGAGTTTTCTTTAATTTCATGACTATGAAGGCATCAAAACTATGAATTAACACATGTGGAATTATATACAGGGAGTGCAGAATTATTAGGCAAATGAGTATTTTGACCACATCATCCTCTTTATGCATGTTGTCTTACTCCAAGCTGTATATGCTCGAAAGCCTACTACCAATTAAGCATATTAGGTGATGTGCATCTCTGTAATGAGAAGGGGTGTGGTCTAATGACATCAACACCCTATATTAGGTGTGCATAATTATTAGGCAACTTCCTTTCCTTTGGCAAAATGGGTCAAAAGAAGGACTTGACAGGCTCAGAAAAGTCAAAAATAGTGAGATATCTTGCAGAGGGATGCAGCACTCTTAAAATTGCAAAGCTTCTGAAGCGTGATCATCGAACAATCAAGCGTTTCATTCAAAATAGTCAACAGGGTCGCAAGAAGCGTGTGGAAAAACCAAGGCGCAAAATAACTGCCCATGAACTGAGAAAAGTCAAGCGTGCAGCTGCCAAGATGCCACTTGCCACCAGTTTGGCCATATTTCAGAGCTGCAACATCACTGGAGTGCCCAAAAGCACAAGGTGTGCAATACTCAGAGACATGGCCAAGGTAAGAAAGGCTGAAAGACGACCACCACTGAACAAGACACACAAGCTGAAACGTCAAGACTGGGCCGAGAAATATCTCAAGACAGATTTTTCTAAGGTTTTATGGACTGATGAAATGAGAGTGAGTCTTGATGGGCCAGATGGCTGGGCCCGTGGCTGGATTGGTAAAGGGCAGAGAACTCCAGTCCGACTCAGACGTCAGCAAGGTGGAGGTGGAGTACTGGTTTGTGCTGGTATCATCAAAGATGAGCTTGTGGGGCCTTTTCGGGTTGAGGATGGAGTCTGCATCCTTCAAGAAAAACATGATTTTCATGCAGGACAATGCTCCATCACACGCGTCCAAGTACTCCACAGCGTGGCTGGCAAGAAAGGGTATAAAAGAAGAAAATCTAATGACATGGCCTCCTTGTTCACCTGATCTGAACCCCATTGAGAACCTGTGGTCCATCATCAAATGTGAGATTTACAAGGAGGGAAAACAGTACACCTCTCTGAACAGTGTCTGGGAGGCTGTGGTTGCTGCTGCACGCAATGTTGATGGTGAACAGATCAAAACACTGACAGAATCCATGGATGGCAGGCTTTTGAGTGTCCTTGCAAAGAAAGGTGGCTATATTGGTCACTGATTTGTTTTTGTTTTGTTTTTGAATGTCAGAAATGTATATTTGTGAATGTTGAGATGTTATATTGGTTTCACTGGTAAAAATAAATAATTGAAATGGGTATATATTTGTTTTTTGTTAAGTTGCCTAATAATTATGCACAGTAATAGTCACCTGCACACACAGATATCCCCCTAAAATAGCTAAAACTAAAAACAAACTAAAAACTACTTCCAAAAATATTCAGCTTTGATATTAATGAGTTTTTTGGGTTCATTGAGAACATGGTTGTTGTTCAATAATAAAATTAATCCTCAAAAATACAACTTGCCTAATAATTCTGCACTCCCTGTATTGTTAAGTAATGAATGTAACATGTCTATAGAAGGGGAGTGCACTTTATTTGTATTGGTTAATGAATTAATTGGTAACAACCTGATGATGTATTTATACAGGCAGTACCGCACTTTATGTTTCACCTGACTTGAGAAAGGTTCTGTGAGAGAACCGAAACGTTGTCAATATTTGATATGTGTGAATAAAGAGCACATTTTATTTTTCAAGGAGTGCTGCGGATATTTTCTTTTATCTTCCGTCCTGAATCGAGGGACCACCGCCTGCACCCTGCGACACTGTTGAAGGGAGTGCTGCCAGATTTTCCTTATGGATCTATATATATATATATATATATATATATATACATATATACACACTACACAACCTGGGGATCATATCAGTATATACATATATACCCACCCAACCTGGGGGCACTTAGGTATACATGTATATACATACACACCCAAGAGCAAAAGAAAAGGTTGATTCCAGCCTCAGCGTATAAAAGTTTTCTTTATTCAGCTTGTAGTATAAAATCCAACACAAATCACATGGAGAGACACGGATTGATTGTGACGCGTTTCGGGCTGTGGTATTGAGCCCTTCTTCAAGACAATACACCAGTGTACTAAAAACATAAGCTTTATATACCACACAAATGGATATGCTCCTCCTTCTTCAATTACTGAATTGATTGGAGACTGCGTCCCAGACCCAGGTGTCACTGGATTAGGAAAACCTCCCAGCAACACATGGGTGGGGACACAGTACTTCAAACAAAACTCTCACATACAAAGAAACCAATGCATGCATATACATATGATAATAATGCACTACATATACTGCAAGGTTAAATCATGCTTCCTATTCAACCCCTTTGGTATGCAAGTGTCTAAAATGAACATCCAGTATGTCTCCCTACTTAGAAGTTTCTGTTTGCGATCACCTCCTCTGACAGGTGTAGAGACCACTTCCATTCCCTGTACAGAAAACGCAGAGGTATCGCCCTTGTGAACAGTGGCAAAATGTCTAGTTGCCGCTGAGACATTACGAGACAAAAAATGAGGGACATCACTCAAATGTTTTCTTATACGCACCTTTAGTTCATTAATAAATGCTGAATAAAGAAAACTTTTATACGCTGAAGGTGGAATCAACCTTTTCTTTTGCTCTTGGACTTATCAAGTGTGGCTAGGTTCAAGCCACTTCTTTTCGTGCTTCACACAGGTGACCAAAGGTGAGAGCTGCTAAAACCCTTTCTCTTATCATATATACATAGACACAACCTGGACAGATCCATATACTGGGCCCACATTTAGGTATATACATCCATATAGATGTTTGGGGCACATCTACCTGCATGTATATATACATAATATAATTCTGGGGCATAAATGGGCAGTAATAAGCCCACCTGCATATGGATATATTATACATAGAGATGTATGCTGACAAGGGGGCATACACACATCTCCATGTATACACCCATACCACCTGGACCGGCCCATGCAAAAGGGCCAATACATATGCATATATGTAAGGGCATATATACATATATATTTAAATCCAACACTTCCCTCAACAATCCCCCTGTAGTCGGAAACACGACAATAAACTTTGGGGGAAGGGTTGGGATATATTTGCCCCCTCAACCCCCCTCTTGGTGAGAGTTCAGGAAGGACTGAAGTAATTTGGCCCTTAGGTACCTAGTCATCACCCATCACGCACTAACACCTCCGACCTGCCCTTCAACGTAACCAGGCATCTCTATCCACAGAATACACCGTCTTCTTCTCTGGAACTTTCTTGGTCTGTGGTCTGTCAGTGTTGATCTTCAGGTATCAGCCACTCCCAATGACTCTGGAATGGCTTCACCCTCACAGTCTATGGGTCGATCCATGTAGCAACCGTGGACTGGCCTCCTTTCGTTTCCGCTGTCAGTGTCGATCATTAGGTACCCGCCGCCTCCCCCATCTTCGTCTTTCTTTAGTCAGACTCTGGGATAGCTTCACCCTCACGATCTCCAGGTAGTACGGTCAACCGTGGAATGTCTTCCTGTTAGTAACTGAACACTACTGCCTATACGGCTACTAACCACTCTTGTCCCAGACTAATAAAACATAACTTTTACTTGTTCATGTTAAAACACGAGTGAAAATAACAAATTGTGAGCTGGAAAGGATCGATCCTCCTTTCTCAACACTTAAACCACGTTCCAAGTTCACCCCACCTTTCTCCCAATACGGAAACATTGAAACTTTTGTTAGTCTAGTCCCTGAAAGGGATCCAAACTTCACGATCACTGAGAAATGATAATTTAGATCCAGATGAAAAAATAGCCTTGAGTGAACTGATGGGAAATTCAGAGCTAGTACTCAAACCGTCGGATAAGGGCGGAAATATCGTGGCCATGGGGAAAAAAATGTACGAAGGTATGGTGATGGACCTGCTGAAGGACACACAGACATATAAAAAATTAGACTCTAATCCGACGGCACAATATGTAGAGGAACTGAGGGTGATACTAGGGGAGGCAAAAAATGACATTCTCATTGTGGCGGAACCCGCCTCGCCACTGGGCATTGGAGAGGCCTGGCTACCCGCCTCCTACCTACTGACTATGGCCCCTGGTGAATTTGTACTTTGAATGCAATTTGGGCATGTGGTATTTTGTATTGCTGTGTGTTGTGGACTGTATATATCTTGCTCTTGCGGTAATGTTTGCTATGTTACAGGCATGGCTGTTCTGTGTCTCTTCTCCTCCCCCTTTTTCCTGTCCCATTGTTTCCCTGGCAGGGTGTTGTCTCAGGGACGCTGGGAGACCAGTAATCTAGCTGCTCTGTCCCTCCTCAATCTCCCATCAGCCCTTGCTATTGTCTGGCCCCACCCTTCCTGGTACCATAGTCCTATGTGCCCTATTGTATGTAAATGAGGATGTTGGGGGGGTTTAAAGTAGGTGTGCTATGTCTAAATAAAGGCAGTTCCTGTTTTAACCCTCAAGGTGAAGTGTTGTCTCATTCTTGGGGGAGGATTGATTGCATGCTGTCCCAGTTTGACTGCTAGGAGTGAAAACCTATTCGTATGGTTTCCTATTCAACTGCCTACAGCATTCATATGCTTGAAGAGGATTTATCTGCTTCTTCGGTTCGGTGATTGTGGTGTCTGCCAGAGTGCTTGGAAACTTTAGGAAACGCTAGGAGCAACCATCAACGGAGGTACTCAGTCGGGGTGCCAGGTGATCCGTTACATTTCATCTCTAAGGATGAGCACAAATACCTTCTTAATCTGCGACCAACTATAGCAACGATATATGCCATTCCCAAAATCCATAAACAGAGATACCCTATACCAGGGAGACCGATAATTTCGGGTAACAACAGCCTTATGGAGAATATTAGTGAATATGTCGACAAATTCATTTCACCGTTTGTTCCTTCCTTACCGTCCTCTGTCCGAGATACGAAGGATGCGGTCGCCAGATTACAGGAGATTCGGGTCACAGAACATACCCAACTAGCTAGCTTGGACATTGAAGCTTTATACACCAAAATCAAACACGATCTGGGAATCAATGCAGTAGCAACAAAAAAAAGCTCACAATTTGTTATTTTCACTCGTGTTTTAACATGAACAAGTAAAAGTTATGTTTTATTAGTCTGGGACAAGAGTGGTTAGTAGCCTATAGGCAGTAGTGTTCAAGTAATAAATTTATCCCTTCCCAGATAGGGTCCTTTATAAGTAGTTCCTGTTAGTAACGGCACAACTTTTCTTCCGACACTGCATCTTCCATCTTGATTGAAGAATCAGTTGTTGGGGAGGTTCTCCCATGGACGGATACGTAGGACTTTACAAGGCAGGTCAGAATTTCTGGTGATGTCATGGTACCTAAATTCTAACTGCGGGAAAGAACACCGCACTAACTGACATTCAGTCCAACCATTACAAACTTCACCGTTCTTGGGGCTAAAGTTGCAAATAATTTGGTAAAGGAGGGGGGCCTGTCCCTAGGGAATCTACTCTTTTCCCCATTCACACAAAAACAGGTCACATCCCTCCCAACACCACCAAATCCCATGTAATGTGTGTACCCATAGAGACTCATGCAACCTGGCCTATCTCTCTACACCTCCAAAGACACAGGTAGGTCACAGACCCCTGTGTCAATGGGAAACGACTATAGGATGCAAATGTGTACAGCCAAATTATAACTCACCGCAGTGCGTTGAGCGAGTTTCCCTGGGTATAGGCTGTCACACATTTGTACCTAGAGTGTCTATGGGTACACAATCGACCAACATACAAAATCAATATATGTACATAGTACTATGGGGTTTCAGGATAGCACAAGTTATACGTATCGAACCCTCATAGGAAACAAAGTGTGTCCATAAGATGTCTGGCTACAGGACTATGTTGGAGTTATGTCCTGAGCCTCCTCCACCGGTTAGTTTGGTAAAGTTCTGTCTGGTTCTGTTGTGTTTGGTCAATAAGTCCCTTGACCTTCCGATACACAGTCTAATGTAGATGATGATGACCAGAACCAGAAGAAGTTTCACTGGGTGAAACAAGAGATCGTAGCTGAATAAGCTCTTCCACCCGAACATCTCCAAGTCTTTCTCCAGAGCCTGAGATAATGCTCCCGCTGGATTGTGGCACAGTCCTCCATCTCTTGAAAACCTCTGAACAAAGGTCACTTGATTGCCAAAATCCAGTGGGATCCTCTGGAGCCTCACAAGAGTGTCAGGGTGATAGCTACTCTCTTCTGTGGCGTCATCTGGGTTTTTCCTCTGCTCCATAGTGAACACACCTATGACAGAAGAAAATACCAGGCGCTCCTGGGGGGATTTCTCCCCTCACGGTGTAATTAGATGTCAAAATCCCAGCACCAATACCTTTGACCCATGAGTAGAGAAAGGTATTGGACTGACCTTTATCTCACAGGACCCCTCGTTATCCTAACACTGGTGTCTGAACACCCTACCTTCAGAGGATCGCGTCCTCTCCTACACATCCCTCTGCATCAACAGATAAGGATGGCCACCCTACTAGGTTAGGATATCAGAGGTGAGCTGTGGACAAAGCATCATCTTGTTATTGATGGCACCGTATCCCCGTCCACTCATGTGTACCCAGGCTGATTTCCCCCTGTCATCCTGTCTTGTGGAGGCCCACAGAATCAATGGCATGGGTCATGCCCTGGCTCTCCAGGACTCAACAGCACAAGAACACAGTCCACACTCTGCTGCCAATCATTCTGTGTCCAATCCCCATCAGAGCTGTGTTACCTGTTCGGACTAGAATTAAGTGTGCAGCATAACATTACACCAATGTTGTCTGTCTGCCCCAGTCTCCAGTGTAACACAGCCCTACCGAAAACCTTGAGTAAAACAGTGTTACCTGTATTGATCAGAGACCTTGGTTGCTCATCGTGACATCCCACTTAACTGTGTTCCAATGTCACCTCTTCCGCAAACCAACAATTTTCTCGATTCACAGTATAACAAAGTTCTACTCAAAGGGGACACAAGAATGAATCAAAAACAGTAGCGACTGGACTTACAGCAAGGAATGTAAACTACAAAAATTAGCATGGTGGAACACATTCGTAGACAAGGACCACCACCCTCAACATCAAGAAAACTTACAAACAAATAACAAAAACACACAACATGGACATACACAGGGAACAAATGGTGTAACAAATAGTACAGGGGTGTCAAATGTTGCCTAGCCTAGCTTGGCCATTCTGACCCCTCAGCAGCTGGTGATGCTGCCGAGAGGTAACTCCTTTATGGCCAAGCTGACTAGACCCCACTACACAATTTGTTACCTGGCTAATACTACTGTTGGACACATTGCAATTACTTGCACAAGGGCAATTCCTTGCAATGTGTCCTTTGTTCCCACACCTGAAACACGTGACTTGGTTTCCTGTCCTGTGTGTTATGTTCCTATCTGTTTTGCAGTGTCTCGCTGTGTGACCTAGGCCACCACATGAAAACATCAGATGTTTGCTCTGCATGACCCAGGTCTGTCTACACTGCAGCCGTGCTCCCTTCTCCTGAATTGTTCCATTCTCAGGGACGCACTCTTCACAACAGTTCTTTTTCCCAAAGTCAGGGAATAATCTCTGTTAGTCTGGACCGGCTTGATCTGATGATTTGACCGGTCACAGACTACTCACCCCCCTTTTTGCCCTGCACAGGGCAAAGTTTTGGGAGATTCCGACCCTGACTTTACGGAAAAAGAAAGGGCCGGCACCAAATTGGTAATAACCTGTTGTATGCCAGACATTAGCTGGGACCTTACAGCAACCTCAGCCTTCAATTTGGCTACCGTCACATCAGTAGACCTCAGTATAAGACTGAGTCAACTTAGCCTCAATTTCCTCCTTCTGCCTCTGCAGCTCTACTAACTGTGACTCTATCCTAGCCACCTGCGCATCTCGGTCAACAGTAGACTGCACATTCTCTGCCAGCTGTGCCTGCAATGCCAAAACCTGGTCCGAATTAATGGCACAGCATTGGCAGTGAATGTTCGGAGGAATTGTCTCCGTTGACCGAGACACCAGCGCAACTTCCTTTAGCCTGCAGATGCTAACCTCAAATGTATGCACAAGTTTGGCTAGCATCCGAAGCTGTTTGGTGGCCTTGTTCAACACCGTCCGTTTTTTAACACATAGCTTGTCGTAACTACAAGCCTGTGCTAACAAACCGGACCACAGCATTTCTGCTGACTTGTAAGTGGTGGGGAGGATGGGGTTAAATGTGCTGTGTTTAGCTAGGTGGTGTAGTGTGGAGAAGTCCATACTTACGTCTTGATGAGAGGCCATCTTCCTTGGTGCTGTCCTTTGTTGTCCCTTGTGTGCTGCGTGGAGGAGGTCCTTTAATGCCTTCTCCCGTCCAGCCAGACTTCTCTGTTCAGCTCCGACGGTGATGGTCTTTTCTTCAGTCGCGCATGTGACGACTTATCTCTAGTGTTCAGTGGGCGTGCAAGGCAATCAGAAAATCGTTAATGCACAAAAATCAGAAAGATTTTAGGTTCTCTGCTGTAGAAATTGCCTTGTGTTTAGTTCTGATTGAGAAAACCGCTTTACCTGTCCGAACTATCAGGCTATGGACGCTCAGAATCCACTGACCGCGTCCCTCCCGCCTGACTAGTTCACAGTGTAAGCGATTTTTCTCACCAAAACCAAACACAGATACAAATTCCTAGCAGTGGGCCTGACTCGCCAATGTTAAAGGGGATATTAATTATTGGAATTTATGCAAATCTCAATAATTAATATTCAGAAATAGGCGTGAATCGTCTAGTGATGACTCTGCCTATTTATGCCTAAATCATATATAAATATCTATGCTAGGTTAACTAGCTAACTACCTCTGTTACCTATACACTCCACTGAACTACACTACGTGCGACTTACTACTATACTACGGCGGCGACTACTAAAAACACTATACGCTGTATATGAACAATAAAGTATTTATTATACAATACAAGTCTAATTATACGCTATATCTATATATATTTACAGATCAATGGTTATAAATATATATACATATAGAAGCACACACCACAGTACAACAATAACACTACAGTAAAACACAATACAAACCTAACTAAACTAGACAATACACAATTCCCAATTCCACACACTAGCTATACAATACACTTACATACATTCATTAGCAGCAACCCACCCGCCTGGCTACTCACTGTCCCTACGGGGTAGACAAAGGGTTAACACACACTCAGCTGCTGCTGGGGTAATCAGGCAGCAGTGAAGGGGTAAAGGATAACAGGGCAGCTACAGGGGTAACTGGGGCTGCCTCAAGGGTACAGGGCTGAGGGTAATGCTGCAGGAGGTCAGCAGCCAGGGTTAGGGGATGGTTGGTGGAGCAAGGGTAATGCAGGGGTTATGCAGTGCTGGAGGGAAAAGGTTACTCAGCCATCTCCAGGGGCATGTGGCCTCTCTTCCTTCAGGGAGCTGTTCCCATGTGTCTCTGTTTGTAGTCCAGTTCCAAGAGAGCGCGCCTTTGTCCTGGCTTTGGCTAATATAGCCCAAAAGCAGCCGACCTCTCCCTTCAAGAGGAGGGTGATTATATCATCGTGGGCGTGTGACGGAATGCTTGAACTGACTAAAAGGATTTCCTGCCCAAGGTGTAAATGAGAGCATCCCCCCCAGCTGCCACACCATAACATCACACACTCCCACGTCATAACAGAACCAGGCTGATCAATATATATATATATATATATATATATACACATATACACACTACACAACCTGGGGATCATATCAGTATATACATATATACCCACCCAACCTGGGGGCACTTAGGTATACATATATATACATACACACAACCTGGACAAATCCATATACTGGGCCCACATTTAGGTATATACATCCATATAGATGTTTGGGGCACATCTACCTGCATGTATATATACATAATATAATTCTGGGGCATAAATGGGCAGTAATAAGCCCACCTGCATATGGATATATTATACATAGAGATTTATGCTGACAAGGGGGCATACACACATCTCCATGTATACACCCATACCACCTGGACCAGCCCATGCAAAAGGGCCAATACATAGGCATATATGTAAGGGCATATATACATATATATATTTAAATCCAAAACTTCCCTCAACACTAATGCTACTGCGATTTTCCAGCATTTTGTTAATGATATCTTTCATCATCTGGTGGGGAGGTTTGTTGTTGTGTATCTGGATATCATACCAATTTATTATCCAGATATGGAGACTCATCAGGATCACGTGAGACAGGTGTTACAGATCCTAAGAGAGAATAAATTGTATGCTAAGATAAAGAAGTGTGTATTTGCAGTTTAGGAAGTGCAATTCCTGGGTTACCTACTCTCATCTTCAGGTTTTTGTATGGATCCAGAGAAGATCTATGCTGTGTTGGACTGGGATCGATCAAAAAATCTGAAAGCGCTTATGCGGTTTTTGGGGTTCACCAACTACTACCGTAAATTCATTTTGAACTACTCGACTGTGGTTAAACCTTTAACGGACATGACTAGGAAAGGTTCAGATGTCTCAGTCTGGTTTGATGCGGCATTACAAGCTTTTTCTGCGGTGAAGGAATGTTTTGCTTCTGCTCATATACTGGTGAAACCAGATGTGTCACAGCCATTCATTGTGAAAGTTGACGCATCTGAGGTGGGGGCAGGAGCAGTCTTGTCGCAGGGTCCTTCATCTAGTAAATGGTGCCCATGTGCATTCTTCTCTATGAAACTCTTGGCTGCAGAAAGAAATTATGACGTCGGTAATAGAGAGTTGCTGGCCATTAAGTTGGCTTTTGAGGAGTGGCATTATTGGTTGGAAGGAGCAATTCATCCTATTACTGTGCTTACTGATGACAAAAATCTGGCTTACCTGGAGTCGGCTAAACGACTGAACCCAAGGCAGGCCAGATGGTCGTTGTTTTTTTACCAGATTTAATTTCATCATCACCTACCGCCCTGGGGTTAAGAATGTCAAGGCTGATCCTTTGTCGAGTAGCTTTCTTAGGGGGGGTGAGTTGAAAGATCCCGGGTAGTAATATCCACCCTATATCCCGACCTTAAAGCAGTGGTGTTGGAGGCTCAGGGAGATGCACTGGATTCTTGTCCTCAGGGGAAGTTGTTTGTTCCTTCTGAATTACGTCACAAGGTGTTCAAGGAACATCACTGTACAGTTCTCACAGGACACCCTGGGAGCAGATCCACTGTCGATATCACCTCTCGTAGATTCTAGTGATGAGCGGCAAGGGTCATATTCTAATTCACGATATTTCGCAAATATTTTGTAGAATATTCGTCGAATATTAGCAAACTTGAAAATTCTACTTTTTTATTTTTTTTAACTCGAAAATCGGCAAGGTAATGATCGCGTAATATGCGAATATTACATGATCAATACAGGTGTGGGTCAAAAACGAATATATAGCACTATAGAATATAGTGCTATATATTCGTTTTTAAAATATTTGTTATTTTTTTCCATCTGAAGTGAACAGTGTTCAGTGCTCACTTCAGATGGAAAAAACAACTAATATTCTAAGAGACGAATATATAGCACTATATTGAATATAGTGCTATATATTATCATTTTAAAATATTCGTCATTTTTTCCCATCTGAAGTCTTGATTCCTCCCTGCTTAAGTTGCTTGTGGGCCAATGACTCATTGGCCCACAAGCAAGAAGCAGGGAGAAATCATGACTTCAGATGGAAAAAAAAATTATGAATATTCGAAAAACGAATATATATAACTATATTTGAAATATTCGCAAATTCTCGAAGTTGTGATATTCGAGATAAAAATTAGCTTTTTCAATATTCGCGCTCAACACTAGTAGATTCTGTTGGCCAGGATTGTGTAAGTGTGTTGAGGACTATGTCTGCTTGTAGTACTTGTGTACGTGCTAAGGTGACACATACTCGGCCTTCCGGATCTTTGCTTCCATTGCCCATCCTGCCCCGACCTTAGACTAATTTATCCATGGATTTTATCATGGATTTACCCAATAATTCCGGAAAAACTATGATTTTGGTGGTTGTTGATCGCTTTAGCAAGATCGCGCACTTTATAGCATTGCCAGGTCTACCTAATGCTAAAACTCTGGCACAAGTGTTTGTCCATAATATTGTGAAATTACATGGAATTCCTTCTGATGTGGTGTCCGATAGGGGGACTCAGTTTGTTTCCAAATTCTGGAAGGCGTTCTGTACTCGTCTTGGCTTTTCATCCTCAGTTGAACTGACTGACAGAAAGCACTAACCAGAATCTGGAGACTTATTTGAGATGTTTTGTCTCGGAGAACCAGGAGGAGTGGTCCTCATTTTTTTCTTTAGCCAAGTTTGCCATAAATAACCATAGACAGGAGTCCACTGATAAGTGGCCATTTTTTGGGGTTATATGGGTTCCACCTAGTGATGATCGAGCACCAAAGTATTCGGGTGTTCAGCCTGAACACATTGCTATATTTGTATGCTTGGCCGAGCACCCAAGTATAATGGAAATCAATGGGAGACAACTAGGCACCCCCTGCTCTGAAGGGGAAGGGTGCCTGGTCCATTGTAAAAGGTCAGAAAGTGACAGAAACACCACCGAAATGGATCGGGAACACCATGGGTACGATGTCTGGATGCATCTTGGACTCCCAGGTCGCTGCTGGGAACCATGTTGTCCGAGTTGTACACCACTTTTACAGATTGACAAAAATACGCACAACCCCCCCCCCCCCCCCAAAAAAAAAAAAATGTATATATATAAATTTTACAGGAAAAATTGTTAGGAAACATTCTTTCCTGTATATTCAATTGTATATTATGGTCAAGTGCTGCAAAAAATTACAAGCAAGAGTAACTCCGAAACAGCCTGTTTATCACATAAAGGAGGGCCTCATTCACATTGTAGTACAATTGTTCAGGTAGTGGGACTCCTACACTCAAACCCTATGCACTAAGTGAAAGGGCTGGCAAAAATTACAAGGAACCGGCACTCCAAAACACCCTTTGTTGCACATAAAGGAGGGCATCATACACAACATCGAAAAATTATGATTGATAGCCTGCTGATGACTTTCAAAAACAAGCAAGGGCCTGCTGATATGACCATCTAAAACCTTAGGGGCAAGGGCCTGCTGCCGCATTGGTGACTCTAGATAACCTCTGGGCGATTGCACGTCCCCGTGACGGCGACAATCCATTCGGATGTCTGCCCTATCAACTTTTGATTTTCTTTTCTGCGCCTACCATGGTGATTACGGGTAACCGGGAATCAGGGTTCGATGCCGGAGAGGGTGCTTGAGAAATGGATAGCACATCCAAGGAAGGTCAGTGGCTGAAATCAGATTGGGTGGAAAGGGTGGGTCAAGTTATTAAAGCAGAAACATCCAAGGAAGGCAGCAGGCGCTGCAATTACCCACTCCCGACTCGGGGAGGTAGGACGATAAATAACAATACAGGACTCTTAAGATGCCCTGTTATTGGAATGAGTAATAAAAAATTACAGGGAATGTCACTGCG
Organism: Bufo bufo; assembly: GCF_905171765.1. NCBI lineage: Eukaryota > Metazoa > Chordata > Amphibia > Anura > Bufonidae > Bufo > Bufo bufo. The sequence continues at coordinate 460,597,330 of NC_053389.1, read as the reverse complement.
GTATTTTGGATGAGGAAACGTTATATAGGAGAGGCCATGCTTCCGCTTTGTTGACTCTAGATAACTTCTGCCTGATCCACGATCCATTTGGATATCTTCTCTATCAACTTTCGATGTTCTTTTATGCACCTAACATGGTGACCACCGGTAACGGGGAATCATTGTTCGATTTCAGAGAGGGAGCCTGATAAACGGCTACTACTTCATAGCAAGGCAGCATGAGTTATGGGCCTGCAGGTGAGCTGATCCTGTAAAAGATTTGAGTTGCGGGCCTGAAGGTGAGCTGCCCCTGTAAAACATTTTATGCGATGGCCTGTAGCTGAGCTGACTCTCTAAAAAGTTCTATGCGAGGGCCTGCATGTGAGCTGACCCTATAAAAGATTTAAGTCGTGGGCCTGCATATGAGCTGACCCAGTAAAAGATTCGAGTTGCGGGCCTGCATGTGAGCTGACCCAGTAAAAGATTTTACGTGCGGGCCTGATGGGGAGCTGAGGTGGAACCAACAAACCCAACTTGATTTTGATGGCTGCATTAATCTGCAGGTGATCGTGATACAGCTCCGCAGATTGCTTAGAAAGATGCAGATGGAAACAATCTGTGGCTTTAGTCTTTTATCCAGACTCAGTCATTGTGCCACTATGTGGCCTCCTCATGCTGCCATCTCCACACCATGTCACCTTGCCACTCATTTTTATTACCATGTTGCTGCTGATGCTGCATAAAAGGCCTTAAACTGATCACCAGGCCCTAAATTTAATTAAGGTTTTGTAATCGATAAACCCAACTTGCATTTGTGGGCTGCATCAGTGGCGTAGCTAGAATTGACTGGGCCCCACAGCCAATTTTTGAATGGGGCTCCATCCCACAGTAATTTTTTAGCGAACCCTTCCTTTCATGCCTCCCCCATTCCTGTGGCTAGTAAAGATCACTCTGTTAGAGCAGGGCCGGCAGCTGTTCCATCAGTTTTATACACTGTCTATAATAACACTGTATAAAATGTCATAGTGTCATACTGTTGAGGGGGCTATGACCAAATCCTTTTGTCCTCCTCCTCCTGGATGTGCCTCTACAGGGTCATGGCCGCAAAGCTGCAGCATCCCTACTTCCCCTATAGCTACGGCCCTGGTCTGCATTAATTAATCAGCATCACGCCCACTCCCCCGTCCCTTAGTGCCCGCCTTCTTCATATTAATGGTTGTGTCACTAGATATGGCGCAGATTTTTTTACAGTCCGCTAAAGACACCGTTTTCTGATGCAGAACAGTATATGTCACAGAAGCACACAGAATATGGACACTATATTAGGCCCAGATTTCTGGAATTTGCCCTAAATAAACAGTTTTTGGATGGCGTACTGTATATTTCACAGAACACCACAGAATATGGACACTATTTTAGGCCCAGATTATTGGAATTTGCAGTACAGACACTGTTTTCTGATGTAGTTTATATATATATTTTTCCCTATATCTAGGCCTGACAACCACACAAGGTAATGAAGCAACGATATCCACAATTCACGGATTACACAGTTGACAGCAAAAATGATGATAGATTATGGGGGAAAAAAAATAGTTTTTTGTATTATAATTGGTTCCCTATATCTGGGCCTGACAACCACACAATGTATTAAAGCGGAGATCACACAATTCACAGATTACACAGTTCACAGCAAAAATGTGGATAGATTATGGGAAGAAAAATGTTTTTCTGTATTACATTTTGTTTCCGTATAGCTAGACCTGACAATCACACAATGTATTGAAGCGCACATAACACAATTCACGGATTACACCGTTGACAGCAAAAATGTGGACAGATTATGGGAGAAAAATTGTTTTCTGTATTAAAATTTTTTTCCCAATATCTAGGCCTGACAACCACACAAGGTATTGAAGCACAGATGACACAATTGACGAATTACACCATTGACATGACAGCAAAAATGTGCATAGATTATGGGAGAAAAATAGTTTTCTGTAATTTAAAATTTTCCTTTATATCTAGTCCTGACGACCACACATGTATTGAAGCGCAGATTACACAATTCACGGATTACACTGTTGACAGCAAAAATGTGGACAGATTATGGGAGAAAAATTGTTTTCTGTATTTAAAATTGTTTTCCCTATATCTAGGCCTGACAACCACACAATGTAGTGAAGCGCAGATCACACAATTCACGGATTACTCTGTTGACAGCAAAAATGTGGCTACATTATAGTAGAAAAATTGTTTTCTGTATTTTACATTTTTTCCGTATATCTAGGCTTGACAACCACACAATGTTATAAAGCGCAGATCACAAAATTCATGGATTACACCGTTGACAGCAAAAAAGTGGATAGATTATGGGAGAAAAATAGTTTTCTGAATTTATTTTTTTCCCCTATATCTAGGCCTGACAACCACACAAGGTATTGAAGCGCAGATCACACAATTCACAGATTACACCGTTGACAGCAAAAATGTGGATAGATTATGGGCGAATTTTTTTTTCAGTAAATTTTTTTTTTTGCAGTATATATTGGCCTGACAACCTCACAATGTATTGAAGCGCAGATGACACAATTTACAGATTACACCATAGACATGACAGCAAAAATGTGCATAATTTATGAAAGAAAAATTTCATGCATTTAAGTTTTTTTTCTGTATTTCTAGGCCTGACAGCCACACAATGTAGTGAAGCGCAGATCACACAATTCACGGATTACACCGTTGACAGCAAAAATGTGGAGAGATTATGGGAGAAAAATTGTTTTCTGTAATTTAACATTTTTCCTTTATATCTAGTTCTGACAACCACACAATGTATTGAAACGCAGATCACACAATTCACGGATTACACTGTTGACAGCAAAAATGTGGAGAGATTATGGGAGAAAAATTGTTTTATGTAATTTCAATTTTCTTCCGTATATTTATGTCTGACAACCACACAATGTATTGAAGCGCAGATCACACAATTCACGGATTACACCGTTGACAGTAAAAATGTAGACAGATTATGGGAGAATTTTTTTTTCTGTATTTAATTTTTTTTCCCTATATCTAGACCTGACAACCACACAATATATTGAAGCAAAGATCACACAATTCACAGATTACACCGTTGACAACAAAAATGTGGATAGATTTTGGGAGAAAAAAATTGTTTTCTGTAATTATAATTTTTTCCCTGTATCTAGGCCTGACAACCACACAAGGTATTGAAGCAAAGATCACCAAATTCACTGATTACACTGTTGACAGCAAAAATGTGGCTAAATTATCGGAGAAAAATAGTTTTCTGTATTTTAACTTTTTTCCCTATATCTAGGCCTGACAACCACACAATATATTGAAGCAAAGATCACACAATTCACTGATTACACTGTTGACAGCAAAAATCTGGATAGATTATGGGAGAAAAAGACAAATTACTCTTACCGGTAATTGGATTTTCCTTTAGCCTCCACAACGGAACTACTTGGAGGTCGGCCCTCCTTCTCAGGGACAGGAAAGAATAGCGAGATCAGCCAATAAAGGGCCCCCTCCCTCTTACCTCTCCAGTTATTAACTTAGGACTTAGAATAGGCATAAAACAAGGAATCATTTTAATAATAAGGTATAAACATAAACAACAGAGGTAATATCACTTGAAATAAGGTTCTTCAAACTCAATAGTGTGCCGCAAAAAAAAGGAACGGCTCATAATACATAACAAAAAGGTATTTGAAAGTAAATACATGTGAAAATATATATCTATATACCCCCCCCCTTTTTTTTTTAGGGTGGGAATCCTGTGCCGTTGTGGAGGCTAAAGGAAAATCCAATTACCGGTAAGAGTAACTTATGTCTTTTCCCCATGCCTCCACAATGGCACTACTTGGAGGAATAATATAGGAGACATGACTAGGGTGGGACGACCGCTGATAATACTCTGTGGCCAAAAGATAAGTCTCTATTGGTAGAAACGTCCAGCTTGTAATGCTTAAAAAAGGTACAAGGGTTGGACCATGTGGCTGCCAGACAGATATCTTCCAATGAGGCTGAGGCGCCCTCAGCCCAGGATGCTGACAATGCTCTGGTGGAATGAGCTTTCAATAAAGGAGGCGGAGCAATCCCCTCAGTCTCATAGGCTAAAGTAATGCAGGCCTTTATCCATCTGGAGATGGAAGTCTTGCTGGCTGCTTTGCCTCGGTGAAGACCCAGATATTGTATTATCAACTGGTTTGACTTTCTCAGATTCTTGGTTGCTTCCAAGTATTGTAGAAAGCACCTTCTAACATCTAAGTTATGGAACAACTTTTCCTTATCTGATGTCGCCTGGGAACAAAAGGAGGGAAGAGTGATTTCCTGCTGACAGTGGAACCTGGACACCACCTTGGGAAGGAACTCAGGAGCATGTTTTAATATAATTCTATCCTCTAAAACTGTAAGATAGGGAGGTAAAATAGAGAAAGCCTGGATTTCTCCTATTCTTCTTGCAGTAGTGATAGCTAACAAGAATACTGTTTTGAGTGTTAATGTTCTCAAGGAGATCTCTTCAATGAGTTCAAAAGGCGGATGCATTAGCCTGGATAGGACCAGATTTAAGTCCCAAGGAGGGATAGAAGATCTAAGTCTAGGGCGAATTCTACTTGCCCCCTTAAAGGGCTTCTGTCACCCCACTAAAGTCATTTTTTATTTTTTTTGGGCTAGTTAAATTACTTATACTGCGATATATGAAAATATAATGGTCTTACTTACTTTGATTCAGCAGTTTCTTCTAAAAACGAAGTTTTATAATATGTAAATTAGGTCTCTACCAGCAAGTAGGGCAGCTACTTGCTGGTAGCAGCTGCAGAAAACCGCCCCCTCGTCGTGTTGATTGACAGGGCCAGCCGGGATCTCCTCCTCCGGCCAGCCCTGTCGGCATTTCAAAAATCGCGCGCCTGTGTTCATTCGGCGCAGGCGCTCTGAGATGAGGAGGCGCCGATGACATCACCGAAATAGAAGACGTCATCGGCGCAGGCGCACTGAGGGAGTGCTGAGGAGGCGAGCCTCCTCATCTCAGAGCGCCTGCGCCGAATGAACACAGGCGCGCGATTTTTGAAATGCCGACAGGGCTGGCCGGAGGAGGAGATCCCGGCTGGCCCTGTCAATCAACACGACGAGGGGGCGGTTTTCTGCAGCTGCTACCAGCAAGTAGCCGCCCTACTTGCTGGTAGAGACCTAATTTACATATTATAAAACTTCGTTTTTAGAAGAAACTGCTGAATCAAAGTAAGTAAGACCATTATATTTTCATATATCGCAGTATAAGTAATTTAACTAGCCCAAAAAAAAAAAATGACTTTAGTGGGGGTGACAGAAGCCCTTTAAGGAATCTGTTGACAACATTCAAATCTGAAATCTTGCTATTTAGAAAAGCGCTTAGAGCCGCTACTTGGACTCTTAGGGTACTTACCGATAGACCTTTATCAAGTCCTGCCTGAAGGAAGTCCAGGATTAGGGTCACCTCTGGTTTCTTGGAGGGATCCCATCTGCTGTCCCCAAAACATAAAAAGGACTCCCAGGCTCTCAAGTAGATTTTTGACGTGACTGGTTTTCTACTCTGCAATAGAGTGGAGATTAGCGCCTCTGAGAATCCTTTTACTCTCAAGATGTGCCTCTCAGTTTCCAAACTGTCAAGCGAAGCTGGTTGACTCTGGGATGCCTCACTGGTCCCTGGAGAAGTAGATCTGGTCCGGGCGGGAGAACCCAGAATTCTTCTCCTGCTAGGTTTTTCAGTGTTGGAAACCATGTTCTCCTGGGCCAGAAGGGGGAATTTGGGCTTTCTCTTCCAGGATTTTGGAAATGACCCTCGGTATTAGAGGAAAGGGCGGGAACGCATAAAGAAGTTCCTGAGGCCAGGGCGATAACAGGGCGTCCACTCCTAGGGGCCGGTCTAGAGAGGATAGGGAAAAGAAGTCCGCAACTTGCCTGTTTTATCTTGTGGCAAATAGGTCGATCTTTGGAGTGGCCCATCTGGTACAAATTTGAGCAAAAATCTGACGATTCAGGCTCCATTCTCCCGGTTTTAGCCGATCCCTGCTCAGGAAGTCCGCCACTTGAATTTCCTTTCCTCTTACGTGGGCTGCTGATAGAGAGCATAGATTTTTCTCTGCCCAATATAGGATCTTCCTCGTGACTAAAGACAGGGAGCAGCTTCTTGTTCCTCCCTGTTTGTTTAGGTAGGCTACTGTGGTAGAATTGTCCGAGAGGATTTTTACATTTTTAAGATAGATGTAGGGGGAAAACTTTTTTATTGCTTCCCAGACCGCACTTAGTTCCCTCATATTCAATGAGGCTTGTTGTAGCTGTGTTTTCCATAAGCCCTGTGTCATCTTCCCATCCATGTGGGTTCCCCAGCTTTGCTGACTGCCATCGGTTGTGATGACTAACTGTTCCGTCTGTCTCCACTCCACCCCCCGGGATAAATTTGACTGGTTTGCCCACCAGGATAGGGTCATCTTCAGATACGATGGGATTTTTATTTCCTTGTTTAGGGATGTCTGATTTTTGTCCCAGTTTTTTAGAAGGAAGGCTTGAAGCGTCCTTGAGTGGTGCTGAGCCCACTTTACACACGGAATTGTTGACGTCATGAGTCCCAAGATTACCATTATTTCCCTGAAGGAGGCGACCCTTTGTCGTTTGAAATTCCTGATTCTGCAAATTAAATTTTGTTTCTGCTCCGGCAGAAAAGAAGTCATACGGCCTGAGTCCAGTAGAACGCCTAAAAAGATTTTTTCCTGTGAGGGGAGAAAACAAGACTTCTGTTGGTTTATTATCCAACCCAGGTCGGCTAGGGTTAAAAGAATTGTCTGAAGGTGACACAGAAGAAGATTTTCTGCCGAGGCTGTGATTAGAAAATCGTCTAGGTACGGTACAAAGGAAATTCCTGCTAGATGAAGGAATTTTGCTACTTCCATCATGACCTTGGTAAATAATCTCGGGGCTGAACTGAGACCGAATGATAGAACTTGAAATTGATAGAGATCCCTGGAACCAAACCGCTATCCTTAGAAACTTCTGGTCTCTCTTCTGGATTGGAATGTGATAGTAGGCATCTGCCAGGTCTAATGTTATCATCTAGCAATTTTTTGGTAGAAGATTGACCACAGATTTTACAGTCTACATTTAGAATTTTTTGTAAACAATGTATTTGTTTAGGGTCTTTAAATTTATTATCGCCCTGAAAGTACAGTTTGGTTTTCTCACCAGAAATATAGGAGAATAGAATCCCTTCTTCTGTTCCCCTACTGGTAATGGAATGATGGCTCTCTTCTCTAACAGGAGCGATATTTGTTGGTCCATCGCTTACTGATTTTTTCCCCTTAGTCTGGAGTTTTCCATGTAACGGTCTGGGGGGAGACGCGTGAATTCCAGACTGTAGCCTTCTTTCATCACACCCAGCACCCAAGGGGAGGCCTGAATATTTACCCAAGCTGAGTAAAAATGCATGAGCCTTCCCCCTACTGCTCCTCTGGCGTCATTGGGTAGTGGTCCGGGAAGACTTTTCGGGATTAAACAGGAACCCCTTTCCTTTTCCGTTGGATGTTTGCCAAGACGCTCCTGATTAATTTTTCACTACCACTTCTTTGAGGCTGAAAGGATCGCCTCTGGTGATAAAATTTTAATTCCATAGGAAAGCCTTTTTTTCTATCTGATGCTTTCTCTAAAATATCATCAAGTGCTGAGCCAAACACTCTATCCCCCTCGCAAGGCAAGGCACATAGCTTGTTTTTTGATGCCGTATCCCCTGACCAGGTTCTCAACCAAATTGCTCTGCGAGAAGCATTGGACAGGGCAGTTGTTCTGGCTGACAATCTCACTATGTCCGCGGAAAAGTCCGCCATAAAGTTTGCGGCCTGTTTCAACATGAGGATTGAGGCTAGTATGTCTTCTCTCGGAGTGCCGGACTCGATGTGTTCCTCTAATTGACCTAACCACAAGGACAGGGTTCTGGCTGTGTAGGTTGCCGAGATTCCGGGTCTTAGAACTGCAGTGGAGGATTCCCACGTTTTTTTATGCAGACTCTCGTATTTTTTATCCATTGGATCTTCGAGCAAACCCAGATCCTCAAAGAGTAGTGCTGTTTTTTTCGAAATTCTTGCCACTGGTGCATCCACCCTAGGGGTCTTTTCCCATGTGGCCGAGTCGTCTTCCGAAAAAGGATATTTTCTCTTAAATATTTTTGATGCCGACTGTCTTTTTTCAGGTTCTTTCCACTTTTTAAGAATTAAGGTTTTAATACTGCTGTGGACTGGAAAAACACATTTTTTCTTGTCTCCCAAACCTGCAAACATCTGATCTTGCACTGACAGTGGTTCTTTGGGTTCCTCTAAGTTAATTGTGGCATGGATGGTTTTCAGTAATGAATCTGTCTCTTCGATTGAGCAAAGAGGTTTCCTATAGACATCCTCAGAAATAGACGAGTCTGAGTCGGATGTGATTTCCCTCTCGTCTACGTCCGAGTCTTGTTCGATAACAGATGCACTTGACGTAGAGGGTTTGGACGGGACAGTAGACAATTTTGCTTCTACAGCAGCCCCAACTTCTTCTTTAACAATGGTTCTTAGGTTTTCAATTAGTGTAGGGGATTCATCCCAGACCACCTTGTCACAACAATTCTGACATAGAGGCTTTTTATAGGAGCTAGAAAGCACTTTTTTGCAGATGGCACATTTCTTTTTGAGGGACGGTTCCCTTTTTGAGACACAATTTAGGATGACACTGTAAGTATGTATAAATTTTAATTTTTTTATTATTTTTTTGAACCGCCACCAAAGAGAAGTGTAAGGTAACACAAAACACCCAAAGTGTCCTCTAAAGTTACCCCAATAATATATAGGGAGGAGGCTTACCAGGCTTGAGGGCCTGGGAGCATCTGTGGATTTTTAGGGGACTCGGATCCAGCTTGCAGGGACATGCTGCTCAGAAAACAAAACTCGATAGCTGCCTGGAACGCCGACAGCCCACGCTGTTTTTCACTTCCTGGTCTGGTAACGTCTTAGCCCCTCCCCCCTTCGTGCGTCCCGCCGTGCCAACGTAATTTCTATGTCAGCACAGCGCATGGAGGGGTCACGTGGGAAGCGTTCCCAGGGCCAGGAACGCCCTCTGCTGCCCACAGATCCGCCGGTCCATGCATCGCAGGATGCGGGAGGTAGAAGCCCGGGGTTACCGGCGTCCACCGGATTTACACCAAGAGAAGGGAGGGACAGTCTAATTGAGTCCTGCGAACCCTCCTCCTGCAACGGCCCTCCGGCAGAGCCGGGATTACTCACAAGAAGAAAAGGCCGCGCGTGCTGCTGATCCGCGATCCCGACCTTCTGAGGGACAGGAAACAACTGGAGAGGTAAGAGGGAGGGGGCCCTTTATTGGCTGATCTCTCTATTGTTTCCTGTCCCTGAGAAGGCGGGCCAACCTCCAAGTAGTGTCGTTGTGGAGGCGTGGGGAAAATAGTTTTCTGTATTCAAATTTTTTTTCCTAATTCTGGGACTGACAACTACAAAAGGTGTGTAGCGCAGATCACACAATTCACGTATTACATCGTTGACAGCAAAAATGTGGATAGATTATGGTAGAAAACAATAATTGCTTACCGGTAATTGTTTTTCTCGATACCCATGACGGCACCCATACGAGGAGGACCTCCCATCCAGGGCAGGAGACCTGAGGATATAAAAATGTTCACAACTCCACCACTCCTCAGTGATTGTGATTACCGGTCTCCAGAATGTGCCAACTCCACCAAAGCAATAGAAGATTTTGACAAGATATATATATATATATATATATATATATATATATATCCATATCTTTAAAACAAATAAATATATATTTTTTTTAGAGAGGTAAATGTTGGCGGTGCAGTCATGGGTATCGAGAAAAACAATTACCGGTAAGCAATTATTGTTTTCCCCTCCCCCATGACGGCACCCATGCAAGAATAAAATATAAATCAAATTTCAGGGAGGGAAAACGGCCTGAAGAACCTTCCTCCCGAAGGCCGCATCTTTATTGGGATTAAGCCTTTAATGCTTGAAAAAGGTATGAGGAGTGCTCCATGTTGCAGCCGTACAAATCTGACTAAGGGAGGCGTTAGCCCTCTCCGCCCAGGAAGTGGCTACGACCTGGTGGAATGAGCCCCAAATCCCTCCGGAGGAGGAAGCCCGAGGGAAGCATAGGACAAGAGGATGGCTTTCTTAACCCATTTGGCTAAGATTCCCCGGGAAACCTTGCGGCCTTTCAGTCTACCCGGATATTGAATGAAGAGATTTTCGTCCACTCTCCTGGGAGCGGTAGATTTCAGATAGAACATTAAACACCTCCTGACTAGAGTTGAGCGGACACCTGGATGTTCGGGTTCGACGAGTTCGGCCGAACTTGAAAAAAAAGTTCGGGTTCGGGACCCGAACTTGACCCGAAGTTGAACCCGAACCCCATTGAAGTCAATGGGGACCCGAACTTTTGGGCACTAAATTGGCTCTAAAATAGTCCTGGAAAGGGCTAGAGGGCTGCAAAAGGCATCAAAATGTGCTTAAGAGCATGGCAACTGTTCTGCAGACAAATGTGGAAAAAGAAATGACTTAAATAACATAGAAAATGGAAAAAAAATAAAAAAATAACAATCTGGATCTAGGAGTAGGAGGTTGAGGAGGCGGTGGATGGGTGGATGTGGCGGTGTAGGTTGACGTGTCGGTGTAGGTGGAAGCGGCGGTGAAGGAAGAATAGGTAGCCAACACTGAATTCTGTTATTTTTTATTTTTAAATTGGGGGACATATCACATTTAAATATTGGGACATATCACAAAATAAAACAAAGAATAAGTGCACTTGAGTACAAGAATGGATGGTTAAGGCTGGTATATATGTCTATTCTGCACAAAGTACGGACAAGTCCTGTGGGATCCATGCCTGGTTCATTTTAATAAACGAAAGCTTGTCCACATTGGTTGCGGCCTGTGATAATGCTCTCTGCCGTGCTAAACACACTTTCACACTGGCTGCAGGGCAGGTCAGCACCTCCAAGGCTGACAAAGCTTTTCCACATTTTGGCCATGCTAACCCTGCCTTCTCAGGTGCTGGTGGTGCCCCAGCTCCTCCTCTGCCTTAGCCTTGTGCTTCCACTGTGCCCCCGCTGTCAGGTGGGAATGCCATCATCAGCGTGCGCTTGTAGTCGCGCATCTTCCGATCAGTAACAGATGTTTTCACAAAATTTATTTCCCTGTCAGCAATGCAGAGCAGGGGTTCATTTACGGCAAAAGGGGGTTCATGTCACCCAGCAATAGAACAGAGGATTTTGAGAGAACGAGGCCCATGTCACCCAGGCACAGCAGGGCAAAAGGGAGATCATTCACGGCAAAAGGGGGATCTTGTCACCCAGCAATAGAACAGAGGATTTTGAGAGATTTAGGCCCCTGTCACCCAGGCACAGCAGGGGTTCATTCACGGCAAAAGGGGGTTCATGTCACCCAGCAATAGAACAGAGGAATTTGAGAGATTTAGGCCCCTGTCACCCAGGCACAGCAGAGGTTCATTCACGGCAAAAGGGGGTTCATGTCACTCAGCAATACAACAGAGGATTTTGAGAGATTTAGGCCCCTGTCACCCAGGCACAGCAGGGGTTCATTCACTGCAAAAGGGGGTTCATGTCACCCAGCAATACAACAGAGGATTTTGAGAGATTTAGGCCCCTGTCACCCAGGCACAGCAGGGGTTCATTCACTGCAAAAGGGGGTTCTTGTCATCCAGCAATAGAACAGAGGATTTTGAGAGATTTAGGCCCCTGTCACCCAGGCACAACAGGGGTTCATTCACGGCAAAAGGGGGTTCATGTCACCCAGCAATACAACATAGCATTTTGAGAGATTTAGGCCCCTGTCACCCAGGCACAGCAGGGATTTGTATACGCCAAAAATGGTAAAATTTCACCCGACAATTGAAAATAAGATTTTTTTCAATTTAGGGCACTAAAATTTGCATTAAAATGGCTCTAAAATAGTCCTTGAAAAGGCTAGAGGGATGTAAAAGGCAGTAAAATGTGCTTAAGAGCATGGCAACTGCTCTGCAAACAAATGTAGATAGGGAAATAACTTAAAATGAAATAAAATAACTAAAAATTACAAATTATTAACCTGCAACTCAGAGGAGGAGGTGGATATGGAATCAGAGGTTGAGGAGGCGGTAAATGTGGTGTTGTAGGTGGAGGCAGCAATGGAGGAGGAGGAGGTAGCCAACAATGTTTTTTTAATTTTTTTATTGGGATAGGTAGCCCCCAAAAATATTGGGACAAATAAAAAAAATAAGAAAACAAAGAATCATTGCACTTGACTTGATTTCAAGAATGTATGTTTGATGGTGGTATAAATGTCTACTCTGCACAAGGTACAGACAAGTCTTGTGGGATCCAAGCTTGGTTCATTTTAATGAACGTGAGCTTGTCCACGTTAGCTGTGGACATGCGGCTGCGCTTGTCTGTGATTACGCCCCCTGCCATGCTAAACACACGTTCAGATAATACACTGGCTGCATGGCAGGCCAGCACCTCCAAGGCGTAAAGGGCAAGCTCAGGCCATGTGCCCAATTTGGAGACCCAGAAGTTGAAGGGGGCAGACCCGTCATTCAGTACGTGTAGGCGTGTGCACACATACTGCTCCACCATGTTGGTGAAATACTGCCTCCTGCTAAGACGTTCCATATCAGCTGGTGGTGCTGGTTGTTGTGGCGTGCTGACAAAGCTTTTCCATATGTTGGCCATGCTAACCCTGCCGTCTGAGGTGCTGGCGGTGCCCCAGCTGCGTTGGCGACCTCTTCCTCATCCTCTGCCTTTGCCTTGTGCTTCCACTGTGCCCCCGCTGTCAGGTGGAAATGCCACCAGCAGCGCGTCTACCAGCGTGCGCTAGTACTTGCGCATCTTACGATCACACTCCAGTGATGGAATTAAGGACGGTACGTTGTCCTTGTAACGGGGATCCAGCAGCGTGGCCAAGTTACAATGTGGGCAACTCTGCGGTCGTTGTGGAGACACTGCAGCATGTAATCGCTCATGTGTGCCAGGCTGCCCAGAGGCAACAAAAAGCTGTCCTCTGTGGGAGGTGTATCGTCTGTGTCCTCTGTATCCCCCCATCCAAGCACCAGTGATGGCCATGAGCTGGTCTGGGTGCCACCCTGCTGTGAACATGGTTCCTCCTCCTCCATCTCCTCATCCTCCACCCTCATCCTCCAGAACTGTGCCCTGGCTGGACAATTGTGTACCTTGGGTTTGTGGGTGCAGGAACCCACCCTCGGAGCCACTTGGCAATGACTGGCCGGAAACCCAACAAAATGATCCCTCTTCCTCCTCCTCCTCCACTTCCTGTGCCACATCCTCTTCCATCATCGCCATTAGCGTTTTTTTCAAGGAAGCATAGAAGTGGGATAGTAACGCTGATAACGTAATTATCGTCACTGGCCATGTTGGTGGAGTACTCGAAACATTGGTGGTGAAGTGGTGCTGTTCCCGCCGAGCGACTCACCCATGCGTGCTGCAGCTGAAACTCCACTATTAAAACCAGATAAAGGACGGCTCTGCCTCCTGATTTGGGATGGGCAGGTGCACCTATCAGATGTCGCACTCAAGGCACCGAATAATAATAAAGAAATGGAGATGGGCACTCTAATATCCGGAACCACCGGGTAATATATTTAATTTAATAAAATTGATATCAATAAATAATCACAATAACATAAACACAATATCATAAAATATATTAAAATTGGACTAATGGCAAAATGTAATCAATCTTATAACTATTAAATAGCCGCTAGAAAAAATTGAGGTAGATAGGATTAATAATAGACTGCCTGTGAGACAAACTCCGATTGCAATAGTTAAATACGTCGGGTAAGTATTCAGTGAGTGTTCAGTGAGCACCTGCAGATGCTTATCACCAGGTGAAGAGTTATATAGAAAGAAAGTTTGTAAACGTGACAGGTCTTTCAAATGTAGTACAATCCAAACAGCAGAAAATATGAGTGTAAAAATAAATAGACGTTGGTGATCGCTTGCAAATCGTGCAAAGAAAAAATATAAAAATAACAATTGTGCTGTAAAGTGTTCCTTTGTTTCAGAATGGAAAATAGTCAAAGTGTGTATACTACCCGCATACAGGAGGGGTTTTATGATGGCAATTCCCCGACTATAGCAAATGTCTCCTAATTTGATTGTTGGCTCCAAAATCAATCACTTTCCACGGATTTGAGCAAGTACAAAAGGATTTAGCAGTCACTCCTGTTTATAGTGGTACTCACGCTTATGCTGTGATTCAGTCTGTAGCGTGGCTGCAAGAAAGGCTTACCTCATATATAGAGAATAAAGAGGTACCTTACTGGTATACCTTGCTGATATACCTGGACTCTATGGTCCACTTCCACTGTTAGTCGCAGTTAGCCAGAGCCGTCCGTAGTCCACAGGTCTCGCTCTGTTTAAATCATAGACAGAGTTCCGGTCAGTCTGCAATGGGCGTTTTACCCTGCTCCGGACCGCTGGTTTAATTGTTCCAGCTGGTTTTACTGCTGTCCTTAAGTTACCAGACTGTGGCCAGTAGATCTGGTGGTTTTTCGGTTGAAGCGCTTAACCTAGATGGCAAACTCGTTCTGCCGGTTTTCTGCCAGGATTGATTTCTTGTCCGTCCACGCCAGACGCGTTTCAAAGGTTACTACCTTCTTCCTCAGTGGCTTTGACAAGAACTACCTGGATATCCGGCTTTTATACCTCTGGCTGTCCGTGGAATTCATCATTAACCCTAAACTGAGTCATGTGGATCTCGTACTCTTTTAATCAATTAGCTTTATTTCCACTCCGGTTCATATACGGTTTTTGTTCTATGATTCTATTATACCGCTAACAGGAGAGCTCTGGATTAATTCTAAGATGAATCTTATAAGTCTGAAGATTTTTTTCAGTCATATATACTTTCATCACATTTCCTATGCGTTATTTGTAGGTGCGTTTTTTTTGCTAAAGTTTTTTCAAGAAGCTCATACATTCTTTCATAACCACACTTGTTTTAGCTTGTTTGTAGTCTGTATAATAAATTGCTTTTGTGGGGACCGGTTATATTCTCACCCTATCTGATTTCATTTTCCCTAATACAAGATCAGCTAGCGGCAATGCATACCATAGACCCATAACATTTTTTGGCGTATCACTATATAATACAGAATCACTTTATAAAGTTTCCATATCTAATGAAATGGATTCCTCATAGTATGCAGTGCTTAATATATATAGACAATATATAAATCCATAAATAACATGTATAAAATTATTATTTAATAAATATCATAAAAGCATCATAAAATACAAATAAAAAATTTTTTTTGTAAATATATTAAATATTAAATATTATATTCAAAAGAGAGAAATTCATATGGATAAACTAAAAAGATACATGGAGGAAATTTATACAAGGGAATCCTGGTTGGAAAAAAATGGATCATGATTTATTAACTTCCATAGATATATTTATAGTAGGTTCTAATCTGATATAACGTGATGGTCAAGGGGATAATATGTTTTCATGTACAGATGGGCTCTCATGATGTGTTTGGGTTGGAAGCCTCCCGACCAGGGGGGGTGACAGTGCTGATAAACAGCCCGACTGGTACCCCTCGTGGTCAAAGGGCATCCAACCCCTTAGAGAAATCCGAAGATCTCGAGTTCGGCATTTAATCCGGCAGGAGCTAGACTGCCGAACTCGAATATTCTTCTTGACTCAGTCCTTGACATTCGGGCTATATGATTGCCTCCCCTCCAGTGCCGATCTAGTTGTTCAAAGGCTGCAAATTTCAGAGTTTTTGGATCCTGGTTATGAACCAGTTTGAAGTGTCTGGACAATACATGCTTGTCATAGCCTTTTTTAATATTGTTTACATGTTCCGCTATTCTTACTTTTAATGGCCTTTTAGTTCTCCCTAAGAATATTATTGATCCCCCAGGCCGTCCGATAATCTCCGGTATAGAGTCGTTGACATCCAACCTATCCCATTATATTGACAGATTAATTCAACCTACTGTCAAGAAGATCCCCGCATACATTAAAGATACCACACAAGTTGTCCAGATATTGGAGAACTTGAAAGTGGAGCCACATTGGCGTATGGGGACCCTGGATGTCCAATCGCTCTATACCGTTATAAACCATGATCAGGGCATAAATAATATGAGATCGCAACTTGAGAATCATGGAAACTTTAAGAATAGACAAATAGAATACCTGGCGGAGGGTGTTAAACATATACTCACGCACAATTATTTTTTCTTTGAGGGGGCCTTTTACCTCCAGATTCGGGGCACTGCCATGGGCACCAGATTCGCCCCCAGCTATGCCAATTTATTTATGGCTCAATGGGAACAAGAAACCATACTACCCAGGCTGGGGTCGGATCTGGTGCTCTGGCAGCGCTTTATTGACGATGTCATTTTTATCTGGCAGGGCGAAGAAGGGGAGTTATCTACTTTCTTAGAAGAGATTAACACTAATAATTATAACCTTAAGTTCACGTCTAATATTAATCAGAATAGCACTGAATTCCTAGACTTACTGATTACTACTGAAGTGGACCACTATGTGTGTACCACTTATCAGAAAAAAGTAGCGAAAAATAGTTTTATCCTCTACTCGAGCTGTCATCTACCCTCCTGGTTGATGAATATACCGACAGGTCAATTCCGGAGGATTAAGAGGAATTGTACCAGTGAGGGTAAATTTGAAGAGGAAGCCACTAATATGAGGAACCAATTTCTGGCTAAAAATTATCCAGATGGAGTAGTGGACAAAGCTTTACAAAAAGTCAGAGAAATGGATAGAAGCCAGTTTTTTGTGCCTAAACAGATTGATACCGAGATAAAAACCAGTGAGGAAAAATTCCGTATTATCTTACCATACAATATTCAATATAAAAAAATTGAGCGGATTATCAAAAACCACTGGCACTTGATCCAAAAGGACAAAATTATAGGCCCCCTTGTTCCACTAACACCGGAGATAATATATACAAAAGCTTCGAATTTGGGTTTGAAAATAGCGCCATCAATTAAACAGAAACTAGCAATTAAAGGACCTGCTAACAACTGGCTTAAAAGCAGCGGATTTCACAGATGTGGACGCTGTGTGAATTGTAAAATCACATCCTTTGCTAGAAAAACCACAAAAGTGACTTCAACCCAAAATACTTTCTCCGTTGAGATTAAACAACTTTTAACGTGCAATAGTTCGAATGTCATATACATAATAGAATGTATGTGTGGCAAACAATACATAGGGAGAACTAAAAGGCCATTAAAAGTAAGAATAGCGGAACATGTAAACAATATTAAAAAAGGCTATGACAAGCATGTATTGTCCAGACACTTCAAACTGGTTCATAACCAGGATCCAAAAACTCTGAAATTTGCAGCCTTTGAACAACTAGATCGGCACTGGAGGGGAGGCAATCATATAGCCCGAATGTCAAGGACTGAGTCAAGAAGAATATTCGAGTTCGGCAGTCTAGCTCCTGCCGGATTAAATGCCGAACTCGAGATCTTCGGATTTCTCTAAGGGGTTGGATGCCCTTTGACCACGAGGGGTACCAGTCGGGCTGTTTATCAGCACTGTCACCCCCCCTGGTCGGGAGGCTTCCAACCCAAACACATCATGAGAGCCCATCTGTACATGAAAACATATTATCCCCTTGACCATCACGTTATATCAGATTAGAACCTACTATAAATATATCTATGGAAGTTAATAAATCATGATCCATTTTTTTCCAACCAGGATTCCCTTGTATAAATTTCCTCCATGTATCTTTTTAGTTTATCCATATGAATTTCTCTCTTTTGAATATAATATTTAATATTTAATATATTTACAAAAAAAAATTTTTATTTGTATTTTATGATGCTTTTATGATATTTATTAAATAATAATTTTATACATGTTATTTATGGATTTATATATTGTCTATATATATTAAGCACTGCATACTATGAGGAATCCATTTCATTAGATATGGAAACCTTATAAAGTGATTCTGTATTATATAGTGATACGCCAAAAAATGTTATGGGTCTATGGTATGCATTGCCGCTAGCTGATCTTGTATTAGGGAAAATGAAATCAGATAGGGTGAGAATATAACCGGTCCCCACAAAAGCAATTTATTATACAGACTACAAACAAGCTAAAACAAGTGTGGTTATGAAAGAATGTATGAGCTTCTTGAAAAAACTTTAGCAAAAAAAACGCACCTACAAATAACGCATAGGAAATGTGATGAAAGTATATATGACTGAAAAAAATCTTCAGACTTATAAGATTCATCTTAGAATTAATCCAGAGCTCTCCTGTTAGCGGTATAATAGAATCATAGAACAAAAACCGCATATGAACCGGAGTGGAAATAAAGCTAATTGATTAAAAGAGTACGAGATCCACATGACTCAGTTTAGGGTTAATGATGAATTCCACGGACAGCCAGAGGTATAAAAGCCGGATATCCAGGTAGTTCTTGTCAAAGCCACTGAGGAAGAAGGTAGTAACCTTTGAAACGCGTCTGGCGTGGACGGACAAGAAATCAATCCTGGCAGAAAACCGGCAGAACGAGTTTGCCATCTAGGTTAAGCGCTTCAACCGAAAAACCACCAGATCTACTGGCCACAGTCTGGTAACTTAAGGACAGCAGTAAAACCAGCTGGAACAATTAAACCAGCGGTCCGGAGCAGGGTAAAACGCCCATTGCAGACTGACCGGAACTCTGTCTATGATTTAAACAGAGCGAGACCTGTGGACTACGGACGGCTCTGGCTAACTGCGACTAACAGTGGAAGTGGACCATAGAGTCCAGGTATATCAGCAAGGTATACCAGTAAGGTACCTCTTTATTCTCTATATATGAGGTAAGCCTTTCTTGCAGCCACGCTACAGACTGAATCACAGCATAAGCGTGAGTACCACTATAAACAGGAGTGACTGCTAAATCCTTTTGTACTTGCTCAAATCCGTGGAAAGTGATTAATTTTGGAGCCAACAATCAAATTAGGAGACATTTGCTATAGTCGGGGAATTGCCATCATAAAACCCCTCCTGTATGCGGGTAGTATACACACTTTGACTATTTTCCATTCTGAAACAAAGGAACACTTTACAGCACAATTGTTATTTTTATATTTTTTCTTTGCACGATTTGCAAGCGATCACCAACGTCTATTTATTTTTACACTCATATTTTCTGCTGTTTGGATTGTACTACATTTGAAAGACCTGTCACGTTTACAAACTTTCTTTCTATATAACTCTTCACCTGGTGATAAGCATCTGCAGGTGCTCACTGAACACTCACTGAATACTTACCCGACGTATTTAACTATTGCAATCGGAGTTTGTCTCACAGGCAGTCTATTATTAATCCTATCTACCTCAATTTTTTCTAGCGGCTATTTAATAGTTATAAGATTGATTACATTTTGCCATTAGTCCAATTTTAATATATTTTATGATATTGTGTTTATGTTATTGTGATTATTTATTGATATCAATTTTATTAAATTAAATATATTACCCGGTGGTTCCGGATATTAGAGTGCCCATCTCCATTTCTTTATTGAAACTCCACTATTGCCTGCTGCTGCTCGCACAGTCTGGCCAGCATGTGCAAGGTGGAGTTCCACCTTGTGGGCACATGGCATATGAGGCGGTGAGCGGGAAGGCCGAAGTTACGCTGCAGCGCCGACAGGCGAGCAGCAGCAGGGTGAGAACGCCGAAAGTGCGCAC
The DNA here is from genome assembly GCF_905171765.1 of Bufo bufo. Classification (NCBI taxonomy): domain Eukaryota; kingdom Metazoa; phylum Chordata; class Amphibia; order Anura; family Bufonidae; genus Bufo; species Bufo bufo. The sequence goes on along the minus strand of NC_053389.1, from coordinate 460,577,522 downwards.
AGACGGCCCACACTTTATGCAGTAGCTCTGACATGTCGGGGTAATTTTTAAGGAATCTCTGCACCACAAAATTCAGCACATGCGCCAGGCAAGGGATGTGCCTCAAACCGGCTAGTGCCAGAGCTGCTACGAGATTTCGCCCATTATCGCACACCACCAAGCCGGGCTTGAGGCTGACTGGCACAAACCCCTCATCGGTCTGTTGATGAAGGCCCGTCCACAGCTCCTGCGCGGTGTGGGGTTTGTCCCCCAAACAGATAAGTTTTAAAACTGCTTGCTGTTGTTTACCCCTGGCTGTGCTGAAGTTGGTCGTGAAGGTGTTACGCTGACCGGATGAGGAGCTGGTAGAGGATGAGGATGAGGAAGCAGAGTAGGAGTAGGAAGCAACAGGAGGCAAACTGAAGCGCCCTGCAATCCTCAGGGGTGGAAGGACATGCGCCAAACTGCTATCTGCCTCAGGCCCAGCAGTCACTGCATATACCCAGTGTGCTGTTATGGATATATAACAGCCCTGACCGTGCTTACTAGTCCACGTATTCCTAGTCAGGTGCACCTTGCCACAGATGGCATTGCGCAGTGCACACCTGATTTTGTCCCCTACTTGGTTGTGAAGGGAAGGGATGGCTCGCCTTGAAAAGTAGTGGCGGCTGGGCACGACGTACTGTGGGACAGTCACCACCATAAGGCCTTTAAAGCTATCCGTCTCCACCAGACGGAATGACAGCATTTCAAAGGCAAGTAATTTAGAAATGCTGGCATTCAGGGCTAGGGATCGCGGGTGGGTAGGGGGGTACTTCCTCTTCCTCTCCAGCGTTTGGGATATGGAGAGCTGAACGGTTCCGTGGGACATTGTGGAGATGCTTGGTGACCAAGGTGTTGGTGTTGCTGGCAGATCCTCTGTTTGTCGGGTGCCAGGTGGCACTATCACTCCAGAGGTGGATGAAGCAGGAGGAGCCAGAGACCTTTCTTGGTTTTTGAGGTGTCTACTCCACTGCAGCTCGTGCTTTGCACTTAAATGCCTGGTCATGCAGCTTGTGCTCAGGTTGAGAACGTTTATGCCTCGCTTCAGGCTCTGATTGCACAGCGTGCAAACCACTCGTGTCTTGTCGTCAGCACATTGTCTCAAAAACTGACATGCCAGGGAACTCTTGGAGCTGGCTTTGGTGTTCTCGGTCCCTTGCTGCGGTGGGCAGTAGGAGGCGTAATGTCTAGTTGACGGCCGCTCCGCTTTTGCACCCTGCTCTCTCTTCTGCTGTGCTGGTGGCTCTGTGCGACCACCGCCTCTTCCTCCGAACTACATCGGTCACTCGCATGACCTTGATTCCATGTGGGGTCGAGGACCTCATCGTCCTCCACATCATCTTCCACCCAGTGTTCACCCCTGACTTCCTTGTCGGTCTGCACACTTTCGAAAGCCCCAGCAGTTGGCACCTGTGTTTCGTGCTGCGATGGTCCTCCCATATACTCATCTTAAAAAATAAGTGGTCGGGCATCGGTGCACTCAATCTCTTCCACTTCTGGGGCAGGGCTAGGTGGATGGCCCTGGGAAACCCTGCTAACAGAGTCATCAAAAAGCCTGAAGAGACTGCTGCATGACTTGGGGCTCAGACTGCCTGGCTGATTTGCAAGGGGGTGAGGTGAAAGACTGATGGACATCGGCTGCAGGTGCCAACTGTGGTCTTTCAGCAGGAGACTGGGTGGGAGACAATGTGAAGGAACTGGATCCACTGTCAGCAACCCAATCTACTATCACCTGTACTTGTTCTGGCCTCACCATTCATAGAGCAGCATTAGGCCCGACCAAATACCGCTGCAGGTTTTGTCGCTTACCTGAGGAAGGGGTTTCACTTGTGCGTGTAGCTGGCACAGATCGACCACGTCCTCTCCCTGCAACAGGAGCTCCCACCAGCAGCACCACGACCTGGGCCATGTCCCTTATTTGACGCTCTCCTCATATTTTTTGAATTTAGGTTCTTGCCCTAAATGGGTGTTTAATTAATAGTAAAAAAGAACGACAGTATGTAAAGGGTGCATCTCACATGGCCTGAACCAGACTAGGCCTCAATTAAAGATTACTTTGCACAAAATGGCTGTATTTCAAATGGCTGTATTTCAAATGGCTGTATTTCAAATGGCTGTATTTCAAATGCCTGATTCAAACCCGTGTATGTAGGGGGGATCACACACGCCCTGAATCAGTGAAGGCCTGAAGTAAATATATCTTTGCACAAAAAGACTGTATTTCAAATGGCTATATTTCAAATGCCTGATTCAAACCCCTGTATGTAGAGGTAGTATTCCAGAGGGCCTGAACCTCTGTAGGCCTGAAGTAAATATATCTTTGCACAAAATGGCTGTATTTCAAATGGCTGTATTTCAAATGGCTGTATTTCAAATGCCTGATTCAAACCCCTGTATGTAGGGGGGTATCTCACACGGACTAAACAAGGGTAGGCCTGAAGTAAATATATCTTTGCACAAAAAGGCTGTATTTCAAATTGCTGTATTTTAAATGGCTAATTCAAACCCATGTATGTGGAGGTAGTATCTCAGAGGGCCTGATCCTCTGTAGGCCTGAAGTAAATATATATTTTCACAAAATGGCGGTATTTGAAATGGCTGTATTTCAAATGCCTAATTCAAACCCCTGTTTGTAGAGGTAGTATCTCAGAGGGCCTGAACCTCTGTAGGCCTAAAGTATATATATATTTGCACAAAATGGCTGTATTTAAAATGGCTGTATTTCAAATGCCTGATTCAAACTCCTGTATGTAGGGGGGTATCTCACACGGTCTGAACCAGTGTAGGCCTGAAGTAAATATATCTTTGCACAAAAAGGATGTATTTCAAATGACTGTATTTCAAATGGCTAATTCAAACCCCTGTATGTAGAGGTAGTATCTCAGAGGGCCTGAACCTTTGTAGGCCTGAAGTAAATATATCTTTACACAAAATGGCTGTATTTCAAATGGCTGTATTTCAAATGCCTGATTCAAACCCCTGTATGTAGTGGGGTATCTCACATGGTCTGAACCAGTGTAGGCCTGAAGTAAATATATCTTTCCACAAAAAGGATGTATTTCAAATGACTGTATTTCAAATGCCTAATTCAAACCCCTGTATGTATAGTGGGGATCACACACGCCCTGAATCAGTGTAGACCTGAAGTAAATATATCTTTGCACAAAAAGGCTGTATTTCAAATGGCTGTATTTCAAATGCCTAATTCAAACCCCTGTATGTAGAGGTGGTATCTCACAGGGCCTGAACCTCTGTAGGCCTGAATTCATTATTGGTGCACCAAATGGCGGTATTTATTTATTTATAAATCTCTGAATGTAACCCAAATGTATTAAGGGTGTATCTCACAATGACATCTGCATCAAAGGCTGCCAACTAAATTTTTGGAGCCCAAACGACTGTTTGTTTAACAACTGAATTTGACAGCAGTATATAAGCCTGTAATTTCACACGTGCTGATGCTGCAAGGCCTGAAAATAGTGTTTTTTGTCAAATAAGTGTGTTTTTCAAACCCCAGAAAATGATGGGTGTATTTCTAGCTTAAATTGCACACTGACTAATACAGATGTTGTAGATTGCCCAAAAAGTCTTTTTTTGCTAACAGAATATGAATGCTGTATATATTAAACTTGAATTTAACACTTGCAGATCTGGCAAATACTGTTTTTTGAAAAAAAAATGTGTGTTTTTCAAACCCCAGAAAATGATGGGTGTATTTCTACCTTAAATTGCACACTGACTGATCCAGATGTTGTAGTTTGCCCCCAAAAAATGGTGATTTGCAATGTCCCAAAAGCTCAGATGCAGTGCTGGTGCACTGAGCATGCATAAAATGGCCGCCACCCACCTAACTAACAGAATTCTAAAAGTTAGTATTTTTTGTCAATGAGCTCAGGGCAGGGTAAAACGATAGTGCCCTGCACCCACACAACTATTTGTCTGTAGATCGCTGAGTTAGATTTTCTCCTATGCTCTCCCTGAAATCACAAGTCCAGCAGCATCCTCTGCCTACACTTGTAACAGCAGAGTGACGTGCAGCGCTACGTGACCCAAGCTTATATAGAGCCTGGGTCACATGCTGCTCTGGCCAATCACAGCCATGCCATTAGTAGGCATGGCTGTGATGGCCTCTTGGGGCAAGTAGTATGACGCTTGTTGATTGGCTGGCGTGCAGACTTTCAAAAAGCGCCAAGAAAGCGCCGAACACCGAACCCGAACCCGAACTTTTACGAAAATGTTTGGGTCCGGGGTCCAAAAATCCTAAAGTTCGGTACGAACCCGAACTTTACAGTTCGGGTTCGCTAAACCCTACTTATGTATGCATGCTTTTATTTTCAATAAAAAATGTGAAAAAAAAAATATATATGAATTTATGCCTCAGAATTGTTATTACTAGGGAGATACAAGTACTTGCTAAAACATGTCAGGAGAGGTCACAGGTCCCCTTTAAGCCTGACTACTTTTTGAAAAAATGGTGTTGGTAGAGTAAAAATTGAAGAAGTAGAATTGTTTTCCACAAAGCATGAATGCACCAATATGTATGGCTCTTTAGTTCCTTCATAAATCTCTCCTTATAGTGTTTAAGCGGTGTTCAACCACATTAGCAATACTGGATTAAGGAACTCTTTCATCTGGATGTCAGCATGTTGTACAGTCTGTTCTAACGTCACTGGCTCTTAAACTATGTATTGATTAATTTACGGAATTAATAATGCCTATCTAAACCGCTGATCAGCAATTAGAAAAGTAGTTGGAAAGCCAGCCTTGTTGTAGTCATTTTGTGTGACTATGTTGAAGCTACTTTATTTGCATATACTTCACATGCACTCTTTTCACATGCTCTCTCTTTTGATATGCACTCTCTATTCTCATTCACTCTCTATTCTCCAGCACTTACTTTTCACATGCACTCTCTTTCCTTTTTTTCTATTCTACTCACCTTATCCATTTGCTCAAGGAGAGGTTGTTGTGGCCATCTTGATTGAAGAAACCATGCAAAATCTTGTGCGACAAACTGGTGACTTCATTACGTCATCATGCTGGCCAGGCATGGTGACGTCACCCAGCGCAAGATTTTGCATGATTTCTAAAATCAAGATGAGAGACAACCTCTCCGTGATCAAATGGATGAAGCGAGTATGGTTTTTTTTGCTGCCATTTCAGAAAGAATAGATTCGTTATCCTGAATAACAAGGAAATTTGGTTTAGCGGCAAATCAAATTTTTCCAGAAATTCGTTTCAAAGTATATATTTTTTGGTTCAATTCTCTCAACACTAATGACAATAGTAAGGGGCAATCCCATCAAAAAGCAGTTACTGCAATATACAAATCACCAATTACAGTACAAACAGCCAAGTGCAATGGCACATAAATAACACCCACTATATTCACCCATCATACCTATTGTGTTTTCCCCAGACGAAACCATTAGCAAAACGCATCAAGGGTGGTGACTTTTTATGGCATACAATTTGAACACCCACTGTCTTTATAACAGGCTGAACTGGATGGACGTATATATTTTTTTCAGCCTTATAAACTATTTTACTATGTTTAGAATGCTTTGAACTTATTGTTTTTATTCCATACTAGCTGAAGGACCCGGCTTCGCGCGTGTATAATTCATCTATTTCATTTAATGTTTGTGCGTGTCGTTAAAGATATTGACAGCATCCAATATAACAGTGACCTTCACAGCCCCCCACCCCTTAACATTGATACTCCCACAGTGCCCCGTCTCCTTAAAATGGGACCTCCACAGCAGACCACCCCCTTAACTTTGACCTTCACAGCAGCCTGCCCCTTTAACAGTGAGTTCCACAGCACCCCACCCCCTTGACAGTGACATCCACAGGGACCCGCCCTCTTAACAGAGACCTCTACAGCACCCGCCCCTTAACACTGACCATAGGTTACAGTCCCCTTAACTGTGACCTCCACCATTCCCGGCCCCCTTAACAGAGACCTCCACAGCGACTGCCCATTTAACAGTGACTGCCACAGTACCCCGCTCCCTTAACAGTGACCTCACAGTACCCCGCTTCCCCTTTAATAGTGGCCTCCACAGTCCCCTCCTGACTTAACAGCGACCTCCATAATGCCTGCCATTTAACATTGACCTCCACAGCGGCCTGCCCCCTTAAAAGTAACATCCACAGCACCCTCCCCTTTAACAGTGACCTGTACAGCGGCCGCCCCTTTATTAGTGACCTCCTCAGTACCCCGTCTCCTTTACAGTGATTTACACAATAACCCACCCCCTTAACAGTGACATCCACAGAGCTCCGTTCCCTTAAAATTTGACCTCCACAACACCCCACCCCCTTAACAGTGACCTCTACAGCACCCTTCCCCTTAACACTGACCTCCATAGCGGATCGTCCCCTTAACTGTGACCTCCACCATTACTGTCACGGCTGTGTCAAGGTCTCGTTGTTGTGTGCCGTGACACGTTAGCCATGCATACTGGTTGCCAGGGGCCACACCCAGAACACACCTAGCCAGAAAGTTAACCTCTCGAGCACCAGACAGGGAAAGAATCAGAAGAAGGAGGAAAGCACAAACATACTCCACCTCAACGCATTGCCCCTGGCAACCAGCATGCACGGCTAACATGTCACTGCGCACAACAACAAGACCGTGACACTGTCACGGCTGTGTCTCAGTTTGGTTGTTGTGCGCCGCGACACGTTAGCTGTGCATGCTGGTTGCCATGGGTCAACATGTTGTTTTGCAACATGTGTGTGCTTTCCTTTCTCCTGGTTCTTTCTCTGTCTGGTGCTGGAAGGGTTAACTTCCTGGCTTTTTGTGGTCACAAGGTGTTTATATTGCCTGTGGCTTGTAGGCTGGAGTCAGTTGTCCTCCAGCCTCTGTTGGTGCTGGAGGCTTTCTCCTATCCTGGCTATTCTATCTGCCCAGTCCTTGATGGCCACCTAGTGGGACATCAATGTCTCCCCGATGTCCTCTCTATGTCTCCTACCCTACCTTCCCTTCACTATCTGTTTATATGTATGAGTGGGTGTTGTCATGTCTAGTTTAGTGTTCGATGTCTGGTCTGTCTATGGTGTTTTCTCTGTCCTGCATGGATGCTAGACATCTCCCTGTGTATCTGTGCCTTCATGCATCCTGTCCGCATAGGGGTCCAGGCAGTTACTGGTGTGCTGGTTCCTATGTTTGGTGTTTGTACTGTGTCCTGTTTGGTGTGTGGGCTCCAGTACATATGCTTGGGTTCCAGTCGTGTGGCTGCGGGCAGGTAAGTGTGTTGTTCTGGTTTTTACCTGCCGATCCAGTAGCTGGTCACGGTCTCCTCTTTTTCCTGCTTCTAGGCAGGGTGAGACTCCTATTCTACCGTATCTTGGAGCAACAGGTTGTCTCACACCCTTTCATTATCTGTAGGGCTGTTCAGGGATTCAAGGGTCCGAGGTTTCTGGGTATGAGTCGTCCTACCATCTGGGTCCACTCATACAGCATTTGGAGTCAGGGCCAGGATTAGGAGGACCTGCTCCCTTTTCCGTGTCCAAGCCTAGTTGTCATCCCCGTCTCCCTACGGTGTTTGGTGGGGAGTTTCCCCCACTCCCCACCATGACAGTATGTCCCACTAAGGCCACTCGTTTGTTCCCTTGTTCTGTGTGGCCTTCAGAAGAGGGGGTCAGCATGTTTCGCCTGTCGTTTTCTGGTGCTCATGCTTGTCCTCCAAAGGGAGGGTGAAAGGTGAGATGCTGTTAACAGTGCGGTTCTGTGTGACAGTGGTTGCAGTTTAGGTGTACCGTTCATTGTGTTTGCATCCACTCGTCCATTTCTCAGTGGTGCTTTCGCTTGTGTCGTGGCTGCATTCTTTGTTGTACTGGCTTTTGTGTTTGCTGGTTGGGGATGCATGCTGGCAGCGACCTGGGGTGTACTGGGTCTGAGTTTGGACGCAGTGTTCAGTGTGGTCTCTTCTGGCTGTTTGTTGTCTGGCTGCCTGTTTCCTTGTTGGTGGTTCGGGCATGCTGACGACAGTTTTGGGGTGACTTGCTTGCGCTGACCTTTCACTTTTTTTTTTCCCCGTTGTTCTGGGTGTTCCACCTAGTTTACCCTTTTCAGTTTGGGAGAACTTTGAGGGGGAGGAGTGTCACGGCTGTGTCTTGGTCTGGTTGTTGTGCGCCGTGACACGTTAGCCGTGCATGCTGGTTGCCATGGGGCAACGTGTTGTTTTGCAGCATGTGTGTGCTTTCCTCCTTTCTCCTGGTTCTTTCTCTGTCTGGTGCTGGAGGGGTTAACTTTTTGGCTGTGTGTGGTCACTTGGTGTTTATATTGCCTGTGACTTGTAGGCTGGAGTCAGTTGTCCTCCAGCCTCTGTTGGTGCTGAAGGCTTGGTCCTGTCCTGGGTGTTCTATCTGCCCAGTCCTTGATGGCCATCTAGTGGGACATCGATGTCTCCTACCCTACCTTCCCTTCACTATCAGTTTATATGTATGGTGTTGTTAATGTATTTGTGGGTGTTGTTATGTCTAGTTTGGTGTTTCATATCTGGTCTGTCTATGGTGTTCGCTCTGTCCTGCATGGATGCTAGACATCTCACTGTGTATCTGTGCCTTCATGCATCCTGTCCGCATGGGGGTCCAGGAAGTTACTGGTGTGCTGGTTCCTATGTTTGGTGTTTGCACTGTGTCCTGTTTGGTGTGTGGGCTCCAGTACATATGCACTGATTCCAGTCGTGTGGCTGCTGCAGGTAAGTGTGTTGATCTGGTTCTTACCTGCCGATCCAGTAGCTGTTCACGGTCTCCTCTTTTCCCTGCATATAGGCCGGGTGAGACTTCTGTTCTTCCGTATCTTGGTAGAACAGGTTGTCTCACGCCCTTTCATTATCTTTAGGGCTGTTCAGGGATTCCAGGGTCCAAGGTTCCTGGGTATGAGCCGTCCTACCTTCTGAGTCCGATCATACTGTGTTAGGAGTCAGGGCCAGGATTAGGGTGCCTGTAGGAGGTGACCTTCACCCTTTTCCCTTTGTCAAGGCCTATTTGTCATCCCCTTTTCCCTACGGTGTTCGGTAGGGAGTTTCCCCCACTCCCCACTGTGACAGACACAGCCGTGACAATTCCCTGCCCCCTTAAGGGTACTTTCACACTTGCGGCAGAGGATTCCGGCAGGCAGTTCCGTCGCTGGAACTGCCTGCAGGATCCGGCAATCCGGACTCAAAGTGATTGCATTTGTCAGACGGATCCGAATGCGGAACCGTCTGACAAATGCATTGAAATACCGGATCCGTCTCTCCGGTGTCATCCGGAAAAACGGATCCGGTATAATATTTTTTGTTTGCATTTTAAAAGGTCTGCTCATGCGCAGACCGGAAAGCCGGATCCGTTTTGCCGGCACTAATACACTTCAATGTAAATTTATGTTGGATCCAGCATTCAGTATTTTTGGCCGGAGAGAAAACTGCAGCATGCTGCAGTATTTTCTCCATCCAAAAAACGTATGAGGGACTGAACTGATGCATCCTGAAAGGAATGCTCTCCATTCAGAATGCAATAGGATAAAACTGATCAGTTTTTTTCCGTTATTGAGCTCCTGTGACGGAAATCAATACCGTAAAAAACAAAAACGCTACTGTGAAAGTACCCTAATAGAGCCCTCCACAGCGCCCCCGCCCCTTTAACAGTGACCTCGACAACATCCTGTCCCCTTAACAGCGACCTCCATAGCGACCCTCCACTTTAACAGTGACCTCCACAGCTGCCGCCCCTTTATTAGTGACCTCCACAGTTCCCCATCTCCTTAACAGTGATTTCCACAACACCCCACAGCAATCTGCCACTTAACACTGACCTTCATAGTGGACCATCCCCTTAATTGTGACCTCCACATCAGCTTACCCCTAGGGTGGCCAGAGGTTTGGTTTTAGGCAGGACAGTCCGGCTTTCAGACTCCCTGTCCTCAGTCCCACGCAGGGCCTGGACGGACACAGGGATGTCCTTTTAAACAGCTCACTCTCAGACAGCAGCACTAACATGCATGGAGAAAGTCACCCTCCCTCCCAACCCTGCAGCTGACAGAAGTGAATTTTTACCTTCATTTTGTCAATCCCTGTCGGCTGCGGAGTGGGGGGTGGCCTAACCGACCTGGGGGCATGTCTTTGCGGGATCTGGGGGCGGGGTTTTTAAGTCTGTCTTTTGAGAGTGGCCTGAATGGCCACCCTACCTGCCCCCTGAACTGTGACCTTCACAGCACTCCGCTCCCTTAACAGTGTCATCCACAGTGCCCTGCCCCTTTAAAGGAAATCTGTCATCAGGATAATCACTATTGAAGTAAAGCCATGGCCTAATAGCACTTAGTACCTTATTTCCAGATGTGCCTTTATTTCAGCAATAGATGTTTTCTATCTTCTGAAAATCCAGTTTATTTGGCATGCAAATGAGCCAGTAAGGTGGCCAGAGGGGCGTCACTCTTTTAGGAAGGAGCACAGGCACGCCTCCTGCTAGTGCCCAAGCCCGTCCTCATGCTGGGATAGGGGAAAAGGGGGGCAGAGTTATGGCTTGTATGTGATGTAGGAAGGGTGGGTGGACACATTGTGGCAAAAGCACCTTACTGGCTCATTTGCATACCAAATAAACTGGATTTTCAGAGGATAAAAAACATCCATTGCTGGAACAAAGGCACATCTGGAAATAAGGTACTAAGTGCTATTAGGCCATGGCTTTACTTCAATAGCTATTATCCTGGTGACAGATTTCCTTTAAAGATTACCTACAGCAAGAAAAATGGCTGGGTAGTTATGGAAACCTGGTGTAAAACTGTGTCTGTGTGGAGACTAAGGGCCTGCAAGATTATATTGGCTGATGAGGGTCATGTGACCAGGCTTCTATTGGCTAATACATTTTTGGGAAATATCTCAGGAACGGTACGTGCTAGAGAGCTGAGACCTGGTCTAAAACCTTCCCGGACACCTGAGGTACCTGTGTGCCAAATTTCATGATTGTAAATGCGATGGTGTGGAATCAATTAGCGGACATACACACACATACATACACTCAGCTTTATATACACTGCTCAAAAAAATAAAGGGAACACTTAAACAACACAATGTAATGAGGAGGCCGTAGGAGGGCAACAACCCAGCAGCAGGACCGCTACCTCCGCCTTTGTGCAAGGAGGAACAGGAGGAGCACTCCCAGAGCCCTGCAAAATGACCTCCAGCAGGCCACAAATGTGCATGTGTCTGCTCAAACGGTCAGAAACAGACTCCATGAGGGTGATATGAGGGCCCAACGTCCACAGGTGGGGGTTGTGCTTACAGCCCAACACCGTGCAGGACCTTTGGCATTTGCCAGAGAACACCAAGATTGTCAAATTCGCCACTGGCGCCCTGTGCTCTTCACAGATGAAAGCAGGTTCACACTGAGCACATGTGACAGACGTGACAGAGTCTGGAGACGCCGTGGATAACGTTCTGCTGCCTGCAACATCCTCCAGCATGACCGGTTTGGCATTGGGTCAGTAATGGTGTGGGATGGCATTTCTTTGGAGGGCCGCACAGCCCTCCATGTGCTCGCCAGAGGTAGCCTGACTGCCATTACGTACCGAGATGAGATCCTCAGACCCCTTGTGAGACCATATGCTGGTGCGGTTGGCCCTGGGTTCCTCCTAATGCAAGACAATGCTAGGCCTCATGTGGCTGGAGTGTGTCAGCAGTTCCTGCAAGATGAAGGCATTGATGCTATGGACTGGCCCGCCCGTTCCCCAGACCTGAATCCAATTGAGCACATCTGGGACATCATGTCTCGCTCTATCCACCAACGTCACGTTGCACCACAGACTGTCCAGGAGTTGGCAGATGCTTTAGTCCAGGTCTGTGAGGAGATCCCTCAGGAGACCGTCCGCCACCTCATCAGGAGCATGCACAGGCATTGTAGGGAGGTCATACAGGCACGTGGAGGCCACACACACTACAGAGCCTCATTTTGACTTGTTTTAAGGACATTACATCAAAGTTGGATCAGCCTGTAGTGTGTTTTTCCACTTTAATATTGAGTGTGACTCCAAATCCAGACCTCCATAGGTTGAAAAATTTGATTTCCATTTTTTTATTTTTGTGTGATTTTGTTGTCAGCACATTCAACTATGCAAAGAACAAAGTATTTCAGAAGAATATTTAATTAATTCAGATCTAGGATGTGTTATTTTTGTGTTCCCTTTATTTTTTTGAGCAGTGTATTAGATTAGACTAGCAGAAGGACCCGGCTTTGCACGGGTATATTTCCTCTATTTCATTTAATGTTTGTGTGTGTCGTTAAAAGATATTGACAGTATGCACTATAACAGTGACATCTACAGTACCCCGCCCCTTTAACAGTGACCTCCACAGCGGCCTTCCCCTTAACAGTAACATCCACAGCACCCTCCCCTTTAACAGTGACCTCCACAGCGGCCGCCCCTTTATTAGTGAACTCCACAGTACCCTGTCTCGTTAACAGTGATTTCCACAATAACCCTCCCCCTTGACAGAAACATCTACAGAGCTCTGTTCCCTTAAAATGTGACCTCCACAACACCCCACCCCCTTAACAGTGACCTCTACAGCACCCTGCCCCTTAACACTGACCTCCATAGCGGACCGTCCCCTTAACTGTGACCTTCATAGTTTCCTGTCCCCTTATCAGTGACCTCCACAGCATCCGGCCCCCTTATCAGTGACCTCCACAGCAGCCCGCCCCTTTATTAGTGACCTCCACAGTACTTAATCTCCTTAAAGGGTTTCTGTCAGCAGAAAAATGGGTATTAACCTGGCTGACATTAGTGATGTGCTAATGTCAGCTGAACATAACTATAACTATATTAGTCCCATTTCACTATGTGCTGCAGTTATTTTGAAAAAAATTACTTTTATAATATGCAAATGAGCCTCTAGGAGCAGGGGGGCGTTGCTCCTGCTCCTAGAGGCTCCGTTCTCCTACCTCTGCTACGCCCTGTTACACTTGATTGACAGGGCCAAGCAGCGTTCACGTCCTCCTGCCTGGCCCTGAGTTCGGATGAAATCTTCAGCCCCATACATCACAGTACACCCTCTCCTTCATTGATGCCAGCATCGCTCTTCTTCCGGGTGTACTGTGATGTATGTGGCACAGGCACAGTAAGTATGTCCACAGCCAGAGAGCATCCCTTCTTCACTATGCCTGCGCCGCATACTAAATGGCTGAAGATTTCACCCGAACTCAGGTCCAGGCAGGAAGATGTGAACGCTGCCTGGCCCTGTCAATCAAGTGTAGCAGGGCGTGGCCAGAGGTGGGAGAATGCCCCCCTGCTCCTAGAGGCTCATTTGCATATTATAAAAGTTTTTTTTCTAAATAACGGCGGCACATAGTGAAATGGGACTAATATTGTTATGTTCAGCTGACAGTAGCATATTACTAATGTCAGCCAGGTTAATACCCATTTTTCTGCTGACAGAAACCCTTTAACAATGATTTCCACAACACCCTGTCCTCTTGACAGTGGCCTCTACAGTATTCTATCCCTTTTTTTTAATATATTTTTTTTTATTTAAAAAATATTTATTTTCAAAAATGTAACAATACACGGTACATATTGAGTATGCAAAGCGTCTAACATGACGCAGCAGATAATGAAGAGGTTACACAATCTGGACAAACACAAGGCAATGAAGATGTTATTTCAAACAGCAATTCCATAATCTGTATATATGCATATGTTACTATATCCTGAAGATATCGACCATTGTTGGCCAAATTCTACATATTCAGGATGGGTGTCACACGGTCCAAGGAATGAATAATGACCTGTTTAACACGTTCCTCTTAGAAACGGGACTGTAATAGGAATATCAATCAATAAATAAACCTAAATTCCCGCCATAGTCGTCATTGTTTTATAAATTTCTGTTGGTTTCTGGCGTCCCATGAGGATAGTTCCTCAAAGCAATACAATTGGTCTACCTTCTGCTTCCATTGTTCCATGGAAGGGAGAGTAGTGGAAAGCCAGTGTTTTGGGACCAATAGACGCGCTGCGATAAGCAGTTGTCTAAACAGAAAGGGGGGGGAATGTGGGTCATTTGTATCGTATATGTTAAGTAGGGCTTTGAGGGGAGAAATTGGCACTGTGGTATGGCATATCTGGTTGCTTAGGCGGAATATTTCCTTCCACCAATTTTTTATAGTGGGACATTCCCACCAAATATGAAAGAAGGATCCTCTATTACTTAGGCATCTCCAACATCTATCAGAGGCTGAATCGGAAAAGAAGCAAGATATGTCTGGAGTTTTATACCATCTAGTCAAGAGCTTGTATCCGTTTTCTTGTATGTGGACACAACGGGACGCAATATGAGGAGATAGAAGTATGTCTGGTAATTTGGTAAGAGGGAAATCTTGACCTAGATCACATTCCCAATGCCTGTTTGGTGAGTAAAGGAGGTGTGTTCAGCCTGTGAAATAGTTGGGAGATGAGCTTTTTTGGGGTTGTTAATAAGAGCCTCTATCCATACTAATGGCCGAAGAAAGTCACTTCTAGAGTTATGTTGGGAGAGATACGAGTGTAGGTAGGATAGGGGAGACATGCAATGGTGACGTGGAGAGAGTCTTTTTTGAAACTCCGAGATAGGGATCACAGAGCCCGCTGGGTCAAAGAGAGAAAAGATAGGGGTAGATGATTCCCTCAGAAGTCGTGGGGTGCATTCAATCACCATGGGGAGAGCCGTACCCAATATGTCTCTCCGAGGGAGGGGGGGGATGGGAAGGGTATTTCCACGCCTTCAATGTGGCTTGGATAATGGGGTATGGTGAGGAGGGGATATTTATAAGGCTGGAATTTCCCAACAAAATGGAGCATAATGGTTTGCCTAAAAACTCCTGCTGCATTGCTATCCACGGTTTAGAATTGGAGTTTCTGAGCCATTCCGCGCGTGAAGAACAGAAGACAGGGAGGTATCGGGGACGGATGGCGCATTTGTGACGAATACATTCACGCGCGCGCCTGAAGAACAGAAGACAGGGAGGCATCGGGGACGGACGGCGCATGCGCGATTCACTTACAGGATCGCGCTTCAGTCCGACCAATAGACGGGATCACGCTGCTACTGAGACCGACGGCGCATGCGCCGCCAGTACAAGCGCGGTCCCGGCGACTGAGCCGGGTGTCAGTTACACTGCTTAGAGGAGGGGTTAGGGCAGGGGAGTTACAGCCCGGAGTGAGGGAAGGGCTACCCCCCTTGACTTCTAACGTGACTGCAGGAGCTGGAGACAAGGACTTTCTAAGTCGTTTTTTTCATCAATATACATCCCAGGAAAGCGGGACAAGAATGCATTTAAACAGAATGAGGATAATCTATAAGGTACTGGTAATAGTTTATTAGGTGAAATCCTGGTGAAAGGTTCGCTTTAAATACTTGATTATTATAATGATTCTATTTATAAAAAAAAAAAAAAAAAGAAAAGTAATATAATCGCATAGCGAATTAAACACAGCTGTCTCTATAGTCAACCTTCCTATTTGATTGCTAGAATTAGCGAAGTTGACGAATTGCAATTTCAACTTAGCACTGCTATATTCCATATTCATTAATTCTAGCCTAATATGAAATATAGCAGTGCTAAGTTGAAATTCGATTATTATAACTTGAATTAATCAAATTGCTATTTCAACTTGGACCTGGTTTACTATGGTTGGCTTCGTAGAATTAGCGAATATGACGAATGTATTCGTCATATTCCTCAAAACGAAGATAACAAAGTATTCTCCATCTTCGTTTTAGCTACCTATTCGTCAACTTCGCTAATTCTAGCAATCAAATAGGAAGGTTGACCATAGAGACAGCTGTGTTTAATTTGCTATGCGATTATATTACTTTGCTTTTTTATTTTTTATAAATAGAATCATTATAATAATCAAGTATTTAACTATTCAATTTTTTTTAAAAAAGCAAAGTAATATAATCGCATAGCGAATTAAACTTAGCTGTCTCTATAGTCAACTTTCCTATTTGATTGCTAGAATTAGCGAAGTTGACGAATAGGTAGCTAAAACGAAGATGTAGAATACTTCGTTATCTTCGTTTTGAGGAATATGATGAAGACAATCGTCATATTCGCTAATTCTAGATATCAAACCAATAGGAAAGTAGCCTTAAGTTAACATCGCAATATGCGATTATTTAAATCGCATAATAATCGTGATAACTAGAATAATAACGAATATTCGATTTTGACGAATATGAAACAAATATGCTATCGAATATTTGCGAATTTCGTCGAAATCGAATATGGCACCTGCTGCTCATCACTAATGACCAGTCGAATGGGGAGTTGGTTTTTAAGCTACGTTGTGTTGTTAGCGGGATTCGGAAGCAGCTGACAAGCGATTTTTGCTTGTTTATTTTAAAGTTGGAAAGGGCGCTATACTTATCTAAATGGTTTTGGATCACTGGGAGTGATGTTTCTGGATTTGAGGTCATGATCATAATGTCGTCCGCAAAGGCGGCCAATTTATGCTCCTGACCCCCCAATAATATTCCCTTTATATCTGGGTCTACTCTCAATCGGACTAGGAGAGGTTCAAGGGCTAAGACGAACAATAGGGGCGAAAGAGGACATCCTTGGCGGGTGCCATTTCAAATGCGAAAGGGCTCTGATAAGTCGCCATTAACTAAGACCTAGGCAGAAGCTTGGGAGTACATAGCGAAGGTAGCTTGGAAAAAGGGACCAGGCAGGCCAAATCCACGCAGGATTTGGTTCAGGTAGGAGCAGTTAATCCTATCAAATGCTTTCTCCGCATCTGTGCTTAGGAGGAGAAGAGATTTGGATTGGAGGGCAGAGTAATAAACAATATTAAGAACCCTAGATGTGTTGTCCCTGCCCTCTCTACTCCGGACAAAGCCTACCTGGTCCCCATGTACCAAAGTGGGAGAACCGTGGACAAGCGATTCGCTAGCATCTTCGCCAGTAATTTAAG
Organism: Bufo bufo; assembly: GCF_905171765.1. Taxonomy (NCBI): domain Eukaryota; kingdom Metazoa; phylum Chordata; class Amphibia; order Anura; family Bufonidae; genus Bufo; species Bufo bufo. Next base: position 460,560,559 of record NC_053389.1, on the reverse strand, counting down.
GTCAATGTTAAGAAGTGAGATGGGTCTATAGTTATTACATTGATTAGGTTTTTTCCTTCTTTGGGTATCAATGTTATATGAGCTATTGTCATATCCCTGGAGAGTTGTTTCCCTTGAAGGGCCGAGTTGCAGACCGAGAGCAAGTGGGAGAGATTGTGTTGTTTGAAGGTTCTGTAATATGAGATGGTTAGTCCGTCTGGGCCTGGACTTTTGCTAGGGGGTGCTTGTTTCAGTGCTGTTGTTAGTTCCTCTAGTGTAAATGGTGATGATAGTTTTTGTTTGACATCTGCGGAAAGAGATGGTAGGCCAAGTGATCCTAGGAAGGAGGATGTAAGGGAGGAGTGGGATTTTGGAGTGATTGTAGAGGGCAGGTTATATAGGGATTCATCGAATTCCTGAAAACAGGTACCTATTAGCTTGGAGGAGTAGAGTGGAGTACCCTGAGGGGAGTCTATTTGATGGATGTAATTTGCTTATTTTCTATTCTTTATTCTGTGCTGTGAGTTTAGGACGTATTTGGCTGTAGAATGCTGTAGGAGGGATTTAATCTCTGCTTTGAGGTTGAGGAGTTCTTGTAGTTGGGATTCTGAAAAAGAACGTTTGTGTTGTGATTCAAGGAGTTGTATTTTTTGGCATAGGGCATCTAGCTTTTTGCCCCTCTCCTTTTTGAGGAATGAGCCCAGGCTAATAAGATGGCCTCTGATATATGGTTTATGGGCGTCCCAAAGAGATTGGTCTGATGTTTCTGGGCATTCGTTTAAGGCGAAGTATTCCTTTAGAAGGTTGGATATTTTTTCCCTGGCCATTTTGTCGCCCAGCAGTGATTCGTTCAGGCGCCATCTGAATTTATTCGAGTTTGGTATAGGTGCTGACACTGAAAGGAAGATGGGGGCGTGATCAGATAAGTGGATGGAACCCAATTTAGCTTCGTGACATAACTGCAAGTGTGCCTTAGATATAAACAAGTAATCCAACCTTTGATAAGTTCCGTGGGCATGAGAGTAAAAACTATAATCCTTCATTTTAGGGTGTAACGTGCGCCAAACATCGACAAGATGTAGGTTCCACAAGCCTTCCCTCATTGAGTGTAATGCGCTGGCTGATAGAGCCGACCTCTGGGTGGATGAATCGAGTTGTGGGGTTAGAGTGCCATTTTGGTCACCTCCCAGAACCACTAACCCTTCAGCAAAATTCTCAATAATGGGGAAAACCACTTGGATTGTCCCCAATTGGGAGCGTAGAGGTTGATGATGGTGTACGTTTGAGGGCCTATGCTACCCTTGACCAGAATGTATCTCCCTCTCGGATCTTGCAAGTGAGAGATATATTTGAACGGGACCTTCCTCTGGAATCCAATACTCACCCCACCCGAAGCAGATGAGTCAGCACCGCAGTGATACCACTGGGAGTAGTGCGCAAAGGATAGGTTAGGGTAGTGGTTAAATTTAAAGTGCGTCTCCTGTAGGAGCAAGACACTGGCCCCAGATTTGCGCAACAATGTGAAGATCTGGCTCCTCTTGGAAGGGGAGTTAAAGCCCCTAACATTGTAGGACGCAAATTATAAGTCAGCCATGGCGTCTTAAACGTTGAGGGTTACCTTGCTGGGGCGCATCCTCTCCCCAGGAAGACGCACTTTGTTCACGTAAGGTCTGATCTATCAGGCTGGGTAGGTTGGATGCCAGAGGTATCCCCGATATTTTTTGGTTCCTCAAAGAAAATGGAGTATGTGCCTTAAACAAAACAAAAACAATAACATATAAAACAAAAGTATAAACTTTCAACAAGGTAAGCCGGTTGAGGCAGGTTATAACGGTGTGTAAGGTGAGGGTCGCAAGGGGGGAAATGGTTGATCAACCCAGTTGTGATCCTCATAGCACCGGAAGAGGCCTCATAGGTGAGGCAATCAGACAGGGGAAGAAAAGGTCAGTTAAGGCCAAAGTGGACAGTCATAGTAGAAAAGGAGTGGGTATGGGAAGGAGGGAGGGGTTGGAGTGGGATGAGCAGTGGGTTTAAGGTGAGGGGATGAATCAGAAAGCAGGTATAAAAAATGGCCCGAATCTAACGTGCTTCAAAGCAGTTAGTTAATTTAATTTGTATTACTGATTCAGTCCCTATGGGGTGAGCTGTATATTCCTTTGCTTGGCTCTCTGTGACTTTGGAGTGCGAGGCGGTTCAAATGGCATGATCTCGGGAAGCTCTGGTAACTCCAAGATGTCCTGTTACAGCTCCCAGTACTCCATTTCCAATGGGGGCATCTGCAGGTGCTCAAACACCTTGGAAATTGGAAAGTCCACCTATATAGAATCTTGTTGGACCGGAGCCAATCGTTTAGGGGCTTCAGGGAGCAGCGTTTTTTGAGTGTTGAAGGTGCTAAATCCTGGTAGATCGAGACTGGAGATCCCTCACACGTTAGGTTCTCCTGATTCCTGGCTGCCTCCAAAACTGCGGCTTTGATCTGGAAATTAAGGAATCTGCAAATCACATCTCTGGGGGGTTCAGAGGTTTTAGGTTTAGGCCGTAGCGCTCTGTGAGCGCGTTCAATGGTTATGTCCATCTGCTGATCCGGGCCCAATAAGGACTTGTATAACGCCATCACTGTAGCTGGAATGTCCGTGGCTAGGACTGTTTCGGGTATCCCCCGAATCGCAGATTATTTCTGCGTCCACGATTCTCTTGATCCTCTAGAGCGCTGTGGAGGTCGTTAAGGTGAGTACGGCACTTCTGCAGGGAGGACACAGTGGCTGGTGGGTCTCCAGTGTTACTACTCTGTCGCCAATGTGATGCATATCATGGTGGAGAGCCGTAAGTTCACTTAGGATCGGCTCCAAAGCTTTGCCGATCGTTTGCTTTAGAAATCGGCGGGTGATATGAAGCGCCGTCCTGCTGTGAGAATCTTCAGTGTCAGACTCCCCCTCAGAGAGGTCAGTGGCACGCTCACTAACCTTAAGCGAAGGAGTCTGCGCCATCTTGGGCTCTCGCGCCGCGACAGTGGCGGACGCTTTTCGGATAAATTTGTCCATATCCCCACTGGAGTTTGCGGGTTTGTTGGTGCTGGATGAATCTCCAGACTTAGGGTGGCCTATTTTGACCATTTTTCCAGCTGTCAGCTTGCGTGGGCTGGTGCTTTGTAGGATCTGTTACGGAGAGCTCCTGACTATGCTGCCATCACAGTCCGGCGCTAGCTCCGCCCCCCAGTATTCTATCCCTTAAAGGGATTCTGTCACCAGGTTTCACCCCTGTCAGCTAAACATATGCTGATGTTCAGGGCCTCATCAGGCTTCCTAATGTGGGCTTCTAAATGTGATCCGTGCCTCATTTTGCTAAGGTTTTACTAACCTGTCACTCAAAGAAATAAGGTGCCCAAGGGGAAGTCAAGGGATGCAAGGTGCCGGCCGCACCCACCGCCGTTTGTGCCCAGCGCCGCCTTTCCAGGCTTCTGCACCGCCTCCTAATCCTCTGTGCCGCCTCTCGCTCTCCCTCCATCCCTCCTCCTCTCTCCTCCTGCTGTAAGATATTGCGCATGCACACAGGGCTCTGCTTGATGCGCCCGTGCAGACTTCTCGGTTTGGCTTCTTAAAGCAAAGTGCGCATGCGCTTGCACTTCGCTCAACCCAGGTATGACCTGCACTCTGGCGCCAGCCTCTCAGAGCCCTGTGCGCATGCGCGATATCTTACAGCAGGAGGAGGGGAGATGGAGAGAGAGCGAGAGGCGGCACAGAGGATTAGGAGGCGGTGCAGAAAGGCGGCGCTGGGCACGAACGGCGGTGGGTGCGGCCGGCACCTTGCATCCCTTGACATCCCCTTGGGCACCTTATTTCTTTGAGTGACAGGTTAGTAAAACATTTAGTAAACACATTTAGAAGCCCACATTAGGAATCCTGATGAGTCCCTGAACATCAGCATATGTTTAGCTGACAGGGGTGAAACCTGGTGACAGAATCCCTTTAACACTGACCTCCATAGTGGACCGTCCCCTTAACTGTGACCTCTATAGCAGCCTGCCCCTAGGGTGGCCAGAGGTCCGTTTTTAGGCCGGACAGTCCTGCTTTCAGACTCCCTGTCCTCCGTCCGGAGCAGGGCCTGGACGGATACAGGGATGTCCTTTTAAACAGCTCACTCTCAGACAGCAGCACTGTGCTGTTTGAGCGTGAGCTGCAGGGAGAAATTCACCGTCCCTTCCACCCCTGCAGCTGACAGAAGTTGATTTTTACCTTTATTTTTTATATCCCTGTCGGCTGCGGAGTGGGATGGGCGTGTCCTAATCAGATTGGGCGTGGCTTAGTGGGACCTGGTGCGGGGTTTTAAGTCCGTCTTTTAAGGGTTGCTTGAATTTCCACCCTACCTGCCCCCTGAACTGTGACATCTACAACACTCCGCTCCCTTAACAGTGTCATCCACAGCACCCTGCCCCTTTAAAGCTGACCTGCAGCAGTAAAGAAAAACGGCTGGGTTGTTATGGAAACCTGGTGTAAAACTGTGTGTATGTGGAGACTAAGGACCTGCGAGCTTCTATTGGCTGATAAGGGACATGTGACTGTGTGTATGGAAGTTGGGATATGAAGAGAAAGACCTGCAGGCTTCTATTGGCTAATGCAGGTAATGTGATTTGCCATATTTGTATTTTTTGTTATTATCTCGGGAACAGTACGTGCTAGAGAGCTGAGACCCAGTCTAAAACCTTCCCGGACACCTGATGTACCTGTGTGCCAAATTTCATGATTGTAAATGCGACAGTGCGGATTCCTTTAGTGGACATACATATACACACACATACATACACTCAGCTTTATATATTAGATCTCTACTGAATATAATAAAGTTTCATATATTTGTACATTGTACTTGGACCTATTAATTTAGGGGGACATTTATTGGTGTGGTATAACTAATACCTATGACTTGTGTTCGAATGATTATGCTGAATGGACAGAAAGTAGCTTGATACAGTGGCTTGATGCATTCAGTGCAGGATGCATGTCCATACTCATATTAGCTAATGAAATACAGGCATGTGGGTCTCCTGCACTATCTAGAATCCTGTGGGTGGTCACGTGAACAGTGAGGAAGCTAAGAAATAAGCCGCTCCTAATCCCTATTCCTTAATTTGATTTTCATAGATGTAGTCCAAATGTTGTAACTTTGCATGTGCTAACAAGTTTTTCATGCATTTTTTTGTAGCAATGTGTCAATACAACCTCCACCATTACTTTATAATGTTAACATGGTTTAACAATAAACATAAAGTGTTTTATTAGGTATATTGTATTCTTTGTTATAGCTATTCTTGATTTTTTTTCTTGGGAGGCTTGGAACAAAGTGAGAAAGAGAGATTATTCACTATAGCAACTTGGGTATCTGCTAATTAGGTATTAACTTTTTTCCACACTTACTGTACATAATCAGTCCCTTGATCCTCCTACATGTGCCTTAAAATAGGTCTAAATTAGTGGTTTGTGACTGCCTAGGACTTGGAATCACTGACTCCAAATGACAAAGATAGTATACAACAATCTATAGCAATAACATCCAGTAGAAGTGACTCAACCTTAAATTGTATGGAGGTTTAGATATTGAACTTTTAGTTAACAGCACTCATATGAGGATAAAAAGTTTGAACTCAACATATATAAATGATTCAACATAAATATGTAAGTATACTGTATAACAGTACTTAATACTGTTTATTGCTTATGATAAGCAATATTCTAAAAGGTCAATTTAACTTTACTTAGGGAGAAAATAGATGTAGCTATGAACGAAGCAAAGCATTCAAAGTGGAATTTGGTCCAAATTTCCTTGCGTTTCATGGTAACAAATCAGCTTTTCCTAAAATGGCAGCTGCACATGTTACAAAGTGAAAGTAAGAAGCCCGGAAACTCGAGATCAAACATAATGCCATGCAGCTAGCCAATCCACAGATAGCCATCCCTTGTGATGTCACAGCCCTATAAAACCCCCAACCCGCGTGGGCTCCGCCATTGTCCTGTGAGCTGAGCATAGGGAGAGTGCTTATGCGCTAGGGACAATGTTGCTGAAAACAATTAGAAGAATATCGGAGATGGAGAGTGCAGGGAGAGTGCAGGAAAGCTTATGTTACTTCCGTTTTGTTGATTTATTCCTACATTTACTCCTACATTAGCTGTCAATGTAATTTAATACCAAAAAGATGGAAGGATTATACAGTGCGGTCTTCATTATTTAATGAAAGGCAGCTGCGGGATAATTGGCCGTGCGGTTCTTCACCACAGCATGGCTGCAACCCGTCTGCAGCACAGCCGCTCTATGTGGCCATACCCTAGGGCAGAGTGGCCTGAGTATACCTGATTTATAGCGATTTGTGTTTAATTCAGAACAAGTAAAATTTTTCGGGAGGAGTTTCCAAATCTGATTTTTCAAGCTTCATTCATCTCTAGTTATAAGTACTATAAGTACTGATAGTTTCATCAGTACTTACCACTGTTGCCCCGCCAATCCTTCCATCATTACTGTGCTCAGACTGGCTAAAGGCACTTCTGCTCAGGTCCTGAAAGGATGTGTTCCTTTTTTTTTTCTTTTTAAAATCTTTTTATTAATTTTTAAATATAAAACAGCATGAGAACATACTTATCAAAATAGGGCATAGTATTACAGAGTATAAATACAAGGGAGAAACTATGAATATCTGACATAGCAAATTGATCTTAATAACCATGGTATAGACTTTTGTCCCCAACTGAGAGTCATTGGAGTTCCGGCAATGGGTAACAGGAACATGTGTAAAAGCAAGAATATAGCCAGGAACAAGATAATTCCTTCCTTGAAGAAAATGCAGGATACATCACTAATAGAAGCACATGCGTTACCTGGTCTGAATATAGGGTTGCGCTACTACCCTATTGAGTTGAGAACAAACAAAAGGCAACTAAAGGAACAACAAGAAAAGAGGGGAAAAAAGGGGGGAGGGGGGGAGCTGGTAGTAATGTTGTGATGGTCTCAGACTTTATTATGTGGGTTATATGGTTGCCTAAAAAAAAAAAAAAAAAAATGAAAATGGTGCACTACAATGGTAAATGCAATTGACAATATATAGCTAAACCCTCTTGCTGATATTAAAATGAGACTTTCGCCAATATATTCTTATATCAAGAACATACCGAAGCCCCCGCACCACATCAAGGTCTCTCAAAATTGCATGGGACCTAATGCTAACCTACCCATGTCGTATGGAAAATTTATGATAGGTGCATAGAGTCCGACACACAGCCAGCAGCTCCCAGTTACCTCCAGTGTGAAATCACACCTTACAATGGGAGGAGGGAGGAGGCTGTGAGTCCCACCTATAACTGGCTCATGTGACGCAGGCTGCCCAAGTGCACCTGAATGTTACCCATAGATCAAAATCAAGGCACATTCAAACCTGAGGTTGCCCCACCTCCAGGCATACTGTACATATGCAGACACATGTCTTATATGTGGCCCGCTGCCGGCATCCTCCATTGTATACATTTTTTGCTGGGGATTGCTGTTAGCAATGGATCACATGGGCAGGATTTGCTCCCCCGGTTAGAAATGTGCAACAGCTTATGGGGTTTGAGCATTTTCTGCTTTTAAGACCTGTGTAGGATGTTTTTGTGGTACATGTGGTCCGCTGCCGGCATCCTCCATTGTATGCATTTTTGCTGGGGATTGCTGTTAGCAACGGATAACATGGGCAGGATTTGCTCCCCCGGGTAAAAATGCGCAACAGCATTTGGGGTCTTGAGCATCTTTTGCCTTTTAGACCACTTTATTAAAAAAAAAAATATATATATATATATATTTGCCTATCCTAATACCTGGGGTATATATTGCCTGCGGGGCAAGTTAAAATGAGCGTCTATTGTCACAATACAAGAGTGGGAAACTATAGAGAGGGCTCTTTGGATAGATATTGATAGGTCTGTCATCTTGACCAGAACACAACTACCTGTTTGCTTTCCCTTCTCACCATGGCGCCCATATTTTAATGTACTTATTATGGGTTCTTAGTTCCCAGTGTTGAAGTTCTTCCAATCTGGAAAGAGCTTCAATCTTATCATACCAGAGTGAGATAGAGGGAGTAGACCTATACTTCCAGTTGGAGGCGATTAATATTCTTGCTGCAGCTAACAGGATTCTGGGTAAGGATTTCATTGAGTTTGGGAGACCGTCTGGTAATAATGCTAATAAGCAGAGATGGCCTTGCGGTTCGCCCGGCGGTCCTTTCGCGTCGAACTTTGCTCGTTCACGATTCGCCAAACATGCGAACATATGACAATATATTCGCACGTGCCATATTTTTTTGCATAGTGCCGAACTTTGACCCATGACACATCGATCAGGTGGGAAAGGACAGCCAATTGAGACGTTTCAGCACATAAACACCCCCAACCCTATAACAGAACCCGATCTGGCAGCCATTTTACATAATGTGTTTTGCCAGTGTAGGGAGAGGTTGCATTTTGGAGCAGGGACAGTTAGGGACACCAAACGCTAGCTAATAGGGCCACAAAAGTCCTTTTAAGGACTGCTATAGGTGTGCTATCCATAGGTGTGATAATGAGGGGTGTGATATACTTATAATATACTTTCTAACATAAAAATTATATTACAGTGTATTTGTATTGTGCAGCAGTTGTGTGCGGTTCTGCTGTGATACCGCAGCTAGATAGAGGGACAAACGCTATTGGAGTAACTAAATGCAAGGGGTGTGATATACCCATGGGTGGATAAAGTGCATGATAGGCCCGGGGCTGCCTACCCAACTCGGGCCCCTCCCTCCATTTTAGTTTAAAAAAAAAATCTGTATGAAAAGTCTCTTCCTAGGCTCTTCCTAGGCTATATGACATCACATTCATCGTTCACGTGGCCTAGGTGTAGCTCAGTCCCATTTGAGTGATTGGGGCTAAGCTGCAATATCAAGCACAGTGTCATCAAATGGACATTGCTGTGATTGGTAAGGAGCAAAGAGGCTGCAGCACTCACTGGGACATCGCAGTCTCCTCAAACAGCTGATTGGACGGGGTACTAGGACCCCCACCATCTCATAACTCTCTGATTACAGATGGCATAGATGTTATCTGCAGTCCAATGTAACACCACACATAACACAATGAACTATTGTGTTATGTGAGGTGTTACATAGGACTGCATGGAACATCTACTACATTGTCTGCACACAGAAAGTTATCACTGTTATCTGGGTTGTTACATAGGACTGCAGGTGACAAATTCAAATTTTAGTTGGCGAATTTAAAATACATATGATTATGATAAAAAAGACTTGGAGGAGAAGATGAGATGCAGGTCACAGCAGTGAGCCAGCTCTACATATAGGATAATACAGCACCACATACCTCTTACTTCCAGTGACATCTCCTGTCTAGTGTTGGGAAAAATATTTAAATTGCGAATATTAATCGCAAATATCGGCACTTTGAGAATTCGCTAATATTTAGAATATATTGATATATATATATATATATTGATATACAGTCGTGGCCAAAAGTTTTGAGAATGACACAAATATTCGTTTTCACAAAGTTTGCTGCTAAACTGCTTTTAGATCTTTGTTTCAGTTGTTTCTGTGATGTAGTGAAATATAATTACGTGCACTTCATACGTTTCAAAGGCTTTTATCGACAATTACATGACATTTATGCAAAGAGTCAGTATTTGCAGTGTTGGCCCTTCTTCAGGACCTCTGCAATTCTACTGAGCATGCTCTCAATCTACTTCTGGGCCAATTCCTGACTGATAACAACCCATTCTTTCATAATCACTTCTTGGAGTTTGTCAGAATTAGTGGGTTTTTGTTTGTCCACCCGCCTCTTGAGGATTGACCACAAGTTCTCAATGGGATTAAGATCTGGGGAGTTTCCAGGCCATGGAGCCACTTAGTTATCACTTTTGCCTTATGGCACGGTGCTCCATCGTGCTGGAAAATGCATTGTTCTTCACCAAACTGTTGTTGGATTGTTGGAAGAAGTTGCTGTTGGAGGGTGTTTTGGTACCATTCTTTATTCATGGCTGTGTTTTTGGGCAAAATTTTGAGTGAGCCCACTCCCTTGGATGAGAAGCAACCCCACACATGAATGGTCTCAGGATGCTTTACTGTTGGCATGACACAGGACTGATGGTAGCGCTCACCTTTTCTTCTCTGTACAAGCCTTTTTCCAGATGCCCCATAAAATAGAAAAGAGGCTTCATCAGAGAATATGACTTTGCCCCAGTCCTCAGCAGTCCATTCACCAAACTTTCTGCAGAAGATCAATCTGTCCCTGATGTTTTTTTTGGAGAGAAGTGGCTTCTTTGCTGCCCTTCTTTTTTTTTTTTTTTTTTTTTTTTTTAGGTTTTAAAAAGCTTTATTTTCAAATTAAGAAAATACAATATGAACAACACCAACAGTGGTGTAATATGGTACCGAGCACATACAGAGCATTTATGGTGTAGGCAGTGCGAGCACAAACATATAGCTGTTACAGTTCAGAATGTAGGAAACACAGCCTAATTATTCTGTTTATCACAATCAGCATATGGCAGAAAAAAGATCATAGTTCCATGTGGATGGACACTACCATCTTTTATGGAAGGGTGGGTTATAATATATATAGATAATAATCCCATGGCCAGAAACTTTTGAAGTGGTAGGACTGGAGGTTGCAAGGGTAGTTTAGTATGACCTATATAGTTTATATACTTAGGATTATGATGAGTTTATAGCGGCAGAAGGGAACCTGTATTGTGTCCAAGGTGACCATGTTTTCATAAATATCAGGTGCGATCTTGATTCCCATGAGGCTAGCTCTTCAAATCGATGCATTTGATCGACCTTAAGCCTCCACTATTCCATTGTGGGAACAATTGTTTGTAGCCAATATTTGGGGATCAATAAACGAGCTGCTAACAAGAGTTGCTTAAAAAGGTAGGAGGGAACTAAGGAAGTCTCTTTGTCAAAAAGAGTAAGCAGCGCCCCATATGGAGAGATGGCCACATTTGAAGAGCAAATCTGGTTGCATAATTTGAAGATCTCTTTCCACCATTTGTTAATGGGAGTACATGACCACCATATATGAAGGAAGGTGCCTGGTTCTTCATGACATCTCCAGCATATATTAGAGGAGGGTCTAGTAAAGTGAGCTGATTTAATAGGCGTAATATACCATTGCGATAGTATCTTGTAACCGTTTCCTTGGGCTCTTACGCATCTAGATAATTTATGAGGGGTTTCAAATAATAAAGGCAGGGTTTGAAAAGAGATCTCTAGACCCGTCTCCTTCTCCCAATGAAGGATGAAAGCCGGTTTGGAAATTAGGGGAGGGGATCTCAGTTTATTATAGATAAGAGAGATAGGTTTTTTTGGTGGGTTCAAATTTATAATTAACGCTTCAAACCATGTAAGAGGTCGTTGGAGCTCACCTTTTGAGTTATTTTTTCGAATGAAGGTTTTAATAAGCGGAATAAGTGTAAAATCACAGGGTTGAGGTTTAAGTAATGATTTGATGGTGTCGGACGTGGGCATTAAGCCTTGAGGCTCTAAAAGATATGATATAGGGACTATTGAAGATCTGATTGAATTGGAGAAGGTGTTACGAGGTCCAGAAGAGGCTGAACCAAGAATGTCACTAATCGTGGTCAGAGGGGAAGGAAAGGGGACTGAGCAATGTGACTGGTTCCACCATTTCCATGTTTCAATGGTGGCTTTAATTATTGGATATAACTGAAGGCTAGTGGATGGAGGTAGGTCAGAGCCTAAGCATAAAGCTCTGGTTGGCATGCCAATGATGTTTTGTTCAAGGGCGACCCAAGATTTGTTTTTTGAGTTTCTCAACCAATCAATGACTCTAGTCATTGATATGGCTCTCCCATATAGTTCGGGATCTGGCAAGCCAATTCCACCTGTAGCTCTGGATCGAGATAGGAAGGAGTAGGAGAGTCTTGCTCTTCTGCCTTTCCATATGAATGCACTGAATTTTTGTCTGAGGGCGGTATAATAAGATTTTGGGATAGGAATTGGTAGGACTTGCTGAAGATAGGTAAGGCGGGGAATGACAAGGGAAGAGAGAAGATTTTTCCTGCCAAACCAAGAAAGTGTCGGAGCTGATTTGTTGAGTTTTTCTAGTGCATCAAATAGGATGGACTTCATGGGAGTAAAGTTGAGAGAGAAGAGGTCAGAGATGTTTGGACTAATCTTTACACCTAAATAAGTTACAGTGGGGGATGACCAGTTGAATGGGGAGTCTACCATCAAGCAGCGTTTAAGTTGAGGAGATAGACCCGTACTAATAATGATGGATTTGCTTTCATTGATCTTGAAGTCTGAGACTTCACTGTATTTCCTTAGATGCTCCTGGATTAAAGGAAGGGAAACTTTAGGGTTAGAGGTCATGATCATAACGTCGTCTGCAAAGGCGGCTAGTTTATGGCTTCTACCTCCCAGAAACGTTCCCTCAATCCTAGTGTCTGTTCGAAGTTTTATTAAGAGGGGTTCCATAGCTAGGATGAATAGGAGGGGGGATAATGGGCATCCCTGACGTGTACCATTGTGTATTCGAAAGGGAGTAGAAAGACCACCATTGACCACGACCTGAGCTGTGGCCTGCTCGTACATGGCAAATACCGCCTTGATATATGGACCAGGCAGGCCGAACAGATCTAGAACGTGGTCTAAATAATTCCAGTTTATGCGATCAAACGCTTTTTCAGCATCAGTACTGAGGAGTAATAGCGGGGAAGAAGTGCATTTGGCATGGCCAAGTATATTAATAACTCTGGCCGTATTGTCCCTACCTTCCCTACCACGAACAAAGCCCACCTGGTCCACATGTACCAAAAGAGGGAGAAGGACTGCCAGGCGGTTAGCCAAAAGTTTCGCTAGAAGCTTAAGGTCAATGTTGAGCAAAGATATAGGCCTATAATTAGCGCACACTTTGGAGTCCTTCCCCTCTTTAGGAATCAAGGCGATATGTGCGGTCGTCATGTCTCTAGAAAGGGGGATATTTTGCAAAGTATGATTGCAGACCTTGAGTAGGTGGGGTAGGAGTTGTGTCTTAAAAGTCTTGTAATAGGATGCAGGGAGACCATCTGGTCCTGGGCTTTTACCCTGGGGCATTTGGGCCAAAGCTATGGAAAGCTCCTTGATGGAGAATGGGGCCTCTAGGGAATGTTTCTGTTCAACAGATAGAGATGGGCATGACAGGGGCTTCAAGAAGGTGTCAATTAATGAAGAGTGAGCAGACGGGGAAAATGAGGAAGGGATATTATAAAGAGCCTCATAAAAGTCTCTAAATTGGGCCGCTATTTTTGATGAGGCAAAGATTGACTCGCCTTTTGGAGAGGTGAGTTGATGTATATAGTTGTCTGCCCTCCTGGCCTTAATCCTACTTATTAGAAATTTGGTGGCTTTGTCGCCGTGTGCATAGAACTTGAATTGGGAGTTAAGGTAGTACTTTGCGGATTTACTCTGTAATAAGGCCTTCAGTTCTGCTCTGGCTTTGGACAATTCTTGAAGTTGGTTCTCAGACCTAGTTTTTTTATGGCCTGTTTCAAGCTTTCTTATTGTAGAGAGGAGGCTGTTTATTTTGCCTTCCCGCAGTTTCTTTAAGTAGGAGCCAATACTAATAAATTCCCCTCTAATGAAGGGTTTATGAGCATCCCATGTGACTTGTGGTGATAATTCTGGAAGGGAGTTAAATTTAAAGTATTCATCCAATAACGTGGTTATTTTTTTAACCGATTCAGCGTTACCAAGGACGTATTCATTTAATCTCCAGCTGGAGCTTTTGGGTTTTTGTATAGGGGAAGTTATCATTAGATATATAGGAGCGTGGTCAGATAGGTGTATAGACCCTATGGTAGCTTTTTGGCATAGTTGTAGGTGCTCTTTAGATACAAAAATGTAATCTATACGGTGATATGAACCGTGGGCAAAAAAAATGTGTAGTCCAATGTGCTTGGATACAGGGTACGCCACACATCTATCAAATGAAGATCCCAGAATATATTCTTAATGAACTTTAGGGAGCGCCTAGTGTGGGGGGTTTTATGTGAGGAAGAGTCTAACTGCGGGTCGAGGGCTATATTAAGGTCTCCTCCCACTAAGACTATACCTTCCCTAAAGGAGGAGATTGTTTGAGCAATGGAAGAGAGCCATTTAGCCTGGTTACTATTAGGGGCATATAGGTTGATGAAAGAATACATTTGGGAACCTATGTAACCCTTCACCATGACAAATCTGCCCTCTGGGTCTAGGAGGTGATTAGTTGGTTTGAAAGGTATTTTCCTCTTAAAACCTATACTGACTCCTCCAGATGAGGCAGTAGCCCCCCCACTATGAAACCAAATGGGGTAGTGAGAAAATTCCATGTTGGGGTAGTGGTTAAATCTGAAGTGTGTCTCTTGGAGGAACAGCACATCTGCTCCCTCCTTACGCAGGATGGAGAAGATCTGGCTTCTCTTAGAGGGTGAGTTGAACCCCTTCACATTATAGGAAGCTATATGGATGTCAGTCATAGTTGAATATTATTGTGAACATTAGGGTATCATGTGTGCTGAACCTCCAAGAGAGGACACTCACGATCTGAAGAGGTCCTACCCCATCTGGAGAAGAAGCTGGGAAACCGCCAACCTGCATGTACCGCTGATTGATCAAAGAAGTCTGTGTCAGGTACCTAAAATAAAGTAACGGGACAGGGGAAACAATGAGAACAAAAGAAAAATACAAAAAATAACATGAAGTGGAGTGAAAACCACTAATGTAAAGCATGGGGGATATTTGGTCAAAGACCAGTTTACATGACATTCAGCACATATGGGTGCAACCCAGTAACGGGTTATTATTCTAAACAATAATTGATAGGAACCCAGGTGGGTAAAAGAAAGAAAGAAAGGAAGGAATAAAGGCCTTGTTTAGCTATAATGAAGGGACCTAGGGTTATAAGTATTGAAGAAGGCCTATTAAATATTGATGATGGACAGGGGTAAATAACAGATAGACATGTGTTATGTGAATACTGTCTAACAATAGCTATCTTATACATGACTAATAAGAGGCTATATAGTGGATCTACTAGCAGAAATGGGTAAAACTATGTAGAAAAAGGCTAAAGCTCTGGATAGATCCGCTAAGGTCCTGCAAAAGAATATCACCCCTGTCCATGGTTGTAGCTAGGAGAGCAGGAGAGTCAATCTTGAGCCAGTCTCTTAGGTGTCAGTTGACGGCTTCTCTTCCCTGTTTTCTGAGCCTTAGGAGTATGTTGGAGGGAGAAGGCTGCCACCTCCGGGACTTCTGGTAAGGCATAGAGGTCTTGGAATTGATCCCAATTTTCAATTTGCATAGGTGGAACTTGAAGATGGTCATAAACGGCTTCTAGGTCAGCATGTGAGGCAATGTTGAAACGTCTGCCACCTTGGGAAAAGGAAAGGCCAAACGGAAAGTTCCATTTGTATAAGATTTTGTTGGCCCTCAGCCACTCCGTTAGAGGCTTAAGATGTTTTCGCTTTTTCAAGGTGGATGGGGCCAGGTCTTGATAAACCGAAATTAGCGCACCTTCAAATAAAATGTCGGATTTATTTCTGGCTGCTTCTTGGACAGCAGACTTAACCTGGAAGTTCAAAAACTTACAGATAACGTCCCTTGGGGGTTCATCCACTTTCGGTTTAGGCCGCAATGCCCTATGTGCCCTCTCAATTGTGATCTCTGAGGTGAATTCAGGGCCTAGGAGGGAGGCACAGAGGGAAACTACAGCCGCAGGAACATCAGAAGGGAGGACGGTTTCAGGGATCCCTCTTATCCGCAAGTTGTTCCGGCGTCCCCTATTCTCCTGATCCTCCAAGGCGTTCTGCATCTCATTCAGGTAAGTACTGCATTTTCGGAATGAGCTTGCTGTGGCCCTCTGGTGATCCAGCATCTGGGCCTGGTTATTCTCTAGCGTTTCGACCCTCTCGCCCACTTGCCTCATATCTTGTCGCATCGCTGCGAATTCGCTGAGTAAGGGCTCCAGTGCTTTGTTTAAAGTATTCTTCAGGTAGTTTCTAGTAATCGGAAGAGCCCCTCTACCTTGTAATTCTTCGGTTTCGCTCTCCTCATCCGATTTATCATGCTGGCCTGCTTTCTGTTGCTGAGCCGGCGCCATCTTGGGGTCTCTGGCGACAAAAGCTGCAGCCGCCTTTTTAATAAATCTGTCCATGTCACCACCTTGGGCATGGTTCTTGTTAGAGCTGGAGTGTTCCCCTGCCTTGGGGTTACCTATTTTCACCATTTTCGGGTGGAAGGCAAAAGATTGCTAGTGCTGAGTATTGTCAGTAAGACGGAGCTCGGAATCAAGCGGCCATCTCAGACCGGCGCAAGCTCCGCCCCCCTTTTGCTGCCCTTCTTGACACCAGGCCATCTTCCAAAAGTCTTCGCCTCACTGTGCGTGCAGATGCGCTCACACCTGCCTGCTGCCATTCCTGAGCAAGCTCTGCACTGGTGGCACTCCGATCCCGCAGCTGAATCCTCTTTAGGAGAAGATCCTGGCACTTGCTGGACTTTCTTGGATGCCCTGAAGCCTTCTTAACAAGAATTGAACTTCTTTCCTTGAAGTTCTTGATGATCCTATAAATTGTTGATCGAGGTGCAATCTTAGTAGCCACAATATCCTTGCCTGTGAAGCCATTTTTATGCAACTCAATGATGGCTGCACGCGTTTCTTTGCAGGTCACCATGGTTAACAATGGAAGAACAATGATTTCAAGCATCACCCTCCTTTTAACATGTCAAGTCTGCCATTTTAACCCAATCAGCCTGACATAATGATCTCTAGCCTTGTGCTCGTCAACATTCTCAACTGAGTTAACAAGACGATTACTGAAATGATCTCAGCAGGACCTTTAATGACAGCAATGAAATGCAGTGGAAAGGTTTTTTGGGATTAAGTTAATTTTCATGGCAAAGAAGGACAATGCAATTCATCTGATCACTCTTCATAACATTCTGGAGTATATACAAATTGCTATTATAAAAACTTAAGCAGCAACTTTTCCAATTTCCAATATTTATGTAATTCTCAAAACTTTTGGCCACGACTGTATATTCGCATTTTCGAATATTCTAATTTTTTTTTCCATCTTAACCCATGATCCCTGCTTCTTGCTTGTGGGCCAATGAGAAGGCTGCAATGTCTTTGTCTGAGCTTAGCAACATCCCTAGCAACCAATAGGAAAGTTGCCTACCCCATGCTATATAAGAAACTCCCCAGCAGCCATTTTCTACAGTTTTTTAAAGTTCTCAGAGAGACAGCAGTGTTATTGCTGTGCTCTGTGCTTTCCACTCATTATATTAGATAGATAGTTAGATAGCTTATAGATATAATACAGATAGTTAGTGGGAGATAGTCAGTGTAGGTTATATCCTGATATAGTGTAGCTGTTGCAGTGCAGTGTGTTAGGTAGTATGATAGGTACTGCTGTCCATACATACATGATACAGACATAGTGCTGTGATGTCACAACAATTCTTAGTGCACCAGTCAGTAATATGTGTCAGACCTGCTAAAATATTTACATCATTAGTGCCGATTAGCGCAATCTCGAATATATTGGCGCACTCTATCTGCATATAAAGCCATTTTTAATGTTCTGCCATGCCAACCATTTACTCCAGTCTCAGGAAAACTTCTAGCAGCTTGTAAAATGTAGCAAAAGTGACTCACGCCTGTATTGCACACACATTACGTGAATATTACATTGCCGATTTTCACAATCAAGAAAATAATTGCAAATTCTCGAATTCGCAAATATGTGACGAATATTCTACAAAATATTCGCAAAATATCGTGAATTCGAATATTGCCACTGCTGCTCATTAGTGATGAGCGGCAGGGGTCATATTCGAATTCGCGATATTTTGCGAATATTTTCTAGAATATTCATTGAAAATTCGAAAATTCACGATTTTTTTTTACTCGGAAAAATCGGCAAGGTAATGATTGTGTAATATGCGAATTTTCGTAAATCGAATTTTCAAATTTTTTAATTTACAACTATTAGACAAAGAAGATTATAGCACTAAATTAGCTAAATTGCTCTATATTCGATTTTTTTCTAATATTCGCTATATTGCTATAACTTTGTTTTTTCGAATATTCGTAATATTCTAAAACAAGAATATATAGCAATATAGCGAATATTCGAAAAAAACGAGTATAGAGCAAAATTCGCAAACACTACTACTCCTAAAGTCAAGTATATTGTAGCCTTCTTATTGGCCCACAAGCTAGAAGCAGGGAGGAATCATGTGTACTGATTTTAAAAAAAAAAATCGAATAAAAAAAAAGGGAGGGGGGAATTCGAATATTCGAAATTACGAATATATATAACTATATTAGAAATATTCGCGAATTTTCGAAGTACCTATATTCGCGATAAAAATTCGAAATTCAAATATTCGTGATCAACACTAATCACCAGCTCTTTTTGTGCGAAGTTAAGCAGCTTGCAAATTGTCTCTAGGAGGCTGTTTAAGTTTAGGGCATAAGGCACGATGCACTCTTTCTCGTATGATTGGGTCTGAGTAATCTTCTCCTAGCAGAGATTTGCAGATTTCTGTCACAACTTTGGAGATATTTTCTGGGGCTACAAATTCTGGGACTCTCTTAGGCGAATGTTATTTCTTATGCCTCTATTGTCTTGATCTTTAAGATAGTCATAAAGATGATTAATATGTTGTTGATAGATTAAAAGTGTGTTTGTGGTCTTTTTTGTATAGTCTATTATAGCAGTTTGTGTCGACTCAAGGGCTTCAACTCGTTGACCAATCTGCCTCACTTCTTTTTTTATCTCTGATAATTCTTCCATTACTGGGTTTAAGGCTTTTGACAGAGCCTGGAATATGAAGGACCTGGATATTGGGAGGTCTGAGAAAAACATCTGCAGAGTCCTGGTCATCACTTTCTCTGTCAGGTTGTGAAGATATTTGACGATGTGTATCTCCTTTGGGGGTGAAGGATGCGGCCCCCAAGTTTACTTGTGCTTTTTTCATGATGTATTTGTATAAGTCAGATTGTGATAAAGAGGAACTTCGAGATTGTCTCTGGCGATCCTGGCTAGAACCTTTGAATCTGCCAACCTTCACCATAGGTACAAAAGTCCACTCACCGCCGAACCAGTCTAAAGCAGCTACTGTAATTATGAATGGCTGTCAGGATGGCCTTAAAGGGATTCTGTCACCAGTTTTCAACCCTGTCAGCTAAACATATGCTGATGTTCAGGGCCTCATCACGATTCCTAATATGTGCTTATAAATGTCATCTGTGGGCCTATTTAGCTAAAAAAACAGCTCTTACTAACCTGTCAGTCAAACAAATAAGGTGCCCAAGGGGATGTGAAGCGATGCCAGGTGCCGGCCGCACCCGCCGCCGTTCGTGCCCAGCGCCGCCTTTCCG
This sequence comes from Bufo bufo, assembly GCF_905171765.1. Lineage (NCBI taxonomy): Eukaryota > Metazoa > Chordata > Amphibia > Anura > Bufonidae > Bufo > Bufo bufo. The sequence continues at coordinate 460,541,141 of NC_053389.1, read as the reverse complement.
GACTTCTGCGCCGCCTCCTAATCCTCTGTGCCGCCTCTCGCTCTCCCTCCCTCCCCCTCCTTCTGCTGTAAGATCTCGCGCTTGCGCACAGGCCTCTGCCTGATGCGCCCGTGCGGACTTCTCCATTTGGCTTCTTCCAGCGAAGTGCGCATGCGCCGGCACTTCGCTCAACCCCTGTATGCGCGAGATCTTACAGCAGGAGGAGGGGGGAGGGAGGGAGAGCGAGAGGCGGCACAGAGGATTAGGAGGCGGTGCAGAAGTCCGGAAAGGCAGCGCTGGGCACGAACGGCGGCGGGTGCGGCCGGCACCTGGCATCGCTACACATCCCCTTGGGCACCTTATTTGTTTGACTGACAGGTTAGTAAAAGCTGTTTTTTAGCTAAATAAGCACACAGATGACATTTATAAGCACACATTAGGAATCGTGATGAGGCCCTGAACATCAGCATATGTTTAGCTGACAGGGTTGAAAACTGGTGACAGAATCCCTTTAAAAAAAATTGGGTCTGTGGCCCTTTAAGTGAAAAAATAAATAAAAAGAGCGGACCTCTATGAATAAAAATTGAGGTCCAAAAAAAGTTAAGGCAGTGCCTTTGAGAAGTACTAGGTTTGATTTGACAAAGATGTGGCTGGGGGGATGACAGTCTATGTTTTGGCCTAAATAGAGCTCAAAGGGCCATAAAATAAAGATGGTTAGAGGCTGCGCACCGTCAAGCAGGTTCTCGGTGTTGATAGCCCCACAAAACACTCCTGCACTGACGCAGGCTTGTGCCAGATAAAGCCGCGTGGCGTCTTCTAAAATGACAGCGAGACCATCCAGGTAGGTGAGTATATTGTTAAACTTTGACCCTTGCTGAGCATGGCCGTCTGGAGGTCTTGTATCGCTGTCACCTCAACCATGAAGGAGGTCCGGGGTTGTAAAAGGGATACAAGCTACTCCCGGATCGCTGCTCGCCTCGCTACTTTAGGCCGGGAATCTGTTCACATGGCTAGTCCGCCACACTAACTCAGGTTCTTTCGGGCCTGAAAGCACCGGACATGGCCCAATCTATAGCGGGTGATGTCCTGACTCCTGAGCTAAGCTGGTGCTAAATGAAGCTCGGTGGCTCAATTGAAAGGGGCAGATGTTGTGAGATATTTCTAATTTGCCGAGAGCTGCAGAGACGGCAGTCCACTCCGCTCTGTTGCAAGTGATGCCCCCGAAAGGATGTATTCCTGATTATTTCTGTTTAGCTGCTTATAGAGTATATGCAGGTGAACAGGAAGACTTTGGAGGAAATCCAGTAGTGACAAAACTATCTTATCTACTTAGGACAGAAGATGCTGCAATTTTATAAAATAAAAATAAAAAACTTTAGTAAATATCTATCACCAGACAGAACTCTAGAGCATCTAATTAGCCAATGAGAGCATTTGAAAGATTTTGTAATGCTGCACCAAATCACCTTGTGCCATTCCCCTTCTAGCTAGCTCACTCCTGGTAGACATCCACCCTTAGTCTCTTCTCCTTCTGTGGATGCCTCTGTTCCTCCACTCAATGTTACAACACTCATGCAGGGCCCTTTTCTCTCATTTTCACACACTGACATCAAATCTGTTAAAGGGGGATTGCATGCCAATTCAACAACACTTTTGCCAATGTCCAATCACCATTCAAAAGCTTTTATGGGTCATTCCCTCATTGCCCAGGGCCTTTGCAATAAGGTCCATTTGGGTTACTTTACTGGCATGAGGTGTTGATCTGTTTTGTCTAATTAGTTACAACCCAACTGTCTGCACCGACCATCAGTATTTTTACTGCTGTGAAAATACTTGTCCGACATTACTTTTTCCTTCCCGACAGTCCTTGTCGCCTGCTGTGTTGCGGACAGTTTTTGGTGTCTTCAGTGGCTGTGCAGATCAGCCACTGCTATTAGAGACCTCTTCGGGGTAACAACCTGAGGATTCCCTGTAGAAAAATCCATATAATCTTCTAGGTGTTCTAGGGTAAACAACTCACAATCTGTCATGCCCTGCTCCCTGATTTGGCCTAAAGTCAAATCTGTAGCAAACCAGTGAATCCACACTATCTTCACACTAAGGTTCATGACAGAGTCTGGGAGGCGAGAAGAACCCTTTCTTGAGTTCTGCATTAAAACCTTTGGGGCCCTCTCATCATGTTTGAATAACCAAGACAGTATAGCTAATTTATACACATGATGCACAATCTTTTGCTCCATAAAATTAGTGAGTACAGTACAGGCAATTATAGTTCTGGCTCAGATTTATCCAAAAGGGAAGGGCAGTCTTGCAGGCTGGTACACATTGATGTACAGTACTCAAAAAGGATGAACACATTTGTAGTCAAGCATTTTAATGTGGCATAAAAATGATCTATTATCCAATACAGGCATTAAAAATTTTTTTTTTTAAAACTGTTTAAAAAATCTGATGCAATTGTTTTCTAGCACATCTGGACAATAGTAATGCAACCTACATTTTAAAATGCACACTTCTTATCATGACGTTTCCTTCTGTTCATGTAATGTACTTTAATTTATCAATGATCCTCCCAATAAATGTAGAAAGAAACTTTTGATATTGTAATTAGTGAATAAATTACAGATGAGAAATAAGAAACAGTTCTTTTTATTGTTTTCGAAAATGCCCAGTGACAAACCATTATCTCAGAAATGAAAAGAAAAGTTCTAGCTCAAAAAGTCAGTAAACTTTTTTAATAGATGATTTTTATCTACACCATTGCAATAGAAGATAATACATTGTAGACAAAGCCAAGGCATTTATACCAGTCAACATGATCATATAATTACATATTGCACAGCTAAGTAGGCACAAGACAAAGCAAATTAATTAAATGCAGAAAGAGATACGACACGCACACGTTTGAAAATTGTCCAACTGTATCTCCAGTTATCTGATCTATATTAACTCTATTCTGAGAAGTAAAAAGATGTTGTTCAACTCTCCGTATAATGACATTGGCCAAGTTATTTATCTTTGTTGACTTTTATTAAATCAAGTCAGGATACAGAAAAAAGTAATTTAAAAAAAGATGTTAGCCATATTAACATTGGGAAAAAACTTCTCAAATGGATCTATGTGGTCAAAATGAAAGTTTTGATTACATGATACATTAAATTCATGATACATTGTATTAAAGGGTTATCCAGTAGGGATGAGCGAACCCGAACTGTATAGTTCGGGTTCGTACCGAATTTTGGGGTGTCCGTGACACGGACCCGAACCCGAACATTTTCGTAAAAGTCCGGGTTCGGTGTTCGGCGCTTTCTTGGCGCTTTTTGAAAGGCTGCAAAGCATCCAATCAACAAGCGTCATACTACTTGCCCCAAGAGGCCATCACAGCCTTGCCTACTATTGGCATGGCTGGGATTGGCCAGTGCAGCATGTGACCCAGCCTCTATATAAGCTTGGGTCACGTAGCGCTGCACGTCACTCTGCTGATTCAAGCATAGGGAGAGGTTGCAGCTGCGACGTTGGGGCGAGATTAGGCAAATTAACTCCTCCAAAAGACTTCATTCTGTGATCGATCTGCAGCTGTCGATCATTGAAGTGCTATTATTGACTTGCTCACTTTTTTGAGGCTGCCCAGAGCGTTTTTAGATCACTTTTTTTCTGAGGTGATCGGCGGCCATTTTGTGACTTGTGGTGCGCCAGCACGAGCTATCACCAAGTGTATTTAACCATCGATAGTGTGGTTATTTTGTGCTATATCCTACATCAGCTGCAGGCTGAGCATGTGTCACCGAAGTGCATTTAACCATCAACAGTCTGGTTATTTTTTGGCCATATACTACATCAGCTGCAGGCTGAGCCTGTTTCACCCAAGTGCATTTAACCATCAACAGTATGATTATTTTTTGGCCATATACTACATCAGCTGCAGGCTGAGCCTGTGTCACCCAAGTGCATTTAACCATCAACAGTGTGGTTATTTTTTGGCCATATATTACATCAGGGGCAAGTTGAGCCTGTCACCCAGCGCCTAAAAAATAGACCTGACATTTCTATTCAACCAAATCTGCACAGTTTTAGCTGGTCAAGTTATTTGTAGTGACCGTCAAAGCAGACTTTTTGTTCTGGGTTGAAAAAGCATTCCCAAATTTGCCATTCTGAAAATAACTAGTTTGTGGTATTTGAGGCCTACTTGAAATCTATCCCAAAAAGAAAATCTTACATTGAAGTTATTGATAGTGTCATTCAGAAAAACCTAAGACACACGCTAGCGTGCTGATAGAAGTGTCATTCTGTGATTAAACCTATAACTGTCACACAGCGCAAAAAAAACAGGTCTCACATCTCTATTCAACCATATCTGCACAGTTTTAGCTGGTCAAGTTATTTGTAGTGACCGTCAAATAAGACTTTTTGTTCTGGGTTGAAAAAGCATTCCCAAATTTGCCATTCTGAAAATAACTAGTTTGTGGTATTTCAGGCCTACTTGAAATCTATCCCAAAAAGAAAATCTTACATTGAAGGTATTGATAGTGTCATTCAGAAAAACCTAAGACACACGCTAGCGTGCTGATAGAAGTGTCATTCTGTGATTAAACCTATAACTGTCACACAGCGCAAAAAAAAACAGGTCTCACATCTCTATTCAACCAAATCTGCACAGTTTTAGCTGGTCAAGTTATTTGTAGTGACCGTCAAAGCAGACTTTTTGTTCTGGGTTGAAAAAGCATTCCCAAATTTGCCATTCTGAAAATAACTAGTTTGTGGTATTTGAGGCCTACTTAAAATCTATCCCAAAAAGAAAATCTTACATTGAAGTTATTGATAGTGTCATTCAGAAAAACCTACAGTAGGTGAACCCGATTTTGTGTCAATCTCGCCGTATTTCTCGGCGAGATTGAGCACATACGAGCCCCATCGCGGGAGCCAGCGCCGAGCTGGCTTGCCGCGATGGAGAGCAAGCGCGTCATAGAAGAGGCGGGAGATCCGACTTGGATTCCCGCCAATTCTACACGTGTGCGGCGTTTGTTATGAATCCTGAGGGGGAAGTCCCCGCCGGATTTTAAATAAAAATCCGGCCTGGGTCCCGCCCTCAGGAGCATACCGGGCCCTTAGGTCTGTTATGGGTTGTAAGGAGAGCCCCCCCTACGCCGAAAAAAACGGCGTAGGGGGTCCCCCTACAATCCATACCAGACCCGTATCCAAAGCACGCTACCCGGCCAGCCAGGAAGGGAGTGGGGACGAGCGAGCGCCCCCCCCCCCTCCTGAGCCGTACCAGGCTGCATGCCCTCAACATGGGGGGTTGGGTGCTCTGGGGCAGGGGGCGCACTGCGGCCCCCCCACCTCAGAGCACCCTGTCCCCATGTTGATGAGGACAGGGCCCCTTCCCGACAACCCTGGCCGTTGGTTGTCGGGGTATGCGGGCGGGAGGCTTAACGGAATCTGGGAGCCCCCTTTAATAAGGGGGGCCCCCAGATACCGGCCCCCCACCCTAAGTGAATGAGTATGGGGTACATCGTACCCCTACCCATTCACCTGCAAGAAAAGTGGTAAAAACACAAATAAACCACACAGTGTATTAAAATATTTTATTTTTCTGCTCCGGAGGCCGCCCCCTGTCTTCTTTATTAGCTCTTTTACCAGGGGGGGCTCTTCTTCTTCCGATATCCCGACGGGTCTTCTCCGCTATCCGGGGGGGGTCTTCTCAACTCTCCGGGGTTCTCCTTCTGTCTTCTCCTTCTGTCTTGTTGTCTCCTTCTGTCTTCTGTCTCCGGGGGGGGCTCTTCTTCTTCCGATATCCCGACGGGTCTTCTCCGCTATCCGGGGGGGTCTTCTCAACTCTCCGGGGTTCTCCTTCTGTCTTCTCCTTCTGTCTTGTTGTCTCCTTCTGTCTTCTGTCTCCGGGGGGGGCTCTTCTTCTTCCGATATCCCGACGGGTCTTCTCCGCTATCCGGGGGGGTCTTCTCAACTCTTCGGGGTTCTCCTTCTGTCTTCTCCTTCTGTTCTTCTTCTGTCTTCTCCTTCCTTCTTGTTGTCTCGGCGCACCCCGATTCTTCTCTCTGTTGTTGACTCGGCGCACCCCGGTTCTTCATCTCGCGAGAAGAGAAGAATCGGGGTGCGCCGAGTCTCGCGAGACGAAGAACCGGGGTGCGCCGAGTCAACAACAGAGAGAAGAATCGGGGTGCGCCGAGTCTCGCGAGACGAAGAACCGGGGTGCGCCGAGACAACAAGAAGGAAGGAGAAGACAGAAGAAGAACAGAAGGAGAAGACAGAAGGAGAACCCCGAAGAGTTGAGAAGACCCCCCCGGATAGCGGAGAAGACCCGTCGGGATATCGGAAGAAGAAGAGCCCCCCCCGGAGACAGAAGACAGAAGGAGACAACAAGACAGAAGGAGAAGACAGAAGGAGAACCCCGGAGAGTTGAGAAGACCCCCCCCCGGATAGCGGAGAAGACCCGTCGGGATATCGGAAGAAGAAGAGCCCCCCCTGGTAAAAGAGCTAATAAAGAAGACAGGGGGCGGCCTCCGGAGCAGAAAAATAAAATATTTTAATACACTGTGTGGTTTATTTGTGTTTTTACCACTTTTCTTGCAGGTGAATGGGTAGGGGTACGATGTACCCCATACTCATTCACTTAGGGTGGGGGGCCGGTATCTGGGGGCCCCCCTTATTAAAGGGGGCTCCCAGATTCCGTTAAGCCTCCCGCCCGCATACCCCGACAACCAACGGCCAGGGTTGTCGGGAAGGGGCCCTGTCCTCATCAACATGGGGACAGGGTGCTCTGAGGTGGGGGGGCCGCAGTGCGCCCCCTGCCCCAGAGCACCCAACCCCCCATGTTGAGGGCATGCAGCCTGGTACGGCTCAGGAGGGGGGGGGGGCGCTCGCTCGTCCCCACTCCCTTCCTGGCTGGCCGGGTAGCGTGCTTTGGATACGGGTCTGGTATGGATTGTAGGGGGACCCCCTACGCCGTTTTTTTCGGCGTAGGGGGGGCTCTCCTTACAACCCATAACAGACCTAAGGGCCCGGTATGCTCCTGAGGGCGGGACCCAGGCCGGATTTTTATTTAAAATCCGGCGGGGACTTCCCCCTCAGGATTCATAACAAACGCCGCACACGTGTAGAATTGGCGGGAATCCAAGTCGGATCTCCCGCCTCTTCTATGACGCGCTTGCTGGGATGTGCTGTCGCTATCCCAGTGAGTGCGAGATCTCGGCACCACGTCGCCGAGTATCAGCGCGACGCTGTCGTGCTGAAAACACAATGTCACAAACACCTACTGTAAGACACACGCTAGCGTGCTGATAGAAGTGTCATTCTGTGATTAAACCTATAACAGTCACACAGCGCAAAAAAAAAACAGGTCTCACATCTCTATTCAACCAAATCTGCACTGTTTTAGCTGGTCAAGTTATTTGTAGTGACCGTCAAAGCAGACTTTTTGTTCTGGGTTGAAAAAGCATTCACAAATTTGCCATTCTGAAAATAACTAGTTTGTGGTATTTCAGGCCTACTTGAAATCTATCCCAAAAAGAAAATCTTACATTGAAGTTATTGATAGTGTCATTCAGAAAAACCTAAGACACACGCTAGCGTGCTGATAGAAGTGTCATTCTGTGATTAAACCTATAACTGTCACACAGCGCAAAAAAAAACAGGTCTCACATCTCTATTCAACCAAATCTGCACAGTTTTAGTTGGTCAAGTCATTTGTAGTGACCGTCAAAGCAGACTTTTTGTTCTGGGTTGAAAAAGCATTCCCAAATTTGCCATTCTCAAAATTGTGGTGAACGGGAACAATGAGGAAAACATCTAATAAGGGACGCGGTTGCGGACGTGGACATGGTCGTGGTGGTGTTAGTGGACCCTCTGGTGCTGGGCGAGGACGTGGCCGTTCTGCCACAGCCACACGTCCTAGTGAACCAACTACCTCAGGTCCCAGTAGCCAGCAGAATTTACAGCGATATTTGGTGGGGCCCAATGCCGTTCTAAGGATGGTAAGGCCTGAGCAGGTACAGGCATTAGTCAATTGGGTGGCTGACAGTGGATCCAGCACGTTCACATTATCTCCCACCCAGTCTTCTGCAGAAAGCACACAGATGGCGCATGCAAACCAAGCCCATCGGTCTGTCACATCACCCCCATGCATATCAGGGAAACTGTCTGAGCCTCAAGTTATGCAGCAGTCTCTTATGCTGTTTGAAGACTCTGCTGCCAGGGATTCTAAAGGGAATCCACCTAGCCCTTCCCCAGGGGTGGAAGAGATAGAATGCACTAACGCACAACCACATATTTTTCCTGATGATGAGGACATGGGAATACCACCTCAGCACGTCTCTGATGATGACGAAACACAGGTGCCAACTGCTGCGTCTTTCTGCAGTGTGCAGACTGAACAGGAGGTCAGGGATCAAGACTGGGTGGAAGACGATGCAGGGGACGATGAGGTCCTAGACCCCACATGGAATGAAGGTCGTGCCACTGACTTTCACAGTTCGGAGGAAGAGGCAGTGGTGAGACCGAGCCAACAGCGTAGCAAAAGAGGGAGCAGTGGGCAAAATCAGAACACCCGCCGCCAAGAGACTCCGCCTGCTACTGACCGCCACCATCTGGGACCGAGCACCCCAAAGGCAGCTTCAAGGAGTTCCCTGGCATGGCACTTCTTCAAACAATGTGCTGACGACAAGACCCGAGTGGTTTGCACGCTGTGCCATCAGAGCGTGAAGCGAGGCATTAACGTTCTGAACCTTAGCACAACCTGCATGACCAGGCACCTGCATGCAAAGCATGAACTGCAGTGGAGTAAACACCTTAAAAACAAGGAAGTCACTCAGGCTCCCCCTGCTACCTCTTCTGCTGCTGCCGCCTCGGCCTCTTCTGCTGCTGCTGCCGCCACCTCGGCCTCTTCCTCTGCCTCTGGAGGAACGTTGGCACCTGCCGCCCAGCAAGCATGGGATGTACCACCAACACCACCACCTGCGTCACCAAGCATCTCAACCATGTCACACGGCAGCGTTCAGCTCTCCATCTCACAAACATTTGAGAGAAAGCGTAAATTCCCACCTAGCCACCCTCGATCCCTGGCCCTGAATGCCAGCATTTCTAAACTACTGGCCTATGAAATGCTGTCATTTAGGCTGGTGGACACACACAGCTTCAAACAGCTCATGTCACTTGCTGTCCCACAGTATGTTGTTCCCAGCCGCCACTACTTCTCCAAGAGAGCCGTGCCTTCCCTGCACAAACAAGTGTCCGATAAAATCTAGTGTGCACTGCGCAACACCATCTGTGGCAAGGTCCACCTAACCACAGATACGTGGACCAGTAAGCACGGCCAGGGACGCTATATCTCCCTAACTGCACACTGGGTAAATGTAGATGCTGGGCCCCAGGCGGAGAGCTGTTTGGCGCACGTCCTTCCGCCGCCAAGGATCGCAGGGCAACATTCTTTGCCTCCTGTCTCCTCCTCCTCCTACTCAGCTTCCTCCTCCTCTTCTTCCACCTGCTCATCCAGTCAGCCACACACCTTCACCACCAACTTCAGCACAGCACGGGGTAAACGTCAGCAGGCCATTCTGAAACTCATATGTTTGGGGGACAGGCCCCACACCGCACAGGAGTTGTGGCGGGGTATAGAACAACAGACCGACGAGTGGTTGCTGCCGGTGAGCCTCAAGCCCGGCCTGGTGGTGTGCGATAATGGGCGAAATCTCGTTGCAGCTCTGGGACTAGCCGGTTTGACGCACATCCCTTGCCTGGCGCATGTGCTGAATTTGGTGGTGCAGAAGTTCATTCGCAACTACCCCGACATGTCAGAGCTGCTGCATAAAGTGCGGGCCGTCTGTTCGCGCTTCCAGCGTTCACATCCTGCCGCTGCTCGCCTGTCTGCGCTACAGCGTAACTTCGGCCTTCCCGCTCACCGCCTCATATGCGACGTGCCCACCAGGTGGAACTCCACCTTGCATATGCTGGACAGACTGTGCGAGCAGCAGCAGGCCATAGTGGAGTTTCAGCTGCAGCACGCACGGGTCAGTCGCACTGCAGATCAGACACACTTCACCACCAATGACTGGGCCTCCATGCGAGACCTGTGTGCCCTGTTGCGCTGTTTCGAGTACTCCACCAACATGGCCAGTGGCGATGACGCTGTTATCAGCGTTACAATACCACTTCTATGTCTCCTTGAGAAAACACTTAGGGCGATGATGGAAGAGGAGGTGGCCCAGGAGGAAGAGGAAGAAGAGGGGTCATTTTTAGCACTTTCAGGCCAGTCTCTTCAAAGTGACTCAGAGGGAGGTTTTTTGCAACACCAGAGGCCAGGTACAAATGTGGCCAGACAGGGCCCACTACTGGAGGACGAGGAGGACGAGGATGAGGAGGATGAGGATGAAGCATGTTCACAGCGGGGTGGCACCCAAAGCAGCTCGGGCCCATCACTGGTGCATGGCTGGGGGGGAAACACAGGACGATGACGATACGCCTCCCACAGAGGACAGCTTGTCCTTACCTCTGGGCAGCCTGGCACACATGAGCGACTACATGCTGCAGTGGCTGCGCAACGACAGCAGAGTTGCCCACATTTTAACGTGTGCGGACTACTGGGTTGCCACCCTGCTGGATCCCCGGTACAAAGACAATGTGCCCACCTTACTTCCTACACTGGAGCGTGATAGGAAGATGCGCGAGTACAAGCGCACGTTGGTAGACGCGCTACTGAGAGCATTCCCAAATGTCACAGGGGAACCAGTGGAAGCCCAAGGCGAAGGCAGAGGAGGAGCAAGAGGTCGCCAACACAGCTGTGTCACGGCCAGCTCCTCTGAGGGCAGGGTTAGCATGGCAGAGATGTGGAAAAGTTTTGTCACAACGCCACAGCTAACTGCACCACCACCTGATACAGAACGTGTTAGCAGGAGGCAACATTTCACTAACATGGTGGAACAGTACCTGTGCACACCCCTCCACGTACTGACTGATGGTTCGGCCCCATTCAACTTCTGGGTCTCCATATTGTCCACGTGGCCAGAGCTAGCCTTTTATGCCTTGGAGGTGCTGGCCTGCCCGGCGGCCAGCGTTTTGTCTGAACGTGTATTCAGCACGGCAGGGGGCGTCATTACAGACAAACGCAGCCGCCTGTCTACAGCCAATATGGACAAGCTGACGTTCATAAAAATGAACCAGGCATGGATCCCACAGGACCTGTCCATCCCTTGTGCAGATTAGATATTAACTATCTCCCCTTAACAATATATTATTCTACTCCAGGGCACTTCCTCATTCAATACTATTTTTAATTTCATTTTACCATTATATTGCGGGGCAACCCAAAGTTGAATGAACCTCTCCTCTGTCTGGGTGCCGGGGCCTAAATGTGTGACAGTGGCCTGTTCCAGTGGTGGGTGACGTGAAGCCTGATTCTCTGCTATGACATGAATACAGATTCTGCGCTGACATAAGGCCAGATTCTCTGTTACGGGACCTCTCTCCTCTGCCTGGGTGCCTGGGCCTAAATGTGTGACAGTGGCCTGTTCCAGTGGTGGGTGACGTGAAGCCTGATTCTCTGCTATGACATGAATACAGATTCTGTGCTGACATAAGGCCAGATTCTCTGTTACGGGACCTCTCTCCTCTGCCTGGGTGCCTGGGCCTAAATGTGTGACAGTGGCCTGTTCCAGTGGTGGGTGACGTAAAGCCTGATTCTCTGCTATGACATGAAGACAGATTCTGCGCTGACATAAGGCCAGATTCTCTGTTACGGGACCGCTCTCCTCTGTCTGGGTGCCGGGGCCTAAATGTGTGACAGTGGCCTGTTCCAGTGGTGGGTGACGTGAAGCCTGATTCTCTGCTATGACATGAATACAGATTCTGCGCTGACATAAGGCCAGATTCTCTGTTACGGGACCTCTCTCCTCTGCCTGGGTGCCTGGGCCTAAATGTGTGACAGTGGCCTGTTCCAGTGGTGGGTGACGTGAAGCCTGATTCTCTGCTATGACATGAATACAGATTCTGCGCTGACATAAGGCCAGATTCTCTGTTACGGGACCTCTCTCCTCTGCCTGGGTGCCTGGGCCTAAATGTGTGACAGTGGCCTGTTCCAGTGGTGGGTGACGTGAAGCCTGATTCTCTGCTATGACATGAATACAGATTCTGCGCTGACATAAGGCCAGATTCTTTGTTACGGGACCTCTCTCCTCTGCCTGGGTGCCTGGGCCTAAATGTGTGACAGTGGCCTGTTCCAGTGGTGGGTGACGTGAAGCCTGATTCTCTGCTATGACATGAATACAGATTCTGCGCTGACATAAGGCCAGATTCTCTGTTACGGGACCTCTCTCCTCTGCCTGGGTGCCTGGGCCTAAATGTGTGACAGTGGCCTGTTCCAGTGGTGGGTGACGTGAAGCCTGATTCTCTGCTATGACATGAATACAGATTCTGCGCTGACATAAGGCCAGATTCTCTGTTACGGGACCTCTCTCCTCTGCCTGGGTGCCTGGGCCTAAATGTGTGACAGTGGCCTGTTCCAGTGGTGGGTGACGTGAAGCCTGATTCTCTGCTATGACATGAATACAGATTCTGCGCTGAAATAAGGCCAGATTCTTTGTTACGGGACTGCTCTCCTCTGTCTGGGTGCCGGGGCCTAAATGTGTGACAGTGGCCTGTTCCAGTGGTGGGTGACGTGAAGCCTGATTCTCTGCTATGACATGAATACAGATTCTGTGCTGACATAAGGCCAGATTCTCTGTTACGGGACCTCTCTCCTCTGCCTGGGTGCCTGGGCCTAAATGTGTGACAGTGGCCTGTTCCAGTGGTGGGTGACGTGATGCCTGATTCTCTGCTATGACATGAAGACAGATTCTGCGCTGACATAAGGCCAGATTCTCTGTTACGGGACCGCTCTCCTCTGTCTGGGTGCCGGGGCCTAAATGTGTGACAGTGGCCTGTTCCAGTGGTGGGTGACGTGAAGCCTGATTCTCTGCTATGACATGAAGACAGATTCTGCGCTGACATAAGGCCAGATTCTCTGTTACGGGACCGCTCTCTTCTGTCTGGGTGTCGGGGCCTAAATGTGTGACAGTGGCCTGTTCCAGTGGTGGGTGACGTGAAGCCTGATTCTCTGCTATGACATGAATACAGATTCTGCGCTGACATAAGGCCAGATTCTCTGTTACGGGACCTCTCTCCTCTGCCTGGGTGCCTGGGCCTAAATGTGTGACAGTGGCCTGTTCCAGTGGTGGGTGACGTGATGCCTGATTCTCTGCTATGACATGAAGACAGATTCTGCGCTGACATAAGGCCAGATTCTCTGTTACGGGACCGCTCTCCTCTGTCTGGGTGCCGGGGCCTAAATGTGTGACAGTGGCCTGTTCCAGTGGTGGGTGACGTGAAGCCTGATTCTCTGCTATGACATGAAGACATATTCTGCGCTGACATAAGGCCAGATTCTCTGTTACGGGACCGCTCTCCTCTGTCTGGGTGCCGGGGCCTAAATGTGTGACAGTGGCCTGTTCCAGTGGTGGGTGACGTGAAGCTTGATTCTCTGCTATGACATGAAGCCAGATTCTCTGCTATGGCATGAAGAGACTGATTCTCTGCTGACATGAAGCCAGATTCTTTGCTATGGCATGAAGAGACTGATTCTCTGCTGATGTGAAGCCAGATTCTCTGCTATGGGACCTCTGTCCAATTGATATTGGTTCATTTTTATTTTTTTAATTTTAATTTTAATTCATTTCCCTATCCACATTTGTTTGCAGGGGATTTACCTACACGTTGCTGCCTTTTGCAGCCCTCTAGCTCTTTCCTGGGCTGTTTTACAGCCTTTTTAGTGCCCAAAAGTTCGGGTCCCCATTGACTTCAATGGGGTTCGGGTTCGGGACGAAGTTCGGATCGGGTTCGGATCCCGAACCCGAACATTTCCGGGAAGTTCGGCCGAACTTCTCGAAATCGAACATCCAGGTGTTCGCTCAACTCTATTATCCAGTGATTAATACAGTATATACAAATTAGACATCATATGATGTATTAATATCTCTTTCTAACAAAATGAGAACCAGCCCTGTACCTCACATGGATCACAGGCTCCAATTTCTCTTGGGGTGAGTCTCTTCTGCTGCAGCTGTTTCCCTCTTACAGCTCAAAGGAAATGTCCTTTCTTGGGGGGTGTCCGTTCTGCTGTAGCTTTCTCCCTGTAACTATCACAGCCTTTGCCCAACTGGTGGCAATTGAAGGATGGAACTGAGCACGTGTGACCTGTTCATTCAGCTCTTTTTCGGGGACTGTCCTTTCTCATGGGGTATGTTCTTCTGCTGTAACTCTTTTCTTGTAACTGCCATAGCCTTTGCTCACCTGTGGCAATTAAATGATGGAGCTGAGCCTGTGTGACCTGCTCATTTAGCTCATTCAGAGAGGGTGTCCTTTCTCACGGGGTGTATAATTTCAGCTGTAGCTTTCTCCCTGTAACTGTCACAGCCTTTGCCCACCTGATGCTCATTTAGCTCAGTAGCCAGATGTGTACAGTACTATAAATATTGAACACCAAGGGCTACCATTATATTACAGCAAGGGGAATATCTCACAACTGGAACATTTTTGTAACATAAAGTAAATTACAAAAGAAATTATTTTTTCATGCTAAATTATGCAAAAATGACTTTTAATGTTGAGACACCCCCTTTAAACTGTACTATATAACTTCAATAATTAATTTCTGATATATAAATACAGGCTGTAATACAGGCTTCAGATGTAGTTCCTGGGCTTTTTTGCAGTTTCTCTAAGCATTGCATGATCTGACTTTGGGGAGATTATCAACTGTCTTGAATGCTTTCTAATTGTGAATAACCTTTCTCATTATAGACTGGTAGAAATGGTCTTATCACCTTTTCCAGATTGATGGGAAGCAAGAATTGTTTCTCCAAAATCATTAGTGATGTCTTTCCTCCTTGGCAAATGTAATATTAATGCAGATGCACTGTCGAGATTTCCTATAGGTGCACCAGCCAACCTGCCTGATGACTACTGGGAAGACGTTGAAATGCCAGCTTTCTGAAGAGAAAGAGGGACAGCTAGTTCAGGCCTTTCCTCAGCATCAAACCCTTCTGCCAGGAAGGAGACTGGAGAAACCAGCCCAATGCCTTGCCTGTGTTCTTTTATACCTGAATTTCTCCAGTAAAGAAGCACCCTGGTTTACTGCAGACCCTGACTCTCTGAATTTATTTCCCATTGGGGTGCACCACGCCTTACCACCCCTTTCAGAGAGCAGCAACACGTTGTGACACCTCGACGGTGTACGGGGGACCCAGCATATCGTTGGGGCTACCCCAAACCCAGCCACTGCACGTGCAGCCGCCATTTTATGAAAACTGATTTCTTAACACAAAGCTCAAGGAAATTCAGATTTATTTAGAAACAACGTTTTCCTAAGCTTCGGACTGAATTCTGCTTCGGATGCTTCGCTTCACTCAACACTACTTACTAGGTTAAAAATCTGTGGTGACATTTCTTCTTGTCCCTACATGAACTGTTCCTCCAGCAATTTTGAGAAGGTTGATCAGTTATTTTGACTGGGGAAAAAAGCATTTTGGGAGACCTGGAACTACGCAAAAATTATATGCTTCTGGCATCCTTAGATGGAGTACAGACTTTTTGGTGGTCCAATCTACATAGTTTCTATTCTCTACAGTTTATCTATTCTCTTTTGGTGTTCAAACCTAATTTTTAATTGATCCGTTAACTTGTTTTAATGAAAAATATTTCTTAGGACACCTCCATTCACATGCACATTCAGCTCTTTTGAGCATTCATCTGTCCTGAATAGGCAGAGAGAAAAAAGCTGCTGTCAGAGACTGCAGTGTCCTATCGCCCTAATAATCTCAATAGTTGAACTTGCCGGGACTTTAAAAATGGCGTCTGCTCGCAAGCAGAGCAGGTTTATTGAAAGAAATTATTATTTAATATTATTTATAAATTATTATTCCTTCTTAACCCTTTCTACTCCATGCCAGTTTTCACCTTCCTGCCCAGGCCATGTTTTGCAAATCCAACATGTGTCACTTTATGTGGTAATAACTTTAAAACGCTTTTACTTACGCAGGCCATTCTGAGACAGTTTTTTCTGCCACATATGGTACTTCATGACAGTGGTAAAATTGAGTCAAAAAATTTCATTTTTATTTATAAAAAAATACAAAATTTACCAAAAATTTGCAAATATCTATATTTCAATTTCTCTACTTTTATAATAGATAGTAAGTGCTCCAAAAATAGTTATTACTTTACATTCCTCATATGTTTACTTCATGTTTGGATCATTTTGTGAATGCCATTTTATTTTTTGGGGACGTTAGAAGGCTTAGAAGTTTAGAAGCAAATCTTGAAATTTTTCTTAAAATTTCCAAAACCACTTTTTAAGGACCAGTTCAGGCCTGAAGTCACTTTGTGAGGCTTACATAATAGAAACCACCCAAAAATTACCCTTTTTTAGAAACTACATCCCTCACGGTATTCAAAACTGATTTTACAAACTTTGTTAACCCTTTAGGTGTTCTACAAGAATTAATGGAAAATGGAGATGAATTTCACTTTTTTGGCAGATTTTCCATTTTAATCAATTTTTTTCCGCTAACAAAGCAAGGGTTAACAGCCAAACAAAACTCAATATTTATTGCCCTGATTCTGTAGTTTACATAAATACCCCATATGTGGTCGTAAACTGCTGTATGGTCACACGGCAGGGGGCAGAAGGAAAGGAATGCCGTATGGTTTTTGGAAGGCAGATTTCACTGGTATAATTTTAAGCTGCCATTGAAGACTCCCTGATGCACCCCTAGTGTAGAAACTCAAAAAAATTACCCCATTTTGGAAACTACGGGATAAGGTGGCAGATTTTTTGTTACTATTTTAGGGTACATATGATTTTTGGTTGCTCTATATTACACTTTTTGTGAGGCAAGGTAACAAAAAATAGCGTTTTGGCACCGTTTTTATTTTTTGTTATTTACAGTGTTCATCTGACAGGTTATATCATGTGGTATTTTTATAGAGCAGGTTGTTATGGATGCAAAAATACCAAATATGACAACTTTTTTTGGTTGTTAGTTTTAGTTTTACATAGTTTATTTTTTTATTTTTTGGGCGACTGTCTTATGTAGGGGCTCATTTTTTTCGGTATGAGATGTCGGTTTGATTGGTACTATTTTAGGGTGCATATGACTTTTTAATCACTTGGTATTACACTTTTTGTGATGTAAGGTGACAAAAAAATGTTTTTTTTGACATTGTATTTATTTTTATTTATTTACGTTGTTTACCCGAGGGGTTAGGTCCTGTGATATTTTTATATTTTTATAGAGCTGGTCGTTATGGACGTGGCAATACCTAATATGTGTACTTTTCTTTATTTATTTAAGTTTTACACAATAATATCTTTTTTGAAACAAAAAAAAATTTGTGTTTTAGTGTCTCCATATTCTGAGAGCCGTAGCTTTTTTATTTTTTGGGCGATTGTCTTAGTTAGGGTATCATTTTTGCGGGATGAAATTATGGTTTGATTGGCACTATTTTGGGGTGCTTATGACTTTTTGATCGCTTGCTATTACACTTTTTGTGATGTAAGATGACAAACAATGGCGTTTTTATTTTATCTTTTTTACGGTGTTGACCTGAGGGGTTAGGTCATGTGGTATTTTTATAGAGCAGGTTGTTACTGACGCAGCGATACCTAATATGTCTACTTTTTACATTTAACACAATAACAGCATTTTTGAAACAAACATAGGACATGTTCTATTTTTTATTGAGGGGCCACAGAACGGAGCAACGGATGCGGACAGCACATGGAGTGCTGTCCGCATCTTTTGCAGCTTCATTGAAGTGAATGGGTCCGCACCCGAGCCGCAAAAACTGCGGCTCGGATGCTGATCAGAACAACGGTCGTGTGCAAGAGGGCTAACTCAGGAAAATTAAAGTATAGAGTTTGAGTCAATGCAATATTTTAGTTTTTCAATAAATTAGAAAAGATTTCTAATAGTCTGTTTTCACTTTGTCATCATGGGGTATTGAATGGAAAAATTAGATTTGCACTGAATCCGAATTCCCTCATGCTTTGTAGTAACAAATCGCATTTTTTCTAAAATGGCTCCTGCACATGTTAGAACATTGAGCAAAGAACTCTGGGAACGAGGGATCACCCACAATGCTATGCATGCAGCCAATCAGCAGCCAGCCAGCCCCTGTGATGTCACAGCCCTATAAATAGCCTCAGCCATCTTGGATTCAGCCATTTTCCAGTGCAGGAAGAGACATTAGCAGGCGCTAGGGAAAGTGCTAGGAAAGACTTTAAAACTTTTTTTGGTCTGGATAGAAGTTCAGGGAAAGATCATTAGAAGAGTAGGGAAAGGATAGGGATTAAATATTCCACACTATAAAAGGACAACAGGGTCCAATAGAGGAGTGTACAGCCTGGGTAATAGGGGTGATTCTATTACACCTTGCTGCACTGATTGGGGATCCAAGTTTCCATTATACTGCTGCTTTTAGGTTTGCAATAGATGATACTGTACCTATGTAATTCCAGCAAACCTTGCTTGTTATTGGGGTGCAAGTGCTGTGTGATACAATGATTAACAGGGTGTATTACTAGGAAATATTTGTATGTCTTATTAGCCCTTGTGCGGTGCAGTTTTACTGTATGTTCTAAAGCCTTTTTTGGAGTGTATTAGTGAAAAAAAAAGGCTTGGCAGCCGTTGTGCGGTAAAGTGACAAAACTACTGCCTTTTTAGGGGTGTATTCATTTCCTTTTAATTTATTTATTTGATCTAACAGTATGTCAGACAGAAAAGTGTCAGGGGAGGAGAAGAGTCCTAAATGTTTCTGGCGCAGGCACAGGTCACAGAAGAGTAAGGGGGTGTGGCAGCAGGGGTCGCAGCGAGAGGCCTGAGCTCCCGGTGTCATCTAGAGGTTGTGTCTTGACCAGCAACACAGCTGTGCTTGAATGGTTGACTTGATCATCCACTTCATCCCAAGTGACATCAGACTCCCCCAGCCAAGAGTCGGTGGGTTCGCCAGACAACCCTTAGTTGGCATGGCCTGGGAGCAGGCCCTGTGCCCTCCCCTGTCCTCAACCTGGCTCTATGCTTTTCTGTTTCCTCAGCCAGACAAGTATTATATGCTGTGGGTTCAGCTCCACTATACAGAAAGAACAAGCTACTAGAGGACAGTCAGCAGCTACTGCCCAGCTAAGATCTTGAAGAGACATCTGCCGCTTCCTCCGGTAGGCTGGCAAGTAGTGATGAGGAGAGTGGTGTGGGAGCTGGTGTTGTGAGATGTCTGGCTTCTGACTCAGAGACCGTTGAGGAGGACATCGGTGACATGCAGACAGTACTCGATGATGATGTAGACGATTGCAATTGGGAGCCGGGTGACAAAGGAGCTTCATCATCATCGGGAGAAGAGGTTGGCAACTTGTGCCTGAGGTAGCGGCGAAGCTAGAAAGTCGGTAGCGTGGCCGGAAATAAGCAGTGTTGCAGCAGTGGGAGGTCAGTCGCTTCACAGGAGCCTAGCTGCCTGGAAAGTAGTGGTGCAGGGGTTCATGGAGGCAGCGCTAATAGAAGTCAGTCAGTACGAACTGTTGGGGATAAAATCACCTACTTGGCGGTGTGGCAGTCTTTTGTTAAGCCACCGGAGGTGGTGAACATGGCCATTTGCGAATCTGTGGGCAGAAGGTGAAGCGTGGCCATGGTCCCAATGTTGGCACCACGGCCCTGGGTCAAGATATGCAGCGTCACCATGAAGTGGCCTGGGAGAACCGTGGCTTCGATGTGGTGGTCCAGCCTGCTGCAGAAACCGCTGCATCACCCAGTGGCACGCACCTAATTTCAGGCAGTCAAGGCTCCACCACCTCAGCCAAAGGGAGCTGTCTGTCCTTTACATCATCTGCTGGTCCTGATCCTCCTCCTACTCCTCCTCGTCAGCCATTCTGTCAGCAATCGATCACCGAAGCGATTGCCAAAGGCAACAGTATGGGTGCACTCATCCAACGGAACAGAAGCTGAACGTGCTCCTGGCCAAGTTGCTGGTGCTGCAGTCCCTCCCTTTTTAAGTGGTAGACTCTGCACCTTTCAGAGAACTGATGGCTTGTGCCGAGCCGAGGTGGAGAGTCCCAAGCCATCATTTCTTTGCCAAAAAAGCAGTACCAGCCCTGCACACATATGTAGAACAGAAGGTGAGCCAGTCCTTGAGCCTGTCGGTGTCTGCCAAAGTGCATGGCAGAGCTGACATGTGTAGCTGTAACTACGGTCAAAGACAATATATGTCCTTTACGGCCCAGTGGGTAAATGTGGTTTCTGCTCAGCCACACTAGCAACTTGGCCAGATGACGCTTGGGCGGTGTCACACTGTTCTACACCTCATTTACCTGGGTAACCGGAGTCACATAGGGGAGGAACTTCTCCATGTCCTTCATCAAGAAATCAAATCCTGTCTTTCTCCGCGACAACTCAAAATCAGAGCCATGGTGACCGACAACGGGAGAAAATGGTGTCGGCGCTGCATCAAGGAGGGCTGAGCCATGCGCCCTGCATTGCACACGTGTTCAATCTGGTTGTGAAGCAGTTCCTGAAATCTTCCACCCATCTGAAAGACATCCTAAAAATGGCCAGGAAACTTTGCAGCCACTCGTACACTGCAAAGCACACCCTCCTTGCGTCCCCAACGGCGGGATTCATGGATTCATAGTATAAAGTATTCAGATACAGGCATGTAACTGCTTTTATACTTTATTCAGAAGATCTGTCTTATGGTTGAAAAGCGTTGATTTTATGAAGGAGGATTACTTGTTTATACATTTTTTAAATGAAGAAATAAGGAATCATTGATTTTACTCAAAACAAGAAGAAATAAATAGGGCAGCACATACCACTGTGAATCAATTTAAAAGTGCTTCTTTATTGATACAACACAAGCTTCAGTGTAGCCGGCCGTGGCGGCACGCATAACTCCCACACAATTTTTTTACATAGCAGCAGAGACGGCCGTATCGCACTAGCACGCGCTTCTTCAGGCCTCGGATGTCAGCGCGTAATCTCCCGCTGTCTTTTAAGCATCACGAGGTAAGGTTGCCATGGGTGCGCATAATGCCACCGTACCTAATTTTAAACAAACAAGTGACAAAACATCATAGTATTTAAAAACATGTAAACAGTAATTACCTATCGAAAGACACTCAGGTCATTCCTATCATTCAATCCTAAATGGCCTAATGCTCCAGTGCGGAGGATCCACTTAGCTTCCTTCTGTAATAGCAGGCGGTGTCTATCACCACCTACTGGTGGGTTGGGAACCGTTTCAATACCACCAAACCACCAAGTTTCACAGCTACCCCTGTGCACCTCTCTTATATGCAGTGGTGTACCGCCCCCCCCTGCCCACACTATTTGGCCCCGCCCACTCATTGCAGGCGCCTATAGCGCTATGCAGCTGCTCTTATAAATATGAGCTAACTATTCTTCCGCAATCGCGCCGCCCCCCCCCCCCCTCCGAGGCGCCAAAGTTTGACCAGATCCTGACCGCCGGCTGACCTCCTCCTGACCTCCTCCTGACCTGCTGCTGTCTGCTGCGGAATCAGACTCAGACAGGATCAAACCAGCCTGCAACCAGCCTGGCCAATCAGCACAAGGCAATTCTGTTGAGGCAGCTGCTGATTGGCCAGTGGCAGTGTGCGCAAGGGAGGCGGGAGAATTGGATCGCCAGCCCGTCGGCCGTCGACAGTGTGCCTGAGACCTGAGAGGAGATGAAGAAGGAAGCAGAAGCACCTGTCCCTCCCTGTCCCTGGCTGGCCTGAAGAACGGTTCATCCGTCCAGTCCTGACTCCTTCCTGAAGGCTGCCGTGTCACTGCCTGGCTCTGGCTGCCTGAGAGACGCTACAGAGAGAGAGAGAGCAGACTGACAGTCAGCACTCAGTCAGCACTGCAGAGACTCTAGGTATGATCGAGTCGATGTGTCTATTGTCTTGATAATGTCAGAATCAGATTTGACCTGACAGCCTGACAGGCCACTGCCAGGCAGCAAGAGAGAGGAGGGGTGGGGGGAGGGAGGGGGACAGCCAGGACAGGGTGGTGGGACATGCTTCAATCCCACTCCAGTGAGTCCTGTTGTCCTCTATGAGCCCCAAAATGCCGAAGGGGGAGAAGTAGGAAGAAAGCACGCTGTGTCCTGAGATTTTTTGGGGGGCATTAGGGGTTGGGGGGGGGGGCTCATAGAGGACAGTGTGCTTTCCTCCTTCAAGGAGTTAAAGGGGTTTGGGGTAAGGGCTCTTTCACACTTGCGTTGTCCGGATCCGTCGTGCACTCCATTTGCCGGAAGTGCCCACCGGATCCGTAACACCGCAAGTGAACTGAAAGCATTTGAAGACGGATCCGTCTTCAAAATGCGTTCAGTGTTACTATGGCACCCAGGACGCTATTAAAGTCCTGGCTGCCATAGTAGTAGTGGGGAGCGGGGGAGCAGTATACTTACCGTCCGTGCGGCTCCCAGGGCGCTCCAGAATGACGTCAGAGCGCCCCATGCACATGGATGACGTGATCCATGCGACACGTCATCCATGCGCGTGGGGCGCCCTGACGTCACTCTGAAGAGCCCCGGGAGCCGCACGGACGGTAAGTATACTGCTCCCCCGCTGCCCACTACTACTAAAATACATGCACATTTTATACGTTACTGCAACAAAGTTGGTTAATAATAAAATAAAAATGTTTATCCCTAACAGTTTCTGTAGGTCATGTATAAATGTATTTAATGGGGGTGTGGCATGAGAGGAGCCAGGTCAGGAAGTGGGAGGGGCAATGGTGGGGAGTGGGCGGGGTTAAGGGGCCCAATTCAGATTTTTGCTATGGGGCCCAGTGATTTCTATGTACGCCCCTGCTCATATGCTTGATAAACCTGGGGCAACCTTTTCCTGACTGTACAGAATTTATATGTTCCCTAACTCTATGGAACTTCTTCCCTATATAGAAGTGGCCGCACTGACATGTGAGTAGATAGACTACAAATGTGCTTCTGCAGTTGATGAAGCTATTAAAACTGTGGTGGATACCTCCAAAATTTAACACCTTTTTTTGTGAGTTAAACTTACAAAAGGAACAATTTCCACATTTAAATTTCCCATTAGGCCTACTATCTCGTAGCCAATTTTTGCTAGTTTCATCTACAAAGCAACTACTCACTATCAAATACTTAATGGTGTGGCTCCCCCTAAAAGTTCTTAGTGGTTTCTCCTCCAAATGCTCAGCAAAAAAGTTGTCTCTTTTCAAGATGCCCCAGTTGTTGTATATGGCCCTGCGTAAGCAATCTGCTATAGGGCTAAACTTAAAGGAAAACACTAATCTCTTCTGATGCTTTTCACTGATATTTCTGGTATATCCCTTTTTGTTTTGCAACCTTTTGCTATGCATTAATGTCATATTGGGAGAATTCCCCAGCCTTTTTCATAGCAGTGTCTAACATCCTCTCGGGGTAGCCCCTATTCATAAGACATGTTTTTAACTCCAGGGCCTGTTCATAACCAAAGAAAATAATTTTTTTACAGAATGACACCTTAAAACTTACTATTTATTAAATCCTTTTATAAAAAAAACAGAAAAAGAAGGCTAACTATACAACAACTCACAGGGTAAGTGAACAATAATCATAGAAACATAGAAACATAGAATGTGTCGGCAGATAAGAACCATTTGGCCCATCTAGTCTGCCCAATATACTAAATACTATGGATAGCCCCTGGCCCTATCTTATATGAAGGATGGCCTTATGTCTATCCCATGCATGCTTAAACTCCTCCAATGTATTTGCAGCTACCACTTCTGCAGGAAGGCTATTCCATGCATCCACTACTCTCTCAGTAAAGTAATACTTCCTGATATTACTTTTAAACCTTTGCCCCTCTAATATAAAACTATGTCCTCTTGTAGCAGTTTTTCTTCTTTTAAATATTCTCTCCTCTTTTACCTTGTTGATTCCCTTTATGTATTTAAAAGTTTCTATCATATCCCCTCTGTCTCTTCTTTCTTCCAAGCTATACATGTTAAGGTCCTTTAATCTTTCCTGGTAAGTTTTATCCTGCAATCCATGTACCAGTTTAGTAGCTCTTCTCTGAACTCTCTCCAAAGTATCAATATCCATCTGGAGATATGGTCTCCAGTACTGAGCACAATACTCCAAATGAGGTCTCACTAGTGCTCTGTAGAGCGGCATGAGCACCTCCCTCTTTCTACTGGTAATTCCTCTTGCTATACACCCAAGCATTCTGCTAGCATTTCCTGCTGCTCTATGACATTGTCTGCCTACCTTTAAGTCTTCTGAAATAATGACCCCTAAATCCCTTTACTCAGATACTGAGGTTAGGACTGTATCACTGATTTTATATTCTGCTCTTGGGTTTTTACGTCCCAGGTGCATTATCTTGCACTTATCAATAGGGATGAGCGAACCCGAACTGTATAGTTCGGGTTCGTACCGAATTTTGGGGTGTCCGTGAAACGGACACGAACCCGGACATTTTCGTAAAAGTCTGGGTTCGGGTTCGGTGTTCGGCGCTTTCTTGGCGCTTTTTGAAAGGCTGCAAAGCAGCCAATCAACAAGCGTCATACTACTTGCCCCAAGAGGCCATCACAGCCTTGCCTACTATTGGCATGGCTGTGATTGGCCAGTGCAGCATGTGACCCAGTCTCTATATAAGCTTGGGTCACGTAGCGCTGCACGTCACTCTGCTGATACAAGTGTAGGGAGTGGTTGCAGCTGCGACGTTAGGGCGAGATTAGGCAGTGATTAACTCCTCCAAAAGACTTCATTCAGTGATCGATCTACAGCTGTGGATCATTGAACTGCTGCTATTCAATTGCCCAGTGTTTTTAGGGTGCCCAGAGCGTTTTTCAGTCACTTTTTTCTGGGGTGATCGGCGGCCATTTTGTGGCTTGCTTGTGTGCCAGCACAAGCTGCCACCAAGTACATTTAACCATCAATAGTGTGGTTATTTTTTGATATATACTACATCAGGGTCAAGCTTTCATCAAGTGCATTTAACCATCAATAGTGTGGTTATTTTTTGGCCATATACTACATCAGGGGCAAGCTGACTTTGTCACCCAAGTGCATTTAACCATCAATAGTGTGGTTATTTTTTGGCCATATACTATATCAGGGGCAAGATGACCTTGTCACCCAAGTGCATTTAACCATCAATAGTGTGGTTATTTTTTGCTATATCCTACATCAGGGTCAAGCTTTCATCAAGTGCATTTAACCATCAATAGTGTGGTTATTTTTTGGCCATATACTACATCAGGGGCAAGTTGAGCCTGTCACAAAGTGCATTTAACCATCAATAGTGTGGTTATTTTTTTGGCCATATACTACATCAGGGGCAAGTTGAGCCTGTCACCCAGCGCCTAAAAAATAGGCCTCACATTTATATTAATCCAAATCTGTCATTACTGCTTTAGCTGGTCAAGTTATTTTTAGTGACCGTCAAAGCACAGTTTTTGTTCTGGGTTGAAAAACAATTCCCAAATTTGCAATTCTCAAAATTAGTGGTTTCTGCTGTATCAGGCCTAATTTAAATCTATCCCTAAAAGGGTATATTAGATTCAAGGTGCTGATAGGGTAATTCTCAAAAACTTAACACACACGCTACTGTGCAGATCCAAGTCTAATTCTGTGATTAAAATAGGCCTCACATTGATATTCATCCAAATCTGTACTGTTTTAGCTGGTCAAGTTAGTTTTACTGTCCGTCAAAGCACAGTTTTTTGTTCTGGGTTGAAAAACAATTCCAAAATTTGCAATTCTCAAAATTAGTGGTTTCTGCTGTATCAGGCCTAATTTAAATCTATCCCTAAAAGGGTATATTAGATTCAAGGTGCTGATAGGGTAATTCTCAAAAACTTAACACACACGCTACAGTGCAGATCCAAGTCTAATTCTGTCCGTAAACGTATACCTGTCACCCAGCGCCTAAATAATAAGCCTCAAATTTATATTCAGCTAAATCTGTCATTACTGGTGTGCGTGTATTAGTGTAATACGGTACCTAAATAGATAGCCAGTTGGACTTAGTGTTAGGTGTCTGTAAAAAAAGGCCTGAATTTGAATTCAATACATTGGCCCGAATAATATTTTTCTTATTGTGGTGAACGGTAACAATGAGGAAAACATCTAGTAAGGGACGCGGACGCGGACATGGTCGTGGTGGTGTTAGTGGACCCTCTGGTGCTGGGAGAGGACGTGGCCGTTCTGCCACAGCCACACGTCCTAGTGTACCAACTACCTCAGGTCCCAGTCGCCGCCAGAATTTACAGCCATATTTGGTGGGGCCCAATGCCGTTCTCAGGATGGTAAGGCCTGAGCAGGTACAGGCATTAGTCAATTGGGTGGCCGACAGTGCATCCAGCACGTTCACATTATCTCCCACCCAGTCTTCTGCAGAAAGCGCACAGATGGCGCATGAAAACCAAGCCCATCAGTCTGTCACATGCATATCAGGGAAACTGTCTGAGCCTCAAGTTATGCAGCAGTCTCTTATGCTGTTTGAAGACTCTGCTGGCAGGTTTTGCCAAGGGCATCCACCTAGCCCTTCCCCAGGGGTGGAAGAGATAGAATGCACTAACGCACAACCACTTATGTTTCCTGATGATGAGGACATGGGAATACCACCTCAGCACGTCTCTGATGATGACGAAACACAGGTGCCAACTGCTGCGTCTTTCTGCAGTGTGCAGACTGAACAGGAGGTCAGGGATCAAGACTGGGTGGAAGACGATTCGGGGACGATGAGGTCCTAGACCCCACATGGAATGAAGGTCGTGCCACTGACTTTCACAGTTCGGAGGAAGAGGCAGTGGTGAGACCGAGCCAACAGCGTAGCAAAAGACAAGGAGGGAGCAGTGGGCAAAAGCAGAACACCAGCCGCCAAGAGACTCCGCCTGCTACTGACCGCCGCCATCTGGGACCGAGCACCCCAAAGGCAGCTTCAAGGAGTTCCCTGGCATGGCACTTCTTCAAACAATGTGCTGACGACAAGACCCGAGTGGTTTGCACGCTGTGCCATCAGAGCCTGAAGCGAGGCATTAACGTTCTGAACCTTAGCACAACCTGTATGACCAGGCACCTGCATGCAAAGCATGAACTGCAGTGGAGTAAACACCTTAAAAACAAGGAAGTCACTCAGGCTCCCCCTGCTACCTCTTCTGCTGCTGCCGCCTCGGCCTCTTCCGCTGCTGCCGCCGCCTCGGCCTCTTCCTCCGCCTCTGGAGGAACGTTGCACCTGCCGCCCAGCAAACATGGGATGTACCACCAACACCACCACCTGCGTCACCAAGCATCTCAACCATGTCACACGGCAGCGTTCAGCTCTCCATCTCACAAACATTTGAGAGAAAGCGTAAATTCCCACCTAGCTAACCTTGATCCCTGGCCCTGAATGCCAGCATTTCTAAACTACTGGCCTATGAAATGCTGTCATTTAGGCTGGTGGACACAGACAGCTTCAAACAGCTCATGTCGCTTGCTGTCCCACAGTATGTTGTTCCCAGCCGGCACTACTTCTCCAAGAGAGCCGTGCCTTCCCTGCACAACCAAGTATCCGATAAAATCAAGTGTGCACTGCGCAACGCCATCTGTGGCAAGGTCCACCTAACCACAGATACGTGGACCAGTAAGCACGGCCAGGGACGCTATATCTCCCTAACTGCACACTGGGTAAATGTAGTGGCGGTTGGGCCCCAGGCGGAGAGCTGTTTGGCGCACGTCCTTCCGCCGCCAAGGATCGCAGGGCAACATTCTTTGCCTCCTGTCTCCTCCTCCTCCTACTCAGCTTCCTCCTCCTCTTCTTCCACCTGCTCATCCAGTCAGCCACACACCTTCACCACCAACTTCAGCACAGCCCGGGGTAAACATCAGCAGGCCGTTCTGAAACTCATAGGTTTGGGGGACAGGCCCCACACCGCGCAGGAGTTGTGGCGGGGTATAGAACAACAGACCGACGAGTGGTTGCTGCCGGTGAGCCTCAAGCCTGGCCTGGTGGTGTGCGATAATGGCCGAAATCTTGTTGCAGCTCTGGGACTAGCCAGTTTGACGCACATCCCTTGCCTGGCGCATGTGCTGAATTTGGTGGTGCAGAAGTTCATTCACAACTACCCCGACATGTCAGAGCTGCTGCATAAAGTGCGGGCCGTTTGTTCGCGCTTCCGGCGTTCACATCCTGCCGCTGCTCGCCTGTCTGCGCTACAGCGTAACTTCGGGCTTCCCGCTCACCGCTTCATATGCGACGTGCCCATCAGGTGGAACTCCACCTTGCACATGCTGGACAGACTGTGCGAGCAGCAGCAGGCCATGGTGGAGTTTCAGCTGCAGCACGCACGGGTCAGTCGCACTGCGGAATAGCACCACTTCACCACCAATGACTGGGCCTCCATGCGAGACCTGTGTGCCCTGTTGCGCTGTTTCGAGTACTCCACCAACAAGGCCAGTGGCGATGACGCCGTTATCAGCGTTACAATACCACTTCTATGTCTCCTTGAGAAAACACTTAGGGCGATGATGGAAGAGGAGGTGGCTTAGGAGGAGGAGGAGGAAGAGGGGACATTTTTAGCACTGTCAGGCCAGTCTCTTCGAAGTGACTCAGAGGGAGGTTTTTTGCAACAGCAGAGGCCAGGTACAAATGTGGCCAGACAGGGCCCACTACTGGAGGACGAGGAGGACGAGGATGAAGAGGAGGTGGAGGAGGATGAGGATGAAGCAGGTTCACAGCGGGCTGGCACCCAACGCAGCTCGGGCCCATCACTGGTGTGTGGCTGGGGGGAAACGCAGGACGATGACGATACGCCTGCCACAGAGGACAGCTTGTCCATACCTCTGGGCAGCCTGGCACACATGAGCGACTACATGCTGCAGTGCCTGCGCAATGACAGCAGAGTTGCCCACATTTTAACGTGTGCGGACTACTGGGTTGCCACCCTGCTGGATCCACGGTACAAAGACAATGTGCCCACCTTACTTCATGCACTAAGCGTGTATTCAGCACGGCAGGGGGCGTCATTACAGACAAACGCAGCCGCCTGTATACAGCCAATGTGGACAAGCTGACGTTCATAAAAATGAACCAGGCATGGATCCCACAGGACCTGTCCATCCCTTGTGCAGATTAGAGATTAACTACCTCCCCTTAACAATATATTATTGTACTCCAGGGCACTTCCTCATTCAATCCTATTCTTATTTTTATTTTACCATTATATTGCGGGGCAACCCAAAGTTGAATGAACCTCTCCTCTGTCTGGGTGCCGGGGCCTAAAAATATCTGACAGTGGCCTGTTCCAGTGGTGGGTGACATGAAGCCTGATTCTCTGCTATGACATGAAGACTGATTCTCTGCTGACATGAAGCCTGAATCTCTGTTATGGGACCTCTCTCCTCTAACTGGGTGCCTGGGCCTAAATATGTGACAGTGGCCTGTTCCAGTGGTGGGTGACGTGAAGCCTGATTCTCTGCTATGACATGAAGACTGATTCTCAGCTGACATGAAGCCTGAATCTCTGTTATGGGACCTCTCTCCTCTGCCTGGTGCCTGGGCCTAAATATGTGACAGTGGCCTGTTCCAGTGGTGGGTGACGTGAAGCCTGATTCTCTGCTATGACATGAAGACTGATTCTCTGCTGACATGTAGCCTGAATCTCTGTTATGGGACCTCTCTCCTCTGCCTGGGTGCCTGGGCCTAAATATGTGACAGTGGCCTGTTCCAGTGGTGGGTGACGTGAAGCCTGATTCTCTGCTATGACATGAAGACTGATTCTCTGCTGACATGAAGTCTGAATCTCTGTTATGGGACCTCGATCCTCTGTCTGGGTGCCGGGGCCTAAATATGTGACAGTGGCCTGTTCCAGTGGTGGGTGACGTGAAGCCTGATTCTCTGCTATGACATGAAGACTGATTCTGTGCTGACATGAAGCCAGATTCTCTGTTACGGGACCTCTCTCCTCTGTCTGGGTGCCGGGGCCTAAATATGTGACAGTGGCCTGTTCCAGTGGTGGGTGACGTGAAGCCTGATTCTCTGCTATGACAT
This sequence comes from Bufo bufo, assembly GCF_905171765.1. Classification (NCBI taxonomy): domain Eukaryota; kingdom Metazoa; phylum Chordata; class Amphibia; order Anura; family Bufonidae; genus Bufo; species Bufo bufo. Next base: position 460,511,068 of record NC_053389.1, on the reverse strand, counting down.
GAAGACAGATTCTGTGCTGACATGAAGCCAGATTCTCTGTTACGGGACCTCTCTCCTCTGTCTGGGTGCCGGGGCCTAAATATGTGACAGTGGCCTGTTCCAGTGGTGGGTGACGTGAAGCCTGATTCTCTGCTATGACATGAAGACTGATTCTGTGCTGACATGAAGCCAGATTCTCTGTTACGGGACCTCTCTCCTCTGCCTGGGTGCCTGGGCCTAAATATGTGACAGTGGCCTGTTCCAGTGGTGTGTGACGTGAAGCCTGATTCTCTGCTATGACATGAAGACTGATTCTGTGCTGACATGAAGCCAGATTCTCTGTTACGGGACCTCTCTCCTCTGCCTGGGTGCCGGGGCCTAAATATGTGACAGTGGCCTGTTCCAGTGGTGGGTGACGTGAAGCCTGATTCTCTGCTATGACATGAAGACTGATTCTCTGCTGACATGAAGCCAGATTCTCTGCTATGGCATGAAGAGACTGATTCTCTGCTGACGTGAAGCCAGATTCTCTGCTATGGGACCTCTGTCCAATTGATATTGGTTAATTTTTTATTTTTTTATTTTTATTTTAATTCATTTCCCTATCCACATTTGTTTGCAGGGGATTTACCTACATGTTGCTGCCTTTTGCAGCCCTCTAGCTCTTTCCTGGGCTCTTTTACAGCCTTTTTAGTGCCGAAAAGTTTGCGTCCCCATTGACTTCAATGGGGTTCGGGTTCGGGACGAAGTTCGGGTCAGGTTTGGATCCCGAAACCGAACATTTCCGGGAAGTTCGGCCGAACTTCTCGAACCCGAACATCCAGGTGTTCGCTCAACTCTATGTGTGACTTTTCCACATCCCAAATACCTTTTTAAATTTGTTTGCGCGTACACTTCCAAATCCTACACTACTGTACGTGTGACAGACTTTCAATCATATATAGCATTTAATATGAATAATGCGAGCAGAATGGGACAGGGCAGTGGCCGTGATGCTGATGGTGCACGCAGAGGCCGTAGCCCTGGGCGTGGTGAAACTGTACCTGTTGCCAGAGCACAGGAAAAATTGTCATTCACGATTTCTAGCTTCATGTCCCAGTTTGCAGGGTGGTGCAGGACACCACTCTTGAAGTTAGACCAGTGCGACCAGGTGATTGGTTGGATTGCAGCAGATAATGCTTCCAGTCAGTGAAGCACCACTCTGTCTTCCACCAAGTCCAGTCTTAGTAGCCAAGAGTCTGCTCAACCCAATCCTCACCCTGATCCTCCTTCCTCCCACCATGGAGTGTCTGGGCAAACAAGTGACCCCACACTCGGATATTCCGAGGAGCTCTTTTCAGCGCCATTCCTTGATTTGGCCCTCTTGCCAAGCACCCTTGAAGAGGGACAGACCTTGTGGCCTGATTCGCAAACTCTTGAGCATCCACAATCACAAGAAGATGACGGTGGGGAACGGCAATTACTGTTTAATGAGGTGGATGATGATGAGACACAGTTGGCAATAACTCAACGGCAATTACTGTCTCAAGAGGTTGATGAAGAGTGTGAGACACAGTTGTCAATCACTGAGGTAGTGGTTAGGTCAATAAGTCAGGAGGATGAGCAGAGTGAGGAAGTAGAAGAGGAGGTGGTGGACGATGAAGTCACTGACCCAACCTGGGAAGTTGGAAAGCCGAGCGAGGACAGCAGTACAGAGGGGGAGAGTTCTGCTGCACCGCAACAGGCTGGAAGAGGCAGTGGAGTGGCAAAATGGAGAAAGCGGGCCACACCAAACAGGCCCACAACTGTTCCGCTGAACACCCCCTTGCGGAAATCTCCCTTGCCAAGGGGTAGGTGTTCCGTAGTCTGGCGCTTTTTTGAGGAAAGTGCGGACGACAAAAGAATTGTAATTTGCAACCTGTGCCATACTAAAATGAGCAGGGGCGTGAACACTAGCAACCTCAACACCACCAGCATGATCCGCCACATGGCATCAAAGCACCGTAATAGGTGGGCTGAACGCCTGGGTCCACAATTTGTGTCTGTGGGTCACACCACTACCTCCTCTTCCCCTGTGTTACGTGCAGGCCAATCCCCTGTTGAAGGCACAGGCCCGGATGCCTCCTTGCACCTGGACCTTTGCAAGCACCATCAGCGACCTCATCTACTTCCGTGTCCCAGAGCAGCGTACAAATGTCCTTACCCCAGGCATTTGAACGCAAGCGCAAATACCCAGCCACCCACCCAGAGGCCATAGCATTAATTCCACAGCTTTCCAAATTACTAGCCCTGGAAATGTTGCAATTTAAGCTTTTGGACACTGAGGTCTTCCGGCCTTTGAACGCAAGCGAAAATACCCAGCCACCCACCCACCCACAGGCCATAGCACTAAATATGCAGCTTTGGACACTGAGGCCTTCTGCAGCCTGATGTCGGCGGCCGTCCCGCATTACGCAGTCCGCAGCCGCCACTATTTTTCAAGGTGTGCCATGCCCGCCATATACCAACATGTGTAACATCCGTAACATCACACGTGCCCTGACTAACGCAGTTACTGGGAAGGTCCACTTAACCAAGGACACATGGACAAGTGCATTCGGCCAGGGACGCTACATTTCCCTGACAGTACACTGGGTGAATGTTGTGGAGGCCAGGAGCGAGTCGTACCCTGGGATGGCACAGTTGCTATCATAGTAACATAGTAACATAGTAACATAGTACATAAGGACAAAAAAAGACATTTGTCCATCCAGTTCGGTCTGTCATCCTGCAAGTTGATCCAGAGGATGGCAAAAAACAAACAAACTGTGAAGTAGAAGCCAATTTTCCCCACTTTAGGGGAATAAAAAATTCCTTCCCGACTCCAATCAGGCAATCAGAATAACTCCCTGGATCAACGACCCCTCTCTAGTAGTTATAGCCTTTAATATTATTACACTCCAGAAATACATCCAGGCCCCTCTTGAATTCCTTTATTGTACTCACCATCACCACCTCCTCAGGCAGAGCGTTCCATAGTCTCACTGCTCTTACCGTAAAGAATCCTCTTCTATGTTTGTGTACAAACCTTCTTTCCTCCAGACGCAGAGGATGTCCCCTCGTCACAGTTACAGTCCTGGGGATAAATAGATGATGGGATAGATCTCTGTACCTACCCCTGATATATTTATACATAGTAATTAGATCTCCCCTGTCGTCTTTTTTCTAAAGTGAATAACCCTAATTTTGATAATCTTTCAGGGTACTGTAGTTGCCCCATTCCAGTTATTACTTTAGTTGCCCTCCTCTGGACCCTCTCCAGCTCTGCTATGTCTGCCTTGTTCACAGGAGCCCAGAACTGTACACAGTACTCCATGTGTGGTCTGACTAATGATTTGTAAAGTGGTAGGACTATGTTCTCATCACGGGCATCTATCCTTTTGATGCAACCCATTATCTTATTGGCCTTGGCAGCAGCTGCCTGACACTGGTTTTTGCAGCTTAGTTTGCTGTTTATTAAAATTCCTAGATCCTTTTCCATGTCAGTGTTACCGATTGTTTTACCATTTAGTATGTATGGGTGACTTGCATTATTCCTTCCCATGTGCATAACTTTACTTTACACAATTTTGTGTCATCTGCAAAAATTTACATTTTACTATGCAAGCCTTCTACAAGATCATTAATAAATATATTGAAGAGAATAGGGCCCAATACTGACCCCTGAGGTACCCCACTAGTGACAGTGACCCAATCTGAGTGTGTACCACTAATAACCACCCTCTGTTTTCTATCCCTCAACCAGTTACTTACCCACATACAGACGTTTTCTCCCAGTCCGAGCATTCTCATTTTATATACTAACCTTTTATGTGGTACAGTGTCAAATGCTTTGGAGAAGTCCAGATATATGACATCCATTGATTCGCCGCTGTCAAGTCTAGTACTTACCTCCTCATAGAAACTGATTAAATTAGTTTGGCATGACCGATCCCTCATGAAGCCATGCTGATATGGCGTTATTTGCTTATTTCCGTTGAGATGCTCTAACATAGCATCTCTCAGAAAACCTTCAGTTTACCCACAACAGATGTTAAATTTACCGGCCCATACTGTATTTTTGACCATTCCTCTAGTTTTCCTAAGTCCTTTTCCATTTGGTGTATCCCTCCAGGAACATCAACCCTGTTACAAATCTTTGTGTCATCAGCAAAAAGACACACCTTACCATCGAGGCCTTCTGCAATTGCGCTGATAAAGATATTAAACAATATGGGTCCCAGAACAGATCCCTGAGGTACCCCACTGGTAACAAGACCTTGGTCTGAATATACTCCATTGACTACAACCCTCTGTTGCCTGTCCCTCAGCCACTGCCTAATCCATTCAACAATATGGGAGTCCAAGCCCAAAGACTGCACTTTATTGATAAGCTTTCTATGTGGGACAGTATCTAAAGCCTTACTAAAGTCTAGATAAGCGATGTCTACTGCACCTCCTCCATCTATTATTTTAGTCACCAAATCAAAAAAATTAATAAGATTAGTTTGACATGATCTCCCTGAAATAAACCCATGCTGTTTTTCATCTTTCAATCCATGGGATTTTAGATGTTCCACAATCCTCTCCTTAAGTATGGTTTCCATTAATTTCCCCACTATTGATGTCAGGCTTACTGGCCTATAGTTGCCCGATTCCTCCCTACTACCTTTCTTGTAAATGGGCACAACATTTGCTAATTTCAGTGATTGGTTAAATAAATCTGTTAATGGTTTTGCTAGTTCACCGCTGAGCTCTTTTAATAGCTTTGGGTGTATCCCATCAGGCCCCTGTGACTTATTTGTATTAATTTTAGACAGCTGACTTAGAACCTCTTCCTCTGTAAAGACACATGCATCAAAAGATTCATTAGTCTTCTTTCCTAACTGAGGTCCTTCTCCTTCATTTTCCTTTGTAAAAACTGAACAGAAATATTCATTGAGGCAGTCCGCTAGTTCTTTATCTTCTTCCATATACCTTCCTTCTTTTGTTTTTAATTTGGTAATTCCTTGATTTAGTTTCCTTTTTTCATTTATGTATCTGAAGAATGCCTTCTCGCCTTTTTTCCCTGACTGAGCTAATTTCTCTTCTGCCTGTGCTTTGGAAGCTCTTATAACTTGTTTGGCCTCTCTCTGCCTAATCTTATAAATTTGTCTGTCAATTCCTAAATGCTATCTTTTTGTTTTTAATGATTTTGGCCACTTCTGCTGAGTACCACAGTGGTCTCTTCCTTTTTTTGCTTTTACTGACAAGCCTAATGCAATTTTCTGTTGCCTTCAATAGTGCCACTTTTAAGTAGTCCCATTTCTCCTGGACTCCAATGAAACTGTTCCAGTCTGATAGGGGCTTGTATACCACTAATCTAATTTTAGAAAAGTCTGCTTTTCTAAAATCTAAAACTTTTGTTTTTGTGTGGTGTGACTCAGTCACTGTACTTATAGTAAACCACACTGACTGGTCAACACTAGATCCCAAGCTTTCCCCTACAGTAATATCAGATAACAAATTCCCAGTTGTGAATACTAAATCTAAAATGGCCTCCTTCCGGGTTGGCTCCTCCACTACTTGCTGTAGAGATAATCCCAGTAGGGAATTTAGAATATCTGTACTCATGGCAGAACTAGCTATTTTGGTTTTCCAGTTTACATCTGGAAGATTGAAGTCTCCCATAATGATAACTTCCCCCTTCAATGTCATTTTAGCTATTTCCTCAACTAGTAGATCATCTAATTCTTTGACTTGGCTAGGTGGTCTATATATCACACCTTATGATTATCAAGCTGCACGGTAACCCAAACTGACTCTAAATTGTTCTCGCTAACTTGTATCAAATTAGATTTTATGTTATCTTTCACATACAGGGCCACCCCTCACCCCTTCTTGCCTTCTCTGTCTTTCCTGTATAGAGAGAACCCTGGTATTGATATATCCCAGTCATTACTCCCCTTGAACCACGTCTCAGTAACAGCCACTACATCTATATTCTCAGATGCCATTATAGCCTCAAGTTCATTGACCTTATTCCCTAGACTGCGAGCATTTGTAGACAAGACTCTGAGCTTGTCATTTCTTAACCTTTGTGCTACTGGCCTCTTCTGGCATTGTTCCGGGGGTCAGTTGGACTGCTGTATTATCACTCTTTTGCCCCCCTTTCCTAGTTTAAATGCTTCTTAGCAAATACCTGGAACTGTTCACCGAGGACATTCGTTCCTTTGAGAGAAAGATGCAAACCATCTTTCTTGTACAGTTCTTTTCCATTCCAACAAGAGCTAACATGAGACACAAAGCCAAACCCTTGGTTCAGACACCATTCACCAAGCCATACATTGAATTCCTTAATGCGCATCTTCCTGTCATGCTGAAGTTTATGCACAGGCAAAACTGCAGAGAATGAAACAGTTGATGCAACCTCCCGTGTATCCTTTCCAAGTGTGTGAAAAGCTTCTTTGACCTTTGAAACCTCATTGCAAGCCAGATCGTTTGTCCCAAGATGGAGAATAACATCCACTTCCCTTTCCTGCTTTGCTTGCCTAACAATATTAAGGATCCGTCGTCTATCCCTGCTAGCGGTGGCACCAGGGAGACATCTCACAACACCATTCTCCTCAAACTTCACACCTCTTATGATGGAATCGCCCACCAACAGCTGCTTACTATCAATCCTCACCTTCTCCTTTTTGTCTTTGGCTGCAGTCTTACATACTTTAGGCATGGGAGATGATTGTTTCTCACCCACTGTGCTTGAGCCATCCTCCATGTTGCTCTTGCACTCTGAAAGTGCTGCAAATGAATTATGGAGAGCCACAGACTGTGGGACATGCCTTCTATCCACAACTCTCAGTCTACCAGAACCTACAGTAACCCATCTTCCAATTCTAGGGGGCCTCTGTGGTAGTGGCATTGCAATGTTCTCAGCCTGAGTTTGTTTAGTGGTTAATTTAAAAATCTCATATTTCAAAAAGGTAAATTCCTGCTGCATTATGGAGAGCTGTCTACAGATCAGACAGTATCCAAACCTCTGAAGAGTGGAACCTGAAATAAAAGCACAACATTTCCTGCACAGAACCAGGTCTGCCATAGTAAAGAGGGGAAAGATTTTAAACAAACAAATCTTACTTGTTTAGATTGTATCCACCTCCAGATTACCTCCTGAGTATCTCCTGAATATCTCCAATGCTCTTGTAGATCAGCTCTTGGTAAGCAGTCTTGGAAAAGCAGCAAGCTATAATTAGCAAGCTAATACTGTGTGGGTATATATACACACCCTCCCACAAAGGCTCCTCCCCCAACAGCAAATTAACACCTTACTTGCCTATGCTCATTTGCAATCAGACAATAGAGATACTGTGTATTTACCAGATAGCTAGTGGGCCGCCAGTAATTATAAATGTCAAAAAGAGGGAGGGCAAAGGACAAATAACAATGGGGCACAAAAATTTCCCTAGTGTAGCCCTGCTAAGTCCTCAGCCCAGGGATGACTCCTGAAGGTGGCGCATCCCTGTCCCCGTGCCTAACCTGGCTGGCCCTAAAAAAGCCCTAATAGAAATTGGGTTTCCCTACTGTCCCGATGCGTATCCTCCACAAGGGTTCATCAGGGGGTCGTGCGGGAAAAAAGAGATACAGGTCCCAAAATACTGCAATGGATAACAATAATACATTACGTGCACCAGAGATTGGCAAAGCTAGTCAGTACAAGGGACAGTCTTATAAATCAATAGTGGATCCCCCTGATGAGCTCATGATAAATCCACCTGCATGCAGAATATATAAATAAATAAATGATAAGTCACCTGAAGGCAGCGGGCAGACAAAGGTCGTACTGCCCATATTCTGTTACTGACATATGATGGTCCCCTGCAGCGGACATGGCCAAGTCTCCATGAGGTGTGATGATGCCAGGAGATCCTAGTACTATGAGGGGTTTAAATAGTAGTACGCTCACTTCTTATCACCCACCGCTCGGGCAGGGCGCATCCGACTGGTAAGACGCATAGCCCAGATTGTGGAGCGCATGTTGTTTCTGCCGGAAAGCATCAAATTTAGTCTGTGACATATATCATGTCATAATGACACATCCCTTTTGTGTTTAAAAGTTCATACTTATCTTGAACTAATTGCTGTTGCAGGGCTAAGTGTTGCCTTACATGTGCCCCATGTGAGATATGTCGATCCTCTTTAAAAAACTTTAAACAAAGAGGTTTATGAATACCCAGTAGAGAGCCCTCTGCCTACACCTTGATATGAGGGGATTTTGGGTGGGCCTCTATCCCCCTCCCCCTCCTTCTTTATCCCTCGTGTCCATCCGCTAGTGGAGGGATTAGGGATGGGGGGTTCTTTCAGGGTGTCTTTTCCGTATGAGCGTACCGCCTGTCAGGTAACGGGCGCATGACCAGTGTCTGGCATCTTATTTTTAGTATCTCCTGAACACGCACGCGCATTGATCACCGGCAGTATCCACCGCCATGGGAACGGTGCATTCCACAATGTTAGTCATAAGACAATGCAACCATTAGAGGGCGCTGTTCATGAGCTATAAACAGCGCCCTCTATTGGTTGCACAGTCTTGATTATCTATAAGCTGATTGTGGAAAACAGCGAATTCTCCATTTTGCGCTTCCACGTGTACCTGCTGTGAAGAGACTCTGGCCGGACCCGCTCTGACCGAACCTCCTGAAGCATAAGGTCTTCACTCTGCCCTGGAGTGGAGGGTGCCGAGGGCGCTACAGTGAGCGGTGAGGATGGGTCTCGGGTGGCTGAGGCAGGTGGCGCTGCGTCCGCGCCATTATCAAAGTAAAAGTCCAGCCTGCCCTGCTTGGCTTGGGTCTTCTTCTGGTGATGGGGAAGCCTTAGGGTTAGAATATACCATCGGATCTGAGTTTTCACTCACAACAGCGAATAGTGTTATCATAATCTCCAGTCCGGTTCGGAAGTAAGTACCGCAAGTTCCAGCACGCCGTATACTGGCTTATAAGATGACCCCCGACTTTTGAGAAGATTTTCATGTGTTAAAAAGTCGTCTTATATGCCAGAAAATACGGTAGGTAGTAAGAATATGAGAAAGGGAGGTGACCAAATGAAAGGAGAGAAACAAAACAAATAATAATATGGGATATAATCTTGAACGGTGTTAGCACTAAACAAACAAAGAAAATATACCCACAGTGATATATATATTTTTTTTTCCTTATGAATGGGGTTGGGACCATCAGTTGCGTTGAGGAGACGTCAGGTGGATACACAGCTGATAGTCTTACTGAATAGACTGTTAGAAAAAAATCAGTTGCTACCTGTTGTTAAATAAGATAAAAAAAGACAAATCCCTACTATTAAAGTGGTGATATGTGAAAACTAACACAAACCACCAATGTAATAGACCTAGTTCCAAATATCAATACCACTTAAACATACAGAAGAATGGAATAAATGAGCAAATAAAAAAAAATAACACACTAATGTTTTTTTTTTACTTTTTTATTATTATCTAAGGCTTTTGCAAAAAGGAACACACATATATACAGTACAGACCAAAAGTTTGGACACACCTTCTCATTCAAAGAGTTTTCTTTAGTTTCATGACTATGAAAATTGTAGATTCACACTGAAGGCATCAAAACTATGAATTAACACATGTGGAATTATATACATAGCAAACAAGTGTGAAACAACTGAAAATATGTCATATTCTAGGTTCTTCAATGTAGCCACCTTTTGCTTTGATTACTGCTTTGCACACTCTTGGCATTCTCTTGATGAGCTTCAAGAGGTAGTCCCCTGAAATGGTTTTCACTTCACAGGTGTGCCCTGTCAGGTTTAATAAGTGGGATTTCTTGCCTTATAAATGTGGTTGGGACCATCAGTTGCGTTGAGGAGAAGTCAGGTGGATACACAGCTGATAGTCCTACTGAATAGACTGTTAGAATTTGTTTTATGGCAAGAAAAAAGCAGCTAAGTAAAGAAAAACGAGTGGCCATCATTACTTTAAGAAATGAAGGTCAGTCAGTCAGCCGAAAAATTGGGAAAACTTTGAAAGTAAGGGCTATTTGACCATGAAGGAGAGTGATGGGGTGCTGCGCCAGAAGACCTGGCCTCCACAGTCACCGGACCTGAACCCAATCGAGATGGTTTGGGGTGAGTTGGACCGCAGAGTGAAGGCAAAACAAGTGCTAAGCATCTCTGGAAACTCCTTCAAGACTGTTGGAAGACCATTTCAGGTGACTACCTCTTGAAGCTCATCAAGAGAATGCCAAGAGTGTGCAACATGTTGTAATTAACAATATAAAGTGACATAGTGATCGTGATCACAAAATAATATGAATAAATATATTAAAATAAGTGCCAAAATTCATGTGACAACACCAAACATAAAATATAAAAATTGAATAGTAGGAATTAGGGTGGCACCACTAACCCAGAGGAAATGGTAGGTGCTCTGATCGCTATGATACCTCTAATCACGTGAATAAATACAATAAGAATAGATGATCGGCACTCAATATCTTTCTTTCACGCTGAAAGGATTTTTTATAAATCGATAAAACAATGGTGGTAGGATTAGATAAAATTTAATATAATTGAATAAAATTCACACTTGTAAAAATCCCACACTTAGGATAAGATCCGGATATTAGGCTAAAATCAATAGACCTAAAACAACGCAATACTTAGGGTAATAATGCAGGAATTTCCATATGTGCAAATAGCCACTGTGCAAAGTCTCACATAAAAAATGATGTCATGAATGATGAGGTATGCCCATAATTATAATGTTCATAGTATTCATCCAATCACGATCAATTAAAGTTGGTACAATATTTGTGGATTATTCCACTTTACTTGTTTTTGAAATATCTACCCAACACAACTTCGTTTTTTAACCTTCACAAACTTGTGCGGTACTCACTTATAGTACGGTTTCTCTGGGTATCAGCTTATGCTGTGTGGCGTCCCACGTGTTGAACAGCTAATCTGTGCTTACCTCCGAGATCCCGTTGATGTCTCGTGAGATTACCGCTGTCGTGCAGCTCTGCTACGAACGTCAAGATTCGTTAATGTCTAACGATAATTTGTTTTCCCTTAGTCCTAACAGCAGCACAAATGGGGTTAACCACCCCCCGTGGACTGGTAGGATCGGCAGAATTTTAATGAGCCCAAGTAATAATTAAACACTTAAACCTCCCCTATAAAGGAGGAAATCACCTCCAGCCAATTGTGTTATAGCAAGAAAAAACTAGTCTTACTAGGGTGGGAAATTTGTGTGCTGCTGTTAGGACTAAGGGAAAACAAATTATCGTTATAAATTAACGATTCCCTTACGTCCTACCAGCAGCACAGATGGGCAGATAGCAAGAAGAACCCCTAGGGAGGGCCATCATGCCTGGCAGAACTAAGAATAGTCTGCCCAAAGGCCAAGTACTCAGCTAATCTGGCATCTAGTCTATAATGGGAGATGAATGCTGATTCAGAGCTCCAGGAGGCAGATTTGCAAATCATGTCGAGCGGAAGAAGACTCCTCTCGGCAAAAGAAGTAGCTACAGCCCTCGTAGAATGGGCTTTTACAAACCCCGGAGGGTCTAGAGTTTGGGAAACAAAGGATTCCCTAATAGCCTCCTTAATCCATCGACTGATGGATGGTTTAGACTCCTTACGGCCTTTAAACTTACCGGCAAACAGTTTTAGAAGATTTTAGTCTTTCCTGAACTCCTTTGATCTATCCACATAGATCCGGAGGCATTTCGAGACATCCAAAGGATGTATAGCAGGTTCCTCGGAGGAGGTAGAAGGTCTAGAAAGAACCGGGAGGGATATCACCTGGTTGATATTCTGGAAAGAAGGAACCTTAGGCCTAAAGTACGGGAGAAATCTTAAAAGGACCCGGTCTTGCAGCAAAATGGTATAGGGCTCGTGCGCTGATAGAGATTGAAGCTCAGAGACCCTCTTGGCCTAAGTCACAGCAAGTTTCCATGTGACAAACTTGAAATCTACCTCCTCCAAAGGCTCAAAGGGGGAGATGCTAACCCCTTGAGAACTACTGATAAATCCCACTAAGGAATGGGTTTCAGTACTGTAGGCTTTAATCTTTCAGCTCCTTTAAGGAACCGTTTGATGAGCGGGTCCTGAGAAAAAGACTTGTTGAGACAAGCTGAAATGTCTGAAACTTGAACCCTCAAGGTAGATGGAGCAAGGCTTTTGTCAAGGCCATCTTGCAGAAACTGAAGGATGATGGGGAGGGGCGGATCTGCAGACGCCACCTCCTTTGAGGTACACCAAGAAGAGAATATCCTCATAATCTGTGAGTAGGCTCTCTTAGTAGAGTCTGCTCTTGAATAAGACAGCGTTCTCAGGACCGACTCTGAAAGCCCTTCTATTCTGGGAAGGGACTGATCAACCTCCAGGCTGTCAGGTTGAACCTGTGCAGATCTGAGCAGAGGTGAGTTTCCCACGACACCAGGGTCTGCTGAGGGGGGAGCCTCCAAAATTGCCCTCGACTCATTTGGGTGAGCTGGGTAAACCAGGATCTCTCCGGCCAAAACGGTATGATGGCTATCACCGAGGCCTGATCCTGACAGATTTTCATCAATACCCTTGGAATCATAGAAAATGGAGGAAAGATGTAAGCCAGCCTGAACCTCCAGGATATTGACGAGCATCTATCGCCAGGGTTTTTCCTCCCTGTAAAGGGAGCAAAACCTCTCCACCTTGGCGTTGAACCTTGTTGCCATAAGATCCACCTCTGGCATTCCTCACTTGAGGACTATCTGCTTGAATATCTCCGGATGTAAGGACCACTCCACTGTTGGAAGACCGCGGCTCAACCGATCCACTATCATATTGAGGGAGCCTCGAGTGTGGATCGCAAATAAGTGGGAAAGGTTCAACTCTGCCCAATCCAGAATCACCCTGATCTTTGATAAGAGGGGAAGTCATCTTGTGCCTCCCTGCTTGTTAATGTAATGTACCGCAGTCATATTGTCTGACTGGACTTTCACCGCTTTGCCGCGGATCTGAGGGGCGAAGTGAAGCAGGGCTAGCTGGATAGCTCGAATCTCGCGGAGATTGGATGAGAGGAGCCGCTCCTGAGGAGACCAGGATCCGTGAACTGGAGAATCGTCTAGATGAGTGCCCCCGCCTATGTTGGATGCAACTGTTGTCAATATGACCCAGGTTGGCTGGGTCATAGACTTCCCATCTAAAAGATGGCTCCACCATCTGAGGGAATGCCGAGTTTGCCAAGACAGGGAGCATAGGGAGTTCAGCCCGGCGGGGCTGCCATTCCATTTGGAGAGAACCTCCGACTGCAGCTGCCGGAGGTGCCATAAAGCCCAAGGAACTGCTTCCACAGACGCTGACATGAGCCCCAACATCTTGATGAGAGTCCGAATTGGAACTCGCCAAGGCACGGGTAATAATTCTGCCGTGTTCTGTATTCGGGATCTTCTTTCTGGCGTCAACCAGAGAGACATCCCAACGGAGTCGATTATGAAGCCTAAATATCTTACTGAAGTCGACGGGCTCACATTTGACTTCTGCCAGTTGATGATCCACCCTAGGCGGAACAGAAAGGAAATTGCTACATGAAGAGGCCATCTAGTAAAAGCGGAGGCAAAGCCCGCAGATAAAAATAAAAAAAGATTCCCCCCTAAGAGAGGGGGAATCACCGCCTAGTCCACCTGTCCGCAGGACAGAAAAAAACACAATGGGCTGGAGGTGATTCCCTCCTTTATAGGCGAGGTTTAAGTGTTTTATTATTACTTGGGCTCATTAAAATTCCGCCGGTCCTACCAGTCCGCGGGGGTGGTTAACCGAATCTGTGCTGCTGGTAGGACGTAAGGGAACCCGTTGTTATCTCGTGGGATTTGTTGTTACTGTGCTTCTCTGCTACTGACTTTTAAGTGAAGGAAGTAGGAATTTATACATCGATTTCCTTTTGTGTTGTGATGGCTTTGATGGTTTGTGAAAAATTGTCTATGCCGGCATAATATAATCCTCTGTTGAATATTGGGATACTTTAATGGCAACCAGACGCGTTTCGGAGCTATATTGTATCTGCTCCTTCTTCACTGGTATAATGTTGCTGTCAAAGGTATCCCTTATATATCCTATAACTCCGCCTTTAAGGTTTAAGATAATCTAGAGAAAAGTATCCCCTATCAGCATATGTATTTGGGGATCATTTCACTGCTGCATAACATGTGTAGAGATCTTTTCATGTTGATGCCAGAACTGGGTACATGGGAAGTGAAAAAGATGGAATAGGGCGAGTTGTTTTCACCAAGGACAGACCCCACGGTCTAAAATACCACCAAGGTTCCGCATCAGTAAAGGGACACCGCCCTAAAACTTCACAAAAACCCGAAGAGTTCCATATCTGCATTAAGGATTTTCGCCATCAATGTATTCAACTCAAATATTCTCAACAAGATAACAACGGGATCTTGAAGTTCGTAGCAGAGCTGCACGACAACGGTAATCTCACGAGACATTAATGGGATCTCGGAGGTAAGCGCAGATTAGCTGTTCAACATGTGGGACGCCACACAGCATGAGCTGACACCCAGAGAAACCGTACTATAAGTGAGTACCGCACAAGTTTGTGAAGGTTAAAGAACGAAGTTGTGTTAAGTAGATATTTCAAAAACAAGTAAAGTGGAATAATCCACAAATATTGTACCAACTTTAATCGATCGTGATTGGATAAATACTATGAACATTATAATTATGGGCATACCTCATCATTCATGACATCATTTTTCATGTGAGACTTTGCACAGTGGCTATTTGCACATATGGACAATTCCTGCCTTATTACCCTAAGTATTGCGTTGTTTTAGGTCTATTGATTTTAGCCTAATATCCGGACCTTATCCTAAGTGTGGGATTTTTACAAGTGTGAATTTTATTCAATTATATTCCCAAGTCTGGGAATTTTACAAGTGTGAATTTTATTCAATTATATTAAATTTTATCTAATCCTACCACCATTGTTTTATCGATTTATAAAAAATCAATTCAGCGTGAAAGAAAGATATTGAGTGCCGATCATCTATTCTTATTATAAAATATATTTATATTAAAAAAAGTATCACATTTCCATGTCCCACAGATTATAATAATTCATGTAGTAATATTCCTCATAACTAGAGTTGAGCGAACACCTGGATGTTCGGGTTCGAGAAGTTCAGCCGAACTTCCCGGAAATGTACGGGTTCGGGATTCGAACCCGATCCGAACTTCGTCCCGAACCCGAACCCCATTGAAGTCAATGGGGACCCGAACTTTTGGGCACTAAAAAGGCTGTAAAACAGCCCAGGAAAGAGCTAGAGGGCTGCAAAAGGCAGCAACATGTAGGTAAATCCCCTGCAAACAAATGTGGATAGGGAAATGAATTAAAATTAAAATAAAAAAAATAAAAATGAACCAATATCAATTGGACAGAGGTCCCATAGCAGAGAATCTGGCTTCATGTCAGCAGAGAATCAGTCTCTTCATGCAATAGCAAAGAATCTGGCTTCATGTCAGCAGAGAATCAGTCTCTTCATGCCATAGCAGAGAATATGGCTTCATGTCAGCGCAGAATTAGTCTTTATGTCATAGCAGAGAATCAGGCTTCACGTCACCCACCACTGGAACAGGCCACTGTCACACATTTAGGCCCAGGCACCTAGGCAGAGGAGAGGTCCCGTAACAGAGAATCTGGCCTTATGTCAGCGCAGAATCTGTCTTCATGTCATAGCAGAGAATCAGGCTTCACGTCACCCACCACTGGAACAGGCCACTGTCACACATTTAGGCCCCGGCACCCAGACAGAGGAGAGCGGTCCCGTAACAGAGAATCTGGCCTTATGTCAGCGCAGAATCAGTCTTCATGTCATAGCAGAGAATCAGGCTTCACGTCACCCACCACTGGAACAGGCCACTGTCACACATTTAGGCCCAGGCACCCAGGCAGAGGAGAGAGGTCCCGTAACAGAGAATCTGGCCTTATGTCAGCGCAGAATCTGTCTTCATGTCATAGCAGAGAATCAGGCTTCACGTCACCCACCACTGGAACAGGCCACTGTCACACATTTAGGCCACGGCACCCAGACAGAGGAGAGCGGTCCCGTAACAGAGAATCTGGCCTTATGTCAGCGCAGAATCAGTCTTCATGTCATAGCAGAGAATCAGGCTTCACGTCACCCACCACTGGAACAGGCCACTGTCACACATTTAGGCCCAGGCACCCAGGCAGAGGAGAGAGGTCCCGTAACAGAGAATCTGGCCTTATGTCAGCGCAGAATCTGTATTCATGTCATAGCAGAGAATCAGGCTTCACGTCACCCACCACTGGAACAGGACACTGTCACACATTTAGGCCCCGGCATCCAGACAAAAGAGAGCGGTCCCGTAACAGAGAATCAGGCCTTATGTCAGCGCAGAATCTGTCTTCATTTTCATAGCAGAGAATCAGGCTTCACGTCACCCACCACTGGAACAGGCCAATGTCACACATTTAGGCCCAGGCACCCAGGCAGAGGAGAGAGGTCCCGTAACAGAGAATCTGGCCTTATGTCAGCGCAGAATCTGTATTCATGTCATAGCAGAGAATCAGGCTTCACGTCACCCACCACTGGAACAGGCCACTGTCACACATTTAGGCCCCGGCACCCAGACAAAAGAGAGCGGTCCCTTAACAGAGAATCTGGCCTTATGTCAGCGCAGAATCTGTCTTCATTTTCATAGCAGAGAATCAGTCTTCACGTCACCCACCACTGGAACAGGCCACTGTCACACATTTAGGCCCAGGCACCCAGGCAGAGGAGAGAGGTCCCGTAACAGAGAATCTGGCCTTATGTCAGTGCAGAATCTGTATTCATGTCATAGCAGAGAATCAGGCTTCACGTCACCCACCACTGGAACAGGCCACTGTCACACATTTAGGCCCCGGCACCCAGACAGTTGAGAGCGGTCCCGTAACAGAGAATCTGGCCTTATGTCATCGCAGAATCTGTCTTCATGTCATAGCAGAGAATCAGGCTTCACGTCACCTACCACTGGAACAGGCCACTGTCACACATTTAGGCCCAGGCAGCCAGGCAGAGGAGAGAGGTCCCGTAACAGAGAATCTGGCCTTATGTCAGCGCAGAATCTGTATTCATGTCATAGCAGAGAATCAGGCTTCACGTCACCCACCACTGGAACAGGCCACTGTCACACATTTAGGCCCCGGCACACAGACAGAGGAGAGGTTCATTCAACTTTGGGTTGCCCCGCAATATAATGGTAAAATGAAATTAAAAATAGTATTGAATGAGGAAGTGCCCTGGAGTAGAATAATATATTGTTAAGGGGAGGTAGTTAATATCTAATCTGCACAAGGGATGGACAGGTCCTGTGGGATCCATGCCTGGTTCATTTTTATGAACGTCAGCTTGTCCACATTGGCTGTAGACAGGCGGCTGCGTTTGTCTGTAATGACGCCCCCTGCCGTGCTGAATACACGTTCAGACAAAACGCTGGCCGCCGGGCAGGCCAGCACCTCCAAGGCATAAAAGGCTAGCGCTGGCCACGTGGACAATTTGGAGACCCAGAAGTTGAATGGGGCCGAACCATCAGTCAGTACGTGGAGGGGTGTGCACAGGTACTGTTCCACCATGTTAGTGAAATGTTGCCTCCTGCTAACACGTTCCGTATCAGGTGGTGGTGCACTTAGCTGTGGCGTGTTGACAAAACTTTTCCACATCTCTGCCATGCTAACCCTGCCCTCAGAGGAGCTGGGCGTGACACAGCTGCGTTGGCGACCTCTTGCTCCTCCTCTGCCTTCGCCTTGGGCTTCCACTGGTTCCCCTGTGACATTTGGGAATGCTCTCAGTAGCGCGTCTACCAACGTGCGCTTGTACTCGCGCATCTTCCTATCACGCTCCAGTGTAGGAAGTAAGGTGGGCACATTGTCTTTGTACCGGGGATACAGCAGGGTGGCAACCCAGTAGTCCGCACACGTTAAAATGTGGGCAACTCTGCTGTCGTTGCGCAGCCACTGCAGCATGTAGTCGCTCATGTGTGCCAGGCTGCCCAGAGGTAAGGACATGCTGTCCTCTGTGGGAGGCGTATCGTCATCGTCCTGTGTTTCCCCCCAGCCACGCACCAGTGATGGGCCCGAGCTGCTTTGGGTGCCACCCCGCTGTGAACATGCTTCATCCTCATCCTCCTCCACCTCCTCCTCATCCTCGTCCTCCTCAACCTCCAGTAGTGGGCCCTGTCTGGCCACATTTGTACCTGGCCTCTGGTGTTGCAAAAAACCTCCCTCTGAGTCACTTCGAAGAGACTGGCCTGAAAGTGCTAAAAATGACCCCTCTTCCTCCTGGGCCACCTCCTCTTCCATCATC
Source organism: Bufo bufo (assembly GCF_905171765.1). Classification (NCBI taxonomy): domain Eukaryota; kingdom Metazoa; phylum Chordata; class Amphibia; order Anura; family Bufonidae; genus Bufo; species Bufo bufo. Next base: position 460,492,730 of record NC_053389.1, on the reverse strand, counting down.
GCCCTAAGTGTTTTCTCAAGGAGACATAGAAGTGGTATTGTAACGCTGATAACGGCGTCATCGCCACTGGCCATGTTGGTGGAGTACTCGAAACAGCGCAACAGGGCACACAGGTCTCGCATGTAGGCCCAGTCATTGGTGGTGAAGTGGGTCTGATCCACAGTGCGACTGACCCGTGCGTGCTGCAGCTGAAACTCCACTATGGCCTGCTGCTGCTCGCACAGTCTGTCCAGCATATGCAAGGTGGAGTTCCACCTGGTGGGCACGTCGCATATGAGGCGGTGAGTGGGAAGGCCGAAGTTACGCTGTAGCGCAGACAGGAGAGCAGCGGCAGGGTGTGAACGCCGGAAGCGCGAACAGACGGCCCGCACTTTATGCAGCAGCTCTGACATGTCGGGGTAGTTGCGAATGAACTTCTGCACCACCAAATTCAGCACATGCGCCAGGCAAGGGATGTGCGTCAAACCGGCTAGTCCCAGAGCTGCAACGAGATTTCGCCCATTATCGCACACCACCAGGCCGGGCTTGAGGCTCACCGGCAGCAACCACTCGTCGGTCTGTTGTTCTATACCCCGCCACAACTCCTGTGCGGTGTGGGGCCTGTCCCCCAAACATATGAGTTTCAGAATGGCCTGCTGACGTTTACCCCGTGCTGTGCTGAAGTTGGTGGTGAAGGTGTGTGGCTGACTGGATGAGCAGGTGGAAGAAGAGGAGGAGGAAGCTGAGTAGGAGGAGGAGGAGACAGGAGGCAAAGAATGTTGCCCTGCGATCCTTGGCGGCGGAAGGACGTGCGCCAAACAGCTCTCCGCCTGGGGCCCAGCCGCCACTACATTTACCCAGTGTGCAGTTAGGGAGATATAGCGTCCCTGGCCGTGCTTACTGGTCCACGTATCTGTGGTTAGGTGGACCTTGCCACAGATGGCGTTGCGCAGTGCACACTAGATTTTATCGGACACTTGTTTGTGCAGGGAAGGCACGGCTCTCTTGGAGAAGTAGTGGCGGCTGGGAACAACATACTGTGGGACAGCAAGTGACATGAGCTGTTTGAAGCTGTGTGTGTCCACCAGCCTAAATGACAGCATTTCATAGGCCAGTAGTTTAGAAATGCTGGCATTCAGGGCCAGGGATCGAGGGTGGCTAGGTGGGAATTTACGCTTTCTCTCAAATGTTTGTGAGATGGAGAGCTGAACGCTGCCGTGTGACATGGTTGAGATGCTTGGTGACGCAGGTGGTGGTGTTGGTGGTACATCCCATGTTTGCTGGGCGGCAGGTGCCAACGTTCCTCCAGAGGCGGAGGAAGAGGCCGAGGCGGCGGCAGCAGCAGCAGAAGAGGCCGAGGCGGCGGCAGCAGCAGAAGAAGCCGAAGCTGCAGCAGCAGAAGAGGTAGCAGGGGGAGCCTGAGTTACTTCCTTGTTTTTAAGGTGTTTACTCCACTGCAGTTCATGCTTTGCATGCAGGTGCCTGGTCATGCAGGTTGTGCTAAGGTTCAGAACGTTAATGCCTCGCTTCAGGCTATGATGGCACAGCGTGCAAACCACTCGGGTCTTGTCGTCAGCACATTGTTTGAAGAAGTGCCATGCCAGGGAACTCCTTGAAGCTGCCTTTGGGGTGCTCGGTCCCAGATGGCGGCGGTCAGTAGCAGGCGGAGTCTCTTGGCGGCGGGTGTTCTGATTTTGCCCACTGCTCCCTCTTTTGCTACGCTGTTGGCTCGGTCTCACCACTGCCTCTTCCTCCGAACTGTGAAAGTCAGTGGCACGACCTTCATTCCATGTGGGGTCTAGGACGTCATCGTCCCCTGCATCGTCTTCCACCCAGTCTTGATCCCTGACCTCCTGTTCAGTCTGCACACTGCAGAAAGACGCAGCAGTTGGCACCTGTGTTTCGTCATCATCAGAGACGTGCTGAGGTGGTATTCCCATGTCCTCATAATCAGGAAAAATAAATGGTTGTGCGTTAGTGCATTCTATCTCTTCCACCCCTGGGGAAGGGCTAGGTGGATGCCCTTGGGAAACCCTGGCAGCAGAGTCTTCAAACAGCATAAGAGACTGCTGCATAACTTGAGGCTCAGACAGTTTCCCTGATATGCATGGGGGTGATGTGACAGACCGATGGGCTTGGTTTTCATGCGCCATCTGTGCGCTTTCTGCAGAAGACTGGGTGGGAGATAATGTGAACGTGCTGGATCCACTGTCGGCCACCCAATTGACTAATGCCTGTACCTGCTCAGGCCTTACCATCCTTAGAACGGCATTGGGCCCCACCAAATATCGCTGTAAATTCTGCTGGCTACTGGGACCTGAGGTAGTTGGTTCACTAGGACGTGTGGCTGTGGCAGAACGGCCACGTCCTCTCCCAGCACCAGAGGGTCCACTAACACCACCACGACCATGTCCACGTCCGCGTCCGTGTCCCTTATTAGATGTTTTCCTCATTGTTCACGTTCACCACAATTTTGAGAATGGCAAATTTGGGAATGCTTTTTCAACCCAGAACAAAAAGTGTGCTTTTACGGTCACTACAAATAACTTGACCAGCTAAAACAGTGCAGATTTGGTTGAATAGAGATGTGAGACCTGTTTTTTTTTTTCGCTGTGTGACAGGTATAGGTTTAATCACAGAATCACACTTCTATCAGCACGCTAGCGTGTGTATTAGATTTTTCTGAATGACACTATCAATACCTTCAATGTAAGATTTTCTTTTTGGGATAGATTTCAAGTAGGCCTCAAATACCAGAAACTAGTTATTTTGAGAATGGCAAATTTGGGAATGCTTTTTCAACCCAGAACAAAAAGTCTGCTTTTACGGTCACTACAAATAACTTGACCAGCTAAAACTGTGCAGATTTGGTTGAATAAAGATGTGAGACCTGTTTTTTTTTGCGCTGTGTGACAGGTATAGGTTTAATCACAGAATCACACTTCTATCAGCACGCTAGCGTGTGTCTTAGGTTTTTCTGAATGACACTATCAATACCTTCAATGTAAGATTTTCTTTTTGGGATAGATTTCAAGTAGGCCTCAAATACCAGAAACTAGTTATTTTGAGAATGGCAAATTTGGGAATGCTTTTTCAACCCAGAACAAAAAGTGTGCTTTTACGGTCACTACAAATAACTTGACCAGCTAAAACAGTGCAGATTTGGTTGAATAGAGATGTGAGACCTGTTTTTTTTTTCTCTGTGTGACAGGTATAGGTTTAATCACAGAATCACACTTCTATCAGCACGCTAGCGTGTGTATTAGATTTTTCTGAATGACACTATCAATACCTTCAATGTAAGATTTTCTTTTTGGGATAGATTTCAAGTAGGCCTCAAATACCAGAAACTAGTTATTTTGAGAATGGCAAATTTGGGAATGCTTTTTCAACCCGTAACAAAAAGTCTGCTTTTACGGTCACTACAAATAACTTGACCAGCTAAAACTGTGCAGATTTGGTTGAATAAAGATGTGAGACCTGTTTTTTTTTGCGCTGTGTGACAGGTATAGGTTTAATCACAGAATCACACTTCTATCAGCACGCTAGCGTGTGTCTTAGGTTTTTCTGAATGACACTATCAATACCTTCAATGTAAGATTTTCTTTTTGGGATAGATTTCAAGTAGGCCTCAAATACCAGAAACTAGTTATTTTGAGAATGGCAAATTTGGGAATGCTTTTTCAACCCAGAACAAAAAGTCTGCTTTTACGGTCACTACAAATAACTTGACCAGCTAAAACTGTGCAGATTTGGTTGAATAAAGATGTGAGACCTGTTTTTTTTTGTGCTGTGTGACAGGTATAGGTTTAATCACAGAATCACACTTCTATCAGCACGCTAGCGTGTGTCTTAGGTTTTTCTGAATGACACTATCAATACCTTCAATGTAAGATTTTCTTTTTGGGATAGATTTCAAGTAGGCCTCAAATACCAGAAACTAGTTATTTTGAGAATGGCAAATTTGGGAATGCTTTTTCAACACAGAACAAAAAGTGTGCTTTTACGGTCACTACAAATAACTTGACCAGCTAAAACAGTGCAGATTTGTTTGAATAGAGATGTGAGACCTGTTTTTTTTTGCGCTGTGTGACAGGTATAGGTTTAATCACAGAATCACACTTCTATCAGCACGCTAGCGTGTGTCTTAGGTTTATCTGAATGACACTATCAATACCTTCAATGTAAGATTTTCTTTTTGGGATAGATTTCAAGTAGGCATCAAATACCAGAAACTAGTTATTTTGAGAATGGCAAATTTGGGAATGCTTTTTCAACCCAGAACAAAAAGTCTGCTTTTACGGTCACTACAAATAACTTGACCAGCTAAAACAGTGCAGATTTGGTTGAATAGAGATGTGAGACCTGTTTTTTTTTTCGCTGTGTGACAGGTATAGGTTTAATCACAGAATCACACTTCTATCAGCACGCTAGCGTGTGTATTAGGTTTTTCTGAATGACACTATCAATACCTTCAATGTAAGATTTTCTTTTTGGGATAGATTTCAAGTAGGCCTCAAATACCAGAAACTAGTTATTTTGAGAATGGCAAATTTGGGAATGCTTTTTCAACCCAGAACAAAAAGTCTGCTTTTACGGTCACTACAAATAACTTGACCAGCTAAAACTGTGCAGATTTGGTTGAATAAAGATGTGAGACCTGTTTTTTTTTGCGCTGTGTGACAGGTATAGGTTTAATCACAGAATCACACTTCTATCAGCACGCTAGCGTGTGTCTTAGGTTTTTCTGAATGACACTATCAATACCTTCAATGTAAGATTTTCTTTTTGGGATAGATTTCAAGTAGGCATCAAATACCAGAAACTAGTTATTTTGAGAATGGCAAATTTGGGAATGCTTTTTCAACCCAGAACAAAAAGTGTGCTTTTACGGTCACTACAAATAACTTGACCAGCTAAAACAGTGCAGATTTGGTTGAATAGAGATGTGAGACCTGTTTTTTTTTGCGCTGTGTGACAGGTATAGGTTTAATCACAGAATCACACTTCTATCAGCACGCTAGCGCGTGTCTTAGGTTTTTCTGAATGACACTATCAATACCTTCAATGTAAGATTTCCTTTTTGGGATAGATTTCAAGTAGGCCTCAAATACCAGAAACTAGTTATTTTGAGAATGGCAAATTTGGGAATGCTTTTTCAACCCAGAACAAAAAGTCTGCTTTTACGGTCACTACAAATAACTTGAACAGCTAAAACAGTGCAGATTTGGTTGAATAGAGATGTGAGACCTGTTTTTTTTTTGCGCTGTGTGACAGGTATAGGTTTAATCACAGAATCACACTTCTATCAGCACGCTAGCGTGTGTCTTAGGTTTTTCTGAATGACACTATCAATACCTTCAATGTAAGATTTTCTTTTTGGGATAGATTTCAAGTAGGCCTCAAATAACAGTAACTAGTTATTTTGAGAATGGCAAATTTGGGAATGCTTTTTCAACCCAGAACAAAAAGTGTGCTTTTACGGTCACTACAAATAACTTGACCAGCTAATACAGTGCAGATTTGGTTGAATAGAGATGTGAGACCTGTTTTTTTTTGCGCTGTGTGACAGGTATAGGTTTAATCACAGAATCACACTTCTATCAGCACGCTAGCGTGTGTCTTAGATTTTTCTGAATGACACTATCAATACCTTCAATGTAAGATTTTCTTTTTGGGATAGATTTCAAGTAGGCATCAAATACCAGAAACTAGTTATTTTGAGAATGGCAAATTTGGGAATGCTTTTTCAACCCAGAACAAAAAGTGTGCTTTTACGGTCACTACAAATAACTTGACCAGCTAAAACAGTGCAGATTTGGTTGAATAGAGATGTGAGACCTGTTTTTTTTTGCGCTGTGTGACAGGTATAGGTTTAATCACAGAATCACACTTCTATCAGCACGCTAGCGTGTGTCTTAGGTTTTTCTGAATGACACTATCAATACCTTCAATGTAAGATTTTCTTTTTGGGATAGATTTCAAGTAGGCCTCAAATACCAGAAACTAGTTATTTTGAGAATGGCAAATTTGGGAATGCTTTTTCAACCCAGAACAAAAAGTCTGCTTTTACGGTCACTACAAATAACTTGACCAGCTAATACAGTGCAGATTTGGTTGAATAGAGATGTGAGACCTGTTTTTTTTTGTGCTGTGTGACAGGTATAGGTTTAATCACAGAATCACACTTCTATCAGCACGCTAGCGTGTGTCTTAGGTTTTTCTGAATGACACTATCAATACCTTCAATCTAAGATTTTCTTTTTGGGATAGATTTCAAGTAGGCCTCAAATACCAGAAACTAGTTATTTTGAGAATGGCAAATTTGGGAATGCTTTTTCAACCCAGAACAAAAAGTGTGCTTTTACGGTCACTACAAATAACTTGACCAGCTAAAACAGTGCAGATTTGGTTGAATAGAGATGTAAGACCTGTTTTTTTTTGCGCTGTGTGACAGGTATAGGTTTAATCACAGAATCACACTTCTATCAGCACGCTAGCGTGTGTCTTAGGTTTTTCTGAATGACACTATCAATACCTTCAATGTAAGATTTTCTTTTTGGGATAGATTTCAAGTAGGCCTCAAATACCAGAAACTAGTTATTTTGAGAATGGCAAATTTGGGAATGCTTTTTCAACCCAGAACAAAAAGTCTGCTTTTACGGTCACTACAAATAACTTGACCAGCTAAAACAGTGCAGATTTGGTTGAATGGAGATGTGAGACCTGTTTTTTTTTGCGCTGTGTGACAGGTATAGGTTTAATCACAGAATCACACTTCTATCAGCACGCTAGTGTGTGTCTTAGGTTTTTCTGAATGACACTATCAATACCTTCAATGTAAGATTTTCTTTTTGGGATAGATTTCAAGTAGGCCTCAAATACCAGAAACTAGTTATTTTGAGAATGGCAAATTTGGGAATGCTTTTTCAACCCAGAACAAAAAGTCTGCTTTTACGGTCACTACAAATAACTTGAACAGCTAAAACAGTGCAGATTTGGTTGAATAGAGATGTGAGACCTGTTTTTTTTTGCGCTGTGTGACAGGTATAGGTTTAATCACAGAATCACACTTCTATCAGCACGCTAGTGTGTGTCTTAGGTTTTTCTGAATGACACTATCAATACCTTCAATGTAAGATTTTATTTTTGGGATAGATTTCAAGTAGGCCTCAAATACCAGAAACTAGTTATTTTGAGAATGGCAAATTTGGGAATGCTTTTTCAACCCAGAACAAAAAGTCTGCTTTTACGGTCACTACAAATAACTTGACCAGCTAAAACAGTGCAGATTTGGTTGAATAGAGATGTGAGACCTGTTTTTTTTTTGCGCTGTGTGACAGGTATAGGTTTAATCACAGAATCACACTTCTATCAGCACGCTAGCGCGTGTCTTAGGTTTTTCTGAATGACACTATCAATACCTTCAATGTAAGATTTTCTTTTTGGGATAGATTTCAAGTAGGCCTCAAATACCAGAAACTAGTTATTTTGAGAATGGCAAATTTGGCAATGCTTTTTCAACCCAAAAAAAAAAGTGTGCTTTTACGGTCAATACAAAAATCTTGACCAGCTAAAACAGTACAGATTTGGTTGAATAGAAATGTCAGGTCTATTTTTTAGACGCTGGGTGACAGGCTCAACTTGCCCCTGATGTAATATATGGCCAAAAATTAACCACACTGTTGATGGTTAAATGCACTTGGGTGACACAGGCTCAGCCTGCACCAGATGTAGTATATGGCCAAAAAATATTTAGACTGTTGATGGTTAAATGCACTTGGGTGACACAGGCTCAGCCTGCAGCTGATGTAGTATATCGCCAAAAAATAATCAGACTGTTGATGGTTAAATGCACTTGGGTGACACAGGCTCAGCCTGCAGCTGATGTAGTATATGGCCAAAAAATAACCAGACTGTTGATGGTTAAATGCACTTCGGTGACACAGGCTCAGCCTGCAGCTGATGTAGGATATAGCACAAAATAACCACACTATCGATGGTTAAATACACTTGGTGATAGCTCGTGCTGGCGCAACACAAGTCACAAAATGGCCGCCGATCACCCCAGAAAAAAGTGATCTAAAAATGCTCTGGGCAGCCTCAAATAAGTGAGCAAGTCAATAATAGCACTTCAATGATCCACAGCTGCAGATCGATCACAGAATGAAGTCTTTTGGAGGAGTTAATCTGCCTAATCTCGCCCTAACTTCGCAGCTGCAACCTCTCCCTATACTGATCATAGCAGAGTGACGTGCGGCGCTACGTGACTCCAGCTTAAATAGAGGCTGGGTCACATGGTGCACTGGCCAATCACAGCCATGCCAATAGTAGGCATGGCTGTGATGGCTTCTTGGGCCAAGTAGTATGACGCTTGTTGATTGGCTGCTTTGCAGCCTTTCAAAAAGCGCCAAGAAAGCGCCGAACACCGAACCCGGACTTTTACGAAAATGTTCGGGTTCGGGTCCGTGTCACGGACACCCAAAAATTACAGTTCGGGTTCGCTCATCCCTACTCATAACTAAATGATGAACTCTTCTCTGACTTCCCAATCTATTCAGCACGTCCTTGTGGTCACATAAATTCTGTTCATAGCATAGTTATTGTTCCAATTGTCAAAGGGGGTGGCAAAAGGGAGAAGGCGGGCCTCACCAAACATGCACGCAACTGTTTCCCGGAGCACCCCCTTGTGGCAATCTCCCTTGCCAAGGGGTAGGTGTTCCGCAGTCTGGCGCTTTTTTGAGAAAAGTGTGAACGATAAAAGAATTGTCATTTTCAACCTATGCCGTACCAAAATGAGCAGAGGCGTGAACACTAGCAACCTCACCACCACCAGCATGATCCGCCACATGGTATCCAAGCACCCTAATAAGTGGGCCGAACGCCTGGGTCCACAATCAGTGTCTGCGGTTCACTCCACTGCCTCCTCTTCCCCTGTGTTATGTGCTGGCCAATCCCCTGTCTAATACACAGGCCCGGATGCCTCCCGCCTGGCACCTGTACCTTCGCAAGCACCATCAGCTAGCACATCCACTTCTGTGTCCCAGCGCAGCGTACAGATGTCCATACCCCAGGCCTTAGAACGAAAGCACAAATACCCAGCCATCCACGCACAGGCCATAGCACTAAATGTGCACCTTTCCAAATTGCTGGTCTTGGAAATGTTGTAATTTAGGCTTGTGGACACTGAGCCTTTCCGCAGCCTGATGACGGCGCCGTCCCTTGTTACTTAGTCCCCTGCCGCCACTATTTTTCCCAGTGTGCCATCCCCGCCTTACACCAGCATGTGTCCCGTAATATCACCCGTGCCCTGACTAATGCAGTTATTGGGAAGGTCCACTTAACGACTGACACATGGAAAAGTGCTTTTGGCCAGGGATGCTAAATTTCCCTGATGGCACACTGGGTGAACGTTGTGGAGGCCGGTTGCGAGTCGTACCCTGGGATGGCACAGGAGCTACCAACGCCAAGGATTGCGGGCCCAAATTCTATCAGGATTTCCGCCACCACCTACATTAGTGGGTGCAACCCCCCCTTCTCCTCCTCCACTTCCACCTTTGAATTCTCATCTTTCAGCACCAGTCAGCCATCAGTCAGTAGCTGGAAGCAGTGTAGCACTGCAGTGGGGAAGCGGCAACAGGACGCGCAGAAACTAATTTGCTTAGGTCACAAACAGCACACCGCCACAGAGCTGTGGCTATCGCCACTCAACCTACAACCAGGCATGGTTGTATCTGATAATGGCCATAACTTGGTGGCAGCTTTGGAGCTTGGCAACCTCATACACATACCATGCCTAGCCCACGTGTTCAACTTAGTGGTTCAGCGGTTTCTCGAAACCTACCCCAATTTGCCTGAGCTACTGGTGAATGTGCGCCGCGTGTGTGCCCATTTCTGAAAGTCATCTACAGCTGCTACCAGTCTGGCAACGCTGCAGCAGCACTTGCAATTGCCAGGTCACCGACCGTTGTGCGACGTGAGCACGCGCTGGAACTCCACTTTCCACATGTTGGCCAGGCTTTGTGAGCAGCAGTAGTGGAATACCAGCTGCAACATGGTCGTCGGTGCCTTTCCAGTCAGCTTCTGCTCTTCACAAGCGACGAGTGGGCATGCATGTCTGACCTCTGTGAGGTTTTACGCAACTTTGAGGAATCAACACAGATGTTTAGCGGTGATGCCGCTATTATCAGCTTAACAATCCCACTTCTGTGTCTACTAAAATGCTCGCTGCTCACAATGAAGGCTTTGCATGTTGAAGAGGTGGAAATGGGGGAAAACAGTACACAGGGTGATAGCCAGACCACCCTCCATTCGTCTTCAGAGCGCGAATTGGATGATGATGAGGAGGAGCAGGAGACGGTTGCCTCCGCAACAGAGGGTAGAACCCACAGCAGGTTTATTCCATCTTTTCAGTTTGGATGGGCCGAAGAGGAGGAAGAGGATGAGGAGATTGAGAGTCATCCTCCTGATGAGGACAGCAAATTCTTGTCTGTTTGGACTCTGACACATATGGATGACTTTATGTTATGCTGCCTTTTCCGTGACCCTCGCGTTATACGCATTTTGGTCAACATTCGACCCCCGCTACAAAGAGAACTTCTCATCTCTCATTCCTGTGGTGGAGAGGACTAGCAAAATGGTGCAATACCAGAAGGTCCTTGTGGAAAATTTGCTCCAAAAATTTCAAGCTGACAACGCTAGTACGTAGTTTCTTTGGGCAACCGAGGAGGGGAGACGAGGAGAACACACAGCAGTTCCAACAGAGGCAAGGTAACTGTCACTACCAGAGCTTTGAGACGTTCTCACAGCTCTGTTTCTCCACCCCTGTGATGATGTCACTACTAGAGCTTGGAGGAGTTCTCACTGCTCTGTTTCTCCGCCCCTGTGATGAGGTTTTTACTTTCTGTTTCCTTCCTCCCAGCTGTTCCTCCTGCGTTTTATTTCCCTGCCTTTAAATCACCCCTCCTCCTTTGTAGGGTGTGGATTATATTTCTCATTTGAGTTGTAGCTCTTGCTTGAGTATCTTCACTTGTAAGCTATCATTTCACTGGACCTGTGTTCTGCTGCAGCAAGTACTCCGGATATTGCCAGCTGTCTTTGGATCCGTCTTCTCTGCTGCTGCAGCTCCTTCATCTAAGTGTGCAGACATTGTAGTGTATCTGTTTATTTTCTGACTAGATCTGAGGCGACCACGGTTCCCTCCATATACTGAGCAGGGCACCGGTGGCCGTGCCCCTTCCACTATTGTAGGGGTTACAGTGGTCATCAGTCTTAGGTACGCGGGCATGCCTCGTTCCACCATTTGGATCCGGGCATGTGCTTTAGCAGCATAGGGAGAGCTTTGAGGGTCTGACAGGGGTCACCCTTTATCCTCCCTAGTTTGGGTCCGGTCAGTAGCTCTATTTACTGTGTATGCACTTGTTGCTCACATACAGCCGTGACAGTAACACTCTCCAAGTTTCATGACACTCCGCCAGCAACCTCACCCTGATGCGCGGCCTAGTGTCACAAGGAGAGCACAGTTTTGGAAAATGGTGAAGGAGTACGTAGCAGACCGTGTCAGCGTCCTCAATGATCCCTCAGTGCCTTACAACTATTGGGTGTCCAAGTTGGACACGTGGCATGAACTGGCGCTCTATGCCTTGGAGGTGCTGGCCAGCCCTGCAGCCAGTGTTTTGTCAGAACAGGTATTTAGTGCTGCTGGGGGCATAATAACTGATAAGTGCATCCTCCTGTCAACTGAAAATGCTGACTGGTTGACTCTAATCAAAATGAACAAGGCCTGGATTGCCCCTGACTTATCTACTCCACCAGAGAAAAGCGGCTGAACATAAAGGCACTTTAAATGTGGCTTTTATGGTGTATTGAATACACTGTATTCCCATGCACCCCTTCTACCACAAAAAAGGGTATATGGTTCAATCTTCCTTTTCTCGTCCTCCTCCTCCATCATATCAACATGCTTATTAGGCTGCCCTCGCTCCTAATGTTTTAGAGGGTCAGCTCAGCAGCAGGCCCTCTACCATAATTTTTTCGATGGTCAGCACAGCAGCAGGCCCTCAACCATAATTTTTTCGATGGTCAGCTCAGCAGCAGGCCCTCAACCATTTTTTTTTCCAATGTTCAGCTCAGCAGCTGGCCCTCAACCATAATTTTTTCGATGGTCAGCTCAGCAGCAGGACCTCGCCCATAATTTTTCCATGGTCAGCTCTGCAGCAGGCCCTCGCCCATAATGTTTTAGATGGTCAGCTCAGCAGCAGGCCCTCGCCCATAATGTTTTAGATGGTCATTTTGGCAGCAAGCCCTTGCCCATAATGTTTTAGATGTTCAGCTCGGCAGCAGGCACTCGCCCATAATTTTTTCCATGGTCAGATCAGCAGCAGGCCCTCGCCCCTAATGTTTTAGATGGTCAGCTCAGCAGCAGGCCCTCGCCCATAATGTTTTAGATGGTCAGATCAGCAGCAGGCACTCGCCCATAATTTTTTCGATGGTCAGATCAGTAGCAAGCCCTCGCCCCTAATATTTTAGATGGTCAGCTCAGCAGCAGGCCCTCGCCCCTAATGTTTTAGATGGTCAGCTCAGCAGCAGGCCCTCACCCATAATGTTTTAGAAGGTCAGATCAGCAGCAGGCACTCGCCCCTAATGTTTTAGAGAGTCACCTCAGGAACAGACCCTCACCCCTAAAGTTTTAGATGGTCAGATCAGCAGCAGACCCTCACCCCTAATGTTTTAGATGGTCAGCTCAGCAGCAGACCCTCACCACTAATGTTTTAGATGGCCAGATCAGCAGCAGGCCCTTGCCCCCCATTATTATTTAGAGGGTCACCAGCAGGCCCTTGCTCCTAATGTTTTTGAGCATCACCAGCAGGCCATCAATCATATTTTTTCAATGGTGTGTATAATGCCCTCCTTTATGTGTAATAAAGGGTATATTGGAGTGGCGGTTCCTTGTATTTTTTGGCAGCCTTTTCACTTAGTGCATAGGCTTTATGAGTGTAGGAGTCCACTACTTGAACAATTATACCACAATGTGAATGATGGCCCCACCCACACCCGACACTTGCCATGTCCTTTTATCATAAAATTGGCGTGGTGTAAAATGCTAATTGCGATTACAAAAGTCACAGTTGGATTGAAAAGTCAAAAATCCGGTGGATTTGCAACTTTCTTTGCAACTGAAAATTGGGTGTGGGGTTATAAATTTCACCCAAGGTGTATAAGAGTAAATTTTGAGTGAATAATGACTACCTTTCTGTTGTAAAGTTTTACACCCTCTTGAGGCTAAATATCTTACAAGTGCCCAAACCCCAAGGCATTTATTTTGGCAGAAATAAGAAAATATGGTGGCTCCGTGGTTACTTAGCACTGTTGCCTTGCAGCACTGATGTTCTGAATTTGAATAAAACCAAGGGAAACACTTCCATGGAGTTGTCTCTTCTCAGTGTTTATTTAGGTTTCCTCTAGGTCCTTCATTTTAATCAGACATTCCATTACCACACTGGTAGGTTAACCGGACTATTATTAAATTAACCCCAGCTTGCATGTTTTATGACGAAAATAAGAGATAGATTGTGAGCAGGGACTCATATGAACAATGAAAATCTCTGTACTGTGCTGTATAATATCTTGGTGATATAAAGGAATCAGAAAATGAATAATATTGAAGTTGCAGTATAAGGAGGACATAGGCATTTTCAGAAAACATGCGTTAAACCTTTTATAATTTTGAATCACATGAATTCACTGCAGGGTAGAGCTACAGGATGGTCGACAAAAAACAGCTCTACGATTCTCTTGTGTGGATTGTACAGGGTAATGTTTAATTCATTAAAGCTGTCTTATAGTAAAATGTCCATAGCAGCCAATCAGAGCTCAACTTTCATTTTAAAGGAATATTTTTAGAAATCAGTGAGGCCCATCATTTCCTTTCCTGCCAGACGAATGGTAATCTTTGAAGTAGTGTTTTTTGTGAGTTCCTCTGTCATGTTGTGTTTAATTTAACAAAATATTGTGATAGTGTATAATAATAAACTCAGGTCTTTCGCTGGAAAATTTTTAGACCTTCCCGTTCTAGCAAAAATAGTATACATTGTTTGGTGTAGAACTGGTTTGGTAGCCAGTTGTTGTTGCAGAACTCCTGGAGAGGATTATAAAAAGCCTGAGAAAATCAACACAAAAATTATCTCAGCAGGCGTAAGTCAGTGTAATAACGCAGTTTTTTCTCAAGACTGCATAACTTGCGTTCACGTACAGCAGTGGACTTTCACAGTTACTAAGATTGTCTCTTGGTACTTACATACCCCAAAGACTTACAGTAGGACTGAAGGTATGACAGCTGTCACAGAAACACATAGCAAGCACTTAATAACGCAGGCAGAAAACAAGGTACAGAAATAAACTCACCAATAACGGAACTTGAATGATGATAGAAATAAATAACAGTCCAGCATAGGAGCAGTTGTGAAATGGCAATGGCACACAGGTAGAGAGTGAATGAATGTGAACAGAAATAAAGATAAGGGGAATTGACCCTTCTCTGAAATACAGCCCCAAAGGTAGCCAAGACTACCCAAAAACCAACCGAACAAACAGACAGACTTAAGTACTCGGAGAAAACAATTGAACAACAGAGGACCATAGGCCCCAGAAAATATTGATGCAACACATTACACAAGAATAAGATAATTAATATACAGTAGAAACAAATGCACATAGCATATGCTATCCCCAAAGACAAAGCAATCAACAGCTACTCCCAGAATTGCAATTAGCTATTGGATATGATGGACTTTTAGATTGTTTGCAGTACATCATGTCAGATGAAACATGGTTCCATCTTGTTCAGTGTGTTAATTTATAGGGCAATAGGTTTTGGCACATAGAAATTTCACCAGCTGCCCCAACAGCAGTGGTGTAACTACCGAGGAAGCAGGGGAAGCAGCTGCTTCGGGGCCCGGGCTGCCAAGGGGGCCCAGCACCCCGGCAGCGTGTGTGACATTTTATTTTCAAGTTCGTTAAATATTGATTCTTGTCTTAATGTTCAGGGCCCCTTCACAGCAGCAGCGGCTGACCAGGCCCCCTTGCTAATGTGATCTAATCTTACTGTCTCCTGATGTGTCTGGGATTCAAACCCACAACCTCCAATGTCTGAGTGTATCAGAGGCAAAGCATTTACCTTCACAGCCATAAAGGCTGCATTACAACTGATTGAAAAAATATGAGACTTCTACTGTTATAGCTGGCTAAGTGTACATCTATACACATGACAGCTGCCCCAACACACCCAGCACTGCTATATCTCTATATGACAGCTGTCCCAGCACACTCAGCACTGCTTTATCTCTATATATGAGCAGCTGTCATGTATATAGAGGTACACTTAGCCAGCTATAACAGTAGAAGTCTCATATTTTTTCAGTCAGCAGCAAGGTATCTCTTATGGTCGTGTGGTTAGGTGCTTTGCCTCTGATACAGAAGGTCGTGGGTTCGAATCCCAGCAGAAACTTTTCTGAAATACAAGCACTGACTCCATATACAGGGTGGGACACAGGAAGAGGCTGCATCGCATCGCTGACATGGAGGTAAGTAGAAGTGTTTATTATTTTTTTTTAATACCCGACTGTTACTGCCATGGGGGAAGCGGGGGGCACTTGATACTGGCACCTGGGGGGGGGTTGTCACCTGATACTGGCACATGGGGGGGAGAGAGGCACCTGATACTGGCACATGGGGGGAGAGGGGTTGGCACCTGATACTGGCACCTGGAGGAGGAGGGGGGGTTGGCACCTGATACTGGCACATGGGGGGGGAGAGAGGCACCTGATACTGGCACATGGGGGGAGAGAGGCACCTGATAATGGCACCTGGGGGGGGAGGGGGGTTGGCACCTGATACTGGCACCTGGGGGGGAGAGGCACCTGATACTGGCACATGGGGGGGAGAGGGGTTGGCATCTGATACTGGCACATGGGGGGGAGGGAGAGAGGCACTTGATACTGGCACTTTTTTTGTGGGGGGGGTGGCACTATGATACTGAAACATGGGGGGAGGAGAGAGGCACTTGATACTGGCATGTGGGGGGGGTTGGCACTTGATACTGGCACATGGGTGGGTTTGGCACTATGATACTGGCACATGGGGGGGAGAGGCACTTGATACTGGCACTTTTTTTTGGGGGGGGGGGAGATGGCACTATGATACTGGGACATGGGGGGGAAGAGAGAGGCACTTGATACTGGCACATGGGGGGTTTGGCACTATGATACTAGAACATGGGGGGTGGGAAGGAGAGAGGCACTTGATTATGGCACATTGGGGGGGAGATGGCACTATGATACTGGGACATGTGGGCGGGAGGAGTGAGGCACTTGATACTGGCACATGATGGGGGGGGCATCTATGGGGACACTTACTGGCACATTATTGGGGGGCATTATGGGGGACCCTAGGCCGGCAGCCTATCAGAGGCCGGACACTGAGGGGCATCTACTGAGGCACTATATATGGGGCATTTTATACTGGTACATTATGGGGGGCACTAGCAGGAAGGGGGGAGAGGAGCACTATGGAGGAATTTACTGGGGGCACTATATAGGGGTATTTTATACTGGGACATTATGGGGGCACTAAGGGGACATTAGCTCAACTGGGGGCATTACAAGGGGGTATTTTTGCACTGTCACATTATAAGGAGAATTATTACTACTGGGGGGGGCATTATAGTGGGCTTTATTACTCCCCCATGGTATGACCCCCTAGTAGCAGCACCAGCCTCCCCCTGCTCTGCTATCCCTCTGCCCCTTCTCCAAATCCTTATTATGAAATCTTTCTCATTAGGATAAAGTACAACATCAGCTCCGCCGAGCCCCCGACCAAAGTGTGGAACTGGCGTCCGAGATCCCCACGGGTCAAGTAACTGTAAGTTTTCATATGAAATATGTTTATGTTATACACATATAGCATCCACTGTGCCACACAATATACAGTATACCGCTACACTGTGCCAACGGAGTGGGGTTTACACAGGAGGAGGGAGGTGCGAAGCGCGCTGGGGGGGCCCTTACAAATATTTGCTGTGGGGCCCAGTCACTTCTAGTTACGCCCCTGCCCAACAGCTAACTCATGATCCACATATTGGTGTTTGCTGCGCAGCTACAAGTACAAGGATTGTAGGACTATATGTAGAGAAGAACGAATCGAATCCCACGAAGTGGAATTCGATCGGAATTTCAGGAATTATTTGATTTGCCTAGAAGCCAAATTTCCTCGTGCTTCAAAATTCAAACTTACCGCCTCCATTGGCGCACGAAGGGCTGCCAGCCTCCATCTTGCTTGAAGATCTCGGCCAAAATGCCGTGCGGTGCGAGATTACATCATCCCGCCGGCTTGCATGATGACATCATATGTCACCACGCCAGCGGGCGTGATGACGAAAATCTCGCGCCGCACGAGATCTTCAAGCAAGATGGCGGCGGCCGGCCCGTCACGTGCAAATGGACGCGGTAAGTTTGATGTAATTTTCTTTTTTATGTTAATTTCACACTCTTTGTACACTCAGATGCAGCGATCATGTATGAACGCGGCATCTGAGGGGTACAATGACGGGGCGGCACTATCCCAGCTCCCTGTCATTGCACCTGCTACAAAGTAATTCGTCACAAGGCAAATTTTTTTGTGAAATTCCTCAGATCAGCCAAATCTAATTTTCAAGAAATTTGCTCATCTCTAACTATATGCTTTCATAAAAATGTAAGCTTTCACAGCAAATTAAAATTCATGTCTGGAGTGTCAAACACATAATATTGTAGAAGGTTTTTTCCTGAGTATGATAACATGGACACAACTTTGCACAGCCACAGTCATTAACCACTTCCAGAATCTTCTGCAATGGGCAATTGCCATTATTTTTTATCCAGTACACACCACACTTATTTTGTGGCATAACTTTAATGAGCAATGTAATTTATTTTCGATAAGGATTATTTCAAGGATCCTTTACATTGTTGCATTATTTATTTCTCTTGATTGTTTTTCATGGTACGTTATTAATCTACTCTGTAGATATTTCTGTTGTTTTAGTTAAATCAAGAATTGGGGCCATTCCTCAGTTCCAACATCATGCAGTTCATCTAGTCAAGTGAAATATTTTAACAGCTCATATAGATGCCACCTTTTTTTACAGCTATGTTTCATGATGCTTCTCTTCAGGGTGTATTAAAGTCAATAAAGGAATAGGATTTCAAAGAAACCTTATTTAAAACCTGACCTGAAGTCCGTGATCAATCAACCTTCCCCCGGCGTGCATAGTTAGGTTAGGTCTCTCTTACTTGAATCTATGAATCAATTTTAATTGCTTATTTTGGCATCCAACAACAATAAACTGCTATTGCACAGCCTCAGCTATCGGCCAAGAGAGGCAGAAATAGATGTCTTCAACAGTCTTCACAGCAGTGCACTTCAGCTTTTACTGATTTTACTCACTTAAATATTAAACTTTCTGGGGGTACTTCCAAAAAAAATATGTTAATTTTAGATCTCATGGAAGTGACTCACTGGGAAAAAAAATACATTAAATCATAAATACTGGTCTTGGAAACACAGATTCTTAGAGTTTGAAGAAGGGAATATAGCTGTAATAAGCTAATTATGGACAAACTGATTTCAATATAACTAAAACATCCTAACATTTTTATAGCTAACTAGCTGAAGGACCCGGTTTAGCTTGGGTATATTTAATCTATTTCATTTAATGTTTGTGTGTGTCGTTAAAATATATCAGCACTATCCACTATAACAGTGACACATACAGCACCCTGCCCCCAAAACAGTGACCTCCACAGCCCCCTACCCCTTAACACTGACCCCCCCCCCCACTGTGCCCCGTCACTTAAAATTTGACCTCCACAGCAGCCCACCCCCTTAACTTTGACCTTCAAAGCAGCCTTCCCCTTTAACAGTGACATTCACAGCATGCCACCCCATTGATAGTGACCTCCACAGGGACCCGCCCCCTTAACAGTGGCCTTTACTGGATCAGGGGTGTGTCCTTTTGAACAGCTCACTCTAAGGGCTCATTCAGACGGCCGTAAGCTGTCTGCAAAAATGCGGATCCGTTTTTTTTGCGGACAGTTCACAATGTCCGCAAAAAAATGGAATGCATTCCCTTTTTTTGCTGATCCATAGACATGTTTAATTTTTTTGCTGAGCCATGCAATGGAAGAAAAGTGCCCCATAGAAGTAAATGGGACAGCATCTAATCCGCAAAAAAACGGATCCGCATTTTTGCAGACAGCATACAGCCATCTGAATGAGTCCTTAGACAGCAGTACTGTACTGTCTGAGTGTGACCTGCAGGGAGAAAGTCACCCTCAGTGGCCTAACCGGATCAGGGGCATGTCCTTTTGAACGGCTCACTCTAAGACAGCAGCATTGTGCTGTCTGAGTGTGAGCTGCAGGGAGAAAGTCACCCTCCCTCCCTCCCCTGCAGCTGACAGAAGTAGATTTTTACCTTCATTTTTTCAATCCCCATCGGCTCAGGAGTAAGAGGGGGCATGGCCTAACCAGATCCTGGCATGGCTTACCGGGACCTAGAAGTTGATTTTTAACTTCATTTTTCTCAATCTCAGTCGGCTGAGGAGTGGGAGGGGTCGTGGCCTAACTGGATCAGGGGCATGTCCTTTTGAACAGCTCGCTCTAAGACAGCAGCACTGTGCTGTCTGAGTGTAAGCTGCAGGGAGAAAGTCACCCTCCCTCCCACCCCTGCAGCTGACAAAAGTTGATTTTTGCATTCATTTTTTAAATCCCTGTCGGCTAAGGAGTGGGGCGGGTCGTGGCCTAACCAGATAAAGGGCGCAGCTTAGCTGGTCGTAGGGGCGGGGTTTTAAGTCTTTTGAGGGTGGACACATTGTGGCAGGAGGCATGTCTGGACTCCTTCCTGCAAGAGTGATGCCCCTCTGTGCACCTTACTGGCTCATTTGCATACCAAATAAACTGGATTTTCAGAGGATAAAAACATCTATTGCTGGAACAAAGGCACATCTTGAAATAAGGTACTAAATGCTATTAGGCCATGGCTTTACTGCAATTGTGATTATCCTTGTGACAGATTTATTTTAAAGCTCTCCTAAAGGAGTGAAGATAAATGACTGGGTTGTTATGGCAACCTGGAGTAAAACTATGTATGTGGAGAATGGAGGACCTGCAAGATTCTTTTGGCTGATAAGGGTCATGTGACCAAGCTTCTATTGGCTAATGCTTTTTTTTTTTTTTTTTTGGGGGGGGGGGGGGATATCTCAGGAACAGTACGTCCTAGAGAGCTGAGACCTGGTCTAAAACCTTCCCGGACACCTGATGTACATGTGTGCCAAATTTCGCAATTGTAAATGCAAAGGTGCAGATTCCTTTAGCGGACATACATACATACACACATACACTCAGCTTTATATATTAGATTTTTAATCACCAAAAAAATGAAACTGACTTTCGTATGCATGAAAATCCAAAAAGCTTTATTGTAAATATATATAAACAGTACGTACATGTATTATAAAACAGGCAGCACAAGGCGGGACACACAGATGAGGAGCAGGACCCAAGGAGAGGCCGGGAGATCAGTGCACAAAAATACAGGGAAAAAGAATACTAGCTGAAAGAGCATACCTCAGAGTCTCATAGCAGCAACGCCCCAAACACAATGCAACAGAGGCGATTGTGGAGACTGAGGTTAAGATGGAAGGAACACAAAGAAACACAATTAAACATACCCTAAATGGTGCAAAGATCTCTCGGCCAACTCCTGTCCCAACGCCGTTTCGCCAGTAGATCTGGCTTCTTCCGGGGATTAGATTTTTAAACACATCATATTTTAGAGTGATTCGTTTGTTGACGTTTAGGTGTACGCACAATTAATTAATTCTGTAAATTGAGTCAGACATTTATAGTCATGAAGTCAATTCAAAATGTACATAAATTGCACTACTAAATCTACATAATTCAATTCTTTTAGCTAGTTCTAAGTATATTCATATTATGATACAATCAGCTTCACATCATATAAATTGCCAAGTAACTATAGCTCTGTTTGGAATTTCTAACTGTTCAATTTATAGTTAGTTTCCATGCAGCACAATTGCATGTTTATCTACAGTATGTGGGGTTTCGCTCTGGTAGATAGTTTAAGCGGGCGCAGTACCGAGGCAAAATACAAGTTCTTAACTCAAAACATCAGTGTTTGTTCACACTTGAGGCAATTGCTCAAAAAAGCACGTAACGTTGCTAATTCACGTCTTGGTGCTAATTCAAACACAATGGAAAGGTCATATAACACAAGTCACCGTGCTGGCAGTTGTGCCTCCAGTAGTCCACAGCAGGCTTTAGGGGGCCTGTTTCCCCAGCGTGCAGCTCTCAGCCCTCCAGCACTGCACAAAGCCTCAGATCCCAAAAAAAGAGACCTCTCTGCTGAGCCCAGATGACTATTTAAGGACAGCCAGGTGCTGCCAAAACCCGGATCGGCACTTAAACTCCGGTCCGGTATTTGACCTCACCTGGCTGGAAACCAGCCCAGCCGCACATGCTGGGAGGAAAATACCCCCCTGTGTTCCATCCTGAGGGGGTGGACACACACCAGACAATGCACCCGGGACAGGGCATCCGTGTTTCCCTGCAACCGGCCTGCTCTGTGTTCTACCGAAAATTTAAAGTTATGCAGAGACAAAAACCATCGGGTGACTCGGGCATTTCTGTCCTTGGCATGGCTCATCGAATTGAGAGGGAAGTGGTCGGTCACCAGGCGGAGCTTTTTCCCCAACAAATAATAGCGGAGAGACTCGAGTGCCCACTTGATAGCCAGGCACTCTCTCTCCACTATACTGTACCTGGTTTCGGCTGGGGTGAGCTTGCGGCTTAGGAAGACAATGAGATTCTCTTCCCCGTTGACTTCTTGAGACAGTACAGCACCGAGGCCTACTTTGGAGGCATCCGTTTGTACCACGAACTCCCTCCTGAAGTCGGGAGTCACCAAAACGGTGACCCACACAGGGCCGACTTTAAAGCTGCAAAAACCTCTTCCGCCCAATCATCCCAGTGAACCATCACTGATTTTCATCCCTTCAAGAGCCCTGTCAAGGGCGCGGCTAGAGTCGCAAAGTGGAAAACAAACCTCATGTAATAGCCCATCATTCCTAGGAATGTCTTTATTTGCCTAGTGGTGACAGGTAGGCGCCAATTCCGTATCGCTTCTATTTTTTTCACTTGCGGTTTGATGACTCCGCGCCCAATGACATACCCCAGGTACTTAGTCTACTCTAACCCTATTGCACAGACAATGTGTACAGACGATGGGGACGAAGCACAATGTCCATTAGTCACTGAAAAGTGGTGGGGGCGCCATGTAGACCAAATGGTAAGAACTTATATTGATATAGCCCCTCAGGCGTGATGAAGGCAGGTTTCTCTTTGGCATCCTCCGTTAAAGGCACCTGCCAGTACCCTTTTGTGAGGTCCAAACATAACAATACCGGGCTTGTCCTAACCTCTCGATGAGCTCATCCACCCGGGGCATGGGTTACGCATCGAATTTGGAAAACTCGCAACGTCCTGTCCGGCTTGGGAATGAATACTATAGGACTGGCCCACTCATTTTTTGACTCCTCAATGACGTCTAGCTGCAAAATTAACTGCACCTCCTCCGACATGGCTTGTCGCCCAGCCTCAGGTACCTGGTATGGTTTTAATCAGACTTTTGCCTAAGGCTCAGTGACAATGTCATGCTGGATTATGGACGTGCTTCCAGGGAGATCTTAGAACACATCCGTGCTCCGAATAATGATCTCCCTGGCCTCCTGAGTCTTTTTAGAGAAGAGTCTGCCAGCAATTTTTACTGTGGCAGCCACCTCTCGTGCATCAGACAGAGGGGCCGGTACCTCTTCTCATAGAAAATCCGTCCGCGGGCTGTATTCTGTACAGGTTTCCATATCTTTCCACGGTTTTCGCAGCCCTGGCTGGTGTACCTTGTGATTTACATCTCCAATTTTCTCGAGTACCTCGTAGGGCCCCTGCCACCTAGCCAGGAACTTACTGTCCACGGTCGGCACCAGAACCAAAACCTGATCACCCGGGTTAAAGATCCGGACCCAAGCCTGCTGATCATAAACCTGACTCTGGGCTCGCTGAGCTGCCTCCATATGCTCCCTAACAAGTAACAACACTGTCTCTATCCGATCTTGCATCTGGATAACATACTCAATGACACTTTTATGTGGAGTGGGTTGTTGTTACAACGCCTCTTTGGCCACGTCCAAGAGACCGCGAGGGTGTCTGCCATATAGCAGTTCGAAGGATGAGAACCCAGTAGAGGCCTGGGGTACCTCTCGCACTGCGAACATGAGATAGGGCAGAAGGAGGTCCCAGTTCTTCCCATCTTTAGACACTACCTTTTTCAACATATTTTTTAATGTTTGGTTAAACCGTTCTACCAGACCGTCCGTTTGCGGATGGTAAATGGACGTCCGTAGTTGTTTTATGTGCAGCAACTTACAGAGTTCCCTCATTACCTTGGACATAAAAGGGGTCCCTTGGTCGGTCAGAACCTCTTTAGCCCTCCTCTTATGTTAGCTTTCTGTTACTATCCATGATGTTAACGGGTCGGTTTTGACCCGTGTCTTAAATCAGCCATAAAATACCCTCTGAACGATTATTTATCATCCAATTTGTTTCTTACCTCTTGGTTACCTTGTTAGGCTTCTTTATCCTTGAAAAGATTGGTTTTAATATTTTTGGTGTGACCCCTTAGACCTTTCTTTTGATAGCATACCTCTCATTTTCAAATTTAGAAAATGGTAAAATAAACCTCAATAGAATATTTACTTTATTTAGAGAAGCAGACAAGCAGGCAAAGAGATAGGCCCCTCCCTAACTACAGCTCACAGGTTTGAGAGGTGATTGGCTGTCAGTGTTACTAAGCAGAGAGAGTGTTTATGATTTCAGTTTTGGCACTTATTAGTGTCCTATAATCCTATATTATAACTGGGTCAGAATTGACCCTAACACCATGAACGTCTTAATTTTCACCACAGTATTTTATAATTTAGTGAAAATGATTCTTTTTCTATTACATTGTTTAAATAGAGGTTCCTGACAAAGTAAAAAAATCTTGATGCAATAAACAAATATATGTGATACTTATAGACATTCAAAACCTGAAAACGGGTCGGTTCTGACCCTAACATAAGAGGAGGGTTAGGTAGTCCTACTCGGGAAAACATCTCCATTAACTCCTTAGCTATGAGTTTGGCCGAGGTATGTCACAGTGGCACTGCCTCCGGGTACCGAGCGGTGTAGTCTAGAATGACTAAGATGTGTTGATGCCCTCTGGCAGACTTCGGTACTGGGCCTATGAGGTCCGTAGCTATTCGGTCAAACGGTGCTTCGATAATCGTGAGAGGTACTAGGGGACTACGGAAATGTGGCTGGGGGTAAGTTATTTGCCAGGTCGGGCAGGACTTACAAAACTCTTCCACTTGTTTGAATATGTTGGCCAGTAAAACCGCTGTAGAATACGATCCTGAGTTTTCTGCAGCCCCAGGTGACCCCCAATAACATGTTGGTGGGCTATATCTAACACAAGCTTGCGATAAGCATTGGGGACCACAAACTGTTCAATAGGCTCACCCCATGGTTGGTTTACCCGATATAACATATCCTGATGAACCAGAAAATGAGGAAATACTGACTCTGCCCCAGGTTGTTGTGGTTCACCATCTACTATTAACACATTTTCCCAGGCGCGAGATAGGGTTGGGTCCCGACGTTGGGCGGTACCAAAATTATCCCCGGAGTCATTAAGGTCTGCCAATTTTGGAGTCAGCGGCAAGTCCTCCACGTCTCCCATCATTACACTTAGTGGGGTTGTCTCCCCCTCTTTCACCGAAGTGACGGTCACCCCTACCACTGGCCCTTTGGTCTCAGGTTCACAGGGTTCTGGTCTCCCCCCTGAGCCGGGCCACTCTGCTAGGGTTACCCCTGTCTCATGGTTATCAGTCACTCTCATAGCAGGCCACAGACCGGGATGCCCGGGATGTCTCTCCCTATTATAAGTTCGTAGTGTAAATTTGGGGCAACTGCCACTTTGTGAGTCCATCTGCCAGCCCCTGTGGTTAGAGACACCAGGGCAGTGGGATAGTCTTTTAAGTCTCCATGGATGCACATGACCCCAACTTTCCAGCCAGTATACTCCGCTGACCGTACCAGGGGAGCCCTTACTAGGGACACCCAACTCCCTGAGTCTAGCAGAGCCTCCTCTGGAGTGTCTTTTACCTCCAGAGTTTTTGGGGTACCTGCTACACTCAGCTTCCTGGCATATAACGACTGACGGTAGTCATAGTTAGTATCCATGAGTTCCACCTGATGGAGACAGTCAGCTCTTACATGGCCCGGCTCCTGACACCGCCAGCAGACTATCGGAGCCAGGTCCGTAGGGGGTACACCCGGGTGGATTTCATTGGTACAAGTCGCCGGGTCTAGGATGGAGATGTATGGGGTTTGACTGCCCCCTCCCAAAATAACTTCCTGTAACAGTCTTAGTAGCCTCCTAGCGCTCCACCAGGTTCACCATTTCTAGGGCGTTGCCAGGAGACACCTGCCGATACAGTGCTGGAGAGGGGGTGGCAGAGCCCTGCAGAACATATCAGCCAATTGTCTATCCAGGATCGCATGGGATTCAGCACATCAGGCTGTTGCCACTTTTGCAAGAGGTGGATAAGTCGTAATACTGGGTCCTAACAGGTTTAGCCGGCTTAAACCTCCACTGATGTACCCGCTGGGCACGGACCAACACATTCACCCCCAGTCTTGCCAAAATCTCACCCTTTATTTTTTGGTAGTCGGCCACTTGATCATCCGGCAAGTTGAAATACACCCGCTGGGAATCTGATGCCAGGAATGGAGCGACGATCTCAGCCCACTGGTCACGGGGTAGCTTTTCCCTGATGGCCCCTTTTTCGGGTAGGTCTGCAGGGGTCATCTTAGGAATCATGGCACGGACTGCTTTCCGGGCATCGTGGACACTCGGGGTTGCTCCTGCGGTCTGCAAAGACATTACGTGTTGTAGCAGCAACTGGTTAGTCTCCTGCTGCTGCTTATTAGCCTCATGTTGCTGCAGGTTTGTCTCTTGCTACTGCAGATTCTTCTCGATTAAGGCCTTCACAACAGCCTCCATTTTGTCGTAGGGCACTGGTTGTAATACAGCTGGTTTAATGTACGACTGAAAAATGCAGAAACCAAAAATATCAGCGTTCACGCCAGCCTCACTGCTCTTGCCCGCATCCTCCACCAATTGTGGGGTTTTGCTCTGGTATATAGGGTAAGCAGGCGCAGTACAGAGGCAAAATACAAGTTCTTAACTCAAAACGTCACTGTTTATTCACACTTGAGGCAATTGCACAAAACAGCACGTAACTTTGCAGTCTTGGGGTTAATTCACACGCAATGAAAATTTCATATAACACAAGTCACCTTGCTGGCAGTTCTGCCTCCAGTAGTCCACAGCAGGCTTTTGGGGGCCTGTTTCCCCAGCGTGTGCGGCTCTCAGCCCTCCAGCACGGCACAAAGCCTCAGATCCCAAAAATAGAGACCTCTCTGCTGAGCCCAGCTGACTATTTGAGGACAGCCAGGTGCTGCCAAAACCCGGATCGGCACTTAAACTTCGGTCCGGTATTTGACCTCACCTGGCTGGAAACTAGCCCAGCCGCACATGCTGGGAGGAAAATACCTGTCTTGCCAGATACAACCCTTCACTATGTCACAAGTATCATTATAAACTGATAATTGCGTGTTCTTTATTTTAGTAAAATTAAAGTGAAAGTTCATCTATTATCATTATGTAATTTTAGATCAAAACTTTTAAAAAATTCTTAACTTATCCTTAGGGTCGTTTCACACGAACGCATGGCCTCCGTGCCCGAGCTACAGACTGCAAACAGCGGGTCCACAATACACAGATATCGATGTGTGAACTCCGTTTTAAGGATGCAGACCCAGTGACTTGAATGGGTCCGCGATCTGCAAGATATGGCAAAGGATAGGACATGTCTTATCTTTTGCAGAGTGGAGGCATGGATCAGAAGTCCACAGAAACACTTTGAAGCTCTTGTATGGGCTTTCAGGTTCATGCCTCAGCATTGCAAAAAAATAAGACGTCCTATGTTTTGCCATATTTTGCTGATCGCAGACTCATTTAAGTCAATGGGTCAATGACACAAAACGGAGTTTAGACGTCCGGTGCTTGTTTATTATGGACCACTATTTGTGGCCTGCAACATGGGAATGGAGGACATACGTTCATTTGAATGGACCCTTACTGTATTGGAACTAATGTTAATTGCATTTCAGTATGAATACAAAGATTTGTTTGTGATTATTGTTTGGCAAAAGATATGCTATTTTCTTTAACTTAAAGAGGACCTTTCACCGGATTTTATTAATTGAGATAAGTACCTATACTTGCGGGGTGCCCCCCGCTGATGCTGACACCCTGCAGCGCAGAGCATCACAGAAAAAACCTCCCTGGCTGTGAAGCTCTCCGATGCGATTGGACAGTGTCTCCTCCCATTGCTCAGATGCTCAGTATTTGCATACTGAGCGGGGAAAATACCAAGGGGCACAGCGCGGCGTAGGAGCGCTATTTTAACAAACCAGGCAAGGTGGCAGCACCAGCGGGGGTACTCTGCAAGTACAAATACTTATCTCAATTAATACAATCTGGTGAAAGATCCTCTTTAAAGTAATTGACCACCTTTTACTATAACATTTTTAGTCCGAAATTCAGTGCTAATTAGGTTCTTAAAGGCAATGTGCCATTATTTTTTCTTGTGATTAAAACCGGATAGTGATACAGACCTGTCTTTTCTTTTTATTTTCTGACTGTAGATCAGCATTAAAATGTATTGCCTCTGTGGAGCCAAAATTTGTTTCAGCCAAAGTCGTGCAAAACTTCAGTGAATGAATTCAGTAATCACGCACTAAAACAAAGTTATTGAACAAATCTACTTTGGATCTATGATCCGAAGCTCGATTTGCTCAACACTAGCTGCTATATTGCCTGGGCTGTTCTTAACACTGTTTAGAAAGATACTGTAGAGCAAGCACATGGGCCAGAAACATATAGCTTTATAGTGGTCAGAGCTTTTTTTTTTTTTTTATATACAGTTTTGCAAATCCCCTGTATAGACATTGAGTTAAAATGACATGCTGCTTAACTACAGCAACCACTATCAGAATGGAGCTGTTCAGGTTGAGATTTACTAATCAAAATGCAGCAAGATTCTGCAGCAACTTGAACCAAAACACCAGTGTGCATTATTTGCACTACAATTATTAAGTGTATTAGACACTTTTGTTTACTCAGCTATATAGGGAAAGACTGTCACCTACTGAATAGGGTATATGGCAGAAAATGCAATGTTGGGTGCCACACAATCAACAAAATTTTGGCACAATTTTTTTTTAACGTAAGCCAAATAATATGTAGCATAAACTTCAACTAGACAGTCTAAAAGTGTGTCATATGAGTGGTTTTGATATTATTATCAGTACTTTTTCCAGCTGGTCTGATTATCCATCTTTTTTTTTTATACTCTGAAATACAATATTTCACAAAAATGAGTACACCCCTCACTAGTGTTGAGCGCAAATATTCGAATATCGATTATTTTTCGCGAATATCGGCACTTCGCTAATTCGCGAATATTTCGAATATAGTGATATAAATTCGATATTTCAAATATTCTTTTTTTTATTTTTTTTATTTTTTATTGTTATATTTTTTTCTTTCCCACTTCCCTAAAGTTGTTCTTACCTGTCCTTTGGATTCCTGGCTTCCTGGCTGCTCCAGTCAGTGCCCGTTGCCGCTTCTGCCGACTTCTGTGCTCATGGAGCGTCCCTATCACCATGGGAACGTCTCCATATACTAGAATGTACTGTCGGATTTGAGAATTACGTGAAAAATCGCAATTCGATTATTTCAAGTTATAATAATCGAATTTCGATTTTGGTTGGCTTGGTAGAATTAGCGAATATGACGAATGTATTCGTCATATTCCACAAAACGAAGATAACGAAGTATTCTGCATCTTCATTTTAGCTACCTATTCATCAGCTTCGCTAATTCTAGCAATCATATAGGAAAGTTTACTATAGAGACAGCTAAGTTTAATTCGCTATGCGATTATATTACTTTGCATTTTTTTTATAAATAGAATAATTATAATAATTATCAGGTATAATTATTCTATTTTTTTTTTTTTAAAAGCAGTCATATAATCGCATAGCGAATTCAATTTAGCTGTCTCTATAGTAAACTTTCCTATATGATTGCTAGAATTAGCGAAGTTGACGAATAGGTAGCTAAAACGAAGATGCAGAATACTTCGTTATCTTCGTTTTGTGGAATATGACGAATACATTCGTTATATTCGTTTTGTGGAATATGACGAATACATTCGTCATATTCGCTAATTCTACCAAGCCAACCATAGTAAACCAGGTCCAAGTTGAAATCGCAATTTGATTAATTCAAGTTATAATAATCGAATTTCGATTTTAACTTAGCACTGCTATATTCCATATTAGGCTAGAATTAAATATAGCAGTGCTAAGTTAAAATCAAAATTCGATTATTATAACTTGAAATAATCGAATTGCGATTTTTCACGTAATTCTCAAATCCGACAGTACATTCTAGTATATGGAGACGTTCCCATGGTGATGGGGAGGCTCCATGAGCATGGAAGTCGGCAGAAGCGGCAACGGGCACTGACTGGAGCAGCCAGGAAGCCAGGAATCCAAAGGACAGGTAAGAACAACTTTAGGGAAGTGGGAAAGAAAAAAATATAACAATAAAATTTTTTTAAAAAAATTCAAGTTATAATAATCGAATTTCGATTTTAACTTAGCACTGCTATATTCCACATTAAGCTAGAATTAATGAATATGGAATATAGCAGTGCTAAGTTAAAATCGAAATTCAATTATAACTTGAATTAATCGCATTGCTATTTCAATAGGAGAGTAGCCTTTAAGTTAAAATCGCAATACGCGATTATTTAAATCGCATATTAATCGCGATAACAAGAATAATGACGAATATTCGATTTCGAAGGATATAAAACGAATATTCTATTGAATATTCGCGAATTTCGTCGAAATCGAATATGGCACCTGCCGCTCATCACTACCCCTCACATTTTTAGAATTGTTTAATAATATATTTTCATGGGACAACGCTGAAGATATGACATTTTGATACAATGTAAAGTACTCATTATACAGCTTGAATAACGGTGTAAATTTGGCGTGCCCTCAAAATAACCTAACATGCAGCCATTAATGTCTAAACCCCTGGCAACAAAAGTGAGTACATCCCCAAGTGAAAATGGCCAAATTGTGCACAATTAGCCATTTTTCCCTCCCCGGTGTCATGTGACTCGTTAGTGTTACAAGGTCTCAGGTGTGAATGGGGAGCAGGTTTGTTAAATTTGGTGTTATTGCCTTCACACTCTCTAAAACTGGTCACTGGAAGTTCAACATGGCACCTCATGGCAAAGAACTCTCTGAGGATCTGAAAAAAAGAATTGTTGCTCTACATAAAGATGGCCTGGGCTATAAGAAGATTGCCAACACCCTGAAACTGAGCTGCAGCACGGTGGCAAAGACCATATGGTTTAACAAGACAGGTTCCACTCAGAACAGGCCTCGCCATGGCATGGTCGACCAAAGAAGCTGAGTTCACATGCTCAGCATCATATCCAGAGGCAGAAATCCAACATGATAGTGACCCCAAACACACCTCCAGTGATGACCACTGCCTTGCTAAAGAAACTAAGGATAAAGGTGCTGGATTGGCTAAGCATGTCTCCAGACCTAAACCCTATTGAGCATCTGTGAGGCATCCTCAAACGGAAGGTGGAGGAGTGCAAGGTTTCTAACGTCCACCAGCTCAGTGATGTCGTCAATGGAGGAGTTGAAGAGGATTTCAGCGGCAACCTGTGAAGCTCAATTAAACTCCATGCCCAAACGAGTTAAGGCAGTGCTGTAAAATAAATGTGGCCATACAAAATATTGACACTTTGGGCACAATTCTACTCATTATCAAAATTTAAATGTATTTTCTTGTCTTGTTAAATGAAATGGGCATGTGATATCTCATCAATACAGTTATTGCTACATAAAGATCTAACAAAAAAGTCTGTAATTCTTCTTTTAATACTAAATAGGAATTCTACCACTTTGCAGTCCAATCAACTCTCTATGCAATTCCAGAAGTGTTCTCCTGTGTTTTAAAGGATTTATCTGACTAGTATAATGAATAAACAAGCTAAGAGCTGCTTTCCAGTCTCTTCCCACTCAAGAGAATAGCTGTTCAAATTAGATGTGATTTTCTAAATGTGGATATGTTCCACAAAGGAAGAAGCTTTTATCGTTAAATAGAAGAAACCCCATGAGGTAACATACATCATTATACCAAACAGTATTGGAATACTATGATAGTAATTGTGATATGTTGCATTGTCTTGATATGCATATATAATTTCAATCCAGTGGGCAATCTAAAATTGCAATTTAATGTCACTTGGTTTGTCTTTGGAGTCACATTTATGCAGCTATTTTGGCATATTATGCAATCATCACATGTTTAAAAAAAAAAAAGATGTGTCAATTAATTTTATGTTTTATACTTTTGTAATGCATATAAAAAAACAAAAAAAAAAATTTTCAGAGCACATTTTAGAAACATTTCATTTGAAAGACCCTAAAAAAAATCAATGATTGTTACTTAGAGTAATTCTTAACCTAAATCTTAAAATGTTCTAGTAAAGAGGGATTGATTTGGCTTGTTATGTTTCTATTTACACTAGGAGGAGAAAAATACATTTGGCTTAATAACTTAACAAGCTCAGGCTAATGGATGGATTTGGATGCTGGACATGGTTTGCAAGAAATTTGATGTTATGAATCATTTTATAGAGTCAGAATACATGTTTTGTTTTTTGCCAAAATTAGGGCACCTTATGCAAGTCTCTTCTCTATCCTTTTTAGATACTGCTCAATACTAGGGGCCAATAAGTGGAGTTTCTAAGTGCCAGCATGTTGTGAACTATAGAAGTAAACAAAATCATTATATCAATATGCAAGTGTCATTTAGTGATAAGTACATTTCTTAAAATACGATTCAGGTCAGATTCAGTTAAATTAACTGTCCAGTTTGATATGGGTTCAAGTAAGGCCAAAGGGAAAATGCCCTAATTTCTTGTAAACGTTCCCTCTCTCTCGCTCTTTCTCTCCTCTCTCTCTCTCTCTCTTTCTCACACACACACACACACACACACACACAAACATTCAGGTTTGGTAAAATCAGAATCTTTTGAAAAATTGGGTTGAATTTCATGTTTTTAGAAATTGCTTGCTAATCCTTAGGATTAACAGTTCTAAAAATTGCTAAAAAATGGACTGTAGTGTCATACTGTGGCAATTAATAAATTTAAACTTTAATTCAATATATAGGTATCTTACATATCAAATACAGAAGTTCTAAACAGTGACAATTAATATGGTAGTTTCATACATTGCAGACATTATAATTTTGTAAAATACTAATATTTAAATAAAGTACAAAATTTATGATGAACCACTCTATGAGAACAGTATAAATGTGCACTAAAGTGTTAGATATAAAGTCAAATAGAGATTTTAAAATACAAAGTTTCTGATGTTGTTAATGCCATGCAGTGCTCACACCATGCAAAGCAGTTGTTAGGTCAGCAGTCCATGCACCGTGCTACTCACCATGCTGCCCTTCCCTGTCCTCTACAGGTTCCGGCTTACATGCTCTCTTCCAGTATCTGTGCCCTTAAAGGTACAGTGCACGTACTTCCAACTTCATCAGCTAATGGCGTCCGTGAGTATTTAAGCCACCCTCCCCAGTCAGAGGGTGCCTGATTTTAAGGCTCGCTGGTGACCAGCAAAGATTTTGAGATCTAGTCCTTCTGCGATTCTCCAGCGTCTTGCCTGTGTCTATCCTGCTTTTTTCTTGTCTGTGCTACAGCTCTGAACACAACCTCCGTATAAACAAGAACATTGATTCCAGCTCACCAATAATCGCACGTGCAGCCGAGAAGCTGGGCCGACTTCATGGTACAAAGCTTTAAATGAGGAATTTCCAGCACGTAGTTGAATGGAATCTTGCACAGTCTTTATTTCATATCCAAAAGGTACATACAGTAACTTGGGCAGTTCTCAGATTATGATTAAGAGCCTACTGGCTTGAAACATGTCGGTCTGATGGGAGATATTGGAGGTCTGTGTCCACTACACTGTATGTATCTTTTGGATATGAAATAAAGACTGCGCAAGATTCCATTCAACTACGTGCTAGAAATTCCTCATTTGAAGCTGTCACAACCTGCCTATGTACTCCAGCTGCAGCAGACTGCCCCCCAGGGCGATCCAGTCCCAGTGTTTGGGAATACTGAGTAATACTGTTGCTATCTGGGGTTAGGCTCCAGACTTGGTAACGTTTAACAGTTTTACTTGAATAAACTTTCAATAAACTTGTTTCATCCAAACAATACTTGATCTTTCTCTTGGCTCCAGCAGGCTAAGGTTAAACTGGCAGGTAAACTTGAATACTCTGCTTTATCTCTCTGTTTCTGTGCAAATCTCTGGCTTTAGTCTGGTTACTATCAGTTTCAGTTACTGTTTCTCTGTATCTGTGACCCGTTTTGCTGAGTAGGGTGTCTTTGCACCGTTTTCCCTCTCAGAGGTACCATGTCATTTTATATATCAGGAGTGTGCTGCTCTCTGAGCTACTTTCCCAAAACTCCTGCAGCAGTGAGGGGACAACACCCCCTCACTACACCATTCTGCTTCTCTCTTTTACTCCAAACCTCAACTCTAACTTTCTGTTACCCCTGCCTTAGTAGGAAGTGGGACTAGCCCCATTCTTTCTAAAGGTACTCTGCCAGGTACACTGCCACCTGCAGGCTAGAGATGAGCGAATTTCTCAAAAATTTGATTCATCCGGTTTGCCGAATTCTCCGAAAAATTTGGTTCGATCGGAATTTATTTGTGGCAAATCGTGTTAAAAAATGGCTATTTCCTGGCTACAAAGAGCCTTTATAGTGGTATAGAACACTGTGCCTTGCACTGCAGCATAGGGAGTCTGCTGTGTTATTGAAACAATACTGTGAGTAAGAATGACATGCAGATGACAGGTGTCACTCTTAGAATCACTGCACACTTCACTTATTTGGGCAGTTATGGGGCCAAAAATGACCAAATAACTCTAGTATTAACTCAGTCTTACAGGTCAATGTTAGCATCAAGAAGAAGCACACTCATTTTACTCTGTCAGCAGCTGATTCCACATGTCTAAAGAACCTTTTCTATTAAACGCTTATACAAGTAGAGCCCCCCTGACATAGTGAAGAGGGTGTCAGCAGTAAGTTTGTGTTGACGTCACTGATTATTTTGCCCTTCCTCCATCAGAACAATAACCCCCAAAATTACAGATACTGTCTATGGAGCCTCCACCTTCACTCGGTCAGCATTTGGTCATTAATCCATCAGTATTGCTAAAGCCAAAAAAAAACAGGAGGGGATCCAAAACAGAGATGACACCTGAATAAAATATTTGCATGTCTTCAGTATTTTGTACCCACTCCTGCTTTTGGCTACCAAATCATAAGCCAAGTCTGATGCAAAGGGACCATGTTATGCAGGCCTTACAGCTGTTACATAGACAGGATCCATTGTACGTCTCATTTTTCCTTCCTTCTGACAGAAATTAAGAAGGGTCAAATAAATGATGATGTCAGCGATGCCAAAAGGCAAAATAGTGGCCCAGTCATAAAGTGGGAAGTGTGGGAACAGTATGAGAAGTCCACAGAGTTGCCCTTTGACATAGTGGTGAGGTTAAAGCAGCATGAGGAGACCACAGAGTGACCCAATGACAGTGTGGAGGTGGCAGCAGCATCAGGAAACCACAGAGTGGCAAAGTGACATAGTTTCGAGGTGGCAGCAGCATTAGGAGACCACAGCGTGGCAAGGTGACATAGTGTGGAGGTGGCAGCAGCTTCAGGAGACCACAGAGTGTCCCGTTTACAGAGTGGGGAGGTGGGTAGCAATACCAGTACCAGCTGAAGATGGTGGGTGAAAGAAGGAGCACTTGAAATCAGATGAGTGGCATCAGGTGGGTGGCAGCATCAGAACAGTAGCTGAGGCAGGTAGCCAGAAGAAACCGGTTTCTTTTGTCAAAGTGGTGTGGCACCATGGATGATCTAGTCTGATGCATCAGGCATTGGTGGGTGGAAATCCTGGCTTGACAAAGGTCAGTCTCTCCACATTTTGGGTGGACAGGCAAGTTTTTCTTGGGGTAACTATGGCCCCCGCCGCACAAAACACCCGCTCTGGTGCCACACTACTGGTGGAGCAGGACAGCTTTCGAAGGGGCAAACTCTGCCAGTTGCGGAGGCAAATCTAGTTTGGCTGCCCAGTAGTCCAGTGGATCTTTAATGTGGGGTGAAAGGGTGCTGTACAAGTATGCCACCACCTGCAGGTTCAGGTCCTGCTCCAGGTCTAGCTTCTGCTGCTGGTGAGTAGTTTCTTCACTAAGCTGGTGAAGAAAGCTTCTCATTAGCGACTCTAGACTCAAGTTGCTGCTGGTGAAGCTAAAACTGCTCCTACTCCCCCACCCTACCACAGAAGCCATGAAAGAGGAACGTGAGCGCAAAGGGCCCCCCTGGTCAGACCTGCAAGAGGATAGATGATGGCACAGATTGACAGCGGCCAACTGACTACATAGGATGTCTCTATAGTAGTTCAGTTGGTCCTCTCTCTCAGTGGGTGTAAAAAAGGCCCCCATTTTTGACCAATAGTGAGGGTCCAACAAGGTGGAGAGCCATAAGAAATCCGTCTGCCAAATGCTGACAATTCGGCTGTCACTACAAAAGCAAGTGAGCATGCATCGGGCCATTTGCGCAAGTGACTCGGAGGGACTCCCAGCCTCCATCTCCACTGCATACTGCCACGGTGTGTCTGGGTCCTCTGCCTCGTCTTACTAATCGCACTGTAGCTCCTCTGGTTGCTCCTGTCACCTGTGTAGAAAAACCACCAATTTCGCTACACATTGCTTGTGCTCCAATGTCCTCCTCCTCCAGTTCAGCCCCCACAGGGCTCATGTGGCCGTTATATCTAGGCGCCAAGTCCCCAGTCCCCTGACCAACTAGATTTACCAGCATCTGTTCCAGGACATAAAGCAGTGGAATGACGTTGTTCATCCCATAGTCTTGGCGACTGACAAATAACTTGGCCTCCTCAAAAGGTCTTAGCAAACGGCAGGTGTCACACATGAGCTGCCAAATTGGATCATCAAGAAATCATTTATGGCCTTTCTCTGTTTGTATAGTCGGTCCAACATATGGAGGGTGGAATTCCAAAGGTTGAAAACGTCACATATCAGCCTATGTTGGGGGATGCCGTTCTGCCGATGCAGCTCAAGGGGGTGTGTGCTTTGCGGTGTACGAATGGCTGAAGTGCATGCAAAGTTTTCTGGCCATTTTTAGGATGTCTTGTAGATGGGTGGAAGACTTCAGGAACCGCTTGACAACCAGATTGAACATGTGTGCCATGCAGGGCACATGGCTCAGCCCTCCTTGATGCAGCGCCGGCACCATATTATTCCCGTTAACGGTCACCATGGTTCCGATTTTGAGTTGTCGCAAAGAAAGCCAGGATTCAATTTCTTAATGAAGGATGCAGAGAAGTTCCTCCCCTGAATGACTCCATTCGTCCAGGCAAACGAGGTGCAGAACAGCGTGACACCGCCGTGCCCTGAACATGTGGTATGCTGGAGGGGCACTGTGAATTGTCCCTGCAGTGGAGGCTGAGGACACGGTAAAGGATGAGGAGGCCGAGGCGGATATTGTCGCAGGAACAATGGCGTTAGAACGTGGAGGCGAAAGTGGCGTCACCTGGACAAGTTGCTGGTGTGGCTGTGCAGGAACCACATTCACCCAGTGCGCCGTAAAGGACATGATTGTCCCTGATCGTAGTTATAGCTCCACATATCGGCGCTGCTGTGCACTTTGGCAGACACCGACAGCCTCAAAGACTGGCCCACTTTCTGTTCTACATATGTGTGCAGGGCTGGTACTGCCTTTTTAGCTAAGAAATGACCGC
Source organism: Bufo bufo (assembly GCF_905171765.1). Lineage (NCBI taxonomy): Eukaryota > Metazoa > Chordata > Amphibia > Anura > Bufonidae > Bufo > Bufo bufo. The sequence continues at coordinate 460,455,524 of NC_053389.1, read as the reverse complement.
TTGGGACTTTCCACCTCATCTCGGCACGAGCCATCAGTTCTCTAAAAGATGCAGAGTCAATAGCATGAAAAGGGATAAACTGCAGCACCAGCAACTTGGCTCCAGGCACATTCAGCTTCTGCGACTTCAATGAGTGCATGCATACTGTTGTCTCTTGGCAATCGCTTCGGTGAACGATTGCTGACGGAATGACTGACGAGGAGTAGGAGGAGTAGCAGGAGCATCAGGACCAGCAGATAATGGGAAGAACAGACAGCTCCCTTCGGCTGAGGTGGTGGAGCCTTGACTGTCTAAAATTGGGTGCGTGCCACTGGGTGATGCAGCTGTTGCTGAGGCAGGCTGGACCACTACATCAGCAAAACGGTTCTCCCAGGCCACTATATGGTGATGCTGCATATGGTGATGCAGGGCCCTGGTGCCAACATTGGCACCCTGGCCACGCTTCACCCTATGCCCACAGATTCTACAAATGGCCATGTTCACCTCCTCCGGCAGCTTGACAAAAAAATTGGCAAACTGCTGAGTGGGTGATTTTAACCCCAACACTCCACATTGACTGACTGCTACTGCCGCTACTTCCGTGAACCCCTGCACCACTACTTTCCTGGGCAGGTAGGCTCCTGCAAAGCGAGTGGTTATTATTTCAATATTTCAAGCTGGTATTTCACACTGACAGATGCAGCAAAGGCCCCAAATTTAGTATTTTGCCCAAAATGGGTGTTTTTTTAATAACAGAATATAACAGCAGTATTTAACACTTGTATTTCACACTGACAAATGCAGCAAAGGCCCCAGATGTAGGGTATTGCCAAAAATGGGTGTTTTTGTAAACCCAGAATATTATTGCAGTATTTCAAGCTTGTATTTCACACTGACAAATGCAGCAAAGGCCCCAGATGTAGGGTATTGCCAAAAATGGGTGTTTTTTTAAACCCAGAATATAATGGCAGTATTTCAAGCTTGTATTTCAGACTGACAGATGCAGCAAAGGCCGCAAATGTTGTATTTGGCCCAAAATGGGTGTTTTTTTTAATAACAGAAGATAACAGCAGTATTTAATGTGTGTATTTTACACTGACAAATGCAGCAAAGGCCCCAGATGTAGGGTATTGCCAAAAATTGGTGTTTTTGTAAACCCAGAATATTATTGCAGTATTTCAAGCTTGTATTTCACACTAACAAATGCAGCAAAGGCCACAGATGTAGTGTATTGCCAAAAATGGGTGTTTTTTTAAACCCAGAATATAATGGCAGTATTTCAAGCTTGTATTTCACACTGACAGATGCAGCAAAGGCCGCAAATTTAGTATTTGGCCCAAAATGGGTGTTTTTTTTTAATAACAGAAGATAACAGCAGTATCGTCTGTGTGTATTTCACACTGACAGATGCAGCAAAGACCGCAAATTTAGTATTTGGCTCAAAATGTTTTTTTTTTTTTAAATAACAGAATTTTATTGCACTATTTCAATCTTGTATTTCACACTGACAAATGCAGCAAAGGCCCCAGATGTAGGGTATTACCAAAAATTGGTGTTTTTTTAAACCCAGAATATTATTGCAGTATTTCAAGCTTGTCTTTCACACTGACAAATGCAGCAAAAGCCCCAGATGTAGGGAATTGCCAAAAATGTTTTTTTTTTTAAACCCAGAATATAATGGCAGTATTTGAAGCTTGTATTTCACACTGACGCTGGAACAAAGGCCGCAAATTTAGTATTTGGCACAAAATGGTGTTTTTTTTAATAATAGAAGATAACAGCAGTATCTAACGTGTGTATTTCACACTGACAGATGCAGCAAAGACCGCAAATTTAGTATTTGGCCCATAATGGGTGTTTTTTTTCATAACAGAATTTGATTGAAATATTTCAAGCTTGTATTTCACACTGACAAATGCAGCAAAGGCCCCAGATGTAGGGTATTGCCAAAAATGGGTGTTTTTTTAAACCCAAAATATTATTGCAGTATTTCAAGCTTGTATTTCACACTAACAAATGCAGCAAAGGCCCCAGATGTAGTGTATTGCCAAAAATGGGTGTTTTTTTAAACCCAGAATATAATGGCAGTATTTAAAGCTTGTATTTCACACTGACAGATGCAGCAAAGGTCGCAAATTTAGTATTTGGCCCAAAATGGGTGTTTTTTTTTAATAACAGAAAATAACAGCAGTATCTAATGTGTGTATTTCACACTGACAGATGCAGCAAAGACCACAAATTTAGTATTTGGCTCAAAATGTTTATTTTTTTTAATAACAGAATTTTATTGCAGTTATTCAAGCTTGTATTTCACACTGACAAATGCAGCAAAGGCCCCAGATGTAGGGTATTGCCAAAAATTTGTGTTTTTTTTAAACCCAGAATATAATGGCAGTATTTCAAGCTTGTATTTCACACTGACAGATGCAGCAAAGGCCGCAAATTTAGTATTTGGCCCAAAATGGGTGTATTTTTAATAACAGAAGATAACAGCAGTATCTAACGTGTGTATTTCACACTGACAGATGCAGCAAAGACCGCAAATTTAGTATTTGGCTCAAAATGTTTTGTTTTTTTAAATAACAGAATTTTATTGCACTATTTCAAGCTTGTATTTCACACTGACAAATGCAGCAAAGGCCCCAGATGTAGGGTATTGCCAAAAATTGGTGTTTTTTAAACCCAGAATATTATTGCAGTATTTCAAGCTTGTCTTTCAGACTGACAAATGCAGCAAAAGCCCCAGATGTAGGGTATTGCCAAAAATGTTTTTTTTTTTAAACCCAGAATATAATGGCAGTATTTCAAGCTTGTATTTCACACTGACAGCTGGAACAAAGGCCGCAAATTTAGTATTTGGCACAAAATGGTGTTTTTTTTAATAATAGAAGATAACAGCAGTATCTAACGTGTGTATTTCACACTGACAGATGCAGCAAAGACCGCAAATTTAGTATTTGGCCCATAATGGGTGTTTTTTTTCATAACAGAATTTGATTGAAGTATTTCAAGCTTGTATTTCACACTGACAAATGCAGCAAAGGCTTCAGATGTAGGGTATTGCCAAAAATGGGTGTTTTTTTAAACCCAGAATATTATTGCAGTATTTCAAGCTTGTATTTCACACTGACATATGCAGCAAAGGCCGCAAATTTAGTATTTTGCCCAAAATGGGTGCTTTTTTTTATTAACAGAATATAACAGCAGTATTTAACGCTTGTATTTCACACTGACAAATGCAGCAAAGGCCCCAGATGTAGGGTATTAGGAAAAATAGTTTTTTTTTTAAACCCAGAATATAATGGCAGTATTTCAAGCTTGTATTTCACACTGACAAATGCAGCAAAAGCATTAGATGTAGGGTATTGCCAAAAATGGGTGTTTTTTTAAACTAAGAATAATATTGAAGTATTTCAAGCTTGTATTTCACACTGACATATGCAGCAAAGGCCGCAAATTTAGTATTTGGCCCAAAATGGGTATTTTTTTAATAACAGAATATAACAGCTGTATTTAACACTTGTATTTCACATTGACAAATGCAGCAAAGGCCACAGATGTAGGGTATTGCCAAAAATGTGTGTTTTCCAGAATATTATTGCAGTATTTCAGGCTTGTATTTCACATTGACATATGCAGCAAAGGCTGCAAATTTAGAATTTTGTTTTTTTAGTGTTGATCACGAATATTCGAATTTCAAATTTTTATCGCAAATATATGTACTTCGAAAATTCGCGAATATTTTGAATATAGTTATATCTATTCGTAATTTCGAATATTCCATTTTTTTTTTTTTAGATTATTATTTTTTTTTTTAGCAGTACACATGATCCCTCACTGCTTCTAGCTTGTGGGCCAATAAGAAGGCTGCAATATACTTGACTTTAGGGGTGGTAGTGTTTGCGAATTTTGCTCTATATTCGTTTTTTTGGAATATTCGCTATATTGCTATATATTCTTGTTTTAGAATATTACGAATATTCGAAAAAACTAAGTTATGGCAATACAGAGAATATTCGAAAAAAATCGAATAGAGCAATTTAGCTAATATAGTGCTATAATCTTTTTTGTCTAATAGTTGTAAGTTGAAAAAATCGCAATAAAAAATTAGAATCCGAAAAATTCGAATTCAGAAAATTCGCATATTACACAATCATTACCTTTCCGTGTTTTTTAGTAAAAAAAAAAATCGAGAATTTTCGAATTTGAGATTTTTCGACGAATATTCTACAAAATATTCGCAAAATATCGCAAATTCGAATATGACCCCTGCCGCTCATCACTAATGTTTTTTTAATAACAGAATTTAACAGCAGTATTTAACACTTTTTATTTCACACTGACAAATGCAGCAAAGGCCCCAGATGTAGGTTATTGCCAAAAATGGGTGTTTTTGTAAATCAAGAATATTATTGCAGTATTTCAAGCTTGTATTTTACACTGACAAATGTAGCAAAGGACCCAGATGTAGGGTATTGCCAAAAATGGGTGTTTTTTTAAACCCAGAATATAATGGCAGTATTATAAGCTTGTATTTCACACTGACAGATGCAGCAAAGGCCGCAAAATTAGTATTTGGCCCAAAATGGGTGTTTTTTTAATAACAGAAGATAACAGCAGTATCTAACTAGAGTTGAGCGAACACCTGGATGTTCGGGTTCGAGAAGTTCGGCCGAACTTCACGGAAATGTTCGGGTTCGGGATCCGAACCCGAACCGAACTTCGTCCCGAACCCGAACCCCATTAAAGTCAATGGGGACCATAACTTTTGGGCACTAAAAGGGCTGTAAAACAGCCCAGGAAAGAGCTAGAGGGCTGCAAAAGGCAGCAACATGTAGGTAAATCCCCTGCAAACAAATGTGGATAGGGAAATGAATTAAAATAAAAATTAAAAAAATTAAAATGACCCAATATCAATTGGACAGAGGTCCCATAGCAGAGAATCTGGCTTCATGTCACCCACCACTGGAAGAGGCCACTGTCACATATTTAGGCCCCGGCACCCAGACAGAGGAGAGCGGTCTTGTAACAGAGAATCTGGCCTTATGTCAGCGCAGAATCTGTCTTCATGTCATAGCAGAGAATCAGGCTTCACGTCACCCACCACTGGAACAGGCCACTGTCACACATTTAGGCCCAGGCACCCAGGCAGAGGAGAGAGGTCCCGTAACAGAGAATCTGGCCTTATGTCAGCGCAGAATCTGTCTTCATGTCATAGCAGAGAATCAGGCTTCACGTCACCCACCACTAGAAAAGGCCACTGTCACATATTTAGGCCCAGGCACCCAGGCAGAGGAGAGAGGTCGCGTAACAGAGAATCTGGCTTCATGACAGCACAGAATAAGTCTTCATGTCATAGCAGAGAATCAGGCTTCACGTCACCCACCACTGGAAGAGGCCACTGTCACACATTTAGGCCCCGGCACCCAGACAGAGGAGAGCGGTCCCGTAACAGAGAATCTGGCCTTATGTCAGCGCAGAATCTGTCTTCATGTCATAGCAGAGAATCAGGCTTCACGTCACCCACCACTGGAAGAGGCCACTGTCACACATTTAGGCCCAGGCACCCAGGCAGAGGAGAGAGGTCCCGTAACAGAGAATCTGGCCTTATGTCAGCGCAGAATCTGTCTTCATGTCATAGCAGAGAATCAGGCTTCACGTCACCCACCACTGGAAGAGGCCACTGTCACACATTTAGGCCCAGGCACCCAGGCAGAGGAGAGAGGTCCCGTAACAGAGAATCTGGCTTTATGTCAGCGCAGAATCTGTATTCATGTCATAGCAGAGAATCAGGCTTCACGTCACCCACCACTGGAACAGGCCACTGTGACACATTTAGGCCCAGGCACCCAGACAGAGGAGAGCGGTCCCGTAACAGAGAATCTGGCCTTATGTCAGCGCAGAATCTGTCTTCATGTCATAGCAGAGAATCAGGCTTCACGTCACCCACCACTGGAACAGGCCACTGTCACACATTTAGGCCTAGGCACCCAGGCAGAGGAGAGAGGTCCCGTAACAGAGAATCTGGCCTTATGTCAGCGCAGAATCTGTATTCATGTCATAGCAGAGAATCAGGCTTCACGTCACCCACCACTGGAACAGGCCACTGTCACACATTTAGGCCCCGGCACCCAGACAGAGGAGAGCGGTCCCGTAACAGAGAATCTGGCCTTATGTCAGCGCAGAATCTGTCTTCATGTCATAGCAGAGAATCAGGCTTCACGTCACCCACCACTGGAACAGGCCACTGTCACACATTTAGGCCCAGGCACCCAGGCAGAGGAGAGAGGTCCCGTAACAGAGAATCTGGCCTTATGTCAGCGCAGAATCTGTCTTCATGTCATAGCAGAGAATCAGGCTTCACGTCACCCACCACTGGAACAGGCCACTGTCACACATTTAGGCCCAGGCACCCAGGCAGAGGAGAGAGGTCCCGTAACAGAGAATCTGGCCTTATGTCAGCGCAGAATCTGTATTCATGTCATAGCAGAGAATCAGGCTTCACGTCACCCAACACTGGAACAGGCCACTGTCACACATTTAGGCCCCGGCACCCAGACAGAGGAGAGCGGTCCCGTAACAGAGAATCTGGCCTTATGTCAGCGCAGAATCTGTCTTCATGTCATAGCAGAGAATCAGGCTTCACGTCACCCACCACTGGAACAGGCCACTGTCACACATTTAGGCCCAGTCACCCAGGCAGAGGAGAGAGGTCCCGTAACAGAGAATCTGGCCTTATGTCAGCGCAGAATCTGTATTCATGTCATAGCAGAGAATCAGGCTTCACGTCACCCACCACTGGAACAGGCCACTGTCACACATTTAGGCCCAGGCACCCAGGCAGAGGAGAGAGGTCCCGTAACAGAGAATCTGGCCTTATGTCAGCGCAGAATCTGTATTCATGTCATAGCAGAGAATCAGGCTTCACGTCACCCACCACTGGAACAGGCCACTGTCACACATTTAGGCCCCGGCACCCAGACAGAGGAGAGGTTCATTCAACTTTGGGTTGCCCCGCAATATAATGGTAAAATGAAATTAAAAATAGTATTGAATGAGGAAGTGCCCTGGAGTAGAATAATATATTGTTAAGGGGAGGTAGTTAATATCTAATCTGCACAAGGGATGGACAGGTCCTGTGGGATCCATGCCTGGTTCATTTTTATAAACGTCAGCTTGTACACATTGGCTGTAGACAGGCGGCTGCGTTTGTCTGTAATGACGCCCCCTGCCGTGCTGAATACACGTTCAGACAAAACGCTGGCCGCCGGGCAGGCCAGCACCTCCAAGGCATAAAAGGCTAGCTCTGGCCACGTGGACAATTTGGAGACCCAGAAGTTGAATGGGGCCGAACCATCAGTCAGTACGTGGAGGGGTGTGCACAGGTACTGTTCCACCATGTTAGTGAAATGTTGCCTCCTGCTAACACGTTCCGTATCAGGTGGTGGTGCAGTTAGCTGTGGCGTGGTGACAAAACTTTTCCACATCTCTGCCATGCTAACCCTGCCCTCAGAGGAGCTGGCCGTGACACAGCTGCGTTGGCGACCTCTTGCTCCTCCTCTGCCTTCGCCTTGGGCTTCCACTGGTTCCCCTGTGACATTTGGGAATGCTCTCAGTAGCGCGTCTACCAACGTGCGCTTGTACTCGCGCATCTTCCTATCACGCTCCAGTGTAGGAAGTAAGGTGGGCACATTGTCTTTGTACCGGGGATCCAGCAGGGTGGCAACCCAGTAGTCCGCACACGTTAAAATGTGGGCAACTCTGCTGTCGTTGCGCAGGCACTGCAGCATGTAGTCGCTCATGTGTGCCAGGCTGCCCAGAGGTAAGGACAAGCTGTCCTCTGTGGGAGGCGTATCGTCATCGTCCTGTGTTTCCCCCCAGCCACGCACCAGTGATGGGCCCGAGCTGCTTTGGGTGCCACCCCGCTGTGAACATGCTTCATCCTCATCCTCCTCCACCTCCTCCTCATCCTCGTCCTCCTCGTCCTCCAGTAGTGGGCCCTGTCTGGCCACATTTGTACCTGGCCTCTGGTGTTGCAAAAAACCTCCCTCTGAGTCACTTTGAAGAGACTGGCCTGAAAGTGCTAAAAATGACCCCTCTTCCTCCTCTTCCTCCTGGGCCACCTCCTCTTCCATCATCGCCCTAAGTGTTTTCTCAAGGAGACATAGAAGTGGTTTTGTAACGCTGATAACGGCGTCATCGCCACTGGCCATGTTGGTGGAGTACTCGAAACAACGCAACAGGGCACACAGGTCTCGCATGGAGGCCCAGTCATTGGTGGTGAAGTGTGTCTGATCCGCAGAGCGACTGACCCATGCGTGCTGCAGCTGAAACTCCACTATGGCCTGCTGCTGCTCGCACAGTCTGTCCAGCATATGCAAGGTGGAGTTCCACCTGGTGGCACGTCGCATATGAGGCGGTGAGCGGGAAGGCCGAAGTTACGCTGTAGCGCAGACAGGCTAGCAGCTGCAGGATGTGAACGCCGGAAGCGCGAACAGACGGCCCGCACTTTATGCAGCAGCTCTGGCATGTCGGGGTAGTTGCGAATGAACTTCTGCACCACCAAATTCAGCACATGCGCCAGGCAAGGGATGTGCTTCAAAATGGCTAGTCCCAGAGCTGCAACGAGATTTCGCCCATTATCGCACACCACCAGGCCGGGCTTGAGGCTCACCGGCAGCAACCACTCGTCGGTCTGTTGTTCTATACCCCGCCACAACTCCTGTGCGGTGTGGGGCCTGTCCCCCAAACATATGAGTTTCAGAATGGCCTGCTGACGTTTACCCTGTGCTGTGCTGAAGTTGGTGGTGGTGTGTGGCTTACTGGATGAGCAGGTAGAAGAAGAGGAGGAGGAAGCTGAGTAGGAGGAGGAGGAGACAGGAGGCAAAGAATGTTGCCCTGCGATCCTTGGCGGCGGAAGGACGTGCGCCAAACAGCTCTCCGCCTGGGGCCCAGCCGCCACTACATTTACCCAGTGTGCAGTTAGGGAGATATAGCGTCCCTGGCCGTGCTTACTAGTCCACGTATCTGTGGTTAGGTGGACCTTGCCACAGATGGCGTTGCGCAGTGCACACTAGATTTTATCGGACACTTGTTTGTGCAGGGAAGGCACGGCTCTCTTGGAGAAGTAGTGGCGGCTGGGAACAACATACTGTGGGACAGCAAGTGACATGAGCTGTTTGAAGCTGTGTGTGTCCACCAGCCTAAATGACAGCATTTCATAGGCCAGTAGTTTAGAAATGCTGGCATTCAGGGCCAGGGATCGAGGGTGGCTAGGTGGGAATTTACGCTTTCTCTCAAATGTTTGTGAGATGGAGAGCTGAACGCTGCCGTGTGACATGGTTGAGATGCTTGGTGACGCAGGTGGTGGTGTTGGTGGTACATCCCATGCTTGCTGGGCGGCAGGTGCCAACGTTCCTCCAGAGGCAGAGGAAGAGGCCGAGGCGGCGGCAGCAGCAGCAGAAGAGGCCGAGGCGGCAGCAGCAGAAGAGGTAGCAGGGGGAGCCTGAGTGACTTCCTTGTTTTTAAGGTGTTTACTCCACTGCAGTTCATGCTTTGCATGCAGGTGCCTGGTCATGCAGGTTGTGCTAAGGTTCAGAACGTTAATGCCTCGCTTCAGGCTATGATGGCACAGCGTGCAAACCACTCGGGTCTTGTCGTCAGCACATTGTTTGAAGAAGTGCCATGCCAGGGAACTCCTTGAAGCTGCCTTTGGGGTGCTCGGTCCCAGATGGCGGCGGTCAGTAGCAGGCGGAGTCTCTTGGCGGCGGGTGTTCTGATTTTGCCCACTGCTCCCTCTTTTGCTACGCTGTTGGCTCGGTCTCACCACTGCCTCTTCCTCCGAACTGTGAAAGTCAGTGGCACGACCTTCATTCCATGTGGGGTCTAGGACCTCATCGTCCCCTGCATCGTCTTCCACCCAGTCTTGATCCCTGACCTCCTGTTCAGTCTGCACAATGCAGAAAGACGCAGCAGTTGGCACCTGTGTTTCGTCATCATCAGAGACGTGCTGAGGTGGTATTCCCATGTCTTCATCATCAGGAAAAATAAGTGGTTGTGCGTTAGTGCATTCTATCTCTTCCACCCCTGGGGAAGGGCTAGGTGGATGCCCTTGGGAAACCCTGGCAGCAGAGTCTTCAAACAGCATAAGAGACTGCTGCATAACTTGAGGCTCAGACAGTTTCCCTGATATGCATGGGGGTGATGTGACAGACCGATGGGCTTGGTTTGCATGCGCCATCTGTGCGCTTTCTGCAGAAGACTGGGTGGGAGATAATGTGAAAGTGCTGGAACCACTGTCGGCCACCCAATTGAATAATGCCTGTACCTGCTCAGGCCTTACCATCCTTAGAACGGCATTGGGCCCCACCAAATATCGCTGTAAATTCTGCTGGCTACTGGGACCTGAGGTAGTTGGTTCACTAGGAAGTGTGGCTGTGGCAGAACGACCACGTCCTCTCCCAGCACCAGAGGGTCCACTAACATTAACACGACCATGTCCACGTCCGCATCCCTTATTAGATGTTTTCCTCATTGTTCCCGTTCACCACAATTTTTAGAATGGCAAATTTGGGAATGCTTTTTCAACCCAGAACAAAAAGTCTGCTTTGACGGTCACTACAAATAACTTGACCAGCTAAAACTGTGCAGATTTGGTTGAATAGAGATGTGAGACCTGTTTTTTTTTGCGCTGTGTGACAGTTATAGGTTTAATCACAGAATGACACTTCTATCAACACGCTAGCGTGTGTCAGGTTTTTCTGAATGACACTATCAATAACTTCAATGTAAGATTTTCTTTTTGGGATAGATTTCAAGTAGGCCTCAATTACCACAAACTAGTTATTTTCAGAATGGCAAATTTTTGAATGCTTTTTCAACCCAGAACAAAATGTCTGCTTTGACGGTCACTACAAATAACTTGACCAGCTAAAACTGTGCAGATTTGGTTGAATAGAGATGTGAGACCTGTTTTTTTTTGCGCTGTGTGACAGTTATAGGTTTAATCACAGAATGACACTTCTATCAGCACGCTAGCGTGTGTCTTAGGTTTTTCTGAATGACACTATCAATAACTTCAATGTAAGATTTTCTTTTTGGGATAGATTTCAAGTAGGCCTCAAATACCACAAACTAGTTATTTTCAGAATGGCAAATTTGGGAATGCTTTTTCAACCCAGAACAAAAAGTCTGCTTTGACGGGCACTACAAATAACTTGACCAGCTAAAACTGTGCAGATTTGGTTGAATAGAGATGTGAGACTTGTTTTTTTTTTGCGCTGTGTGACAGTTATAGGTTTAATCACAGAATGACACTTCTATCAGCACGCTAGCGTGTGTCAGGTTTTTCTGAATGACACTATCAATAACTTCAATGTAAGATTTTCTTTTTGGGATAGATTTCAAGTAGGCCTCAAATACCACAAACTAGTTATTTTCAGAATGGCAAATTTTTGAATGCTTTTTCAACCCAGAACAAAATGACTGCTTTGACGGTCACTACAAATAACTTGACCAGCTAAAACTGTGCAGATTTGGTTGAATAGAGATGTGAGACCTGTTTTTTTTTGCGCTGTGTGACAGTTATAGGTTTAATCACAGAATGACACTTCTATCAGCACGCTAGCGTGTGTCTTAGGTTTTTCTGAATGACACTATCAATAACTTCAATGTAAGATTTTCTTTTTGGGATAGATTTCAAGTAGGCCTCAAATACCACAAACTAGTTATTTTCAGAATGGCAAATTTGGGAATGCTTTTTCAACCCAGAACAAAAAGTCTGCTTTGACGGTCACTACAAATAACTTGACCAGCTAAAACTGTGCAGATTTGGTTGAATAGAGATGTGAGACCTGTTTTTTTTTGCGCTGTGTGACAATTATAGGTTTAATCACAGAATGACACTTCTATCAGCACGCTAGCGTGTGTCTTAGGTTTTTCTGAATGACACTATCAATAACTTCAATGTAAGATTTTCTTTTCGGGATAGATTTCAAGTAGGCCTCAAATACCACAAACTAGTTATTTTCAGAATGGCAAATTTGGGAATGCTTTTTCAACCCAGAACAAAACGTCTGCTTTGACGGTCACTACAAATAACTTGACCAGCTAAAACTGTGCAGATTTGGTTGAATAGAAATGTCAGGTCTATTTTTTAGGCGCTGGGTGACAGGCTCAACTTGCCCCTGATGTAATATATGGCCAAAAAATAACCACACTGTTGATGGTTAAATGCACTTGGGTGACACAGGCTCAGCCTGCAGCTGATGTAGTATATGGCCAAAAAATAATCAGACTGTTGATGGTTAAATGCACTTGGGTGAAACAGGCTCAGCCTGCAGCTGATGTAGTATATGGCCAAAAAATAACCAGACTGTTGATGGGTAAATGCACTTCGGTGACACATGCTCAGCCTGCAGCTGATGTAGGATATAGCACAAAATAACCACACTATCGATGGTTAAATACACTTGGTGATAGCTCATGCTGGCGCACCACAAGTCACAAAATGGCCGCCGATCACCCCAGAAAAAAAGTGATCTAAAAACGCTCTTGGCAGCATCAAAAAAGTGAGCAAGTCAATAATAGCACTTCAATGATCCACAGCTGCAGATCGATCACAGAATGAAGTCTTTTGGAGGAGTTAATCTGCCTAATCTCGCCCTAACGTCGCAGCTGCAACCTCTCCCTATGCTTGAATCAGCAGAGTGACGTGCAGCGCTACGTGACCTAAGCTTATATAGAGGCTGGGTCACATGCTGCACTGGCCAATCACAGCCATGCCAATAGTAGGCAAGGCTGTGATGGCCTCTTGGGGCAAGTAGTATGACGCTTGTTGATTGGCTGCTTTGCAGCCTTTCAAAAAGCGCCAAGAAAGCGCCGAACACCGAACCCGAACCCGGACTTTTACGAAAATGTTCGGGTTCGGGTCCGTGTCACGGACACCCCAAAATTCGGTACGAACCCGAACTATACAGTTCGGGTTCGCTCATCCCTATTCGCGAATATTTCGAATATAGTTATATCTATTCGTAATTTCGAATATTCCATTTTTTTTTTTTTTAGATTATTATTATTTTTTTTAGCAGTACACATGATCCCTCACTGCTTCTAGCTTGTGGGCCAATAAGAATATACTTGACTTTAGGAGTGGTAGTGTTTGCGAACTTTGCTCTATATTCGTTTTTTTGGAATATTCGCTATATTGCTATATATTCTTGTTTTAGAATATTACGAATATTCGAAAAAACTAAGTTGTGGCAATACAGAGAATATTCGAAAAAAATCGAAAAGAGTAATTTAGCTAATATAGTGCTATAATCTTTTTTGCCTTATAGTTGTAAGTTGAAAAATTCGCAATAAAAAATTAGAATCCGAAAATTCGAATTCCGAAAATTCGCATATTACACAATCATTACCTTTCCGTCTTTTTTAGTAAAAAAAAAAAATCGTGAATTTTCGAATTTGAGATTTTTCGACGAATACTCTACAAAATATTCGCGAAATATCGCAAATTCGAATATGACCCCTGCCGCTCATCACTAATGTTTTTTAATAACAGAATATAACAGCAGTATTTAACACTTTTTATTTCACACTGACAAATGCAGCAAAGGCCCCAGATGTAGTTTATTGCCAAAAATGGGTGTTTTTGTAAACCAAGAATATTATTGCAGTATTTCAAGCTTGTATTTTACACTGACAAATGTAGCAAAGGCCACAGATGTAGGGTATTGCCAAAAATGGGTGTTTTTTTAAACCCAGAATATAATGGCAGTATTTCAAGCTTGTATTTCACACTGACAGATGCAGCAAAGGCCGCAAATTTAGTATTTGGCCCAAAATGGGTGTTTTTTTAATAACAGAAGATAACAACAGTATCTATCGTGTGTATTTCACACTGACAGATGCAGCAAAGACCACAAATTTAGTATTTGGCCCAAAATGTTTTTTTTTTTAATAACAGAATTTTATTGCAGTATTTCAAGCTTGCATTTCACACTGACAAATGCAGCAAAGGCCCCAGATGTAGGTTATTGCCAAAAATTGACATTTTTGTAAACCCAGAATATAATGGCAGTATTTGAAGCTTGTATTTCACACTGACAGATGGAACAAAGGCCGCAAATTTAGTATTTGGCCCAAAATGGGTGTTTTTTTAATAACAGAAGATAACAGCAGTATCTAACGTGTGTATTTCACACTGACAGATGCAGCAAAGACCGCAAATTTAGTATTTGGCCCATAATGGGTGTTTTTTTTCATAACAGAATTTGATTGAAGTATTTCAAGCTTGTATTTCACACTGACAAATGCAGCAAAGGCCCCAGATGTAGGGTATTGCCAAAAATGGGTGTTTTTTTAAACCCAGAATATTATTGCAGTATTTCATGCTTGTATTTCACACTGACATATGCAGCAAAGGCCGCAAATTTAGTATTTTGCCCAAAATGGGTGTTTTTTTTATTAACAGAATATAACAGCAGTATTTAACACTTGTATTTCACACTGACAAATGCAGCAAAGGCCCCAGATGTAGGGTATTACCAAAAATAGTTTTTTTTTTAAACCCAGAATATAATGGCAGTATTTCAAGCTTGTATTTCACACTGACAAATGCAGCAAAGGCATCAGATGTAGGGTATTGCCAAAAATGGGTGTTTTTTTAAACTAAGAATAATATTGAAGTATTTCAAGCTTGTATTTCACACTGACATATGCAGCAAAGGCCACAGATGTAGGGTATTGCCAAAAATGGGTGTTTTTGTAAACCCAGAATATTATTGCAGTATTTCAGGCTTGTATTTCACACTGACATATGCAGCAAAGGCCACAGATGTAGGGTATTGCCAAAAATGGGTGTTTTTGTAAACCCAGAATATTATTGCAGTATTTCAGGCTTGTATTTCACACTGACATATGCAGCAAAGGCCACAGATGTAGGGTATTGCCAAAAATGGGTGTTTTTGTAAACCCAGAATATTATTGCAGTATTTCAAGCTTGTATTTCACATTGACATATGCAGCAAAGGCTGCAAATTTAGAATTTTGCCCAAAATGGGTGTTTTTTAGTGTTGATCACGAATATTCGAATTTCAAATTTTTATCTCGAATATATGTACTTCGAAAATTCGCGAATATTTCGAATATAGTTATATCTATTCGTAATTTCGAATATTCCATTTTTTTTTTTTTTTTTAGATTATTATTATTTTTTTTAGCAGTACACATGATCCCTCACTGCTTCTAGCTTGTGGGCCAATAAGAAGGCTGCAATATACTTGACTTTAGGAGTGGTAGTGTTTGCGAATTTTGCTCTATTTTCGTTTTTTTGGAATATTCGCTATATTGCTATATATTCTTGTTTTAGAATATTACGAATATTCGAAAAAACTAAGTTATGGCAATACAGAGAATATTCGAAAAAAATCGAAAAGAGCAATTTAGCTAATATAGTGCTATAATCTTTTTTGTCTAATAGTTGTAAGTTGAAAAATTCGCAATAAAAAATTAGAATCCGAAAATTCGAATTCCGTAAATTCGCATATTACACAATCATTACCTTTCCGTCTTTTTTAGTAAAAAAAAAAATCGTGAATTTTCGAATTTGAGATTTTTCGACGAATACTCTACAAAATATTCGCGAAATATCGCAAATTCGAATATGACCCCTGCCGCTCATCACTAATGTTTTTTAATAACAGAATATAACAGCAGTATTTAACCCTTTTTTAATTTCACACTGACAAATGCAGCAAAGGCCCCAGATGTAGTTTATTGCCAAAAATGGGTGTTTTTGTAAACCAAGAATATTATTGCAGTATTTCAAGCTTGTATTTTACACTGACAAATGTAGCAAAGGCCACAGATGTAGGGTATTGCCAAAAATGGTTGTTTTTTTAAACCCAGAATATAATGGCAGTATTTCAAGCTTGTATTTCACACTGACAGATGCAGCAAAGGCCGCAAATTTAGTATTTGGCACAAAATGGGTGTTTTTTTAATAACAGAAGATAACAACAGTATCTAACGTGTGTATTTCACACTGACAGATGCAGCAAAGACCACAAATTTAGTATTTGGCCCAAAATGTGTTTTTTTTTAATAACAGAATTTTATTGCAGTATTTCAAGCTTGCATTTCACACTGACAAATGCAGCAAAGGCCCCAGATGTAGGTTATTGCCAAAAATTGACATTTTTGTAAACCCAGAATATAATGGCAGTATTTGAAGCTTGTATTTCACACTGACAGATGGAACAAAGGCCGCAAATTTAGTATTTGGCCCAAAATGGGTGTTTTTTTAATAACAGAAGATAACAGCAGTATCTAACGTGTGTATTTCACACTGACAGATGCAGCAAAGACCGCAAATTTAGTATTTGGCCCATAATGGGTGTTTTTTTTCATAACAGAATTTGATTGAAGTATTTCAAGCTTGTATTTCACACTGACAAATGCAGCAAAGGCCCCAGATGTAGGGTATTGCCAAAAATGGGTGTTTTTTTAAACCCAGAATATTATTGCAGTATTTCATGCTTGTATTTCACACTGACATATGCAGCAAAGGCCGCAAATTTAGTATTTTGCCCAAAATGGGTGTTTTTTTTATTAACAGAATATAACAGCAGTATTTAACGCTTGTATTTCACACTGACAAATGCAGCAAAGGCCCCAGATGTAGGGTATTACCAAAAATAGTTTTTTTTTTAAACCCAGAATATAATGGCAGTATTTCAAGCTTGTATTTCACACTGACAGATGCAGCAAAGGCCGCAAATTTAGTATTTGGCACAAAATGGGTGTTTTTTTAATAACAGAAGATAACAACAGTATCTAACGTGTGTATTTCACACTGACAGATGCAGCAAAGACCACAAATTTAGTATTTGGCCCAAAATGTTTTTTTTTTTAATAACAGAATTTTATTGCAGTATTTGAAGCTTGCATTTCACACTGACAGATGCAGCAAAGGCCGCAAATTTAGTATTTGGCCCAAAATTAGTGTTTTTTTTCATAACAGAATTTGATTGCAGTATTTCAAGCTTGTATTTCACACTGACAAATGCAGCAAAGGCCCCAGATGTATGGTATTGCCAAAAATGGATTTTTTTGTAAACTCAGAAAATAATTGCAGTATTTCAAGCTTGTATTTCACACTGACGAATGCAGCAAAGGCCCCAGATGTAGGGTATTGCCAAAAATGGGTGTTTTTTTTAAACCCAGAATATTATTGCAGTATTTCAAGCTTGTATTTCACACTGACAGATGCAGCAAAGGCCGCAAATTTAGTATTTGGCCAAAATGTTTTTTTATTTAATAACAGATTATTATTGCAGTATTTCAAGCTTGTATTTCACACTGACAAATGCAGCAAAGGCCCCAGGTGTAGGGTATTGCCAAAAATGGGTGTTTTTTTAAACCCAGAATATAATGGCAGTATTTCAAGCTTGTATTTCACACTGACAGATGCAGCAAAGGCCGCAAATTTAGTATTTGGCCCAAAATGGGTGTTTTTTCATAACAGAATTTGTTTGCAGTATTTCAAGCTTGTATTTCACACAGACAAATGCAGAAAAGGCCCCAGATGTTGAGTATTGCAAAAAATGGGTGTTTTTTTAAACCCAGAATATTATTGCAGTATTTTAAGCTTGTATTTCACACTGACATATGCAGCAAAGGCCGCAAATTAAGTATTTTGCCCAAAATGGGTGTTTTTTTAATAACAGAATATAATAGCAGTATTTAACCCTTGTATTTCACACTGACAAATGCAGCAAAGTCCCCAGATGTAGGGTTTTACCAAAAATAGGTGTTTTTTTTACACCCAGAATATAATGGCAGTATTTCAAGCTTGTATTTCACACTGACAAATGCATCAAAGGAACCAGATGTAGGGTATTGCCAAAAATGGGTGTTTTTTTAAACCCAGAATATTATTGATGTAGTTCAAGCTTGTATTTCACACTAAAAAATGCAGCAAAGTCCCCAAATGTAGGGTATTGCCAAAAATGGGTGTTTTTTTAAAAATTCAGAATATAATGGCAGTATTTCAAGATTGTATTTCACACTGACAGATGCAGCAAAGGCCGCAAATTTAGTTTTTGGCCCAAAATTGGTGTTTTTTTTTATAACAGAATATTATTGCAGTATTTCAAGCTTGTATTTCACACTGACAAATGCAGCAAAGTCCCCAGATGTAGGGTATTGCCAAAAATGAATGTTTTTTTAAACCCAGAATATTATTGCAGTATTTCAAGTTTGTATTTCACACTGACATATGCAGCAAAGGCCCCAGATGTAGGGTATTGCCAAAATTGGGTGTTTTTGTAAACCCAGAATATAATGGCAGTATTTCAAGCTTGTATTTCACATTGACAAATGCAGCAAAGGCCCCAGATGTAGGCTATTGCCAAAAATGGGTGTTTTTTTAAACCCAGAATATAATGGCAGTATTTCAAGCTTGTATTTCACACTGACAGATGTAGCAAAGGCCGCAAATTTTGTATTTGTCCCAAAATGGGTGTTTTTTAATAGCAGAAGATAATAGCAGTATCTAACGTGTGTATTTCACACTGACAGATGAAGCAAAGGCCACAAATTTAGTTTTTGGCCCAAAATGTTTTTTTTTTTTTAATAACAGAATATTATTGCAGTTATTCAAGCTTGTATTTCACACTGACAAATGCAGCAAATGCCCCAGATGTAGGGTATTGCCAAAAATGGACATTTTTTTAAACCCATAACATAATGGCAGTATTTCAAGCTTGTATTTCACACTGACAGATGCAGCAAAGGCCGCAAATTTAGTATTTGGCCCAAAATGGATGTTTTTTTCATAACAGAATTTGATTGCAGTATTTCAAGCTTGTATTTCACACAGACAAATGCAGCAAAGTCCCCAGATGTAGGGTATTGCCAAAAATGGGTGTTTTTTTAAACTTAGAATATTATTGCAGTATTTCAAGCTTGTATTTAAGACTGACATATGCAGCAAAGGCCGCAGATGTAGGGTATTGCCAAAAATGGTTGTTTTTGTAAACCCAGAATATAATGGCAGTATTTTAAGCTTGTATTTCACATTGACAAATGCAGCAAAGGCCCCAGATGTAGGGTATTGCCAAAAATTTACGTTTTTTTAAACCCAGAATATAATGGCAGTATTTCAAGCTTGTATTTTACACTGACAGATGCAGCAAAGGCCGCAAATTTAGTATTTGGCCCAAAATGTTTTTTTTTTTAATAACAGATTATTATTGCAGTATTTCAAGCTTGTATTTCACACTGACAAATGCAGCAAAGGCCCCAGATGTAGGGTATTGCCAAAAATGGGTGTTTTTTTAAACCCAGAATATAATGGCAGTATTTCAAGCTTGTATTTCACACTGACAGATGCAGCAAAGGCCGCAAATTTAGTATTTGGCCCAAAATGGGTGTTTTTTTTCATAAAAGATTTTGATTGCAGTATTTCAAGCATGTATTTTACACTGACAAATGCAGCAAAGGCCCCAGATGCAGGGTATTGCCAAAAATGGACTTTTTTGCAAACCCAGAATATAATTGCAGTATTTCAAGCTTGTATTTCACACTGACAAATGCAGCAAAGGCCCCAGATGTAGGGTATTGCCAAAAATGGGTGTTTTTTTAAACCCAGAATATTATTGATGTATTTCAAGCTTGTATTTTACACTGAAAAATGCAGCAAAGTCCCCAGATGTAGGGTATTGCCAAAAATGGGTGTTTTTTTCAACCCAGAATATTACGGCAGAATATTACAGCAGTATTTCAAGATTGTATTTCACACTGACAAATGCAGCAAAGTCCCCAGATGTAGGGTATGGCCAAAAATGGGTGTTTTTTAAACCCATAATATTATGGCAGTATTTCAAGCTTGTATTTCACACTGACAAATGCAGCAAAGGCCGCAGATGTAGGGTGTTGCCAAAAATGGGTGCTTTTTTTTAAACCCAAAATATAATTGCAGTATTTCAAGCTTGTATTTGGCTGTCACAAAAGCACATATGCTGTGCTGGTTCACTGAACTTTCATAAAATGGCCACCGACGCCCACCTAACTAACAGACGCATAAAAGTTATTTTTCTGTGTCACTTGGCTCAGGGCAGGGTAAAAAAAAAAATGCACTGCACCCACACAAAAA
Organism: Bufo bufo; assembly: GCF_905171765.1. Taxonomy (NCBI): domain Eukaryota; kingdom Metazoa; phylum Chordata; class Amphibia; order Anura; family Bufonidae; genus Bufo; species Bufo bufo. The sequence goes on along the minus strand of NC_053389.1, from coordinate 460,435,387 downwards.
AAATTGCTGTAGATCACTGAGTAAAACAAGCATTCTGATAAAAGATTCTTTACTATTTTCTCCCTCACAGTAGCAGCATCCTATCCCTACACTAATATGAGCAGAGTGACGTGCAGCGTTACGTAACTCTAACTTATATAGAGGCTGGGTCAAATGCTGCACTGGCCAATCACAGCCATGCCATTAGTAGACATGGCTGTGATGGCTTCTATGGGCACAAGAGTTAAACGCTTGTTGATTAGCTGCTCTGCTGCCTTTCAAAAAGCACCATTAACTCGCCGAACACCGAACCCGAACTTTTACTGAAAAGTTCGGGTTCGGGTCCTGGGTCCAAAAATCCTAAAGTTCGGTACGAACCCAAACTTTACAGTTCGGGTATCGGGTTCGCTCAAGTCTACTTTAGAACATATAACTGCACCATTGAGCTGCAAATATATATATTTTTTGCCACTAATACATGCCAAAAAGGGCTGTAATTTCCTCACTTTACCACACAACTACAAATACTTTTTTTGTGCCACTAATACACGCTAAAAAGAACTTTAGAACATATAACTGCACCCCTGAACGGCAAAAATATATTTTTTTGCCTCTAATACACGCCAAAAAGGGCTGTAATTTTCTCAACTCACCACAAAACGGCAAACTTTTCTTTTTCCACTAATACACACTAAAAAGGTCTTTAGAACATATAACAGCACCGCTGAACAGCAGAGGCCCTTATTTTTTTCCACTTAAACACGCACCAAAAGGCTTTAGAACATATAACTGTACTGCTGAATGGCAAATAACATATATATTTTTTGCCACTAATACATGCCAAAAGGGCTTTAGAACACGTAACTGCACCGCTGAAAGGCAAATAATATATATTTTTTTGCCAGTATTTCACGGCAAAAAGGGCTTTAGGACATATAATTGCAACGCTGAACAGCAAATAGGCCCTTATTTTTTCACTTATACGCGCCACTAAAGGCTATAGAACATATATATATATTTTTGCCACTAATACATGCCAAAAAGGCTTTAGTACATATGACTGCACCGCAGAACGACAAATAGGCACTTATTTTTTTCCACTTATACAAGCCACAAAAGGCTTTAGAACATAAAACTGCACCAGTGAACGGCAAATATAATTTTTTTTGCCACTAATACACAACAAAAAGGGCTATAGTACATATAACTGCACCGCTGAAAGACAAATAGGCCCTTATTTTTTTCCACTTATACACGTTACAAAAGGCTTTAGAACATAAAACTGCACTGCTGAACGGCAAATTATATATATTTTTTTGCAACTAATACACACCAAAAAGGGCTTTAGAACATATAACTGCACCTCTGAATGGCAAATAATATATATTTTTTTGCCACAAATACACGCCAAAATGGGCTTTAGAACATATAACTGCACCGTTGAGCGGTAAATATATATTTTTTGCCACTAGTACACGCCAAAAAGGTCTATAATTTTCTCAACTCAGTACAAAACGGCAAACTTTTTTTTTGTGCCACTAATACACGCTAAAAAAGTCTTTGGGACATATCACTGCACCGCTGAACGCCAAATTATATATATATTTTTTTGCTACTAATACAGTCCAAAATGGGCTTTAGAACATATGACTGCAACGCTGAATGACTAATAGGCTCTTATTTTTTTCCACTTATACATGCCACAAAAGGCTTTAGAACTAGAGTTGAGCGAACACCTGGATGTTCGGGTTCGACGAGTTCGGCCGAACTTTCGAAAAATGTTCGGGTTCGGGATCCGAACTCAACCCGAACTTCATCCCGAACCCGAACCCCATAGAAGTCAATGGGGACCCGAACTTTTGGGCACTAAAAAGGCTGTAAAACACACCCGGAAAGGGCTAGAGGGCTGCAACAGGCAGCAAAATGTAGTTAAATCCCCTGCAAACAAATGTAGATAGGGAAATGATGAGTTAACATAAAATAAATAAAAATTAAACAATATTAATTGGAGTGAGGTCCCATAGCACAGAATCAGGCTTCAAGTCACCCACCAATGGAGAAGGTCACTTACTATTATTTTGACCACAGCACCCAGACAAAGGAGAGAGGTCCCACAGCAGAGAACCAGGCATCATATCACCCACCACAGGAGTAGGCCACCATTTAGTTACTTTGACCCCTACACCCAGACGGAGGAGAGAGGTTACACAGCAGAGAATCAGGCATTTAGATCACCCACCACAGGAGTAGGCCACCATTGAATCAGACCCCGGCAACCATGTCAGATGGCACAAGCATAAGCTTTATATCAATCAGCACAGGAGAAGGCGACTTTGACAGACTTTGACCCCTACACCCGGACGGAGGAGAGAGGTTTCAAAGCAGAGAATCAGGCATTTAGATCACCCACCACAGGAGTAGGCCCCAATTTAATGGGACCTCGGCAACCATGTCAGATGGCACAACCATCAGCTTCATATCAATCAGCACAGGAGAAGGCGACTTTGAAAGACTTTGACCCCTACACCCAGACGGAGGAGAGAGGTTTCACAGCAGAGAATCAGGCATTTAGATCACCCACCACAGGAGTAGGCCCCCATTGAATCAGACCCTGGCAACCATGTCAGATGGCACAACCATCAGCTTTATATCAATCAGCACAGGAGAAGGCGACTTTGAAAGACTTTGACCCCTACACCCAGATGGAGGAGAGAGGTTTCACAGCAGAGAATCAGGCATCATATCAACCACCACAGGAGAAGCCACCATTTAGTTACTTTGACCCCTGCACCCAGGAAGAGGAGAGAGGCACCACAGCACATATTCTGGCATCATATCAGCCACCACAGGAGAAGCCACCATTGAGTTACTTTGACCCCCGCACCCAGGAAGAGGAGAGAGGCACCACAGCACATATTCTGGCATCATATCAGCCACCACAGGAGAAGCCACCATTGAGTTACTTTGACCCCCGCACCCAGGAAGAGGAGAGAGGCACCACAGCACATATTCTGGCATCATATCAGCCACCACAGGAGAAGCCACCATTTAGTTACTTTGACCCCTTCACCCAAACAGAGGAGAGAGGTTCCACATCAGAGAATCAGGCATCATATCAACCACCACAGGAGTAGGCCACAATTTAGTTTATTTGACCCCTGCACCCAGGAAGAGGAGAGAGGCCCCACAGCACATATTCTGGCATCATATCACACACCACAGGAGAAGGCCTCTTTCAGTGATTTAGGCCTTTGGACCCAGACAGAGGAGAGAGGTCAGAGATTAGCTTCATATCCCCCAGCACAGCAGAAGACCGCTTTATTTGACTTAGGCCTCAGCACCCAGACAGAAGACAGAGGTAGCATGGCAGAGGTTATGGCTTCATGTCACCCGTTAGTTTAACCGGCCACTTTCATCTGGTTAGGCCCCGGCGCCCAGACAGAGAAGAGTTTCATTCAACTGTGGGTTTCATAAAATTTGTATCAAATAAAGAAGTGGCCCGTAGCACAACAAGACATGTTTTAGGCAGTTAATAAGGACTACTCTGCACAAGGGAGGGACAGGTCCTGTGGGATCCATGCCTGGTTCATCTTTATGAAGGTCAGCTTGTCCACGTTGGCTGTGGACAGGCGGCTGCGCTTGTCAGTAATGACGCCCCCTGCCGTGCTGAATACGCGTTCAGATAAAACGCTGGCCGCCGGGCAGGAAAGCACCTCCAAGGCATAACATGCTAACTCTGGCCACGTGGACAATTTCGAAACCCAGTAGTTGAATGGGGCCGAACCATCCGTCAGGATGTGGAGGGGTGTGCAGACATACTGTTCAACCATGTTAGTGAAATGCTGCCTCCTGCTAACACGTTCCGTATCAGGTGTCGGTGCAGATAGCTGTGGCGTGGAGACAAAACTTTTCCACATTTCTGCCATGCTAACCCTGCCCTCAGATGAGCTGGCCGTGACACAGCTGCGTTGGCGACCTCTTGCCACTCCTCTGCCTTCACCTTCCACCTGTTCCCCTGTGACATGTGGGAATGCTCTCAAGAGCGCCTCTATCAGCGTGCGCTTGTACTCGCGCATCTTACGGTCGCGCTCCAGTTCAGGAATTAAAGTGGGCACATTGTCTTTATACTGGGGATCCAGCAGGGTGGCCACCCAGTAGTCTGCACACGTTAAAACGTGGGCAACTCTGCTGTCGTTGCGCAGGCATTGGAGCATATATTCGCTCATGTGGGCCAGGCTACCCATGGGTAAGGACAAGCTGTCCTCTGTGGGAGGCGTATCATCATCGTCCACCGTATCCCCCCAGCCACGCACCAGTGATGGGCCTGGGCTGCCACCCCGCTGTGAACTTGCGTCATCCTCGTCCCCCTCCACCTCCTCCTCCTCATCCTCCTCGTCCTCCAGTACAGTGCCTTGGCTGGCGACTTGTGAACCTGTCCTCTGCTGCTTAAACAAACCTCCCTCTGAGCCACTTCGAACAGACTGGCCCGAAAGTGTTAGAAACGAGCCCTCATCCTCCTCCTCCTCCTCCACCTGGGCCACCTCCTCTAACATCATTGCCCTAAGTGTTTTCTCAAGGAGACATAGAAGTGGTATTGTAACGCTGATAACAGTGTCATCGCCACTGGCCATGTTGGTGGAGTACTCGAAACAGCGCAGCAGGGCACACAGGTCTCGCATGGAGGCCCAATCATTGGTGGTGAAGTGGTGCTGTTCGGCAGTACGACTGACGCGAGCGTGCTGCAGCTGAAACTCCACTATGGCCTGCTGCTGCTCGCACAGTCTCTCCAGCATGTGCAAGGTGGAGTTCCACCGGGTGGGCACGTCGCATATGAGGCGGTGAGCGGGAAGGCCGAAGTTCCGCTGTAGCGCAGACAGGCGAGCAGCGGCAGGATGTGAACGGCGGAAGCGCGCACAGACGGCCCGCACTTTATGCAGCAGCTCTGACATGTTGGGGTAGTGGTGAATGAACCTCTGCACCACCAAGTTCAGCACATGCGCCAGGCAAGGGATGTGCGTCAAACCGGCTAGTCCCAGAGCTGCCACGAGATTTCGCCCATTATCGCATACCACCAGGCCTGGCTTGAGGCCCACCGGCAGAAACCACTCGTCGGTCTGTTGTTCAATACCCCGCCACAACTCCTTTGCGCTGTGGGGCCTGTCCCCCAAACATATGAGTTTCAGAATGGCCTGCTGACGTTTACCCCGGGCTGTGCTGAAGTTGGTGGTGAAGGTGTGTGGCTGACCGGATGAGCTGGTGGAAGCAGTGGAGGAGGAAGCCGAGTAGGAGGAGGAGGCTACAGGAGGCAGAGAATGATGCCCTGCGATCCTAGGGGGCGGAAGGACGTGCGCCAAGGAACTGTCCGCCGGGGGCCCAGCCGCCACTACATTCATCCAGTGTGCAGTTAGTGAGATATAGCGTCCCTGGCCGTGCTTACTGGTCCACGTATCTGTGGTTAGGTGGACCTTGCCACAAATGGCGTTGCGCAGTGCACACTTGATTTTATCGGACACTTGCATGTGCAGGGAAGGCACGGCTGTCTTGGAGAAGTAGTGGCGGCTGGGAACCACATACTGCGGGACAGCCATGGCCATCAGCTGTTTGAAGCTGTCTGTGTCCACCAGCCGGAATGACAGCATTTCAAAGGCCAGCAGTTTAGAAATGCTGGCGTTCAGGCCAAGGGCTCGAGGGTGACTCGGGGGGAATTTGCGCTTCCTCTCTAAGGTTTGAGATATTGAGAGCTGAACGCTGCTGTGTGATATAGTGGAGACGCTAGTTGACGGTGGCGGTGGTGGTGGTGTCGGTGGCACATCCTCTGTTTGCTGCTCGGCAGGTGGCAACATTCCTCTCGAGGCGGAAGCCGAGGCAGCAGCGGTAGAGGGAGCAGGGGGAGCCTCAGCGAGTGCCTGGTTTTTAAGGTGTGTACCCCACTGCAGTTCATGCTTTGCATGTAGATGCCTGGTCATGCAGGTTGTGCTGAGGTTCAGAACGTTAATGCCTCGCCTCAGGCTCTGATGGCAGAGCGTGCAAGTCACTCGGGTCTTGTCGGTAGGACATTGTTTAAAGAAGTGCCATGCCAGGGAACTCTTTGAAGCTGCCTTTGTGGGGCTGGGTCCCTGTTGGCGATGTCCAGTAGCAGGCGAACTCTGGGGGCGGCGGCTCGTCTGCTTTGGCCCCCTGCTCCCTCTTTGGCTTCGCTGTTGTCTCGGTCTCACCACTACCTCTTCCTCTGAACTGTGAAAGTCATCGCCACGACCTTCAGTCCATGTGGGGTCTAAGACCTCATCGTCCTCTGCATCGTCTTCCACCCAGTCTCCCTCCCTGACCTCCTCCTGTTCAGTCTGCACACTGCAAAAAGACGCGGCAGTGGGCACCTGTGTTTCGTCATCATCAGAGAGTCGGTGACTCTGCTGTGGTGGTATTCCCATGTCCTCTTCATCTGGAGACATAAGTGGTTGAGCGTCAGTGCATGGTATGTCTTCCTCCACTGGGGAAGGGCTAGGTGGACGCCCCTGGGAAACCCTGGAAGCAGAGTCTTCAAACAGAAGAAGAGACTGCTGCATAACTTGTGGCTCAGACCGTTTCCCTGATATGCTTGGGGGTGATGTGACAGACTGATGGGCTTGGTTTTCAGGTGCCACCTGTGCGCTTTCCGCAGAAGACTGGGTGGAAGACCATGTGGTGAACGTGCTGGAAGCACTGTCGGCCACCCAATCGATTAATGCCTGTACCTGCTCAGGCCTTACCATCCTAAGAGCGGCATTGGGCCCCACGAGATATTGCGGTACATTCTGCCGGCTAGTTGAGGGAGTTCGTTCCCTACTGTGTGCGCCTGGGGCCGAACGGCCACGTCCTCTACCAGCAACAGAGGCTCCACGGACACCACCACGACCGCGTCCTCGTCCCTTAATAGTATTTTTCTTCATTGTTGCGATTCAACTCGCACCACAATGAAATATATTATTTTTTATAAGCAAAATCCCCTCACTGGAATACTTTCAGTCTTTTGACTGTATGGATTACAGATGGAATGACTGTTATATGTGAGTACCGCTTTCTTTGACAGATTCTAGTATGGGTACATATATGTTTTCCCAACCCCAGCACATTAGTTTGCTAATTCCAGATGTATGAAACGCAGGCCTAACTGTATCTAGTATATTGAACGCCAGATAAACTAACTTGGCCTTTTTTAAATAAAAAAAAAATTCCCTCACTGGAATACTTTCAGTCTTTTGACTGTATGGATTACAGATGGAATGACTGTTATATGTGAGTACCGCTTTCTTTGACAGATTCTAGTATGGGTACATATATGTTTTCCCAACCCCAGCACATTAGTTTGCTAATTCCAGATGTATGAAACGCAGGCCTAACTGTATCTAGTATATTGAACGCCAGATAAACTAACTTGGCCTTTTTTAAATAAAAAAAATTCCCTCACTGGAATACTTTCAGTCTTTTGACTGTATGGATTACAGATGGAATGACTGTTATATGTGAGTACCGCTTTCTTTGACAGATTCTAGTATGGGTACATATATGTTTTCCCAACCCCAGCACATTAGTTTGCTAATTCCAGATGTATGAAACGCAGGCCTAACTGTATCTAGTATATTGAACGCCAGATAAACTAACTTGGCCTTTTTTAAATAAAAAAAATTCCCTCACTGGAATACTTTCAGTCTTTTGACTGTATGGATTACAGATGGAATGACTGTTATATGTGAGTACCGCTTTCTTTGACAGATTCTAGTATGGGTACATATATGTTTTCCCAACCCCAGCACATTAGTTTGCTAATTCCAGATGTATGAAACGCAGGCCTAACTGTATCTAGTATATTGAACGCCAGATAAACTAACTTGGCCTTTTTTAAATAAAAAAAATTCCCTCACTGGAATACTTTCAGTCTTTTGACTGTATGGATTACAGATGGAATGACTGTTATATGTGAGTACCGCTTTCTTTGACAGATTCTAGTATGGGTACATATATGTTTTCCCAACCCCAGCACATTAGTTTGCTAATTCCAGATGTATGAAACGCAGGCCTAACTGTATCTAGTATATTGAACGCCAGATAAACTAACTTGGCCTTTTTTAAATAAAAAAAATTCCCTCACTGGAATACTTTCAGTCTTTTGACTGTATGGATTACAGATGGAATGACTGTTATATGTGAGTACCGCTTTCTTTGACAGATTCTAGTATGGGTACATATATGTTTTCCCAACCCCAGCACATTAGTTTGCTAATTCCAGATGTATGAAACGCAGGCCTAACTGTATCTAGTATATTGAACGCCAGATAAACTAACTTGGCCTTTTTTAAATAAAAAAAAAATTCCCTCACTGGAATACTTTATGGCTTTTCACTGTATGGATTACAGGTGGACTGGTATTAGTAGGGGTGACACAAGCACACCCAAGTCCCTGATGTAGGATTTCTATGGCACAGACCACTATTACAAGTGATTAATGGACGTTGGGAGAGATTGTGCTGCAGCACTAGTCCCAAGATGGCCGCCGCCTATCAGCCCAGTAACATGTGCCACAAAATGGTCTGCACAACCTTTAAAAAAAATAGCCTTGGACTGTGCTGCTAAATCGCTATTGGTCTGAATCCCAGGTGTAGATGTCTGACTTGTTTGGAGCTTTGGAATGCACACTGTGGCAGCTTCTGCTGCAGCACTACAAGTCGCAAAATGGCGGCCGGCGGTCAGCCCAGGTACATGTGGATGGAAAAATCACTCTGGCCACTCTAAAAATAGCCAATCCCTATCAAAAAAGCAGCTCAGCTGCAGTTGTTCAGATGAATCACAGGTGGAGGAGAGAAATTTGCTTCCAGTTATTCAATTATCCCTGCCTATTCTCGCCCTAGCATCAGCTGCGTCTATCCCTGTTCTATTCACATCGGGAGTGAGCACGTCCCGACGTGCGCACAAGCTTATAAAGAGGCTGAGTCACATGCTGCACTTGGCCAATCACAGCCTTGCCAATAGTAGGCATGGCTGCGATGGCATCTTAGGGCAAGTAGTATGATGCATGTTGATTGGCTGCTTTGCAGCCTTTCAAAATGCGCCAAAATACATGCCGAACGACGAACCCGAACCCGAACTTTTACGAAAAAGTTCGGGTTCGGGTCCGTGTCACGAACACCCCAAAATTCGGTACGGACCCGAACTATGCTCGAACTGTTCGCTCAACACTATTTAGAACATATAACTGCACCACTGAACGGCAAATATATATTTTTTTGACACTAATGCACACCAAAGAGAGCTTTAGAACATATAACTGCACCGCTGAGCGGCGAATATATATATTTTTGCCACTAATACATGCCAAAAAGAACCGTAATTTTCTCACTTCACCACATAACTACAAATACTTTTTTTTGTGCCACTAATACACGCCAAAAAGTGGTTTAGAACATATAACTGCACCGCTGAAAAGCAAATGTATATTTTTTTGCCACTAATACATGAGAAAAAGAACTGAAATTTTCTCACTTCACCACATAACTACAAATACTTTTTTTTTGTGCCACTAATACACACCAAACAGTGGTTCAGAACATATAACTGCACCGCTGAATAGCAAATGTATATTTTTTTGCCACTAATACATGAGAAAAAGAACTGAAATTTTCTCACTTCACCACATAACTACAAATACTTTTTTTTGTGCCACTAATACACGCCAAAAAGTGGTTTAGAACATATAACTGCACCGCTGAATAGCAAATGTATATTTTTTTGCCACTAATACATGCCAAAAAGGGCTGTCGTTTTGTCAATTCACCACACAACGGCAAACATTTTTTTTGTGCCACTAAAACACGCTAAAAAGTGTTTGGGACAAATATCTGACTGCACCACTGAACGCCAAATATATATTTTTTTCCACGTAAAAAAGAAAATAAATCGCACATCCAGCTGCTATGCTTTGATCTCATACCTGCCACTTTTGCAGAAGACAGCACTAAATAGCGCATGTGTACCGCCTCCTATGGCGGGATGGGGGGCCCAGTGCTAGGTATGGCATGGTCAGGCAGCAGGGGTGCTGTTTTGCTGCTGGGTCCCGCCGCCTGCTGGATTGGCGCCAAAGCGTTGGTGGTCGCCGTCCAGCGCCGCGCCAATTTTAGAGTAGGACTCACTCGTAGAGGCAATCTTGGAGTGGTGAGTGGGCTTATGGCTTTTGATCAAAATGTACACTAATGCCTCAGTTAGCATGTAGCATAGGAGGCGGTACACATGCGCTATTTAGCGCTGTTTTCTGCAAAAGTAGCAGGGATCAGATCAAAGCATAGCAGCTGGATGTGCGATTCATTTCTTTTCTTTTCTTTTTTATATATACATAGAGATTCTGTCCCTGGATCAGCACTCCTTCCATTCGGCCAGGTGATTTTAATTAGCAAGGTATTTTGCAGGAGGGTTAAATTAATCTACCATGCTCTCAGTTGGAGTTCCTGAGAGCTTCAGGTAAGGTGAACTTTGACAACTGTTCACATGATGCGGTGCTGCACGGGGGTGAATGTGCTGTTTTTCTAGCGGGTTGGTGGGACCCAGTGCTAGGTATGGCATGGTCAGGCAGCAGGGGTGCTGTTTGACTGCTGGGTCCCGTCGCCTGTCGGATTGGTGCCACAGCGTTGATGGTCGCCGTGCAGCGCCGCACCAATTTTAGAGTAGGACCCACTCGTAAAGGCAACCTTGGCGTAGTGAGTGGGATTATGCCTTTGATCAAAATGTACAGTCGTGGCCAAAAGTTTTGAGAATGACACAAATATTAGTTTTCACAAAGTTTGCTGCTAAACTGCTTTTAGATCTTTGTTTCAGTTGTTTCTGTGATGTAGTGAAATATAATTACACGCACTTCATACGTTTCAAAGGCTTTTATCGACAATTACATGATATTTATGCAAAGAGTCAGTATTTGCATTGTTGGCCCTTCTTTTTCAGGACCTCTGCAATTCGACCGGGCATGCTCTCAATCAACTTCTGGGCCAATTCCTGACTGATAGCAACCCATTCTTTCATAATCACTTCTTGGAGTTTGTCAGAATTAGTGGGTTTTTGTTTGTCCACCCGCCTCTCGAGGATTGACCACAAGTTCTCAATGGGATTAAGATCTGGGGAGTTTCCAGGCCATGGACCAAAAATGTCAACGTTTTGGTCCCCGAGCCACTTAGTTATCACTTTTGCCTTATGGCACGGTTCTCCATCGTGCTGGAAAATGCATTGTTCTTCACCAAACTGTTGTTGGATTGTTGGAAGAAGTTGCTGTTGGAGGGTGTTTTGGTACCATTCTTTATTCATGGCTGTGTTTTTGGGCAAAATTGTGAGTGAGCCCACTCCCTTGGATGAGAAGCAACTCACATAAATGGTCTCAGGATGCTTTACTGTTGGCATGACACAGGACTGATGGTAGCGCTCACCTTTTCTTCTCCGGACAAGCCTTTTTCCAGATGCCCCAAACAATCGTAAAGAGGCTTCATCGGAGAATATTACTTTGCCCCAGTCCTCAGCAGTCCATTCACCATACTTTCTGCAGAAGATCAATCTGTCCCTGATGTTTTTTTTGGAGAGAAGTGTCTTCTTTGCTGCCCTTCTTGACACCAGGCCATCTTCCAAAAGTCTTTGCCTCACTGTGTGTGCAGATGCGCTCACACCTGCCTGCTGCCATTCCTGAGCAAGCTCTGCACTAGTGGCACTCCGATCCCACAGCTGAATCCTCTTTAGGAGACGATCCTGGCGCTTTCTGGACTTTCTTGGACGCCCTGAAGCCTTCTTAACAAGAATTGAACCTCTTTCCTTGAAGTTCTTGATGATCCTATAAATTGTTGATTGAGGTGCAATCTTAGTAGCCACAATATCCTTGCCTGTGAAGCCATTTTTATGCAACGCAATGATGGATGCATGCGTTTCTTTGCAGGTCACCATGGTTAACAATGGAAGAACAATAATTTAAAGCATCACCCTCCCTTTAACATGTCAAGTCTGCCATTTTAACCCAATCAGCCTGACATAATGATCTCCAGCCTTGTGCTCGTCAACATTCTCACCTAAGTTAACAAGACGAAAACTGAAATGATCTCAGCAGGTCCTTTAATGACAGCAATGAAATGCAGTGGAAAGTTTTTTTTGGGATTAAGTTAATTTTCATGGCAAAGAAGGACTATGCAATTCATTTGATCACTCTTCATAACATTCTGGAGTATATGCAAATTGCTATTATAAAAACTTGAGCAGCAACTTTTCCATATTCTAATATTTATGTAATTCTCAAAACTTTTGGCCACGACTGTACACTAATGCCTCATTTAGCATGTAGCATAGTAGGCGGCACACATGCGCTATTTAGCGCTGTTTTCTGCAAAAGTAGCAGGGATGAGATCAACGCATGGCAGCTGGATGTGCGATACATTTCTTTTCTTTCTTATATATATATTTTTTTTCCCACTAATACACACCAAAAGGCATTAGAACATATAACTGCACTGCTGAACGGCAAATAATAAATATTTTTATGCTACTAATATACGCCAAAAAGTGCTGTAATTTTCTCACTTCACCACACAACGGCTAATAAGCCCTTTTTTTCCCAATAATACAAGCCAAAACAATGCTTTAGAACATATAACTGCACCGCACAAGGGCAAATAAGACATTGAAATATTTCCTTGTAATAAACCCTGTTAATAGCTGTATCAAACAGCACTTGCACCCCAATAACAAGAACGGTTTGCTGGAACTACAGAGCTGTATAATGTCAATTAGTATCCCCAGTCAGTGCAGAAAGGTGTAATAGGATTGTTCATATTACCCAGGCTATAAACTTCCCTACTGAACCCTGTTCTGCTTCAATACTGTGGAGTGATTTCTCCCTATCCTTTCCCTTAACTTCTATACAGCAAGAAAAAAGTTTTATAGTATTTCCTAGCACTTTCCTTAGCACCTGCTGGTGTATTTCCCTGCACTAAGTACACTGGAAAATGGCTGAATCCAAGATGGCTGAGGCTATTTATAGGGCTGTGACATCACAGGGCTGGCTGGGTGCTGATTGGCTGCATGCATGGGATTGTGGGTGATCCCTCGTTCCCAGAGTTCCTTGCTCCATGTCCTAACACATGCAGCAGTCATTTTAGGAAAAAATGCAATTCATTACCACAAAGCGTGAGGAAATTTGAAAATTCAGATCGAATTCCACTTTGTCAACTTCGACGCTCATCTCTAGTGCTGGCCAACCAGGCACATTTTATGTACATAACAGTTTTTTCATATTACAAAATTACACTTTGCTGGTGGGGGTATAGTTGGCGGAGCAAACCAATGCAATGGCGGCAAAGAGACTAGCAATAGAAATGTAGGAGTGATATTGTCCCTCTGGGCCAATACACAGCCTTCCAGTTTCAGTTCTGTTCGTGTTTAAGTTAACCTTGTCTATCTGCCTTGTTTGTGTTTCTGTCAAGTTTTCAGCCTGCCTGCCCTGTCTGTATCTTCACTACCACCCAGCCTGCTGTTTATCCTGTGCCTCCGTTCATCTACACTACTTGTGTGCTGTTTGGAGCTAATATTCTGCATTTAAGGCTTATTAACTGTCCAGACTTCTTAGGTTTGTCTGTTTTTTTTTTTTTTTTTTCTCTGTCCTGAGCTTGCAATGGAATCTCTGACCCCAGTTGGTCAGCTGCCAACTACACCAGGTCTATTACAGGAAGTAGCATTCCGCTTACTTCTCTGCAGCAAAGGCAAGATCCCTGTACAGATGTTAAAGGGTGAATACAAGAGAATCACCAGAATACTACTCTTAGGGATTGCTCAAAGCCAAAACAATTTGTTGCCACAGTGTGCTTACACTCACTGATTTATAACAGCAATTACATAAACTATTCTAGATAGATACATTGATCATGTAATAGTAACACAATAGTAACTAAATATTAGTGCTGTTTTGCTAAGTGTCACGGTGCGGCTCACTGTGACAGTTGTGGCCATGTAGGCTGGCTGCCTGCCCTCTCGCGTACTAGCTGGAGGCTGACTCCTGTGTATGCTGGTTGCTTGGGGTTGCGGTGTCTTGTGTGAACTTGCCTGTGAATGTGTGTTCTCCCCGTGTCTGCATCTCTGTGCAGTTCTTGTCTCTGTTGCTGTGCAGGCTGGCTGCAGGCTCTCTCGTGTACTAACTGCAGGCTGTCACCTGTGAATGCTGGTTGCTTGGGGCTGCGTGCTGGTTGCAGTTTTATTTGTCTACTGTGGCCTTTGTCTGTGGCTTCCGTGTCTGTATCTCTGTGGTTCTAGTCACCGGTGCCATGCAGGCTGGCTGCATGCGCTTTGTGTACTGGCTGTGGGTGTTTCCATGTATGCTGGTTCTGTGATGCGTGCTGGCTGTGGCCTTGCATATGAACAGGGTCTGAGTATGGATGCATTTCTATTTGTGTCACGGGTTGTTTGTGCTCTGGCGTTCTGGCTGCGGGTGACTCCATGTTTGTTGGTTGCCAGGGACAATGTCCAGTACTGCAGCCTGTGTGTTCACTTCTCTGTTCATGCAGGCTCCCCTCCCTCTTTGGCTCTGGTGGGGTTAACTTCCCCTGGTCTGTTCCTGGGTGTGGCTTATCAGGTGCCCTCGTTAATCCAGGTATATCTATCTGTGAACTATGGGGCTTGGGGTCAGTCTGTCTTTGGCCTTGCTGGGTGTTGCCCCTTGCTGCTGACTCGGGGGTTTTGCCATCTGCCTTTCTGTGTGGTGTCAACTGGTAAAGCATTGTTGATGTGTTGTTGTTGTTGTTGTTGCTTGCCTGATCTTCTGTACATGTTCTGTGTCTGGATCCACTCTGTCCATGTTTAGCCTAGCAGTGCTCTAACTTCATCTGACAGCCTGGCAGTGCTAAACTGCTTCTGATCCTATCCTATGTCCAGCCTGGCAGTGCCTACTGCTTCTAATCTAGTCCGTTCCTTGTCTGTCCTGCAGTACCTTACTGCTTCTGTTCCTGTGTTTGTCCTGCCTTCTTGACTACCATGCTTCTATTCTAGTACAGGCATCTTCTTCTGTGCTGTTTCCCGTTTGTTGTCTGATCCATGTCCTGTGTTTGCTTTGGTTCCAATTCTTTTGTCTGTTTCCGCTAGTGGTTTCACCAGCGTGGTTCTCTGCAGGTAGGTGCAAAGTGTACCGGGACCTTCCTTGAGGTACGACCAGTGAGACCTCAGCCTAGTTCATCCCCACTACCAGGGGATCTGTGAAGGATGTGGTTTACTGGCTCTTCGCCCACTGGGTTTTGCCTCTGGTCTGCCGATGCACTTGGTTCTGTAGTAGTGCTACCACTTTTGCCTAACCTGCATATGTTACTGTCCTGTTTACTTATTACATATGTAATAAAGTACTCTGTTGGTCCCTAGTCTGAATCTTGCCTGTGTCCTGTTTGCAAGACGTCCCGGAGGTCTGCCTTGGGCCTTCGGCGCGTGACACTGAGAATCCATCTTCAGCATTAAGTTGAATGCTAAATAAAGCTTACTGTAACATTCAAAAGGATCTCAGTCTACCTCTGTTATCTCTGCCCTAGCCACTACCTCTGTGTAACTAATCTGTTTATAATATTGTATGAATTGTACTAAGACTTTGCGCTTATATCATCTGCTACCAGTGCTAGATGCTGCAGCCTCACCCCTCTCCCTATCTTTCTAGCACTAACTCACTGGATGATAAAGAGGAGCTACAGTGATCCTGCCAGGACAGTAAGTGTAGTGTATGCCTGAATGTACTGTTCTCTGCAGCACTGAAAATAGAGAAATATGGACTGGATGACTTACTCATAATCTCAGTCACAGCAGGATAATGTTCGTTTTACCTCGGAGTCTGACACTGTGTTTTTGAGCCAATTTTTAGTGTATTCTCCCACACCTCCTCCTAAGAGACAACACCTAGGGCTCTGATGAGAATTACATAAGTAGGGTCAGCATTCTGACTGCCATAAGGAGGACATGAAAATGTATGTGTTGTTGGTGTTAGTAGTGACACTTGCAGTCATAGTGCTGATGGTGGTGGTATGGGCTAGAGATGAGCGAATTAAACCTCGGATCCAAGACCCAAAGTCAAATGGCTCAAAACTTCATTTTAATGGTGTACGGAAATCCATCTCCATAGAGAATTAAAACGAATGGGCCTGGACGAAGGAAATTCTCGTGAGACTTCGGTGAATAACTTCAGGATTAGATTTTTCAACTTGAAAACCATTTTAAAACTAGGTATTGAGTCGGCTTCAGTACTGAGTTATCGGCCTGTACCGAAGCAAACTTCGGATTCCTGTTTTAAAATGTTTTTTAAATTTAAAAATCGAATGCTGAAGTTAATCACTGAAGTCTTGCGAGACTTCGGTGATAACTCATTTCACCTCGCTGGAGCCCACACATTTGAATACTGTACAGAGACAAATCTCTGTAAAGTATTCAGACGAAGTTTTGAGCAAAGCGACTTCGGATCTAGCATCTGAAGCTCATTTCACTCATGACTAATGAGGGCTCTAGTAGCATGGTGGTAGTGGTAATGGGGGGAAATACAGAGATGGGAATACTTAAAGAAGCAATGTGAGAAAAGTGTCAGGGATGATGATGATTGTGTGTTGAACAAGACCTGGGAACCGGATCATGGTGACAAGGAGGAGGGTGGTGGTGGCACTGGCAAAGTCTCTAATGTGGGAATTTTTTTCACAATACTACTGAATGGAAAAAAAACAAAAACAAAGAACAACATGTGGCCATTTTGGCAATTATATCCTGGGACAGCACATGTCTGTCATGACCCACTGGGTGAGCAGTAAAGACTGAAAAAATCTGGGTCCTTGATCAGGTTGGTGAATGTGTAAACAGCTTGTTTTCTTACTTGCTGAAAAGTGTATTGCTAGCATCGAGCAAATTGCTGACTATTGAATAGCCATGCTTTTAAACCAGAACTGTATAAAGAAAATGGTGGAATGTTACCTATTTCCAAAAGTGAGGCAAAATCGGCTTATTACCCAGCTTTTCACAGCTTTTGCCAAGCACATTCCTGCCAGTCACATATCTACACTACTACACCAAAAGGATGCTTACTGCCTGAATAATCTTTACTGCCTGAATAATCTGGTTCAGTAAAATTTGCCATGCTGAGTGACCGTGACGTGGTGCATGATGGGCTCCGATATTTTCCTGACAGGAATATATTGGCAAAAGTCTCAGCTTTTAATATCTGCATTTATGACTAGCCAGTATAGTCAGTGGCATATCAGTTTGGTGCATTTTTTTCTGTGATTTATATGATTATATTTTCATCCGCACAATGCTCCGTTTTGTGTAGGATGCCTTTGTGGTGCATGTGGACCGCGCCAACATCCTCCACCGTATGCATTTTTTTGCTGGGGATAGTCGTTTGCTGCGGTCCACATGCGGTGGGGCTGCTCCCCCAATGAAAAACACGCTACAGTGTTAGGGGTTGAGCAGCTCCCCCAGAATTGCCACGATATTTCTGTGTTTGTGTTCAGTAAAATTTGAACTATGCCCTTTCTTCAGCATGATCCATGATTTCATGGACTTCTAGGTCAGTTTAAAATATTACATTTGCGAAAATGAATCACATATGGATCAGTGAGGATTTTCACACACTTCTCATTATTAGATCTACCATTGCTGACAGTTGACAATGGCTATTTATCACTGGCCCAATAATTTCACAGTTTCTGTCTGCTCTTCCATCATCTAAACTGTACTACTGGGGCTGCTCCTGCCACAGCTACTACTGCTACCCCTTTTTATGCTACTACTACCCCTTTGAAGCCGCACCTAGACTGCCTTGTCCATCATATTCCATACTGTGCTGCTGTTGCCTTTACTTCTAGCCTTACGCAGCTGTACATTTGCCTCGTACTTCATACTCAATACAGTGCTACTGCTTCAACTACTTCCCTCACAAAGCTGCACTTTTCCTGCAATGTCCATCATGTTCCATACTGTGCTGCTGCTGCTGCTGAAGTAGCTCCCAAAATATGGATCATTTTTGACCATTTTTTTAAACAGGTTGTCTGTTACTACCAGCTTCCCATTGCCATATATGTAACTGTCCCTGTGGCATTGAAAATGCTGTCTTGGTGTTAAAGGCTGAAATTATACAGGGAGATAACAAGCATATAATGGATAGCATTGCAGATCGAACAGGGAACATTTCTTGAATTTTTGCAATCTTTTGTTTTGTACAGACTTGAAAAAGAGTATATTTAGTCTTTATCCCAAGTCTTTATGGTTTACACTAAAGAAATTGGAGGGTTTTAAGATATCAATAGATGCCATTCGAATTTAGCACATTTTTTCTGCAGGAATAAAAAAAAAAATGAATGAAGTAGAGTTTTGAAAAAAAAATGTGTCACATGAATTCTTCATTTATTTGTGAATGGCTCAATGTCTTTTAAAGCATTGGATAGTCTAAAATGTTATTCATGGAAATGTTTTGCAAAAATAGAGAAGCGGTAAATAAAAAAAAAAGTTTTTATGCTATTGCTTATGGACTCTCTCAAAGTGGGTCAACATATAAAAAGCAGAGAATTTAGCGAATTATTAGACTTCAATTTTTTTTTTTTATAAAATTGCCTAAAAAGATAATGACAAACAGGCTAGATGTGTAAATCCTAATGCAGATTTAATTTACCTGCTGTGGAAATGCCAAAGACTTTACAGATAGATATTGGGAGTTATTCAAAATCTATTTTTAAAAATAATATCACCTTAAACCCAGTTGTTATGATGTTGTGGGGAAAGAATAATTCACCTAATAACTTAAGTTAACAAGTTACTGTTGTTACTTGTTAGATTAATCATAGTACAAAACTATACTTCATAAAATATTAGAAATGGGTGGAATTGAGGTGAATCAGTTGTGCTTTATGGTAGATCTTATTATGAAGCTACCAGTGATCTGTATAAATTTGATAAGAAAACAACGGATATGGCATAAATTCTACCCTTGAAGTATTTTTACCCTCCCTTGTGCTGAAGTATTGGGATTTAACTATGTATATGAGAAGAAATAAATGTTTTACAGTATACCTCAGTTTTTGATATATAGACAAAAAAAAGGTCTTAAAGGGGTTGTCTGTGTTGCTGAAGAGCAAGACTTCAGGTTTGGATACTCTTTAAAGGGAACCGGTCACCAGGATTTTGGGTATAGAGCTGAGGACATGGGTTGCTAGATGGCCGTTAGCACATCCACAATATCCAGTCCCCATAGCTCTGTGTGCTTTTATTGTGTAAACATAACAATTTGATACATATGCAAATTAACCTGAGATGAGTCAGAGCTTGACAATATGACTCTTCTCTGGTCACACAAGTAAGATATGACTCTTTTATGTTAATTTGCATAGGTATCAAATCCTGTTTTTTTACACAATAAAAGCACACAGAGCTATGGGCACTGGATATTGTGGATGTGCTAGTGGCCATCTAGCAACCCATGTCCTCAGCTCTATACCCAAAATCCCGGTGACAGGTTCTCTTTAAAGAGAGACTGAACTTAACTTAACTGAACTGCAGTTACTCTTCAAAGGAAGAATTATAATCTGATTTTATTAAATATAATAAGTGTGTGTATATATGTGTGTGTATGTGTGTGTATATATATATATATATATATATATATATTCAAAATAATAGCAGTCAGACATCACTAACCTGATCAATTACTGTTTTTGGTAGAAATTATATTTATACATGGCAAAACATTTACTAGCAGGTGTAGTAGAGTAATAGAAATCCAATAGACCCAACAGTCATGACATGTATGCTGCTGATTCTGTGTAATTGAATCACTAATTCAAAGGGGCATGTTCAAAATAATAGCAGTGTGGAGTTCAATTAGTGAGGTCATTTATTCTTTCGAAGGAAGGCAGCAAATGTTGTACATGCTGGTTACAGTGCATTTCTCTCTAAAATTGTGAGGAAAATGAGTCGTTCCAGACAATGTTCAGAAGAACAGCGTACCTTGATTAAAAAGTTGATTGTAGAGAGGAAAACATATAAAGAAGTGCAGAAAATGATACGCTGCTCAGCTAAAATGATTGCAAATGCTTAAAAATGGCAACCAAAACCTGAAAGACGTGGAAGAAACCGAAAAACTACCATTCGAATGGATAGAAGAATAGCCAAAATGGCAAGGACTTAGCCAACAATCAGCTCCAGGAAGATCAAAGAAGGTCTAAAGTTACCTGTGAGCACTGTTTCAATTAGAAGACGCCTATGTGAAGCCAAGCTATCTGCAAGAAGCCCCCACAAAGTCCCACTGTTAAAAAAAAAAAGACGTGCTGAAGAGGTTACAATTTGCCAAAGAGCACATTGACTGGTCTAAAGAGAAATGGCGCAATATTTTGTGGACTGATGAAAGTAAGATTGTTCTTTTTGGGTCTAGTGGCCGGAGACAGTTTATCAGATGACCCCCAAACACTGAATTCAAGCCACAGTACACTGTGAAGACAGTGAAGCATGGTGGCGCAAGCATCATGATATGGGGATGTTTCTCATACCACGGTGTTGGGCCTATTTATCGCATACCAGGGATCATGGATCAGTTTGAATACATCAGAATACTTGAAGAGGTCATGCTGCCTTATGCTGAAAAGGAAATGCCCTTCAAATGAGTGTTCCAACAAGACAACGACCCCAAACACACCAGTAAACGTGCAACATGTTAGTTCCATACCAACAAGATTATTAGCAGCCAGCCCAATCCCCAGATCTTAATCCAATAGAAAACTTGTGGGGTGACATAAAAATTCAGTTTCTGAGGCTAAACCAAGAAATAGAGAAGAACTGTGGAATGTAGTCCAATCATCCTGGGCTGGAATACCTGTTCACAGCTGCCAGAAGTTGGTTGACTCCATGCAACACAGATGTACAGCAGTTCTCAGAAACAGTAGTTATGCAACTAAATATTAGCTAAGTGATTCAAAGGAAAGCAAAATCTTCAAACATTTTTCAGTTTATATAGTGAATGTTTGAGTTTTTAAAGAAGAATACAAACATTGCAATTTTTTTGAAGAGTCTAATATTCACTTTTCTTTATGCTTTAATTTGGAATAGAATGTGTAGTGTTCCCAATGCATTTGTGTGTATGGAAATAAAAGCTATTAGAAGGATTTTGAGCTTTATTCAATTTTTTAAACACACTGCTATTATTTTGAACACAACTGTGTATATATATATATATCAATATAATGTCCTTCTTTTGCACTTATACAAATGATAAAGAACATAATAAACAATTATGCCAACACATACATTCAGAATAAAGGTCCATACATCAACAAAGGAGTTAACATCATCTGACAGCAACATCCGCTGGGAAGCCCATTCAGCGAAAGAAGTCAAAGTCTCAATTGGGAAAACACTAATTAGGTCCCTATATGAGGTGTCCTCCCGTAGGATGAGCTACAGGGTTACAGACCGCTTTATATAGATTAAACAAAAAGCTCCATTCCCTAGTGGAATGTAGCCAGTGCATGCACTCCATAATTGTCACTATGTAAGTGTTGTTCATCCAGCTTCATCCTGGACCTTGGAGAGGCCAATTCCCAGGTTCACAGTGAGTCAGAATCCCAAAACATCCTTGAGAAAAATATGTAGACAAAGACTTACTTCCTTGCACCTGCATGAACAGATACAAAATGGAATTCAAATAATCAGAAACTACTTCTTCACACTTTAATTGTCCGAAATTAAAGCGGTCTTCCAAGTGATTTACTGATGCCCTATTATTTGAACGGTTTATCAGTATCTGATCCTGGGGGTCTAACCTGATGATCAACTGTTTTAGAAGGCACCGGCGCTAACAGGACTGCTGTGGCCTTCTCTCAGCCCATCAAGCACAGCGCCTTACATTTGATAGCGGCTGTCCCTGGTATTGCAGCCTAGCCCCATTCACTTCAATGGACTGAGCTGCATCTAGGTCATGTGATCGATTCAGCATAGGAAAATCTGGAGAAGGCCGTGGCGCTACTGTAAGTGCCAGTGACTTCTCAAACAGCTGATCCATGGGGGTCCCAGGTGTCAGATAGGATAGATGACAGGTCATAAGTAAAAAACATATGGAAAACCCCTTTAACAAACTCTTATCTAAAGCAATCCACTTCTGTGATCAACTAAATACCTCAGTTTGAACTGCTGAGACTTCAACTATTATCAACAGGAAGAGATGACGGCAACCACTACAGTGTAAATGTAGGATTACATAGCAATCAATTCATAATAAGGGAATACGTGAGGATGTACAATATGATGTCCATATGCCATGTCCATAAGTGAAATGTACATGGAATGCCGAGTGACCTGAAAACACTTAGTGATTTTTTTTTTTCTTTTCCTGTTTTAGGTTTGCATTAAACACTGGAAATATATTTTTTATCTGAATTTGCAACCCAACCCCCAAAGTATATGTGATCCTATGGTAATCCTGCAAACAGAATGCAGTATTAAAACATGGTATAATTTATGCCCAGAACTTCAACCATCAGGGGATCAAACTCAGTTAACTGTGTTATTCAATTTGTTCCCTTACACAAAAAAAAAAAAAAAAAAAAGTTTTGATGCTACAGACAAGTTCATGATGAAAATATCCAGAAACAAATTAATTCAAGACTTTCACACTGCAAGACACTTCAACAATTAATGACATTATCATATGCTCCAGCAGCTAGCATAAAATACATATGAAGTGTGTTGTCTGCTATCACAGTTTGACCTGTACTTTGTGGCAATAAAAAGACAAAACAAAACTGAATTTCAAAATAACAAGAAATGTATTATACCTTTTAGAGTCCGTATTGAATGAATGAATGAATATTTGCTTAAATTTTCTAAAGCAACTCTATTTAAAGTGACAATGTTCCTTAGGCTACTTTCACACTTGCGTTGTTCTTTTCTGGCATAGAGTTCCGTCACAGGGGCTCTATACCGGAAAAGAACTGATCAGTTTTATCCCCATGCATTCTGAATGGAGAGTAATCCGTTCAGTTTGCATCAGGATGTCTTCAGTTCAGTCGTTTTGACTGATCAGGCAAAAGAGAAAACCGCAGCATGCTACGGTTTTCTCTTCGGCGAAAAAAAACTGAAGACTTGCCTGAACGGCGGATCCGGCATTTTTTCCCATAGGAATGAATTAGCTCCGGATCCGGCATTCAGAATACCGGAATGCCGGATCCGTCGCTCCAGCATGCGCATGCGCAGATCGGTAAAAATGTGAAAAAACGTACAAGACGGATCCGTCGGTCCGCATGACAAGCGGAGAGACGGATCCGTCCTTGCAATACATTTGTGAGACGGATCCGCACCCGGATCCATCTCACAAATGCTTTCAGTCAGCTGCAGATCGGCGGATCCGGGAGGCAGTGTGAAAGTAGCCTAATGCATTGTATTAAAAAGCGATTAGAGCTCCACCGACCTGTTTCACCACATATGTGGCATCTTCAGGGGTTAGGAGCTTATGAAGCAAATGAAAAAATAACACACTAATCTTTTTTATCTAAGGCTTTTGCAAAAACAAAGAGCATATATATATAGATTTATTATATGGCTTTGTGTTTATTTTAAAAGAATAAAATAGGAGGTTATTTTTTTTTAAAAGTAAGAAAACAAATAATTAGGCCAAAAACAGAATTGGTAGAGCCTTCGGCTTATGACTTATGTTCCCAATCCAGCCATGGGCCCATCCATCTGGTTCGTCAAGAGTCATTCTCATCTCACTAGTATATGAAAACTTTGAAAAATCTTTCAAATATTTCCTGGTCCAGTCTTGATGTTTCAACTTAACGTATTTTTCGCCCTATAAGACGCACCGGCCTATAAGACGCACCTAGGTTTTTGAGGAGGAAAATAAGAAAAAATATTTTTAACCAAAAGGTGTGCTTTTGGTGGGTTTTGAATTAATGGTGGTCTGTGCATGACACTATTATGGGGGATCTGTGGATGATGCACTGTCATGTGGGGGATCTGTGGATGGCACTGTTATGGGGGATCTGTGGATGGCACTGCTATGGGGTGGGAGATCTGTGGATGGCACTGTTATGGGGTGGGGGGATCTGTGGATGGTACTGCTATGGGGTGGGGGATCTGTGGATGGCATTGTTATGGGGTGGGGATCTGTGGATGGAACTGTTATGGGGGGGATCTGTGGATGACACTGCTATATGTCATCCACAGATCCCCCTCATAACAGTGTCCCCCAAAATACACCGGCCTTCTGCTCGCCGAATTATCTATAAACATGATTCCTTATCCTGTTATTAAGTTTAACTAATGCTGCGCTCTCCCATGTCCCCCCCTGTATCCCCACAGCACTTACGAACAGGCTTCCATAGCAGGCAGAGCAGACGGCAGCAGTAATGTCACTCACTGACGTTGCGCGCCTGCTCTGCCTGCTTCATTCATAAAGTGGGCGGAGCAGGCGCTTAACGTCAGTGAGTGACGTGCTGTGGGGATACAGGGGCGACATGCGAACAGGGGAGAGCGCAGCGTTAGTTAGACTTAATAACAGGATAAGGAATCATGTTTTTAAATACTGCGGTGAGCGGCGGGGCCCGGTGTAAGAGTACAGTGACTGCATCGGGCCCCGCCCCTAGTTACGGACTCCAGCCCCTCCTCTCTCCCGGCTCATACATCGCAGTCTGCGATGCTGCAGCGTCACAGACTGCGATGTAAAATGGAAGCATTCGCCCCATAAGACGCAGGGGCATTTTCCCCCCACTTTTGGGGTGGGAAAAGTGCGTCTTATGGGGCGAAAAATACGGTAAGTGGTTCAGTGGTGATCAGGTTTTAGGCTTCCTTACTTTAGCCGTGTCTCTGAACACCTTGTACTTCTGGAAACTCTAGGGATGTTGCAGTTCTGGAATATGATAGCACTGGAGGATAATGGATTTCTGGTCACTTCACATTTGAGTCTTCTGAACTGTTTGTTAGTTAATTTGCATCTTTTTTTTTCTCAACACGTTTCTTGCGATCCTGCTGACTGTTTGCAATGAAATGTTTAATGGTTCACGCCCCAATATCTTAGTAATTTCAAAACTACTGCATCCCTCTGAAAGATTTTTTGGACTTTTAACTGTCAGTTAAATGTCTTTTTTTGCCCAATTTGTCAGAGGAAAGCAAACTGCCTACTAATTATGCACACTTTCATATATGGTATTGATATCCTTAGAGCCTTCCTAATTACTTAAACAGACATCACCTGTTATGCTTTAATATGATAACTTTTCAGGTTTATAAAGGTTAGAGTTAGAATATATAGAAAATAAAAATGGCTATATTGTCAAAATACACATTTGCCTAATAATTGTACACACAGGATAGGTACAAATCTGCTCACAGATGCCCTTTAACCCCTTTAGTACTGAATCATTTTTCACCTTAAGGACCTGGCCAAATTTTGAAAATCTGACATGTGTCACTTTAAGTGGTAATAACTTTGGAGAACTTTTACTTATCCAAACCATTCGGAGACTGTATTCTTGTGACACTTTGTAGTTTATAATAGTGGTAAATGTGAGTCAGTATAAATCATCTTTATTTGTAAAATCCCACATTTCCTGAAAATTAGGAAAAATTGGCAATTTTCTAAATTTGAATTTCTTTGCTTTTAAGTCAAATAGTGATACCTCACAAAATGGGTATTACTTTATATTTCCTATATGTCTACTTTATACTTACCTAATTTTGTAAAATATAGTTTTATTTTTTAAGACATTAGAAGACTTAGAATTTTAGAAGCAATTCTAAAAAAAAAATAAGAAAATTTTCAAAACCCGCTTTTTAAGGACCAGTTCAGTTATGAAGTCACTTTGTGGACCGTAAATAGTAGAAACCACCTATGAATGACCGCTTTTTAGAAACTACACCCCTTAAGTAGAGTTGAGCGAACACCTGGATGTTCGGGTTCGACGAGTTCGGCCGAACTTTCGAAAAATGTTCGGGTTCGGGATCCGAACTCGACCCGAACTTCATCCCGAACCCGAACCCCATAGAAGTCAATGGGGACCCGAACTTTTGGGCACTAAAAAGGCTGTAAAACACACCCGGAAAGGGCTAGAGGGCTGCAAAAGGCAGCAAAATGTAGTTAAATCCCCTGCAAACAAATGTAGATAGGGAAATGATGAGTTAACATAAAATAAATAAAAATTAAACAATATTAATTGGAGTGAGGTCCCATAGCACAGAATCAGGCTTCAAGTCACCCACCAATGGAGAAGGTCACTTACTATTATTTTGACCACAGCACCCAGACAAAGGAGAGAGGTCCCACAGCAGAGAACCAGGCATCATATCACCCACCACAGGAGTAGGCCACCATTTAGTTACTTTGACCCCTACACCCAGACGGAGGAGAGAGGTTACACAGCAGAGAATCAGGCATTTAGATCACCCACCACAGGAGTAGGCCACCATTGAATGAGACCCCGGCAACCATGTCAGATGGCACAAGCATAAGCTTTATATCAATCAGCACAGGAGAAGGCGACTTTGACAGACTTTGACCCCTACACCCGGACGGAGGAGAGAGGTTTCAAAGCAGAGAATCAGGCATTTAGATCACCCACCACAGGAGTAGGCCCCAATTTAATGGGACCCCGGCAACCATGTCAGATGGCACAACCATCAGCTTCATATCAATCAGCACAGGAGAAGGCGACTTTGAAAGACTTTGACCCCTACACCCAGACGGAGGAGAGAGGTTTCACAGCAGAGAATCAGGCATTTAGATCACCCACCACAGGAGTAGGCCCCCATTGAATCAGACCCTGGCAACCATGTCAGATGGCACAACCATCAGCTTCATATCAATCAGCACAGGAGAAGGCGACTTTGAAAGACTTTGACCCCTACACCCAGATGGAGGAGAGAGGTTTCACAGCAGAGAATCAGGCATCATATCAACCACCACAGGAGAAGCCACCATTTAGTTACTTTGACCCCTGCACCCAGGAAGAGGAGAGAGGCACCACAGCACATATTCTGGCATCATATCAGCCACCACAGGAGAAGCCACCATTGAGTTACTTTGACCCCCGCACCCAGGAAGAGGAGAGGGGCACCACAGCACATATTCTGGCATCATATCAGCCACCACAGGAGAAGCCACCATTGAGTTACTTTGACCCCCGCACCCAGGAAGAGGAGAGAGGCACCACAGCACATATTCTGGCATCATATCAGCCACCACAGGAGAAGCCACCATTGAGTTACTTTGACCCCTGCACCCAGGAAGAGGAGAGAGGCCCCACAGCACATATTCTGGCATCATATCAGCCACCACAGGAGAAGCCACCATTTAGTTACTTTGACCCCTTCACCCAAACAGAGGAGAGAGGTTCCACATCAGAGAATCAGGCATCATATCAACCACCACAGGAGTAGGCCACAATTTAGTTTATTTGACCCCTGCACCCAGGAAGAGGAGAGAGGCCCCACAGCACATATTCTGGCATCATATCACACACCACAGGAGAAGGCCTCTTTCAGTGATTTAGGCCTTTGGACCCAGACAGAGGAGAGAGGTCAGAGATTAGCTTCATATCCCCCAGCACAGCAGAAGACCGCTTTATTTGACTTAGGCCTCAGCACCCAGACAGAAGACAGAGGTAGCATGGCAGAGGTTATGGCTTCATGTCACCCGTTAGTTTAACCGGCCACTTTCATCTGGTTAGGCCCCAGCGCCCAGACAGAGAAGAGTTTCATTCAACTGTGGGTTTCATAAAATTTGTATCAAATAAAGAAGTGGCCCGTAGCACAACAAGACATGTTTTAGGCAGTTAATAAGGACTACTCTGCACAAGGGAGGGACAGGTCCTGTGGGATCCATGCCTGGTTCATCTTTATGAAGGTCAGCTTGTCCACGTTGGCTGTGGACAGGCGGCTGCGCTTGTCAGTAATGACGCCCCCTGCCGTTCTGAATACGCGTTCAGATAAAACGCTGGCCGCCGGGCAGGAAAGCACCTCCAAGGCATAACATGCTAACTCTGGCCACGTGGACAATTTCGAAACCCAGTAGTTGAATGGGGCCGAACCATCCGTCAGGATGTGGAGGGGTGTGCAGACATACTGTTCAACCATGTTAGTGAAATGCTGCCTCCTGCTAACACGTTCCGTATCAGGTGTCGGTGCAGATAGCTGTGGCGTGGAGACAAAACTTTTCCACATTTCTGCCATGCTAACCCTGCCCTCAGATGAGCTGGCCGTGACACAGCTGCGTTGGCGACCTCTTGCCACTCCTCTGCCTTCACCTTCCACCTGTTCCCCTGTGACATGTGGGAATGCTCTCAAGAGCGCCTCTATCAGCGTGCGCTTGTACTCGCGCATCTTACGGTCGCGCTCCAGTTCAGGAATTAAAGTGGGCACATTGTCTTTATACCGGGGATCCAGCAGGGTGGCCACCCAGTAGTCTGCACACGTTAAAACGTGGGCAACTCTGCTGTCGTTGCGCAGGCATTAGAGCATATATTCGCTCATGTGGGCCAGGCTACCCATGGGTAAGGACAAGCTGTCCTCTGTGGGAGGCGTATCGTCATCGTCCACCGTATCCCCCCAGCCACGCACCAGTGATGGGCCTGGGCTGCCACCCCGCTGTGAACTTGCGTCATCCTCGTCCCCCTCCACCTCCTCCTCCTCATCCTCCTCGTCCTCCAGTACAGTGCCTTGGCTGGCGACTTGTGAACCTGTCCTCTGCTGCTTAAACAAACCTCCCTCTGAGCCACTTCGAACAGACTGGCCCGAAAGTGTTAGAAACGAGCCCTCATCCTCCTCCTCCTCCTC
This sequence comes from Bufo bufo, assembly GCF_905171765.1. Classification (NCBI taxonomy): domain Eukaryota; kingdom Metazoa; phylum Chordata; class Amphibia; order Anura; family Bufonidae; genus Bufo; species Bufo bufo. The sequence continues at coordinate 460,406,602 of NC_053389.1, read as the reverse complement.
CACCTGGGCCACCTCCTCTAACATCATTGCCCTAAGTGTTTTCTCAAGGAGACATAGAAGTGGTATTGTAACGCTGATAACAGTGTCATCGCCACTGGCCATGTTGGTGGAGTACTCGAACCAGCGCAGCAGGGCACACAGGTCTCGCATGAAGGCCCAATCATTGGTGGTGAAGTGGTGCTGTTCGGCAGTACGACTGACGCGAGCGTGCTGCAGCTGAAACTCCACTATGGCCTGCTGCTGCTCGCACAGTCTCTCCAGCATGTGCAAGGTGGAGTTCCACCGGGTGGGCACGTCGCATATGAGGCGGTGAGCGGGAAGGCCGAAGTTCCGCTGTAGCGCAGACAGGCGAGCAGCGGCAGGATGTGAACGGCGGAAGCGCGCACAGACAGCCTGCACTTTATGCAGCAGCTCTGACATGTTGGGGTAGTGGTGAATGAACCTCTGCACCACCAAGTTCAGCACATGCGCCAGGCAAGGGATGTGCGTCAAACCGGCTAGTCCCAGAGCTGCCACGAGATTTCGCCCATTATCGCATACCACCAGGCCTGGCTTGAGGCCCACCGGCAGAAACCACGAGTCGGTCTGTTGTTCAATACCCCGCCACAACTCCTTTGCGCTGTGGGGCCTGTCCCCCAAACATATGAGTTTCAGAATGGCCTGCTGACGTTTACCCCGGGCTGTGCTGAAGTTGGTGGTGAAGGTGTGTGGCTGACCGGATGAGCTGGTGGAAGCAGTGGAGGAGGAAGCCGAGTAGGAGGATGAGGCTACAGGAGGCAGAGAATGATGCCCTGCGATCCTAGGGGGCGGAAGGACGTGCGCCAAGGAACTGTCCGCCGGGGGCCCAGCCGCCACTACATTCATCCAGTGTGCAGTTAGTGAGATATAGCGTCCCTGGCCGTGCTTACTGGTCCACGTATCTGTGGTTAGGTGGACCTTGCCACAAATGGCGTTGCGCAGTGCACACTTGATTTTATCGGACACTTGCATGTGCAGGGAAGGCACGGCTGTCTTGGAGAAGTAGTGGCGGCTGGGAACCACATACTGCGGGACAGCCATGGCCATCAGCTGTTTGAAGCTGTCTGTGTCCACCAGCCGGAATGACAGCATTTCAAAGGCCAGCAGTTTAGAAATGCTGGCGTTCAGGCCAAGGGCTCGAGGGTGACTCGGGGGGAATTTGCGCTTCCTCTCTAAGGTTTGAGATATTGAGAGCTGAACGCTGCTGTGTGATATAGTGGAGACGCTAGTTGACGGTGGCGGTGGTGGTGGTGTCGGTGGCACATCCTCTGTTTGCTGCTCGGCAGGTGGCAACATTCCTCTCGAGGCGGAAGCCGAGGCAGCAGCGGTAGAGGGAGCAGGGGGAGCCTCAGCGAGTGCCTGGTTTTTAAGGTGTGTACCCCACTGCAGTTCATGCTTTGCATGTAGATGCCTGGTCATGCAGGTTGTGCTGAGGTTCAGAACGTTAATGCCTCGCCTCAGGCTCTGATGGCAGAGCGTGCAAGTCACTCGGGTCTTGTCGGTAGGACATTGTTTAAAGAAGTGCCATGCCAGGGAACTCTTTGAAGCTGCCTTTGTGGGGCTGGGTCCCTGTTGGCGATGTCCAGTAGCAGGCGAACTCTGGGGGCGGCGGCTCGTCTGCTTTGGCCCCCTGCTCCCTCTTTGGCTTCGCTGTTGTCTCGGTCTCACCACTACCTCTTCCTCTGAACTGTGAAAGTCATTGCCACGACCTTCAGTCCATGTGGGGTTTAAGACCTCATCGTCCTCTGCATCGTCTTCCACCCAGTCTCTCTCCCTGACCTCCTCCTGTTCAGTCTGCACACTGCAAAAAGACGCGGCAGTGGGCACCTGTGTTTCGTCATCATCAGAGAGTCGGTGACTCTGCTGTGGTGGTATTCCCATGTCCTCTTCATCTGGAGACATAAGTGGTTGTGCGTCAGTGCATGGTATGTCTTCCTCCACTGGGGAAGGGCTAGGTGGACGCCCCTGGGAAACCCTGGAAGCAGAGTCTTCAAACAGAAGAAGAGACTGCTGCATAACTTGTGGCTCAGACCGTTTCCCTGATATGCTTGGGGGTGATGTGACAGACTGATGGGCTTGGTTTTCAGGTGCCACCTGTGCGCTTTCCGCAGAAGACTGGGTGGAAGACCATGTGGTGAACGTGCTGGAAGCACTGTCGGCCACCCAATCGATTAATGCCTGTACCTGCTCAGGCCTTACCATCCTAAGAGCGGCATTGGGCCCCACGAGATATTGCGGTACATTCTGCCGGCTAGTTGAGGGAGTTCGTTCCCTACTGTGTGCGCCTGGGGCCGAACGGCCACGTCCTCTACCAGCAACAGAGGCTCCACGGACACCACCACGACCGGGTCCTCGTCCCTTAATAGTATTTTTCTTCATTGTTGCGATTCAACTCGCACCACAATGAAATATATAATTTTTTATAAGCAAAATCCCCTCACTGGAATACTTTCAGTTTTTTGACTGTATGGATTACAGATGGAATGACTGTTATATGTGAGTACCGCTTTCTTTGACAGATTCTAGTATGGGTACATATATGTTTTCCCAACCCCAGCACATTAGTTTGCTAATTCCAGATGTATGAAACGCAGGCCTAACTGTATCTAGTATATTGAACGCCAGATAAACTAACTTGGCCTTTTTTAAATAAAAAAATAATTCCCTCACTGGAATACTTTCAGTCTTTTGACTGTATGGATTACAGATGGAATGACTGTTATATGTGAGTACCGCTTTCTTTGACAGATTCTAGTATGGGTACATATATGTTTTCCCAACCCCAGCACATTAGTTTGCTAATTCCAGATGTATGAGACGCAGGCCTAACTGTATCTAGCATATTGAACGCCAGATAAACTAACTTGGCCTTTTTTAAATAAAAAAAATTCCCTCACTGGAATACTTTCAGTCTTTTGACTGTATGGATTACAGATGGAATGACTGTTATATGTGAGTACCGCTTTCTTTGACAGATTCTAGTATGGGTACATACAGTATATGTTTTCCCAACCCCAGCACATTAGTTTGCTAATTCCAGATGTATGAAACGCAGGCCTAACTGTATCTAGTATATTGAACGCCAGATAAACTAACTTGGCCTTTTTTAAATAAAATAAAAATTCCCTCACTGGAATACTTTCAGTCTTTTGACTGTATGGATTACAGATGGAATGACTGTTATATGTGAGTACCGCTTTCTTTGACAGATTCTAGTATGGGTACATATATGTTTTCCCAAACCCAGCACATTAGTTTGCTAATTCCAGATGTATGAAACGCAGGCCTAACTGTATCTAGTATATTGAACGCCAGATAAACTAACTTGGCCTTTTTTAAATAAAAAAAATTCCCTCACTGGAATACTTTCAGTCTTTTGACTGTATGGATTACAGATGGAATAACTGTTATATGTGAGTACCGCTTTCTTTGACAGATTCTAGTATGGGTACATATATGTTTTCCCAACCCCAGCACATTAGTTTGCTAATTCCAGATGTATGAAACGCAGGCCTAACTGTATCTAGTATATTGAACGCCAGATAAACTAACTTGGCCTTTTTTAAATAAAAAAAATTCCCTCACTGGAATACTTTCAGTCTTTTGACTGTATGGATTACAGATGGAATGACTGTTATATGTGAGTACCGCTTTCTTTGACAGATTCTAGTATGGGTACATATATGTTTTCCCAACCCCAGCACATTAGTTTGCTAATTCCAGATGTATGAAACGCAGGCCTAACTGTATCTAGTATATTGAACGCCAGATAAACTAACTTGGCCTTTTTTAAATAAAAAAAAAATTCCCTCACTGGAATACTTTCAGTCTTTTGACTGTATGGATTACAGATGGAATGACTGTTATATGTGAGTACCGCTTTCTTTGACAGATTCTAGTATGGGTACATATATGTTTTCCCAACCCCAGCACATTAGTTTGCTAATTCCAGATGTATGAAACGCAGGCCTAACTGTATCTAGTATATTGAACGCCAGATAAACTAACTTGGCCTTTTTTAAATAAAAAAAATTCCCTCACTGGAATACTTTCAGTCTTTTGACTGTATGGATTACAGATGGAATGACTGTTATATGTGAGTACCGCTTTCTTTGACAGATTCTAGTATGGGTACATATATGTTTTCCCAACCCCAGCACATTAGTTTGCTAATTCCAGATGTATGAAACGCAGGCCTAACTGTATCTAGTATATTGAACGCCAGATAAACTAACTTGGCCTTTTTTAAATAAAAAAAATTCCCTCACTGGAATACTTTCAGTCTTTTGACTGTATGGATTACAGATGGAATGACTGTTATATGTGAGTACCGCTTTCTTTGACAGATTCTAGTATGGGTACATATATGTTTTCCCAACCCCAGCACATTAGTTTGCTAATTCCAGATGTATGAAACGCAGGCCTAACTGTATCTAGTATATTGAACGCCAGATAAACTAACTTGGCCTTTTTTAAATAAAAAAAAAATTCCCTCACTGGAATACTTTCAGTCTTTTGACTGTATGGATTACAGATGGAATGACTGTTATATGTGAGTACCGCTTTCTTTGACAGATTCTAGTATGGGTACATATATGTTTTCCCAACCCCAGCACATTAGTTTGCTAATTCCAGATGTATGAAACGCAGGCCTAACTGTATCTAGTATATTGAACGCCAGATAAACTAACTTGGCCTTTTTTAAATAAAAAAAATTCCCTCACTGGAATACTTTCAGTCTTTTGACTGTATGGATTACAGATGGAATGACTGTTATATGTGAGTACCGCTTTCTTTGACAGATTCTAGTATGGGTACATATATGTTTTCCCAACCCCAGCACATTAGTTTGCTAATTCCAGATGTATGAAACGCAGGCCTAACTGTATCTAGTATATTGAACGCCAGATAAACTAACTTGGCCTTTTTTAAATAAAAAAAAAATTCCCTCACTGGAATACTTTATGGCTTTTCACTGTATGGATTACAGGTGGACTGGTATTAGTAGGGGTGACACAAGCACACCCAAGTCCCTGATGTAGGATTTCTATGGCACAGACCACTATTACAAGTGATTAATGGACGTTGGGAGAGATTGTGCTGCAGCACTAGTCCCAAGATGGCCGCCGCCTATCAGCCCAGTAACATGTGCCACAAAATGGTCTGCACAACCTTTAAAAAAAATAGCCTTGGACTGTGCTGCTAAATCGCTATTGGTCTGAATCCCAGGTGTAGATGTCTGACTTGTTTGGAGCTTTGGAATGCACACTGTGGCAGCTTCTGCTGCAGCACTACAAGTCGCAAAATGGCGGCCGGCGGTCAGCCCAGGTACATGTGGATGGAAAAATCACTCTGGCCACTTTAAAAATAGCCAATCCCTATCAAAAAAGCAGCTCAGCTGCAGTTGTTCAGATGAATCACAGGTGGAGGAGAGAAATTTGCTTCCAGTTATTCAATTATCCCTGCCTATTCTCGCCCTAGCATCAGCTGCGTCTATCCCTGTTCTATTCACATCGGGAGTGAGCACGTCCCGACGTGCGCACAAGCTTATAATGAGGCTGAGTCACATGCTGCACTTGGCCAATCACAGCCTTGCCAATAGTAGGCATGGCTGCGATGGCATCTTAGGGCAAGTAGTATGATGCATGTTGATTGGCTGCTTTGCAGCCTTTCAAAATGCGCCAAAATACATGCCGAACGACGAACCCGAACCCGAACTTTTACGAAAAAGTTCGGGTTCGGGTCCGTGTCACGAACACCCCAAAATTCGGTACGGACCCGAACTATGCTCGAACTGTTCGCTCAACACTACCCTTAAGTTATTCAAAACCGATTTTACAAACTTTGTTAACCCTTTAGGTGTTCCACAAGAATTAAAGGAAAATTGAGAAGAAGTTTCTAAATTTCACTTTTTTGGCAGATTTTCCATTTTAATTCATTATTTGGTGTAATATAGCAAGGGTTACAAGCCTAACAAATGTCAATTTCTATTACCCTGATTCTGAAGTTTACCATTTGTGGTCGTAAACTGCTATATCGGTGCACAGCAGTACGCAGAAGGAAAGGAGCGCCAGATGGTTTTTGAAAGGCAGATTTTGCTGATCTGGTTTTTAGACACCATGTCCTATTTAAAGTGACCCCCTTTTGGAAATCACAAGATAAGATGACAGTTTTATTGGTACTATTTTGGAGTACATATGAATTTTGAATGCTCAATATTATGCTTTATGTGAGGCAAGACAACAAAAAAATGTCTTTTCTGACACCGTTTTTATTTTTTATTTATTACAATGTTCACCTGACAGGTTAGATCATGTGATTATATTTATGGAGAAAGTTGTTACAGAAGCGGCGATAACTAATATGTCTATTTTTCCTATTTTATTTTGGTTTTACACAATAAAACCATTTTCTGAAATCTATATTTTTTATTCTTTTGGTGATTATCTCATGTAGGTCCTCATTTTTTGACTGGATGAGATGACGGTTTGATTAGTACTATCTTGGTCTATATTGGACATTTTGATCACCTGTCATTAAGCTTTTTTTGAAGTAAGGTAGCAAAAAATAGATTTTTTGGCACAGTTATTTTTTTACGCCATTTACCTTTAGGGGTAGATTGTGTGATACTTTTCTAGAGTAGTTTGTTACGGACACGGCGAAACCTAATATGTGTATTTTATTTTATTTTACTTTATGAAAGCCATATTTTTTGGGGGGGGGGATTGTCTTATGTAGGGGCTAATTTTTTGCAGGATGAGGTGATGGTTTGATTGGTACTATTTTGGTATATATTGGACTTTTTGATCTCTTGGCATTATGCTTCTTTAATGTAAGATGGCAAAAAAAATGCCAGTTTTTATTTTAGTTTTTTTAAAGCATTCACTTTAGGTAGATCGTGTGATATTTTTTTAGAGCAAGTTGGTACAGACACATCAATACCTAATATGTCTATTTAGTATTTTATTTCAGTTTAACACAATAAAAGCATTTTTGAAAAAAAATAATGTTTTTATGTATCCATTTTCTAAAAGTCGTTTTATAGGGTTATTTTTTTTGCAGGATAAGGTGACAGTTTGATTGGTACTAATTTTGGGGAGGGAGCTCTCTCCCTCTGCTAACCCCTTACATACAGCAGTCCCTACAGACCGTGGCATCGAAGTGGTTAAACAGCCAGCACCAATGTCGGCCGTTATAGCAGAATGTCAGCTGTATGGTACAGCTGGCTCTCTGCTACCGCTCGGCCATCCTGATGATTGATAATTGCATCAGGAGAGGGATAAGAGGAAGCGGGGTGAGCACCACGTGCCACAGCCAGCAATCCTGAAGACGGGGGGCACATTGAGGTCTGTGGAGGGGGCGGGGGGTCACTAATACTTTTCACAGGATTCTGATTCCCGCAGTCACAAAGTGTGGGGGTCAGAATCTTTTGCTGGTGATTCAATCCTCTGATTGGCTAGATTGCCAATCAGAGCGATCACCTGCCCGGGACCGCCCTCATTGGTCACAGGCCAGTTAGCAGATATCTATGGCTTTGTGTAACAACCTGGATCTCTGCGCTGTCACCATGTCTGCAGACAAACCTGTACGTCATGGTGGCTTAATGCAGTGCAGTCCAAAACGTACAGGTATGTCATGGTGGTATAAGGGGTTAATATATTTGTTCTTTGCTTGTTTTTGTAGACTGCATTTACTGATACTATTAAATGTGGTTTCCCCAGATTCATTTATCACCTATCCACAGTAACAATTTTCTTTTTTCTGTAATGTTTTTCCAGGAGTATTTTATGTATTTTATATGAGCCAAGAACTCCTTTCTTTCATTGGCTTTATTGACAGTATAGAGGGGTGTTTTGCTGCAATGAACAGTTAATGGTAAGAAATATATCAGTTGACTATGATACTTGCTAGAAGTGATAGACTACAGCTTCCTTCCCAGAGACCATGGAGTGCCAATGAGATACATTAACTGCCACACAGAGAGTCCGTGATTCGGCTGAGTTGCAGCTGTGCTGAAGTCAAGCCGAATTAGCTGTAGTTGCCTTTCATTTAACTAGCTGCACCTTCAATACCGCACAGCCATTAGCAACGAAGACCGACTATACTGTGCGATCTTTATAAGTTAAATGAAAGGCAGCTGCAGCTAATTAGCGATGCGGTTCAGCATGCCCAAACCAATGGTTGCTTTATGTGGCCGTACCCTTTTCTGTTTGTATAGGGTATAATGTCTCTGTCATAAATTTATCTAGGTTTCCATCAATACAACAGAGGAAATTAATATCCCACCTTCTGTTTAACCCTGTCACAGAGTACACTTCAAAGCTGACAAATTACCTGAAGAAAACAGCAAAGATCTGCCTATTGTGTATGTTCTAATGGTCAGCGTGAAAATAACAAGCTGTGATGTTTTTTTATTTATTTAAAAGGGAACCTGTCACCGGGATTTTGTGTATAGAGCTTAGGACATGGGTTGCTAGATGGCCGCTAGCACATCCGCAATACCCAGTCCCCATAGCTCTGCATGCTTTTATTGTGTAAAAAAAAAATTATTGATATATATGCAAATTAACCTGAGATGAGTCCTCCCCCTGACTCATCTCAGGTTAATTTGCATATGTATCAAATTGTTTTTTTTACACAATAAAAGCACACAGAGCTATGAGGACTGGGTATTGTGGATGTGCTAGCGGCCATCTAGCAACCCATGTCCTCAGCTCTATACACAAAATCCCGATGACAGGTTCCCTTTAAATGGATGGTCAAAAAAAAATTCTAACCCATTCAATTGTTTTTTAAATTGAATTATTATGCAATAACACCTCAACCCGTTGAAGTAATATTATTACTGCTAGTTATTGAGATGTACTTCTAAAAATAAATTGAGTTGTATCCATTCCAATTGTAAACAAAATGCAATGAATAGTGCAAAAACATGTCTATACATTACAAAGTTCCTTTCAATTACCTTTTTGCATGGTATAATTCAACAAACCTTCTTGGCCCTCATGAAATATTCCTGAATGTTAAATACATGTAGAAATGATGTGCATTTTACAATTAAATTGCTCAAATAATATCAAGTGGCTACACTTCACATTTCTACAAGTCCAATCACTTCAATTTGCTCTAAGAGTTTTTCAGTATGGAAACTCCCTTTTTATAAAAAATTCATATTCACATCTTTGAGAACCATATTCTGATAGGTGATGTTCCATGTACTATACTTAGATGCTATTGATTTACACATTTTACAAAATGTTAGATTGCTAACGAGCTTACACATTCAAAGGTAATTCTTGCAGTGCTGTATGATATTCTCTTAGTTTGCTGTAGGCATTTCTGTTCTACAGTTATATCCTTCAAAAAGCTATTCTTGGCAATCTAAACATTAAAAAAAAACATTTACCCCTCTTCCAAATGTCTTATGTTATTCCATATTTGTCACATTAAAGTGTTCCCAATCTTTAAACATAGTGAACTACAACAAAATGCTTCACTAATTACACACATAAAATAATTTTATAATTATTGCTTATTATTATTACTATTATATCTATTCAAGAAACAATTATCTAGTGCACATTTTTAAATCAATGGAGTTTAAGATACATAAATGTCTTGTGTTCATAGACACTCAGGGGTTGACTGGCCATAAACCCTACAGGGAAATTTCCCAGTGGCCCAATGCCCACGGGGCTGCACAAGCCCTCCTCCAATTACCGTACATAGCGATCTGATGCTCTCTGTCCTCCGGATGGCGATAATTTTAAACACTGCAGCTGGGGTGGCAGTATTTTATGCTGGATTGTGGTATTTGGTTCTGTTGGAGCTGCAGTATTGCTGTCCCCTGCCTACTTATGTTTGCCCCATCTGCTTGTGTTAGTCCTGCCTGCTTGTATGGTCTCACCTTCTGTCAATTTAGACCCACCTACAACATGGGGCCACTTTTAGATTTTTCTCCAGGGACACTTTTGGTTCCCAGTCTGCCCCAGTAGACACCAGTAATCTAAAATCTTCAAAATTATATGGTAATTAAACAGACCTTATTCTCCAATGATATATCATAAATGAGCCAGGGTTTGGCAAACATTGCAAAGATTCAACATTCACTGTGAGAAATTGGCCAAATCTTGATATGCAACCAAATATTTAATAACATTTGGTATCTCAGTCTTTTACATCACATATCATGAATATTAAATACCCACCAATGTAGATTTTCATTGACACTGGCTATCATATTGCAATGAAATTCTACCCTAGTGTTGATCGTGAATTTTCTAATAGTGAATTTTTATCATGAATATCAGCATTTGAGAATTCGCGAAGAGATAGAATATAGTGCTATATCTTCACAATCGTGAATATTCTAGATTTTTTTTCATTAGTACCCTCCTGCTTCTTGCTTGCAATATCTTTGTCTGAGCTTAGCAACATCCCTAGCTACTAATAGGAAATTTGCCTACCCCTTACTATATAGAAAACTCCCCAGCAGTCATTTTCTGCTGTTTTTTGCAGTTCTGAGAGAGAGAAAGAGAGAGAGAGAGAGAGAGAGAGAGAGAGAGCAATGTCATTGCTGTGCTCTGTGCTTTGCTGAGTCATCTGGATCCTTATTCAATTGCATTAGATAGTTAGTTATCTCATGTATATAAGATAGTTAGTAAGAGATAGTCAGTCAGTGTAGGTTAGATAGTGATATAGTGTAGATGATAGGTTCCAGTGCAGGGTGTTAGGTAGTGTGATAGGAATTACTGTGCTGTGATAGGGATTAGTTTCTTTGTCTTTCGTCTTTGAAAAAAAATAAAAAATGTTGCAAAAGTAAGCCACACCTGTATTGTGCGCGCAATACGTGCATACTACATTGCCGATTTTTGCAATCAAGAAAATAATGACTGGAGATCACAAATTCTAGAATTTGCTAATTTATTGTGAATATTAGGCCAAAAATGTGCAAAATATCGCAAAAACTAATATTGCCTATGCTGCTCATCACTATTCTACCAACCCAAGTTTCAGATGGTTAAGAACTAGAAAATAATGAGAAAGACACTTACTGCAGATAATGCAGCTGGAGACAGATAATTAAACTGTCTGCTTTCACTGTAGTTTGCCCTGTTATTTTCTAAATACCCTTAACCCATGAATTAAATATGTTATGGAAAAATTATTCTGCACTTCAGTTCAGATCTTTTGTAAATATTTTAGCAGAATGCCTACCTACCTAAAGTACACAATTCACATCACCCAGGAGAATGGATAGAATTTAGGGTGTTGAACATAGGAAAAACGTCTTAATTGGAGCATGGTAAACTTTTCAAGGAAAATTCTGTCAAAGGGAAGTTATATAATTAGAACCAACCAGTACCTCAGATTACATAAAGCAATAAATCCTGGGGGTATAGTAAACCATAAAACAACTCCTACAATCGAAGTAACTAATAGCCTCAAACAAATACACAAAGAATATCATATAAAATATTACAAAAATATTTATTGAGTATAAGTAAACAATTACATGGGTGAAAACAATCAATGGGGGAGGAAAAAACCATAAAGAGATACCTCCACTTAAACCCCTGATTATAGAAACTGCCCGGGAACAACAGCAGGGCACATGCCCACAGGATACATGAATAATAATACTATAAGTGACACCATATACTAAGCCTAGTCCAATAAGGAGTGCAGACATGTATGGAAAAATGCCATTCAATAACACCAGCCACTACCTCCAGTCCTGCAATGTATAAAAGACATTAAGGGGAAAAAAATGTCCCATGTCTAAGATCCAAGGTAGGAACTACATTAAACAGGACATGGATTTTGAAACCTGGAGGCAAATAGTAGGTGGAAGTCACAAATGTAACTGCTCAAAATATATTACCCATGGTAGACAGGTGACCCGAGGCTCCCGGTACTACTGCTACCTCGACGCGTGTTTCGCCAACCCACTGGCTTCGTCAGGAGTCTTAAACATACTGGTACATATGGGGGTATATGTAGTAAAAATACACCTGAGGTTAATCATGGTCGCATACCCGGCATGATTAGGAGGTCCACATCATCATAGCGTGCCGCCCGTCACCGCGGGAAGTTATATACCCAAACAGATTGAATCTCCAAACCATAACCTTAATCATACAAATCTTTAACCCCTTAACGACCCAGGACGAGAATGCTCGTCCACTTTTTTGCGGGATGAGATGACGGTTTGATTGGCACTATTTTGGGCTGCATATGACTTTTTGATCGCTTGCTATTACACCTTTTGTGGTGTAAGGTGACAAAAAAATGTTTATTTAGCACAGTTTCAAATTATTATTTTTGTACGGTGTTCACCTAAGGGGTTAGGTCATGTGATATTTTTATAGAGCCGGTCGATACGGACGCGGAGATACCTAATATGTATACTTTGCTGGAATTACAGCGCTGTATAATGGCAATTTGGATCCTCAGTCAGTGCTGCAAGGTGTAATAGAATTGTTCCTATTACTTAGGCTGTAAACTCCCCTTCTGAACTCTGTTCAACATAAATGGAATGATTCCCCCCTATCCTTTCCCTACACCTTGAATAATCTTTCCCTGCGCTTGTAAATCATTTATTTAGCACAATGAAGTTTTTCCTAGCACTGTCCCTAGCACCTGCTGACATCTCTCCCTGCACTAAGTACACTGGAAAATGGCAGAATCCAAGATGGATGAGGCTATTTATAGGGCTGTGACATCACAGGGCTGGCTGGCTGGCTGCTGATTGGCTCATGGCATTATGGGCCTTCCTGCCTTCCCAGAGTTCCTTGCTCCATGTCCTCACACTTGCAGCAGTCATTTTAGGAAAAAATGCTATTCGTTACCAGAGCTGTGGAGTCGGAGTCGAGGAGTCGGAGTCGGAGGCAATTTTGAGTACCTGGAGTCTGAGTCGGCAAAAAATGAACCGACTCCGACTAGATTTAAATTGGAATAAAAATAAATAAAAAAAGCAAGTTTCAATGTCCCAATTCACAAAAAGTTATAATTAATTACCGTATTTTCGCCCTATAAGACGCACCTGCCCATAAGACGCACCTAGGTTTTTGAGGAGGAAAATAAGAAAAAAAATATTTTTAACCAAAAGGTGTGCTTTTGGTGGGTTTTGAACTAATGGTGGTCTGTGGATGACTCTATTATGGGGGATCTGTGGATGGCACTGTTATGGGAGCATCTGTGGATGGCACTATTATGGGGCATCTGGGGATGGCACTGTTAAGGGGGCATCTGGGGATGGCACTGTTATGGGGGCATCTGGGGATGGCACTGTTATGGGGGCATCTGTGGATGGCACTGTTATGGGGGCATCTGTGGATGGCACTGTTATGGGGGCATATGTGGATGGCACTGTTATGGGGGATCATTGTGGGGGCATCTGTGGATTGCACTGTTATGGGGGCATCTGTGGATGACACATATATAGCATCTTATCTTATGTGTCATCCACAGATACCCCCCATAACAGTGTCCCTGTGTAGTGAATGGGGGCCGGCATCTGTTTCTGTAATGGCAGCGGGGCCCGGTGCCTGCTTCATTCATAAAGTGGGCAGAGCAGGTGCGTGACGTAGTGAGCTACGCTACGAGCGCCCACCCAGCCTCCTGACTGCCAAGAAGTTAGTAGTAAATAGTACAGCGCTAGATTTAAGATGATTGGAATACTTTAACAATACCCACAAGTTAGATAAGATTACCGTATACTACAGTGAGCGGGGCCCGGTGTAGTAGAATACAGTGACTTCACCTGGCTCGGCTGCCATTACAGAAACAGATGCCAGCCCCCAGCCCCTCCTCCCTCTCAGCCTATTCACCGGACGGTCGCAGCATTCGCCCCATAAGACGCACTGCTATTTTTCCCCCACTTTTGCGAAAAATATGGTACTTCTCTACTGTAAGAATAAAAGCCAATGCATGCAGTGCGTCACGTTACCGCAAAACAAACACGTTAAGTGACCATGAAGAAGCATGCTTTTCATATGCTTCACTATATGGCACGCAACGCACAGTTAAAGAGGACCTTTCTCTAGTTTAAAAATTAAAAACGAACTATATCAGTGGGCAGAGCGACACCCAGGGGTCCCCCTGCACTTACTAGTATGTCTGGGCGCCGCTCCGTTCGCCCGGTATAGGCTCCAGTGTGTGCAGCTCCCTCTTTTGTACGGGGCGGAGTTTTTGTATTAGGGTTGTCCTTGCTGCAGCGCTGGCCAATCGTAGCGCACAGCTCATAGTCTGGGACTCCCAGGCTATGAGCTGTGCGCTATGATTGGCCAGCGCTGCAGCAAGGGACAACCCTAATACAAAAACTCCGCCCAGTACAACAGAGGGAGCTGCACACACCGGAGCCTATACCGGGCGAACGGAGCGGCGCCCAGACATACTAGTAAGTGCAGGGGGACCCCTGGGCGCCCCTCTGCCCACTGATATAGTTAGTTTTTAGTTTTTAAACTAGTGAAAGGTCCTCTTTAAGGAGCAGCAATACTTATACTTTCCATTGTGTTGTGTTCCCCTGTTACAAGGAACGCAACGCCCATGGTTAACCTAGCCTCTCACTGATAACTGATTAAGTAAATATGTTTTTTGCAGGACTGGACACTTGTATAAGTGAAGGGAATGGATAGTCAATAGCTCAAGACTGAAGCTGTAAACCATTTGAAAAATTGCTGTCATTCAGCTAAGGCTATAAAAAATTGTAAACTTAGATTGTTAGCTTAAACTTTAAACATGACTATGGGATTCTACTAAGGAAATCATGTTTTACAATAAATGCCCCTTCCCCTGCCCCTTCCTGGATCCTCCCACTGCCCTATCTTCAGCAGAAGATCAGCACACAAAGGAGAAGGCAGCATCTTCCTAGCCAGTAGTTCTGTGGTAATGACATGTATGTTGCCTTTCTTTCCTTCAAGTAATGTATAAAATACATTTGCATATTAAATACAGAGGAGTCAGAGTCGGAGTTGGAGTCGGAGCATTTATCTACCGACTCCACAGCCCTGTTCGTTACCAAGAAGCGGTGACCTCACAGGGCTGGCTGGCTGCTGATTGGCTGCATGCATGGCATTATGGGTGATCCCACCTTCCCAAAGTTCCTTGCTCCATGTCCTCACATGTGCAGCAGCAATTTTAGGAAAAAATGAAATTCGTTACCACGAAGCGTGAGGAAATTCGGATTTGGGGCGAATCTAATTTTTCCTGAAATTCGGATTGAATTTGTCAACTTCTATTCGTTCATCTCTACCTGCATCTCTACCTGCAGCCTAGGTGTAGCCCCATTTCAGCCTGGCCATTCGGCATGTGGTTTCCCTGGCCAGACTGCCCTTTTACAGGTACTCTATATGCAGCTCTGCCCAACTGTAGGATCTGCATGTGGATAATTTGTAACCGGATCTGTACTTCCCATATGAAATAATTGCAAGTACAATTGCAGCGATTGTGGTGAGTAAATTGCGGTGAGTAGATTGCCTGTTAATTAGCAGCAATCTGCATGCATTCACCCCAAGTGGGATGTGTCATAAATGGGCACCCTAAATCTAGCCATCTACACCAGAAAGTTGGATTGTGAGTCATTCTGTTAATTATCACATTAATTTCTTTTAATTAAGCAAAGGATTTGTATTTGGATTTGAAAATTGGCTGAAGGTTTGCCTGAGTCATTATAAATCCTTCCCAGCTAATCTTTGTAAAAATGAATGAACACATGTAGCACGGGATAACATAATAAATTAGAATGAAAAAAAAAAAAAAAACTTTCTGTAATCACTAACAGCATATAACCTGCAGCATATATCTAAAGTGGAAATGTCATTTCTATCACACTAACGCAGAATAAATAGAAATGACTGTATGCTCACTCTTGTTATCGGCATCTTGCTGTAATTGCATTCCAGGTGTTTGACTACAGATCAAAGAAAAACATCCATAATTTTTCAGTTTGATATTCTTTTTGCTATTCAGATTCAACTATCACAGTCTCAGCTTGAACTGCCTTGTATGCAGAAATAGGATATATAAGAGAGTATGTTAAAAGGTTATCCACGAAAAAATGCTTATCACCTATCCAAAGCATAGGTATGCTTGTTGAATGTCTGACTGCAGAAACGTCTCACTTCAGCAGGTAACATTTAGGCAAGGGCTATACGGCGACACTGTTGCGGCCAAGATCGATGAGCAACGGTGATCCTATAGAAATTAATGGGATCGCCGTGGCAGTCGCAAGAAATCCAGCCGTGTTGGGGGCATCATCAACATCAGAAGACAAGGGTGAAAGCGTGCCCTTGAGCCATTTAAAAAATATATTTTAATAATTCAGATTTTTTGGGGACGTGGTGCTACCTGATATGTTTATTTGTTATATTGTTTAGATATTTTTATATGTAAAATTGGAAAAGGGTGTATTTAGACGTATTTCTGGCACAGATTGTGGCGCACAGGTCCTTTGTGCTGCAATCTGCAACTTTTCCCCGCTCACACCAGGTCTAAAAAAGTGGGCGTGGTGTAGGTGGAAAGGGGACAGTCCGGCAGGCTCATCTCATTTAGTGTTTTCTACACCTGTTTTAAGCATAGGAAATGGTGTAAATGTAACACAGCTAAGAAGCTGTCTTATATTTAGAAGTGGCAGTAGATCCGCCGAAGCTATGTAGAAGTCGACGCCTCTAGATAACTTCGGATCCACCTCCAGCGCAGAGCATTTTTAAGACCAGGGCCTTATTAATTTTTTTTTCTTTTAAACTTTTTTAACAATAAGTTTTAACCCCCTTAGGCCTCATGCACACGACAGTATTTTTTCACGGTCCGCAAAACGGGTTTCCGTTGTTCCGTGATCTGTTTCTGTTTTTGTTTCCGTGTGTCTTCCTTGATTTTTGGAGGATCACCAGACAAATCTAAGTCAAGTCTGCCTTGCAAATGATAGGAAAAAAACGGACGCAGACGCGCGTACGCGGATGACAATCTTGTGTGCCTCCGTGTTTTTTCATGGACTCATTGACTTGAATGGGTCCGCGAACCATTGTCCGTGAAAAAAATAGGACAGGTCATATTTTTTTTGACGGACTGGAAACACGGATCACAGACGCGGATGACAAACGGTGCATTATCAGAGTTTTCAACGGACCCATTGAAAGTCAATGGGTCTGCAGAAAATCACGTAAAACGGAACAACGGACACGGAACACAACAACGGTCGTGTGCATGAGGCCTTAAGGTGCTAGAACCTGGGTTCTTTTGATCCCTTGTCCTATTCACCCTAATAGAGATCTATTAGAGATCTATTAGGGGGAATTGCATTATGCTCCCTGCTGAGCTGTACTTCGTGCACAGTGCATCCTGGCTGCCATGGTAACTGGTCGGAGAACTGCGATTTCACTGCATGGGCTCTGATCGGAAGGCAGAGGGAGCCGCCTTTCTCTGCCTTATTTCGCAGATGCTGTGATTGGCATTTATGACAGCATCTGAGGGTTGAAATGACAGGGTTTATCAGGATCGCCGTTCCCTGTAATTGCGGCTGTTTGTCTGCTATATGATACAAGCAGCACCCACTGTGTATGGAGCAGGCTTACTGCAGCCACCATGACGTATGGGTATACCTCATTTATAGCGATTCATGACAAGTTAATTTGTCACAAATCAAATTTCTTACCTAACTTCAGCAAAGTTGCCAAATCGAATTTTCAAAACTTTGCTCAACTCTAGTCATAACAATGGAAACAAGTAGTGTATAATGTGATGGAAAAAAGAATCAAGCCAGCAAAGAAGGCAAAATAGACAATCACAATACATTAGTAAGTGGTTTATATGAAACCATTAGCTGAAGTGAGACAACCCTTTTAATGTCACTACCAGAGCTTTGAGACGTTCTCACTTCTCTGTTTCTCCACCCCTGTGATGATGTCACTACTAGAGCTTGGAGGAGTTCTCACTGCTCTGTTTCTCCGCCCCTGTGATGAGGTTCTTACTTTCTGCTTCCTTCCTCCCAGCTGTTCATCCTGCGTTTGATTTCCCTGCCTTTAAATCACCCCTCCGCCTTTGTAGGGTGTGGATTATATTTCTCATTTGAGTTGTAGCTCTTGCTTGAGTATCTTCACTTGTAAGCTATCATTCCACTGGACCTGTGTTCTGCTGCAGCAAGTACTCCGGATATTGCAAGCTGTCTTTGGATCCGTCTTCTCTGCTGCTGCAGCTCCTTCAGCTAAGTGTGCAGACATTGTAGTGTATCTGTTTATTTTCTGACTGGATCTGAGGCGACCACGGTTCCCTCCATATACTGAGCAGGGCACCGGTGGCCGTGCCCCTTCCACTATTGTAGGGGTTACAGTGGTCATCAGTCTTAGGTACGCGGGCATGCCTCGTTCCACCATTTGGATCCGGGCATGTGCTTTAGCAGCATAGGGAGAGCTTTGAGGGTCTGACAGGGGTCACCCTTTATCCTTCCTAGTTTGGGTCCGGTCAGTAGCTCTATTTACTGTGTATGCTCTTGTTGCTCACATACAGCCGTGACATTTAATGAAGCAGAAGGTTGCTCGAGTGGTCTCCACTTCATTCAAATCCCATCAAAATATGGGGCTCAGGACCCCAGTTCTGGTGATCAGTGGGGATCAGAGTGATCACACCAACCCAGCGATTATACGAGCCTAGAGATGACAGAAACTAACAAGAAATGACAGAAACAATTTTAAACTAATCACGTTTTTAAACAAGCCCACATTTTCAAAAAATTCCAGTTGCATCTGAATCTAAAGATTTGTTAATTCAATTTGTGTAAATTTGTGGGAGAAAGAAAGAAAAATTATAAAAATAAAGAAAAAAGTGAGACATTCGAGAGAACAATATGGGTCCTTCGAGACTTCAGAGTGACATACACACATTTTGAAGTCAGTTGGGACACTTTCGATTCAGGTAGATTTGATTCGGATAACAGTCAAATTTGAATTGAATTTTGAGCAACTCACTCCGCTCTATAACCTATCCAATCATGTTTGGCATGGAATAATAGAAATAAAGATTTGAACCATACAGTATACTGCACAGTGCTAATTAAATTGCAATGTTTCTTCTTAGATGCCATGAACCTCTGCATGCTCTTTAGTAAACACCTCATTAATACTCGCTAGTTCTAGTGGATAAAACAGCAGTGTACTATGAGTGTTGAGATAGTACCTCAGTGGTTAGTCCTATTGCCTTGCATCAGTGTAGTCCTGAGTTAAAATTTGTATGGAGTTTGTATTTCCAAAAATATAATGGGGCAGATTTACTAATTCTAATGATGGATACATATACTGTAGATTGTCCAAACATGCATGGGATTTATCACAGGGGCTTAGGCTAGATGATAAATTTAGTGCATGGCTAGACACTTTTGTTTAACTTTATACCAACTGCTGGTATACTAAATTACACCAAAGAAAATTTGGAAGGGGCAGTGAGGTGTCTCAAGTAATGTTAGTGAATGGGATTGGGTTCTGGCCCCCAAGTTGCATCACTAGTGGATATTTAGAGATTTTTTCAGTTTATGCTAATGACTAGGGTTGAGCGAACCCCAACTGTAAAGTTTGGGTTCGTACCGAACTTTAGGATTTTTGGACCCCGGACCCGAACCCGAACATTTCAGTAAAAGTTTGGGTTCGGTGTTCGGCGATTTCTTAGCGCTTTTTGAAAGGCTGCAGAGCAGCCAATCAACAAGCGTTTAACTGTGTGACCTTAGAAGCCATCACAGCCATGCCTTCTAATGGCATGGCTGTGATTGGCCAGTGCAGCATGTGACCCAGCCTCTATATAAGCTGGAGTCACGTAGCGCTGCACGTCACTCTGCTGTTACTAGTGTACGGAGAGGATGCTGCTGGTGCTTTCAGGGAGAGAATAGGAGAGAATCTGTGATCAGAACTTTTATCCGTCTGTTAGCTGGGCGGCGGCGGCCATTTTATGCAAGCTCAGTGCACCAGCATTGCATCTGAGCTTTTGTGACATTCAAATGCAAGCTTGAAATACTGCACTAATAATCTGGTTTTAAAAAAACACCCTTTTTGGCAATATACAACATCTGGTGCATTTGCAGGATTAGTCAATGTGCAATTTAAGCTAGAAATACAGCCATAATTTTCTGGGTTTTTAAAAACACCCTTTTTGTGCAAAATACACTATTTTACAGTCCCTGATGCATCTGCACGTGAAAAATTCAAGTGTTATATACAGCTTTCATATTCTGTTAGTAAAAAAACACACATTTTTGGCAATATCCAACACCTGGATTAGTCAGTGTGCAATTTAAGTCAGAAATACAGCCATAATTTTCTGGGTTTTTAAAAACACCCTTTTTGTGCAAAATACACTATTTTATAGCCCTAACTGCATCTGCACGTGTGAAATTCAATCGTTATATACAGCTTTCATATTCTGTTATAAAAAAACAACATTTTTTTCCAAAATACTTAATATTGCAGCCCTTGCTGCATCTGTAAGGGCTCTTTCACACTTGCGTTGTCCGGATCCGGCGCAAGTGTACTGAAAGCATTTGAAGACGGAACCGTCTTCAAAATGCTTTCAGTGTTACTATGGCAGCCAGGGCGCTATTAAAGTCCTGGTTGCCATAGTAGGAGCGGGGAGCGGGGGAGCAGTATACTTACAGTCCGTGCGGCTCCCGGGGCGCTCCAGAATGACGTCAGAGCGCCCCATGCGCATGGATGACGTGTCCAATGCGATCACATGATCCATGCGCTTGGGGCGCCCTGACGTCACTCTGGAGCGCCCGGGGAGCCACACGGACGGTAAGTATGCTGCTCCCCCGCTCCCCGCTACACGTTACCATGGCTGCCAGGACTTTAGCGTCCCGGCAGCCATGGTAACCATTCAGAAAAAGCTAAATGTCGGCTTCGGCAATTCGCCGAAACGACGTTTAGCTTAAGGCCGGATCCGGATCAATGCCTTTCAATGGGCATTAATTCCGGATCCGGCCTTGCGGCAAGTGTTCTCTTCTGCTTTTTGATGACTCTGTTAGCAGGGTTTCCCAGAGCCATCCACCTATCCCTGCCACAGAAGTGGAAGAGATTGAGTGCACTGATGCCCAACCACTTATGTTTCAAGATTAGGGTTGAGTGGTGGCGGACATTTTATGCAAGCTCAGTGCACCAGCACTGCATCTGAGCTTTTGGGACATTGCAAATCACCATTTTTTTGGCAATCTACAACATCTGGATTAGTCATTGTGAATTTTAAGCTAGAAATACACCCATCATTTTCTGGGGTTTTAAAAACACACATTTTTGTCAAAAAACAGTATTTTCCTGAACTGCAAGTGTTAAATTCAAGTTTAATATATACAGCTTTCATATTCTGTTACCAAAAAAACACTTTTTTGGCAATCTACAACACCTGGATTAGTCATTGTGCAATTTAAGCTAGAAATACACCCATCATTTTCTGGAGTATTAAAAACACACTTTGTAAAAAAAAAAACTGTATTTTCCTGATCTGCAAGTGTTAAATTCAAGTTTAAAAAATATACAGCTTTAATATTCTGTTACAAAAAAAACACTTTTTTGGCAATCTACAACATCTGAATTAGTCAGTGTGCAATTTAAGCTAGAAATACACCCATAATTTTCTGGGGTTTTAAAAACACACTTTTTTGCCCAAAAAACTGTATTTTCCTGATATGCAAGTGTTAAATTCAAGTTTAATATATACAGCTTTCATATTCTGTTACCAAAAAAAACACTTTTTTGGCAATCTACAACATCTGGATTAGTCAGTGTGCAATTTAACCCCTTAAGGACTCAGCCCTATTTCACCTTAAGGACTTGGCCATTTTTTGCAAATCTGACCAGTGTCACTTTAAGTGCTGATAACTTTAAAATGCTTTGACTTATCCAGGCCATTCTGAGATTGTTTTTTCATCACATATTGTACTTCATGACACTGGTAAAATGAAGTCAAAAAAATTCCTTTTTATTTATAAAAAAATACCAAATTTACCCAAAATTTTTTAAAAATTGCAAATTCCCAAGTTTCAATTTCTCTACTTTTATAATACATAGTAATACCTCCAAAAATAGTTATTCCCTTACGTCCTACCAGCAGCACAGATGGGGTTAACTGCCCCCTGTGGACTGTTAGGACCGGCAGAATTTTAATGAGCCCAAAACAACCAATGAACAAACTCCAGCCCACCGTGTGGGAGGGGATCACCCCCCAGCCCACCGTGTTTTTTTCTGTCCTTTGGACAGGTGGACTGGCGAGGTGCTCCCACCTCTTTTGGGGGAGCAGGAGGCTGTATTTTTAATGGGGGTTTCTTTCTTTTTTCTCCCCCATTTGTCTCCTTTTTTCTTTGCTGTCTGCGCTTATTGTTGCGCTCTTTCCCCCCCCCCCATCGGACCTACCTCTGGTCCTACGGCTTACTTGGGGGTAGTGCGGTACCATTTCTTAGTGCGGCCCTCTCTTCCTGTGGCTGGCGGTGCCGCGCTCTCTCTGGCGCTCCGATGTCGGCGGGTCATGGGCACCGTCACGACCGGCGGCCGGCGGCGACGTCACTTCCGGGTTTCTCCATTCCCGGCCGGCGGCGCTTTTTCCTGCTGCCGGCCGGAGCATTTCACAGAGGGGGCATTTCTTTTATTATTATTATTAAATATAAATATAGAGATAATATTAGGTTATTTTAAACCTAAATTATATATAGACAGTGGGGGTGATGCTTTCAGGGGGATGGATTTCAACAGGAAATCCCACCCCTGGGCGGAGTTTTTTCCTTTTTAAGCTTCCTGATCCCATCGCTGCTTTGACAAGTTAGCTCCAGAGTCCTTTTGCGCTTTGTCTGAGAGTTTCTCTGCCTTTTGACTGTGATTTCTTCAGCCACTGTTTTTTTCCAGTGTTGGTGGGCATACCGTTATGTTATTTTTTACTCCCTGTCGTTGGGCTTTAGGGATGTTTTAATCTTTCCTTTCGTTACAGCGATGGCTTTTCCTAGAGAGTCAGATCAGCAGCGGAAGTCATCGGCCAAGAGGAAACACCTGGCCTGTTATGACTGCAACATGCCCTTGGACGACAGTTTCCCCTACTCCAGGTGTCACAGTTGTCATTCCCGCACCACCACTGAACCCACTATGCAAGATATGTTCCAGTGGGCGAAGACGTATGTGGACGACTCCATCAAGGGGGTAGTGAGTTTACTGAATGAGAGGCTACCGGTTCCCTCCCAGACTCCGATGGAAGTTGCCGCCCCTGCTGGCAGACCCACGCCCTTCTCAGTGGGGTCATCTTCCTCTGAGGATGAGGAATCAACTTCGTGCTTTTTCCCACCCAAAAAAACGCAGAAGTTATTGAAGTCCATCAGGTCGGGGGACCATGATGTTGACACAGGGGAGTCCTCCGATCCCGCCGGTCGGACACAGCGTGTCTTCAAGGCGGATGAGACCCTTCTTTCTGTGATGCGCACAGAATGGAGGAAACCGGAAAAATGTCCAGTTCTCACCAGAAAGTTTAAATTGATGTTCCCGATGGCCAAACCCTTGGTGGAATCATGGGGTTCCATTCCCAAGGTGGACATGGCTATAGCCAAATTGTCCAGGCGCACTCTGGTCCCTGCGGATGATGGGTCTAGTCTGCAGGACCCTCTCGATAGGAGGGCAGAGTGCACCCTGAGAAGGAGCTACTCGGCGGCCGCAGCCTCGGCCTCAACGTCTATTGCGGCTACGGAGGTCACTTCCTTTTTGCGTTCCAAGTTGAACAAGATTCAAACGGATGTCGACCAGAGTGTCTCCCGGGACGATATCCTGGTCGCATTTAAATCGGTTAATTTGGCCATGGACTTCTTATGTGACACGTCCCAGTTACAACTGAAGTTGGCAGCCAAAACAATGGCCCTAGTGTCAGCTGCCCGAAGACCTTTATGGCTGAAACTCTGGAATGCGGATAACGCTTCTAAATACAATTTGTGTGGGCTCCCCTTCGAGCCGGAACGCCTGTTCGGTTCGGAATTAGACAAGATCATGGAGGGACTCTCCGATAAGAAAGCGAAGAGTCTTCGCCAACAGCCCTTTCAGGTCGTGGCAGGCAAGTTCGCGGAGGCAGAGCCAGACAGCAGGCCAGGGCACGCAGAGATTGGGGGGGCAGTCTCGAAGATCCTCGAGTAGCTCCCGCAAACTAACCAAGGAGGCAAAACCCTCCTGACTATGGGTCTCTCAGAGGCTCTTGGTTAAACCCTGCAGCCCCTGTCGTTACGCCTCTGGATTTTCCTGTACTTCTCCCCCAGCTTCCCGTGGGGGGACGTCTTTCCCACTTCAAACATGTATGGGCCCAGGAAATTTCAGACTCCTGGGTTCAAAGCATAGTTTCTGCCTGTTATCTAATAGATGTCGTTTCTCTCCCCCCAGAAAGATTCATCGCTACTCGAAGTTTTCTGCCTGCCAAACAGAGGATCCTAGAGTCCTATATTCAGGACTACATTTCCAAGGGAGCCCTGGAGGAGGTACCGGCAGGAGAGAGGGGTCTAGGGATTTATTCTCCAGTATTCCTGGTGCCCAAGAAAACAGGAGATGTCCGGATGATCATAGATTTCTCAATCGATTCGTAAGGAGAACCAGGTTGTGGATGGAAACCATAAGGTCAGTCAGCCACATCCTCAACCCTGGAGACGTGATGGCTACTCTGGACCTCAAGGATGCTTACCTTCACATCCCGATCCACCCCTCCTCTCGGAAATTTCTCAGGATCGCGGTCCAGATTTCAGGAGTGCGCAGGCATTTTCAGTTTGCCGCCCTCCCTTTCGGAATCTCATCTGCCCCTCTTATCTTCACCAAGGTGGTAGTGTCGGTGGTGGCAGCTCTGAGACTTCAGGGACTGACCATTGTTCCCTACTTAGATGATTTGTTTCTTCTAGCCTCTTCAGTTCCAATACTTACCCATCATCTTCATGTCACAATTTCCTTTCTGCTCCGCCTAGGCTGGATCATCAACTGGCAGAAGTCGAATGTGAGCCCATCGACTTCAATCCATTACTTAGAATTCGTGGTCGACTCTCTGGAGATGTCCCCCCAGTTGACGCCAGAAAGAAGAGCGCGGATTCAGGACCTGGCGAGGATCCTTTCTGTCCCACGTCGAGTCTCCATCCGGACTCTCATGAAGATGCTGGGGCTCATGTCAGCGGCTGCGGATGCAGTCCCTTGGGCCTTATGGCACCTCCGTCCTCTTCAATCGGAGGTCTTAGACAAATGGAACGGCAGCCCTGCGGGGCTAGATTCCCTGTGCTCCCTATCCAGCCAAACCCGGAATTCCCTCAGATGGTGGTTCCATCTGCCAGCGGGAAAGTCTATGACCCAACCAGATTGGCTCATATTGGCAACAGACGCGTCCCTTGTAGGCTGGGGCGCCCATTTAGCCGGATCCCCAGTTCGGGGATCTCGGTCTCCTCAGGAGCGGCATCTTTCTTCGAATCTCCGCGAGATGCGCGCTATACGGCTAGCCCTCCTCCACTTCGCCACTCAGATCCGGGGCAATGAAAGTCCAGTCAGACAATATGACTGCGGTGCTTTATATAAACAAGCAGGGAGGCACAAGATCCTTACCCCTTCTTTCAGAGATCGGGGTAATTCTGCGGTGGGCAGAGCTGAACCTATCCCATCTATCTGCCACTCACATCCGAGGCTCCCTCAACATCATTGCGGATCGCCTAAGTCGCGGCTTCTTCAGGCAGTTAGTCCACAGATGGCAACCAGGTTCAACGCCAAGGTGCAGAGGTTCTGTTCCCTATACAGGGAGGACAACCCCCTGGCGATAGACGCTCTGACAATACCGTGGAGGTTCAGGCTGGCTTACATCTTCCCTCCTTTTTCCTTGATACTGAGGGTATTGATGAAAATCCGTCAGGATCAGGCCTCGGTAATAGCCATCATACCATTTTGGCCCAGGAGATCCTGGTTTACCCAGCTCATTCAGATGAGTCGGGGACAATATTGGAGACTCCCCCCGGAGCAGAGCCTGGTGTCGTGGGACACTCATCTCTGCCCAGATCTGCACAGATTCAACCTGACAGCCTGGAGGTTGATCAGTCCCTTCCCAGAGTGGGAGGGCTCTCTGAGTCGGTCCTGAGAACCCTGTCGCATTCCAGAGCAGAGTCTACGAAGAAGGCCTACTCCCGGATTATGAGGATCTTCACGTCATGGTGTACAGTACAGACCAAAAGTTTGGACACACCTTCTCATTCAAAGAGTTTTCTTTATTTTCATGGCTATGAAAATTGTAGATTCACACTGAAGGCATCAAAACTATGAATTAACACATGTGGAATTATATACATAACAAACAAGTGTGAAACCACTGAAAATATGTCATATTCTAGGTTCTTCAAAGTAGCCACCTTTTGCTTTGATTACTGCTTTGCACACTCTTGGCATTCTCTTGATGAGCTTCAAGAGGTAGTCCCCTGAAATGGTTTTCACTTCACAGGTGTGCCCTGTCAGGTTTAATTTCTTGCCTTATAAATGGGGTTGGGACCATCAGTTGCGTTGAGGAGAAGTCAGGTGGATACACAGCTGATAGTCCTACTGAATATACTGTTAGAATTTGTATTATGGCAAGAAAAAGGCAGCTAAGTAAAGAAAAAACGAGTGGCCATCATTACTTTAAGAAATGAAGGTCAGTCAGTCAGCCGAAAAATTGGGAAAACTTTGAAAGTAAGGGCTATTTGACCATGAAGGAGAGTGATGGGGTGCTGCGCCAGATGACCTGGCCTCCACAGTCACCGGACCTGAACCCAATCGAGATGGTTTGGGGTGAGCTGGACCGCAGAGTGAAGGCAAAAGGGCCAACAAGTGCTAAGCATCTCTGGGAACTCCTTCAAGACTGTTGGAAGACCATTTCAGGGGAATTCCTCTTGAAGCTCATCAAGAGAATGCCAAGAGTGTGCAAAGCAGTAATCAAAGCAAAAGATGGCTACTTTGAAGAACCTAGAATATGACATATTTTCAGTTGTTTCACACTTGTTTGTTATGTATATAATTCCACATGTGTTAATTCATAGTTTTGATGCCTTCATAGTCATGAAAATAAAGAAAACTCTTTGAATGAAAAGGTGTGTCCAAACTTTTGGTCTGTACTGTAGTTCCAACCAGGTGGCGTCTGCAGATCCGCCCCTTCCTGCGATATTACAGTTCCTTCAGGATGGACTAGATAAAGGTCTCTCCCCATCTACCCTGAATGTTTAAGTCTTTGCCATCTCGGCCTGTCTCAACAGATAAACCGTCTATTGCGGCTACGGAGGTCACTTCCTTTTTGCGTTCCAAGTTGAACCAGATTCAAACGGATGTCGACCAGAGTGTCTCCCGGGACGATATCCTGGTCACATTTAAATCGGTTAATTAGAGTTGATCTGTAAGGCGGCGTTCCTGGAGCTCTGAATCAACCTTCATCTCTCATTATAGAATAGATGCTAAAGTAGCAGAGTTTTCGGCCTTCGGGCAGACAGTTCCTACTTCTGCCAGGCATGAGGACCCTCCCTAGGGGATTCTTCTTGCTATCTCCCCATCTGTGCTGCTGGTAGGATGTAAGGGAATCGTTAATTTCTAACGATAATTTGTTTTCCCTTAGTCCTAACAGCAGCACACAAATTTTCCCACCCTAAGTACATTCTTGTTATAGACACGGTGGGCTGGGGGGTGATCCCCTCCCTTTATGGGAGCTGGAATTTGATCATTGGTTCTTTTGGGCTCATTAAAATTCCGCCGGTCCTACCAGTCCACAGGGGGCAGTTAACCCCATCTGTGCTGCTGTTAGGACTAAGGGAAAACAAAATATCGTTAGAAATTAACAATTACTTTACATTCCCCATATGTCTACTTCATGTTTGGATCATTTTGGGAATGATATTTTATTCTTTGGGATGTTACAAGGCTTAGAAGTTGTTTAGAAGCAAATCTTGAAATTTTTCAGAAATTTTCAAAAACCCAATTTTTAGGGACCAGTTCAGGTCTGAAGTCGCTTTGCGAGGCTTACATAATAGAAACCACCCAAAAATTACTCCCCTCAAGGTATTCAAAACTGATTTTAAAAACGACGTTAACCCTTCAGGTGTTCCACAAGAATTAATGGAAAATAGAGATCCAATTTCAAAATTTCACTTTTTTGGCAGATTTTCCATTTTAATATTTTTTTTCCAGTTACAAAGCAAGGGTTAACAGCCAAACTAAACTCAACATTTATGGCCCTGATTCTGTCGTTTACAGAAACACCCTATATGTGGTCGTAAACAGCTGTACCGGCACACAGCAGGGCGCAGAGGGAAAGGAATGCCATACGGTTTTTGGAAGGCAGGTTTTGCTGGACTGTTTTTTTTGACACCATGTCCCATTTGAAGCCCCCCTGATGCACCCCTAGAGTAGAAAATCCAAAAAAGTGACCCTATTTTAGAAACTACAGGATAGGGTG
This sequence comes from Bufo bufo, assembly GCF_905171765.1. NCBI lineage: Eukaryota > Metazoa > Chordata > Amphibia > Anura > Bufonidae > Bufo > Bufo bufo. Next base: position 460,378,162 of record NC_053389.1, on the reverse strand, counting down.
GAAGTTTTGTTGGTACTAGTTTAAGGTACATATGATTTTTGGTTGCTCTGTATTACACTTTTTGTGAGGCAAGGTAACAAGAAATAGCTGTTTTGGCACAGTTTTTATTTTTTGTTATTTACAACATTCTTCAGACAGGTTAGATCATGTGATATTTTTATAGACCAGGTTGTCCCGGATGCGGCGATACCTAATATGTATACTTTTTTTTATTTATGTAAGTTTTACACAATGATTTCTTTTTTGAAACAAAAAAATAATGTTTTAGTGTTTCCATAGTCTGAGAGCCATAATTTTTTCAGTTTTTGGGCGATTACCTTAAGTAAGGTATGATTTTTGCGGGATGAGATGATGGTTTTATTGCCACTATTTTGGGGTGCGTGTGACTTTTTGACGTTTGCTATTACACTTTTTGTGATGTAAGGTGACAAAAAATGGCTTTTTTTACACCGTTTTTTTTTTGTTTGTTTTTTACGGTATTAACCTGAAGGGTTAGGTCATGTGAAATTTTTATAGTGCAAGTTATAACGGACGCTGCAATACCTAATATGTATACTTTTTATTTATTTATTTATGTAAGTTTTAAACAATGATTTCATTTTTGAAGCAAAAAAAATCATGTTTTAGTGTTTACATAGTCTGAGAGCCATAATTTTTTCAGTTTTTGGGCGATTACTTTGGGTAGGGTATGATTTTTATTGACACAATTTTGGGTGCATATGACTTTTTGATCGCTTGCTATTACACTTTTTGTGATGTAAGGTGTCTAATCCCTTTTACAATGCATTCCAATACTTCTGTATTGGAATGCATTGGCTGTATGAGTAATACTGTGTGTATTACTCATACAGCTTCCGGCCTGTGAGATCCAGGGAGCTGGATCCCACAGGCTCGTCAACGGAAGGTCTACACTGGTTCAGGCCGTGTGAGATACACCCTCTACATATAGGGGTTTTATTCAGGCATTTAAAATACAGCCATTTTGGGCAAAAATCTTTATTTCATGCCTACATTGGTTCAGGCCGTGTGAGATACACCCTCTACATACAGGGGTTTGAGTAAAGCATTTGAAATACAGCCATTTTGGGCAAATAAATATTTAATACAGGCCTACACTGGTTCAGGCCGTGTGAGATACACCCTCTACATACAGGGGTTTAATTCAGGCATTTGAAATACAGCCATTTGAAATACAGCCATTTTGGGCAAATACATATTTAATTCAGGCCTACACTGGTTCAGGCCCTGTGAGATACACCCTCTACATACAGGGGTTTGATTCAGGCATTTGAAATACAGCCATTTGAAATACAGCAATTTTGGGCAAATAAATATTCAATTCAAGCCTACACTGGTTCAGGCCGTGTGAGATACACCCTCTACATACAGGGGTTTGATTCAGGCATTTGAAATACAGCCATTTTGGTAATGAAATATTTAATTCAGGCCCTGTGAGATATACCCTCTACTTACAGGGGTTTGATTCAGGCATTTGAAATAGCCATTTTGGGCAAAGAAATATTTAATTCAGGCCTACACTGGTTTAGGCCCTGTGAGATACACCCTCTACATACAGGGGTTTGATTCAGGCATTTGAAATACAGCCATTTGAAATACAGCCATTTTGGGCAAATAAATCTTTAATTGAGGCCTAGTCTGGTTCAGGCCGTGTGAGATACACCCTTTAGATACTGTCTTTCTATTCTACTATTAATTAAACACCCATTTAGGGCAAGATCCTAAATTCGAAAAATATGAGGAGAGCGTCAAATAAGGGACGTGGCCCAGGTCGTCTTTGCCAGCTACACGCACAAGTGAAACCCCTTCCTCAGGTACGAGTAGGCGACAGAACCTGCAGCGGTATTTGTTCGGGCCTAATGCGGTTATACGAATGGTGAGGCCTGAACAAGTATAGGCGATAGTAGATTGGGTTGCTGACAGTGGATCCAGTTCCTTCACATTGTCTCCCACCCAGTCTCCTGCTGAAAGACCACAGTTGGCACCTGCAGCCGATGTTCATCAGACTTTCATTCACCCCCTTGCAAATCAGCCAAGCAATCTGAGCCCCAAGTCATGCAGCAGTCTCTTCTGCTTTTTGATGACTCTGTTAGCAGGGTTTCCCAGGGCCATCCACCTAGCCCTGCCCCAGAAGTCGAAGATATTGAGTGCACCGATGCCCAACCACTTATCTTTCAAGATGAGTACATGGAAGGACCATCGCAGCACGTCTCGGATGATGACGAAACACAGGTGCCAACTGCTGGGGCTTTCGAAAGTGTGCAGACTGACAATGAGGGCAGGTGTGAAAACTGGGTGGAAGATGATGGAGGACGATGAGGTCCTCGACCCCACATGGAATCAAGGTCATGCGAGTGACCTATGTAGTTCGGAGGAAGAGGCAGTGGTCGCACAGAGCCACCAGCACAGCAGAAGAGGGAGCAGGGTGTAAAAGCAGAGCGGCCATCCCCTAGACAGTACGCCTGCTACTGCCCACCGCAGCAAGGGACCGAGCACACCAAAACCAGCTCCAAGAAGTTCCCTGACGTGGCAGTTCTTTAGACAATGTGCTGACGACAAGACACGAGTGGTTTGCACGCTGTGCAACCAGAGCTTGAAGCGAGGCATAAACTTTCTCAACCTGAGCACAACCTGCATAACCAGGCATTTAAGTCCAAAGCACGAGCTGCAGTGGAGTAGACACCTCAAAAACCAAGAAAGGTCTCTGGCTCCTCCTGCTTCCTCTTGTGCTGCAGTCTGTCTCTTCATGCACCTCTGGAGTGACAGTGCCACCTGCCACCCCGCAAACAGAGGATCTGCAAGCAACACCACCCTCTGGGTCACCAAGCATCTCTACAATGTCCCACGGAAGCGTTCAGCTCTCCATCTCCCAAACACTAGAGAGGAAGAGGAAGAGAAAGTACCCCCCTACCCACCCGCGATCCCTAGCCCTGAATGCCAGCATTTCTAAATCACTGGCCTTTGAAATGCTGTCATTCCGTCTGGTGGAGACAAAGAGTTTTAAAGGCCTTATGGCGGTGGCTTGTACAGTACGTCGTGCCCAGCTGCCACTTCTTTTCCAGACGAGCCATCCCTTCCCTTCACAACTAAGTGGAGGGCAAAATCAGTGGCAAGGTGCACCTCACTACGGATATGTGGACCAGTAAGCACGGTCAGGGACGTTATATCTCCATAACAGCACACTGGGTAAATGCAGTGGCGGCTGGGCCTAAGTGGATAGCAGTTTGGCGCATGTCCTTCCACCATCGAGCATTGCAGGGCTCTTCAGTTTGCCTCCTGTTGCATCCTCCTCCTACTCTGCTTCCTCATCCTCTACCGGCACCTCATCTGGCCAGCTTAACACCTTCACCACCAGCTTCAGCACAGCCAGTGGTAAACGACAGCAGGCAGTTTTAAAACTTATCTGTTTGGGGGACAAACCCCACACCGCGCAGGTGCTTTGGATGGGCCTTGAACAACAGAACAATGAATTGTTGGTGCCAGTGAGCCTCAAGCCCGACCTGGTGGTGTGCGATAATTGGCAAAATTTCGTAGCAGCTCTGGGACTAGCCGGTTTGACGCACATCCCTTGCCTGGCGCATGTGCTGAATTTGGTGGTGCAGAGATTACTTAAAAATTACCCCGATATGTCAGAGCTGCTGCAGAAAGTGTGGGCCGTCTGTGCGCGCTTTCGGTATTCTCACCCTGCTGCTGCTCGTCTGTCAGCACTGCAGCGTAACTTCGACCTTCCTGCTCACCGCCTCATATGCGACGTGCCCACAAGTTGGAACTCCACCTTGCACATACTGGCCAGATTGTGCGAGCAGATATTGGAGTTTCAGCTGCATCACGCACGGGTGAGTCACTCTGCGAAACAGCACTAATTTACCACCAATGACTGGGCCTCCGTGCGAGACCTGTGTTCCTTGTTGCGCTGTTTCGAGTACTCCACCAACATGGCCAGTGCCTATAACGCCGTTCTAAGCGTAACTATCCCACTTCTATGCCTCCTTGAAAAAACGCTGCTGGCAATGATGGAAGAGGATGTGGCACAGGAGGAAGAGGAGGAAGAGGGATAATTTTGTAGGGTTTCCGGCCAGTCATTCACAAGTGGCTCCGAGGGTGGGTTCCTGCTCCCACAAACGCCAGGTACACAATTGTCCAGCCAGGGCACAGTTCTGGAGGATGACGAGGTGGAGGATGAGGAGGAGGAGATGGAGGAGGAGGAGGAACCATGTTCACAGCAGGGTGGCATCCAGACCAGCTCATGGCCATCACTGTTGCGTGGCTGGGGGGATATAATTTGTCACACATTTGCTCTTCAATAATTTATCCCACATTTGCGCTTTAATAATTTGTCCCACATTTGCGCTTCAATAATTTGACCCACATTTGCGCTTCAATAACATTTCCCATATTTCCGCTCGATAAAAAAAAAAATTTTAAGCCATTTATCTCCCTTGGATGTGGTCTCTCTTTCTCACACTCTCTCTCCGGCGTGGAATCCTGATTCGCCGATAACCATGATCAACATGGTAGGCTCAGAAAAGAACATCGAAAGTTGATAGAGAAGATATCCAAATGGATGGTGGATGTCACAGAGGCACCTCTGCATAGGTGACAGGAACATAAATTTTAAAAAAATCGTCTGTTACATTGTCAGGTGACATTTTTCAAATTTTGCCAGATAGAAACCCCTGCTCTGCATAGGTAACAGGGAATACAATTTCAGAAATTCTTCTTTAATTTATGCGCGCCACCTCCTTTCATTCAGTGCTTAAACTTTAACAACTTATCCCACATTTGCGCTTTAATAATTTGTCCCACATTTGCGCTTTAATAATTTGTCCCACATTTGCGCTTCAATAATTTGTCCCACATTTGCGCTTCAATAACTTTTCCCATATTTCCACTCTATCATATTTAATTTGAAACAATTAAACTCCCTTGGATGTGGTCTATCTTTCTCATGCTCCCTCTCCGGCGTGGAACCCTGATTCGCCAATAACCATGATCAACATGGTAGGCTCAAAAAAGAACATCGAAAGTTCATAGAGAAGATATCCAAATGGATGGTGGACTTCACAGGGACGTGCGATCAGGCAGAAGTTATCTAGGGTCAACAAAGTGGCAGCAGGGCCTCTCCTGTTTAATGTTTCCAAATCCAAATTACCACAGTGACATTCCCTATAATTTTTATTAATCATTTCAATAACAGGGCATCTTAAGAGTCCTTTATTGTTATTTATCCTCACTACCTCCCCGAGTCGGGAGTGGGTAATTGCAGCGCGCCCCCTCCTTAACTTGGAAGCTTATGCTTCAATACTTTGGCCCACATTTCCGCTCGATTACATTTAATTTCATCCATTGACCTCCCTTGGATGTGGTATCCGTTTCTCAGGCTCCCTCTCCGGCCTGGAACCCTGAATCCCCACCACCAGTGATCACCATGGTAGACGCATAAAAGAACATCGAAAGTTGATAGAGAAGATATCCAATTGGATCGTGGACATCACGGGGACATGCGACATGGTGAAGCAGTATGTATGCACACGCCTACACGTACTGAATGATGGGTCTTCCCCCTTCAACTTCTGGGTCTCCAAATTGGGCACATGGCCTGAGCTTGCCCTTTATGCCTTGGAGGTGCTGGCCTGCCCTGCAGCCAGTGTATTGTCTGAACGTGTGTTTAGCACGACTGGAAGGGGTTATCATAGGTTATATTTCCCAATGTTTTGTGGTGTACCCTAATTAAAAAAAAAATATATATATATATATATATAAATTTAAAACCAAAAAACTGTGTAGGCTACCTCCTCCTTCTCCACCGCTGCTTCCACCTACACTGCCACATCCACTGCTTCCTCAACCTCCTACTTTATATGGATCTCTTCCTCCGAGATCACGATTATTATTTTTAAATTTTATGTATTTTATGTTATTTAAAGTCATTTCTCTATCCACTTGCCATGCTCTTAACCACATTTTGCTGGCATTTGAAGCCCTCTAGTCCTTTCCATGACATTTTTACAGCCATTTTAGTGCTCAAAAGTTCGGGTCCCCTTTGACTTCAACGGCTTTCGGGTTCGGGGTCAAGTTCGGGTCAAGTTCGGGTCAAGTTCAGGTCCCGAACTCGAACTTTTTTGTGAATTTCGGCCGAACCCATCAACTCTACTCATGACAGCACAAAAAGACTGTGATACACTGTGCTATGCCAAAAGCAGTATATAACCAACTATCTGAAGGACCCGGCTTCGCTCCGGTATATTTAATCTATTTTATTTCATGATTGTGTGTGTTGTTAAAAGATATAAACACTATCAACTATATCAGTGACATCTACAGCACCCCGTCCCCTTAACAGTGACCTACACAGCCCCCCACCCCTTAACACTAACCCCCAACAGTGCCCTGTCCCTTAAAATTGGACCTCCCCAGCAGCCTACCCCTTCACTTTGACCTTCACAGCAGCCTGCCCCTTTAACAGTGAGTTTCACAGCACACCACCCCCTTAATGACGTCCACAGGGGCCTGCCCCCTTAACAGTGGCCTTTCCAGCAATCGGCCCCTCAACACTGACCTCCATAGCGCATAGCGGGCCATACCCTTAACTGTGACCTCCACAGCCACCTGCACCTAGGGTGACCAGAGGTCCAGTTTTCGGCCAGACAGTCCAGCTTTCAGACTGCCTGTCCTCTGTCTGGCGCAGGGCCTGGACGGACACAGGGATATCCTTTTGAACAGCTCACTCTCAGACAGCAGCACAGTGCTGTCTGAGTGTGAGCTGCAGGGAGAAAGTCACCCTCATTCCCAACCCTGCAGCTAACAGAAGTTGATTTTTAACTTAATTTTTTCAATCTCTGTCAGCTGAGGAGTGGGAGGGGGCGTGACCTAACCGGATCAGGGCCGTGGCTTAGAGGGACCTAGAAGTTGCTTTTTAACTTTATTTTTTCAATCCCTGACGGCTGAGGAATGAAAGGGGGAGTGGCCTAACCGTATCGGGGGCGTGTCCTTTTGAACAGCTCACATATTGTTTAATGCAGTTTTTTGGGAATATCTCAGTAACGATACGTCCTAGAGAGCTGAGACCTGGTATAAAACCTCCCCGGACACCTGAGGTACCAGTGTGCCAAATGTCGTGATTGTAAATGCGACGGTGCAGATTCCTTTAGCGGACATACACACACACACACACACATACACTCAGCTTTATATATTAGATATATGCCTCAAACTACCGAACACTGTGGTTGATGGGTGATGATTATGACTTCTTGAGCAGCCAAAGAACCAGAGAAACTAACAGTCATTGAGATAATAAAGAACTGTACTTTACCAGAAAATTTGCAGCAAACTTTAACTTAAAGGGTTTGGCCACCTTTTAGGGAGGTTTTTGGCAAACATTACCTCCTGGGCAGACCTGCAAAGGAAAGCATACTTTTACCTGATCCCCAGCACTGGGTCCAGACTCCTTAAATCCTTAACTGCCTAGCTTGGGTCTCTTGTTGTCAACATCTGCTTTGACTGCAATCGCTGGTCGTAATGGTGACCTGCTGTCCTGGTGTCATGTCAATTAGTGATGTGATGCAAGGAAGGCAGGTCACTGCTGAGGCCGGTGCTTGGCTACAGCTGTGTCAAAGCAGATGTTGACAGCAGGAGACCTAAGTGAGGCAGACGAGGTTAGTGAGCAAAGGAGCTGGGACCCCGCGCCTGGGAGCAGGTAAGTAGGCTTCCCTTTTCAGTTCTGCCCAAAAGGTGACAAAATCCTTTAAACTTTCTAATGACTTTTGCTGTGTTGTGTCAGTTTAAAGTGTTCTGCAACAGTACATTCAACATGGTATAACTGCAGGAAAGCAGTTAAAGTAGTAAAACCCCTGAACCCCTCAGATTCAGCAGCACCACTCTGTCTTCTAATCTCCACCTAGCTGCGGCTGTGATGTAATATTTTGGCTCCAGCGGTGACATCCCATACACTACTGCAGCCAGTATTTTGCCTGAGTGATCTCAATGGTTACATCCCTGATTGGCGCCAGTGATTGTCCCAGTAGTACAGTCCTGATCAAAAGTTTAAGACCACTTGAAAAATGGCAAAAAATCTTACTTTACATTGTTGGATCTTAACAAGGTTCCAAGTAGAGCTTCAACATGCAACAAGAAGAAATGAGAGTGAGACAAAACATTTTTTGAGCATTCAATTAATTGAAAATAACGATTAAACTGAAACAGGCTGTTTTTCAGCTGATCCAAATTTTAGGACCACATGCCTTTAAAAGGCCAAATCTGTGCAAAGATGTGGATTCATTGTCATTTTCTGTCAGGTAGTCACACGTTGTGATGGCAAAGGCAAAAAACTCTCCCTTTTTGAACATGGTCGGGTTGTTGAACTGCATAAGCGGGGTCTCTCACAGCGCGCCATCGCTGCTGAGGTGGGACGCAGTAAGGCCTCATGCACACGACCGCTGTGTGCATCCGTGGCCGTTGTTCCGTTTTCCGTGATTTTCTGTGGACCCATTGATGGGTCCGTTGAAAACTCGGAAAATGCACCGTTGTTCATCCGCGGCCGTGATCCGTGTTACCTATCCGTCAAAAAAATATGACCTGTCCTATTTTTTTGACGGACAACGGTTCACGGACCCATTCAAGTCAATGGGTCTGTGAAAAAATATGGTTGCACACAAGATTGGCATCCGCGTCCGTGATCCGTGGCCGTTGGTGATCAATGATGGGGGATTCGGAACGTGATTTTAACTAGGGGGGGGGGAGAGGGGAGGCCGCACTGGCCACCAATGAATATAATATTGGGGAGAGAGGGGGTCTGCCCCCTCCTGCCTGGCAGCACCTGATCTCTTACAGGGGGCTATGATACGCACAATTAACCCTTTAGGTGCGGCAGCAGGGGGCAGTCATGTACACAGTTCGTAGGATATTCTAATTTGAAGCGTCCCCATCACTATGGAAACGCCTCTGTGTTAGAATATACTGTCGGATCTGAGTTTCACAATCTAACTCAAACCCGATGGTATATTCTAACATAGAGGCGTTCCCATGGGGATGTGGACGCTTCAAGTTAAAATATACCATCGGATTGGAGAAAACTCCCATCCGATGGTATAAAAGGGACTCCTGACTTTACATTGACTTGCATTGTAATTCAGGACGGATCCGTTTGGCTCCGCACGGCCAGGCGGACACCAAAACGACATTTTTTTCATGTCCGTGGAGCCTCCAAAAATCAAGGAAGACCCACGGACGAAAAAACGGTCATGGATCACGGACCTACGGACCCCGTTTTTGCGGACCTTAAAAAAAAACGGTCGTGTGCATGAGGCCTCAGACAGTCATTTGGAATTTCTTAAATGATCCTGAGGGTTATGGAACATAAAAAGTCAAGCGGAAGACCCAAAAAAATTTCATCAGCACTGAGCCAGAGGATCCAATTGGCTGTCCGTCAAGACACTGGACGATCCTCGACCCAAATTAAGGCCCTTACTGGTGCTGACTGCAGCCCCAGAACCATCAGATGGCATCTGAGACTGAAGGGCTTCAAAAACGTCTTCAAAGACCTCGTCTCCTTGAACGCCACAGAACTGCTCGTTTGGACTTTGCAAGAGGAAAAACTATGCTTTCCCTTAGTGCTGGATGCGGTGTTTTTTTCACAAAATAATAACTACTGATGTCCTGAGGACTAATATACACCTGTTTAATCCAGCACCTATTCCAAGTTACCTAATACTTAAATTTTATTTATATGTTAGTAAAACAGATTGCTACCTTAACTAAATCTTAAAATTCCAGTGCGTTACAGTCCTCAATTGTCTATTAAGGTACTATAGTGTTATACAGCATCCCCTTACTGAGTGTGGGGTACAGGTCGCTCCTAATCACCACTGATGCAGCTGGCTGCGCGCTGCCAGCATGCTCTACATTCAGTGTGCGATTCCCCTTATGCTGTTTGGGGCTGTAAACTGCACTGTATTAAAACTGAAGCCTCACGCTGCCCCCCGACATGTTTCGCCGTTACCGGCGTCTTTAGGGGTTAGGGCAGAGTGTGCGCGTGTCTCCTCCCGGATGGTTTATAAGACCTTTGTTGATGATGTCATCACTATGTGTTTTGCTTGTGGGCGTGATTGAAGCCTCTGATGGGGCTCTGTTAGGTGTAGTGCCGGACCTACTTCCCTCCGGCGACTCCTCCCACCCACATTCGACCCGTGATTTGCATGTCATCATCTAATCGCGCCGCGCCTGTGCTAGGGACCAAGGTTTCCCACTGCGCATGCCTATGGACTTGGTTCGCGGCGCTTAAGGTAAATCCTGCTGTGCTGCTCATGGCGCATGCTCGAGAACATAGAGAATTAGTGGAGCCTGTTTGACTGCGCATGTCCGTCGATTTCATACATCTGCGCTCCGCTTCCACCTACTGCACTTACCACGGCACACACTCAGGGACTTAGGATTGTATTGAGTCCACCCTATTGTTTTAGTCATGGTTATGCTTGTCACGGCGGATGCTCAGGGACTTAATCACCGGCGTTATAGATCCTGCTTTACTCATCTATCCTGGCCACTCTACTTGTGTAAGTTTATCTGTGTCCAAGACACCTGTCATTTTGCTGCTATGGCCCTATATGTTATCTTATATTCGCACTATCCTGGTGATAATCCAATTCCCTTCTATATTTTTTTAACCCATCCTACATTGGCACTTCTCACCATACTCATCCCGGTACTGAGACCCTCAGGATGGTGATATTTAAATCTAGGTGGACCTATAGAGTGGAGACATTAGTCTGGGAACCGATGCAGGCTCCAGACTACTTCTAAATTGCTTCCACTATTTTGCTGTGGTACCCTCATCCCATATCTGGGCTGGGTATCCCTACTCCACTTGTCTTCTTGTCTCCAATTCCATTATCTAATGGTGATGTTTCTTATCCTGTTAGATGCTTCAGTACTGTTCAGTATCCAGATTTACCTCTCAGTAGTTTTACTTATAGATGAAACTGACTGGAGTTTATAGATTAGATCTATCAGGATATATCTTACTGTTGCAAATATACCATCATTCCATTGGCTCATATCCCAGTCATCAATGACATTCATCTGTTATTTATTATTTTTGTTTATTTTTTATGTGCTCATTGAGGAGTTCTGCCCGGTGGTAGTGGGTTCATATTTAATTATATAGTTTACCAATCACAGTCGTTGTTCTACGGTCTAGTGGGTGGACGTTTATACTGGTGAGCTATGTGTTTCCCAGCCTCCATTGGGTTCGTCATACTCCCAATACTCACCTCCTAACTTGTAGGATAAATTCATGATGTTAATGGCCAATCACTATTTGGCCTCTATCAAAATCCATATTTTAGCCCATCAGTTGCTCTAGGTTTTTCCCTCCCTCGAGGCCCCCTTTTTTTTAAATACTATTGTTTGTTGATTCCTAGGTCTTCCATCCGGTAGGTTGCTCCATTCGCTTTTGTATATTTTTCTTTTAGCATTGTACATGTATTGTTTGGATTTTAATTTGTTTGTTTACCATTTTTTTCTAGGTTGGTTCCTATCTACAGGAAGGACGAATACGTGAACCCTTCGTTGAGGCCCTTGGGAGCCAGGCTGTCAAGCAGGTAAATCCACTTTGTCTCCTCCTGTTGGAGTTTTTTGTCTATATCTCCATTTCTTGGGCCTGATTTCACTCTCATCAGTCCCCAGAATTTGAAGTCTGTACTTTTACCTCTGTGTTTCTCTCTCATGTGTCTGGCTAGGCTGGTGTCTTCTCCAGTATTGATGCTGCTCAGGTGTCTCGAGATGCGTCTTCTTAATTCCTGAGTTGTCTTCCCAACATATAGTTTAGCGCATTCGATAACATACACAACTCCTTTTGTTTTGCAATTGATATAGTCTCTTATTTCATAGTTTTTTCCATTCGTTGGATTTGTGAAGGTTTTTGTCACTTTCATCCGACCACAGAAGATACAGTCTCCACATGGATATGATCCCTTGTGGTTCAACCAGGTGGTTTTGGTAGCTGTTCTATGGGATTGATAGTGGCTGTGGACTAACATCTCTCTCAGGTTGCGTCCTCTTCTATATGTTACTGCTGGATATTCTGGTATCACTTGTTTTAGATCCATGTCAGCTTGCAGAATATGCCAGTGTCGTCTCAGGATTTGTTGTATGACTCGATGTTCCGTATCGTAGGTTCCTATGCAGCGTATGATCTTCTCACCTTGTTGTTGGGATTTACCTGCCAGTAGGTCTAGCCTTGCTATCTTTTTTGCCTTGTTATATGCTCTATGCAGGCATTTCTTGGAATATCCTCTGTCATAGAACCTTGAATATAATACCCTGCATTCTTTTTCGAATGCCTCCCTTGTGGAGCAGTTCCGCCTGGCTCTGAGGTACTGCCCCACAGGGATTCCTTTCTTCAGGGGGTCAGGATGAAAGCTTTGCCAGTGTAGCAGGTTATTTGTCGACGTTGGTTTACGATATATTTCCGTTTGGATACTGCCGTCAGGTTGCAACGTGAGTTTGAGATCCAAGAAGTTCAAGGTGCTCGTGTGGATTTCAGCTGTAAATTTCATACCAATTTGGTTATCATTGAGTTGACTAACAAATTGGTGAAATTGTGTTTCAGTGCCATGCCAAAAAATTAAAATATCGTCGATATAACGACCCCAAAATAATACGTGTTGTGTGTAGTGTTCCATAGTGTCCGTGAATACTACTCTGTCCTCCCACCACCCTAAGAACAGATTAGCAAAGATAGGTGCACAGGTTGTGCCCATAGCGGTCCCAGTTATCTGTAAATAATATTTCCCATTGAACATAAAATAATTGTGCTCCAACAAAAACTTTAATAGTGAAATAACAAACTCATTGTGCTCATAAAACTGTGTGCCTTTAGTGTTGAGATAGTGTTGAACTGCTTGTATTCCCAGATGGTGTTGAATACTCGTATATAATGCCTCTACATCGAGGCTAGCAATAAACGTATGTGGACCCACTTGGATCTCTTGCAACCTGACGACTTTGCAAGAGAGCACCAAACATGGGACATTCAAAGGTGGAAGAAAGTTTTATTCTCTGATGAGAATAAAATTAACCTTCATGGTCCTGATGGTTTCCAACGTTACTGGCATGACAAGCAGATCCCACCTGAGATGTTTCTACGCGCCACAGTGGAGGGGGCGCCATAATGGTCTGGGGTGCTTTATCCTTCAGTGGAACAATGGAGCTTAAGGAAGTGCAGGGGCGTCAAACGGCCGCTGGCTATGTCCAGATGTTGCAGAGAGCATTCCTCATGACTGAGGGCCCTCGTCTGTGTGGTAACGACTGGGTTTTTCAACAGGACAACGCTACAGTACACAATGCCCGCAGGACAAAGGACTTCTTCCAGGAGAATAACATCACTCTTTTGGCCCATCCTGCGTGTTCTCATGATCTAAATCCAATTGAGAACCTTTGGGAATGGATGGCAAGGGAAGTTTACAAAAATGGACAACAGTTCCAGACAGTAGATAGCCTTCATGCAGCCGTCTTCACCACTTGGAGAAATGTTCCCACTCACCTCATGGAAACGCTTGCATCAAGCATGCTGAAACTAATTTTGGAAGTGATAAACAATAACGGCGGAGCTACTCATTACTGAGTTCATGTTTGGAAGTTGGATTTCTGTTTTGGGGAGGTTTAGTTTTTTTTTTGGAGGTGTGGTCCTAAACTTTTGATCAGCTTAAAAAACTGCCTATTTCAGTTTATTCGTTGTTTTCATTAAATTGAATGCTCAAAAAATGTTTTGTTTCACTCCCATTTCTTCTTGTTGCATGTTGAAGCTCTACTTGGAACCTTGTTATGATCCAGCAATGCTAAATATGATTTATTGCCATTTTTCAAGTGGTCTTAAACTTTTGATCAGGACTGTATCTGGAATGTTACTGTTGCAGCCAAAGCATTGCATCTTGACTGCAGCCAGGTGGAGAGGACAGAGCGCCGCCACTGGATTGGAGGTGGCTTCGAAAAGAGAGTTTAAGTATATACTTTAACTCTTCCTATAGTTTGCCAGTTAAAAACTTGGCACTCTGGCTACTCATTTAAAGGGGTATTCTCATCTTAATGATCACTGTTAAATCTGTTAATGATTTAACAGTGATCATTTTTCTAAATATATTTAATTAACCAATTCCCACCCCTTAGAAGTAAATAAACATATACTTACCTGACTGTTGTCTTCCGTCTCCCCTGGTTACGGCCACCACTCTTCTCAGGAATCGCGGTGGCCGCGCGTGCGCAGAGGACTCCTTCTCTTCTCCCGGCCGGCCGCTATGGTGATTTCTTCCTGGCCAGTATAGTATACTTGCCACGAAGAAGTCACCAGGGCGCATGCGCGGCCTCGGCGTGCGCGTTCAGTACAGCGCGCGGCCCGGCCGGGAGAAGACTACAATCAAGATGGAGCCCGCCCCCTGCCGAGTGCCGAAACCAGGAAGTGGACAGCGCGCCGGGAGCAGGTAAGTATGAAATAGCGTGTTGAGAATACCCCTAAGTATCAATGTTTGCTACTTCTGTACATATTGTGGAATGCATTAGATGATAATGGGAGTCAACGGCAGATTTTCTGGTACTGTACCACAAGTTGTATGGACCAAACATGGTGTGCACAGATCCTTGAGTTTCTCTTTATACTATTTCTGTTCTGAACTTTACTACAGCCATAGTGTCACCAGCATCTACACGGTATTTGTTCTTATGATATTAATTAAAAATAACTGTATGGGTACAACTGGAACTAATGTGCTTTTCTAGTGCTATAGTATCTTAATTATTTATGACAGTAATGGATTTCATTAGAGTTAAAGAGGCTAGCTTTACAGTCATAGGATGGTCTCTCTGAGTGATAGAAAGAGCATAGATTTTTTTTACTGTCTTGATGCTATGTTTATCTCATTTATTATGTTTTTCATGTGCTATAATCACAAAACAAAGATTAGCTTGCACATTTCTCATGTAACACAAATTCATATCCTGTAATCTGCTGCATATATTCAACCATTTAATAAAGGATTAAGGGGAAGAAAACATATACAGTCGGGTAAGTGTCTGGTTATGGTTGCCTAGCAACACCATCACTACCAATTCCTCTTCACAACGTAGTATGTATCCATGGCTGGAATGTTATTTATCTTCATTACAACTAAGTAATTTATGTTGTCAACTCTCCCATGACCATTGGATGTCTTTTAGCTATACGTTTCTTGCTTAAATAGAGATTCCTATTCAACATGTAACCTTTACTTTGTAATCAGGAGATAAAAGTGACTGCATGTAATGCAGCAACTGATTGCCTAAAAACGTAAAGAGTTTTTTTTAGAAATGTAATAAAACTTCAACTATCAATATCGGCTGAACTGGACGGACAGATGTCTTTATTTAGCCTTAAAAACTATGGGGCACATTTATTAAGACCGGCGTTTTAGATGCCGGTCTTAATAAAGCCCTAGGCTGGCAGTGGATCCGCCACAGTTATGAAGAGGCGCCGGCTTCTTGATAGCTCCGGCAGATCCAGCACACTCTAGTGTTGATCGTGCACCGTAGTGCTCAGGGGCTCGGGCCGAACACATCGTGATATTTGGGTGCTCGACCATGCACCCGAGTATAATGGAAGTCCATGGGAGAACCCGAGCATTAAACCAGGTACCCCCTGCTCTGAAGATGGGAGGGTGCCTGGTTCATAAAAAAAAATGTCATAAATTGTTGGTAACACCACCGAAATGGTTCTTCAACAGTGTGGGGAGGATGTATGGATGCATCTTGGACTCGCTGGTCGCTGCTGGGAACTATGTTGTCCGAATAGTACGGCACTTTTACATAATGACAATAATACGCACAAAACCAAGGAAAAAAAGAAATCGATTTTAGAGAAGAAATTGATAGAAAACATTCTTTCCTGCATATTAACTTGTATATAAAGTGCAAGTGCTGCCAAAAATTACAAGGAAGAGGCATTCTGCATACACATAAAGGAGGGCATCATACACACCCTTTAAAAATTATGATTGGCCTGCTAGTGACCCTCAAAAACATTAGAAGCAAGGGCCTGCTGACCTGACCATCTAAAACATTAGGGGCGGTGGCCTGCTACCGCTTTAGTGACTCTAGTTAACCTGGGGCCGATGGCACGTCGCCGTGACGGCGACAATCCATTCGGATGTCTGGCCTATCAACTTTCGATGCAATTGTCAGCTCAAAACCATTGTAAACTACGGGTGTCACGCAAATCACACAATCCCGACTCGTGGAGGTAGTGATTATAAATAACAATACAGGACTATTAAGATGCCCTGTTATTGGAATGATTAATAAAAAATTATAGGGAATGTCACTGGAGTATTTAGGATTTGGAAACGTTAGACAGGAGAGGCCCTGCTGCCACTTTGTTGACTCTAGATAACTTCTGCCTGATTGCACGTCCCCGTGACGTCCACGATCCAATTGGATATCTTCTCTATCAACTTTTGATGTTCTTTTCTGAGCCTACCATGTTGATCACGGTTATCGGCAAATCAGGGTTCCACGCCGGAGAGGGAGCGTGACAAAGGCAGACCTTATCCAATGGAGGTCAATGGTTGCAATGGGATGAAGCGGAAATGTGGGACAAGTTATTAAAGCAGAAGGATCGAATGAAAGGGACAATTAAAGTAGAATTTTGGAAATTTAAGTCCCTGTCACCTATGCAGAGCAGGGGTTTATTCGTGGCAAAAATGGTAAAATGTCACCCAAGAAAGTAACAGAAAAATAAGTGAAATTTATTAAGCAGTCGACTAAGTATAGCAGGGGTATATCACAGCCAAAAATTGGTAAATTTCAACTGAAAATGTAAAAGACAATTTTTTTTTTTTTTTTACCTATCTACTAGGTAGAGCATGGGTATATCACACCCAAAAATTGGTGAATTTCACCCGAAAATGTAACAGACATATTAGTGATTTTTTTTACCTGTTTACTATGTATAGTAGTGGTATATCACACCCAAAAATTGGTGAATTTCACCCGAAAATGTAACAGACAAATTACAGATTTTTTTTAAGCTGTCTACCAGGTAGAGCAGTGGTATATCACACCCAAAAATTAGTGAAATTTATTAAGCAGTCGACTAGGTATAGCAGTGGTACATCACACCCAAAAATTTGTGAATTTCACCTGAAAATGTAGCAGACAAATTAGTGAAAATGTTTTACCTGTCTAATAGGTAGAGCATGGGTATATCATACCCAAAAATTGGTGAATTTCACCCGAAAATGTAACAGACAAATTAGTGAATTTTTTTAACCTGTCTACTATGTATAGTAGTGGTATATCACACCCAAAAATTGGTGAATTTCACCCAAAAATGTAACAGACAAATTACAGATTTTTTTTAAGCTGTCTACCAGGTAGAGCAGTGGTATATCACACCCAAAAATTGATAAATTTCACCCGAAAATTTAGTGAAATTACATAAAATAAAATACGTACAAATAAAAAAAAAACTTGATTCATGAGGTGGAGGTCCATATGGAGTAGGAGTTTGAGGAGGCGGTTGACGTAGCGGTGTAGCTGGAAGCAGCGGTGGAGGAGGACGAGGTAGCCAACACTGGTTTTTGGTTTTAATAATTTTTTATTTTATTAGGATACACTACAAAAGAGTGTGAAATATCCAGCACTACAAGAATGAGCAATTGCGCTGTAGTATAATAATGGCTGGTTAAGGCCGGTATACATGTCTATTCTGCACAAGGTATGGACAAGTCCTGTGGGATCCATTACTGGTTCATTTTAATGAACGTTAGCTTGTCCACATTGGCTGTGGACAGGCGGCTGTGCTTGTCTGTGATAACGCCCCCTGCCATGCTAAACACACGTTCAGATAATACACTGGCTGCAGGGTAGAGATGTCGTGAACATAAAATTTTCCGTTCGCGGACGGCGAACGCAAATTTTTGCAAATGTTCGCGAACGAGCGAACCGGGCGAACCGCCATTGACTTCAATAGGCAGGCAAATTTTAAAACCCACAGGGACTCTTTCTAGCCACAGTAGTGATGGAAAAGTTGTTTCAAGGGGACTAACACCTGGACTGTGGCATGCCGGAGGGGGCTCCATGGCAAAACACCCATGGAAAATTACATAGTTGACACAGAGTTGGGTTTTAATCCATAAAGGGCATAAATCACCTAACAATCCTAAATTTTTTTGAACAACGTGGTTTAAAACATCCAGTGTTTGTATACGATCAGGTATGATGTTGTATCGATCAGGTAGTGTAAGGGTTACGCCCGCTTCACAGACATTGACAGACCAAACTCCCCTTTTATTGCACCGCAAACAACCGCAAACAGTCCATTTGCCCAACCGCAAACTCCCCATTTGCACAAGATTGGATACCAAGCTAGTGATGTCCCGTTGATGTCATTGAAGGTTTCTTCCTCCACCCAGCCACATACAACACCAAGGGTCCCCGAAAGGTGAATTTAATAGATTTTTCGAACGGGGAGATGTTTAAAAAAACGCTAGCTCCCTCCCCTTTGTTTGAATCCACGGTCACTGCGTATGCGGCGTGCAATTTACTCTCACACCCAATATAAGTGGTATTTTCTGTAGTTCTCTTCTCATTAGTTTAATCCCTGTTACGTCCCCAATCTGGGGTCCATTTATTGAATTGATTTTTCGAACGGGTAGATGGTTAAAAAAACGCTGGCTCCCTCCCCTTTGTTTTAATCCACGATCACTGCGTCTGCCCCGTGCAATTTATTGTCACACCCGTTATGAGTGGTATTTTCTGTAGTACTATTCTCATCAGTTTAATCCCTGTTACGTCCCCAATCTGGGGTCCATTTATTGAATTGATTTTTCGAACGGGGAGATGGTTAAAAAAACGCTGGCTCCCTCCCCTTTGTTTTAATCCATTAAACTGATGAGAATAGTACTACAGAAAATACCACTCATATCGGGTGTGACAGTAAATTGCACGGCGCAGACGCAGTGACTGCATCTGCGCCGTGCAATTTATTGTCACACCCGTTATGAGTGGTATTTTCTGTAGTACTATTCTCATCAGTTTAATCCCTGTTACGTCCCCAATCTGGGGTCCATTTATTGAATAGATTTTTCGAACGGGGAGATGGTTAAAAAAACGCTGGCTCCCTCCCCTTTGTTTTAATCCATGGTCTTTGCGTCTGCGCCGTGCAATTTACTGTCACACCCGATATGAGTGGTATTTTCTGTAGTACTATTCTCATCAGTTTAATCCCTGTTACGTCCCCAATCTGGGGTCCATTTATTGAATTGATTTTTCGAATGGGGAGATGGTTAAAAAAATGATGGCTCCCTCCCCTTTGTTTTAATCCACGGTCACTGCGTCTGCGCCGTGCAATTTACTGTCACACCCGATATGAGTGGTATTTTCTGTAGTACTATTCTCATCAGTTGAATCCCTGTTACGTCCCATATCAGGGATTGCCTTTTGTGAAAAAAAATTTAGGCCGGGTACCTTTTGACTGCCTTCACAGTGACAGACCAAACTCTGATACACCAAACTGAATTGATTTTAGGAATCGGGAGATGGAAAAAGACGCTTGGTCGGTCCTCTTACTCCCAAATTGGGGCTCTGCGCGTGCATAGAGCAATGTGCTGTGACACCCTATATGAGTGGTGTCTTAACTAGTACTATTCCTATCAGTTTAATCCCTGTTACGTCCCATATCAGGGATTGCCTTTTGTGAAAAAAAAAATTTGGCCGGGTACCTTCGACTGCCTTCACAGTGACAGACCAAACTCTGATACACCAAAATGAATTGATTTTAGGAACCGGGAGATGGAAAAAGCAGCTTGGTCGGTCATCTTACTCCCAAGTTGGGGCACTGAGCGTGCACGGAGCAATGTGCTGTGGCACCCTATATGAGTGGTGTCTTAACTAGTACTATTCTTATCAGTTTAATCCCTGTTACGTCCCCTATCTGGGGACGTGTGTCGAATTGATTAACCATTGTCGAATTAACGAACCATTACGACATCCTGAAATAATTTAGTTCTGAGCTCTGTACTTGCTTTGTATTGGAATTGATGGGGATTTTTTAAATTGTCTGCATTATTTCTAATAAACTATTAAGAGACTTTATTATGATTTTTTATTTTATGTATTAAAAACCCATACAACTTAAAAAAAAAAAAAAAAGAAAATTAATGTTTTTTCTATGAAAAATTATCCAGCCGATCACTTTTGGTCTGATCATAATGAAGCAACGGCCTTATCATCTGGGGTGTGGCAACCATGCCAACACACTCATACAGGGAGTGCAGAATTATTAGGCAAGTTGTATTTTTGAGGATTAATTTTATTATTGAACAACAACCATGTTCTCAATGAACCCAAAAAACTCATTAATATCAAAGCTGAATATTTTTGGAAGTAGTCTTTAGTTTGTTTTTAGTTTTAGCTATTTTAGGGGGATATCTGTGTGTGCAGGTGACTATTACTGTGCATAATTATTAGGCAACTTAACAAAAAACAAATATATACCCATTTCAATTATTTATTTTTACCAGTGAAACCAATATAACATCTCAACATTCACAAATATACATTTCTGACATTCAAAAACAAAACAAAAACAAATCAGTGACCAATATAGCCACCTTTCTTTGCAAGGACACTCAAAAGCCTGCCATCCATGGATTCTGTCAGTGTTTTGATCTGTTCACCATCAACATTGCGTGCAGCAGCAACCACAGCCTCCCAGACACTGTTCAGAGAGGTGTACTGTTTTCCCTCCTTGTAAATCTCACATTTGATGATGGACCACAGGTTCTCAATGGGGTTCATATCAGGTGAACAAGGAGGCCATGTCATTAGATTTTCTTCTTTTATACCCTTTCTTGCCAGCCACGCTGTGGAGTACTTGGACGCGCGTGATGGAGCATTGTCCTGCATGAAAATCATGTTTTTCTTGAAGGATGCAGACTTCTTCCTGTACCACTGCTTGAAGAAGGTGTCTTCCAGAAACTGGCAGTAGGACTGGGAGTTGAGCTTGACTCCATCCTCAACCCGAAAAGGCCCCACAAGCTCATCTTTGATGATACCAGCCCAAACCAGTACTCCACCTCCACCTTGCTGGCGTCTGAGTCGGAATGGAGCTCTCTGCCCTTTACCAATCCAGCCACGGGCCCATCCATCTGGCCCATCAAGACTCACTCTCATTTCATCAGTCCATAAAACCTTAGAAAAATCAGTCTTGAGATATTTCTTGGCCCAGTCTTGACGTTTCAGCTTGTGTGTCTTGTTCAGTGGTGGTAGTGTCTTTCAGCCTTTCTTACCTTGGCCATGTCTCTGAGTATTGCACACCTTGTGCTTTTGGGCACTCCAGTGATGTTGCAGCTCTGAAATATGGCCAAACTGGTGGCAAGTGGCATCTTGGCAGCTGCACGCTTGACTTCTCTCAGTTCATGGGCAGTTATTTTGCGCCTTGGTTTTTCCACACGCTTCTTGCGACCCTGTTGACTATTTTGAATGAAACGCTTGATTGTTCGATGATCACGCTTCAGAAGCTTTGCAATTTTAAGAGTGCTGCATCCCTCTGCAAGATATCTCACTATTTTGACTTTTCTGAGCCTGTCAAGTCCTTCTTTTGACCCATTTTGCCAAAGGAAAATAAGTTGCCTAATAATTATGCACACCTAATATAGGGTGTTGATGTCATTAGACCACACCCCTTCTCATTACAGAGATGCACATCACCTAATATGCTTAATTGGTAGTAGGCTTTCGAGCCTATACAGCTTGGAGTAAGACAACATGCATAAAGAGGATGATGTGGTCAAAATACTCATTTGCCTAATAATTCTGCACTCCCTGTAGAGGTGATGATCGCTTCATTGTGATACGCAAGCTCCTTCACCACGACAAGGTAACGATCACGAAGGGGAATTGATACATGTTTGTGCCTTTTTTTTGTTTTGTTTTTGCAGCCACAGTGCAGCACCAGAGGCCAGAAAAATTAGGCATATACACATGCCTGAAAAATAATGGTATTGTTGCAGCCGCTGTAGTAGCAGCAGCCGGAAAAATTGATGTTTTCCAGGCAGAAAGGTGACTAAAACATTGCGGCTTGAACCCTAGTTGGTGGCGGAGAATTCACGAAAGTCATCCGGTATGCAGACATTAAATACAGCAGCGTGGGGACCATTTTGAGGCCAAGGCATGTCATCAGGCCTTTTGTTAGTCAAATGTATCCCCCACTGTCAGTCCCTTCGGGATCCATGCCTCATTCATCTTAATGAAGGTGAGGTAATCAACACTTTTTTGACCGAGGCGACTTCTCTTGTCAGTGACAATGCCTCCTGCTGCACTGAAGGTCCTTTCTGACAGGACACTTGAAGCGGGGCAGGCCAGAAGTTCTATCGCAAACTGGGATAGCTCAGGCCACAGGTCAAGCCTGCACACCCAGTAGTCAAGGGGTTCATCGCTCCTCAGAGTGTCAATATCTGCAGTTAAGGCGAGGTAGTCTGCTACCTGTCGGTCGAGTCGTTCTCTAAGGCTGGATCCCAAAGGGCTGTGGCGATGTGTAGGACTGAAAAAGCTCTGCATGTCCTCCATCAACAACACGTCTGTAAAACGTCCTGTCCTTGCCGGCGTGGTCGTGGGAGGAGGAGGATTACTTTCACCTCTTTCCCTGTTAGATTCCTGTTGTGCTGTAACCTTATAAGCTGTGTAAAGCATATTTTTTAGTTTGGTTTTGAACTGCTGCATCCTTTCCGACTTTCGGTGATTTGGTAACATTTCCGCCACTTTCTGCTTATACCGGGGGTCTAGTAGCGTGGCCACCCAGTACAGGTCGTTCTCCTTCATCCTTTTTATACGAGGGTCCCCCAACAGACATGACAGCATGAAAGACCCCATTTGCACAAGGTTGGGTGCCAAGCTACTCATTTCCCATTCCTCGTCCTCACTGATGTCATTGACGGTCTGTTCTTCCCCCCAGCCACGTACAACACCACAGGTCCCAGATAGGTGACAACAACGAGCACCCTGGAATGCCTGCTGTGGTTGGTCTTCCTCCTCCTCAAAGCCACATTCCTCCTCTGACTCCTCTTCCTCATACTCCTCTTCCAGCGTTGCCGCAGGTCCGGCAAGCGATGATGACAAGGCTGTTTCTGGTGGTGATGGTGACCACAACTCTTCCTCTTCACGCTCATCTACAGCCTGATCCAGCACTCTTCGCAGGGCACGCTCCAGGAAGAAAACAAATGGGATGAGGTCGCTGATGGTGCCTTTGGTGCGACTGACTAGGTTTGTCACCTCCTCAAAAGGACGCATGAGCCTACAGGCATTGCGCATGAGCGTCCAGTAACGTGGCAAAAAAATTCCCAGCTCCGCAGAGGCTGTCCTAGCACCCCGGTCATACAAATACTCGTTGACGGCTTTTTCTTGTTGGAGCAGGCGGTCAAACATTAGGAGTGTTGAATTCCAACGTGTCGGGCTGTCGCAAATCAAGCGCCTCACTGGCATGTTGTTTCGCCGCTGGATATCTGAAAAGTGCGCCATGGCCATGTAGGAACGCCTGAAATGGCCACACACCTTCCTGGCCTGCTTGAGGACGTCCTGTAAGCCTGGGTACTTAGACACAAAGCGTTGTACGATGAGATTCAACACATGTGCCATGCATGGCACATGTGACAACTTGCCAAAATTCAATGCCGCCAAAAAATTGCTTCCATTGTCACATACCACTTTGCCGATCTCCAGTTGGTGTGGGGTCAGCCACTTATCCACTTATACTTTCAGGGCGGACAGGAGTGCTGGTCCGGTGTGGCTCTCTGCTTTAAGGCAAGTCAACCCCAAGACAGCGTGACACTGTCGTATCCGGGATGTGGAATAGCCCCTGGGGAGCTGGGGGGAGTCAGTTGATGTGCAGCCAGAAGCCCCAGCAAAGGAGCACTCAGCCGAGGAGGTTATCGAAGAGGATGGAGTAGGGGGAGTAGAGGAGGTGGCAGTAGGCCTGCCTGCAAGTCGTGGCGGTGTCACCAATTCCGCTGCAGAGCCACGCATTCCATGCTTGTCAGCTGTCAGCAGGTTGACCCAATGTGCAGTGTAGGTGATATACCTGCCCTGACCGTGCTTTGCAGACCAGGTATCAGTGGTCAGATGGACCCTTGCCCCAACACTGTATGCCAGAGATGCCATGACTTCCTTTTCAATTTCAGAGTAGAGGTTTGGGATTGCCTTTTTTGAAAAAAAAATTAGTCCGGGTACCTTCCACTGTGGTGTCCCAATAGCGACAAATTTTTTGAAGGCCTCAGACTCCACCAGCTGGTATGGTAAAAGCTGGCGGGCTAAGAGTTCTGTCAAGCCAGCTGTCAGACGCCGGGCAAGGGGGTGACTTTGTGAAATTGGCTTCTTACGCTCAAACATGTCCTTGACAGACACCTGACTGTTGGCAGATGAGCAGGAACTGCTCAAGGCGAGAGACGGAGTGGCGGATGGTTGAGAAGGGGCAAGGAGGACAGCAGTGGTTGATGTGGCTGAAGATGCTGGACCAGGAGGAGGATGGCGGCTTTGAGTTTGTGTGCTGCTTGTACTCAAGTGTTGATCCCATAGGCGTTTGTGATGTGCGATCATGTGCCTTCGCAAAGCAGTTGTACCGAGGTGGGTGTTGGACTTCCCACGACTCAGTTTCTTTTGGCACAGGTTGCAAATGGCATTGCTGTTATCAGAGGCAGACACACAAAAAAAATGCCACACTGCTGAGCTTTGCAATGACGGCATTCTGGTGGTGGCAACAGCATGCATTGATTGGTGTGCTGTCTGCCTGACCCCGGTTGCCGATCGATTCTGTCTGACTGTGCCACTAGCTCCTTGTGACAACCTCCCCCTGCTTCCAACTCGTCTCCTCCTTCTCTCTGTCTTCCCTTCTGAACTTTCCCCCTCTACTTCTTCTCTTCGAGCAGGCACCCACGTAGCATCCATGGACACATCGTCATCATCAACCACTTCACTTGTATCTGACACCTCAGCAAAGGAATCAGCAGCGGGTACAACATCATCATCATCATCATCATCATACTGTACGTTCATGTGTGTAATCCTGCCTGACTGAGACATATCCCTGTTATCTACATCCTCTGGCAATAATGGTTGCGCATCACTAATTTCATCCAACTGATGTGTAAATAACTCCTCTGACGGATCAAGTGAAGCGGCTGTGGTGGCTGTGGTGGTAGTCGTGGTGGTGGCGGCGGGTGGGAGAGTGGTAACTTGAGAGCAGGTGACCGAAGCTGAGCTGGAGGAGGATGGTGCGTCAAGGTTCTTAGCGGAAGCTGTTGAAGATTGGGTGTCCTGTGTAAGCAAGTCAATTATTTTCTCCGAATTTTTCGGGTTCAGGGTACGTGGCCTCTGAACACTGGGCATCATTCCAGGGCCAGTGGAAATCACAGCACCACGACGGCCCCTGCGGGATGGCCTGCGTCTGCCTGTCATTTTTTTTTTAGATAAGTGGTACTATGCGTGCAAGGTACTGTGCCACCCTATATAAGTAATGGGCAGTAGACACAGTACAGTCTGTGAGCCTGCAGCCTTTCGCTGTCTGGCAACTGCGATTATATAACAGAGAACAAATAAATTGGCTTTTTTTTAATCTGCCAGGTATTGTGAGTGTGACACCCTGTAACGGTATGAGTGGTGGCCTGGCCAGTGGACACAGTACAGTCTGTGAGACTGCAGCCTCTCGCTGTCTGGCAACTGCGATTATATCACAGAGAAAAAATAAATTGGCTTTTTTTTATCTGCCAGGTATTGTGAGTGTGACACCCTGTAACGGTATGAGTGGTGGCCTGGATAGTGGACACAGTACAGTCTATGAGCCTGCAGCCTCTCACTGTCTGGCAACTGCGATTATATCACAGAGAAAAAATAAATTGGCTTTTTTTATCTGCAAGGTACTGTCTGTGACACCCTGTATGAATGGTGTGCACACAGTACAGTCTGTGAGCCTGCAGCCTCTCACACACGGGCAGGCAACTGCAATATATATATATATATATATATATATATACAGTACAGACAAAAAGTTTGGACACACCTTCTCATTTCAAAGAGTTTTCTTTATTTTCATGACTATGAAGGCATCAAAACTATGAATTAACACATGTGGAATTATATACATAACAAACTAGTGTGAAACAACTGAAAATATGTCATATTCTAGGTTCTTCAAAGTAGCCACCTTTTGCTTTGATTACTGCTTTACACTTTCTTGGCATTCTCTTGATGAGCTTCAAGAGGTAGTCCCCTGAAATGGTCTTCCAACAGTCTTGAAGGAGTTCCCAGAGATGCTTAGCACTTGTTGGCCCTTTTGCCTTCACTCTGCGGTCCAGCTCACCCCAAACCATCTCGATTGGGTTCAGGTCCGGTAACTGTGGAGGCCAGGTCATCTGGCGCAGCACCCCATCACTTTCCTTCATGGTCAAATAGCCCTTACTTTCAAAGTTTTCCCAATTTTTCGGCTGACTTACTGACCTTCATTTTCTAAAGTAATGATGGCCACTTGTTTTTCTTTACTTAGCTGCTTTTTTCTTGCCATAATACAAATTCTAACAGTCTATTCAGTAAGACTATCAGCTGTGTATCCACCTGACTTCTCCTCAACGCAACTGATGGTCCCAACCCCATTTATAAAGCAAGAAATCCCACTTATTAAACAGGACAGGGCACACCTGTGAAGTGAAAACCATTTCAGGGGACTACCTCTTGAAGCTCATCAAGAGAATGCCAAGAGTGTGCAAAGCAGTAATCAAAGCAAAAGGTGGCTACTTTGAAGAACCTAGAATATGACATATTTTCAGTTGTTTCACACTTGTTTGTTATGTATATAATTCCACATGTGTTAATTCATAGTTTTGATGCCTTCAGTGTGAATCTACAATTCTCATAGTCATGAAAATAAAGAAAACTCTTTGAATGAGGTGTGTCCAAACTTTTGGTCTGTACTGTATAAAAAAAAAAAAGCAAACTGATGTACCAGCCCTAAAAAGGGCTTTTTGGGGTGCTGTCAGGACGCTGTCCTTACAGCAGATGAGTCTGTGGACACAGAACACTGCCCTAGCTAACGCTTTCCCTATTAAATTAGCAGCAGCAGCACTGTCCCTCCTCTCACTAAGAATGCAGCTTCCGAATGAATCTAAAATGGATGCTGTCCAGGAGGTGGGAGGGTCTGGGAGGGAGGGTCTGCTGCTGATTGGCTGGAATGTGTCTGCTGACTGTAAGGTACAGGGTCAAAGTTTACACAATGATGACGAATAGGGGGCGGACCGAACATCGCATATGTTCACCCGCCGCGGCAAACGCCAACAAGCTATGTTCGCCGGGAACTATTCGCCGGCAAACTATTCGGGACATCACTACTGCAGGGCAGACCAGCACCTCCAAGGCGTAAAAGGCAAGCTCAGGCCATGTGCCAAATTTGTAGACCCAGAAGTTGAAAGGGCAGACCCGTCATTCAGTACGTGTAGGCGTGTGCACACATACTGCTCCACCATGTTGGTATAATGCTGCCTCCTGCTAAGACGTTCCATATCAGCTTGTGGTGCTGGATGTTGTGGCGTGCTGACAAAGCTTTTCCACATTTCAGCCATGCTAACCCTGCCTTCTGAGGTGCTGGCAGTGCCCCAGCTGCGTTGGTGACCTCTTCCTCCTCATCTGCCTTCGCCTTGTGCTTCCACTGCGCCCCCTCTGTCAGGTGGGAATGCCAGCAGCAGCACATCTACCAGCGTGCGCTTGTACTCGCGCATCTTACAATTACGCTCCAGTGAGGGAATTAAGGATGGTACGTTGTCCTTGTAACGGGGATCCAGCAGCGTGGCCACCCAGTAATCAGCACAAGTTAGAATGTGGGCAACTCAGCGGTCGCTGCGGAGACACTACAGCATGTAATCGCTCATGTGTGCCAGGCTGCCCAGAGGCAACGAAAAGCTGTCCTCTGTGGGAGGTGTATCGTCTGTGTCCTCTGTATCCCCCCAGCCATGCACCAGTCATGGCCATGAGCTGGTCTGGGTGCCACCTTGCTGTGAACATGGTTAATCCTCCTCCATCTCCTCCTTCTCCACCTCGTCATCCTCCAGAACTGTGCCCTGGCTGGACAATTGTGTACCTGGCGTTTGTCGGTGCAGGAACCCACCCTCGGAGCCACTTGTGAATGACTGGCCGGAAACCCTATGAAATGATCACCCTTCCTCCTCCTCCTCCTCCTGTGCCACATCCTCTTCCATCATCGCCAGCAGCGTTTTTTCAAGGAGGCATAGAAGTGGGATAGTAATGCTGAGAACGGCATTTTCGGCACTGACCATGTTGGTGGAGAACTCGAAACAGCGCAACAAGGAACACAGGTCTTGCATGGAGGCCCAGTCATTGGTGGTGAAGTGGTGCTGTTCCGCAGAGCGACTCAGCCGTGAGTGCTGCAGCTGAAACTCCACTATCGCCTGCTGTTGCTCACACAGTCTGGCCAACATGTGCAAGGTGGAGTTCCACCTTGTGGGCACGTCGCATATGAGGCGGTGAGCGGGAAGGCCGTAGTTGCGCTGCAGCGCTGACAGGCAAGCAGCAGGGTGAGAACGACGAAAGCGCGCACAGATGACCCGCACTTTAGGCAGCAGCTCTGACATATTGGAGTAAATTTTAAGGAATCTCTGCACCAAATTCAGCACATGCTCCAGGCAAGGGATCTGCGTCAAGCCGGCTAGTCCCAGAGCTGCTACGAGATTTCACCCATTATCGCACACCACCAGGCCGGGCTTGAGGCTCACTAGCACCAACCACTTATCACTCTGTTGTTCAGGGCCCGTCCACAGCTCCTGCGCGGTGTGGGGTTTGTCCCCCAAACAGGTACATTTTAAAACTGCCTGCTGTCGTTTACATAAGGTTGTGTGAAGTTTGTGGTGAAGATGTTACGCTGACTGGATGAGGAGCCAGTAGAGGATGAGGAAGCGGAGTAGGAGGAGGATGCAACAGGAGGCAAACTGAAGCGCCCTGCAATCCTTGGTGGTGGAAGGACATGCGCCAAACTGCTATCCGCCTAAGGTCCAGCTACCACTGCATTTACCCAGTGTGCTGTTATGGAGATATAACGTCCCTGACTGTGCTTATTGGTCCACGTATCCGTAGTGAGGTGCACCTAGTTACAGATGGCGTTGCGCAGAGCACACCTGATCTTCTCCCCCACTTGGTTGTGCAGGGAAGGGATGGCTCGCCTGGAAAAGTAGTGGCGGCTGGGCACGACGTACTGTGGGACAGCCACGGCCATAAGGCTTTTATAACTCTCAGTCTCCGCCAGACGGAATGACAGCATTTCCAAGGCCAGTAGTTTTGAAATGCTGGTATTCAGGGCCAGGGATCGCGGGTGGGTAGGGGAAAACTTCCTCTTCCGCTCCAGTGTTTGGGAGATGGAGAGCTGAACGCTTCCGTGGGACATTGTGCAGATGCTTGGTGACCCAGATAGTGGTGTAGCTGGCAGATCCTCTGTTTGCGGGGTGGCAGGTGGCACTGTCACTCTAAAAGTGGACGAAGAGGCCCAGACTGCAGCAGAAGAGGAAGCAGGAGGAGCCAGAGACCTTTCTTGGTTTTTGAGGTGTCTCCTCCACTGCAGCTCGTGCTTTGCACTTAGATGCCTGGTCATGGAGGTTGTGCTCAGGTTGGGAACATTTATGCCTCACTTTAGGCTCTGATTGCACAGCGTGCAAACCACTTGTGTCTTGTCGTCAGCACATT
Source organism: Bufo bufo (assembly GCF_905171765.1). Taxonomy (NCBI): domain Eukaryota; kingdom Metazoa; phylum Chordata; class Amphibia; order Anura; family Bufonidae; genus Bufo; species Bufo bufo. The sequence continues at coordinate 460,348,387 of NC_053389.1, read as the reverse complement.
GTCTGAAGAACTGCCACGCCAGGGAACTCCTTGGAGCTGGCTTTGGTGTGCTCTGCTTTGGTGTGCTGCAGTGGGCAGTAGCAGGCGTACTGTCTAGGGGACTGTCGCTCCGCTTTTGCTCCCTCTTCTGCTGTGCTGGTGGCTCTGTGCAACCACCACCTCTTCCTCCGAACTACACAGGTCACTTGCATGACCTTGATTCAATGTGGGGTCGAGGACCTCATCGTCCTCCACATCATCTTCCACCCAGTATTCACCCCTGCCCTCCTTGTCGGTCTGCAAACTTTCGAAAGCCCCAGCAGTTGGCACCTGTGTTTCGTCATCCTCCGAGACGTGCTGCGATGGTCCTCCCATGTACTCATCTTGAAACATAAGTGGTTGGGCATCGGTGCACTCAATCTCTTCCACTTCTGGGGCAGGGCCAGGTGCTAACAGAGTCATCAAAAAGCAGAAGAGACTGCAGGTGCCAACTCTGATCTTTTAGCAGGAGACTGGATGGGAGACAATGTGAAGGAACTGGAGGCACTGTCAGCAACCCAATCTATTATCGCCTGTACTTGTTCTGGACTCACCATTCGTAGAGCCGCATTAGGCCCGACCAAATTCCGCTGCAGGAAGGTGAGTCACTTGTGCATGTAGCTGGCACAGATCGACCACGTCCTCTCCCTGCAACAGGAGCTCCACCAGCAGCACCACGACCGGGGCCACGTCCCATATTTGACGCTCTCCTCATATTTCTAAAATGTAGGATCTTGACCTAAATGTGTGTTTTTTAAATAGCAGAATAGAACAACAGTATCTAAATGGTGTATCTCACACGTACACGTGAAGACTAGGCCACAATTTAAGATTTTTGCCCAAAATGGGTGTTTTTCTAATATCAGAATAGAACAACAGTATCTAACGGGTGTATCTCACAATAATTTATGCAGCAAAGGCTGAAAAAAGTAGTTTTTTCCCCTAAATGGGTGGGGGGGTTTTTATAGCAGGATTGAACAACACTATCTAAAGGGTATATCTCACAATGACATATGCAGCAAAGGCTGAAAAATTTATTTTTTTGCCCTAAATGGGTGTTTTTTTTTTAGCAGAATAGAACAACACTATCTAAAGGGTGTATCTCACACGTACAGATGAAGATTAGGCTGCAATTTAAGATTTTTGCCCAAAATGAGTGTTTTTCAAATAGAAGAATAGAACAACAGTATCTAAAGGGTGTATCTCACAATGAGATACCTATGCAGCAAAGGCTGCAATATTAAGTATTTTGCACAAAAAGGGTGTTTTTTTTACTAACAGTATATGACAGCAGTATATAACGCTTGAATTTTACACGTGCAGATGTAGCAAGGGCTGTAAAATTGTATATTTTGCCCAAAAAGGGTGTTCTTTAAAACCAAGAAAATTATAGCTGTATTTCTAGCTTAAAATGCAAACTGACTAATGCGGCATAGGCCCCAGATGGAGGGTATTGCCAAAAATTGTGTTTTTTCAAAACCAGAAAATTATTGAAGTATTTTTAAGCTTGTTTTTAACAATAACAGATGCAGCAAAGGCTGTAATATTAAGTATTTTGCCCAAAAAGGGTGCTTTTTTACTAACAGATTATGACAGCTGTATATAACGCTTGAATTTCACATGTGCAAATGCAGCAAGGGCTGTAAAATTGTGTATTTTGCCCAAAAAGGGTGTTTTTTAAAACCTAGAAAATTATAGCTGTATTTCTAGCTTAAATTGCACACTGACTAATGCTGCAAAGGTAAAAGATGTAGAATAAAAATGTATTATTGCAGTATTTCAAGCTTGGATTTGAATGTCACAAAAGCACATATGCAGTGCTGGTGCACTGAGCTTGCATAAAATGGCTGCCGCCGCCCACCTATCTAACGGACGGATAACAGTTATTTTTCTCTGTCACTGGCAGGGCAGGGTAAAAAGATTGTGCACTGCACCCACACAACAAAATCTATGTAGATCGCTGAGTTCAATTGGAGTTCTGATTAAAGATTCTGTCCTATTCTCTCCCTCACAGCAGCAGCATCCTATCCCTACACGAAGCACAGCAGAGTGAGGTGCAGCGCTACGTGACTTCAGCTTATATAGAGGCTGGGTCACATGCTGCACTGGCCAATCACAGCCATGCCATTAGTAGGCATGGCTGTGAATGCTTCTAAGGGCACACAGTTAAACGCTTGTTGATTGGCTACTCTGCAGCCTTTCAAAAAGCACCAAGAAATTGCCGAACACCGAACCCGAACCCAAACTTTTACAGAAATGTTTCGGGTTCGGGGTCCAAAAATCCTAAAGTTCAGTACAAACCCGAACTTTTGCAATTCGGGTTCGCTCAACCCTACCCAGCTCCAAAGCCGCCACCAAGTTACGGCCAATATCAGATACAACAATACATGGTTCTAGGCAGGGGTCAAGTCCTGGGAAAAAAAGTGTGGGAACTCACCCAAGATCCACTGCAAACCGCCCCCCCCCCCCCCAAAAAAAAAAAAAAAAAATATTAAAAAAATAAAATTCTGTGCAACATTTATTGTAAAGTGCCAGTTTACACAAACAACTGCAAAATTAACATGAAATAAACATGGAGATCGCAGTTCCAGCTGCCTTGCTGGTGGACAATTGGCATATACTTCTGCTGTGGCCCACAGCATAAGCATATGCCAATCGTCCACCAGCAAGGCAGCTGGCACTGGGATCTCCATGTTATTGGTCAGTTAATACATCAAGGACCCCCTGGCATGGGGCCTGGGCATAGCTAAGTGCAAACTGGGTGATCCATAGGCAGGACCGGGTGGCTGCCCTCATCCACCAGCCCGTCCTTAATGCCAGTCAATACCCCCTTAGAAAATCTCTCATCAGATGTGAGAGCAGCAGCGATCGATCGATCAGCCAGGATTAATGTGCACAGTGGGAGGCCTCCCTTAGGCAAGTGACAAACTGCCCCCTGAATCTTAGGCAAGTGACAAACCCAGCTCTGCTACATCTACAATGAGCAACTACAACAAATGAAATGCCAAACTGCAGTTCCTCTATGTGATGCCTTGGATAGCTTCCACTGGACCCACAGGCTGTGGGTCCAGTGGAAGCTATCCAAGGCATCACAATCACATAGAGGAACTGCAGTTTGGCATTACATTTGTTGTAGTTGCTCATTGTAGATGTAGCAGAGCTGGGTTTGTCACTTGCCTAAGATTGAGGGGGGGGGGGGGCCGTTTGTCACTTGCCTAAGGCCAGGGTAAGGGGGGCCTCCCACCCAGGCTGTGCACATTAATCCTGGCTGATCGATCGCTACTGACCTGCTTCTGTGCTGCCTGCAGTCACATCTGATGAGAGTACTGACTGAGATAAAGGAGGGGGTATTGACTGGTCTGGTCTGGGGCTGGGGCTGCTGGCCACCGGTGCTCCCACCAGGCGGGTTAGGGCCCCCGGACTCACTCAGGGACAGTCACAGACACTTAGACTGGTCTGGACCGGACCACTAGGACCCCGGTCCGGTCGGATGGTCCAGCCACACTCACCTCAGCAGACAGTCAGGCAGTCGTAGGCTCAGGATAGGAGGAGGGGAGCTCTCAGCCAGGAGGAGGGGAATCAGTCAGTGAGTCACTCGCAGCCAGCCCAGCACCGCTGCACACAGCTTCTTCTTCCGTCCTCAACTGAAGCCGCTCCTCCTCCCTCCTCACTTAGCCTGCCCTGCACAGTGCGAGTCACGCAGGGCCTCGCCTCCGCTCCGCCTCGCTTCCCCTCCTGGTCCTTTTGCCCTGAAACGGAACAGCGTTCCTGCCATGAAAAAAGTGCAGGAACGCCGTTCCCACGCGTTCCCCCTCGACTCGACCTCTGGTTCTAGGTTGAGTGGCGAGAGCCACAACTCAGTCTGGTCTCTTATCCCCTGCCACAGCTCTGCAACGGTGTGCTGTTTGTCACCTAGGCAGATCAGCTTCAGCACAGCATGTTGCTGCTTCCCCACTGCAGTGCTACACTGCTTCCAGCTACTGACTGATGACTGACTAGTGCTGCACGCAGATACTTCGGAGGTAGAAGTGGAGGAGGAGGCGGAGGAGGAGAAGTGGGGGTAGGAGCCACTAACGTAGGTGGTGGTGGAAACCCTAATGGAATTGGGGCCAGCAATCCTTGGCGTCGGTAGCACCTGTGCCTTCCCAGGGTACGAGTTGCTCCTGGCCTCCAAAACATTCACCCAGTGTGCCGTCAGGGAAATGTAGCGTCCCTGGCTGAAAGCACTTGTCCATGTGTCTGTGGTTAAGTGGACCTTCCCAGTAACTCCGATGGTCAGGGCACAAGTGATGTTAAGGGACGCATGTTGGTGTAAGGCTGGCATGGCACACCTTAAAAAATAGTGCTCTGCGTAACGAGGGACGTCCACCGACATCAGGCTGCGGAAGGCCTTAGTGTCCACAAGCCTAAATGGCAATATTTTCAGGGCCAGTAATTTGGAAAGCTGCGCATTTAGTGCTATGTTCTGTGGGTGGTTGGTTGGCTGGGTATTTGCGCTTGTGTTCAAATGCCCTGGGGTAATGACATTTGGACGCTGCGGTGGGACAGGGAAGAGGATGTGGTCGCTGATGGTGCTTGCAAAGGTCCAGGTGCAGGGCAGGAGGCATCCGCGCCTGCATCTTGGACAGGGGATTGGCCAGCACGTAACACAGGGGAAGAGGAGGCAGTGGTGTGACCCGCAGACACAGATTGTGGACCCAGGCGTTCGGCCCACCAATTAGGGTGCTTTGATGACATGTGGCGGATCATTCTGGTGGTGGTGAGGTTGCTAGTGTTCATGCCCCGGCTCATTTTGGTGTGGCACAGGTTACAAACTACTGTTCTTTTGTCGTCCGCACTTTCCTCATAAAAGCGCTATACTGCGAAACACCTACCTCTTGGCAAGGAACATTTACGCAATGGGGTGCTCCATGGAACAGTTCCGGGCCTGTTCGGTGATGCCCGCCTTCTACCTTTTGCCATCCCACTGCCTCTTCCATCCTGTTGAAGTGCTGCGGATCCCTCCCCCTCTGTACTGCTCTCCTTGCTCGGCTTGTTGCCACCTTCCCAGATTGGGTCAGTGACCTCGTTGTCCAGCACCTCCTCTTCCACTTCCTTACTCTGATCATCCTCCTGATTTGTTGACCTAACCACAACCTCAGTGATTGACAAGTGTGTTATCCTCTTCTTCAAACTCTTGAGACAGTAATTGCGGTTGAGTCATTAGCAACTGTGTCTCATCATCATCCACCTCATTAAACACTAATTCCCCAGTGTCATGTTCTTGTGACTTTGGATGTTCAAGAGGTTGGGAATCGGGGCACAAGATCTCATGTCCCTCTTCAAACGTCCTTGGTAAGAGGGCCAAATCAATTAATGGCAATGCAAAGAGGTCCTCGGAATATCCGAGTGTGGAATCACTTGTTTGGCCAGACTGTGAATGGTTTGAGGAAGGAGGATCAGGGTGAGGATTTTGTGGACCAGACTTCTGGCTACTGAGACTGGACTTGGTGGAAGACAGAGTGGTGCTTAACCGACTGGAAGCACTATCTGCTGCAAAACAACCGACCACCTGCTTGCACTGGGCTGACTTCAAGAGTGGTGTCCTGCGCCACCCTGTAAAGTGGGACATAAAGCTAGGTATCTTGGAAGATTGTTTTTCTTGTGCTCTGGCAGCAGACACAGTTTCAACACGCCCAGGGCCACAACCTCTGTGTGCACCATCAGCATCACGGCCACTTCCCTGTCCCTTAATGCTCGCCTTCTTCATATTAAATGTTATATGTTATAAGGGACCGTTTATAGGCAAAGTGTAGATAAATTATGGAAAAAATATAATTGTTTTCGCTAATATTTTTCCCAATATCTGGCCCTGACACACGCTATTGCAGCGCAGATGTGACAATTCACTGCAGACACCGTTTATAGGCAAAGTGTGGATAAATTATGGAAAAAATATATTTGTTTTTGCAAATATTTTTCCTAATATCTGGCCCTGACACATGCTATTGCAGCGCAGATATGACAATTCACTGCAGACACCATTTATAGGTAAAGTGTGGATAAATTATGGAAAAATATATTTGTTGTCATTAATATTTTTTACAATATCTGGCCCTGACACACGCTATTGCAGCGCAGATGTGACAATTCACTGCAGACACCGTTTATAGGCAAAGTGTGGATAAATTATGGAAAAAATATAATTGTTTTTGCAAATATTTTTTCCAATATCTGGGCCTGACACACACACCCTATTGCAGCACAGATGTGACAATTCACTGCATGGACAGTTTATAGGAAAAATGTGAATAAATTATGGAAAAAATATAATTGTTTTTGCTAATATTTTTTCCAATATCTAGCCCTGACACACGCTATTGCAGCGCAGCTGTGACAATTCACTGCAGACACCGTTTATAGGCAAAGTGTGGATAAATTATGGAAAAAATATAATTGTTTTCACTAATATTTATTTCCAATATCTGGGCCTGACACACACATCCTATTGCAGCACAGATGTGACAATTCACTGCAGGGACAGTTTATAGGAAAAATGTGGATAAATTATGGAAAAAATATAATTGTTTTCAATAATATTCTTCCTATCTCTGCCTCTGACACACAGAAGGTATTGCTGAGCAGATGTCATAAGTCACTGTAGACACCCTCTATAGAAAAAGAATTGCAAAGTATGGGAAAAAAAATCTGAGACAACTTTGCAAGATTAAATTGCTGCCACCACACATAATAGTCCTTAAAAGGACTTTTGGGTCTTTGAAACGTTTTAAAATGTAATAAATTGTGATCACAAACTCCCTACACTATCTGTCCCTTCCTACCTGCAGCTCTCCCTGACTCACAATGACTGGCTCATTTCTGATGGCCTCATAGCGCTCCACCAGGTCGACCATCTCTAGGACATTACCAGGAGACACCTGGCTAATCCAGTGCTGGAGAGAGTACAGCAAAGCCCTCCAGAACACATCTGCCAACAGACGGTCCAGCATAGCAGTGGGACTCAGTACGTCAGGCTGCAGCAATTTTTGCAACCGGTTTAGCAGATCATAATACTGCGGTCTGGCGTGTTCAGTCTGGGTAAATTCCCACTGATGCACCCGCTGGGCCCGGACCAACACTTTCACCCTCAGTCTTGCCAGAATCTCACCTTTTAAGGTTGGGTAGTCTGCCGCTTGCACATCTGGTAACTCAAAAAACACCTGCTGGGGTCCGGATGCCAGGAATGGAGCGACAACCTCAGCCCATTGGTCTCGGGGTAGCTTCTCCCTCATGGTCACCTTTTCCAACACCGGGAGATAGGTCTCAACGTCGTCTGCAGGGGTCATCTTTGAGATCGCCGCACGGACACCTTTCTGGTCATTGTGGACGTTCTGAGACCCTCCTGCCACTTGTAACACCATCACATGCTGTAATAGCAGCTGGTTGGTTTCCTGCTGCTGCTTGTTAGCCTCCCGCTGCTGCAAGTTAGCCTCCATGAGGACTTTCATGACCGCCTACATTTTGTCAGGGGACACGGATCCTAACCTTGCCGGCTTAATATAGGACATACACCCGTGCCCAGGATAAAAAAAAACAACTTTCAGCCTTCAGGCCAGTCTTAATGCGTTTGCCCGCATCCTCTACCAATTGTGAGGATTTGCTCTGGTAGACAGGTTAGTAGAAGCAGTATAGAGGCAATCACAAAGTCTTTAACTTAAAAAGTTCAGTGTTTATTCACACAGAAGGAAAAACAAAATGACAGTTCGCAGTCTTGGTGTTCGTTCACACCATGGAAAGTCCACAGAACAAAAACATTTACCTTGTTAGTAGTTTTTCATCAGCGGTCCCCAGCAGGCTTTAGGGGCCTGTTTTCCAGCATGCGGCTCTCAGCCATTTTGCACAGCACACATCTTCAGATCCCTAAACACAGAGACTCCACAGCTTCACTGTGAGATGGAGGATCATCCACAACACCTGACAGTGCAGACTGCTTTTTATAAGCCTCCCAAGACCCGGCCTGGAACATGGGGAGAGCCACCCACCCAGAACTTTGGCTACTCCCAGTAAGAGCAGTCTCGGATAAGCTTTACAGCCAGCTTTAACCAGCTGAAGTGTCAGACTGCAATAATGGCATTTCAGGGAAAAAACAGCTCTTACCTCACTGAGGCCAGGAACCTCTGTGACACATACCGCCCATCAATGACGACCCCTTGTTCCTTCCTACAATATTCATATTGACCCGCAGAATAAGAATGTTATGTCATTGTTAGTGCACAGTGAACGCAGTGACGTGAAATAGAGATGGCCTTGCAGTTCGCCCGGCGGTCGTTTCGCGGCGAACTTTGCTCGTTCGCTGTTCGCTGGCGATATTCGCGCCTGCCATATTCTTTTACATTGTGAATAACTTTGACCCATGACACACCCATCAGGTGGTACAGGACAGCCAATTGAGACGTTTCAGCACATGGACATACCCCCTACCTTATAAATAAACCTGATCTGGGCTCCATTTTACATTCAGTCTTTTGCCAGTGTAGGGAGAGGTTGCTGTGTGGAGCAGGGACAGACTGTTATGGACACAAATCGCTAGCTAATAGGGCCACAAAAGTCCTTTTAAGGACTGGTATAGGTGTGCTATCGATAGGTGTGACATACTGAGGGGTGAAATATACTTATAATATACTCTCTAACATAGAAAGTATATTATAGTGCAATTGTATTGTGCAGCAGTTGTGTGCGGTTCTGCTGTGATACTGCAGCCACACAGAGTGCCAAACGCTATTTGAATAAATAATTTCTCTGATTTACTTACCAGTTGCCCCCCAAAAAAAACTGATAGAGGCAGGGCTGTTATTTACCAATAATATACGTACTATACAGTGCATTTAGGTAGCGCAGCATTTGTCTGCGGTTTTGATGCGTCACCGCATCTACACAGAGTGACAAACACTATTTGAAGAAATATTTTCTACTGGTGTGATTTACCAGTTGCCCCCCAAAAAAAACTGATTGAAGCAGGAATTTTATATACCAACTAGACATTAAGGCCTCATGCACACGACCGTTGTGTGCATCCGTGGCCGTTGTTCCGTTTTCCGTTTTTTTTCGCGGACCCATTGACTTTCAATGGGTCCGTGGAAAAATCGGAAAATGCACCGTTTGGCTTCCGCGTCCGTGATCCGTTTTTCCAGTCCGTGAAAAAAATAGGACCTGTCCTATTTTTTTCACGGACAACGGTTCACGGACCCATTCAAGTCAATGGGTCCGTGAAAAATCACGGATGCACACAAGATAGTCATCCGCGTCTGTGATCCGTGATCCGTGTCCGTTTTTCCTATCATTTTCAATTCAAACTTGACTTCGTTTTTTTTTTCACTTTTCATGTCCGTGGATCCTCCAAAAATCAAGGAAGATCCACAGAAGAAAAAACGGTCACGGAACAACGGAAATCCGTTTTGCGGACCGCAAAAAAAAACGGTTGTGTGCATGAGGCCTTAGCCTGTTACAATAACGGGTGCTAGAACACTGTTATGGAGGGGTACCTGTGGATTACACTGTTATGGGGGGGTAACTGTGGATGACACTGTTATGGGGGGGTACCTGTGGATGACACTGTTATGGGGGGGTACCTGTGGATGACATTGTTATGGGGGGGTACCTGTGGATGACAATGTTATGGGGGGTACCTGTGGCTGACACTGTTATGGGGGGTACCTGTGGCTGACACTGTTATGGGGGTACCTGTGGCTGACACTGTTATTGGGGGGTACCTGTGGATGACACTGTTATGGGGGGGTACCTGTGGATGACACTGTTATGGGGGGTACCTGTGGATGACACTGTTATGGGGGGTACCTGTGGCTGACACTGTTATGGGGGGGTACCTGTGGCTGACACTGTTATGGGGCTGGTCTGTGGCTGACACTGTTATGGGGGGGTACCTGTGGCTGACACATAGCATCTTATGCTATGTGTAATCCACAGATCCCTCCATAACAGTGTCGCTGTTTAATGTGAATGTAATGGCAGCGGGGCCCGTTGCAGTCACTGTATTGCACCGGCCCCGCTCAGAGTAGTAATACTTAGAATAACTGTAATAATAATAACGATCTTCACTTCTTCACTTACTACATGGTGAGGCAGGAGGTCGGGCGGGCGGCCAGGCACTGGCAGCGTAACTCACTACGTCATGCGCCTGCGCTGCCTGCTTCATTCATGCAGTGGGCGGAGCAGGGGCGTCACTTAGTGAGTTACGCTACCAATGCCTGGCCGCCCGCCAGGCCTCCTGCCTCACCATGTAGTAAGTGAGCGGGGCCGGTGCAATACAGTGACTGCCCCCCGCTGCCATTACAATAGGATGCTGCACATGTAGTGTCCGTGGAGTGTGTGCCGATGAAGCGGCGTCTGGCCGCACTGCGCGCGTGGGGAAGCGGGCGCATGCGCAGTGCGGCATAATGAGTAAGATAGCCGGCTCTCAGTGTGTACGGCTCCCCGGGATCTGTGACGGCTGCGCTGTCCCGTGTGCTCCAGGCAGAGTAACTCTGAAAGCCGCTGTGCCCGGCTCCCGACGTCCTCCTCCCTGAGCGCTGCTGTCCCGCCGATGTGCCCCCGAGCCTGGCTCTGCGACCTGGATTGGCCTGTGTGTGTGTGTGTGTCCGTCCGCTGCGCATGGGCACTTCTATAAGTGAGCACAGGGCTTTTATTAGTATAGATATATATCCTCTATAATAAAGTCCCTGTGTGCATGTGCGACCATGCGTGTGTGACGATTAGTTAAGTGCGCATGCATGGCGGCCAATCAACACACGGCGCTCCGCACGCACCGCCCACCCCTACGCATCGGCCCTCTGCTGTGCCCAGCTCCACCGTGCCTCCTCCTCCCCCTCCGGCTTCCTCTGCAGCTGACTGACACCCCGGGATCTGGGCCCGGCAACCGCCGCCTGCCACAACGTATCCTTCACTGACACCCTTATGCACTGCCCACACCTGCACACCGGGCAGAGAGTGACCCGTACCTGCTGCAGCATTGCATCCTGGAGTTTATAGAACTCCCAAAGAGCCTGGGAGGACAAAGCTGGGAGCACTGTGGATGGGGACCTCCGATTCTGGACCCCGGGTATCTGTCAGCACAGGGGGCACATGTTAGTCCCCCAGCGGCCGCATCCTACTCGCTCCTATCTCACCCTAACCCGCCCACCAAAGTCAGGAAATGGCCGCACAGTAGCAAGTGAGGGAAGCTATCACAGGCAGAGAGCATTACACATGTATTACACTCCAACCCCCATCATTACACTCCAACCCTCATTGGAGTGTAATGATGGGGATTGGAGTGTAATATGTGTGTAATGATGGGGGTTGGAGTGTACTATGTGTATAATGTTGGGGATCCTGGGGTGTAAGGTGTCTGCAGATGAAGCTGGAGGGGGAGGAGGAGTCACGGCGGAGCTGGGCGCAGGTGGCGTGTGGAGCACTGTGTGCTGATAGGTCCCCGTGCCACGCATGCCCAGTATAACAAACGGCACGCGCACACACTCGGACACAGGGCACTCACACAGGGATTTTATTATGTAGGATTACACTCCAGCCCCATCACATAAAATCCCTGTGTGAGTGCCCTGCACCTGTGTGCCGTTTGTTATAGTGGGCATGCGCGGCGCAGGGACCCATCAGCAGCCCCCCCTGGTAACTGAAACCCAGCCCCCCCACCCTTTCTCCCTCCCCCCATCATTGGTGGCAGTGGGCAGTTCCGATCGGTTACCATGGCAGCCAGGAGTCACGCTACTGAAGCCCTGGCTGCCATGTTATGTTATTGAGCAGCATTATGCTCACGTGCGCTGTGGCCGCCGGTCGCTCCTTCTTCTCATAGGTCTGTGCGGCGCATTGCTAATGCTATAAGCATTAGCAGTGCGCCACACAGACAGAAGAAGGAGCGACCGGCGGCCACGGCGCACGTGAGTATAATGCTGCTCACTAACATACCATGGCAGCCAGGGCTTCAGTAGCGTGACTCCTGGCTGCCATGGTAACCGTTAACCTACAAAAAGGCAGCTCTGTCAACTAAGACAGCTAAAGTACCCACTTGTACCACATCCAGAGTAAACTAAAATCCAAACAAGTGGAATATAGTATCACAAAATATCATTTATTATAAAATATAAAGAAATCTGGAGAACAACGGGATGTTATACAGTACACGGAGAAGCACAAGGCCAGCAGCATCAAAAACACCACCATGAAACTGCGCAATGTATGGCGCAGAATGGTATGACCCAAAGATAGAGCTAAGACTCTGGGATAGCCAGATAGATATCACATATGAAAGGTCTCCCCAATACGGGTGTAGTATGCAGAGTACCACAGACCAAATACGGGTGTAGTATGCAGAGTACCACAGACCAATTAAGGTAAACCCAGAGCCGTAGCTGGCAATCACGGAAATGATGTAGGCACCACAGTCAACCAATAAAAAATAATAAATAATACAATGAATGTAGATCACTGGCTGAAATCAAAATAACAACCGTGCGCCTAAGTACAGAGGCCCCAGTGTGGATACATACGAGGGTGCCCTGCACGCAGCATAAAACCGTGCTAATAGCGGGACGTACCTGAAGACATGGTGGTGGAATGAATGACAGGCCCTGAGCGCGAGACCTCATCTTTGGGTCATACCATTCTGCGCCATACATTGCGCAGTTTCATGGTGGTGTTTTTGATGCTGCTGGCCTTGTGCTTCTCCGTGTACTGTATAACATCCCGTTGTTCTCCAGATTTCTTTATATTTTATAATAAATGATATTTTGTGATACTATATTCCACTTGTTTGGTTTTTAGTTTGCCATGGTAACCGATCTTCACTATCGTTCCGTGGTCATATCGCAATCCGGCGATATAGACGATATGCACAAAATCCATATCACCTATATCGCCCACCCCTAGGATGGATATGGCCTCTCACCTCCACTCACAGAGACTGCCGCCGGACGCACATGTATGGTCGCTGCAGGCGGTGTCCGTATGTGCGTGCAGATTGGCCAGCGCACCGCGCATGCGCACTTAACAAATTGGCACACACGCACGGACACAACGCACACAGGGCTTTTATTAGTATAGATAATATATGTTCTATATAGTGCGTTTAGGTAGTGCAGCATTTGTCTGCAGTTTTGCTGCGTTTTACCACATCTACACAGAGTGAAAAACACTATTTGAAGAAATAATTTCTACTGGTGTGATTTACCAGTTGCCCCCCCCAAAAAACTGATTGAAGCAGGGATTTTATATACCATTAATATACGTTCTATATAGTGCGTTTAGATAGTGCAGCATTTGTCTGCGGTTTTGCTGCGTTACCGCATCTACACAAAGTGAAAAACACTATTGGAACCAATAATTTCTACTGGTGTGATTTACCAGTTGCCCCCCAAAAAAACTGATTGAGGCAGGGGTGTGATATACCGTATTTTTCGCTTTATAAGACGCACCTGATGATAAGACGCACCTAGGTTTTTGAGGAGGAAAATAAGAAAAAAATATTTTGAACCAAAAGGTGTGCTTTTGGTAGCTTTTGAACTAAAGGTGGTCTGTGGATGACGCACTGTTATGGGGATCTGTGGATGACACTGTTATGGGGGATCTGTGGATGACGCACTGTTATGGGGGGATCTGTGGATGACACTGTTATGGGGGATCTGTGGATGATGCACTGTTATGGGGGGATCTGTGGATGACACTGTTATGGGGGATCTGTGGATGATGCACTGTTATTGGGGGATCTGTGGATGACGCACTGTTATGGGGGATCTGTGGATGACCCACTGTTATGGGGGATCTGTGGATGACGCACTGTTATGGGGGGATCTGTGGATGACGCATTGTTATTGGGGGATCTGTGGATGACGCACTGTTATGGGGGATCTGTGGATGACACTGATGGGGGGATCTGTGAATGACACTGAGGCGGGATCTGTGCATTACACTGAGGGGGGATCTGTGCATGACACTGATGGGGGATCTGTGGATAACACTTATGGGGCTCTGTGGATGACACTTATGTCATCCACAGATCCCCATAAGTGTCATCTACAGATCCCCTATCAGATGCATCAGTGTGGAGGGAGGAGGCGGAGACACTCATGGCGGGGCCCGGTGCAGTGACTCTACTCTAATACACCGGGCCCCGCAACTGATCTATATCTAATAGTATATGCTCTGTACGGCTCTTACTGTAGTACTGTAAGTATAGCGCAGACCGGCATCTCCATCGGTCATGCGCCGATTGCCGCACCTCCTTCCTCATGCGCCGTCTGCTCCAGCTCCCTCTGTCATGCGCCGCCTGCCCCAGCTCCCTCCTCATGCGCCGCCTGCCTGCTTATCTCACTTTATGAATGAACGGGCAGGCGGCGCATGACAGAGGGAGCTGGGGCAGGCGGCGCATGACAGAGGGAGCTGGAGCAGACGGCGCATGAGGAAGGAGGTGCGGCAAGCGGCGCATGACCGATGGAGATGCCGGTCTGCGCTATACTTACAGTACTACAGTAAGAGCCGTACAGAGCATATACTAGAGTAAAGTCACTGCACCGGGCCCCGCCATGAGTGTCTCCGCCTCCTCCCTCCACACTGTCACTGATACTTCGCTGGCCGCGCTGTGCAGCATAGCGGCCAGCGAAGTATTCGCTTTATAAGACGCACGGCCATTTTACCCCCACTTTTGGTGGAAAAAAAGTGAGTCTTATAAAGCAAAAAATACGGTACCTTCTTCCAAAAATACTGCTCTTCTATAGGGACGATTGTCACAGGGTCATTTTGAAAATGACAGGCAAAGAAAAAGGCAGGCCATTCCGCAGGGGTGGTAGGTTTCGGGCAGGTGCACCAGGCCGTAGCCTAAGTGGGAAGTTGCAGAAGGTGCGTGCGATTACGTCACCAGACTTGGTTGAGCGACTCACTCAGCCTTCCGCTTCTGCACCCTCCTCATCCTCTCTATCTGCACCCTCTTCGCTCTCTGTTGTGTCCACCCACAATGACACCACCACCAAATCCCCTCCGCTCAAGTCAGAGGAATTATTTTCCCATACATTCCAAGACCTTACCGATGCGCAGCCATTCTTGGCATCGGATCAGGAAGAGGAGGTATCAACGGTTGCCACCCAGCAGTCTGACGACAGTACCCGGATCAGCCCAAGGAGGGTGGTCCCCGCTGTTGCTGACTACTCCAAGATCTCTAATGTCAGTGGTGGTGAAGGTGACGAATCCGATGATGACGTGTCGATGGACGTCACGTGTGTGCCCACAAGAGAGGAAGAGGAGGGGAGTTCAGAGGGAGAGACGGAGCAGCAGATAGGGAGGAGAAGCAGGCAGAACTTACAGTGCACAGGAGGCAAAAAGCAGACTGCTATTGTATCTGGAACTAAACATCCACCATGCACGGTCACATCTGGCGCTCCCAGGACGCCGGCACATGGCTCCGCAGTGTGGGCTTTTGTTAACGTGTCTGCTGCTGACAATAGTGTTGCCATCTGCATCCTGTGCTGTCAACGCATAAGTCACCGTAAGCCCAACACTCACCTAGAGACGACTGCCTTCAGAAGGCGCCTGGCCTCCCATCACTGAGCCCAATGGGAGCAACACCGTGAGCCACACTCCCGGCACTCACTGTCCTGCCTCTTCTTCTCCTCTCTCCTCCCAGTTATCCTCCACTCCACCTTACACCGTGCCATCGTCGCGTTCATCTGCCAAAAGGCAGGCTTCCTTGCCCCAAATGTTCGAGCGTAAAAAGATGATGACGCCGGATAACCCTCTTGCCCAATGGCTGACCACTAGCTTGTCAGAACTGTTAGCCTGCCAACTACTGCCATATAAACTGGTGGACTAGGATGCCTTTACAAAATTTGTGGCCATTGGAACACCGCAATGGAAGGTCCCGGAAAGGAAATATTTCTCCCAGAAGGGCATCCCAGAGCTATATGGTCACGTTCAGAGGCAAATGAATGTATCTCTGGCACACAGTGTCGGTGCCAAGATACATCTGACCACAGACACGTGGTCTAGCAAACACGGGCAGGGAAAGTACAGAACTATTACTGCCCACTGGGTGAACCTTCTGACAGCCGTCAAGCATGCAACCCCTGGCACCCGTGTAGATTTGGTTTTACCGCCACAGAATGCATGCAGGCCTGCCTCTTCTCCTCCTCCTACTCCATCCTCCCTCTCCTCCTCAGTTGACTCCTTTTCCGCTGCTACCGTCTCTTCCGCTGGGCCCCCCAAGATCCCCAGAACCTATTCGACATGCCAGGTAATACGTTGCCATGCTGTGCTGCGTCTGTTGTGCCTGGAAGCCAAGAGCCACATCGGTCCTGCACTCCTTTCAGCCTTGCAGTCACAGGCAGACCAGTGGCTAACCCCTCTCAATTTGACAGTTGGTAAAGTTGTGTGCGACAACGGTGTCAATCTGCTTAGCACACTGAAACAGGGCAAAATCACACATGTGCCATGCATGGTACATGTCCTGAACTTATTCGTGCAGTGATTCGTTGCCAAATACCTCGGGGTGCAGGATGTCTTTCGGCAGGAAAATCTCTGGCCATTTTAGAAGATCTTACAAGGCCATGGCTCGCCTTGCTGACATTCAGCGGCGACACCACCTGCCCGTCAGACGTCAGATTTGTGACTGCCCGACACAATGAAACTCCACCTTGTATCTGATTGATAAGCTGCTCCAGCAGAAACGTGCAGTTAAAAACTACCTGTACGAACTCTGCGGCAGGACAGGTTCTGGGGAGATTGTTTTTCTTTCACCGCGCCAGTGGCTGCTCATGCGCTACGCATGCAGACTTCTGCAGCCATTTGATGAGATCACCAAACTGGTCAGTCGCAGCCAGGGTGCCATCAGTGATATCATACCTTACGCCTTCTTTCTGGAGCATGCATATCGCGTCATGTCATTTATCAAGCCGTCGAGGAGCAGGAAGATGAGCAAGTCGCAATGCTGGATGAATTCCCAGGTGGGGATACTCCATCTGAGACAAGTCAACAACAGGAGTCTGAAGAGGAGTCAGAGGAGGATGGTGCAGGGGCGGAGGAGGAGCAAAAAGAGCACGCTTTAAACGTTTCTGGGATCCCTGGTGCTGTCCGTGGATGGGGGGAGGAGAACGACAATGACATTATTCTGGATGATGAGCAGGAGCCAGGCCACTCCACCGCTTCCAGTTTAGTGCAAATGGGTGCTTTCATGATCCCCCGTATAAAAGAGGGTCCCCCGTATAAAAAGCATAAAGGGATCGACCAGTACTGGGTGGACACGTACTTAGACCCCCGCTACAAACACAAAATGGCAGAAATGTTACCACCATCACAGAGGGCTGTCAGAATGCAGCACTTCCAGGCCTTGCTTCGATAAATGCTGCATTTTGCTTTTGCGGGCGCTGGCAGAGGAATTTCCACTCACAGAGAAACAGTTGCGGGTACCAATCCAACAGTACATGAAAGAAGAGGGCGGTTTGAAGAAATGTTGGTCACTTCAGATATAAGATCATTCTTGCATCCAACCTATCAACAGCCATCCTCCGGATCTAGCCTCAGGTAACTCCTAGACAGACAGGTGACCGACTACATCGGGTTAACGGCCGGTGTGGACGCTCTAAAAAGCGATGAACCCCTGGACTACTGGGTGTGCAGGCTTGACCTGTGGTCAGAGATGGCACAATTTGCCATGGAGCTCTTGGCTTGCCCCTCGTACAGTAAGGACGTTCAGCGCAGCAGGGGGGATTGTGACCGATAAGCTCACTCGCCTAGCTCACGACACATTTCTAAAAATGAATGAGGCATGGATCTCGGAGGAATTCAACACATGTGACTAGACGACCATGTTTCATTGACAGACAACAAATATCCGCCACCACCCAGAACAAATCATGGTCCATGTCTTAGGTGAATAAAAGGCCTTTTATGTCCGTTGAATGCCTAATTTTTGGGACCTGCCTGGCCGACAGTTGCATATTTATCCTGTGACCGCCTAATGTACCTCCAGCCACAGAATCCCAAATTCTTTGCTGTCAGGTGAACGCCTATTGGCTAATTTTTGGGGCCTGTACTGGCCTACAGTTACATATTTATCCTGTGACCGCCTAATATACCTCCAGCCACAGAATCCAAAGTTCTTTGCTGTCAGGTTAACGCCTATAGGCTAATTTTTGGGGCCTGTACTGGCCGACAGTTACATATTTTTCCTGTGACCGCCTAATGTACCTCCAGCCACAGAATCCAAAGTTCTTTGCTGTCAGGTGAACGCCTATTGGCAAATTTTTGGGGCCTGTACTGGCCGACGGTTACATTTTTATCCTGTGACCGCCTAATGTACCTCCAGCTACAGAATCCTACAAAGTTGTGTGATGTCAGGTGAATGCCTATTGGCTAATTTTTGGGGCCTGTACTGGAGTGGCAAGTTCTCACAACAATACTTAGTGCACCAATCACTAATATCTCATGAGACCTTATAAAATGTGAAGTTGTGTGAAAAAATAAATTGCATCATTAGGGATTTTCGCAATGGCGCTTTTTTTAAACACTCAATCTGCATATACAGTGATTGTTACAACATGCATGTGAAATGTATTCAAATTATGCATGTGAAATGCTTTAATGTCAAATTACTTACAGTGATCAGAAATTCTTCCACAACACCGCGAAAATTGTTGCCAACCATCTTTTCTAAACGCATCCAACTTCGGTCTGGTGGAAACCCAGTTGCTGTAGTAGGCCGTGCATATTTTGCGCATGCGCATAGGTCAAAATTACACTGTCAATATTTTGCATTGAAAAAAAATAATGAATGGAGATAGCAAATTCAAATAATACATCTGGTATGTCACTGTCCTTGGTGGCTGCAAATATGACCTGAAGGTATTCCAGGTTCGCCTATCTTTAAAGTGAATGGGGCCAGCCCCAAACTTGCGGTTCGCAAATATTTGTTCGCGTTTGCCACCATCTCGGCTGATGTTTGGCCATCACTAACGTGAAACCCTCAAAACCTTGTTTTTTTGTTTCTAGCTTTTTATTATTTTATTTAAACTCGCAAATAATTTTCCAGTAAGGGACCTGGTACAACCTATCCCCCAAAAAATAAGCCATCATATGGCTATATCATAACCCTTAACCTTTGCATCCTGAAACTACATATGAAGAGTACCTTGTGGCGCAGCAGGTGACTTGCAGTTGGATCCAACAAACCGATAAAAGAGGAGAAAAAAACACTCATGGGGCATTCCCGTAGTGACAGAAGAAGAAACATTACATTGTCCTGAAATATGGCCGCAATGTTCCTGTATCACTAAAATAAGTAAGTGGGTGCACTACAACGTGATGCACACGGCGATTACAGCTGCCATATATACTCACGCACACTAACTGTTTTACTAAAATAAGGGATTAACTCTGAATGTTGGTGCACAAGAATGTGTTGCACTCTGTGATTACACTCAACCTGCAGTCTTCCTGCTGTTTCCCCAAGCTCTCCCTATGCTCTTAAAAAACTCTCCCTATGATCTCCCTCTCCCTGCACGATCCCTCTCCAATATTCCTTTTTGATACAGTTTTCAGCAACACTGTCCCTAGCACATAGATGCTTGTCAAGTCTCTCCCTATGCTCAGTTTATAGTGAAATGGTGGCGACCGTGCGGGATTAGGGTTTTATTGGGCTGTGACATCACAGGAGATGGCTATCTGCGGATTGACTTGCTGCATAGTGTTGATCGCGAATATTCTAATCGCTAATTTTTATCGCAAATATCGGCACGTCGAGAATTCGCAAAGATGTAGAATATAGTGCTATATATTCGCAATCACAAATATTCTAGATTTTTGTTTCATCAGTAACCTCCCTTCTTGCTTGTGGGCCAATGAGAAGGCTGCAATATCTTTGTCAGGGCTTAGCAGCATCCCTTGCAACCAATAGGAAAGTTGCCTACCCCTTACGATATAAGAAACTCCCCAGCAGCCATTTTCTGCAGTTTTTTTGCAGTTCTGAGAGAGAGCATTGACATTGCTGTGCTCTGTGCTTTCATCTGGATCCTATTCCTTATCCAATTACCTTAGATAGTTAGTTAGCTGATATATATAGTACAGATAGTTAATTGGGAATTCTAGAATTCACAAATTTATTGCGAATATTTTGCGAAACAATTCACGAAATATCGCGAAAAAAAAAAAATATTGCCTATGCCGCTTATTCCTATTGCTGCACAGCATTATGGGGAATATTGCATTCCCAGGCTTCTTACTTTAGCTTTGTAACACGTGCAGACAACATTTTAGGAAAACCCGATTCGGTTACCACGAAGCGCGAGTAAATTTTCCTAAACTTCGGACCAAATTCTGCTTCGAATGCACTCATAGTAGCATAGGCTACTGTCTTTTGATGAGCTGTTTCCTTTTTCACACACTTAAATGCTAGTCACTCATTCCTGGCTGCTCAAATATTAAAGGCTGGCATAGAAACAGGAACAGCCATATGTGCTATGCATCTGCAGAATGGAAATGAGTGATACCTATGTAGCATTGCTCACCGCTGTATAATCGGTGCATTGTTCACCGGAGTGTAAACCAAATGCTTAACACACAACATGCTCTTACAATTCTATTACATTAGCTGAATCATCAAAGTTGTTTTGGGAGGAAGTAAGAAATGAAACTGCTGTTTCTCACCTGTATTATGGTGGCGTTTATCACACTGTGCAGCTGATTCAGTTTAATAAAACACTTTATATTGCTAGTTTAATTTACATATTTGTCACGGAATACACACTAACAGCTGCCATGGAAAATGAACACTCCAACAAATGGTAGGTAAATGTCATATGACCAGGCTGGCACTGCACTGAGTCTAAGCTTCTGAATTAGTGAATGTAATTAACGGGAGCTAAAATCAAACTATGAGCTCAAATTTGATAGGATTAAACTATTTCAATGTGATCATATAACAGGACAATGGTTTTGACTTTGCTTACATTTTTATGTTGTTTTACGTACTATGGGAATTTGACTCCAAATTTATGGCTTCAAGAACTCTCAAAATATGGATTAGCAGCTTTTTTCTGCTCTTATCAGTTGGTTCTGAAGCAAATAAGTCATAATTAGTGTTTAGCTAATCGAAGCATCCGAAGTGGAATTTGATCCGAAGTTTAGGGAAAATTTGAGTAGCAATTAATTCAAATTTCCTTACACTTTATTGTAACAAATAGTTTTTTTTCCTAAAATGGCACCTACAAGTGTTACAAAGTGAAAGTAAGAAGGCCGGGAACATGAGATCACCCATAATGCCGTGCAGACAGCCAATCTGCAGATAGCCAGTGTAATCTGAATTGCCAGTGTGGAAGAAACTGTAATCTGAAGCTGAAGGGATCCATAAGAGACAGGGCAGTTTGAATCAATTGCAGGGTAGAGCAAAGAGCTATCTAACTGGATAGATAAACAATTCTATTAGACCTAGATTCTCAAATTGGGATAAATATCCTGTCTTTTCTACTGTTAGTGGGGTGTCCACCTTATTTAATAGATGAACATTTCTATTAGGCCTTGATTCTCAAATTTGGATGAACAACCTGTCTCCTTCAACTGTAGTTGGGGTGTCCACTTTGTTTAATAGATAAACAATTTTATTAGGCCTTCATTCTCAAGTTGTGGTGAATAACCTGTCTTGTTCTACTGTTATTGGGTTATCCACATTAACATTGAATAACTTATTTTACATATACAGTTAGTGTTAGTGTACAGTATGTCCAACAGAAAGTTGCCAGGGCCCTCCAAAGGAATGGGCAGTGGCAAAATGTTGCTGTAGCTGACACAAGTAGCAGCAGAAGAAAGTGAATGGTAGCTGCCACTGTCATCCAGAGGTTGTGTTTTGACTACCAATTCCGCAGTCCTGCAATGGTTGACTCGTTCTTCAACATCATCTCAACTGACATCAGACACACACAGCCAGGAGTCAGTGCGTTCCTCTGACACCACACTTAGTTGGCATGGCCCAGGAACAAGCTCTGTGCCCTCACCTGTCCTGAACCTACCTTTTTCATTTGCTGCTCTTGCTGCCAGGCAAGTAATGAATGCCGCCAGCTCTACTCCACTTTTCAGTGGGGATGAGTTTATTGGGGACAGCCAGCAGCTACAGGCCAGCCCAGATTTGGAGAAGAGGTCTGCTGCATCCTCCTTTAGGCATGCAAGTAACGACAATGAGGGAGCAGGTGTTGCAAACGGGACGTGGCCATGAGACTGGTGAGAGTGACCTAAGGGACGACTAGAAAGTATTGGATGATTATGTAGTCAATCGCACATGGGAGCTGGGTGAAGAGGGTGCTTTAGCATCATCATCATTAGAGGTGAGCAAATTTTTTAAAAATTCGATTTGCCGGTTCGTAAATAAAAAAATAAAAAATTGATTCAATCTGAATAAATTTGCAGCGAATTACGTTAAAAAACGGCTATTTCCTAGCTGCAGAGAGCCTTTCTAGTGGTGTAGAACACTGTGCATTGCAGTAACACGTATGCTGAGTCTGATTTGGTAGTGAAATAATACTGTGAGTCCATATGACATGCAGATGACGGGTGTCGCTCTTAGAATTACTGCATACTTCACTTATTTGGGCAGTCACGGCGCCAAAAATGACCAAATAACTAAAGTATCAACTCAGCCTTAGAGGTCGATGTTAGCGTCAAGAAAAATGCAGTCCTTTTAAACCCTGGTCAGCTGATTCCACATAGATTTCTACAGAACCTGTTCTATTAAACACTTATACAAGTAGAGCCCCCCCCCCCCTGACAGAGTGGAGAGGGTGTCAGCAGTAAGTTTGTGTGGATGTCATTGATTAATTTGCCTTTCCTCTGATCCATCAGAACAATAACCCACAAAAAACGGATCCTGTCTGTGGAGCATACTCCTTCACTCAGTCAGCATTTGGTCAATAATCCATCAGTATTTCTAATGCCAAAAAAAACAGGAGTGGATCTAAAACAGAGATGACACTTGAATGGGATATTTGCATGTCTTCTGTGTTCTGTACTCACTCCTGCTTTTGGCTACCAAATCATAAGCCAATTCTGATGGGACCATACAGGCCTTACAGCTGCTACACAGACAGGATCCGTTGTGCGTCTTATTTTTCCTTTCTTCTGAAAGATCTGAAGAAAGGTCAAATAAATGATGATGTCAGCCAGGCCGAAAGCCAAAATAGCAGACCAGTCATGAAGTGGGGAGGGTGGGAACAACATGAGAAGCCCACAGAGTGGACCTATGATATAGTGGTGAGGTTGAAGCAGGATCAGGAGACCACAGAGTAGCAAGGTGAAAAAGTGTGGAGATGGCAGCAGCAGTAGCATCATCAGACCACAGAGTGGCAAGGTGACATATTGTGGATATGGCAGCAGCAGTAGCAGCAGGAGTATACCACAGAGTGGAAAGGTGACATAATGTGGATATGGCAGCAGTAGTAGTCGAAGGATACCACAGAGTGGCGAGGTGACATAATGTGGATATGGCAGCAGCATCATCAGACCACAGAGTGGCAAGGTGACATAATGTGGATATGACAGCAGCATCATCAGATCACAGAGTGGCAAGGTGACATAATTTGGATCTGGCAGCAGCAGCAGGAGGATACCACAGAGCAACTGTTACCACAGCAGAAGCATCAGACCACAGAGTGGCAAGGTGACTTAATGTGGATATGGCCGCAGCAGTAGCAGCAGGAGGATACCAGAGAGTGGCAAGGTGACACAATGTGGATATGGCAGCAGCAGTAGCAGCAGGAGGATACAACAGAGTGGCAAGGTGACATAATGTGGATATGGCAGCATCATCATCAGACCACAGAGTAGCAAGGTTACATAATTTGGATCTGACAGCAGCAGCAGCACCATCATCTTCTTCTGACTGTGGATGCTCCAGAGTTTGGGAATCAGGGCACAAGATCCCCTCATGTCCCTCTTCAAGCGGGCTTAGCGAGAGGCCTAAATTAAGGAATGGCGATGAAAAGAGCTCCTCGGAATATCCGAGTGTGGGATCACTTGTTTGCCAAGACTCTCCATCAGGGCCGGTGCAAGGATTTTTGCCAACACAAGTGAAGCTACATTTTGGCGCCCCCCCCCTTGCAGCTCACCTGGCCCTGGTCCTGTCTGCAGCAGCTGGCTTCTCCTCTGTGTGGTCCTGGTATCTTCTCTCTGCTTCAGACAATCGCTGGTTTGAGGACCGTATTTTTCGCCCTCTAAGACACACCTAGGTTTTAGAGGAGGATAATAAGAAAAAAATATTTTCCATTACACCTCAGGTCAGACCAGCAATCAGACCCCCAATGTTAATCAGATGTCAGCTCACAGCCCCAATAAGACCCCCAATGTTAATCAGACCTCAGATCAGACCCCCATGTCAGACATCAGCCCCCATCCATCAACCCACCATGTCAGCCATCAGCCCCCCATGTCAGCCATCAGCCCCTATCCATCATGCCACCATGTAAGCCATCATTCCCCCATGTCAGCCATCAGCCCCCCATGTCACATTTCTCCCTCTCCATGTCAAATCACCCCCCTATGTCACATCAGTCCTCCATGTCACATTTCTCTCCCTCCATGTCACATTTTTCCGCCCTCCCCCAGGGTGCGCCCTAAGGCAGCCGCTTGGTCTGCCTTATGGTAGCACCGGCCCTGCTCTCCATGGTGGGTGAAAGGAGTATCAGGGTGAGGATTCTGTTGACCAGACTCTTGGCTACTGAGACTGGACTTTGTGGAAGACCGGGTGGTGCTTAACTGACAGGAAGCATTATCTGCTGCAATCCAACTGACCACCTGGTCACAATGTTCTGACTTCGAGAGTGGTGTCCTGCATTGTCCTGCAAACTGGTACATGAAGCTAGGTATCGTGGATGAGTGTATTTCTTGTGCTCTGGCAGCAGGCACAGTTTCATCGTGCCCAGGGCCACGACCATCAGCAGCACGGCCACTTCCCCGTCCCTTACTGCTTGCCTTGCGCATATTAAATGGTATATTTAACTATGTCTGTAATTACCTGTGGTCCCCTTCTGGTCCAATTCTGGTATAATTCCGTCTGTGCACTTAAGAGTTGCACCTGTACCAAAGTATATATGCTTGCAAGTATGTCACATGTACAGTAACACAGGTTTTGTAAGTGTATGCGCAAATAAAGTATACAGAATGTAACAGATATTTTTAGGATGCGCACACGTTAAACAGGAGGTATAGTGCAAGTAATGTCGTTGTCACCACTGCCTAATAAAAAATTACACTGAATGAATGTCACTGATATTTAGGATGTGCACACGTTAAACAGGAGGCATAGTGCACGTAATGTCGCTGTCAACACTGCCTAATAAAAAATGACACTGAAAGAATGTCACTGATATTTAGGATGCCTACATGTTAAACAGGAGGTATAGCGCAAGTAATGTCGCTGTCACCAGCGGCTAATAAAAAATTACAATGAATTAATGTCACTGATATTTCGGAGGGGCAAACATTATACAGGAGATGCAGCGCAGATAATGTCACTGTCACCAGCGGTGAAAAAGATTACACTGAATGTCACTGATATTTCGGATGCGCTAACGTTATAATAGAGATGTAGCATAGGTAATGCTGCTGCCACCAGCAGCAGAAAAATTAGACTAAATGTCGCAGATATTTCAGATACGCAAACGTTATACATGAGATGTAGCGCAGGTAATGTAACTCTCCGCAGTTGACACCATGTACGGAAAAAGTACACTGGATGTCATGGATATTTTTAGGCTGCGCACATGTTAGGGTACTTTCCCACTAGCGTTTTTCTTTTCCGGTATTGGGTTCCGTCACAGGGGCTCAGGGGCTTAGTTTTATCCTAATGCATTCTGAATGAAGAGCATTCCGTTCAGTATGCATCAGGATGCATCGGTTCCCTCTTACATTTTTTGGCCAAAAATCCTGAACACTTGCCGGAATGCCGGATCCGGCATTAATTTCCATTGAAATGTATTAGTGTCGGATTAGGCATTAAAAATGCCGCATTGACGGATCTTTTTTTCCGGTCCTCGAATGCGCAGACCTTTAAATCTGTGGAAAATAAATAAATACGGGATCTGTTTTTCCATAAGACACCGCGCTTGAGCCTTTGCCGGAACTGCCTGCCGGGTCCGGCAATCCGGACGCATATGGATGGAATTTGTCAAACGGATCCGGATGCATTAATCCTCTGCGGCAAGTGTGAAAGTACCCTTAGACAAGAGATGTAGCGCAGATAATGTCGCTGTCTGCAGCAGCAAAACAATTGCAAGCTATTTAGCGCAGGTTGCGCTAAAAAAATATATTGCTTCCAGATACAACTATAGTCATTAAAAGGACTTTTGGGTCTCTAACAAGTTTTAGCAATTTAGTGCAGGTTGCACTAAAAATATATATTGCTGCCACACGCAGTAGTCCTTAAAAGGACTTTTGGGTCTATAACAAGTATAAAAACTAAAATATTGCTATTTTAATCCCTACACTATCTCTCCCTTCGGCTCTCCAGCTCTCCCTGACTAATACTGAGCCAAACCCATGTCATCGGGTGAGATATAGCACCCGACGACGCGTTCCGGCCAGTCAGTCACTGGAATGCCAGCAGCCAACATGGCTACGGCATTACAGTGAATGGCAGTACTTACCTGCACATTTATTGGCTGTGTAGCAGCCAAAAAACGTGCAGGGAGGAGACTCGAGCATCGCGCTTGAGCACACGCGGTATTCGGCCGAAGACCACGATGTTCCGAGCATCGCGATGCTCGAGCTGAACTAGTGTTCGGCCAAGTACACTCGCCAAACACTACTACCCAGTAGTCCAGTGGATCTTTAATGTGGGGTGGCAGGCTGCTGTCCAAGTATGCCACCACCTGCTTGTTCATGTCCTGCTTCAGGTCTACCTGCTGCTGCTGGTGAGTAGTTTCTTCACTATGCGGGTGAAGAAAGCTACTCATCAGCGACTGGAGACTCAAACTGCTGCTGTTGGAGCTGGTACCGCTCCTGCCACCCCAACCTCCCCAGCAGCTATGGCAGTAAAACGTGAGTGCAGAGGGCACCCCCGGTCAGACCTACGAGAGGAAGGACGATGGCGCAGATAGGCGGTGGCCAACTGACTACATAGGATGTCTCTGTAGTAGTTCAGTTTGTCCTCCTTCTCAGTGGGTGTAAAAAAGGCCCTGACCCCATTCTGAATCGGTAGCAAGGGTCCAACAAGGTTGAGAGCCAGAAATCATCCCTCTGCCGAATAGTGACAATTCGGCTGTCACTACGCAAGCAAGTGAGCATGCAACGGGCCATTTGTGCAAGTGACTCGGAGGGACTCCCTGCCTCCATCTCCACTGCATACTGCCAAGGTGTGTCCGGGTTCTCTGTCTCATCTTCCTCATCACCCTGTAGCTCCTCTGGCTGCTCCTGCTCCTCCTGTCTTGTCAACTGAGTAGAAAAAGCACCCATTTCTCTACACATTGCCTGTGCTCCAATGTCCTCCTCCTTCTCTTCCAGTTCAGCCACCACAGGGCTCATGTGGCCGTGAGATCTTGGCGCCACATCTCCTGTCCCCTGAGATTTCAACAGAAATAACTGCAACAGTGCAGTGTGTATACATTTTCCCTTTTTTTACTGTAATACGCCACTATACGCTTTCACCAGAAATAACTGCAACAGTGCAGTGCGTATATATTTTTCTTTTTTCTTATGAAATACTCCCCTAGACGCTTTCACCAGAAAAAACTGCAACAGTGCGGTGCATATATATTTATCTGGGCCGTGAGATCTTGGCGCCACATCTCCTGTCCCCTGAGATTTCACCAGAAATAACTGTAACAGTGCAGTGCATATATATTTTCCTTTTTTTACTGTAACACGCCCCTATACGCTTTCACCAGAGAAAACTGCAACAGTGCAGTGCGTATATATATATATTTAACTTTTTTTTACTGTAATACGCCCCTACACGCTTTCACCAGAAAAAACTGCAACAGTGCGGTGCATATATATTTATCTGTTTTTACTGTAACACACCCCTATACGCTTTCACAAAAAAAAAACTGCAACAGTTCAGTGCATATATATATATATATATATTTTACTGTAATACGCCCCTATACCCTTTCACCAGAAAAAGCTGCAACAGTGCAGTGCGTATATATTTTTCATTTTTTACTGTAATACGCACCTATACGCTTCCAACAGACATAACTGCAACAGTGCAGTGCGTATATATATATATTTTTTTTACTGTAATACGCCCCTATACGCTTTCACCAGAAAAAGCTGCAACAGTTCAGTGCATATATATTTTCTTTTTTCTACTGCAATACGCCCCTATACGCTTTCACCAGAAAAAGCTGCAACAGTGCAGTGCTTATATATTTTTATTTTTTTTAATGAAATACGCCCCTAGACGCTTTCATCAGAAATAACTGCAACAGTTCAGTGCATATATATTTTCTTTTTTTTACTGTAACACACCCCTATACGCTTTCACCAGAGAAAACTGCAACAGTGCAGTGCGTATATATTTTTCATTTTTTACTGTAATACGCACCTATACGCTTCCAACAGACATAACTGCAACAGTGCAGTGCGTATATATATATATTTTTTACTGTAACACGCCCCTATACGCTTTCACCAGAGAAAACTGCAACAGTGCAGTGCATATATATTTTCTTTTTTCTACTGCAATACGCCCCTATACGCCCCTATACGCTTTTTTTAATGAAATACGCCCCTAGACGCTTTCACCAGAAATAACTGCAACAGTTCAGTGCATATATATTTTCTTTTTTCTACTGCAATACGCCCCTATACGCTTTCACCAGAAAAAGCTGCAACAGTGCAGTGCTTATATACATATATTTTTTTTTAATGAAATACGCCCCTAGACGCTTTCACCAGAAATTTCTGCAACAGTTCAGTGCATATATATTTTCTTTTTTTTACTGTAACACACCCCTAAACGCTTTCACCAGAGAAAACTGCAACAGTGCACTGCGTACATATTTTTCTTTTTTTAATGAAATATGCCCCTAGACACTTTCACCAGAAATAACTGCAACAGTGCAGTGCGCATATATTTTTCTTTTTTTACTATAATACGCACCTATACGCTTCCAAAAGAAATAACTGCAACAGTGCAGTGCGTATATATTTTCCTTTTTTTACAGTAATACGCCCTTATACACTTTCAACAGAAAAAACTGCAACAGTGCAGTGCGTATCTATTTTTCTTTTTTTAATGAAATATGCCTCTAGACGCTTTCACTAGAAATAACTGCAACAGTGCAGTGTATATATTTTTCTCTTTTTACTGAAGTACACCACTATACTCTTTCACCAGAAAAAACTGCAACAGTACAGTGCAAATATATTTTTCTTTTTTTTAATGAAATACGCCCCTATACGCTTTAACCAGAAATAACTGCAACAGTGCAGTGCGTATATATTTTCCTTTTTTTACAGTAATACGTCCCTATACACTTTCAACAGAAAAAACTGCAACAGTGCAGTGCGTATCTATTTTTAATTTTTTTATGAAATATGCCTCTAGACGCTTTCACCAGAAATAACTGCAACAGTGCAGTGTATATATATTTTTCTCTTTTTATTGAAGTACACCATTATACGCTTTCAACAGAAATAACTGCAATAGTGCAGTGCATATATATATATATTTTTTTTACTGAAATACACCACTATACGCTTTCAACAGAAATAACTGCAACAGTGCAGTGCACATATATTTTCCTTTTTTTTTTACTGTAATACACCCCATACGCTTTCACCAGAAATAACTGCAACAGTGCAGTGCGTATATATTTTCCTTTTTTTACAGTAATACGTCCCTATACACTTTCAACAGAAAAAACTGCAACAGTGCAGTGCGTATCTATTTTTAATTTTTTTAGGAAATATGCCTCTAGACGCTTTCACCAGAAATAACTGCAACAGTGCAGTGTATATATATTTTTCTCTTTTTATTGAAGTACACCATTATACGCTTTCAACAGAAATAACTGCAATAGTGCAGTGCATATATATATATATTTTTTTTACTGAAATACACCACTATACGCTTTCAACAGAAATAACTGCAACAGTGCAGTGCACATATATTTTCCTTTTTTTTTACTGTAATACACCCCATACGCTTTCACCAGAAATAACTGCAACAGTGCAGTGCGTTTATATTTTCCTTTTTTTACTGTAATACGCCCCTATACGCTTTCACCAGAAAAAACTGCAACAGTGCAGTGCGTATATATATTAAACTTTTTTTTACTGTAATACGCCCCTATACGCTTTCACCATAAAAATCTGAAACAGTGCAGTGCGTATATATTTATCTTTTTTTACTGTAACAAGCCCCTATACGCTTTCACAAGAAAAAAACTGCAACAGTTCAGTGCATATATATTTTCTTTTTTCTACTGCAATACGCCCCTATACGCTTTCACCAGAAAAAGCTGCAACAGTGCAGTGCTTATATATTTTTTTTTTTTTTAATGAAATACGCCCCTAGACGCTTTCACCAGAAATAACTGCAACAGTTCAGTGCATATATATATATTTTTTTTTTTACTGTAACACGCCCCTATACGCTTTCACCAGAGAAAACTGCAACAGTGCAGTGCGTACATATTTTTCTTTTTTTAATGAAATATGCCCCTAGACGCTTTCACCAGAAATAACTGCAACAGTGCAGTGCGTATATATTTTTCTTTTTTTACTGTAATACGCACCTATACGCTTCCAAAAGAAATAACTGCAACAGTGCAGCGCATATATATTTTCCTTTTTTTACAGTAATACGCCCTTATACACTTTCAACAGAAAAAACTGCAACAGTGCAGTGCGTATCTATTTTTCTTTTTGTAATGAAATATGCC
This sequence comes from Bufo bufo, assembly GCF_905171765.1. Classification (NCBI taxonomy): domain Eukaryota; kingdom Metazoa; phylum Chordata; class Amphibia; order Anura; family Bufonidae; genus Bufo; species Bufo bufo. The sequence goes on along the minus strand of NC_053389.1, from coordinate 460,317,467 downwards.
TCTAGACGCTTTCACTAGAAATAACTGCAACAGTGCAGTGTATGTATATTTTTCTCTTTTTACTGAAGTACACCACTATACGCTTTCAACAGAAATAACTGCAACAGTGCAGTGCGCATATATTTTCCTTTTTTTACTGTAATACGCCCCTATACGCTTTCACCAGAAATAACTGCAACAGTGCAGTGCGTATATATTTTCCTTTTTTTACTGTAATACGCCCCTATACGCTTTAACCAGAAATATAACTGCAACAGTGCAGTGCGTATATATTTTTCTTTTTTTACCAATACGCCCCTATTCGCTTTCACCAGAAATAACAGCAGAAGTGAATTGAGAAAATATTTTACTTGTAGTACTGATCTAAGATACAGTACTAAATATACCAAGATATAAGCCAGTAAAGGCTTTTTTAACATAACACTTGAAGCCCAATAACAAAAAGCTGGAATGACAGAGCTGTCTAATGACTATTTTGATCCCCAAATAATAATTCCCTGCACTTGTCCATCACTTTCCTATCAATGTCACTAGCGCCTTCTAACGTCTCTCCCTGCACTAAGATGCTGTGAAATGATTCCTCCCTATCCTTTCCCTGCACTTATAAATAGTTTTTTCTGTCTTTTTTTTTCACAATCGTTTTTCCAATTGCTGTCCTTAACGCCTTCACACGTCTGTCCCTGCACTCTGAACACTGGAAAATGTCTGACTCTAAGATGGCCGCTGTATAGGGCTGTGACATCACAGGGCTGGCTGGCGCTTGATTGGCTGCATGCAGGCATGTCAATCTGGGTGATCCCGCCTTGCCAGAGTTCCCTGCCCCATGTCCTCAGTCCTCACACGTTGCAAATCAAATTTTTCCTGAAATTCTAAATGAATTCCACTTCGTTAGCTTCGATACACTCATCTCTAATCATCATCATCATCATCAGGGGGTGAGTATGGCTGCTTGCCCGTGAGACAGCGACAGGGTGGCAGCATGCTTTTGAGCCAGCAGGGTGAAAGTGTGGCAAGACAGCAGGGTGGCAGCAGTGTTAGACCTGGAGCCAAACCTGACTGGGGTAGACCGTCTGCTACCTTTCCAGAAACAACTAGTGGTGCATAGCTCCATAGACACAGTGGCAGGCAGTCATCATGTAGTGGTGGAGGTAAAATGCCATACTCGCCAGTCTGGGAATTTTTAATTAAAGGGTTTCTGTCAGCAGGAAAATGTTTATTAACCTGCCTGACATTAGTGATGTACTAATGTCAGCTGAATATAACTATATTAATGCAATCTCACTAATCTCAGCCAGGTTAATAACCATTTTCCTGCTGACAGAAACTCTTTAAGTCGCTGGAGGACTTTAGTGTGGCAATAATTATCTGTGGGCAGAAGGTAATGCACGGCCAGGATGCTAATGTTGGCACCACGGCCATGCGTCAAAATATAAAGCGTCACCATACAGTGACCTGGTGCTAATGTAGTAGTACAGCCTGACGCAGCAACCACTGCATCTCCCAGCGGTCCCCACCCCTTCTCCAGCAGTCAGGACTCCACCACCCCAGCAGAAGAAAGATGTCATTCCTTCCCTTTGTCTACTGGTCCTGATGCTCCTCCTCCTCCTCCACATGCATTTCGCCAGCAATCGATCACAGAGGCGATTACAAATAAAAAACAGTATGTGTGCACTCCTCCAACAGTGCAGAAAATGAACGTGCACCTGGCCAAATTGTTGGTACAACTTACAGTCCCTCCCTTTCCATTTGGTTGACTGAACATTTCAGAGAACTGATAGCTTATGCCCACCCCAGGTGGACAGTCCCAAGCCACCATTACATCTCTAAAAAATCTGTACCAGCCTTGCATATGTACATACAGCAGAAGGTGGGTCAGTCCTTGAGCCTGTCGGTGTCTGGTACAGTTCATGCCAGCGCCGACGTGTAGAGCTGTAACTATGGTCAAGGACAATATATGTCCTTTACGGCCTAATGGTTCCTGCCCAGCACACGAGCAACTTGGCCAGGTGATGGCAATGCCGTCTCCATGTTCTCATGCTGTGATTCCGGCGCCAATGTCCTCCTCTGCCTCCTCATTCTCCACCTTGTCCTCAACCTCCACTGTAGGCACAGTTCACAGTGATCCCCCAGCATGTCACGCTGTTCTGCACCTAGCCAGCCTCTGTGAATTTAGTCATACTGGGGAGAAACTGTTCTGCGTTCTTCACCAAGAAATGAAATCCTGGCTGTCTCCTCGCCAACTGAAGATCAAAACCATGGTCACCGAAAACTAGCCTGTCGCCCAAAGTCTTGCAAGACTTTGGTGAATAAAATAGATATTCCTATCTGCGGCTTTAAAAACATTTTAATATAGGAATCTGAAGTCAGGTTTGGTACCGGCTGGTACCTCGGTATAAAACCCATCTTCGGATTCCTAATTTAAAATGTTTTTTAAAGACTCAGATAGGAATACCGAATTTATTCACTGAAGTCTCGCAAGACTTCGGGGGATAGGCTAGTTTTCTCTGACCATGGTTTTTTGTCTTCATTTGGCGAGGAGACAACCCATACTTTTAAATGCTGTATGGAGACAGCATTACAATCAAAGTAAATGTTGTAACTGCACATGTAAGTAATACAGATGGATTATTATATCTTAACAATGCAGGTTAGATCATAAGATTATACTACAGTGAGCGGGGCCAGTGCATTTGAATACAGGGACTGCACCGGTTCCCGCTGTCATTCCTAATCCAGATGCCGACCCCCAGCCCCTGTATTGGGGGTCATTCACACTGCAGGGACCCTGTTATGGGGGGATATGTGGATGGCACATAGCATAAGATTCTATATATGTGTCATCCAGAGATCCCCCCCATAACAGTGCCATCCAGAGATCCCCCCATAACAGTGCCATCAACAGATCCCCCCCATAACAGTGCCATCCACAGATCCCCACCATAACAGTGCCATCCACAGATCCCCACCATAACAGTGCCATCCACAGATCCCCCATAACAGTGCCATCCACAGATCCCCATAACAGTGCCATCCACAGATCCCCAATAACAGTGCCATCCACAGATCCCCCCATAACAGTGCCATCCACAGATCCCCCCATAACAGTGCCATCCACAGATCCCCCCATAACAGTGCAATCCACAAATCCCCCATAACAGTGCCATCCACAGATCCCCCATAACAGTGCCATCCACAGATCCCCCCATAACAGTGCCATCCACAGATCCCCCCATAACAGTGCCATCCACAGATCCCCCCATAACAGTGCCATCCACAGATCCCCCCATAACAGTGCCATCCACAGATCCCCCCCCATAACAGTGCCATCCACAGATCCCCCCATAACAGTGCCATCCACAGATCCCCCCATAAGTGTTTGGATCACTTTGTTTCTTACACCGTTCACACAGTTATTATGTACAGGATTCGTAGGATTCGAGATTCGAAAGATTTGATAGATTCGAGAACCTTTTCAGATTCGGATTCGAAAAAAATTGGATTCGTCCCACCTCTACTAACAAATTGTAGATACAACAGATGGTGTAAAATGAAACAGCTATTTCCCACTGTATTAGAATCTTGGGCCACTGCACGGTTAAGTAAATTAGACCTAATGCTAACATTGACCTGTAAGGCTGAGTTCACACTTCAGTTATTTGGTCAGTTAATTCCAGCAATTACTGTATGGTGAGCCAAAATCAGGAGTGAATGCAACTCTCAGATAAGGTATCATGAAAGGAATTTCACCTTTTCTGTGCTTTTGACCCGTAACTGACTAAATAAGTAAAGAGTGAACCGAGTCTAATAGTGACACACAGTCATTCTACAGCTAACAGAAGTGAAAGCATGTGTATGCACTGCCACAACATGGCTTAAAATAACCTTTTTTTTTCTCCTCTACTTTATTAGCACTGCCTCCATGTCCTTCTTTTGTTCCACTAAAGAGTCCTAGGGACACAGCTCCTACGGGTGAGCACAGTGTTTTTTTCCTTTATTGAAGACTGCTGTTTGTTTTTCTTCTGGTTTAGCTAGGGATTAGCTAGGACTGTTGGTGGCCTGCATGACAATGCGCACATCCATATACTGTATGAGACCTTCCAGTCACAGTAACTGTTTCACTACCAGAAAGGACTAGCTATGTATGTTGCTGCAATGCACACTGATGTACACCGTGATACACTCTCCCTGAAGTTTAACTGAAGGCCAGGATATAGCTGAGTTAATGTGCTTTGTGACAAATTAATCCAGAACAAAGCCAATTTCTTGGAGAAATTAAGCAAATCGTACGAATCACATTTTTAAAAATTTTGCTCATCTCCAGTCATAATATCATAGCCCTCCAGTTACATCTCCACAGAAAGTCACCCATAGTGCCCTGTCAGCTCTGCCATCTTGGGAGCAGCAATTTTGTCTCTCTGGTGCTCACTGATAACAGGCCAGAGCTCCTCCATCTTGCTGTGGGTGTCATTACTACTGTATTTGAGCTTGCTGACTTCACTTGTGTCACTATCACGTTCTTTTTCAGGTCTTATCACAGTCTCCTTGGGTCAACCAGCTCCTCTGCAGTCTTCTCCATCATTCCATTGGTTTCTGCCACCTTTGCCTGGGTAAGCACAGCCATCGCACTCATAGCAACACTGTGGCCCATAGCGTGTCTTCCAGACATCCCTTTTAATATAGCTCCAGACTTGCAGCTTCACCTCCTAATGGGATTACCCAAGCAGTTCATGGCCACTAGAAGTCCCCCCTCCCCTGTGCTGTCAACTCCCACATATGACGGGGGGAAAGAACCACCATCTCATTTACAAATAAACAATGAACAAATGAACCCTTCCATACTGATCATCCTAAAAGAAGAAGAATCATGCTAAATACATTTAAAAATCTCCAAATGGCAAACATGGTAATGTCAGAAACACTGAATTGCAAGGTGGGTGCTGACCCCCTTACATGTTGACCCCACAGCTTTTTCTAGGAATTAAATGACAGCTTGAACCTAACAATGAGAAATACACCTTATTTAGCTATCCTCTCTGTTATTTCTCCCCCAAGTTTATGGTTTATTTGATAACTAGGTATTACCATTCCTTTTGTTAATAGGATATTCCCCTAACAATCTTACACTGTCAGCACTGATTGGACAGTATAAGTGTGTGCAGAACTTGTCTAAAGGATCTAGTTGTCAATTTGTTCATAAATTTCCAAGAGGAATACCAGATGAACAACATACTCCTGAGTGCTAAGAACAATGGTTCACAATGCTCTAGAACAGACAGGAGAGCTTTCTGGGCCTTGTTAAAATGGTTGTTTTAAAAAGATCTCACATTTTTAATCCCCTGCTGCTCCAGGACCACTGATGTAATGGTCCCTGCTGGTCGTTGTACAGTATACCCACCTCAGCAGTTTAATGTTTTACTTACAGACAAGACTGCTGAGGCCATTGGTTGGCTGCAGTGGTCCTGAGGCTAGACGGCATGTAATACACTGCATAGGCCATCAGGTACCAGTGAAGAGTAATTAATGTAAACCCATGTGAAAACCAGGCTTAGAACTGAATGTGTCCAATGGATATACAGTATGCGCTTCTGGTGTCTTCTTGATCTGCTTTTAAAGCAGTCCAAGAGGAAAAATACTGGTGGTTCCTAATGCTCTTCACTACAGAGTTTTCTTGATGTCTCAATAATGTGCCTTTGGATGAAACTGCCATACAACTACCACAGCTCAAGGGACAAACCAGCATGACAGTTTCATATCTGCACAGTTACTGTGCCTTCCTCAGTTGTCATCAAATATTTATTTATGAAAAACATCTTCTTTTTCTTATTTCTTTATTTTTTACTCTTTTAAAATAGACATCACATGGCATTTCCTTTGGCCTTTGGGATTGCTTCTTATTCTATGGAAGAGGGTTACTTCACTTAAAATATGATGACCCAACAAGGTCCTAATTTCCAGAAGATAGTCCTTTTCCTTGGTTTTCAATCATCCTTTGGTTGCTAGTACATTTAAAAGAAAGAAGAATTTGTATAGGGCCACTTGAATAGGAGTCAATGGGGGTCATTTATTATTCAGAAATACGCCCATATTAGGCACTTTTCTGGTGCAGATTGTGATGCAATGGTTACTTTTCGCCGCTCACATCAGGTCTAAAAAAAGTGGGCATGGTATGAGCGGGGAAGGGGATGGGCTGAGATGCCCGTCTCATTAATAATTTTTCTACGTCTGTTTTAGGCATAGAAAATGGTCTAAATGTTGTCACCTCTTCATAACTTTGGCGGATCGACTGCCAGATATAGGGGTTATTAAGACTATCCCTCCAACATCAATGGAATGAATTAAAATGGGTAATACTCGAATATGTAACTCCCTTAGATTCACAAGAGGATAATAAACAAAAATTATCACTACATGAAACACGATTGCAAAAATGGGAAAAATTGTTCCAAAGGGGTTAAACAAAGTGTGAAACTTTAGAGTGTTTTCTTTTAAGTCAGCCTCTATATATATATATATATATATATATATATATATATATATATACAGTACAGACCAAAAGTTTGGACACACCTTCTCATTCAAAGAGTTTTCTATATTTTCATGACTATGAAGGCATCAAAACTATGAATTAACACAAGTGGAATTATATACATAACAAACAAGTGTGAAACAACTGAAAATATGTCATATTCTAGGTTCTTCAAAGTAGCCACCTTTTGCTTTGATTACTGCTTTGCACACTCTTTGCATTCTCTTGATGAGCTTCAAGAGGTAGTCCCCTGAAATGGTCTTCCAACAGTCTTGAAGGAGTTCCCAGAGATGCTTAGCACTTGTTGGCCATTTTGCCTTCACTCTGCGGTCCAGCTCACCCCAAACCATCTCGATTGGGTTCAGGTCCGGTGACTGTGGAGGCCAGGTCATCTGGTGCAGCACCCCATCACTCTCCTTCATGGTCAAATAGCCCTTACTTTCAAAGTTTTCCCAATTTTTTGGCTGACTGACTGACGTTCATTTCTTAAAGTAATGATGGCCACTTGTTTTTCTTTACTTAGCTGCTTTTTTCTTGCCATAATACAAATTCTAACAGTCTATTCAGTAGGACTATCAGCTGTGTATCCACCTGACTTCTCCTCAACGCAACTGATGGTCCCAACCCCATTTATAAGGCAAGAAATCCCACTTATTAAACCTGACAGGGCACACCTGTGAAGTGAAAACCATTTCAGGGGACTACCTCTTGAAGCTCATCAAGAGAATTCCAAGAGTGTGCAAAGCAGTAATCAAAGCAAAAGGTGGCTACTTTAAAGAACCTAGAATATGACATATTTTCAGTTGTTTCACACTTGTTTGTTATGTATATAATTCCACATGTGTTAATTCATAGTTTGATGCCTTCAGTGTGAATCTACATTTTTCATAGTCATGAAAATAAAGAAAACTCTTTGAATGAGAAGGTGTGTCCAAAATTTGGTCTGTACTGTATATATATATATATATATATATATATATATATATATAGTGGGAGCTAGCTTTACAAATGGTAGGCAGTCGGCAGGATTGGATGCAACATAAGGGTTTTATTGGAAAAAACAACAACAAAAATGGTTCCAACAGGATGGCTTGGCTTCAGCCCATCAAAGTTCAGTCACATAAAGCACTTATCTTCAGCTCTCATGTGTCATATAACAGTTCATTTTTTAAACAGGCAGAAATACAGGAGTCACCTTTGTGCAGAATCTTTTCCCTTCTCTGGAAAACTGTGGAGAGGAATGCTCCCAAGTCCTCTGCAGACCAACACCACACACTGACAGTGTGTCTTTTAAATTAGCTTCCAGCTGGCTTAGGTGGTAACACACAAAATGGAGTATGGGAGCGACCTTCCCACCCAAACTCTTCAGTCACTCCTAAATCCCGGACCCAAATTCCAGCTACCACAAACTCAGCGATCTAACATCACTGGTTGCGATTTACCTCCGGGATTTACATCACTGGGAGCAGCAGCCTCAGTGACACATACCATTAATAACCTCACCCCTTGGATGCTTACAATATATATATATTGTTGGAAGGAACAAGGGGTCGTCATTGATTGGCGGTATGTGTCATCGAGGTTCCTGGCCTCGGTGAGTTAAAGTATAACTGTCGTCTATTTTTTTTTTTGGAGTATTGAATTGTGGTGATTAATATCACCTTGGTGGTCCTATTTCAACTTTTCACTGTGTATTCAATTACCCCTTAATTTCACATTTTTGTTCCCTGTACTGCCTATATTTACCTGTGCTTAAAATAGGGTTGCTAGGCATGGTCCGTCTATCTGTTGAAGGATGGAGCACACAGCGTGCAGGGTCACATTACTGACAGCCAGGGACTGTAAGTAAATGATTAAACAGTGCCTGGGCTGCGTGCACTTCTCCCTGTCCCTGCGCTTGGCAGACGCTCCCTCACTCAGCAGACTTGGAGAATGCAGAGTTGGTGCAGCGCAGACCAGGGAAGGGAGATCTGCCATCTGCTCAGTGTATAAATGAAAGCAACATGTGGTAAAAGGACCCCTTTGTGCTGCAGGAGATTAACCCTTTAGGGGGGAGTGCTCTGGTTACTGACACTTTTGGGGGGCTATTGTTACTGGCTAGTGAGGGCCGGCGGGATTAGCCTCAGGGTGAGGGCAGTGGCGGCCATCTTAACTGAATAGTGAAATTGCAGTTTTATGCAGACTGGTTGCTAAGGGCTGAATCTTATTAAATATGGGCTAAGTCAGTCTAATAGTAACTGATTCTGAAATATCATGTTATTAGTAACTACATATATGAAAATTGAAATTTGGGTCTATATGTGCCAGTTATCCTTTAAGAGCCGTTTTTCCCCCTGAAATGTCATTATTGCATTCTGACACTTCAGCTGGTTAGTATGGCTGTAAAGCTGATCCGGAACGGCTCTTACTGGGAGTAGCCAAAGTGCTGGGTAGGTGGCTACTCCCCACGTTCCAGGCCGGGTCTTGGGAGCCTTATAAAAAGCAGTCTGCACTGTCAGGTGTTGTGGATTATCCTCCATCTCACAGTGAAGCTGTGGAGTCTCTGTGTTTTGGGATCTGAAGCTTTGTGCCATGCTAAAGGAATGAGAACTGCATGCTGGAAAACAGGCCCCTAAAGCCTGCTAGGGACCGTTGATGAAAAACTGCTAACAAGGTGTATGTTTTGTTCTATGGACTTTCCATGGTGTGAACAAACACCAACACTGCAAACTGTCATTTTGTTTTGCCTTCTGTGTGATTAAACACTGAACTGTTTAAGTTGAAGACTTTGTGGTTGCCTCTTTACTGTGTTCTCTAACCTGCCTACCAGAGTGAATCCCCACTATATATATATATATATATATATATATATACACTCACCTAAAGAATTATTAGGAACACCATACTAATACTGTGTTGGACCCCCTTTTGCCTTCAGAACTGCCTTAATTCTACGTGGCATTGATTCAACAAGGTGCTGATAGCATTCTTTAGAAATGTTGGCCCATATTGATAGGATAGCATCTTGCAGTTGATGGAGATTTGAGGGATGCACATCCAGGGCACGAAGCTCCCGTTCCACCACATCCCAAAGATGCTCTATTGGGTTGAGATCTGGTGACTGTGGGGGCCATTTTAGTACAGTGAACTCATTGTCATGTTCAAGAAACCAATTTGAAATGATTCGAGCTTTGTGACATGGTGCATTATCCTGCTGGAAGTAGCCATCAGAGGATGGATACATGTTCTCATTCTGTTTACGCCAAATTCGGACTCTACCATTTGAATGTCTCAACAGAAATCGAGACTCATCAGACCAGGCAACATTTTTCCAGTCTTCAACAGTCCAATTTTGGTGAGCTCGTGCAAATTGTAGCCTCTTTTTCCTATTTGTAGTGGAGATGAGTGGTACCCGGTGGGGTCTTCTTCTGTTGTAGCCCATCCGCCTCAAGGTTGTGCGTGTTGTGGCTTCACAAATGCTTTGCTGCATACCTCGGTTGTAACGAGTGCTTATTTCAGTCAACGTTGCTCTTCTATCAGCTTAAATCAGTCGGCCCATTCTCCTCTGACCTCTACCATCCACAAGGCATTTTTGCCCACAGGACTGCCGCATACTGGATGTTTTTCCCTTTTCATACCATTCTTTGTAAACCCTAGAAATGGTTGTGTGTGTGAAAATCCCAGTAACTGAGCAGATTGTGAAATACTCAGAGCGGCCCGTCTGGCACCAACAACCATGCCACGCTCAAAATTGCTTAAATCACCTTTCTTTCCCATTCTGACATTCAGTTTGGAGTTCAAGAGATTGTCTTGACCAGGACCACATCCCTAAATGCATTGAAGCAACTGCCATGTGATTGGTTGACTAGATAATTGCATTAATGAGAAATAGAACAGGTGTTCCTAATAATTCTTTAGGTGAGTGTATATACTGTATATATATATATATATATATATATATATTACAAAGTATAATTGATGACGTAACATTGAGCAGCATATTTAAAGGGACACTGACAGGCCCAATTAGCATATTTAGGCATATATATGTCAGTACAGGTCTTATAAAGTCTATTAAAATCATCTAAGTATCCCCCCTGTCCACCTTATAAATACCAAAATATTAAGTTTTATAACCTGCTTGTCCGGTCACCAATCTGCCCAAGGGGCGGCGTTTCATCTGAAAATGCGCCCAGCCAGCCGCTCCCAACTGCCGTCTGCAGCCCCGCCCAGCTCATCAATATTTACTTCGCTGGGCGGCGGCTACAACTCTCCAGACTCAAGATTCTGCGCACAGCCCATTCGATCCTCTGGGCACGTCCTCCGTCCAATCTTCAGCGCATGCACCCGGCCGGGGTCACATCGCGCCTGCGTACAGAGCGCTGCAGCCCCTGCTTTATGCGCATGCGCCGGGCACTTGAGTCGGGAGAGTTGTAGCCGCCGCCCAGCGAAGTGAATATATATGAGCTGGGCGGGGCTTCAGACGGCAGTTGGGAGCGGCTGGCTGGGCGCATTTTCAGATGAAACGCCGCCTCTTGGGCAGATTTGTGACCGGACAAGCAGGTTATAAAACTTAATATTTTGGTATTTATAAGGTGGACAGGGGGGATACTTAGATGATTTTAATAGACTTTATAAGACCTGTACTGACATATATATGCCTAAATATGCTAATTGGGCCTGTCAGTGTCCCTTTAAGAGCATAGCTATACCATATCTCATCTGGGATAGGAAAAGCTCAGCATTGAAGTATTAACTGTAGGCCTGTGAGCTATGTCTTTTGTATGGAGACTACAATAAAAGGTCAAAAAGCACTTTAAGTACTGAATGTATTGTGAGTATTTCCTATACACTCACACCTAAGCACTTTCAAGAATAATACTGCCCTGCTATTTTTATTGGAATGTGGAGCGAAGTGAAGCTCTACAGCAGGCTGTGACTGATGCTCCACGTGGGAGCTACATACAGTATGACAAATATAGACCACCATCTCCACCTCTTTTTGTGTACACTAAGCATAAGGAAAAGGTTGACCATAAAAATGTTGCCTTCAAGCTGTATAAGAAGTTAGACTCATTGGGGCTCATTTATTAAGACCAGCATTTTATACCTTCTATATAAGGCACAAACCTCTTCATAACTTTGGCGTTGCTAGTGCCAGTCTAAATGTAAGCCAGGTTCCTAGCTGTCTTATATTTAGACCATTTTCTATACCTAAACCAGGCATAGAAAATGATGAATGATACTGGTCTGCCAGCGAGTCCCCTCCCTTGCCCATGCCTACTTTTTTAGACCTGACTTGCGAAGTCATGCAGTAGAATCTGGACCAGATATATGCCACAAAAGCAGTGTGTATCTGGTCATAAATGACCAATGGCAAAGTATTATTTTTTTGGTTTGTTGGAGTATTTCAGGTTAAATCGATTCACTACCACGAAGCACAAGGATATTTGGCTTCAGGGCGAATCAAATTTGTTGAGGAACGGTTGAGACGTATGCATATATCCATGCATGCCTGCAAACACGTGCGGTCATGTATGGTATATATCTGCATACATTAACCACAGCATCATGGGACGATGTGCGCAGATGTGCCCAGCATCTGCGCACGTCTGCCCATGGTGATCCCCAGGGGCTCATGGTGGCCCTTGTGGGAAATATGTGGTCCCTGGAGGCTGTGCCCCCTTATAATCCCCCTTATATTAGTATATATATGTGCCCCCTTATATGTGTCCCCTTATAGTTAGCATATATTTCCTGTATGACCGTGTATATATTGGCCCTGTATGGCAAGTGGGGACATATGCATGTCCCCTGTATGTGATGCCCCAGATATATGCAAGGGTGTGTGTATATATAGATATGTGTGTATGTATTTGCACACGTGTCTATGTATATACACTTATGTCAGCATGACAGTATGTATGTGGGCTTATTGCTGCCCATTCATGCCCCCGGTTTTCTATGTGTTTATAGATGTGCCCCAAGCATCTGTGGATATATATATGCATATATGCAATTCCAACTGTTATCAACAGAGTTGTTTAGAGAAAAACTTGTGCTGATAGCCTGTAGGATAACAGCTGATTAGCATCTAGTCCCCTTTTGTTCAGGCCCCTTACAATCAGACTCTCTGGCACCGTTAGGGCCTTCTAACCAGAGACATCATAACCTGTTTTCCACACCTCTGCCCCATGGCCATGCCCATTACTCCCAGCATTTTTGGGACTAGGAGGGGGGACTAAGGCACACTATGATGTCACATGCCTGAGGAAGGAGGAGGGGGTTGCTTTTGGGCTATAAAACCCCAAACCGGACAGAGGTGCCCTCTCTTGCAACCAGACTAGATTCAGAGACGCATGGGAGAGAGGAGCTCCATGATGACCACCTGGATAAGGCCTAAGTATCACCCCTGGTCCTGTAACCCCTATATTTGTGTCCCTGATGTGCACCTTGGGCCCTGCCTTATAACCCTTGCCCCTGATGTGTACCCTGGGCCCTGATTTACCCTTGCTGTGTTACTGGACACCCTGATCCCCCAAACCCTTGCCTTATTGTATCCTTGTTTGTACCCCTGATCCTGTGCCACTGGTTCCCCTGATTGTATTTGTGGTTCAGTTACACCCCCCTGATGACCCCCACTGTATCTCCACCGTGTAACCCTTTCCCTACCCTGATTAACCCCTGGTGGTAACCCCTGCTCAAACCCTGCCACCCCCCCCCCCCCCCCCTCACTGTACACTTGCAGGGTATTTACCCTTGCATTGCTGTACAGTTCTGATATTATCCCCATTGTTAACCCTTTGTGTTTGTGGTCGGCTTACACCCCTGTGAGGCCACCATTAACCCTCGTCGTACCCCGTAGGGACAGTGAATAGTCAGGTGGGGTGGGCTGTTATTACTTGTATGTGTGAATTGTCTAGTTAGTTGATGGGTGGAATTGGGAACGTGTAGTGTAGTTTAGGACTGTATATTTAGTGCTGTATTGTTAGTATTGCGTGCATAGTGTATTGTTAGTAATAAATACTGTGTTTGGTTTATAACTATCTGTGTGGCGTGTAGTTATTGGCGATAGTTAGTTTAGTAAGGCGCATGCAGCTAGCGTAGTGATTTAGTGTAAAGCATAGCGAAGGTATTGTTGTTAATATATAAAGGCATAAATGGGCGGAGTTATCACTAGATGGTTCCTCCTATTTATGAATATTAATTATCGATATTTGCATAAATATTGGTGATTAATATTGCCCCTTTACATTGGCGAGCCAGGCCCACTGCGTGGATTTTGCACTTATTTTTGGTCTTAAGGCTGAAGGTCGCTAGTACTGTGAATTAGCGGGCAGGAGAGACGCGGTCAGCGGAGTGTCTGAGCGTCTAGGACCCGATAATTCGTACAGGAGAAGCAATACTTCCCTTAGAGTACCAGAAATAAAACAAAATCTTTTGCAGAGAATCTATAATCTGTTCTGTGAATTAATATTTTGCTATTTGCTTTGCACGGTCACTGCATCGCTCAAGTGATTGCAAGGGAGAAGAGCACACGTCACTGAAGGAGATCCATCTTCGTGGGAGCGGCGTACAAGTCCGGCTGGGGAAGAAGCGATCTGGGAAAATGGACTTCTTCCAAGCAGCTGCAAGGACAAAGAGGTACGGCCCCAAGGAGAAAATGGACGCTCATCAAACGGTGAGTATGGACTTCCCCACACTGCAACACTTAGCCAAACACAGCACATTTAACCCCATCCTCCCCACTACATACAAGTCAGCAGAAATGCTGTGGTCCGATTTGTTGGCACAGGCTTGTAGTTATGACAAGCTCTGTGTGAACAAACGGACAGTGTTGAACAAGGCCACCAAACGGCTTCGGATGCTAGCCAAACTCGTTCATACGTTTGAGGCTAGCATCTGTAAGCCAAAGGAAGTGGCGCTGGTGTCTCAGTCAACGGAGACAATTCCTCCGGCCATTCACTGCCAGTGCTGTGCTAGTGATTCGGACCAGGTTTCGGCATTGCAGGCACAGCTGGCAGAGAATGTGCAGTCTACTGTTGACCGAGATGCGCAGGTGGCCAAGATAGAGTCACAGTTAGTAGAGCTGCAGAGGCAGAAGGAGGAAATTGAGGCTAAGTTGACTCAGTCTTATACTGAGGTCAAGGCCTTCAAGGAGCGGACTGCCTCTACTGACGTGACGGTAGCCAAATTGAAGGCGGAGGTTGCTGTAAGGTCCCAGCTAATGTCTGGCATGCAACAGGTTATCACCAAGTTGGTGCCGGCCCTTTCTTTTTCCGTAAAGCCAGGGTCGGAATCTCCCAAAATGTTGCCCTGTGCAGAGCCACAAGGGGGGAGAGTAGTCTGTGACCGGTCAAATCATCAGGTCAAGCCGGTCCAGACTAACAGAGATTTTTCCCTGACTTTGGGAAAAAGAACTGTGTTGAAGAGTGCGTCCCTGAGGATGGTACAATTCAGGAGAAGGGAGCACGACTGCAGTGTAGATGGACCTGGGCCATGCAGAGCAAACATCAGATGTTTTGCATGTGGTGGCCTAGGTCACATAGCGAGACACTGCAAAACACACAGGACAGGAAACAAAGTCACGTGTTTCAGGTGTGGGAACAAAGGACACATTGCAAGGAATTGCCCTTGTGCAAGTAATTGCAATGTGTCCAACAGTATCAGCCAGGTAACAAATTGTGCAGTGGGGTCTAGTCAGCCTGGCCATAACGGGGTTACCTCTTGGCAGCATCACCAGCTGCTGAGGGGTCAGAGTGGCCAAGCTAGGCTAGGCAACATTTGACACCCCTGTACTATTTGTTACACCGTTTGTTCCCTGTGTATGTCCATGTTGTGTGTTTTTGTTATCTGTTTGAGTTTTTCTTGATGTTGATGGTGGTAGTCCTTGTCTACGGATGTGTTCTACCATGCTGATTTATGTAGTGATGTAAGTCCCATCTGCTGTCTGTTTCATTCTGTGTCCCCTTGCAGTGGAACAGTGTTATACTGTGGATCGAGAACGTATAGGCTTGCGAGCAGATAATTTCACACGGGAAATCCTACACAAAGGATGATGTGATTTTATTCTGGGCAGCCAGGGTCTCGGATCGATACGGATGACACTGTTGTACTCAAGGTTTTCGGTAGGGCTGTGTTGCGCTGGGGACTGGGGCGGACAGACAACATTGGTGTAATGTTGTGCTGCGCACTTAATTCTAGTCCGGTCAGGTAGCACAGCTCTGATAGGGATTGGACACAGAGTGTTTGGCAGCAGAGTGTGGACTGTGTTCTTGTGTTGTGGGGTCCTGGGGAGCCAGGGCATGACTATGCCATTGGTTCTGCAGGCCTCCGCAGGACGGGATCACAGGGGGAAATCAGCCTGGGTGCACATGAGTGGACAGGGATGCGGTGCCATCAATAACAAGATGGTGCTTTGTTCACAGAACTCCAGTTATCCTAACCTAGTAGGGTGGCCATCCTTATCTGTTGGTGCAGAGGGATGTGCAGCAGAGGACTCAATCCTCTGAAGGTAGGGTGTTCAGACACCAGGGTTGGGATAACGAGGGGTCCTGTGAGATAAAGGGCAGCCCAATACCTTTCTCTGTTATAGCAATGAAGACTGTGCCACAATCCAGCGGGAGCATTATTTAAGGCTCTGGAGGAAGACTTGGGAGACGTTCGGGTGGAAGAACTTATTCAATTGTTTCACCCAGTGAAACTTCTTCTGGTTCTGGTCATCGTAATCGGAGGGTCAAGGGACTTACTGACCAAATACACCAGAACCAGACAGAACTTTACAGAACTATCCGGAGGAGGAGGCTCAGGACATAACTCAAACATGGTTCCTGTAGCCAAATATTGTATGGACACACTTTGTTTCCTATGAGGGTTCGGGACGTATAACTTGTACTACCCCGAAACCCCATAGCACATTGTATTTATTGATTGACTGTGTTTGTTGCTCGATGGTGTACCCATAGACACTCTAGGTACAAATGTGTGACAGCCTATATTCGGCTGTACACATTTGCATCCTATAGTCGTTTCCCATTGACACAGGGGTCTGCGACCTACCTGTGTCTTTGGAGGTGTAGAGATATGCCAGGTTGCATGAGTCTCTATGGGTACACATACATATAATGATTTTGGTGGTGTTGGGAGGGATGTGACATGTGTTTTGTGTAAATGGGGATAAGGTTAGGTCACGATAGGGACAGGCATCATTCATTTGCCACCTTGAACCCTGGAACGGTGAGGTTCTTAAGGGAAGGGCTGGAGGTGTAGTGTGGCGGAGGTGTTCTCCGCAGTAGAATTTAGGTACTATGACATCACCGCTTAAGAGTCTGACCTGCCTTGTAAAGACCTATTAATCTGTCCACGGGAGAACCGCACCCATCAAGATGGAAACAGACATTGGATAGAAGAAAGTTGGGACAAAGACTGTAAGGGTGAACCCGCTCCAGAATTGGGGGGGGCGAAGATACCTGAAGATCGGCAGAATTACCGAGAGACTGTGGGGGTGTGGCCACTCCAAAGTGGGGGTGGCCAACACCAAGAGACTGTTATAGAAAGGTAAAGACTGTAAGGGTGAACCCGCTCCAGAATTGGGGGGGGGGACGAAGATACCTGAAGATCGGCAGAATTACCGAGAGACTGTGGGGGTGTGGTCACTCCAAAGTTGGGGGTGGCCGACACCAAGAGACTGTTATAGAAAGGCCAGTTAAAGACTGTAAGGGTGAACCCACTCCAGAATTGGGGGGGGGGGAAGGGGCGAAGATACCTGAAGATCGGCAGAATAACCGAGAGACTGTGGGTGTGTGGTATCCTAAAGATGTCAAGAAGTAGACGGTGTATCCTGTGGACGGAGGAGGAGGTTACGGTGAAGGGCAGGTCGGAGGAAGCTGGATGAGGGATGTCTAAGTACCTAAAGATCAGTGTGCACTACAGTTCTTCCTGAACTTCCACCAAAGATGGGGTTGAAGGGGGGCAAATATATCTCAACCCGTTCCCCCAAGATATTGTCGTATTATAGACCGACAACAGGGGGATTGTTGAGGAACGGTTGAGACGTATGCATATATCCATGCATGCCTGCAAACACGTGCGGTCATGTATGGTATATATCTGCATACATTAACCACAGCATCATGGGACGATGTGCGCAGATGTGCCCAGCATCTGCGCACGTCTGCCCATGGTGATCCCCAGGGGCTCATGGTGGCCCTTGTGGGAAATATGTGGTCCCTGGAGGCTGTGCCCCCTTATAATCCCCCTTATATTAGTATATATATGTGCCCCCTTATATGTGTCCCCTTATAGTTAGTATATATTTCCTGTATGACCGTGTATATATTGGCCCTGTATGGCAAGTGGGGACATATGCATGTCCCCTGTATGTGATGCCCCAGATATATGCGAGGGTGTGTGTATATATAGATATGTGTGTATGTATTTGCACACGTGTCTATGTATATACACTTATGTCAGCATGACAGTATGTATGTGGGCTTATTGCTGTCCATTCATACCCCCGGTTTTGTATGTGTTTATAGATGTGCCCCAAGCATCTGTGGATATATATATGCATAAATGCAATTCCAACTGTTAACAGAGTTGTTTAGAGAAAAACTTGTGCTGATAGCCTGTAGGATAACAGCTGATTAGCATCTAGTCCCCTTTTGTTCAGGCCCCTTACAATCAGACTCTCTGGCACCGTTAGGGCCTTCTAACCAGAGACATCATAACCTGTTTTCCACACCTCTGCCCCATGGCCATGCCCATTACTCCCAGCATTTTTGGGACTAGGAGGGGGGACTAAGGCACACTATGATGTCACATGCCTGAGGAAGGAGGAGGGGGTTGCTTTTGGGCTATAAAACCCCAAACCGGACAGAGGTGCCCTCTCTTGCAACCAGACTAGATTCAGAGACGCATGGGAGAGAGGAGCTCCATGATGACCACCTGGATAAGGCCTAAGTATCACCCCTGGTCCTGTAACCCCTATATTTGTGTCCCTGATGTGCACCTTGGGCCCTGCTTTATAACCCTTGCCCCTGATGTGTACCCTGGGCCCTGATTTACCCTTGCCGTGTTACTGGACACCCTGATCCCCCAAACCCTTGCCTTATTGTATCCTTGTTTGTACCCCTGATCCTGTGCCACTGGTTCCCCTGATTGTATTTGTGGTTCAGTTACACCCCCCTGATGACCCCCACTGTATCTCCACCGTGTAACCCTTTCCCTACCCTGATTAACCCCTGGTGGTAACCCCTGCTCAAACCCTGCCACACCCCCCCCCCCCCCCTCACTGTACACTTGCAGGGTATTTACCCTTGCATTGCTGTACAGTTCTGATATTATCCCCATTGTTAACCCTTTGTGTTTGTGGTCGGCTTACACCCCTGTGAGGCCACCATTAACCCTCGTCGTACCCCGTAGGGACAGTGAATAGTCAGGTGGGGTGGGCTGTTATTACTTGTATGTGTGAATTGTCTAGTTAGTTGATGGGTGGAATTGGGAACGTGTAGTGTAGTTTAGGACTGTATATTTAGTGCTGTATTGTTAGTATTGCGTGCATAGTGTATTGTTAGTAATAAATACTGTGTTTGGTTTATAACTATCTGTGTGGCGTGTAGTTATTGGCGATAGTTAGTTTAGTAAGGCGCATGCAGCTAGCGTAGTGATTTAGTATAAAGCATAGCGAAGGTATTGTTGTTAATATATAAAGGCATAAATGGGCGGAGTTATCACTAGATGGTTCCTCCTATTTATGAATATTAATTATCGATATTTGCATAAATATTGGTGATTAATATTCCCCCTTTACAAAATTTATGCTGAAATTCGCTCTACACTACTGATCAGAATTGGTGGGAAAGTGGATGTAGCTAAA
This sequence comes from Bufo bufo, assembly GCF_905171765.1. Lineage (NCBI taxonomy): Eukaryota > Metazoa > Chordata > Amphibia > Anura > Bufonidae > Bufo > Bufo bufo. Next base: position 460,298,085 of record NC_053389.1, on the reverse strand, counting down.
AAATAGAGCTATTTTGCAAGGAAGAATGGCTAAACATTTCTGCCTCTAGATGTGCAAAGCTGATAGAGAAATACCCCAAAAAACTTGCACTGTAATTGCAGCAAAAGGTGGTCCTAAAAAGTATTGACTCAGCGAGGGCTGAATATAAGTGCATGCCACACTTTTCAGGTTTTTATTTATGAAAAATTTTGAAAACCATATATCATCCTTGTGAGAAATGTTTTCATTCCTGCCATTTGCTCCAAGAGTGGGCAGAGGAAATCAAACTCCACAGGGAAGCCCTGCTTCAAAGTGTGGCCATGTGTTTATCTTTCACACCCCACTTTGGCAGCTCAACTTCTCTGGCAGGAGGAATGCCGTGGGGGGGCTAGGTTGGTCAACAGAACAAAATAATCCATTAGACATCATGGAACTGAGAGTTCCTAAGGGATTATGAATTTCCTGTCCATCATAGCAATAAACCGGTTACATATCTGCGACCCTCACACTAAGGCAGACGTACCCCTGGTCGTCGTTTGGGGGTCGAGATACAGAGATCTCCCAGTAGGATCCTAATAACAGCGCCATGTTTGGTCTCCATTTGTAGCCGGAACCCAGACGGACATGGTGCTGCCAAAACCATCTCCCTGTGATCTTCCGGTGAGGAGCTATGATCCATAATGGATTTTTGGATTGTGAGTTGCCTCACCAGACACAGGGGAAATGAGGTCCCCCCAGGGGGAGGGAGGGGAGTGGCCGACTACAGGTAAAAAGGCCCATGCAGGCCAGAGGCCAGCGTTTTTCTCTGAAGGGGGCCACATCGTGTAATGTGTTTTGGAAGACCTGGAACCTGTTGACATCACTGCCCCCATGTGACTACAGCTAAGGATTATAGCAACCAAGAATTAATCAACACAAAGGACTACTCCTCCGCCTGGTAACTGACTTTTGCTCTGTTTAACCCTGTTTGTACCATGTCATCTGTATTTGCACATTTGACCATTCTATCTTCTGTGTGTATATAGTGTTATGTCTAGTGCACCCTTAAGGCAATTAAATATGATTTAATCTTGCGCTGTTCTTGTATTAGTTTGATCACTAATCCCCACGTTTGTGTTTCGGCATAGTTATAATCTACCTAGGGTTGGTACCCGATATAATCAAGCATCTATAATTTATAAGCATAGCATTAGCATTACAATACATTTTTGTACTTTATTTGGTTTGCAGAGAGCTGTTGCATTATATGTTTTGTTCTATGTTGTGTTTTCAGCCATAGCAACGGGCACCTGCGCATTGGGATGTGCTGACTAACCCCCTTTTTTGTTTCTTTGCAGTTTGTATTGGAGGTGTGGCTGACTCCATTTGGTCGTGCACTCCTGACCAGCCTGTTTGCCTCGTGATTTTAATTAGCATGAGTATAAAGCTTAGCCTGCTCTACATGCATGTTGGTACTTGCATTCCCTGGATTCAATTGAGGCCATTTTGGCCCCAAAAATGATAAAAACCAAAGGGGGCCTAGCATGCATGTGGAACCTAGACCCCCTGAACTTCATGGTCGCTGTCATGGCACATAACAGGTAGAATTTAGTGTTAGGTTCCCGTCTTACAGAGATCACCTTGACGTGTGGCAGACGGGCTCAAATCATTTTGTACAAAAAGTATTTGCCAAGCATCTCTAATTTATAAGCATAGCAATAGCATTACAATACATTTTTGTACTTTATTTGGTTTGCAGAGTGCTGTTGTATTGTGTGTTTTGTCCAATATATTCCTGCTAGCGGACTGTGCTTATTGCTAACAAGGAACTGGTGGTGGCAGTCTACCCGGCTGGCAGGCGCTGTTTCACTGGGGCAGTGAAAAGGCCCCCTCGACTTGTCAGGGTTGTGAGCGAGTGTCCTCCTGTGCCTGCATGGACAGGAGGTGTCTGTGTAAACTGTGCTAAGCTGACCTTATGGACTCCCAGGTAGGGCGTAACATCACGTCTTTGTAACCAGTAACAAAACCATACCGCGTGTCGTGAGCTCGACATAGTTGACGTCAGGTGGGGCTGCGAGGTGCGGTATTCGTCACAATCCTCTTTTCCCTTCACATATATTTGCTATTTTGTTTGGTCTATCACATAAAATCCCAATAAAATACATTTAAGTTTGTGGGCGTAATGTGAAAAAATGTGGAACAGTTCAAGGGGTATGAATACTTTTTCAAGGCACTGTATGTCATAGCAACATATCAAATGTTTTAAAACAAGGAGAAAGAATCTCTCATGTAGAGGGTTCTCTCTTCTTTCTGCAGGAGACAGACTAGAGATGGGCTCATAGACTTTTTATTGAGTCTATCTCCTCTTCTCCTTCTAATGATAGGTGCTGTCTCAGTACTCGGGCCCCTTCCATTCTAAGCTTTTGATACATTGCTATGACATATCAAACATTTTTCCTTTTGTTTTATATTTATTAAGTACATGGACACATTAAATATTCTAAAAATAACTATTATTAATGTATTTTTATAAATCTATTCCTCTACAGTACATTTTTTTTAAATGGTGGTTTACGGTACAAATGTTTGGAGGCACTTAAATATAGTTAACTTTGATTGGGATGGATAGCTCTCAACATTACCCCTGGGGATAATGGAAGTGGTAGTGGCCCTGATGAGATGTGTCACTGTGTGCTCCCTAAGGCCATCACTCCCTGGGGTTTGGTACAGTGAAAAGGTGGTGTGAAAGAATCCGTCAGACTTAGAAGAACAACAAATATTTTTCTTTACTGAGTGCAAAGGATGAGTTACAGTACATTGAGCCATCGTCTGTACAAGGTACAATGTCTCTATCTCCAGCTGATGAGGTATGGTGGCAGGCAAGATGGCAGACAATACAGTAGCACTCTAAGTCAGTCCTTCTACTCTCCTATTTGCTACGGTTATGAACTGGCACCTATAATTGTAGGTGTCCTCTTGAATAAATACAGGCTTTTGGGTTCACCTGCAATGTGCTATGGTGTTCTCCCCTCACTTGCAGCAGGATCTGGAAAACTTTAATTTCTGGTCCCCTCACTGACTGCAGTGCCGTAGCTGCAAAGAATATCCATGGTCTTAGACATTCAGTCTCCCTGAAGCAGTGTCATAGGGCACCTACGAGGCGCTCCTTCTCCTCAGCATCGCCGGCGCCCTGCAGTGAGATCGGAGCGAGGACACGCGCTGCGTCCTCGTCTCCAGAGTAACAAGGGGCGGGGAGGACCCAGCCGCACACATCTCTCCAGCGTGTCTGCTGTCCTCCGCTCCCATAGTAACAGGGCTGAGTCTGAACACCGAGCTGAGCACTCGGTGCACAGCTGGATGCAGGAGAGCGAGTCATGTGACGCTGGACACGTCACATGTCTCCTACTCCTCTCTATTTAACAAGCAGCCTGCTGGCCACAGGTTGCCTGTGATTAAGGTCCTTTATGTAGTGTATATTTCTTTGTGATTTCCTCTGGTTTAGGTATTGACTGTCGGCTCGTGTATTGACTTATCCTCATCTGTTCCTTGAGTCTTGTGGTATCTCCTGGTATTGACTCCTGGTTCATGTAGTGACTCTTCCTCACCCGCTCATTGTATCTTGCTATTATCTCCTGGTTTGACTCCTGGCTCATGTTTTGATCCGCTTTTGCTTGCTACATGGTTCTGCTGTAACTTCCTGGTGTTGACATCTGCTAGCTGGACTTTCTGTATTATCTGTCTTGTTTGTCCTTTCCGCACTTACGTAACTTAGGGACCGCCGCCCAGTTGCGCTCCGTTACCTAGGACGGGTAAGTGCAAGTAGGCAGGGACAGAGGCGTGGGTGGCAGTCAGGGGTGCACTTCTCCTTACCCCCTGTGTGTGATAAGCAATGTTCCTCACAGTTAAGCTGGTTCTGTGGCCCTAAGACCCTTGGAGCAGGAGGAGGTGCTTCTCATTTCTCACTAGCCTAGCTAGCTCTCTCTAGAACTATCTAGAACACCCTCTCCTGTCAGGAAGGTGGACTAGCTCACTCCCACCAAGATGAGAGGAATGGGATGGTAAGTCCAATTCCTAATGCCAAGCATACCTTACTTATCATTGCTGATGTACATAAAATTGCAATATAAAATATAAATGACATTACATAACATCACAATTGCCATTACCCCTTGGTCTGGTGTACTGCACTTTCCATTGTTTTGACCATTCAGAAGAACAGAAAATGACAGACAAACAGAATATCTTCTATTTCGATCCGTCAGTTGGATCTTTTTAATTGACTTATTCTAGTCTGACAGGAACACAAAGGAGGATGGTCAGAGAAAAATGGAGAGAGGGGGCCCAAGATGGGCAAAAAGCCCCAGGCCTATGATGCCTTTACTAAGACTGTGTCCTCATTGTGAGACTGTAACCACTAAGCATGTAGACTGTTTACCCCATTAAGCTTGTTTCCCCAAGGAAATCAGCAGACATAGCTTTCACCTGACAGTTATCTGTCAGGTAATGGTCCAGACACCACCATATTATGTGTTTGGCTTGATAACACTGCACACTCTGTTATCACACTCTGATAATACTGCACACTTCTGATAGCCTAACTCCGTCCTGTGACAGCAAACATTTCTCATTTACTTAAAGGTGGTTCGACATTTTGACCTAGCATCTGTTACCTACATAAGACAACAAGATAACTAAGAAACAGCTGAATAGAATATTAAAAAGTATTTACACAAAATTGAAAATCAGGGCACATACAGTCCTGATCAAAAGTTTAAGACCACTTGAAAAATGGCAAAAAATCATATTTTACATTGTTGGATCTTAACAAGGTTCCAAGTTGAGCTTCAACATGCAACAAGAAGAAATTATAGTGAGACAAAACATTTTTTGAGCATTCAATTAATTGAAAATAACGAGTAAACTGAAACAGGCTGTTTTTCAGCTGATCCAAATTTTAGGACCACATGCCTTTAAAAGGCCAAATCTGTGCAAAGATGTGGATTCATTGTCATTTTCTGTCAGGTAGTCACACGTTGTGATTGCAAATGCAAAAAAACTCTCCCTTTTTGAACGTGGTCGGGTTGTTGAACTGCATAAGCAGGGTCTCTCACAGCGCGCCATCGCTGCTGAGGTGGGACGCAGTAGGACAGTAATTTGGAATTTCTTAAATGATCCTAAGGGTTATGGAACAAAAAAGTCAAGTGGAAGACCCAAAAAAATTTCATCAGCACTGAGCCAGATGATCCAATTGGCTGTCCGTCAAGACACTGGACGATCCTCGACCCAAATTAAGGCCCTTACACGTCTTGACTGCAGCCCCATAACCATCAGACGGCATCTGAGACTGAAGGGCTTCAAAAACAAAAAACGTCTTCAAAGACCTCGTCTCCTTGAACGCCACAGAACTGCTCGTTTTGACTTTGCAAGTGAGCACCAAACATGGGACATTCAAAGGTGGAAGAAAGTTTTAATCTCTGATGAGAAAAAATTTAACCTTGATGGTCCTGATGGTTTCCAACGTTACTGGCATGACAAGTAGTTCCCACCTGAGATGTTTTCTACGTGCCACAGTGGAGGGGGCGCCATAATGGTCTGGGGTGCTTTTTCCTTCAGTGGAACAATGGAGCTTCAGGAAGTGCAGGGGCGTCAAACGGCCGCTGGCTATGTCCAGATGTTGCAGAGAGCATTCCTCATGACTGAGGGCCCTCATCTGTGTGGTAACGACTCGGTTTTTCAACAGGACAACGCTACAGTACACAATGCCCGCAGGACAAGGGACTTCTTCCAGGAGAATAACATCACTCTTTTGGCCCATCCTGCGTGTTCCCCTGATCTAAATCCAATTGAGAACCTTTGGGGATGGATGGCAAGGGAAGTTTACAAAAATGGACAACAGTTCCAGACAGTAGATGGCCTTCGTGCGGCCGTCTTCACCACTTGGAGAAATGTTCCCACTCACCTCATGGAAACGCTTGCATCAAGCATGCCAAAACTAATTTTGGAAGTGATAAACAATAACGGCGGAGCTACTCATTACTGAGTTCATGTTTGGAAGTTGGATTTCTGTTTTGGGGGGGTTTCGTTTTTTTTGGAGGTGTGGTCCTAAACTTTTGAACAGCTGAAAAACAGCCTGTTTCAGTTTATTCGTTGTTTTCATTAAATTGAATGCTCAAAAAATGTTCTGTCTCATTCCCATTTCTTCTTGTTGCATGTTGAAGCTCTACCTGGAACCTTGTTAAGATCCAGCCATGCTAAATATGATTTTTTGCCATTTTTCAAGTGGTCTTAAACTTTTGATCAGGACTGTAGTTCCAGTGTTTTTTTTTATTTTTACGTTTTTTTTAGATGGAAATGACAGTTCATTTTCTAAGGATGCAACAATACCCATATAATCATAACATATTTGGTATAAAGTGAAATGGGAGAGACACCAAGAATCTACACAAGATGTAGAGCAACTGAGCGGGGCGCAGACAGTAGCGAAGTGAAGCTTGACTTAGGGGGAAGTATTCAGGCAGTAAAGGGTTAGTGGTGAATTACAGGTTGAGGTGTCCGCAGGGTTAAAATTAGTAGGTGGAGTTTGAAATTCGCGGGCTGTATATTATCTGGGGTGGGGGTGGCATCTATACCAGTGTCCGGGGTATTGCAGTGAGTTACCCACCCTCCCGCCTTTGTTTTGGTCATTAGGTTTCCAGCGGTGGACTGGGTGGTGTAGTGGGGTCGGTTAATAGAGGGTCCTGGAAGGCAATACAATGTTTAAGAGGTGCATGACATGTTGGAGCGTGCATCTCATGAGGTTCGGTAAGCTGATGGCTGGGGCTCCTGTTTGGGCTAAAATGCCTACAGGGGCTGATGGAGATATAATTTGGAGGATTTGGTACCTTTGGGTCGGTGACTGCGGCCAAGGGTAAGGTGGAAATCAAGTGGCGATGGGGAGTGAAGAGCGCAGCTTGCTTGGGTTGCCTTCTAGGATCCTTTCTCAATGTGTTTGAATTTATTGTACTTTATTTATGTGTTTATGTGTTTATGATTGTGATCATTAAAAGAAAAGTTGAAGAAGTTATTTATTTGTTTAAATAAACGGGCTGCTACGGCCATTTATACCAAGAAGTTGGCTTTTGAGTGTTTCTTGGGTGGAGAGGGTAATTGGGGTTGGTTGGGCAGCTGACTGAAGTAATCTTACATCCTATTAAGTCAGTATATAATCAGATATGCATCAGTGCACAGAACCAAAGTAGATGCTAGAAAAACATCTCTCAACATCTTCTCTATAACACACAGAACTCAATATCCACTTGTAATTCTGCTCACTTTACCTTATGATTATTTTCTAGGAGTTCATATTCTTTTAGAAATTGATAAATTTTGGTTTAATATAGTCATCTTTTACACAAAAAAAAATAGAAATGTGGCTTGATATCATTTTGAAGGGGCACTGAAACTATATAATCATTATTATCTACTTATTATAGTTGAAATGAATGCTAAAATTAGATAAAAGAGGTTTAGAAATGAGATAAGTATATTTCCTGAAATGTAACTACCATATCCTTCATCCATTCTAAACATCAGTCCCTTAATCTCCCACTTCTTTTTTTCACTTTCCTCCTTTCAAACATGCTTTCTTCTGTTACAATGGAACTCCCGCTGTTCCAAAATCACTGCAGGAAAGAATTCATACTAAAAGAGCTTCTGTTTCTTGTTCTTGCCAACACAAATAATATATGTTTTTCAGTGTTTTTATGCTATTTTGAGTTATACCTTTAACCGAAAAAATAATGAATGGGATTCTTAAGGAAATCAGTTTAGGAGTACATTTCAAATTTGTATGTCTAAAGATGAGACAATGTTCATATGCATTTTATTGGTATTATTTGCCTCATTTACAATAGGTTTCATTTCCCATGATTCCATGCTGCAGCTTAGCAACCGAGTATACTCACAACCTCTGCTAGTGCCTTGCCATAGTAATTCAAATGAGCAGTGCAGATCCCTAGCAGCAATGATAGTGGACACAACCTCATGATATCAGGGCAGTCGACTGCTAATATAAAGCTTTATAATATCTACAAATTCTCCTGATATATTTACCAAAGGAAATAATCGTTCAATGTAATTTAGTCCAAATCATCTTTATTACAATAGAAATACACAATAGCCCTAGTCATAATAACATTTAAAAACAATGTAAGAAGAGAATCATAGTGTTAACAACTAGTGTTGAGCGAACTTGTGTTTTAAATTCGGCGTCTAAAGTTCGGGTTCGGGTTATTGAAGAATTGCGTTATGGATTCCGCTACCACGGACCATAACAGAATTTAGAATCCATAACGCGATTCTTCGATAACCTGAACCCGAACATTAAACGCCGAACTTAAAACACAAGTTCGCTCAACACTTTTAACAACCATATCCACCACAATAACAAATAATATACCTTTTATGCAGCTAAACATACAAAGAGTAATTGTTCCATACCTAACATCTAATATTAGGGTAGGAAACACATAGCAATAAAAAAAAGAGAGCTAGTGCCTTGTATAATTATAACTAGAGTTGAGCGGACACCTGGATGTTTGGGTTCGACGGGTTCGGCCAAACTTCACAAAAAAGTTCGAGTTCGGGACCCCAACTTGACCCCGAACCCCATTGAAGTCAATGGGGACCCGAACTTTTGAGCACTAAAATGGCTCTAAAAAAGTCATGGAAAGGGCTAGAGGGCTGCAAATGGCAGCAAAATGTGATTAAGAGCATGGCAAGTGCTCTGCAAACATATGTGGATAGGGAAATGACTTAAAATAATATAAAATACATAAAAATAATAATCTCGATCTAGGAGGAGGTCCATATGGAGTAGGAGGTTGAGGAGGCTGTGGATGTGTAGGTGGAAGTGGCAGTGGAGGAGGAGGAGGAGGTAGCCAACACTGGTTTTTGGTTTTAATTAATTTATTTATTTATTTTGTTTAAATTAGGGTACACCCCAAAACATTGGCAAATATAGCCTGTGATAACCCCTCCAGCCGTGCTAAACAAACGTTCAGACAATACACTGGCTGCAGGACAGCAGCTCCAAGGCGTAAAGGGCCAGCACAAGCCAAGTGCCAAATTTGGAGACCCAGAAGTTGAATGGGGCAAACCCATCATTCAGTACGTGTAGGTGTGTGCACACATACTGCTCAACCATGTCACACGTCCCCGTGACGTCCACGATCAAATTGAATATATTCTTTTTCAACTTTCAATGTTCTTTTCTGCTCCTACCATGGTGATCACAGATAGCGGGAATCAGGGTTCCAGGCCAGAGAGGGAGCCTAAGAAAGGGATACCACATCCAAGGGAGGTCAATGGATGAAATTAAATGTGATCGATTGGAAATGTGGGACAAAGTACTAAAGCAGAAGCTTCCAAGTAAAGGAGGGGGTGCGTGGCAATTACCCACTCCCGACTCGGGGAGGTAGTGATGATAAATAACAATATAGGACTCTTAAGATGCCCTGTTATTTGAATGATTAATAAAAAATTACAGGGAATGTCACTGGGGTATTTTGGATGAGGAAACGTTAGATAGGAGAGGCCCTGCTGCCGCTTTGTTGACTCTAGATAACTTCTGCCTGATCGCACGTCCCCGTGACGTCCACGATCCAATAGGATATCTTCTCTATAAACTTTCAATGTTCTTTTCTGCGCCTACCATGTTGATCACGGTTAGCGGCGAATCAGGGTTCCACGCCGGAGAGGGAGCGTGAGAAAGGGATACCACATCCAAGGGAGGTCAATGGCTGAAATGTAATCGAGCGGAAATGTGGTCGCGCATCAATTAAAGACAAATTTTTGAAATTTAAGTCCCTGCCACCTATGCAGAGCAGGGGTTTTTCATCGGCAAAAATGGGTTAATGTCACCCACCAATGGAACAGACGATTTAGAAGAATTTCGGTCCCTGTCAACTATGCAGAGCAGGGGATTATTCACGGCAAAACTAGGTTCATATCACCCACCAATTGAACAGTTGATTTTACAAAAATTAGGTCCCTGTCACCTATGCAGAGCAGGGGTTTGTATATGGCAAAATTGGTAAAATGTCACCTGACAATGTAACAGACGATTTTTTTAAATTTATGTCCCTGTCAACTATGCAGAGCAGGGTTTATTTATGGTAAAAATGGTCAAATGTCACCCAAGAATGTAGCAGACGCTTTTGCACCCTGCTCCCTCTTTTGCTGTGCTGGTGCCTCTGTGTGACCATCGCCTCTTCCTTCAAATTAGACAGGTCACTTGAATGACCTTGATTCCATGTGGGGTCTAGCACCTCATCATCCTCCACATCATCTTCCACCCACTCTTTACCCCTGCCCTCCTTGTCGGTCTGCAGACTGCAGAAAGCCGCAGCAGTTGGCACCTGAGATTTGTCATCATCAGAGACGTGCTGCGGTGGTCTTCCCATGTCTTCATCCTGAAACATAAGTGGTTGGGCATGAGTGCACTCAATCTATTCCACTTCTGGTGCAGGGCTATGTGGATGGCCCACGGAAACCCTGCCAGCAGTCATCAAAAAGCATAACAGACTGCTGCGTGACTTGGGGCTCAGACTGCTTGCCTGATTTGCAAGGGGATGAGTTGAAAGACAAATGGCCATGGGGTGTAGGTGCAAATTCTGATCTTCTAGCAGGGGACTGGGTGGGAGACAATGCGTAGGTACTGTTAGCCCCCTAATCTACTATAGTCTGTACTTGTTCTGGCCTCACCAATCGTATTGTCCTAAATGCAGTGTAGGCCGCAAATGTACTTTCTAGTGCAAAAGATAAGCATTTGTCACCAAACAATGTAGCGAATTAGTGAAATGTATTTCCTTGTCCACTAGGTAGAGCAGAGGTATATCACAGCCAAAAATTTGGGAATTTCACCCAACAATGTAACAGACAACTTAGTGAAATGTATTTCCCTGTCCACAATGTAGAGCAGGGGTATATCACAGCTAAAAATGTGGGATATGTCACCTAACAATGTATCAGACAAATTAGTGAAATGACTTAAAATAAAATAAAATACGTAAAAATTAAAAATAATAACTTGCTCTATGAGGTGGAGGTTTATATGGAGTACGAGTGTTACGCTGAGCGCTCCGGGTCCCCTGCTGGCCTCGGAGCGCTCACAGCGTATGCCCCCAGGCAGCACTCCAGCGTCTCGGCGTGTGCGTCCTCGCTCTCTAGGGCGCGCGCGCGCCGGGACTCTTAGATTCAAAGGACCAGTGCACCAGTGATTGGTGCCTGGTCCAAAGGGGTTATTAAGGGTTAAGGTTGTGAGAGGCAGTGCTGACTTAATTAGGCTGCACCTGTGCACTGCCCATTTATACCTTCTCCTCCCACAGCCTTCTGCCGGATCTTTGTGCCTTGTGCCTCAGAGAAAGCGTTCCCTACGATGTTAGTTTGCCTTACCTGTTGCCGTACCCGTTGCTACCGTCCACTCGCCTTTGAACCTTTGCCGCCTGCCCTGACCGCTGCTACGTCCGACTACGCTCTTACCTTCTCCCTGTGTACCACGCCTTATCAGCTGCCAGAGAGGTCGAGTTGTTACTACGGGACACGACCTGGTAGTTACCGCCGCGGCAAATCCATCCCGCCTTGCGGCGGGCTCTGGTGAAGACCAGTAACTGCTTAGAACCGGTCCTCTAGTACAACCCGCGCCATCGCCTCTCTGGTCCAGAGGATTCACTACCTGTCCTGCCGGTTCGTGACAGTAAGATCCGGCCATGAATCTCGCAGATGATCCCCTGCCAAGCCTGGAGGACCTCACCACCATTGTGGCCCAGCAGGGTCAAAAGCTGGCCCAGTTGACCGCTATGTTGCAGCAGCTCCTGCCTTCTCTGCAACAGCCAGCTCCTCCGTCTGCTCCTGCTGCATCACCTCCGCCTGCCGTTACCACCGGTTCCAGAATCTGTTTGTCCTTACCAGACAAATATGACGGAGATCCTAAACAGTGCCGTGGGTTCTTGTCGCAGTGCTCTCTCCACCTCGAGCTTCTGTCCGACCAGTTTCCTTCTGAGCGAGCCAAGGTAGCCTTTATTCTCAGTTTACTGTCCGGGAAGGCCCTGGCCTGGGCTACACCACTATGGGACCGCGCAGATCCTGCCACCGCTTCCGTCCAGAGCTTCTGCCTAGAGTTCCGGAATGTTTTTGAGGAGCCTGCCCGGGTTACCTCCGCAGAGACTGCCTTACTAAATTTGACCCAAGGAGATTCTTCCGTGGGTGACTATGCCATTCAGTTCCGCACCCTGGCCTTCCCAAGCCGAGGAAGCCTTCCAGTCCCTGAAATCCGCCTTTGCCTCTGCACCCGTTCTCTCTAGACCAGATTCCACCAAGCCCTTCTCTCTTGAAGTTGATGCCTCCTCGGTGGGAGCCGGAGCTGTCCTCACCCAGAAGTCTTCCCGGGGCAAGACTTCAACTTGTGGCTTCTTTTCTAAAACATTCTCTTCCGCAGAGAGAAATTACTCCATTGGGGACAGGGAACTGCTGGCTATTAAATTGGCACTGGAGGAATGGAGACATTTACTCGAGGGTGCCACACATCCTGTGTACATCTTCACGGACCACAGGAACCTGGCTTATCTCCAGTCTGCTCAGAGATTAAATCCCCGTCAGGCTCGTTGGTCTCTGTTCTTCGCCCGCTTTAACTTTGAGATCCATTTCCGTCCGGCTTGTAAGAACATTAGGGCAGATGCTCTGTCTCGCTCCTCTGATGTGGTGGGCGACGAGTTAACACCTCGATATATTATCCCTCCAGAACGCCTTATTACAGTCGCTCCCGTGGACCTGCGCCTTCTTCCTCCTGGCAAATCCTACGTACCTCCACGTCAGCGGCTGCGAATTCTCAAGTGGGGCCACGCCTCCCCTTTTGGCGGTCATCCAGGGGTGCTAAAGTCTCTCCAACTAATCTCCCAAAGGTACTGGTGGTCTTCTCTGGAGAAAGATGTCTCGGACTTCGTCCAGGCCTGTACGATTTGCGCCCGAGATAAATCGCCTCGCCAGAAACCAGCGGGTCTTCTCTTGCCTCTACCTGTTCCTGAAGTTCCCTGGTCTCACATCGCCATGGACTTTATTACAGATCTTCCCTCCTCCCATGGCAAGTCCGTTATTTGGGTCGTGGTGGATCGCTTCTCCAAGATGGCTCACTTTGTACCCCTGCCCGGTCTACCCTCTGCACCCATGTTGGCCAAACAATTTTTCCAACACATTTTCCGTCTCCATGGCCTTCCCAAACATATTGTCTCGGATCGTGGGGTACAATTCGTCTCCAAATTCTGGAGGGCTCTATGTGCTCAGCTCGGGATCAAATTGGACTTTTCTTCTTCGTACCATCCTCAGTCTAACGGCCAAGTAGAACGGGTGAACCAGATTTTGGGGGACTATCTGCGTCACTTTGTATCCTCACGCCATGACGACTAGGCTGATCTACTTCCCTGGGCGGAGTTCTCCTACAACTATAAACAATCCTCTGCCTCTAACAAGTCTCCTTTCCTTGTAGTTTTTGGCCGTCATCCTCTTCCACCTCTGCCGCAGTCTCCCACTCCTTCTTCTGTACCTGCCGTTGACAGTCTTGTACAGGATTTTTCCTCCATCTGGCGAGAAACCCACGCTGCTATCCTCAGGGCTTCCGCCCGTATGAAGGTTCAAGCTGACAAGAGACGCAGATCTCCACCGGAATTTCGTCTAGGTGACAAGGTGTGGCTCTCCTCTAGGTACATCCGATTTAGGGTCCCAAGTTACAAGTTGGGCCCTCGTTTCTTGGGACCCTATAAAATCAAGAGTCGTATCAATCAAGTTTCTTATCAGCTCCATCTTCCTAGCTCCCTCCGAATCCATAACTCCTTCCATGTCTCCCTTCTTAAACCTGCTGTCTTTAACCGTTTTTCTCCCAAGCTTGTTTCTCCCACCCCTGTCGCCGGTACCTCCGATATATTCTCTGTCAAGGAGATCTTGGCGACCAAGATCTCCCGGGGGAAAAGATTTTTTTTGGTCGACTGGGAGGGCTGCGGTCCTGAGGAGAGGTCATGGGAGCCGGAGGAGAACATCCTGGACCGCAGTCTCATCCGCAAGTTCTTCGGTACCAAAAAGGGAGGGAGACCAAAGGGGGGGGTACTGTTACGCTGAGCGCTCCGGGTCCCCTGCTGGCCTCGGAGCGCTCACAGCGTATGCCCCCAGGCAGCACTCCAGCGTCTCGGCGTGTGCGTCCTCGCTCTCTAGGGCGCGCGCGCGCCGGGACTCTTAGATTCAAAGGACCAGTGCACCAGTGATTGGTGCCTGGTCCAAAGGGGTTATTAAGGGTTAAGGTTGTGAGAGGCAGTGCTGACTTGATTAGGCTGCACCTGTGCACTGCCCATTTATACCTTCTCCTCCCACAGCCTTCTGCCGGATCTTTGTGCCTTGTGCCTCAGAGAAAGCGTTCCCTACAATGTTAGTTTGCCTTACCTGTTGCCGTACCCGTTGCTACTGTCCACTCGCCTTTGAACCTTTGCCGCCTGCCCTGACCGCTGCTACGTCCGACTACGCTCTTACCTTCTCCCTGCGTACCACGCCTTATCAGCTGCCAGAGAGGTCGAGTTGTTACTAGGGGACACGACCTGGTAGTTACTGCCGCGGCAAATCCATCCCGCCTTGCGGCGGGCTCTGGTGAAGACCAGTAACTGCTTAGAACCGGTCCTCTAGTACAAACCGCGCCATCGCCTCTCTGGTCCAGAGGATTCACTACCTGTTCTGCCAGTTCGTGACAACGAGGTTGAGGAAGCAGTGGACGTGGCGGTGGAGGAGGAGTTGGTAGCCAACACTGTTTTTTGGTTTAAATTTTTATTTTATTTTTTGTTTAAATGAGGGTACACCCCAAAAGAGTGGGAAATATAAAAAATACAACAATGAGCAATTGCACTGGATTATAACAATGGCTGGGTAAGGCCAGTATACATGTCTATTCTGCAGAAGGTACGGACAAGTCCTGTGGGATACATGCCTGGTTCATTTTAATGAACGTGAGCTTGTCCACATTCGCTGTGGACAGGCGGCTGCGCTTGTCTGTGATAACACCCCCTGCCGTGCTCTACACACGTCCAGACAATACACTCCAAGGCGTAAAGGGCAAGCTCAGTCCATGTGCTTAATTTGGAGACCCAAAAGTTGAAGGGGGCAGACCCATCATTCA
The DNA here is from genome assembly GCF_905171765.1 of Bufo bufo. NCBI lineage: Eukaryota > Metazoa > Chordata > Amphibia > Anura > Bufonidae > Bufo > Bufo bufo. The sequence continues at coordinate 460,282,940 of NC_053389.1, read as the reverse complement.
GTACATGTAGGCGTGTGCACACATACTGCTCCACTATGTTGCTGAAAAGCTGCCTCCTGCTAAGACATTCCATATCAGCTGGTGGTGCTGGTTGTTGTCTGGTGCTGACAAAGTTTCCAAATTTTGGCCATGCTAACCCTGCCTTCAGAGGTGCTGGTGGTGCCCCAGCTGCGTTGGCGACCTCTTCCTCCTCCTCTGCCTTTGCCTTGTGCTTCCACTGTGCCCCCGCTGTCAGGTGGGAATGCCACCAGCAGCGCGTCTACCAGCGTGTGCTTGTACTTGCGCATCTTACGATTACGCTCCAGTGACGGAATTAAGGACGGTACCTTGTCCTTGCAACGGGGACCCAGCAGCGTGGCCACCCAGTAATCAGCACAAGTTAGAATGTGGGCAACTCGGCGGTCGATGCGGAGACACTGCAGCATGTAATCACTCATGTCTGCCAGGCTGCCCAGATGCAACGACAAGCTGTCCTCTGTGGGAGGTGTATCATCTGTGTCCTCTATATCCCCCCAGCCACGCACCAGTGATGGCCATGAGATGGTTTGAGTGCCACCCTGCTGTGAACACGGTTCCTCCTCCTCCATCTCCTCCTCCTCATCCTCCACCTCGTCATCCTCCAGAACTGTGCCCTGGCTGGACAATTGTGTACCTAGCGTATGTTGGTGCAGGAACCCACCCTCGGAGCCACTTGTGAATGACTGGCCGGAAACCCTTGTAAATGATCCCTCTTCCTCCTCCTCCTGTGCCACATCCTCTTCCATCATCGCCCGAAACATTTTTTCAAGGAGGCATAGAAGTGGGATAGTAATGCTGATAACGGCGTCATCGGCACTGGCCATGTTGGTGGAGTACTCGAAACAGTGCAATAAGGCACACAGATCTCGCATGGAGGCCCAGTCTTTGGTGGTGAAGTGGTGCTGTTCCGCGGAGCGACTCACCGTGCGTGCTGCAGCTGAAACTCCACTATCGCCTGCTGCTGCTTGCGTAGTCTGGTCGAGAACGCCATAAACGAGCGCGCACAGATGGCCCACACTTTCTTCAGCAGCTCTGGCATATTGGGGTAATTTTTAAGGAACCTCTGCACCACCAAATTCAGCACATGCGCCAGGCAAGGGATGTGTGTCATACCGGCTGGGCCCAGAGCTGCTACGAGATTTTGCCCATTATCGCACACCACCAGGCCGGGCTTGAGGCTCACTGGCACCAACCACTCATCGGAGTAGTAGGAGGAAGCAACAGGAGTCAAAGAGAAGTGCTGTGCAATCCTCTGTGTTGGAAGGACATGCGCCAATCTGCTATCCGCCTCCGGCCCAGCCGCCACTGCATTTACCCAGTGTGCTGTTAGGGAGATATAACGTCCCTGACCATGCTTACTGGTCCACGTATCCATAGTTAGGTGGACCTTGCCACAGATGGAGTTGCGCAGTGCACACCTGTTTTTTCCCCCTAATTGGTTGTGCAGGGAAGGGATGGCTCACCTGGAAAAATAGTGGCGGCTGGGCACGACGTACTGTGGGACAGCCACCGCCATAAGGATTTTAAAACTCTCCGTCTCCACCAGACGGAATGACAGCATTTCAAAGGCCAGTAGTTTTGAAATGCTGGCATTCAGGGCCATGGATCGCGGGTGGGTAGGGCAGTACTTCCTCTTTCGCTCCAGTGTTTGGGAGATAGACAGCTGAACGCTTCCATGGGACATTGTATAGATGCTTGGTGACCCAGGTGGTGGCGTTGCTGGGAGATCCTTTGTTTGCGGGGTGGCAGGTGCCACTGTCACTCCAGAGGGGGATGAAGAGGCCGAGACTGCAGCAGAAGAGGAAGCAGGAGGAGCCAGAGACCTTTCTTGGTTTTTGAGATGTCTCCTCCACTGCAGCTTGTGCTTTTCACTTAGATGCCTGGTCATGCAGGTGGTGCTCAGGTTGAGAACGTTTATGCCTCGCTTCAGGCTCTGATTGCACAACGTGCAAACCACTTGTGTCTTGTTATCAGCACATTGTCTGAAGAACTTCCACGCCAGGGAACTCCTTGAATCTGGCTTTGGTGTGCTGGGTCCCTTGGTGCGGTGGGCAGTAGCAGGCGTACTGTCTAGGGGACGGCCGCTCCGCTTTTGAACCCTGCTCCCTCTTCTGCTGTGCTGGTGGGTCTGTGCGACCACCGCCTCTTCCTTCGAACTACACAGGTCACTCACATGACCTTGATTCCATGTGGGGTCGAGGACCTCATCGTCCTCCACATCATCTTCCACCCAGTCTTCACCCCTGACCTCCTTGTCGGTCTGCACACTTTCGAAAGCCACAGCAGTTGGAACCTGTGTTTCGTCATCATCCGAGACGAGTACATGGGAGGACCACTGCAGCACATCTTGAAACATAAGTGGTTGGGCATTGGTGCACTCAATCTCTTCCACTTCTGGGGCAGGGCTATGTGGAAGGTCCTGGGAAACCCTGCTAGCAGAGTCATCAAAAAGCAGAAGAGACTGCTGCATTACTTGGGGCTCAGACTGCTTGGCTGATTTGCAAGGAGGTGAGGTGAAAGACTGATGGCCATGGGCTGCAGGTGCCAACTCTGATCTTTCAGTAGGAGACTGGGAGGGAGACAATGTGAAGGAACTGGAGGCACTGTCAGCCATCCAATCTACTATCGCCTGTACTTGTTCTGGCCTCACCATTTGTAGAGCCGCATTCGGCCCTACCAAATAACGCTGAAGATTCTGTCGCATATTCGCACCTGAGGAAGGTGTTTCACTTGTGCGCGTATTTGGAGCAGATCGACCACATCCTCTCCCTGCAACAGGAACTCCACCAGCAGCACCACGACCGGGGCCATGTCCCTTATTTGACGCTCTCCTCATTCTTTACGTTCACCCACCAAACTAACAGATGGTTTATGTCAGGCAACAATATAACCGCCAATAGTCAACAATTAAGTTCACTGAGAGTAAGGCAGTGGCGGTGTCATAAAGAGGAAAAATTTCTTGAGGTCATACAACAGTATTACAGGCAAATTTATACAATTACTTCACGGTCACAAAAATTGTTAATTTATCAAACAACAATGTAACTGCAGTATTGACTGGTTGTATCTGACTGTGACAAATGCAGCAAAGGACCCAAATGTAGGGTCTTGCACAAAATGGGTGTTTTTTTTAACCCAGAATATAACAGCGGTATCTAACGCTTGTATTTGACTGTGATAAATGCAGCAAAGACCCCAGATGTAGGGACTTGCACAAAATGGGTGTTGTTTTAAACCCAGAATATAATTGCAGTATTTAAAGCTTGTATTTGACTGTGACAAATGCAGCAAAGGCCCCAAATGTAGGGTCTTGCACAAAATGGGTGTTTTTTTTAACCCAGAATATAACAGCGGTATCTAACGCTTGTATTTGACTGTGATAAATGCAGCAAAGACCCCAGATGTAGGGACTTGCACAAAATGGGTGTTGTTTTAAACCCAGAATATAATTGCAGTATTTAAAGCTTGTATTTGACTGTCACAAATGCAGGAAAGGCCCCAAATGTAGTGTCTTGCACAAAATAGATGTTTTTTTTAAACCAGAATATAACAGCAGTATATAACGCTTGTATTTGACTGTGACAAAAGCAGCAAAGGCCCCAGATGTAGGGACTTGCACAAAATGGGTGTTTTTTTTTAAACCAGAATATAACTGCAGTATTTAAAGCTTGTATTTGATTGTGACAAATGCAGCAAAGGCCCCAGATGTAAGGTCTTGCACAAAATGGCAAAATGTAACTGCAGCATTTAACGCTTGTATTGGACTGTCAGAAATGCAGCAAAGGTCCCAGATGTAGGGTCTTGAGCAAAATGGGTGTTTTTTAAACCCAGAATATAATTGCAGTATTTAAAGCTTGTATTTGACTGTCACAAATGCAAATGTAGTGTCTAGCACAAAATGGGTGTTTTTTTTTTTTAAACCAGAGTATAACAGCAGTATATAACACTTGTATTGGACTGTCACAAATGCAGCAAAGGCCCCAAATGTAGGGTCTTGCAAAAAATTTATGTTTTTTTAAACCCTGAATATAACTGCAGTATTTGAAGCTTGTATTTGACTGCCACAAATGCTGTGTTGGTGCACTGAACTTGCACAAAATGTCAAACCGTCACCCACCTAACTAACAGACGGATAAAAGTTATTTTTCTGTGTCACTGGGCTCAGAGCAGAAAAAAAGCGGAAGTTAATTCAGAAACTTGGGGATCACACCATATCCCAAAAGAATGAAGAAATCTGGGCGCCGACAGGGGTGGTTCAAGTCGTGTAAGAAAGAGAGGAAGAGAAAGAAGGGGGGAGGCAGCTCAAACAAAGTGTTTGTGACTACAAACACCTCACAAATTTGTCAATGCGTATGTAGGGTGATATATCTATAGTGTTGAACAGAGTCAGTCACTTACAATATAGACCCCAAAAACAAGAGAGAAGGAAAACAAGCGCCAATCCCTGTTAGGACACAAAGTTGTGGAGAAAAATGATAATAAAGGAAAGCCAGGGGTGGGAAATGAGACGTAGGACTGGATAGCTCTATCACATGATTTAAGAATAGTACGTAGTACTATAAGTGAACACAGCTATATAAAGGAAGGATTAAAAAAAATAATAATGATAAAAATTAATAATAGAAATAGTGAAATGCGCCTCAGGGCAGTTTCACACAAATGGCATAAACTTACACTAATATAAATGTGAAAATATAATAAATGAAATGCCCCTCAGGACAATTTCACACAAGTCACACTCACTTCACTAGGGGGTAGTCATCAGGATAAGCACATGACACCTGTGACTAAACCCCCCCGGCCAGGATCGCATGTAGAGTAGTAGTGATGGAAGGCAACAGGAATCCTGTGCTTCTGATCAATCACCTTTAATACACATATGTGGCTCAATGCGTTTCGGGGATAACAATTCCCCTTCTTCAGGAGCATTACATCTCCTTCTCTCTTGTTTTTGGGGTCTATATTGCAAGTGACTGACTCTGTTCAACACTATAGATATATTACCCTACATACGCATTCACTGGGCTCAGGGCAGGGTAAAGAAATGGTGCACTGCACCCACAAAACAAAATCGCTTTAGATCGTATAGTTAACAAGCACTTCTGATAACAGATTCTTTACTATTCTCTCCCTCACAGCAGCAGCATCCTATTCCTACACTAGTAAGAGCAGAGTGACGTGCAGCGCTACGTGACTCCAGCTTATATAGAGGCTGTGTCACATGCTGCGCTGGCCAATCACAGCCATGCCATTAGTAGGCATGGCTGTGCTAGCTTCTAAGGGCACAAGGGTTAAACGCTTGTTGATTGGCTGCTTTGCAGCCTTTCAAAAAGCGCCATTAAATCGCTAAACACTGAACTCGAACCTGAACTTTTACTGAAAAGTTCGTGTTCGGGTCTGGGGACCAAAGATCCTAAAGTTCGTGTACGCTCAACCCTAATTATAACAGATCTATTAGCAATATAATCGGAGAACAACAGACTGATTTGCCTTAGAACCTACGCATTTCGGCCTTCTGCTTCTTCTGGGGGTACTGAGAGAAGCGGGAAATGAACAACTATTTATAGGCAGCGGAATACGGTAATTGAAAATAATGGTGTTACTCACAATATGGCGCTCATGACACCAATCTAGTGTGGAATCACAGGGTTCCTCCTGACCTGAGCAGCCAGCACTTCAGGAGCAGTGTCAAGGAAGTGACCCACAAGCACGCATTGCACCCTCAGCCATCTTAGAAACTGGAAACATGCTATTTTGCCCATAGGATATAATTAGCAGATAAATAACCCAATCAAAGCACTTGAATGTTTGATCATAATTAGGGATGAGTGAACCCGGACCGCCACATTCGGCTCCGTACCGGACATTTGGGTATCCGTGTACCAAACCCGGACCCAGATTTTGGCTCTAAAATCTGTGTCCGGGTTCGTTGTTTGTACTTTAAATAAAGCTTGTTGAAAGGATACAGAGCAGCCAATCAACAAGCGATTAAGCTGTGGGTACTTGGAATCCTTCACAGTTATGCCTAGTTTTGGCATGGCTTTGATTAGTGGGCACACCATGTGACCATGCCTGAATAAATGCTGGATCACATGGTGAGCTGCCATTCTGCTCTGACTATTGTAGGGACAGGATGCTGCTGCAGGCAGGGAAAGTGTTAGGCCTTTAGGCCACTATTTAAGTAGTGATGAGCGGCAGGGGCTATATTTGAATTCGCGATATTTCACAAATATTTTGTAGAACATTCGTCATATATTCGCGAATTTTGAGAATTCAAGATTATTTTATTGAATGCGATAAATCGGCAATGTAAAGATAGCGTAATGCAAATTTGTAACGCGAAATAAAGGCATGGGTCACTTTCGCTACATTTTTCAAGCTGGTATAAGTTTCCTGGGACTGGAGAAAATGGTTGGCATGGCAGAACATTAGACTAGCTTTTTATGCATTTAGAGTCAAGTGCTCCAATATATTTGCAATTGCGCTAATCGGCAGTGATTAGAATATTTTTTCGCACTACGTGCCACTTTACATTTTAGCAGGTCTGACTACAGATTACTGATTGGTGCACTAAGTATTGTTGTAAACTTGACATTGCTTCCTACTCATTGGCCCACAAGCAAGAAGCAGAGAGGAATCATGTGTTCAGATGGAAAAAAATGCAGAATATTCGATATAACGAATATATAGCACTATATTCAAAATATTCGCAAATTCTCGAAGTGGCAATATTCGTGATAAAAATTCGCTATTGGAATATTAATAAGTCTGAGGGTGACCTGTAGGCATTATTGAGGGGTGCAATACAGCTCCTTTGCACCAGTGAGACAGAAATACTATACTTAATCGTGCTGTTCATTCTGAGGGCGAGGTGCTGGCATTTTTTTTCGGTGCAATCCTACTCCTTTGCTACAGGGACAGGCAGACATAATAGTTAATCAGTCTGTTAAATGTGTGGGTGAGACATACCAATTTTTTTGGAGAAAAAAACGTTACTTGCCACTGTCAAAGGGATATGTAATTCAGCCGGTTAATTGGGCCGGTGTGACCTACCTATATTTTTTTTGTTTAAAATACACTGTACTTGCCACCATCAAAGGGAATATTTAACAGTTTTTCAGCAGGTTATTTAGGTCGGTGTGACCTACCTATATTTGCAGTTGAAAAATTGCCACCGTCAAAGAGAATATATAACAGTTATTCAGTCGGTTAATTGGGTCGGTGTGACCTACCTATATTTGTAGTTGAAAATACACTGTACTTGACATTGTCAAAGGGAATATGTAATAGATATTCAGCCGGTTAATTGGGTCTGTGTGAGCTACCTATACAGTATATATATTTTTTTAAATACACTGTAATTGCCACCGTCAAGGGGAATATATAACAGTTATTCAGCCGGTTAATTGAGTGAGTGTGACCTACCTATATTTGCAGTTGAAAATACACTGTATTTGCCACCATCAAATGGATTATATAACAGTTATTCAGCCGGTTAATTAGGTCGGTGTGACCTACCTATATTTGCGGTTGAAAATACACTATACTTGCCATCATCAAAGGGAATATATATATATAGTTATTCAGCCGGTTAATTGGGTCGATGTGACCTACCTATATTTTTTTTGTTTAAAATACACTGTACTTGCCACCGTCAAAGGGTATATAACAGTTATTCAGTCGGTTAATTGGGTCGGTGTGACCTACCTATATTTGGGGTTTAAAATACACTGTATTTGCCAACATCAAAGGGAATATATAACAGTTATTAAACCGGTTAACTGGGTTAGTGTGGCCTACCTTTTTTTTTGTTTAAATACACTGTACTTGCCACCGTCAGGGGGAATATATAATAGTTTTACAGTCGGTTAATAGGGTCGGTGTGTCCTACCAATTTTTTTTTTTTTCAAACACCTCTTTTGCATCTGTGACACAAATTCACAATTATACATCTGTCACGCAATTATGTGGTTGACTGTAACAAAATGAGGAATGCATCAACTAGGGGATGTGGCCGTGGTTTATCTGGTGCTGTTGGTGGTAGAGCTCCTGCTGCAACGGGTGAAATTTCATAGCAGCTCTGGGGATAGCCAGTTTGACGCACATCCTTAGCCTGACACATGTGCTGAACTTGGTGGTGCAGAGGCTCGCCTGTCTGCGCTGCAGCGTACCTTCAGCATTCCCGCTCACCGCCTCATATGCAACATATCCACAAGGTGGAACTCCACCTTGCACATGCTGGAGAGACTGTGCGAGCAGCAGCAGACAATAGTGGAGTTTCAGCTGCAGCACACACAGGTGAGTCACTCTGCGGAACAGCAACATTTCTCCACCAGCGAGTAGGCCTCCATGCGGGACTTGTGTGCCGTGTTGCGCTGCTTCGAGTACTCCACCAACATGGCTAGCGGTGATGACACCATCATCAGCCTTACTATCCCACTTCTATGTCTCCTTGAAAAAATGCTTCAGGAACTGATGGATGAGGATGTGGCACAGGAGGAAGAGGCGGGGGAACAGGGATCATTCCAACAGTTATCAGGCCAGTCGTCCACAGGTGGCTCCGAGGGTGGGTTCCTGCACCAACAGCGGCCAGGTACCCAACTGTCCAGCCAGGGCACAGTTTTGGAAGATGAGGAGGATGATGAGGAGGAGGATCCCCATTCACAGCAGAATGGCACCCAAATCAGCTCATGGGCATCAATGGAGTATGGCTGGGGGATATAGAGGACACAGATAATACATCTCCCACCGAGGACAGCTTGTCATTGCCTCTGGGCAGCCTCGCACACATGAGCGACTACATTCTGCAGTGTCTGCACAATAACAGCAAAGTTGCCCACATTCTAACTGGTGTTGATTACTGGGTGGCCACCCTGCTGGATCCCCGCTACAAGGACAATGTGCTGTCCTTACTTCCATCACTGGAGAATGAATGGAAGATGCCCGAGTACAAACGAACTCTGTTAGAGGCACTACTGATGGCGTTCCCACCTGAAAATGGGGGCTCAGTGGAAGCACGGTGGAGGAGGAAGTCGCCAACACAGCAGGGGCACTATCAGCACCTCAGAAGGGAGGATTAGCATGGCCAAAATGTGGAAAAGCTTTGCCTGCACGCCACAATATACAGCACTACCATCTGATACAGACCATCTTAGCAGGAGTCAGCGTTTTAGCAACATGGTGGAACAGTACGTGTCCACATGTCTACACGTACTAACTGATGGGTCTGCCCCATTTAACTTCTGGGTCTCCAAATGGGGCTCATGGCCTGAGCTTGCCCTTTACGCCTTGGAGGTGCTGGCCTGCCCTGCAGCAAGCGTATTGTCCGAACGTGTGTTTAGCATGGCAGGGTGATCATGGACAGGAGCATCCGCCAGTCCACAGCCAACGTGGACAAGCTCACGTTCATTAAAATGAACCAGGCATGGATCCCACAGGACTTGTCTGTACCTTGGCCAGAGTAGAGAGGTATACCAGATGCACCTAGCCATTGTTGTACTCCGGTGCAGTTTGTGCGTTCTCTTTGCTATTTTCCAATGTTTTTGGGGCCTCCAGAAACCAAAAACAAAACAAACAAAAAAACAAAAACAAAAAAAAAGATTGGTGACCTCCTCCACCTCCTCGCCTCTTCTGCCTCTTCCGCCTGCACCACCACGTCCACCCCCTCCATCTGCACTGCCACGTCCACCTCCTCCACCTGTCACAGCCAGACAGTTGAGAAGCTCTGACAGGAGCCTTTCAGATCCTCCTCCTTGAATTTCTTTGTTTTGGTTTAGTTTCTCATCTCGTTAGTCTATCTCAGCTGTCATGCTGTTGGACTGATTGCTGCCCTTTAAGTTCCTCCCCAGAATGCAGTAGTGTGCGGCTTATACAACTTCCTGGAGTGTGTGTGCATGCTGTTCCTTGTTCCCAGTCCACAGTCCCCAGTCGTCTGCAAGATAAGTTCTGTTTATGTATTTATGATTTTCTGTTTTCTGGATCCAGGTGACCCTGACTCCCTCCGTGTCTGTGTAGGGAGCCGGTGGTCGTGTCCCCTCACTATTGTAGGGTCTTCAGGTGTAAGATAGTCGAGGTACGTGGATATGCGCCCATCCACCTTTGGGGTGGTCGCATAGGCTGAGCAATAAGGGAGAGCGGCAGGTCTCTTGCAGGGGTCTCCCCTTTTGTTCCTTAGTTGTGGATCCAGTGAGTCATTGTTTATATTATTGTCTTGTTTCCTGTACACCATTCGTGACATTATAAGCCGCCAAAACCGTCTCAAGCATGGATCCGGTTTCACTTTTGGCTGAGCGCTTCCAGGGTCTTTCATTGGAGGTAGCTGATCTCCGTAAGACTTTTTCTCAGTTTCAAGTGACCGGTTCAGCTTGCGTTCATGGAGTTTGTTCTGAGCCTAAGATCTCGCTCCCGGATACGTTCTCCGGGGGTAGTGAGTATTTTGTGCGTTTTAGAGAGGCTTGCAAACTCCATTTTCGCCTTCTTCCCCATTCCTCTGGTGATGAAAAACGGAGGGTGGGGATCATTATATCGCTGCTCAGGGGTAACGCTCAATCCTGGGCCTTTTCGCTGCCGGAGGGGGCACGGCCCCTCCGTTCAGTGGATGAATTCTTTTTAGCCCTGGGTCAGATATATGATGATCCGGATCGTATTGCTCTGGTTGAGTCTAGACTACGTCTGTTATGCCAGGGTAAACAATCCGCAGAGATATACTGCTCAGAATTTTGGAGATGGGCAGCTGATACTGGTTGGAATGATGCTGCACTCCGAAGTCAATTTTGCCATGGTCTTTCAGAGAGATTGAAAGATGCATTTGCCTTTCATGAGAGACCTACCTCCTTGGTTTCTGCTATGTCTCAGGCCGTTCGTATTGACAGGCGTCTTAGAGAGAGAGGAGAGATCTCTCCTTCCTGTCATACTCAGTCCCGGGACAGTGCAGCGGTCTCTTTCTGTGCGCAGGGGTCTCAGTCGCTGTCAGCCCCTTCTGAGCAGGAGCCCATGCAGCTGGGGTTGATTGCCTCTGACGATAGAAGATTCAGCCCGCATGGGAGGGTTTGTTTTTGTTGTGGAGGTATAAATCATTTGGCAAATGTTTGTCCCTCTAGGAGATTCAGGCAGTTTTCTGGGAGTAATAAAGAAACTAAAAGGAAAAAATCTTTTAAAAATGTTCCGTCTGTTACTATTGGCAGGGTTGAGGCGGAAATTGAAGGTTTTCCGTTTGCTTGTAGTTCCCGTTTTGTCCTGCCTGCTAGGGTGGCGCTAGAGAGCAAAAGCATTTTTTGTGAGATTTTTGTGGATAGTGGAGCAGCTGTCAATCTCATTGATAATCAATTTGCAATAACTCATGGTTTCCAGGTATGCACTTTGGGAAAGGATATTCCTGTTTTTGCTATTGATTCCGCTCCACTTTCTCAGAAATCATTAAAGGGCATAGTTCACAATATCCGTTTAATTGTCAGTGATGCTCATGTTGAGGATGTGTCATGTTTCGTCCTTAGCGGTTTGCCTACTCCTCTAGTGTTGGGGCTACCCTGGCTCACTAAACATAACCCCACCATTGATTGGCAAACGAGGCAAATAAATGGTTGGAGTGACTTTTGCAGAGAGAATTGCCTCACGACATCTGTTTCTGAGGTTTCTACTAAGACTGTACCACCTTTCCTCTCTGAATTTTCGGATGTCTTCTCTGAGAGTGGAGTTCAGGATTTGCCCCCGCACAGGGAGTACGATTCCCCTATTAATCTCATCCCAGGCGCCAAGCTGCCTAAATCTCGTTTATACAATCTTTCCCAACCTGAGAGGGTCGCTATGCGTGCTTATATCTCTGAGAGTCTGAGAAAAGGACACATACGACCCTCGAAGTCACCTGTTGCCGCTGGTTTTTTCTTTGTTAAGAAAAAAGATGGTTCTTTAAGACCTTGTCTGGATTTCAGGGAGCTGAACAGTATCACTATTCGTGACCCTTATCCGCTTCCTCTGATCCCGCACCTGTTTAACCAGGTTGTTGGGGCTAAAGTCTTTTCCAAATTAGACCTAAGAGGGGCATACAACCTGGTCAGGGTCAGAGTAGGAGACGAATGGAAGACGGCTTTCAATACCCCTGAGGGCCATTTTGAGAATTTGGTTATGCCTTTTGGTTTGATGAATGCCCCAGCCGTTTTTCAGCATTTCGTGAACAGCATTTTTTATCATTTAATGGGAAAATTTGTATTAGTGTATTTGGATGACATTTTGATTTTTTCTCCTGATTTCAAGACTCATAAGGAACATTTACGTCAGGTCTTGCTCATCCTGCGGGAGAATAAATTATATGCGAAACTGGAAAAATGTGTGTTTGCGGTTCCAGAAATTCAATTTCTGGGGTTTCTTCTCTCCGCTTCTGGTTTTCGCATGGACCCCGAGAAGGTCCGCGCTGTGCTTGAGTGGGAACTTCCTGAGAATCAGAAGGTGCTGATGCGTTTTTTGGGCTTTGCCAATTATTACAGGAAATTTATTTTGAATTATTCCTCTGTTGTTAAACCACTCACTGATATGACCAGAAAGGGGGTAGATTTTTCTTCTTGGTCGGTAGAGGCGCGTAAGGCCTTTTCTAATATCAAGGAGAGTTTTGCTTCCGCTCCCATCCTGGTACAACCTGATATTTCATTACCCTTCATAGTTGAGGTTGATGCTTCTGAGGTAGGGGTGGGTGCGGTCTTGTCTCAGGGTTCCTCTCCTGCCAAATGGCAGCCGTGTGCCTTTTTCTCAAAGAAACTCTCCTCCGCAGAGAGAAATTATGATGTGGGAGATAGGTGTTGGCCATCAAGTTGGCTTTTGAAGAATGGCGCCATTGGCTAGAGGGAGCCAGACACCCTATTACTGTGTTTACTGACCATAAAAATCTGGCCTACTTGGAGTCAGCCAAGCGTCTGAACCCGAGACAGGCCAGATGGTCTTTGTTCTTTTCAAGGTTTAATTTTGTTGTCACGTTCCGCCCTGGGGTTAAGAATGTGAAGGCAGATGCCCTGTCACGTTGTTTTCCGGGAGGTGGGAATTTTGAAGACCCGGGTCCCATTTTGGCTGAAGGTGTGGTCGTCTCTGCTCTTTTTCCTGAATTGGAGGCAGAGGTGCAGGCAGCCCAGTCAGAGGCTCCTGATCTTTGTCCCCCTGGGAGGTTGTTTGTGCCTCTCGCTTTGAGACACAAGATTTTTAAGGAACACAACGATACGGTCCTTGCTGGGCACCCGGGGGCAAGAGCCACACTGGATCTCATCGCTCTGAGTTTCTGGTGGCCTGCGCTTCGTAAGTCGGTTGAGGGTTTTGTGGCAGCTTGCGAGACTTGCGCTCGTGCCAAAGTCCCTCATTCACGGCCATCAGGTCCTCTCCTTCCCTTACCCATTCCTTCCTGTCCTTGGACACATCTGTCCATGGACTTCATAACGGACTTGCCTCGTTCCTCGGGAAAGACTGTGATTCTGGTGGTGGTGGACCGTTTCAGCAAAATGGTGCATTTCATCCCTTTTCCTGGTTTGCCCAATGCTAAGACGCTGGCGCAGGCATTTATTGACCACATTGTCAAATTGCATGGTATTCCTTCAGACATAGTCTCTGATAGGGGCACGCAGTTTGTTTCCAGATTCTGGAAGGCTTTCTGTTCTCGCTTGGGGGTTCGGTTGTCATTCTCTTCTGCTTTCCACCCGCAGTCGAATGGCCAGACAGAGCGCGTCAATCAGAATCTGGAGACATATCTGCGCTGTTTTGTGGCGGAGAATCAGGAGGATTGGTGTTCTTTTTTGTCCCTTGCTGAGTTTGCTTTAAATAACCGTCGTCAGGAGTCCTCTGATAAGTCACCATTTTTTGGTGCATATGGGTTTCATCCGCAGTTTGGGACTTTCTCGGGAGAGGGGTCTTCTGGTTTACCTGATGAGGACAGATTCTCCTCGTCTTTGTCATCTATTTGGCAAAAGATTCAGGATAATCTAAAGAGCATGAGTGAGAGATATAAGAGTGTGGCAGATAAGAGACGTGTGCCTGGTCCGGACCTGAATGTTGGTGATCTGGTATGGTTGTCTACCAAGAATATCAGATTGAAGGTTCCCTCCTGGAAGTTGGGTCCTAGGTTTATTGGGCCTTACAAGATCCTGTCTGTCATCAATCCTGTTGCCTACCGTCTTGATCTTCCTCAGACTTGGAAGACCCATAATGTTTTTCATAAGTCCTTATTGAAACCTTATGTTCAACCTATTGTGCCCTCGCCTTTGCCTCCTCCTCCGATTGTGGTTGATGGAAATCTTGAATTTCAGGTCTCTAGGATTGTGGATTCTCGTCTTGTCCGCGGTTCCCTCCAGTGCCTCGTTCATTGGGAGGGTTATGGTCCTGAGGAGAGGATGTGGGTCCCAGTGACGGACATTAAGGCCTCTCGTCTCATCAGGGCTTTCCATAGGTCCCATCCTGAGAAGGTGGGCTCTGAGTGTCCGGAGTCCACTCGTAGAGGGAGGGGTACTGTCACAGCCAGACAGTTGAGAAGCTCTGACAGGAGCCTTTCAGATCCTGCTCCTTGAATTTCTTTGTTTTGGTTTAGTTTCTCATCTCGTTAGTCTATCTCAGCTGTCATGCTGTTGGACTGATTGCTGCCCTTTAAGTTCCTCCCCAGAATGCAGTAGTGTGCGGCTTATACAACTTCCTGGAGTGTGTGTGCATGCTGTTCCTTGTTCCCAGTCCACAGTCCCCAGTCGTCTGCAAGATAAGTTCTGTTTATGTATTTATGATTTTCTGTTTTCTGGATCCAGGTGACCCTGACTCCCTCCGTGTCTGTGTAGGGAGCTGGTGGTCGTGTCCCCTCACTATTGTAGGGTCTTCAGGTGTAAGATAGTCGAGGTACGTGGATATGCGCCCATCCACCTTTGGGGTGGTCGCATAGGCTGAGCAATAAGGGAGAGCGGCAGGTCTCTTGCAGGGGTCTCCCCTTTTGTTCCTTAGTTGTGGATCCAGTGAGTCATTGTTTATATTATTGTCTTGTTTCCTGTACACCATCCGTGACACCACCACTTAGACCTCCACCTCTAGGCTCAAGATTATTATGTCTTATATTGGCTGAGTAGAGAAGTTTAGCGGGCGCACCTAGCTATTGTTCTATTTGCTATTTCCCAATGTTTTGGTCTGGCAGAGTAGAGAGGTATACCAGATGCACCTAGCCATTGTTGTACTCTGGTGCAGTTTGTGCATTCTCTTTGCTATTTTCCAATGTTTTTGGGGCCTCCACAAACAAAAACAAAAAAACAAAAACAAAAAAAAGTTGGTGACCTCCTCCACCTCCTCGCTTCTTCTACCTCTTCTGCCTCTTCCGCCTGCACCACCACGTTCGCCCCCTCCATCTGCACTGCCACCTCCACCTCCATTTAGACCTCCACCTCTAGGTTCAAGATTGTTATGTCTTATATTGACCGAGTAGAGAAGTTTAGTGGGCACACCTAGCTATTGTTCTATTTGCTATTTCCCAATCTTTTGGGGCTTCTACAAACCAAAAAAGAAAAAGAGAAAAAAATTAAAAACAAAACAAAAGAAATAAAAATAAAAAATAAATAAAGTTAGTGACCTCCTCCGCCTCCTCTGCCTGCACCGCCACGTCCGTCTCTTCTGCCCACACTGGCACGTCCGCCTCCCTCTGCACCGTGACATCTGCTTCTTCCTCCCGCACCTCCACATCCGCCTCCTTTTCCACTGGGAACTCCGCCTCCAGGCTCAAGAGTGTTATGTCTTATATTGGCAGAGTAGAGAAGTATACCGGGCGCACTTAGCCATTGTTGTACTACGGCGCAGTTTGTGCATTCTCTTTGCTATTTCCCAATGTTTTGGAACTTACACAAACACAAACAAAAAAATAATAATATACCAACTATTGGTTGGCTTACATTTAGACAGAATGTTATGCCAGAACACTGCCACAAAACGGCACATCTTAGATCCATAAACGCACTCTCCCTTTCTACTAAGCCCCATTCCCTTTTTCAAGCATGTGGGAAAAATAGTAAAATTGTACAAACCCCAGTTGTGTCACTTTTTAGACAAATTCTAGGCACAGACACATTCGTAAATCTGGGCCATTGTATCAATAAGCACAGGAACATTATAAGGACAGTTAGATATTTCAGGTCCTTCCGCATAGCAATAGATGCAATAAAAGCTTACCGTATGTTTTATTAGAAGGACATGAGTGCTGAATACAAATCTTCAAGTCTATAGCTGTTTTTTGCCATAGATGTGGTTTCCTCATGTGTTCCCTGCACCACTGGAGATTCAAACTGTAAAGCATTATAAAATCGGTGAGCTGGCAAAACAACTTCTCTGTTACTTCAGCTTTAGTTTTTACAGCTCTTAACATATTGATCTTTGAATACACAGTGTTAAGAGTGTTTTATAATATAGCTAGAGTTGAGCGAACTCCTGGATGTTCGGGTTCGACGAGTTCGGCCGAACTTTCGAAAAATGTTCGGGTTCGGGATCCGAACTCGACCCGAACTTCATCCCGAACCCGAACCCCATAGAAGTCAATGGGGACCCGAACTTTTGGGCACTAAAAAGGCTGTAAAACACACCCGGAAAGGGCTAGAGGGCTGCAAAAGGCAGCAAAATGTAGTTAAATCCCCTGCAAACAAATGTAGATAGGGAAATGATGAGTTAACATAAAATAAATAAAAATTAAACAATATTAATTGGAGTGAGGTCCCATAGCACAGAATCAGGCTTCAAGTCACCCACCAATGGAGAAGGTCACTTACTATTATTTTGACCACAGCACCCAGACAAAGGAGAGAGGTCCCACAGCAGAGAACCAGGCATCATATCACCCACCACAGGAGTAGGCCACCATTTAGTTACTTTGACCCCTACACCCAGACGGAGGAGAGAGGTTACACAGCAGAGAATCAGGCATTTAGATCACCCACCACAGGAGTAGGCCACCATTGAATCAGACCCCGGCAACCATGTCAGATGGCACAAGCGTAAGCTTTATATCAATCAGCACAGGAGAAGGCGACTTTGACAGACTTTGACCCCTACACCCGGACGGAGGAGAGAGGTTTCAAAGCAGAGAATCAGGCATTTAGATCACCCACCACAGGAGTAGGCCCCAATTTAATGGGACCCCGGCAACCATGTCAGATGGCACAACCATCAGCTTCATATCAATCAGCACAGGAGAAGGCGAATTTGAAAGACTTTGACCCCTACACCCAGACGGAGGAGAGAGGTTTCACAGCAGAGAATCAGGCATTTAGATCACCCACCACAGGAGTAGGCCCCCATTGAATCAGACCCTGGCAACCATGTCAGATGGCACAACCATCAGCTTTATATCAATCAGCACAGGAGAAGGCGACTTTGAAAGACTTTGACCCCTACACCCAGATGGAGGAGAGAGGTTTCACAGCAGAGAATCAGGCATCATATCAACCACCACAGGAGAAGCCACCATTTAGTTACTTTGACCCCTGCACCCAGGAAGAGGAGAGAGGCACCACAGCACATATTCTGGCATCATATCAGCCACCACAGGAGAAGCCACCATTGAGTTACTTTGACCCCCGCACCCAGGAAGAGGAGAGAGGCCCCACAGCACATATTCTGGCATCATATCAGCCACCACAGGAGAAGCCACCATTGAGTTACTTTGACCCCCGCACCCAGGAAGAGGAGAGAGGCACCACAGCACATATTCTGGCATCATATCAGCCACCACAGGAGAAGCCACCATTGAGTTACTTTGACCCCTGCACCCAGGAAGAGGAGAGAGGCCCCACAGCACATATTCTGGCATCATACTAACCACCACAGGAGAAGCCACCATTGAGTTACTTTGACCCCTGCACCCAGGAAGAGGAGAGAGGCCCCACAGCACATATTCTGGCATCATATCAGCCACCACAGGAGAAGCCACCATTGAGTTACTTTGACCCCCGCACCCAGGAAGAGGAGAGAGGCACCACAGCACATATTCTGGCATCATATCAGCCACCACAGGAGAAGCCACCATTGAGTTACTTTGACCCCTGCACCCAGGAAGAGGAGAGAGGCCCCACAGCACATATTCTGGCATCATACTAACCACCACAGGAGAAGCCACCATTGAGTTACTTTGACCCCCGCACCCAGGAAGAGGAGAGAGGCACCACAGCACATATTCTGGCATCATATCAGCCACCACAGGAGAAGCCACCATTGAGTTACTTTGACCCCTGCACCCAGGAAGAGGAGAGAGGCCCCACAGCACATATTCTGGCATCATATCAGCCACCACAGGAGAAGCCACCATTGAGTTACTTTGACCCCTGCACCCAGGAAGAGGAGAGAGGCCCCACAGCACATATTCTGGCATCATACTAACCACCACAGGAGAAGCCACCATTGAGTTACTTTGACCCCTGCACCCAGGAAGAGGAGAGAGGCCCCACAGCACATATTCTGGCATCATATCAGCCACCACAGGAGAAGCCACCATTGAGTTACTTTGACCCCCGCACCCAGGAAGAGGAGAGAGGCACCACAGCACATATTCTGGCATCATATCAGCCACCACAGGAGAAGCCACCATTGAGTTACTTTGACCCCTGCACCCAGGAAGAGGAGAGAGGCCCCACAGCACATATTCTGGCATCATACTAACCACCACAGGAGAAGCCACCATTGAGTTACTTTGACCCCTGCACCCAGGAAGAGGAGAGAGGCCCCACAGCACATATTCTGGCATCATATCAGCCACCACAGGAGAAGCCACCATTGAGTTACTTTGACCCCCGCACCCAGGAAGAGGAGAGAGGCACCACAGCACATATTCTGGCATCATATCAGCCACCACAGGAGAAGCCACCATTGAGTTACTTTGACCCCTGCACCCAGGAAGAGGAGAGAGGCCCCACAGCACATATTCTGGCATCATATCAGCCACCACAGGAGAAGCCACCATTGAGTTACTTTGACCCCCGCACCCAGGAAGAGGAGAGAGGCACCACAGCACATATTCTGGCATCATATCAGCCACCACAGGAGAAGCCACCATTGAGTTACTTTGACCCCTGCACCCAGGAAGAGAAGAGAGGCCCCACAGCACATATTCTGGCATCATATCAGCCACCACAGGAGAAGCCACCATTGAGTTACTTTGACCCCTGCACCCAGGAAGAGGAGAGAGGCCCCACAGCACATATTCTGGCATCATACTAACCACCACAGGAGAAGCCACCATTGAGTTACTTTGACCCCTGCACCCAGGAAGAGGAGAGAGGCCCCACAGCACATATTCTGGCATCATATCAGCCACCACAGGAGAAGCCACCATTGAGTTACTTTGACCCCCGCACCCAGGAAGAGGAGAGAGGCACCACAGCACATATTCTGGCATCATATCAGCCACCACAGGAGAAGCCACCATTGAGTTACTTTGACCCCTGCACCCAGGAAGAGGAGAGAGGCCCCACAGCACATATTCTGGCATCATACTAACCACCACAGGAGAAGCCACCATTGAGTTACTTTGACCCCTGCACCCAGGAAGAGGAGAGAGGCCCCACAGCACATATTCTGGCATCATATCAGCCACCACAGGAGAAGCCACCATTGAGTTACTTTGACCCCCGCACCCAGGAAGAGGAGAGAGGCACCACAGCACATATTCTGGCATCATATCAGCCACCACAGGAGAAGCCACCATTGAGTTACTTTGACCCCCGCACCCAGGAAGAGGAGAGAGAGGCACCACAGCACATATTCAGGCATCATATCACACACCACAGGAGAAGGCCTCTTTCAGTGATTTAGGCCTTTGGACCCAGACAGAGGAGAGAGGCACCACAGCACATATTCTGGCATCATATCAGCCACCACAGGAGAAGCCACCATTGAGTTACTTTGACCCCTGCACCCAGGAAGAGGAGAGAGGCCCCACAGCACATATTCTGGCATCATATCAGCCACCACAGGAGAAGCCACCATTTAGTTACTTTGACCCCTGCACCCAGGAAGAGGAGAGAGGCACCACAGCACATATTCTGGCATCATATCAGCCACCACAGGAGAAGCCACCATTTAGTTATTTTGACCCCTTCACCCAAACAGAGGAGAGAGGTTCCACATCAGAGAATCAGGCATCATATCAACCACCACAGGAGTAGGCCACAATTTAGTTTATTTGACCCCTGCACCCAGGAAGAGGAGAGAGGCCCCACAGCACATATTCTGGCATCATATCACACACCACAGGAGAAGGCCTCTTTCAGTGATTTAGGCCTTTGGACCCAGACAGAGGAGAGAGGTCAGAGATTAGCTTCATATCCCCCAGCACAGCAGAAGACCGCTTTATTTGACTTAGGCCTCAGCACCCAGACAGAAGACAGAGGTAGCATGGCAGAGGTTATGGCTTCATGTCACCCGTTAGTTTAACCGGCCACTTTCATCTGGTTAGGCCCCGGCGCCCAGACAGAGAAGAGTTTCATTCAACTGTGGGTTTCATAAAATTTGTATCAAATAAAGAAGTGGCCCGTAGCACAACAAGACATGTTTTAGGCAGTTAATAAGGACTACTCTGCACAAGGGAGGGACAGGTCCTGTGGGATCCATGCCTGGTTCATCTTTATGAAGGTCAGCTTGTCCACGTTGGCTGTGGACAGGCGGCTGCGCTTGTCAGTAATGACGCCCCCTGCCGTGCTGAATACGCGTTCAGATAAAACGCTGGCCGTCGGGCAGGAAAGCACCTCCAAGGCATAACATGCTAACTCTGGCCACGTGGACAATTTCGAAACCCAGTAGTTGAATGGGGCCGAACCATCCGTCAGGATGTGGAGGGGTGTGCAGACATACTGTTCAACCATGTTAGTGAAATGCTGCCTCCTGCTAACACGTTCCGTATCAGGTGTCGGTGCAGATAGCTGTGGCGTGGAGACAAAACTTTTCCACATTTCTGCCATGCTAACCCTGCCCTCAGATGAGCTGGCCGTGACACAGCTGCGTTGGCGACCTCTTGCCACTCCTCTGCCTTCACCTTCCACCTGTTCCCCTGTGACATGTGGGAATGCTCTCAAGAGCGCCTCTATCAGCGTGCGCTTGTACTCGCGCATCTTACGGTCGCGCTCCAGTTCAGGAATTAAAGTGGGCACATTGTCTTTATACCGGGGATCCAGCAGGGTGGCCACCCAGTAGTCTGCACACGTTAAAACGTGGGCAACTCTGCTGTCGTTGCGCAGGCATTGGAGCATATATTCGCTCATGTGGGCCAGGCTACCCATGGGTAAGGACAAGCTGTCCTCTGTGGGAGGCGTATCGTCATCGTCCACCGTATCCCCCCAGCCACTCACCAGTGATGGGCCTGGGCTGCCACCCCGCTGTGAACTTGCGTCATCCTCGTCCCCCTCCACCTCCTCCTCCTCCTCATCCTCCTCGTCCTCCAGTACAGTGCCTTGGCTGGCGACTTGTGAACCTGTCCTCTGCTGCTTAAACAAACCTCCCTCTGAGCCACTTCGAACAGACTGGCCCGAAAGTGTTAGAAACGAGCCCTCATCCTCCTCCTCCTCCTCCACCTGGGCCACCTCCTCTAACATCATTGCCCTAAGTGTTTTCTCAAGGAGACATAGAAGTGGTATTGTAACGCTGATAACAGTGTCATCGCCACTGGCCATGTTGGTGGAGTACTCGAAACAGCGCAGCAGGGCACACAGGTCTCGCATGGAGGCCCAATCATTGGTGGTGAAGTGGTGCTGTTCGGCAGTACGACTGACGCGAGCGTGCTGCAGCTGAAACTCCACTATGGCCTGCTGCTGCTCGCACAGTCTCTCCAGCATGTGCAAGGTGGAGTTCCACCGGGTGGGCACGTCGCATATGAGGCGGTGAGCGGGAAGGCCGAAGTTCCGCTGTAGCGCAGACAGGCGAGCAGCGGCAGGATGTGAACGGCGGAAGCGCGCACAGACGGCCCGCACTTTATGCAGCAGCTCTGACATGTTGGGGTAGTGGTGAATGAACCTCTGCACCACCAAGTTCAGCACATGCGCCAGGCAAGGGATGTGCGTCAAACCGGCTAGTCCCAGAGCTGCCACGAGATTTTGCCCATTATCGCATACCACCAGGCCTGGCTTGAGGCCCACCGGCAGAAACCACTCGTCGGTCTGTTGTTCAATACCCCGCCACAACTCCTTTGCGCTGTGGGGCCTGTCCCCCAAACATATGAGTTTCAGAATGGCCTGCTGACGTTTACCCCGGGCTGTGCTGAAGTTGGTGGTGAAGGTGTGTGGCTGACCGGATGAGCTGGTGGAAGCAGTGGAGGAGGAAGCCGAGTAGGAGGAGGAGGCTACAGGAGGCAGAGAATGATGCCCTGCGATCCTAGGGGGCGGAAGGACGTGCGCCAAGGAACTGTCCGCCGGGGGCTCAGCCGCCACTACATTCATCCAGTGTGCAGTTAGTGAGATATAGCGTCCCTGGCCGTGCTTACTGGTCCACGTATCTGTGGTTAGGTGGACCTTGCCACAAATGGCGTTGCGCAGTGCACACTTGATTTTATCGGACACTTGCATGTGCAGGGAAGGCACGGCTGTCTTGGAGAAGTAGTGGCGGCTGGGAACCACATACTGCGGGACAGCCATGGCCATCAGCTGTTTGAAGCTGTCTGTGTCCACCAGCCGGAATGACAGCATTTCAAAGGCCAGCAGTTTAGAAATGCTGGCGTTCAGGCCAAGGGCTCGAGGGTGACTCGGGGGGAATTTGCGCTTCCTCTCTAAGGTTTGAGATATTGAGAGCTGAACGCTGCTGTGTGATATAGTGGAGACGCTAGTTGACGGTGGCGGTGGTGGTGGTGTCGGTGGCACATCCTCTGTTTGCTGCTCGGCAGGTGGCAACATTCCTCTCGAGGCGGAAGCCGAGGCAGCAGCGGTAGAGGGAGCAGGGGGAGCCTCAGCGAGTGCCTGGTTTTTAAGGTGTGTACCCCACTGCAGTTCATGCTTTGCATGTAGATGCCTGGTCATGCAGGTTGTGCTGAGGTTCAGAACGTTAATGCCTCGCCTCAGGCTCTGATGGCAGAGCGTGCAAGTCACTCGGGTCTTGTCGGTAGGACATTGTTTAAAGAAGTGCCATGCCAGGGAACTCTTTGAAGCTGCCTTTGTGGGGCTGGGTCCCTGTTGGCGATGTCCAGTAGCAGGCGAACTCTGGGGGCGGCGGCTCGTCTGCTTTGGCCCCCTGCTCCCTCTTTGGCTTCGCTGTTGTCTCGGTCTCACCACTACCTCTTCCTCTGAACTGTGAAAGTCATCGCCACGACCTTCAGTCCATGTGGGGTCTAAGACCTCATCGTCCTTTGCATCGTCTTCCACCCAGTCTCCCTCCCTGACCTCCTCCTGTTCAGTCTGCACACTGCAAAAAGACGCGGCAGTGGGCACCTGTGTTTCGTCATCATCAGAGAGTCGGTGACTCTGCTGTGGTGGTATTCCCATGTCCTCTTCATCTGGAGACATAAGTGGTTGTGCGTCAGTGCATGGTATGTCTTCCTCCACTGGGGAAGGGCTAGGTGGACGCCCCTGGGAAACCCTGGAAGCAGAGTCTTCAAACAGAAGAAGAGACTGCTGCATAACTTGTGGCTCAGACCGTTTCCCTGATATGCTTGGGGGTGATGTGACAGACTGATGGGCTTGGTTTTCAGGTGCCACCTGTGCGCTTTCCGCAGAAGACTGGGTGGAAGACCATGTGGTGAACGTGCTGGAAGCACTGTCGGCCACCCAATCGATTAATGCCTGTACCTGCTCAGGCCTTACCATCCTAAGAGCGGCATTGGGCCCCACGAGATATTGCGGTACATTCTGCCGGCTAGTTGAGGGAGTTCGTTCCCTACTGTGTGCGCCTGGGGCCGAACGGCCACGTCCTCTACCAGCAACAGAGGCTCCACGGACACCACCACGACCGCGTCCTCGTCCCTTAATAGTATTTTTCTTCATTGTTGCGATTCAACTCGCACCACAATGAAATATATTATTTTTTATAAGCAAAATCCCCTCACTGGAATACTTTCAGTCTTTTGACTGTATGGATTACAGATGGAATGACTGTTATATGTGAGTACCGCTTTCTTTGACAGATTCTAGTATGGTTACATATATGTTTTCCCAACCCCAGCACATTAGTTTGCTAATTCCAGATGTATGAAACGCAGGCCTAACTGTATCTAGTATATTGAACGCCAGATAAACTAACTTGGCCTTTTTTAAATAAAAAAAAAATTCCCTCACTGGAATACTTTCAGTCTTTTGACTGTATGGATTACAGATGGAATGACTGTTATATGTGAGTACCGCTTTCTTTGACAGATTCTAGTATGGGTACATATATGTTTTCCCAACCCCAGCACATTAGTTTGCTAATTCCAGATGTATGAAACGCAGGCCTAACTGTATCTAGTATATTGAACGCCAGATAAACTAACTTGGCCTTTTTTAAATAAAAAAAAAATTCCCTCACTGGAATACTTTTAGTCTTTTGACTGTATGGATTACAGATGGAATGACTGTTATATGTGAGTACCGCTTTCTTTGACAGATTCTAGTATGGGTACATATATGTTTTCCCAACCCCAGCACATTAGTTTGCTAATTCCAGATGTATGAAACGCAGGCCTAACTGTATCTAGTATATTGAACGCCAGATAAACTAACTTGGCCTTTTTTAAATAAAAAAAATCCCCTCACTGGAATACTTTCAGTCTTTTGACTGTATGGATTACAGATGGAATGACTGTTATATGTGAGTACCGCTTTCTTTGACAGATTCTAGTATGGGTACATATATGTTTTCCCAACCCCAGCACATTAGTTTGCTAATTCCAGATGTATGAAACGCAGGCCTAACTGTATCTAGTATATTGAACGCCAGATAAACTAACTTGGCCTTTTTTAAATAAAAAAAATCCCCTCACTGGAATACTTTCAGTCTTTTGACTGTATGGATTACAGATGGAATGACTGTTATATGTGAGTACCGCTTTCTTTGACAGATTCTAGTATGGGTACATATATGTTTTCCCAACCCCAGCACATTAGTTTGCTAATTCCAGATGTATGAAACGCAGGCCTAACTGTATCTAGTATATTGAACGCCAGATAAACTAACTTGGCCTTTTTTAAATAAAAAAAATCCCCTCACTGGAATACTTTCAGTCTTTTGACTGTATGGATTACAGATGGAATGACTGTTATATGTGAGTACCGCTTTCTTTGACAGATTCTAGTATGGGTACATATATGTTTTCCCAACCCCAGCTCATTAGTTTGCTAATTCCAGATGTATGAAACGCAGGCCTAACTGTATCTAGTATATTGAACGCCAGATAAACTAACTTGGCCTTTTTTAAATAAAAAAAATCCCCTCACTGGAATACTTTCAGTCTTTTGACTGTATGGATTACAGATGGAATGACTGTTATATGTGAGTACCGCTTTCTTTGACAGATTCTAGTATGGGTACATATATGTTTTCCCAACCCCAGCACATTAGTTTGCTAATTCCAGATGTATGAAACGCAGGCCTAACTGTATCTAGTATATTGAACGCCAGATAAACTAACTTGGCCTTTTTTAAATAAAAAAAATCCCCTCACTGGAATACTTTCAGTCTTTTGACTGTATGGATTACAGATGGAATGACTGTTATATGTGAGTACCGCTTTCTTTGACAGATTCTAGTATGGGTACATATATGTTTTCCCAACCCCAGCACATTAGTTTGCTAATTCCAGATGTATGAAACGCAGGCCTAACTGTATCTAGTATATTGAACGCCAGATAAACTAACTTGGCCTTTTTTAAATAAAAAAAATCCCCTCACTGGAATACTTTCAGTCTTTTGACTGTATGGATTACAGATAAAATGACTGTTATATGTGAGTACCGCTTTCTTTGACAGATTCTAGTATGGGTACATATATGTTTTCCCAACCCCAGCACATTAGTTTGCTAATTCCAGATGTATGAAACGCAGGCCTAACTGTATCTAGTATATTGAACGCCAGATAAACTAACTTGGCCTTTTTTAAATAAAAAAAATCCCCTCACTGGAATACTTTCAGTCTTTTGACTGTATGGATTACAGATGGAATGACTGTTATATGTGAGTACCGCTTTCTTTGACAGATTCTAGTATGGGTACATATATGTTTTCCCAACCCCAGCACATTAGTTTGCTAATTCCAGATGTATGAAACGCAGGCCTAACTGTATCTAGTATATTGAACGCCAGATAAACTAACTTGGCCTTTTTTAAATAAAAAAAAAATTCCCTCACTGGAATACTTTCAGTCTTTTGACTGTATGGATTACAGATGGAATGACTGTTATATGTGAGTACCGCTTTCTTTGACAGATTCTAGTATGGGTACATATATGTTTTCCCAACCCCAGCACATTAGTTTGCTAATTCCAGATGTATGAAACGCAGGCCTAACTGTATCTAGTATATTGAACGCCAGATAAACTAACTTGGCCTTTTTTAAATAAAAAAAATTCCCTCACTGGAATACTTTCAGTCTTTTGACTGTATGGATTACAGATGGAATGACTGTTATATGTGAGTACCGCTTTCTTTGACAGATTCTAGTATGGGTACATATATGTTTTCCCAACCCCAGCACATTAGTTTGCTAATTCCAGATGTATGAAACGCAGGCCTAACTGTATCTAGTATATTGAACGCCAGATAAACTAACTTGGCCTTTTTTAAATAAAAAAAATTCCCTCACTGGAATACTTTCAGTCTTTTGACTGTATGGATTACAGATGGAATGACTGTTATATGTGAGTACCGCTTTCTTTGACAGATTCTAGTATGGGTACATGTATGTTTTCCCAACCCCAGCACATTAGTTTGCTAATTCCAGATGTATGAAACGCAGGCCTAACTGTATCTAGTATATTGAACGCCAGATAAACTAACTTGGCCTTTTTTAAATAAAAAAAAAATTCCCTCACTGGAATACTTTATGGCTTTTCACTGTATGGATTACAGGTGGACTGGTATTAGTAGGGGTGACACAAGCACACCCAAGTCCCTGATGTAGGATTTCTATGGCACAGACCACTATTACAAGTGATTAATGGACGTTGGGAGAGATTGTGCTGCAGCACTAGTCCCAAGATGGCCGCCGCCTATCAGCCCAGTAACATGTGCCACAAAATGGTCTGCACAACCTTTAAAAAAAATAGCCTTGGACTGTGCTGCTAAATCGCTATTGGTCTGAATCCCAGGTGTAGATGTCTGACTTGTTTGGAGCTTTGGAATGCACACTGTGGCAGCTTCTGCTGCAGCACTACAAGTCGCAAAATGGCGGCCGGCGGTCAGCCCAGGTACATGTGGATGGAAAAATCACTCTGGCCACTCTAAAAATAGCCAATCCCTATCAAAAAAGCAGCTCAGCTGCAGTTGTTCAGATGAATCACAGGTGGAGGAGAGAAATTTGCTTCCAGTTATTCAATTATCCCTGCCTATTCTCGCCCTAGCATCAGCTGCGTCTATCCCTGTTCTATTCACATCGGGAGTGAGCACGTCCCGACGTGCGCACAAGCTTATAAAGAGGCTGAGTCACATGCTGCACTTGGCCAATCACAGCCTTGCCAATAGTAGGCATGGCTGCGATGGCATCTTAGGGCAAGTAGTATGATGCATGTTGATTGGCTGCTTTGCAGCCTTTCAAAATGCGCCAAAATACATGCCGAACGACGAACCCGAACCCGAACTTTTACGAAAAAGTTCGGGTTCGGGTCCGTGTCACGAACACCCCAAAATTCGGTACGGACCCGAACTATGCTCGAACTGTTCGCTCAACACTAAATATAGCACCAACTCTGCTTGTAATTGGCTTGATGATTACATGTCTTATGAAGCAGTTACAGAACACTTAATGCAGATAAAAAGTTGTTGGGTCTGGGTCTAGATTAGAAACTAAACATCTTGTCAATTTTCTCTTGAAAAAAAAAAATCACATTCCAAAGTTCTACAGTATTTTTTTCTTGGGTATACATTATATAAAAATATACTAATAATATTGAATAAATAATACACTGCTCAAAAAAATAAAGGGAACACAAAAATAACACATCCTAGATCTGAATTAATTAAATATTCTTCTGAAATACTTTGTTCTTTACATAGTTGAATGTGCTTCAACAAAATCACACAAAAATAAAAAAATGGAAATCAAATTTTTTAACCCATGGAGGTCTGGATTTGGAGTCACACTCAAAATTAAAGTGGAAAAACACACTACAGGCTGATCCAACTTTGATGTAATGTCCTTAAAACAAGTCAAAATGAGGCTCAGTAGTGTGTGTGGCCTCCACGTGCCTGTATGACCTCCCTACAACGCCTGTGCATGCTCCTGATGAGGTGGCGGACGGTCTCCTGAGGGATCTCCTCCCAGACCTGGACTAAAGCATCTGCCAACTCCTGGACAGTCTGTGGTGCAACGTGACGTTGGTGGATAGAGCGAGACATGATGTCCCAGATGTGCTCAATTGGATTCAGGTCTGGGGAACGGGCGGGCCAGTCCATAGCATCAATGCCTTCGTCTTGCAGGAACTGCTGACACACTCCAGCCACATGAGGTCTAGCATTGTCTTGCATTAGGAGGAACCCAGGGCCAACCGCACCAGCATATGGTCTCACAAGGGGTCTGAGGATCTCATCTCGGTACCTAATGGCAGTCAGGCTACCTCTGGCGAGCACATGGAGGGCTGTGCGGCCCTCCAAAGAAATGCCACCCCACACCATTACTGACCCAATGCCAAACCGATCATGCTGGAGGATGTTGCAGGCAGCAGAACGTTCTCCACGGCGTCTCCAAACTCTGTCACATCTGTCACATTTGCTCAGTGTGAACCTGCTTTCATCTTTGAAGAGCACAGGGCGCCAGTGGCGAATTTGCCAATCTCGGTGTTCTCTGGCAAATGCCAAACGTTTTGTTGCCCTCCTACGGCCACCTCAACGTCTCCTGATGTACTGGCCTGTCTCCTGGTAGCGCCGCCATGCTCTGGACACTACGCTGACAGACACAGCAAACCTTCTTGCCACAGCTCGCATTGATGTGCCATCCTGGATAAGCTGCACTACCTGAGCCACTTGCATATGTTGTAGACTCCGTCTCATGCTACCACTAGAGTGAAAGCACCGCCAGCATTCAAAAGTGACCAAAACATCAGCCAGGAAGCATAGGAACTGAGAAGAGGTCTGTGGTCACCACCTGCAGAACCACTTCTTTATTGGGGGTGTCTTGCTAATTGCCTATAATTTCCACCTGTTGTCTATCCCATTTGCACAACAGCATGTGAAATTGATTGTCACTCAGTGTTGCTTCCTAAGTGGACAGTTTGATTTCACAGAAGTGTGATTGACTTGGAGTTACATTGTGTTGTTTAAGTGTTCTCTTTATTTTTTTGAGCAGTGTACATTAAAATATATTTTTAAAATTGAGAAAAAAGTTATAGCATAAAAACAAAACAAGAAATCATAGTGTCCCATAGCAAAGCCTAGAATAGGCACCCATTCCTCACTGAGGACTCTGACATAGTTATACATAGTTTTCTAACAGATCTATATACGAGTTCACACCAGCGTTTAGCCTTTCCGTTCTCCTGCTCCGTTTAGGAGCAGGAGAACGGAAAGGATGGATTCGGCACATAACTGAGCTGAACGGAGCCTACGGACCCCATAGACTATAATGGGGTCCGCTAGGTTTCTGCTCAGAAGATGATTTTGGAGCGGAGACAAAAGTTGTGCGCGAAGGACTTTTGTCTCCGATTAAAAAATCTTCCTCTGAGAGGAAACCTATAATGGAGCAGGAGAACGGAAAGGCTGAACGCTGATGTGAACTCAGCCTAACAGATCTTAAAAACCAAAGAGGAAAATGGCAGCACCAAGACAGCAAAGCACAAATCGAGGTGCAAGCCCAATGGGACAAAACAATCGCCTAGGAATACAAAAATAGCAAAAAAGGCAGCACTCTCCAGTAGAAAAAAAAATGAGTTTATTCACCCATGTAGGACGCATGAGTGAATAAACTCTGTTCAATTTTTCTACTGGAGAGTGCTGCCTTTTTTGCTATTTTTATAACAGATCTTAGCTACATATAATATGTTTATACAGCTATGATATGTAGTTGATCTGTCACAGTATTTCAATAGGGTTACAACCCCAAACACACCTCCAAGACGACCACTGCCTTGCTAAAGAAACTGAGGGTAAAGGTGCTGGACTGGCCAAGCATGTCTACAGACCTAAATCTTATTGAGCATCTGTGGGGCCTCCTCAAACGGAAGGTAGAGGAGCGCAAGGTCTCTAACATCCACCAGCTCTGTAATGTCGTCATTGAGGAGTGGAAGAGGATTCCAGTGGCAATGTATGAAGCTCTAGGGAACTTCATGCCCAAGAGAGTTAAGGCAGTGCTGGAAAATAATGGTGGCCACACAAAATATTGACACTTTGGGCACAATTTGGCTCACTTAATGGTGTATTCACTTTTGCCACTAGTGGTTTAGATATTAATGGCTGTGCGTTGAGTTATTTTGAAGACACACCAAATTTACACTGTTATACAAGCTGTTCACTGACTACCTCATGAAACTTTAGACGCTTATATGACTTTAATTCATAAAGAAGGAAAAGACCCTACCCCATGTGGCAGTTACGGACAAATATCACTGCTAAACACAGATCTGAAGCTTTATGCCAGCCTATTGGCAAACAGACTAAAACCCCTGATTCCCACCCTAATCTCCCCTGAAGAGGTGGGATTTGTGGCAGGCAGGGAAGGGAAAGACAACACCATGAGATTCTTGTCCTTAATACAGAACGCGACACGTAAAAAATCCCCGTTGGCGCTGTTGGGGACTGACACAGAAACAGCCTTTGACAGGGTGGACTGGGCCTACATGAAGCAAGTATTGAGCCATTTTGGTTTCCCACAAACTTTCATTGAAGCCATCTTTGTGATGTATTCCTGCCCCACCGCTAGCCTACGCATTAATAGATCTCTATCAGCCCCGTTCAGGATATGTAACGGGACTAGGCAGGGATGCCCCCTATCTCCTGTGCTGTTCGTTTTGTCCCTTAAACCACTATTACAGTCAATTAGGGAACACCCAGATATCAGTAGGTATAACGATGGAAGTTTTGTACATAGTACAGCAGCTTATGCAGATGACATTCTAATGATCATAACAAACCCAAAAACAGCACTACCTGTGTTACAGACGCACAATCAGAGGCTATAGGGATAAACATCAGCGAGGAAGTAAGAAGCAGCTTACAATCTTGATATCCCTTTCAATGGCCGTCATCACACATTACATACCTCGGCCTTAAAATTAGACCAGCCTGGAAAGATCTATATACTCTTAACTATGCCCCTATTCCCCAAACATTCAAATCAATGCTGGAGTCATGGTCTCTCCTTTTCCTGTCTTGGATGGGACGTAAAAATCTTATCAAAGCAATACTACTTCCAAAATTACTATATTTATTTCAGACACTGACAATTCCACTCCCAGTCTCATTTTTCACCACAATGAAAAAACTTCATAAATAAGTACTTATGGCATGACAAAAGACCCTGTTTAAACAATGCACTGCTCACTCAACATAAAACAAGAGGAGGTATTGCACTACCTGATTGGAGATTATATTATGAAGCAGTGCATTTGTCCAGGCTGATCCAATGGACGAGAACAGATAATAGCAAGCTTTGGGTTCCACTTGAAGAACAATTAGCAAACAGCCCATTGAGATCCCTTCTCTGACATAGGGAGAAACAAACGTCTAGCCAACTTACACAAAACTCCATCACCCAGGCATAACTGAGAATTTGGCAGTCACACATGGGGAATCTCAGTCCCATCCTATCCCCACTCATGTCACTGGCAGACCTCGCAAAACTACACCTCGCAAAATACTCAGGCGTCAGACTCAGAGTCTCGGAGTTAAAACTCATCCTGATTTACTCATTCTTATACCCAGAAAATACTGAAGACCCACTAACCCACACTTCCCTACACTCTTTAGAAAATGCACACATTCAAACTATACTAACCCCCTATTTTGCCTCCCCTGACCCACAGAGAGAAATGACCCAGTTTGAAAAATTGATTGGCTAAAGAGTCCCTCCCAAACATCTACTCTCTCAAGTCTACAAGATTCTCCAGTTCTTAAAATACCCATGTGACAGAGGATATGTAGCAGAATGGAGTAGAGATTTTGATACCAAATGGACAAAACAAATAAAACAAATATATTGTCACTCACACGGTATATCCCGGGGCACACGCGTTCAAGAAAATTTGTTCAAATTAGTTACCAGGTGGTATCTCACTCCAACCCGGCTCCAACAGATGAACTGCCTTAGTTCTGACAACTGCTGGAGATGCCTCCACTCAAATGGCTCATACCTACACATGTGGTGGAGCTGCCTGGTAATTTAGCCTTTTTGATCCGAGATACTAGAACTGACAAAACGCATGTGCACACTAGACAAAACCCCATCGCCAATATCTGTACTGTTAAACATTAGATTGAACGACATACCCCACACTAAAAGAAGGCTCTTCCACTTTCTGAACACAGCAGCGAAGTGGCATAAACCTCAATATTGGAATCAACAGACCTCACCTACTATATCTCAGTGGTTACACAAAGTAAACCACATTTATCATATGGAGGAACTTTCCGCAAGGGAATCTAGAACACACACAAAATTCCAAAAGATATGAATGGATGGTCAGCATACCGCTCAACTACACCCGCCCTCAACGAGCTAGCGGAAACAAACTGAATCTTTATTTGACCCCAATTCAACTCATTTGACCTCAGGTTCTTCTTACTCCCGCCCTGGAGCCCTCACTACCCCAACCTTCCCCCCTCCCGTACTTTTTGCAATTTACTCTGAATCGCTTGATACATTTTATACTAATATGGTTTGTTGAGCCATTGCATGTTATCCCTGCTCTATGTACTCTGTGATTATATTGTACTACAGTTAAACTTGTTAAATCTTAAAAAATTCAATAAAAAGAGAATTGAAAAGACAAGATAACATTGTACCTGGTTGTGCATCGGAATGTAAAATCAGCTGAACGAGTGTAATTTCATACAGTGAGATAAAGTGAAGCAGCACGGGGGAACATGGGCTACTATGAAAATGGATAAGAACAGCGCTCTACCTACTGTAAATATGGAATGCAATTGCTTTCCAATTGTGAAAAATTTGAAGTTACAATATTCCTCTAAGAATAGAAGGTTCATAGTTCAGGCCATTTTTGCTAAATTGCACAAGGCTTTTTACAAGCGAATAAAAACCCAACACTCACAAAAGCTGAAAATTGGTCATTTGGGTTTTTCTTTTCTATTTTAATTGAATACTCTGCATCATCTATATTTAACTATTCCACTTTGGCGTCAACAGAGCCATGAGCCTGCACCTAGTCGCTCTGTATAGTGCTCCTTAATGTTTCAAGGGAAGGAGGCTCAGTTCATGCAGAATTTAAGATCTATATGCAATGCTGTACAATACAGGAGTCATTTCTCTGTATCACTTCATATCTCACAGCGTTCTTTTAAAAGGATTTTCTGAGAATACATATTTCTGGACTGTCAGTGGGAATTTAAATCTGGATCATTTCCCACAGCACTACATATTAATCTGTGAGGCTCCCCTTTCTCCATGAGATGCTTCAAATTACATGTTCAATGAGATGGGTTTGCTTTAAGTTTATTCTCATAAAAATCTGGTTAATATGGCAGCGACAGAAAGAAAAAAAAAAGGAGTACTGGCAAATGTCTATCCTAATCTGGCCTAATGGCATTGAAAACATGATCCAAGACAGATCTGAGAGACTTTCAAGGGAGCTGAAAAGTTTGAAGTTGTTATCAGCCACTCCCTTGAAACTGGCCTGTCTCAAATAACTCATACAGTATATATAAGAACCAGAAACAGAGCTAAACAGCAGGTAAATAACACAAAGCTATAAATTCTAAGTTTGTTTGAATACTTAAAGAGGGTTGTTGGCCAGCTTTTTTTGAGAACACACCCTTCTATGCTTCTAGTAAAAAATATCTGTGATATTTATTTATGATATTCAAGACCAAGAAAAATCCAGCTTCCAAGATGCAAAAGGTGGAATCTTTATTGTGCGTTTAAAATCCAATGCAAGACAACACAGGTTACAGTAACGCGTTTCAGACCGCAAGTAAATCAGGGTCCTTCATCATGACAAAAAACTTGTGTACAAAACTTAAAAAGGCTAGTCCGCACTTGACACCCCAATTATTGAGTCACATGTCCTGATTAAACTGACTCAGATCATGTGTCAACCATGAAGGGAGGGAGGAAAAGACACACTTGAAATACACGTGAAAAAATACACATGAAATATATAGAAAAACAAATGGCAATGTTTAAAATTGGCAATGTGTAAAAAACATCAATGGCAGGCTAACATGAAATTAATATTGTGATATGATATCATGTCTTTTGTTCAGACCTTCAGAATATCGCGTGGCGAGTAAAAACATCCAATAAGCCTCTCTATTAAGCAGCTTTCTCCTCAGGTCGCCACCTGTGGCTGGAATAAAGACCCTTTCTATACCTTGGGCTCTCAGATGGGTCACTTCACCACCATGTATAGCTGCAAAATGTTCACTAACTGCAGATACGTTGCGATTTCTGTAATGGGGAATATCCGATATATGCTTGTGGATTCGCGATTTTATTTGGTTGGAAGTGCAACCTACATACTGCAACTTGCACATTTGGCAGGTCACTAAGTAGATGGCATTTTTTGTGTTGCAATTCAAGTAGCTATTAATGCTAAATTTTTTGCCATTAGCCATAGAATAAAAGAACTGGCTTACTTGAAAATAATCACAACAAATGCATCTACTGTGCCCGCACTTATAGCTCCTTGAATTGCAACACAAAAAATGCCACCTACTTAGTGACCTGCCAAATGTGCAAGTTGCAATATGTAGGTTGCACTTCAAACCAAATAAAATTGCGAATCCGCAAGCATATATCGGATATTCCCTATTACAGAAATCGCAACGTATCTGCAGTTAGTGAACATTTTGCAGTTATACAATAAAGATTCCACATTTTGCATCTTGGAAGCTGGATTTTTCTTGGTCTTGAATATTTCACAGCAGTCAAGTCCAGAGGTTGCCATCCGTGCTCCAGGCAGGTGGACGGTGGGTGAGAGCTGCTTTACTTTCCCTGTTTCATATTGTTGCTTCGGACAGCGTGCACTCCCCATCTATTCATACAGTGCGATTTCTCCAGTGTTCCGTGAACCATGGCACATGCTTCTCTATGCCCTATGGGTGAGAATGCCGCACGTATGCTCAAAATGAATGCGATTTTTGAGGTTCCGGATCCAAACATGCAAGACAGCTTCAATCTCAGGGGACTTATGTCTACACTTGAAAAGCTTTTAGTGAAGGAGTTACGCACCTGGTGGGACCTAACCTCGCTACAAAAGTATATTGATAAATAATATGATTCCGCGGGGTTTGAGACTCAAAAAGAAACCCACTACAGTTTATTCAGAATCCTTCACTTTACAATGGCAGGCAATTTTATCAGATTGTTCCACTAAACTGATGCAATTGATTGTGCAACATGAGCAAACAGCTCTTGCTGACCATGAGAGATGAAATTCAGACCACTCAGGACAATCTTACAGTTTATGTGGATAATCCGGTATTTGCTGATCTGGGTGTCAAACTGACAGAAAATATAAACAAGCTTGAGGATGAGCTGATATTCAAGCAAAATAAATATAACCGGGACTTACTGGACTATAAAAATGATGCAGTTTATACCTGGGCAGATAATAGAGCATCTACTCCACGATCTACATTGAGGAGATCTCGCTCTAGGAGAAAATCCTCCCAAAGAGTTTCTTTCAGTTCTGCTTGATCTGGATTCACTGGACTCATTATCTGGGGACAATGATACACATGCACCGAAAGTAGAGATGTCGGCTAAGGATCCCTCCAAGCATAAGAGGAATACAAAAAATGATGCGCAATACTATTTTGCATGCATCATCATGTCACCCGCCACATGTAATATACAACATTCCAAAAGGCGAGCTGATCCATACCAGGCATAACTGTTCGGACATTTCGTCCTTTGAACAGGAAAGTAATAAGATTGTGAATAGATTGGCTCTTAGAGCCTATTCACGGAATCATATGCTAAATAGCAAAAAAATGGTTCAGAGTTTGGACCGCAAATCTTTGATCTTTCCTGATACAAACCCTACGGATACAGCGGGCAACAGCAAAGTGAATAGCCACACTCCCATTACGTTTGTCACTCAGTACAGTGGCGAATACAGGGAAATATGCAAAATTATTAAAAAACATCTACCAGTCCTCAGCTTTGATGAAAAGTGGTCAGAAATAATAGCGGGAGGTATTAGATGTGCTGCAAAAAAAGCTCCCACATTAGGCAGTCTCATCAGTCCCAGTTTATACAAAGAGAAAAGCAATGTGACACCGACCTGGCTTTCAACGAAGGGGAGCTATAAGTGCGGGCACAGTAGGTGCATTTGTTGTGATTATTTTCAAGTAAGCCAGTTTTTTTTATTCTATGGCTAATGGCAAAAAAATCAGTATTAATAGCTACTTGAATTGCAACACAAAAAATGCCATCTACTTAGTGACCTGCCAAATGTGCAAGTTGCAGTATGTAGGTTGCACTTCCAACCAAATAATATCGCGAATCCGTAAGCATATATCGGATATTCCCCATTACAGAAATCGCAACGTATCTGCAGTTAGTGAACATTTTGCAGTTATACATGGTGGTGAAGTGACCCATCTGAGAGCCCAAGGTATAGAAAGGGTCTTTATTCCAGCCAGAGGTGGCGACCTGAGGAAAAAGCTGCTTAATAGAGAGGCTTATTGGATGTTTTTACTAGCCACGCGATATCTTGAAGGTCTGAACAAGAGACATGATCTCATACTACAATATTAATTTCATGTTAGCCTGCTATTGATGTTTTTTACACATTGCCAATTTTAAACATTGCCATTATGTTTTTCTATATATTTCATGTGTATTTTTTCATGTGTATTTCAAGTGTGTCTTTTCCTCCCTCCCCTCCCTTCATGGTTGACACATGTTCAGAGTCAGTTTAATCAGGACATGTGACTCAATGATTGGGGTGTCAGGTGTGGACTAGCCTTTTTAAACGTCATGATGAAGGACCCTGATTTACTTGCGGTCTGAAACGCGTTACTGTAACCTGTGATGTCTTGCATTGGATTTTAAACACACAATAAAGATTCCACCTTTTGCATCTTGGAAGCTGGATTTTTCTTGGTCTTGAATATTTCACAGCAATCAAGTCCGGAGGTTGCCATCCATGCTCCAGGCAGGTGGACGGTGGGTGAGAGCTGCTTTACTTTCCCTGTTTCATATTTATTTATGATACTTACAATGTTTTTTAACCTTATTATTGTGGACAAGAATAGGACACTCTCTATCTTTTTTATGAGATTGCAGAACGGAACTATTGATATGGACAGCACACGGCGTGCTGTGCACATCTTTGGCTGCCCCATTGAAATGAATAGATCCGCATCCATTCCGCAAAATTGCGGAATGGATCTGGACCCAGAAATACGGTCATGTGAATGTACCCTAAGCAAAATACAACAAATGGGCATCCTTAGGTGAATTCTTCAGTATTCAAACATGAAAGTGAAGTGGAAACAAAAACAGTCTGTGAGGTAACCATGTACTCCAGGAACAAACATGGAAACCTCAGCAAAGCTAAGTATATAACTATGGGCTAGAAAAGTTCATTTTCAACTGTGGAGTACTGTAGCAGTGTTCAGCTTGCCACTGTTAAGTAACTGAACTGGAATTCAGACACATGACTGAAGCATAGACACAGGACTGGTAGCAGGGTTTTGAATGAGTAGCAAGATGCAGAATACAAAAGAAAACAGACTGATGGGACTGGAAATATTGTCAACTACATAGTAATGCTCAAACAGCAACAAACAGGATTTAAACAGCAGAGTGCCAATGAGAGAGCATGATGTTGCATAGTGAGTGGGTATAGCCCCAGGATACATGACAATTACTGTGAAGAAGCTGGGAATAGCCAAGAAGCCAAGGCAAAGCAAAGAGACACAGAAGTGCTGGATTGCAGTCAAAATAACACAGTTGAATTCATAGATCCAAAAAAGCCACTTGGGTCAAAGGACATGTAGCCAGCAGCGGAAAGGTAAGTAACAGCACAGTTTGTAATAGAGGTGGGACAAATCCAATTTTTTTAGAATCCGAATCCGAAAAGGTTCTCAAATCTTTTGAATCTCGAATCCTACAAATACTGTACATAAGAATTGTGTGAACGGTGTAAGAAACAAAGTGATCCAAACTCAATATTCTTTTAATATGAAAAAATAAAGAGTCCTTACTTTTTTAACAAAATATTCGGATTTGGATTCGAAAAAAATTGGAAATACAGGGTAATACAGCGCACATACCTCTTACATCCAGTGATGTCTCTTTGAAGTAGATGTTCTCTTTCCTCATCTTCTCCTTTCAGACCTTCAGATCAGACCTCCAGTTTTCAGACATTTTTCGTCTCTGCAATTTGACAAAAAAAAATCTTAGTTTACTACTTTTCCATCATTATCGCATCTTTTTATACAAATTATCCTACCACAATACTGTGCCGCTGTGCTCCCCAATACAATAGTGCAGAAACAGATAAACCCCCTGATAATACTATTACCACACAGAGCCCCCCATATAAAATACCCCTATAAGTGTCCCCCAATAATGTGTCAGTAAAAAGGACCCCATAATGACCCCCAATAATGTGCCAGTAAGTGTCCCT
The DNA here is from genome assembly GCF_905171765.1 of Bufo bufo. NCBI lineage: Eukaryota > Metazoa > Chordata > Amphibia > Anura > Bufonidae > Bufo > Bufo bufo. The sequence continues at coordinate 460,244,031 of NC_053389.1, read as the reverse complement.
ATAAATGCCCCCCCATGTGCCAGTATCAAGTGCCTCTCTCCTTCCCCCCCATGTCCCAGTATCATAGTGCCATCTCACCACCCCCCCAAAGTGCCAGTATCAAGTGCCTCTCTCCCCCCCCTATGTGCCAGTGTCATAGTGCCATCTCCCCCCAATGTGCCAGTATCAAGTGCCTCTCTCCTTCCCATCCACCTCCCCATGTGCCAGTATCATAGTGCTATCTTCCCCCAATGTGCCAGTATTAAGTGCCTCTCTCCTTCCCCCCCATGTGCCAGTATCATAGTGCCATCTCCCCCCCCCCCAATGTGCCAGTATCAAGTGCCTCTCTCCTTCCCACCCACCTCCCCATGTGCCAGTATCATAGTGCCATCTCCCCCCCAATGTGCCAGTATTAAGTGCCTCTCTCCTTCCCACCCACCTCCCCATGTGCCAGTATCATAGTGCCATCTCCCCCCCCTAATGTGCCAGTATCAAGTGCCTCTCTCCTTCCCACCCACCTGCCCATGTGCCAGTATCATAGTGCCATCTCCCCCCCCCCAATGTGCCAGTATCAAGTGCCTCTCTCCTTCCCACCCACCTCCCCATGTGCCAGTATCATAGTGCCATCTCCCCCCAATGTGCCAGTATTAAGTGCCTCTCTCCTTCCCACCCACCTACCCATGTGCCAGTATCATAGTGCCATCTCCCCCCCAATGTGCCAGTATCAAGTGCCTCTCTCCTTCCCACCCACCTCCCCATGTGCCAGTATCATAGTGCCATCTCCCCCCAATGTGCCAGTATCAAGTGCCTCTCTCCTTCCCACCCACCCATGTGCCAGTATCATAGTGCCAAACCCCCCCATGTGCCAGTATCAAGTGCCTCTCCCCCCCCATGTGCCAGCATCATAGTGCCATCTCCCCCCCAATGTACCAGTATCATAGTGCCATCTCCCCCCTCCCAATGTGCCAGTATCAAGTGCCTCTCTCCTTCCCACCCCCCCACCCCATGTGCCAGTATCATAGTGCCAAACCCCCCATGTGCCAGTATCATAGTACCATCTCCCCCCCAATGTGCCAGTATCATAGTGCCACCCCCCCCATGTGCCAGTATCAAGTGCCTCCTGCTCCCCCCATGTGGCAGTAACAGTCCGGTATTTAAAAAAAAACACTTATACTTACCTCCATGTCAGCGATGCGATGCAGGCCTCTTCCGGCCTGTGTCCCGCGCTGTTTGTCCATATATGGAGTCAGTGCTTGTGTATTTCAGAAAAGTTTCTGATGGGACTCAAACCCACGATCTTCTGCTTTAGAGGCAAGGCTCTTACCCACAGAGCTATAAGAGCTGCATAGCCACTGCCTGAAAAAATATGAGACTTCTACTGTAGACTCTGTCATAGCTTTGATAGCCAGTGTACATCCATACACATGACAGCTGCCCCAGCACACTCAGCTCTGCTATATCTCTATATTACAGCTGCCCCAGCACACTCAGCCCTGCTATAGCTCTATATATGATAGCTGCCCCAGCACACTCAGCTCTGCTATATCTATACACATGACAGCTGCCCCAGCACACCCAGCTCTGCTATATCACTATATATGATAGCTGCTCCAGCACACTCAGCTCTGCTATATCTCTATATGACAGCTGCCCCAGCACACTCAGCACTGCTACATCTATACATATAACAGCTGCCCCAGCACAACCAGCTCTGCTACATCTATACACATGACAGCTGCCCCAGCACACTTGGATATGCTATATTGCTATATATGATAGCTGCCGCAGCACACCCAGCTCTGCTACATCTATACACATAACAGCTGCCCCAGCACACCCAGCTCTGCTACATCTATACACATAACAGCTACCCCAGCACACCCAGCTCTGCTACATCTATACACATGACAGCTTCCCCAGCACACTCAGCTCTGCTATATCTTTATATATGACAGCTGCCCCAGCACACTCAGCTCTGCTATATCTCTATATATCTATCTACTGTATAGTAATACTTACAGATATAGAGATATAGCAGAGCTGAGTGTGCAGGGGCAGCTGTCATGTGTATAGATGTAGCAGAGCTGAGTGTGCTGGGGCAGCTGTCATATATAGAGATATAGTAGAGCTGAGTGTGCTGGGGCAGCTGTCATGTGTATAGATGTAGCAGAGCTGGATGTGCTGGGGCAGCTATTATATATAGAGATATAGCAGAGCTGAGTGTGCTGGGGCAGCTGTCATATAGAGGTATAGCAGAGCTGAGTGTGCTGGGGCAGCTGTCATATAGAGATATAGCAGAGCTGAGTGTGCTGGGGCAGCTGTCATATAGAGATATAGCAGAGCTGGGTGTGTTGAGGCAGCTGCCATGTGTATAGATGTACACTGGCTATAACAGCTAATAGAGTCTACAGCAGAAGTCTCATATTTTTTCAGTCAGTAGCTATGCAGCTCTTATAGCTGTGTGGGTAAGTGCCTTGCCTCTGATAGGTCGTGGGTTTAAGTCCCAGCAGACACTCATCTCCTTCTCCTGCTGTAGCACAGGCAAGGCATCTGTATTGCTGTCCTGAGGATTAGTCGGATTCAAATTTTGTAAATGAGGTCGGGATTCGAATCCTTCTAATCTAGCAAGATTCAAGGGATTTGTGGATTCGACGGATTTGTCGTCCCACCTCTATTTTGTAACAAGAATTATCTGACTGCAGGGAACTCCAGTCAGTTGCTTTCTCTTGTGGCTGGGGCATTGCTATGGAGGGAACAACAGGAGGGAATAACAGTAAAAGTAAAAGGGACACAGAGATAAATAAGTGTTGTAGCCACTTCATTCACAGTATCTGTGGAAGTTCCAAATGTCAGACCTCCAGCATTCATAATGTGATAGCATATCCTAGTGGTATGCCATCACTTTGAAGCTAATTACCCTTTAATCGACTAGAGAACCTTCCAGTAAATACAGCCACCTCTAGCTATGTAGAGTTGATATCTCCCAACAATTGAATCTCCATTCGTGGGAAATTTTTCTGCTCCCCAATCTGACCAGAAACCCTCCAGAAAGCCCATTTTGTTACACATTTAAGGGAGGTTGTTCTGTCTTCATATACGTTCACACAGTGTGCAGTCTGACATTCAGCATAAACCATTTCTGTCTTCCAAATAAGAGGACTATTCTTTGTAGTCTAACTTGTTTATTGGTAAAAAAAAAGGAGTTTTTGATTTATTGGTAAAACTATAAGAATACAAATAACATGAATAAGTATATAGCATAGCGTGTACTGTAACATTTGCATAACACTGAAGTACATGGTAAAATGGCTTCCTAACATAGGACTACATGTCTAACATCTAACAGTTATAACAACTAGAGATGGCCTTGAGGTTCGCCCGGCGGTCGTTTCGCGGCAAACTTTGCGTGTTCGCGATTCGCTGAACATGTGAACATATGGAGAAATTTGCGCCCGCCATATTCTTTTACATTGTGAAGAACTTTGACCCATGACACATCATCAGGTGCTACAGACAGCCAATTGAGACATTTCAGCACATGGACATACCCCCTACCTTATAAATAAACCTGATCTGGCCGCCATTTTACATTCAGTGTTTTGCAAGTGTAGGGAGAGGTTGCTGTGTGGAGCAGGGACAGGCTGTTAGGAACACCAAACGCTAGCTAATAGGGCCACAAAAGTCTTTTTAAGGACTAGTATAGGTGTGCTATCGATATGTGTGATACACAGAGGGGTGCAATATACTTATTGTAAAGGGGGAATATTAATCACCAATATTTATGCAAATATCGATAGTTAATATTCATAAATGGGAGGAGCCACCTAGTGATAACTCCGCCCATTTATGCCTTTATATAATAACACAATACTTTCGCTATGCTCTACACTGATCACTTATGCTAACTGCATGCGCCTTACTAACTCGCTACCGCTAACAAGTACACGCTACACAAAAGGGTACAAATATAACAGTATTTATTACACCAAACAATACACTAACAATACACTACGCACGTAGTACACTACAATACACTACGCACGCAGTACACTACAATACAGCACTAAATATACAGAACTCAACTACACTACACGTTCCCAATTCCACCCATCAACTAACTAGACAGTTCACACATACAAGTATATTAACAATCCACCCCACCTGACTATATACTGTCCCTACGGGGTATGACGAAGGGTTATAAGGATTTGTTTGCAGAACAGAGGCATGCTCTGCAGAGGACCAGGGTATCCACCAGGGGTTAATCAGGGCCACCAGGGTAAAGGGGTTAATGCAGGCCGGACAGGGGAACAGGGCACGGACATCAGGGGTACAAAGTGTCCGGGGGGGGGGGGGACCAGGGGAGAGATACCAGGGGTAATGCCTGGCAGGGAAAGGGTTAATCAGGGGAGAGCAGGCACACAGGGAACCAGGGGATGATATATGGGAGAGGGTATAGTTGGTGGGATAGGGGTTTGGGAAGGGTTAATCAGGAACCAGGGGTGAGGGTTCCAGGGGTTATAGGGTTATGGGGAGGAGGGGGGGTTCGTTGGTGGGATCGTGGGGGGTTAATGGAGTGGGGGTACGTTGGTGGGATAGTGGGGGGGTTATAAGGGGGTGATACTTAAGGTTTGGTTGCTCGTTCGTCCAGGGGTCTGCTTGTTCGTCCAGGGGGGGGGGGGTCCCGATCCGGTCGGCTGCCACGTGGGAGGCCGACTCCCGGAGCGCAGGACGCGCTCCTCTTCCAGGTGGGGGCCCAGGTCAAGACTCTGGAGTGCCGGGGCCGCCGGATATTTATCCCCCGGCGGCCCGCACTCCCGCGCCACCAGGGGGCGCGCGCGCGCCCCCATCCTCCACGTGGGCCGGCGCAGTGATATGACGTCACTGCGCCGGCCAGCACATCGGGGACGCGCTGCAGACAGGCGGGAGAAGCCTTTGATCTCCCGCCTGCTGCACCTCGCATTCCGGACAGTGCGATGGTAATCGCACTGTCGGAATGCACATAATAGAAGGAGGAGAGGCTTCTCCCCTTCTTCTATCATGTGTAATTATCTCCAGCAGCGCTGAGGATAATTACAACAAAGGGCTCAGATTCTGTTGAATCTGAGCTCTTTGTATCCATCAGGATGACCGGACCCTTGTCTGGTCATTCTGATGTAATTAGCCAGATTGCATCGGTGTGAATGCTTGGGGCACATTCACACCGATGCACCTGGTTTCAGTTGTAGGAGGGGGGGGGATATATATAATATACATGCGTATTGATGCTTGGGGCACATCCATACACATGTATACATTAATCATATCTAAGGGGGATTATATAAGGGGATATATAAGGTGGCACAGATAAGGGGGCACAAGCCCCTACACTATAAGGGGGCACAAGCCCCTACACTATCAGGGGGCACAAGCCCCTACATTATCAGGGGACACAAGCCCCTACATTATCAGGGGACACAAGCCCCTACATTATCAGGGGACACAAGCCCCTACATTATCAGGGGACACATATTTCCCACAGGGGCCAGCATGAGCCCCTGGGGATCACCATGGGCAGACGTGCACAGATGCTGGGCACATCTGTGCACATCGTCCCATGATGCTATATCTCATGTATGCACATATATACCATACATGCCCGCACGTGTTTGCAGGCATGCATGGATATATATGCATACATCTCAACCGTTCCTCAACAATCCCCCTGTTGTCGGAATATAATACGACAATATAATGGGGGAACGGGTTGAGATATATTTGCCCCCCTTCAACCCCATCTTTGGTGGAAGTTCAGGAAGAACTGTAGTGCACACTGATCTTTAGGTACTTAGACATCCCTCATCCAGCTTCCTCCGACCTGCCCTTCACCGTAACCTCCTCCTCCGTCCACCGGATACACCGTACCACACACCCACAGTCTCTCGGTTATTCTGCCGATCTTCAGGTATCTTCGTCCCCCCCCAATTCTGGAGTGGGTTCACCCTTACAGTCTTTAACTGGCCTTTCTATAACAGTCTCTTGGTGTCGGCCACCCCCACTTTGGAGTGACCACACCCCCACAGTCTCTCGGTAATTCTGCCGATCTTCAGGTATCTTCGTCCCCCCCCAATTCTGGAGCGGGTTCACCCTCACAGTCTTTACCTTTCTATAACAGTCTCTTGGTGTTGGCCACCCCCACTTTGGAGTGGCCACACCCCCACAGTCTCTCGGTCATTCTGCCGATCTTCAGGTATCTTCGCCCCCCCCAATTCTGGAGCGGGTTCACCCTTACAGTCTTTGCCCAACTTTCTTGTTTTCCATCTTGATGGGTGCGGTTCTCCCGTGGACAGATTAATGGGTCTTTACAAGGCAGGTCAAACTCTTAAGCGGTGATGTCATGGTACCTAAATTCTACTGCGGAGAACACCTCCGCCACACTACACCTCCAGCCCTTCCCTTAAGAACCTCACCGTTCCAGGGTTCAAGGTGGCAAATGAATTATGCCTGTCCCTATCGTGACCTAACCTTATCCCCATTCACACAAAATACACATCCCTCCCAACACCACCAAATTCCATTAAATGTGTGTACCCATAGAGACTAATGCAACCTGGCATATCTCTACACCTCCAAAGACACAGGTAGGTCGCAGACCCCTGTGTCAATGGGAAACTACTATAGGATGCAAATGTGTACAGCCGAATATAGGCTGTCACACATTTGTACCTAGAGTGTCTATGGGTACGCAATCAACCGACAAACAAAATCAATACATGTACAATACAATGTGCTATGGGGTTTCAGGGTAGTACAAGTTATACGTCCCGAACCCTCATAGTAAACAAAGTGTGTCCATACAATATTTGGCTACAGGAACAATGTTTGAGTTATGTCCTGAGCCTCCTCCTCCGGATAGTTCTGTAAAGTTCTGTCTGGTTCTGGTGTATTTGGTCAGTAAGTCCCTTGACCCTCCGATTACGATGACCAGAACCAGAAGAAGTTTCACTGGGTGAAACAAGTGATAAGTTCTTCCACCCGAACGTCTCCCAAGTCTTCCTCCAGAGCCTTAAATAATGCTCCCGCTGGATTGTGGCACAGTCTTCTCTAGAACACCTCTAGGCAGAGGTCGCTTAGTTGCCAAAATCCAGTGGGATCCTCTGGAGCTTCAAAACAGTGTCAGGGGGAATAGCTGGCCTCTTCTGTGGCATCTCCTAGGTTTTTCTTCCGCTCCATCCTATGGCAGAAGAAAATACCAGGCGCTCCCAGGGGAGATTCTCCTCTAACAGTGCAATTAATGTGAAAATTCCCAGCCCCAATACCTTTGACCCATGGGTAGAGAAAGGTATTGGGCTGCCCTTTATCTCACAGGACCCCTCGTTATCCCAACACTGGTGTCTGAACACCCTACCTTCAGAGGATTGAGTCCTATGCTGCACATCCCTCTGCACCAACAGATAAGGATGGCCACCCTACTAGGTTAGGATAACTGGAGTTCTGTGGACAAAGCACCATCTTGTTATTGATGGCACCGCATCCCTGTCCACCCATGTGTACCCAGGCTGATTTCCCCTTGTGATCCCGTCTTGTGGAGGCCCGCAGAACCAATGGCATAGTCATGCCCTGGTTCCCCAGGACCCCACAACACAAGAACACGGTCCACACTCTGCTGCCCAACACTCTGCGTCCAATCCCTATCAGAGCTGTGCTGCCTGACCGGACTAGAATTAAGTGCGCAGCACAACATTACACCAATGTTGTCTGTCCGCCCCAGTCCCCAGCGCAACACAGCCCTACCGAAAACCTGGAGCACAACAGCGCTATCTGTATCGATCTGAGACCCTGGTTGCCCAGAATAATATCACATCATCCTTTGTGTGCTGCATGGAGAAGGTCCTTATGCCTTCTCCCGACCAGCAGGATTTCCCGTGTGATATTATCTGCTCGCAAACCTATACGTTCTCGATCCACAGTATAACACTGTTCCACTCCAAGGGGACACAGAATGAAACAAAGACAGCAGACGGGACTTACAACACTACATAAATCAGCATGGTAGAACACATCCGTAGACAAGGACTACCACCATCAACATCAAGAAGAACTTACAAACAGATAACAAAAACACGCAACATGGACATACACAGGGAACACACGGTGTAACAAATAGTACAGGGGTGTCAAATGTTGCCTAGCCTAGCCTGGCCACTCTGACCCCTCAGCAGCTGGTGATGCTGCCGAGAGGTAACCCCGTTATGGCCAGGCTGACTAGACCCCACTGCACAATTTGTTACCTGGCTGATACTGTTGGACACATTGCAATTACTTGCAATGGGCAATTCCTTGCAATGTGTCCTTTGTTCCCACACCTGAAACACGTGACTTGGTTTCCTGACCTGTGTGTTTTGCAGTGTCTCGCTATGTGACCTAGGCCACCACATGCAAAACATCTGATGTTTGCTCTGCATGGCCCAGGTCCATCTACACTGCAGCCGTGCTCCCTTCTTCTGAATTGTACCATCCTCAGGGACGCACTCTTCACAGTTCTTTTTCCCAAAGTCAGGGAAAAATCTCTGTTAGTCTGGACCGGCTTGACCTGATGATCAGACCGGTCACAGACTACTCTCCCCCTTGTGGCCCTGCACAGGGCAACATTTTGGGAGATTCCGACCCTGGCTTTATGGAAAAAGAAAGGGCCGGCACCAACTTGGTGATAACCTGTTGCATGCCAGACATTAGCTGGGACCTTACAGCAACCTGAGCCTTCAATTTGACTACCGTCACGTCAGTAGAGGCAGTCCGCTCCTTGAAGGCTTTGACTTCAGTATAAGACTGAGTCAACTTAGCCTCAATTTCCTCCTTCTGCCTCTGCAGCTCTACCAACTGTGACTCTATCCTAGCCACCTGCGCATCTCGGTCAACAGTAGACTGCACATTCTCTGCCAGCTGCGCCTGCAATGTCGAAACCTGGTCCGAATTACTGGCACAGCACTGGCAGTGAATGGCCGGAGGAATTGTCTCCGTTGACCGAGACACCAGCGCAACTTCCTTTGGCTTACAGATGCTAGCCTCAAACATATGAACGAGTTTGGCTAGCATCCGAAGCCGTTTGGTGGCCTTGTTCAAAACCGTCCGTTTGTTAACACAAAGCTTGTCGTAACTACAAGCCTGTGCTAACAAATCGGACCACAGCATTTCTGCTGACTTGTATGTAGTGGGGAGGATGGGGTTAAATGTGCTGTGTTTGCTCAAGTGTTGCAGTGTGGGGAAGTCCATACTCACCGTTTGATGAGTGTCCATCTTCTCCTTGGCGCCGTATCTCGCAGCTGCTTGGAAGAAGTCCATTTTCCCTGATCGCCTCTTCCCGACCAGCCTGACTTGTACGCCGCTCCCACGAAGATGGATCTCCTTCAGTGACGTGTGCTCTTCTCCCTTGCAATTACTTGAGCGATGCTTGTTGGTGCTGTACTTTTCCGTGTCTTCTTACCCCAGCAACGGTGACCGTGTAAAGCAAATACAAAAATATTAATTCACAGAACAATTATAGATTCTCTGCAAAAGATTTTGTTTTATTTCTGGTACTCTAAGGGAGGTATCGCTTCTCCTGTACGAATTATCGGGTACTAGACGCTCAGACACTCTGCTGACCGCGTCTCTCCTGCCCGCTAATTCACAGTACTAGCGACCCTCAACCTTAAGACCAAAAATAAGCGCAAAATCCACGCAGTGGGCCTGGCTCGCCAATGTAAAGGGGGAATATTAATCACCAATATTTATGCAAATATCGATAGTTAATATTCATAAATGGGAGGAGCCACCTAGTGATAACTCCGCCCATTTATGCCTTTATATAATAACACAATACTTTCGCTATGCTCTACACTGATCACTTATGCTAACTGCATGCGCCTTACTAACTCGCTACCGCTAACAAGTACACGCTACACAAAAGGGTACAAATATAACAGTATTTATTACACCAAACAATACACTAACAATACACTACGCACGTAGCACACTACAATACACTACGCACGCAGTACACTACAATACAGCACTAAATATACAGAACTCAACTACACTACACGTTCCCAATTCCACCCATCAACTAACTAGACAGTTCACACATACAAGTATATTAACAATCCACCCCACCTGACTATATACTGTCCCTACGGGGTATGACGAAGGGTTATAAGGATTTGTTTGCAGAACAGAGGCATGCTCTGCAGAGGACCAGGGTATCCACCAGGGGTTAATCAGGGCCACCAGGGTAAAGGGGTTAATGCAGGCCGGACAGGGGAACAGGGCACGGACATCAGGGGTACAAAGTGTCCAGGGGGGGGGGGGACCAGGGGAGAGATACCAGGGGTAATGCCTGGCAGGGAAAGGGTTAATCAGGGGAGAGCAGGCACACAGGGAACCAGGGGATGATATATGGGAGAGGGTATAGTTGGTGGGATAGGGGTTTGGGAAGGGTTAATCAGGAACCAGGGGTGAGGGTTCCAGGGGTTATAGGGTTATGGGGAGGAGGGGGGGTTCGTTGGTGGGATCGTGGGGGGTTAATGGAGTGGGGGTACGTTGGTGGGATAGTGGGGGGGTTATAAGGGGGTGATACTTAAGGTTTGGTTGCTCGTTCGTCCAGGGGTCTGCTCGTTCGTCCAGGGGGGGGGGGTCCCGATCCGGTCGGCTGCCACGTGGGAGGCCGACTCCCGGAGCGCAGGACGCGCTCCTCTTCCAGGTGGGGGCCCAGGTCAAGACTCTGGAGTGCCGGGGCCGCCGGATATTTATCCCCCGGCGGCCCGCACTCCCGCGCCACCAGGGGGCGCGCCCCCATCCTCCACGTGGGCCGGCGCAGTGATATGACGTCACTGCGCCGGCCAGCACATCGGGGACGCGCTGCAGACAGGCGGGAGAAGCCTTTGATCTCCCGCCTGCTGCACCTCGCATTCCGGACAGTGCGATGGTAATCGCACTGTCGGAATGCACATAATAGAAGGAGGAGAGGCTTCTCCCCTTCTTCTATCATGTGTAATTATCTCCAGCAGCGCTGAGGATAATTACAACAAAGGGCTCAGATTCTGTTGAATCTGAGCTCTTTGTATCCATCAGGATGACCGGACCCTTGTCTGGTCATTCTGATGTAATTAGCCAGATTGCATCGGTGTGAATGCTTGGGGCACATTCACACCGATGCACCTGGTTTCAGTTGTAGGAGGGGGGGGGGATATATATAATATACAGTGGGGGAAATAATTATTTGACCCCTCACTGATTTTGTAAGTTTGTCCAATGACAAAGAAATGAAAAGTCTCAGAACAGTATCATTTCAATGGTAGGTTTATTGTAACAGTGGCAGATAGCACATCAAAAGGAAAATCGAAAAAATAACTTTAAATAAAAGATAGCAACTGATTTGCATTTCATTGAGTGAAATAAGTATTTGAACCCCTACCAACCATTAAGAGTTCTGGCTCCCACAGAGTGGTTAGACACTTCTACTCAATTAGTCACCCTCATTAAGGACACCTGTCTTAACTAGTCACCTCTATAAAAGACACCTGTCCACAGAATCAATCAATCAAGCAGACTCCAAACTCTCCAACATGGGAAAGACCAAAGAGCTGTCCAAGGATGTCAGAGACAAAATTGTAGACCTGCACAAGGCTGGAATGGGCTACAAAACCATTAGCAAGAAGCTGGGAGAGAAGGTGACAACTGTTGGTGCGATTGTTCGAAAATGGAAGGAGCACAAAATGACCATCAATCGACCTCGCTCTGGGGCTCCACGCAAGATCTCACCTCGTGGGGTGTCAATGGTTCTGAGAAAGGTGAAAAAGCATCCTAGAACTACACGGGAGGAGTTAGTTAATGACCTCAAATTAGCAGGGACCACAGTCACCAAGAAAACCATTGGAAACACATTACACTGCAATGGATTAAAATCCTGCAGGGCTCGCAAGGTCCCCCTGCTCAGGAAGGCACATTTGCAGGCCCGTCTGAAGTTTGCCAATGAACACCTGAATGATTCAGAGAGTGACTGGGAGAAGGTGCTGTGGTCTGATGAGACCAAAATAGAGCTCTTTGGCATTAACTCAACTCGCTGTGTTTGGAGGAAGAAAAATGCTGCCTATGACCCCCAAAACACCGTCCCCACCGTCAAGCATGGGGGTGCAAACATTTTGCTTTGGGGGTGTTTTTCTGCTAAGGGCACAGGACAACTTATTCGCATAAACGGGAAAATGGACGGAGCCATGTATCGTGAAATCCTGAGCGTCAACCTCCTTCCCTCTGCCTGGAAACTGAAAATGGGTCGTGGATGGGTGTTCCAGCACGACAATGACCCAAAACATACAGCAAAGGCAACAAAGGAGTGGCTCAAGAAGAAGCACATTAAGGTCATGGAGTGGCCTAGTCAGTCTCCGGACCTTAATCCAATCGAAAACCTATGGAGGGAGCTCAAGCTCAGAGTTGCACAGAGACAGCCTCGAAACCTTAGGGATTTAGAGATGATCTGCAAAGAGGAGTGGACCAACATTCCTCCTAAAATGTGCGCAAACTTGGTCATCAATTACAAGAAACGTTTGACCTCTGTGCTTGCAAACAAGGGTTTTTCCACCAAGTATTAAGTCTTTTTTTGTTAGAGGGTTCAAATACTTATTTCACTCAATGAAATGCAAATCAGTTGCTATCTTTTATTTAAAGTTATTTTTTCGATTTTCCTTTTGATGTGCTATCTGCCACTGTTACAATAAACCTACCATTGAAATGATACTGTTCTGAGACTTTTCATTTCTTTGTCATTGGACAAACTTACAAAATCAGTGAGGGGTCAAATAATTATTTCCCCCACTGTACATGCGTATTGATGCTTGGGGCACATCCATACACATGTATACATTAATCATATCTAAGGGGGATTATATAAGGGGATATATAAGGTGGCACAGATAAGGGGGCACAAGCCCCTACACTATAAGGGGGCACAAGCCCCTACATTATCAGGGGGCACAAGCCCCTACATTATCAGGGGACACAAGCCCCTACATTATCAGGGGACACAAGCCCCTACATTATCAGGGGACACAAGCCCCTACATTATCAGGGGACACATATTTCCCACAGGGGCCAGCATGAGCCCCTGGGGATCACCATGGGCAGACGTGCACAGATGCTGGGCACATCTGTGCACATCGTCCCATGATGCTATATCTCATGTATGCACATATATACCATACATGCCCACACGTGTTTGCAGGCATGCATGGATATATATGCATACATCTCAACCGTTTCTCAACACTTATAATATACTTTTATAATGAGTCAAAAACACATAGATCTATATAGTGATCACCTGGAAGTCAGGGGCCTAGGGGCCTAGGGGCTAGGGGCTTAATAGGGCCCTTTTTATATAGGGTAAGGTTCTGGACGGGGTCTCTCTAATCAGGGCGGGTGGTCTGTGGTTAGGCTATCAGGGCCAGAATAGCACACCCCGTAGGGCAATATCAGGGACAGTTCTTTGCCCACCCGGTCCTTCAATACCAGATCATCCTCTAGCCCAGGGATAGATGTTTTTTGCTTTTTGGATTCATGGATGTGCACTGAAACCCCCCGGATTGTGGTAGGACATATGGTTTCTAATTTGGGGCCACGCACTGATTTAGTGCCGCCGAGCACTTGTTATTGCCTACCACATCTATGCTTTTTGCTTAACTTTAATAATTTAATTTATTTTCATTTTGAGGGATATCTTCCATTCACACGTCCGCAAAATGGGTCCGCATCCGTTCCGCAATTTTGCGGAACGGGTGCAGACCCATTCATTTTCAATGGGGCCGGAATGTGCTGTCCGCATCCGCATTTGCGGATCCGCACTTCCGCATCTGTGCTTCCATTTCCGCAAACATGTCCTATTCTTGTCCGCAATTGCAGAGTAGACAAGATTAGGCATTTTCTTCTACAGTGCCGGCGATGTGCGGTCCACAAATTGCGGAATTTACATTGCCGGTGTCCGTGTTTTGCGGATCCGCAGAACACTTACGGACGTGTAAATGGACCCTCATAGTAAAATTATTAAAGGTTACGTTTTATCTTTATGTATATTCTGGTGATTCAAGGAGGTGGTTGATAGGTAAGGAGGATGATCTAACCCCTTTGGAAGAGGATTCAAGCATAGCTGGGGATGATATGTCTAAAATATCTTTGACTGTCAGTAATGGGGAGGGGAAGGGTACCGAGCAGTGGGAGGTACTCATCCACCTCCATGCGTCTAATGTGGCTTTTATAATTGGATAAGTAGGTAATGGGATATGAGGAAGGGCTTGGTGACCCAAAACGATGGTTCGGATCGCCAGGCCTAATATGCCTTGTTCCAGATCTACCCAAGGTTTATGGCTTGAGTTCCGGAGCCAGTCTACCACCCTAGCCAGCAGTATAGCTTTTCCATATAGTTCCGGGTCAGGAAGTCCAATACCTCCTAACTGACGCGGATGGGATAGAAGCGTGTAAGGCTACTTACACACTTGCGGCAGAGAGATCCGGCAAGCAGTTCCGTCGCCGGAACTGCCTGCCGGATCAGGCAAAATGTATGCTAACTGATGGCATTAGTAAGACTGATCAGGATCCTGATCAGTCTTAAAAATGCCTGATCAGTCGAAAAAATACATTGAAATGCCGGATCCGTCTTTCCGGTGTCATCCGGCAAAAACGGATCCGGCATTTATTTTTTCACCTTTTTTTCAGTTTGCGCATGCGCATACCGGAAGGACGGATCCGGCATTCCGGTATTCTGAATGCCAGATCCGGCACTAATACATTCCTATGGGAAAAAATGCCGGCATTTAGGCAAGTCTTCAGTTTTTTTAGCCGGAGATAAAACCGTAGCATGCTACGGTTTTCTCTTTTGCCTGATCAGTCAAAACGACTGAACTGAAGACATCCTGATGCAAACTGAACGGATTACTCTCGATTCAGAATGCATGGGGATAAAACTGATCAGTTCTTTTCCGGTATAGAGCCCCTGTGACGGAACTCTATGCCGGAAAAGAACAACGCAAGTGTGAAAGTAGCCTAAGAGAGTCGTGCTTTCTTACCATTCCAGATGAAGGTTCTAAATTTTTGTTTTAAAGAGGTGTAATAGGATTTGGGTGTAGGGATTGGTAAAACCTTTTGAAGGTATGTGAGGCGAGGAAGGATTAGAGAGGTAAGAAGATTTTTACAGCCAAACCAGGAGAGCATGGGGGCAGAAGTTTGTAGTTTATCGATGGCTTTGAATAATGATGTCTTAAGAGGGGTATAGTTGAGAGAAAAGAGGTCTGGGATATGGGGACTGATTTTTAATCCTAGATATGTAATGGTCGGGGAGGACCAGTTGAAAGGAGAATCTTTCATCAGTAGGCGTTTTGTTTGGGCGGATATCCCAGTACTAAGAATCAGGGATTTACTTGCATTAATCTTGAAGTTAGAGAGGGTACTATACTGGTGTAGATGTTTTTGTATGTTATGTAGAGAGACTTTTGGGTTGGTAGTCAATATCATCACGTCGTCGGCAAATGCCGCTATTTTATGTTCCTTGCCTCCCAGACTCATGCCTTTAATGTCTTGGTCTGCGCGTAGGGTAGCTAAAAGGGGTTCCATTGCTAAAATAAAAAGAAGGGGGGATAGGGTTCAACCTTGGCGGTTACCGTTGTGTATGCGGAAGGGCAAAGACAGACCTCCATTGACTATGACTAAAAGCTGTGGCTTGGGCATACATAGCAAAGACTGCTTGAATATAGGGACCAGGTAGGCCAAAGTTTGCTAACACTAGTTTCAGGTAGGTCCAATTAATTCTGTTGAATTCTTTCTCAGCATCAGTGCTAAGAAGTAGAAGTGGAGAGGAAGTGTGCTTAGCATGGCATAACACATTAATTACTAGTCGTGTTATCTCTGCCCTCTCTATTGCGAACGAAGCCCACCTGGTCCCCATGTACCAAGAGGGGCAGGAAGTTCGCAAGGCGGTTAGCTTGCATTTCGAGGTCTATATTTAGGAGAGAGATAGGCCTGTAGTTTGAGCATAGTTTAGAATCCTTTACCTCTTTGGGTATCAGTGCTATGTGGGCTGTTGTCATGTCTCTTGAGAGTGGACTGCCTTGGAGTGATAGGTTGCAGACAGTGAGCAGATGAGGTAGAAGTTGTTTCTTCAATGTTTTATAATAAGGTGCTGGGAGGCCATCAGGACAGGGCTTTTGCCTAAAGGCATCTGGGAGAGGGCCGTAGATACTTCCTCAATAGTAAAGGGACTGCTAATTAACTTTTTTGGGGTTCGGTGAGTGAAGGAAGTGTGGTCGCCTCAAGGAAAGAGGAGATTAGGGAAACGTGAGAGTCGGGGGATGGAGGAGGGGGGAGATTATATAGATCCTCGTAAAAGTCTTTGAATTGATTGGCTATTTGATTAGTGGAAAAAAGGGGATCTCCATTAGGTGAAGATATTTGATGTATGTAATTATCTGCTCTTCTGGCCCTGATTCTACTCATCAGGAACTTAGTGGTTTTGTCACTGTGAGAAAAAAATTTATGCTGTGAGTTGAGGTAATATTTGGTGGATTTAGCTTAAAAGTAAAGCTTTTAATTCCGCACTTAGATTGGAAAGGTCCTGAAGTTGTGAATCAGCCAGAGAGCGTTTGTGCGTAGTTTCCAGATTTTTTATTTTAGAGAGGAGGGTTTCAATATTTTTTGCTCTAAGTTTTTTTAGGTGAGATCCTATGCTGATAAATTGTTCCCTTATAAAGGGTTTATGAGCATCCCATAGGGTCTGGGGGGAAAGAGGAGGGTGGTTGTTTAACTTAAGGTATTCGTCTAATAAGTAGGAGACTTTGTTGATGGTGTTGGGATCTCCTAAAATAAATTCGTTAAGGCGCCAGTTAAAACATGTGGGGTTGCGTGAGGGGGATAGAATCGAGAGGAATACAGGTGCATGGTCGGAAATATGGATAGAGCCAATCTTGGCTTCAGGACAAAGCTGGAGGTGCTCTTTGGAAACAAATATATAGTCGATGCGATGATAAGTGTTATGGACGTGGGAGAAGAAGGTATAGTCTACAACATTTGGGTGAAGTGTACGCCAAGCGTCCACCAAGTGCAGGCTCCAGAATGTGTCTCTTATCAGTCTTAGGGAGCGTAATGAGTGAACCGATTTGTGGGAGGATGAGTCTATTTGAGGATTGAGTGCAACATTAAAATCTCCTCCCACTATCACAATACCTTCTTTGAAGGACGCAATAGTCTGGGAGATGTCAGTAAGCCAAGAGGCTTGTTTAGTGTTGGGAGCATATAGATTTATGAAGGTGTATATTTGAGGACCTATATTCCCAAAAGGAATCTCCCTTCTGGATCTTGGGTATGGTTGATATATTTAAAGGGTACTTTTCTCTTAAAACCTATGCTCATCGGCACCCCCGGATGCCGAGGCCCCCCCCCCCCCCCCCACAGTGGAACCACAAAGGATAATGTGAGAATTCCAGGTTGGGGTAATGATTAAACCTGATATGCGTCTCCTGGAGAAGCAACACATCTGAGCCTTCTTTGCGCAGCATTGCAAAAATGTGGCTTCTCTTGGATGGGGAGTTGAATCCCTTTACATTATAAGTGGCGATATGAAGATCAGCCATGGTCATGGGTCAGGTTGAATACGAAACGCAGCAGTGTGTTGGTCCCCCAGAAGAAAGCACTCACAGGTTGGGTGGTACTCATCTGATCCGGTGGAGAGACCTGGGTCCAAAATTCAAAGTGTCGACCTCTACAGAGATGAGGTAGAAGTATTATGTACCTTAAATCAAACAGGGGAAAAGGGGAAAGCATAAGAACATAAGGTAAAATCAAATAATAACAATTCAAGTGTAGGGTCACCCCTACACCAATCATGAGGGGGTTGTGGTCAGAAGACCTGATTGTGTGTCCTGTCAAGCACGTTGTAAAACAGCTAGTATGGTAAAATAATCATACTACAATGGAGGAGAACATTTGTGTGACCAGGAGGATGACACTCGGTCTGACATTGGACAAAAGGGCGGGCAGGAAGGTGGTAGAAGACAATTAAGAGGGGCACATAAACAAGCGGGTTTGGAGACAGGAGACAAAGGGGGGTCTGGAGACATGTAGTAAGGAAAAGTTAGGTAATTCAGAGGAGAGATAAGAAGAGGGTCTTAAGATATCAAAACAGCTGTTATCACATGTCAGTTGCTAAAGACTCCCTCTGATCTCTCTGCTATATTGCAGTGTGTTGGTGCGTCAGCTGTCATCTGGTCCCGGTGTGAGCGACGTCATCTTTGGAAAAACTTCTCAGGTGGCGAACCGAAGTGAGGTAGAACTAACTTGGAAAGGACTTATGGTTCTTGAGCAAGTCTCTTTGGAGTTAGTTGGCGTCCCCTTTTACTAGCTTTTTGAGCTTTAGGGGTTTGTTGCAGTGTAAAAGGCGTTATTGTAGGGACCTCTGGAAGTGCAGCAATGTCCTGAAATAAGTCCCAGTTTTAAATCTTCAGAGGTGGAATTTGTAGAACTTCATACATTTCATCCAGATCAGAGTGGGTCAAGATGTTGAAGCGACTCCCAGCCTGGGAAAAGGAGAGACTGAACGGAAAGTTCCATTTATACTGAATTCTATTGGAGCGTAGCCATTCTGTCAGGGGTTTCAGGGTTCTGCGTTTTCTGAGCGTGGAATGGGCTAGATCTTGTTATATGGATATCTCCGCATCTTCAAATAAAATATCTGGACGATTCCTAGCAGCCTCTTGGACTGCCACTTTAACTTGAAAGTTGAGGAAATTGCAGATCACGTCCCTAGGAGGGTCCTCTGGCTTGGGTTTGGGGCGCAGTGCTCTGTGAGCTCTCTCAATAATTATGTCGAGAGCATAATCTAGGCCCAGAAGTGAGGCACAGAGATTTTTCACCGCTGCCAGTATGTCCCCAGGGGTAACAGTTTCTGGGATCCCCCTTAGGCGTAAGTTATTGCGGCGCCCCCTGTTTTCCTGGTCTTCCAGGGCATTATGCAGCTCGTTGAGGTATGTGCTGCACTTTTGAAGCGAGCTGGTGGTGGCTTTCTGCTGCTCTAAAATCATGGACTGGTGAGTGATGTTCTCCCCAGGTCTACATTATGTACCGCAGTAAGTATGTTCTTAAATGTATTATATAATAAGATGATTGGCACTAGAAGTTGTATAGTCCCCATAACAGGGGGAACACTGAAAGGGGTGGTGCACTTTTTTGAATATGTAATTGTTTATTAGCATAATTGATTGGGTCATGTGACCTTTTTGGAATAGTATATGTATTTAGCTCTGTTCACATTGTTAGTTGCTTGATAAAGACCACACAGGTCGAAACGTCGCTAAGTGTGGGTGAATAAACCTTTGAAAGAATCAAGACTGGAGAGTGCTGCGGTTTCTTTTACAAGTGCATCTGGGATCCCCCTTAGGCGTAAGTTATTGCGGCGCCTCCTGTTTTCCTGGTCTTCCAGGGCATTATGCAGCTCGTTGAGGTATGTGCTGCACTTTTGAAGCGAGCTGGTGGTGGCTTTCTGCTGCTCTAAAATCATGGACTGGTGAGTCTCAAGTGCCTCCACCCTATCTCCCACTTGCCTCATGTCCTGGTGCATAGCAGCGATTTCGCTGAGGATCGGCTCTATGGCCTTGCATAGGGTTTGTTTTAAGTAGTGCCTGGTTATGGGGAGGGCCCCTTTACCTTGCGGCTCTTCAGCATCGCTGTCTTCTTCCAATCTATCCGGCGCGCTGGATCTGTGTGGATGTGCCGGCGCCATCTTGGAGTCTCGTGCCACAAACGAGGAGGCCACTTTCTTAATGAATTTGTCCATTTCACCTCCGGTAAAGTGGGTTTTGTTCGGGTTCGGGTGTTCCCCAGTCTTAGGGTTCCCGATTTTCACCATATTCGGGCTGGTAGCTTCAGTTTGCAGGTGCTAATGACGGCTTGTGTAGCGGAGCTCAGAAGTGTGCAGCCATCTCTAACAGGCACAAGCTCCGCACTTATCTTTATGTATATTCTAATGGATTGCCTTCCTTGTACAATGTTATAATATACTTTCTATGCAGTTGTGTGTGTTTCTGCTGCGATACTGCAGGTATATAGAGGGACAAGCGTTATTGGAACAAATAATTTCTATTAGTGTGATATACCAGTCCCCCCCCCAAAAAAAACTGATTGAAGCGGGGTGTTATATACCAATATACTTTCTATATAGTGCATTTGGGTACTGTACAGTGCATTTGCGCATGCGCGTACGCGAAAACTACATTGCCGATATTTCGCATTGAAAAAAATAATGAATGGAGATCGCAAATTCGAATAATACATCTAGTATGTCACTGTCCATGTTGTGGGACTATTTGTGCACTTCTAGTAATTATTTCTTGGCAGCAAATATCAGCTGAAGGTTTTTCACGTTTGCCTGCCATTAAGATGAATGGAGCCCGCCGCGAACTTGCGGTTCGCGAACCGTCCCGGCAGATGTTCGTCCATCAATAATAACAAATTCCCTGAGTAACAATGATAACTAGATGAACAGCTCTGTATAAGATAATATCCCTGAAACAAAGATAGATCTCTCACCAGATATGCATTTACCAGGATGGTGGAGTTTAAGAAGGAGATATGCAGGAGGACAGCTCTGTACTGTGTCCTGGATACTCCTCTTTCCCAGGATGCTTTACATTCCCGCAATGCTGTCCACCACCCACAATGCAGAAGTCTTTGTAACATGAAAAACAAAGTGCAATACAATTTACCACCGCTAGATGGTGGTATAACCACATTAATCACTACAGAAATACTAAAACTAAGGCAGACGTGAAATAGAATGATTTTCCCTAACCCTGCTGGGGAGAACAGAGGTTATATATACTGGTCCCCCATATCATTTCTCTATCAAATTATACAATTGGATCATTAAAGACACTGCCTGGTTTCACAATTACTTTACAAATGCAATTGGGTCTATATTCAGCCCTGGCACCCTTTCTTCAGTATGAGTCCTTGAATGTCACAATGAATTTTCAGTCTACTGCTACTCCTCAATGACAATATCAGGGGAAACTTTTGTCTAATATTGTGCTGATGCTTGTAAAAGATGTACAGTACAATCTAAATTGATAGAGTAGACACAGCTGGTACCCAACTGAGAGAAACAGAAGGCCATAAGAGGACTGGAGGGTTTGGTGCATTTCCAGCTTCCCCTCACCTACACATTGGTTTAGGTAGTTTTAGGATACCAGCTTTTTCTGTTTTTTGTTTTCATTATTTGTCACATCTGGTGGGCTTTTGCCCTTAAGAGGGACACTGCCCTCCCTTCCTTTGTAAACTAACTTTATATCTGACAATTGTAAGAAATCTGTCTTGTTTGACCCAGATGTCTACATGCTCACTGAGAGATCACATTACATAATCTCATAGAAGTCTATAGAGACGTAGGTTACGAAGAATTCCCCTGCTTGGACCACACCAGATAAAGTGTAATCTGTGTGGAAACCTGACTGTATGTGTTAAGCATTACACAGTGCTCATTTCTAGTGATGATCGAGTATGCTCGGCTGAACACCTGTTTGGCTCGAGCATCTCGATGCTCGGCACATCGCGGTATTCGGCCGAATATTGCATGTGCTCGAGCACAGTGCTCGAGTCTCCGCCCCCCATGTTTCTTGGCTGTTACGCAGCCAATAAATATGCAGGTAAGTACTGCCCTCACTGTAATGCCGTAGCCATGTTGGCTGATGGCATTACAGTGATTGACTGGCCGGAACGCGTCATCGGGTGCTATATAGCATCCGATTACACATGTTCATCTCATTCTTAGTCAGGGAGAGCTATGCTAAGGAAGGGACAGACAGTGTAGGGAGTGATTTCAGAATATTATTACCACCAAAACTTTTTGAGAGACCCAAAAGTCCTTTTAAGGACTATTGAGTGTGGCAGCAGCAATCTATATTTTTAGCGCAACCTGCGCTAAATAGCTAAAACTTTACAGACCCAAAAGTCTGTATTCTAAGGACTATTGTGTGTGGCAGCTATATCTATTTTTAGCGCATCCTGCGCTAAAAAGCGAACAATAGTTAGGCCGCTGCAGACAGTGACATTATCTGCACCACATCTCCAGTGTAAAGTGTGCACATCCAAAAAATATCTGACATTCAGTGTACTTTTTCCGTAGACAGTGTCCGCTGCGGACAGTGACATTAGCTGCGCTACATCTCCTGTGCAAAGTGTGCACATCCCAAAAATATATTGACACACAGTGTCCTTTTTCCGTAAACGGTGTCTGCTGCGGACAGTGACATTATCTGCGCTACATCTCCAGTGTAAAGTGTGCACATCCAAAAAATATTTGACATCCAGTGTACTTTTTCCATAGACTATGTCTGCTGCGGACAGTGACATTAGCTGCGCCACATCTGTGTAAAGTGTGCGCATCCAAAAAATATCTGACATCCAATATGCTTTTTCCGTAGACTATGTCCGTTGCGGACAGTGACATTAGCTGCGTCACATCTCCTGTGTAAAGTGTGTGCATCCAAAAAATATCTGTGACATTCAGTGTACTTTTTCCGTAGACGGTGTCCGCTGCGGACAGTAACATTAGCTGTGCCATATCTGCAGTGTAACATGTGCGCTTCAAAAATGTATCTGTGACATACAGTATACTTTTTCCGTAGACGGTGTCTGCTGCGGACAGTGACATTACCGGTGGTACCTCTCCTGCATAACGTTTTCTCATCACAAATACATGTGACATTCCCTGCAATTTTTCATTAGCTGCTAGTGACAGCATTGACATTATCTGCGGGATATCTCCTGTGTGACGTTTCCACATCCCAAATACCTTTTTAAATTTGTTTGTGCATACACTTCCAAATCCAGCGCTACTGTACGTGTGACAGACTTTCAATCATATATAACATTTAATATGAAGAAGGCGAGCAGTAAGGGAGGGGGCAGTGGCCGTGATGCTGATGGTGCACGCAGAGGCCGTGGCCCTGGGCACGGTGAAACTGTGCCTGCTGCTAGAGCACAAGAAAAACAATAATCAACGATACCTAGCTTCATGTCCCAGTTTGCAGGGTGGCGCAGGACACCACTCTTGAAGTCAGACCAGTGCGACTAGGTGGTCGGTTGGATTGCAGCAGATAATGCTTTCAGTCGCTTAAGCACCACCCTGTCTTCCACCAAGTCCAGTCTCAGTAGCCAAGAGTCTGCTCAACCCAATCCTCACCCTGATCCTACTTTCTCCCACCATGGAGAATCTGGGCAAACAAGTGATCCCACACTCAGATATTCCGAGGAGCTTTTTTCAGCGCCATTCCTTGATTTGGCCATCTCGCCAAGCACACTTGAAGAGAGACAGATCTTGTGCACTGATTCCCAAACTCTTGAGCATCCACAATCACAAGAATATGATGATGAGGAATGGCAATTACTGTTTAATGAGGTGGATGATGATGAGACACAGTTGCCAATAACTCAATGGCAATTACTGTCTCAAGAGGTTGATGAAGAGGATGAGACACAGTTGTCAATCACTGAGGTAGTGGTTAGGTCAACAAGTCAGGAGGATGAGCAGAGTGAGGAAGTGGAAGAGGAGTTGGTGGATGATGAAATCACTGACCCAACCTGGGGTAGGTGTTCCGCAGTCTGGTGCTTTTTTGAGGAAAGTGCGAACGACAAAAGAACTGTAATTTGCAACCTGTGCCATACAAAAATGAGCAGGGGTGTGAACACTAGCAACCTTCCGTGTTCCAGCTCAGCGTCCAAATGTCCTTACCCCAGGCCTTTGAGTGCAAGCGCAAATACCCAGCCACCCACCCACAGGCCATAGCACTAAATGCGCAGCTTTTCAAATTGCTGGCCCTGCAAATGTTGCCATTTAGGCTTGCGGACACTGAGGCCTTTCACAGCCTGATGTCGGCGGCCGCCCTGCGTTATGCAGTCCCCAGCCGCCACTATTTTTCAAGGGATGCTGTGCTTGCCTAACACCAACATGTGTCCAGTAACATCACACGTGCCCTGACCAACGCGGTTACTGGGAAGATCCACTTAACCACGGAAACATGGACAAGTGCATTTGGCCAGGGATGGTACATTTTCCTGACAGCACACTGGGTGAATGTTGTGGATGTCGGGAGCGAGTCGTACCCTGGGATGGCACAGGTGCTACCGATGCCAAGGGTTTCGGGCCCTACATCGATCAGGGTTTCCGCCAGCACCTACATTAGTGGCTCCAACCCCCACTTCTCCTCCTCCGCCTCCTCCTCCAATTCCACCTCCTAATTATCCGTGTGCAGCACCAGTCAGTCATCAGTCGGTAGCTGGAAGCAGTGTAGTACTGCAGTGCGGAAGCGGCAACAGGCCGTGCTGAAGCTGAAATGCTTAGGGGACAAACAGCACACCACCGCAGAGCTGTGGCAGGGGATAAGAGACCAGACTCGCCACTCAACCTAGAACCAGGCATGGTTGTGTCTGATAATGGACGTCACTTGGATGCGGCTTTGGAGCTTGGCAAGCTCAGACACATTCCATGCCTAGCCCACATCTTAAACTTAGTGGTTCAGTTGTTTCTCAAAACCTACCCCAATTTGACCTATTGGTGAAGGTGCGCCGGGTGTGTGCACATATCCGCAAGTGAGCGACAGCTTCAGCTGTCAACACTGTAGCAGCGCTTGAAATTGCCAGCTCACCGGCTGTTGCGTGACGTGAGCACGCACTGGAACTCGACATTCCACATGTTGGCCAGGTTTTGTGAGCAGCAGAGGGCATTAGTATAATACCAGCTGCAATTGCTCACAATTAAGACCGACGCTTTGCATGTGGCAGAGGTGGAAATGGGGGAAGACATTACACAGGGTTATAGCCAGACCACCCTCAGTTCATCTTCTCAGAGCAAATTGGATGATGAAGAGGAGGAGGAGGAGCAGGAGACCATTGCCTCCGCTACAGAGGGTAGTACCCATTGAAGTTTAATACCATCTTTTCAGCGTGGGTGGGCAGCAGAGGAGGAAGAGGATGAGGAGATTGAGAGTCATCCTCCTGATGACGACAGCAAAGTCTTGCCTGTTGGTACTCTGGCACACATGGCTGACTTCTTGTTAGGCTGCCTTGCCCGCGACACGTGTGTTATACGCATTTTGGACAACATGGATTACTGGTTGTTCACCATTCTCGAGCCCCGCTACAAAGAGAAATTCTAATTTCTCATTCCTCTGGTGGAAAATACGAACAAAACGTTGCAATACCAGAAGATCTTTGTTAAAAAATTGCTCCAAAAATTTCCATCTGACAATGCTGGCAGCAGAGTCCGTAGTTCCTTGGCCAACCGAGGAGGAACAAGGGGAACATACAGAAGTTCCAACAGAGGCAGTGCCTTACAACTACTGGGTGTCCAAGTTGGACACGTGGCACGAACTGTCGCTGTACGTCTTGGAGGTGCTGGAATCCCTGCCGCCAGCGTTTTGTCTGAGCGGGTATTTAGTGCTGCTGGTGGAATTATAACAGATAAGCATATTCGCCTGTCAACTGAAAATGCTGACAGGTTGACTCTT
The DNA here is from genome assembly GCF_905171765.1 of Bufo bufo. Lineage (NCBI taxonomy): Eukaryota > Metazoa > Chordata > Amphibia > Anura > Bufonidae > Bufo > Bufo bufo. Next base: position 460,218,499 of record NC_053389.1, on the reverse strand, counting down.
ATAAAAATGAAAAAGGCCTGGATTGACCATGACTTCTCGACTCCACCAGAGAAAAGCTGATGAACATAAAGGCACTTTAAATGTGTTGTTTATAATGTACTGAATACACTGTATTTCCATGCACCCCTTCCACCACAAATAAGGGTATATGTTTGAATCTTTCTTTTCTCATCCTCCTTCTCCTCTTCCATCATATCAACATGCTTATTCATGGTACAGTATATAATGTCCTCGAAAATATGCCCTCATAATGTTTTACAGGGTCAGCTTAGCTGGAGGCCCTTGTATATCATTTTTTAGAGGGTCAGCTCACCAGCAGGCCCTCGCATATAGTGTTTTACAGGGTCAGCTCACCAGCAAGCCCTCGCATATAATTTTTTACAGGGTCAGCTCACCAGCAGGCCTTCACCTACAGTCTTTTACAGGGTCAACTCACCTGAAGGCCCTCGCATATAATTTTTTAGAAGGTCAGCTCAACGGCAGGCCCTCACATATAATCTTTTACAGGGTCACCTCACCTGAAGGTCCTTGCATATAATGTTTTACAAGGTCAGCTAACCAGCAGGCCCTCACATATAATTTTTTACAGGGTCATCTCACCAGCAGGCCATTACCTACAATCTTTTACAGTGTCAGCTCACCTGAAGGCCCTCGCATTTAATTTTTTAGAGGGTCAATTCACCAGCAGGCTGTTGCCTACAATGTTTTACAGGGTCAGCTCACCAGCAGGCCATCGCATATAATATTTTACAGGATCACTAGCAGGCCTGCACCTAAATTCTTTTACTGGGTCAGCTCATCTGTAAGCCTGCACCTAAAATCTTTTACAGGGTCAGCTCACCTGCAGGCCCTCACCTAATTATACCTAATAGGTAATTTGCGCGCATGAGGCCTTGCTTAGATGTGGTAGCCATAGCCGTTTCTCAGGCTCCCTCTCCGGAATTGAACCCTTATTTCCCGTTACCCGTAGTCACCATGGTTTGCGCTGACAATAACATCGAAAGTTAATAGGCCAGACATCCGAATGGATCGTCACTGTCACAGGGACGTGTGATGGGTTCGAGGCCATCTAGAGTCACCAAAGCGGCAGCAGGCCTTCACCCATAATGTTTTAGATGATCAGATTAGCAGGCCCTTGCTCCAAATGTTTTTGAGGGTCACCAGCAGGCCATCAATCATATTTTTTTCAAGGCTGTGTATGATGCCCTCCTTTATGTGTAACAAATGGTGTATTTCAGTGCCGGTTCCTTGTAATTTTTGTCCTCCCTTTCACTTAGTGCATAAGCTTTATGAGTGTAGGAGTCCCACTACATGAACAATTGTACCACAATGTGAATGAGGCCCTCCTTTATGTGATATACAGGTTGTATCGGAGTGCCTCTTCCTTGTAATTTTTGGCAGAATTTGCACTTTTTACAAGTAAATATACAGGAAAGAATGTTTCTTAACAATTTTTCCTTTTAAAATCGATTTTTTTCTTCGGTTTTGTGCTTATTATTGGCAGTCTGTAAAATTGGCGTACTACTCGGACAACATCGTTCCCAGCAGTGACCTGGGAGTCCAAGATGCATCCAAGGATCCTCCCCATGCTGTTCCCGAACCATTTCGGTGGTGTTTCCATTAATTTCTGACCTTTTACTATGAACCAGGCTCCCTCCCCTCTTCAGACCGAGGGGTGCCTGGTTTAATGCTTGGGTTCTCCCATTTACTTCCATTGACATCCCGATGTGTTCAGCCAGAGCACCCGAGCACTTTGGTGCTCAATCAACACTACCCATTTCAAATGATTTTGGTATTTATCTAACTGATTTATTGTTCCTAAGATTGTAAAGAGCGGATTAGTTCCCCACCTGCTAACCCACAGAGTTAGCAGATACCAACACAACTGCCTTGTTTATTTGTCCATATACAGTGTCTTGTCCATGAATCTGGTACTGCAGCCCAGCCCCATTTACTAGAATGGGATGCTCTGTGTATAGGTGAATATTAAAATCAACCACGTCTCTTTCATGAGCAACAAGGGTTACCTAAGCTGCACCACTACTCTCTCTAAGTCTGTGTAGCTAGTGAGCAGGAAACATCCCTGGTGGTCTTGGGAAGTGAAGGGGTAAATGTATGTATCTCTTGTGATGTAGGGCAGTGAAGGGGTTAGAATCGGTATATGTAGGAGTTAGGACAGTAAAGGTTTAATGTAAGGATTCTTGGTGGTTTAGGGCATTCAAATGGTAAATTTTATAGGGATGAGTGCAGGGAGAGGATATAGAGGGATAGACAACTATAAATGTATGGATGCACAGTTTTTTCTGTGTTCGAGAAGAGTGATTCAGGAGCACTCTGCACAACCAATAATTGGAATAGGTGAATTAGCATTAGTGTGTTGAGGGGAGCCCATATGCCCTAAATATGCAGGCAAAAGAATGCCTTATGGCACTGATTGGAGGACTAGCATGAGGTACTGTTAGTGTAAGTTTTATTTTATTTTTTTCCACAAAGAATGCAAATTCTATTGTGTTACACTTGGGTGGGAGGTCATCTTTGCTTTTCATATTTTGAAATTAATAAATGAATGCCTCATTGTCCTTTCTTTCAGTTCACTAGCAAACAATATGCCCTTGAATCATGAAATGGGTGATCTGAGGCAGACTAGCAGCTACGGATGCACTACTTGACAACCACATTGGAATGGCTGTTTTTGTATAATAATGCATCCCTACAAATCAATCTACCTTGCATGACTCAGCTGGATTAGGACTGTGATGACAGAAGAGATAGGGAAATGCTGTTTGGCAGCAGTAAATCCTTGTAAGGCTGGGTTCACACGAGCGTGTCCGGATTAGTTCCGGATGCGTCCCGGTGTGTTGCGGCAAACCCGCGCGAGTAGGAATGCAATTGCAGTCAGTTTTGACTGCGATTGCGTTCCGATGTTCAGTTTTTATCGTGCGTGTGCAATGTGTTTTGCACGCGCGTGATAAAAAACCGACTGTGGTACCCAGACCCGAACTTCTTCACAGAAGTTCAGGTTTGGGTTCGGTGTTGTGTAGATGTTATTATTTTCCCTTATAACATGGTTATAAGGGAAAATAATAGCATTCTGAAAACATGGACCATGTGATTGGAGCATGTGATCTGACGTCACCAAAGGTCCTTTAGCCCATAGTTCATCTTTTGAGAAGTAAAGAAGAGACCGGGACTTACGCGAACAAACGGAGAAGGTGAGTTAATTTTTTTTTTTTTTTTTAACCCTCAACTGATCACCTACTAAGCATTCTGTTTTCAGAATGCTATTATTTTCCCTTATAACCATGTTATAAGGGAAAATAATACAGTGAATAGACTGTCACCTAGCAACCATGCGTGAAAATCGCACCGCATCCGCACTTGCTTGCGGATGCTTGCGATTTTCACGCAACCCCATTCACTTCTATGGGGCCTGCGTTGCGTGAAAAACGCAGAATATAGAGCATGCTGCGATTTTCACGCAACGCATAAGTGATGCGTGAAAATCATCGCTCATCTGAACAGCCCCATTGAAATGAATGGGTCCAGATTCAGTGCAGGTGCAATGCGTTCACCTACCGCATTGCACCCGCGCGGAAATCTCGCCCGTGTGAACGCAGCCTAACTCTCCATCTAGGCTGAGAAAAATATTTTATTTATTTCTCAAAAGCATGAGTAAACACATCTTCCAAAACAAAAGTTTTTTTTATTTTATTTTTTTCACTTGATGCTAGTGTTGAGCAAATTAAAGCATCCCAAGTGTAATTTGATCTGAAAATTTGATTAGAAAAATTCACAAAACTCACAGAAAAAAGTGGCCTAAACGGGTGAAAATGCTCCAAACCCAGACACTGTAGCGCGTCTATAACTGGGGGAGCAATTCCTCCGCATGCGATCTGGAGATAATGGCAATCCTCAGCAAAAAATGCGTACAATAGAGGATGCCGGTGCGGACCACATGCACTACAAGAACATCTTACACAAAAAGATACATTGTGCAGATGAAAAAATATATACATACAAAAATCACTGCAAAAAATGCACCAAAATGATACGCAACTGACAATACTAGCTAATTCCTCAGGCCGATGTTAAAAGCTGAGAACTTTGCCAATATCTTCCAGTCAGGAACATATCAGAGCCCCTTATGCACCACGTCACGGTGTCTCAGCATGCATGGGGTCCTACCACTAAACTGCCCGTGGTGTGTGAACAAGGTCTGAACAGTGCTAGAAACCAACTCACAGCCAGACTCTCACATGCCTCCATAGTGGTATCACCAATGTTGATTTCTAGCACTGATTCGGACCCTGTTCACACACAACGGGCAGTTGAGTGGTAGGACCCATGCATGCTGAGACACCGTGACGTGGTGCATGAGGGGCTCCGATATGTTCCTGACTGGAAGATATTGGCAAAGTTCTCAGTAGTATTGTCAGTTGCGTATCATTTTGGTGCATTTTTTGCAGTGATTTTTTGTAGAAAAATTCACCACAAATCCAAATTTCCTGGCATTTCATGGTAACAAGTATTAAGGCTGATTTCAGCCTGTATTTGTGGGCAGGGCGTTAGCTCCCTATATATACCTGCCAATTCCTTCCCTCAGGTGGTGTGTCTCACTTGCATCTGTAGGAAGAGCCACACCTAGCTGCCCAGCAAGCTTCACGTCTGTTTTTTCTCTTCAGTACGATTCTCTGCACAGTGCGACATTCCTGAGAGAAGTTTTCGTTCTCAAGAGGAGCCACATCCAGCTGCCTGCACGTGCAAGCATCACGGTTGTTTCAAAAGTTTCGGTTCGCTACACGGTATAGTGCAATACTTAAAGTGTTTTTCCGGTCCGTCACCAGGTAAGTACTTGTCCAATGGAGCATGCCGCATACTTGCGGCCACGGGTCGGTCTCCCCTTCTCGCGGATGGCGTTGCGGTTCACGGTGGAACGCACACGTGACCGCCGGGCCTCCACAGGCATGTTCAGCCGAGCGCCGAAGAAATGACCCTCCTGTACACGTCCATCGCTCGCTCTGCCTTCCGGAGCTCCTACGGTGGCAGGAAATGGGCAGTCGGGGGTAGCTATGTTTAGTTAGGGAAAGAGTACAAGTCTAGGTTCCCCTTGAAAGGCACACACGTCCGTCCACTCCAGGCTCGCACTTGGGGACCGCACATCCCAGTCCTAGCAGGGTCGCAGGCACGGGGGTCCCCCTTCCCCTCCCTGCAGCGGCCATAAGCGCGCCACATGTCCATTCGGAAATATCCGCCCAAGTTAAAAAAAAAAAAGGGATAATTAAATCATTGCCCCAGCAGAGACGCTATATAGCAGAGGCGGCACAGGTGGGAAGCAGTGGGCATTGTTGCCGGCGTCACGCCAAGCTGCGGCAGCCCAGCTTTCAGCCTATGTCAGGGGCAATTTTGGTGTGCGTATTTACATATATTAATCAATAGCACATGGGCCAGTAAGCTACTTGGTCCCTGCAGGTCAGAATTGTGTCTCGGCATGGAGGCAGGGATTCACTCTGCCAGCAGGTGCCAGGGGTACAAAATTGCGCGTGGCAGGCACCCCATTTTCCAAACGCAGGTTTGGCTGGGAAGATTCGTCAGTGGCGCGCGATCAGTTTAGTTACCACATATACTGCGTACTTAAATTATCTGTCGCCTGGACCACTCAGGCCAAGATCAATGTTGTACGTCACCTGGATTGTCCAGGCCGTGTTTAATGTTGTATGTCACCTGGATCGTCCAGGCCAACTTTAGCGTTGTATGTCACCTGGATCGTCCAGGCCAACTTTAGCGTTGTATGTCACCTGGATTGTCCAGGCCAACTTTAGCGTTGTATGTCACCTGGATCGTCCAGGCCAACTTTAACATTGTATGTCACCTGGATCGTCCAGGCCGAGTTCAGTGTTGTATGTCACCTGGATCGTCCAGGCGGAGTTTTAATGTTGTATGTCACCTGGATCGTCCAGGCCAACTTAACAGTGTATGTCACTTAGATCGTCCAGGTTCAGCTACCACTGATACCATGTCACATCATTTATCTTGCCTCTGGGTCCCGCCAGGATGAGCCAAATGCTCAAGGCGACAACTGGACCTTCAATTTAGCCATTGTTGTTTCCATGCCATATGTCATATTGAGTCCGCCACACCCCACTCCAGGCCATCCGGGCTCGGTTCTTAGTTAGGAGTCTCCCGGATGGTCAAGGGGTCTCACGGTCCTTATCCTATCCCCACGGGTACGTTATTCAGTTTACTATGTTTCCCCCAGATTCCTAGAAGCGTCTCTGGCCATTATCATTCTAAAAGCAGGCAAAGCCCCGCAAGGAGATGCCCGACGCGGACCCCACGGGTGCCACAACCCCAGCATACAACACCCCAGTGATGGATTAGAATCTCTGATCTCAACAGCAAAACACCTCATAACACAATCATTAGCCCCAAATATGTCCAGTAATTATAAAGCGGGGTTGAAAGCGTTTGAGAGATTTAGACTTCTCTATCCTCAGGGCGGCCGCGACTAAATATCTTACTTACTGGCGTTCATAGCCTACTGCCATTCCCAACAAAAGCTCTCATATAATACTATCAAATTATACCTAGCAGGCCTTTAACTCCATTTTATGCTCAGTAATCCGGGTTGTTCTTCTATCTTGTCCAACCAGGTCATCAAGGCGGCCCTCAGGGGAATACAGGAAAATGTAAAACAGGCTGCCACCCGCAGACAGCCGGTGTCCGGCAAGCTGTTCAGGGATTTGTCTTCTGCCCTGGACGGCGATCCTTTTTGGCCCTTGACCAGCACGGTCATCCAAGCGGCCATGTTCTAAGTTTTTACGGCTTCCTCCTGCCAGGAGAGTTCACTGGCAGCTCTCCGAGACCCGGCGGTCTTCGCAAAGAACAACTGTCGTGGCACTATAACTATTATGTACTCAGCATTCCGTCAACCAAAACAAACCAGACAGGGCCATCCACGGAAATTAAATATTTCCCTACCCGGAATAATTGGTGTCCAGTCCAGATCCTCAATAAATTATTGTCCCTGTTGCAGACAGCCCCTCCTGACAGTCTGCTCCTGCCCTTCAAGAACAAACCCCTCATTTCAAACCTATTCACGTCCCACATCCGCTCTCTGGCGGCAGGTCTGGGGTACGACCCAGGAGCCATTTCGGGTCACTCGTTCCGTATTGGGGCGGCATCGTCAGCTTCGAAACACCAAGTCCCCGCTCACGTTATTCGATCCATGGGGCGCTGGAGGTCATCTTGCTTCAACAGATACATTCCGAATCCACACCGGGAAATTTCTCAAGCTTTTCAGTCGTTGGTGTTATAGGTCATGCGGGCTGGAAGAATATGAATAAACCAGTGTAGACAACATAGTGTACTTGTCTTTTTGCCCTCTCCAGGCTTACCCACGCCCGTGGCTTCCGGCACAACTCAGCCATAGTTCAGGTTCGGCATGCCTTACCCACGTCCAAGACGCATTTAGCCCTGCCCATAAGTATTAAGGCTGATTTCAGCCTGTATTTGTGGGCAGGGCGTTAGCTCCCTATATATACCTGCCAATTCCTTCCCTCAGGTGGTGTGTCTCACTTGCCCCTCCCTCCCACCCCTTTTTTTCACACACTCCAATAGGGTACGCCCTCTCCAGGCTTACCCACGCCCGTGGCTTCCGGCACAACTCAGCCATAGTTCAGTTTCGGCATGCCTTACCCACGTCCAAGACGCATTTAGCCCTGCCCATAAATATTTTTGTTTTCTAAAATAGTGCCTGTTGGTGTTACACAGTGAAATTAAGAAGCCCAGTAATGCAAGATCCCCTATAATGCCTTGCAGCCAGCCAGCACACTATTAGCCGTCCCCCTGTGATGTCACAGCCCCATAAATACCTCATCCAGCGTGATCTCTGTCATTTCACTGTGAGCTGAGCATAGGGAGAGACATGGCAGGCGCTCATACGGTAGGGATAGTTCTGCATGAAAACAGTTTGAAAAAGAATATTGGAGAGGGCGAGTGCAGAGAGATTGTAGGAAGAGTTGCTCGAGACTGTAGGGAGACAGCCGGGAGACTGAAGGTAATCGCTACGTTTATCATGTTCAACTGCTGCGATTTTTATAGTTAATCCGTTGTTTTACAGATAGACTTACTATGCCTCAGTAATAAAGGGCGGTCTAATATATTACACCATGTATCTTGTTTAACTGCTGCCACATTCATATTTAATCGGTTATTTTAGATATAGACTTACTGTGCCTCAGTATTAAAGGGCAGTCTAATAAACCAATGCATGCATCTTGTTCAACTGCTGCCACGTTCATAGTTAAGGCTACTTTCACACTAGCATTTTCAATTCCGCTATTGAGATCCGTCATAGGATCTCAATATCGAAAGAAAATGCTTCAGTTTTGTCCCCGTTCATTGTCAATAGGGACAAAACTGAACTGAATGAAACGGAATGTACCAAAATGCATTCCGTTTGGTTGCGCTCCCATCGTGGACAGAATAACGCTGCAAGCAGCGCGTTTCTGTCCGCGATGTGGTGCTGACCCAATAGAAAACGGATCCGTCCCCTATTGACTTTCAATGGTGTTCATCTTATATAAGACATACAGTATAAGACATAATACAACCGGATCCGTTCATGACGGATGCATGGGGTTGTATTATTGTAACGGAAGCGTTTTTGCAGATCCATGACGGATCTGCAAAAAACACTAGTGTGAAGGTAGCCTAATCCATTATTTTACAGATAGACTTACTGTGCCTCAATATTAAAGGATGGTCTAATAAATCACTGCATGCATCTTGTTCAACTGCTTTGACATTCATAGTTAATCTGTTACTTTACAGATGAACTTACTGTACCTCAGTATTAATGGGCGGGCTAATATATTGCCTTGTGCATCTTCTTAAACTGCTGCGACATTCATAGTTAATCAGTTATTTTACTGATATAGTTACTGTACACTATGGCCAACAGACGGTTGTCTGGGCCTTCAAAAGGAACGGGCAGTGGCAAAATTGTTGCTGTAGCTGGCACAAGTAGCAGCAGAAGAAGGGGTGCTGGGGATGTAGCAACCTCAGCAACAGACCAGAGCTGCCACTGTCATCCAGCCGTTGTGTTTTGACCAATAACCCAGCTGTACAGGCTCTTCAAAAACGTCTTAAAGTGACAACAGATACACAGACAGGAATTGTCACAAAAGATACACAGACACCGCGCTTAGGCTACTTTCACACCTGCGTTAGGTGTGGATCCGTCTGGTATCTGCAAAAACGGATCCGCACCTATAATGCAAACGCTTGTATCCGTTTAGAACGGATCCGTTTGCATTACCATGAACAAAAAAAAAAAAAAATATATAGTTTTTGTTTTCAATTGCACCATATTGTGTCAGTGAAAATGGATCCGTCCCCATTGACTTACATTGTAAGTCAGGACGGATCCGTTTGGCTCAGTTTCGTCAGACGGACATCAAAACGCTGCAAGCAGCGTTTTGGTGTCCGCCTCCAGAGCGGAATGGAGGCGCAACGGAGGCAAACTGATGGATTCTGAACGGAGCCTTATCCATTCAGAATGCATTGGGGCTGAACTGATCCGTTTTGGACCGCTTGTGAGAGCCCTGGAACGGATCTCACAAACGGAAACCAAAACGCCAGTGTGAAAGTAGCCTTATTTGGCATGGCCCTCCTGGTTTTGGCTTGCAATTACTGATCAAATACTGATGCAATATACTAACTGGCTGAAAGAGGTTTTATGGATGCTCAAAATACAGGATTAGTTTTTTTCAGTTTTCTATTCTGATGGATCAGAAGAACAGAAAAATAAACAGTGATGTGAACACAGCTTTACTGCCACTGCTGCTGCCCCCCTCCCCCACTCTGTCCTGGGGCCACTATTGTCCCTGTTAGGCCCCTTTCACACTGGCGAGTTTTCCGCGCGGGTGCAATACGTGAGGTGAACGCATTGCACCCGCACTGAATCCGGACTCATTCATTTCTATGGGGCTGTGCACATGAGCGATAAAAACTGAACAACGGAAAGCAATTGCAGTCAAAACTGACTGCAATTGGGTACCTACTCGCGCGGGTTTGCTGCAACGCATCCGGACCTTATCCAGACACGCTCGTGTGAAAGAGGCCCTACGGGAACTGCTTTTTGCCCCCATCCCCACTCTGTTATGGGGCCATTATTGTCACTGGTACTGCCACTGCTGCTGTTGCCACCCTCACCCTTCTGTCATGGGGCCACTACTGTCACTGGTACTGCCACTTGTTGCTGCAATCCTCCCCACTCTGTCATGGGGCCACTATTGTCACTGGTACCGCCACTTGCTGCCACCCTCCCCACTCTGTTACGGGGCCACTATTGTCACTTTTACTGCTGCTGCTGCTGCCACCCTCCCCACTGTGACGGGGCCATGGTTAAGTCCATGGTGATAAATTAGGCCTGATGCTAACATTGACCTATAATACTGATGCATAGTAAATCTACAGCTAATAGAAGGGATTAAAAAGCATGTGTTTGGATTGCTACAACATGCATTAAAATAACATTTTCTTTCTCCACTAAGCATCTTTAATTTATTAGCATAGCATTTGCAATATAATATACCTTTGTACTTTATTTGATTTGTAGAGTGCTGTTGGACTATGTGTTGTCTTACATTTATCAGTGTTAAACCTCATCTGCCACTTCTCTGCCCAAGCCTCCAATCTATCCAGATCCCTCTGTAGTAGTATACTGTCCTCTTCAGTGTTAATTACTTTACACAGTTTAGTGTCATCTGCAAAAATTGATATTTTACTATGCAAGCTTTCTACAAGATCATTAATAAAAAGAGAATAGGGCCCAATACTGACCCCTGAGGTACCCCACTAGTGACAGTGACCCAATCTGAATGTGTACCGTTAATAACCACCCTCTGTTTTCTATCCCTCAGCCAGTTACTTACCCACATACAGATGTTTTCTCCCAGTCCGAGCATTCTCATTTTATATACTAACCTTTTATGTGGTACAGTGCCAAATGCTTTGGAGAAGTCCAGATATACGACATCTATTGATTCGCCGCTGTCAAGTCTAGAACTTACCTCCTCATAGAAACTGAATAAATTAGTTTGACATGACCGATCCCTCACGAAGCCATGCTGATATGGTGTTATTTGCTTATTTCCGTTGAGATGCTCTAAGATAGCATCTCTCAGAAAACCTTCAAACAGTTTACCCACAACAGATGTTAAACTTACCGGCCTATAGTTTCCAGGCTCTGTTTTTGGACCCTTTTTGAATATTGGCACCACATTTGCTATGCGCCAATCCTGTGGGACATTCCCTGTCAGTATAGAGTCCGCAAATATCAGAAATAAGGGTCTGGCTATGACATTACTTAATTCCCTTAGGATACGGGGGTGTATGCCATCCAGTCCTGGCGATTTGTACCCTTGGATTTTCATCTATTCAGGCCATCCACTGTAAAGTTGCCATGACACTCCACAGTGAGCTGTGGCACTGTCCACTGAATAACACATCTGCAAATACTGGCACACATGGCTCAGGAATGGGGATATTAGGAAAAATAAACACACAGAGCTGGAATTTGTGGAGCAGCAGCCACACAGTCTGGTGATAGCAGCCAACATTTTGGAGGATGTTATAGGTTAGCATCTCATCAGGGGCATAAGTAGGCATGTAATCTGCTGTGTGATACAGAGCAGCCACAGTCAATAGGACTGTGTAGCAGGGAAAGTGCAGGAAAATGGGCAGCTGTTGTTGGAGGGGAACAAGTTAAAACTTCCTGTTGTTCTAGTAGTGGGAGCTGGTTGAGGAGAGGGCTGCAGCACAGTAAGGCTAATCTCTAATACAGTACCAGTGCAGCTCTGCTCATAACAGTTACATGCTGTGATTTACTCTCCTGTGAGCACAGATGATTGTATCTGAGATCTGACTTTACTATTAAAGGTTATCATGGACATTATTGCCTGGAAAACACGGTGTGCATCTGTTAATTCTTGACTGCTGTCAGCCAGGGCAGTGCTGCATTTAACTCGAGCTTCTTCAGACATATATCAAAAAACATTTCTTACGATAGTTTTTTCCAAAACAATTATATACTTTGTAAATCCGTATAATGATATAGACACGTGTATCTAATTTTCAATGAATGTCTTTATATAGAGTTATGAAGAAATTGCATGAAATAAAAACAGCTACTTTAATCGCTCATATACTTAGATCATTTTCTAAATGTCGGTTGTTTATATTGAATTTTCATGGAGTACAGGAGTGTAGGTAGTGTTCTACCTTTTGCCTAAGGTGGAAGGAAGATAGAATAGGACCTGGACACACATATGCATTAGGATTAAATTCATAGGTAGTATAGGTTGTCCAAACTACAGATATAGTTGAACCTATCCTTAGGATAGGTCATCATTATCAGATCAGTGGGGGCCCAACACCTGGCAACCCATTTCAGGCAGTCGCCACACCGGAAGCGATACACTGTAGGGAGCTGGAGGTATCCCAGAGGAATAAGGCTACTTCAATCCTTAAAGTTAACAACTTTGCAGAGTTTATTGAGGACAGCGTCTGAAAGTCCTGTATCCCAGCGTCTGAAAGTCCTGTATCACTGCGATTAGTGTTATTAAAGGGGTTTTTAAACTTTTTTTTATGATGGCCTATCCTCTGGAAAGGTCATCAGCATCTGATCGGTGTGGGAGCAACACCTGGGACCCTTGCTGATCAGCTGTTAGAGAAGGCAGCAGCACTCGCAGTAGCGCTGTGGCCTTCTCTCAACTTGCCAGGCACAGTACATTGTACAGTAGCTGTGCTTGGAATCACAGCTCAGCCCCATTCACTTTAATGGGACTGAGCTGCTTCAAGGCCATGTGACCGATGAATGTGACATCACATGCCCTAGGCAAAGCTGGAGAAAATGTGGCGCTACTTGCGAGCACTGCTGCCTTCTCAAACAGCTGATCAGCAAGGGTCCTAGGAGTCAGACCCCCAACCATCATATACTGATGACCTATCCAAAGGATAGGTCAACAGTAAAAAAACTGTCGGAAAACACCATTAAGTCTTAAGAATTACCACCTTGGTTGGCATTGGGCTTTGGGAAAATGTTTTAACAAATAGCATACTGGATCTGGGTAGAGAACTTGGTGCTTGTTGGGACTGTTTCATATCATACATATCAGCCCTGGTACTATGCGCTGTTATAGAATAAACATGTATGCTTTTAATAAATCAAAGTGCTTGGGCATGGTACATAAGCCATATTACACAATCTTTTTTTAAACTACTCCACACACAACAAGATCTCTGCATAGAAGCAGAATTGGGTTAAGGTATAGCATATTAAAATTAGAAATGAGCTCATTTTGGATTTTGCAATTTAAAAAAAATTTCAATTCAGGTCCAAATTGATTCTACCTAAATCAAATATGTTCCATTTGTTCTGAAAATTTGCATATAACAGTTTCCAACATCTCATATTTTTTTCTGAAAAAAGTCAGAAGTCCAGAAAGACCAATGTGTAATGACCCTCTGGAAAAGACTTGCAATTCAGCTCTCCTTTCAAAAGGACAAGAAAACTGAATTTCCCCAGGAAACACTGGTTGCGAAGAGACATACATACCAGTACTCTTTCTAAAATGACTTTTTCTTATCATGGAGACCGCTTAGTACACATGATGAGTATTGTATGCCAGACAGCACTGCTCTGGGCTTCAGGGAAACATATATACAAATTAGCATATCTATATCTGCTGGCATCAGACATACTTATTGTTCTTTTCTTTTTGGAAGGAAATGGAATTTGCATACTTTTGCGTTATTAGTAGTGTTGATGGAGCATGTTCGGCCGAATACCGCATGTGCTCGAGCGCAATGCTCGAGTCTCCTCCCCGCACGTTTGTAGGCTGCTACGCAGCCAATAAACGTGCAGGTAAGTACTGCCTTTCACTGTAATGCCGTAGACATGTTGGTTACTGGTATTACAGTGATTGGCTGTCCGGAACGCGCCATTGGGTGCTATATTTATATATATATATATATATATATATATATATATATATATATATATATATATATATATATATATATATTTACAGAAGAAGGGAAAGATAGTCTAGGGAGTGAAATGTTTTTTGTTTTTTTTTTAAGTTGAAAAACTTGTCAGAGACCCAAAAGTCCTTTTAAGGACTATTGTTGTGTGTGGCAGTAGCAAAATATATTTTTAGCACAACCTGCGCTAAATTCCTAAAACTTTGCAGACCCAAAAGTCCTTTTAAGGACTATTGTCTGTGGCAGCAATATCTATTTTTAGCGCATCCTGCGCTAAATAGCGTGCAATAGTTAGGCCGCTGCAGACAGAGACATTACCTGCGCTAGTCTCCCCCAGAGGAAGGTTTCCACCGAAATGCGCGTCGGGGTGTGCGGTCCTCCTGTGGAGTTACTACTTTAATATTACGGTATGTGACTTTTCATGCTTACATTGCATCCATTACTATTGTTGAGCCTTTGATAGGATTTTATCATGCTCTTTTTCCACTCATATGTGGCTTACACATGCACTTTATCATGATATCTATTGCACTTTACTAAATATTTATCTACTCAATTGATGATATATGTACCTGCAGAGCTGCTACTGTCTAACTGCTTATTTGCAGTTTGCACTTGCACTTTATATATATGGCATTTTCTGCCTCCATTGATTAAGACATCCACACTCTTTGGATTTATGCAATAGATTCTTATCTTCAGGCTCTATTTTATGTCACTGAGGAAGGGGTGTGGAACGCCCCGAAACGCGTCTGGTGTAAAGGAGAAGCGCCCATTAAACGAACAAGACCTCCACTGACATCTTCGTTTTATGATTGCATGGCAATGCAAAAGCAACTTTAAGCCAAGTTATCAGAATATCCGAACCTGCCTAAAGAAGTACCCGCCTCCGATAATGTTCAACACCTGACCGCGTAATCCCGCAATACTGTGACGCTGCTAGTCCGAGGTGCGCAACGCGAGACGCTTGATTGTCTTCCTGCTCCGCTCGCCCCTCGTGTTACAAGACCGTGAACGTCCTAACAGGAGTCAGGTAGGACTTGAACACTATTACAGCTAATAACTTAGCATTTAGTGACCAACAGTCACCGACAAATGTGGATATAAGGATGAAATAATTTGTCCCAGAGAACTGACTCTTTATACGGTTGCGGTAGTAGAACAGAGGCTGCAATTGATTATCTTATACTATCTATATATATCAATTACCATCTACCGCAGAGTACTTATAATAGTCACTGGTGGAACAGCCAATCGTGACCTGCAAAAGAAACAGAGAATCGATTTTCAAATATTACCTTGTATACTGAGGCATTTCCACACAAAGCCTGGTAGACTGAGATACTATTGATTCACTAATACGAACTTCCTATTTTAAGACAGGGAGCAAGTTCCCGAAAGAGATATCTGCAGCTACATCAGTGATTCTTCTTATATACACTGTGGAGAGCAGAGCGTCCCATATTACGCTATATTATTGAATTCATTCCTCGGGATCATTTGAATAGTTTTATAATTTTAGGTGATTTTTGTATATACACTGCTCAAAAAAAGAAAGGGAACACTTAAACAACACAATGTAACTCCAAGTCAATCACACTTCCGTGAAATCAAACTGTCCACTTAGGAAGCAACACTGAGTGACAATCAATTTCACATGCTGTTGTGCAAATGGGATAGACAACAGGTGGAAATTATAGGCAATTAGCAAGACACCCCCAATAAAGGAGTGGTTCTGCAGGTGGTCATCACAGACCACTTCTCAGTTCCTATGCTTCCTGGCTGATGTTTTGGTCACTTTTGAATGCTGGCGGTGCTTTCACTCTAGTGGTAGCATGAGACGGAGTCTACAACCCACACAAGTGGCTCAGGTAGAACAGCTTATCCAGGATGCACATCAATGCGAGCTGTGGCAAGAAGGTTTGCTGTGTCTGTCAGCGTAGAGTCCAGAGCATGGAGGCACTACCAGGAGACAGGCCAGTACATCGGGAGACGTGGAGGAGGCCGTAGGAGGGCAACAACCCAGCAGAAGGACCGCTACCTCCGCCTTTGTGCAAGGAGGAACAGGAGGAGCACTGCCAGAGCCCTGCAAAATGACCTCCAGCGGGCCACAAATGTGCATGTGTCTGCTCAAACGGTCAGAAACAGACTCCATGAGGGTGATATGAGGGCCCGACGTCCACAGGTGGGGGTTGTGCTTACAGCCCAACAACGTGCAGGACGTTTGGCATTTGCCAGAGAACACCAAGATTGGCAAATTCGCCACTGGCGCCCTGTGCTTTTCACAGATGAAAGCAGGTTCACACTGAACACATGTGACAGACGTGACAGAATCTGGAGACGCCGTGGAGAACGTTCTGCTGCCTGCAACATCCTCCAGCATGACCGGTTTGGTATTGGGTCAGTAATGGTGTGGGGTGGCATTTCTTTGGAGGGCCGCACAGCCCTCCATGTGCTCGCCAGAGGTAGCCTGACTGCCATTAGGTACCGAGATGAGATCCTCAGACCCCTTGTGAGACCATATGCTGGTGCTGTTGGCCCTGGGTTCCTCCTAATGCAAGACAATGCTAGACCTCATGTGGCTGGAGTGTGTCAGCAGTTCCTGCAAGACGAAGGCATTGATGCTCTGGACTGGCCCGCCCGTTCCCCAGACCTGAATCCAATTGAGCACATCTGGGACATCATGTCTCGCTCTATCCACCAACGTCACGTTGCACCACAGACTGTCCAGGAGTTGGCAGATGCTTTAGTCCAAGTCTGGGAGGAGATCCCTCAGGAGACCGTCCGCCACCTCATCAGGAGCATGCACAGGCGTTGTAGGGAGGTCATACAGGCACGTGGAGGCCACACACACTACTGAGCCTCATTTTGACTTGTTTTAAGGACATTACATCAAAGTTGGATCAGCCTGTAGTGTGTTTTTCCACTTAAATTTTGAGGGTGACTCCAAATCCAGACCTCCATGGGTTGAAAAACTTGATTTCCATTTTTTTTATTTTTGTGTGATTTTGTTGTCAGCACATTCAACTATGTAAAGAACAAAGTATTTCAGAAGAATATTTAATTAATTCGGATCTAGGATGTGTTATTTTTGTGTTCCCTTTATTTTTTTGAGCAGTGTATATTGTATGTATTTTATGCGTATTATTTTATTTTATTTGTAACCTTTCTAATAATTTTTTCCATTATGGTGCCAATGTTGTGAGTGCTCACTCTCTTTCTATTCATTTCCATATTACGCTACTTTGGGGTGGGGCACCCCTGCTGTGAGTTAGTAGCACCCTACATAGTCACTAGGTGAGAGCCAACCCCTTGTACTACATTTTTCTATTTTATGTCGCTTGTCTTACCAAACTTTCCCAGGGTTGTACCACACTTTTTTTGTTATTGATTTGTCTGTCATCTCGTATTGTAAGTTTTTTAATCATGTATTTCAATAAATATTATTTTTTATAGCTTATCAACTCAGTGTTCGTTTATAGGTTTTTCCAGTATAACGTTAGCGCATATGAAATATCAGTGACATTCAGTGTAATTTTTTTCGGCGCTGGTGACAGCGACATTATCTGCGCTACATATCCTGTGTAACGTGTGCGCATCTCAAAAATATCTGTGACATCCAATGTACTTTTTCCGTAGATGGTGTCCACTGCGGACAGTGATATTAGCTTTGCTACATCTCCTGTGTAACGTGTGCATATCTAAAAAATATCAGTGACATCTAGTGTACATTACCTGGGGTACATCTCCTGTGTAACGTTTCCACATCACAAATACCTGTGACATTCCCTGTAATTTTATATTAGCCGCTGCTGACATCAGCAACATTTTCTGCGGTATTTCTCCTGTGTGACGTTTCCACATACCAAATACCTTCTCTTTTTTTTTGAGCATACACTTACAAATCCTGTGCTACTGTACGTGTGACATTCTTTCAAGCATACATAACATTTAATATGAAGATGGCGAGCAGTAAGGGACAGGGAAGTGGCCGTAATACTGATGGTGCGCGCAGAGGCCGTGGACCTGGGCACGGTGGAACTGTGCCTGCTGCCAGAGCTCAAGAAAAACAAGCTTCATGTCTCAGTTTGCAGGGCTGCACAGGACAACACTCTCGAAGTCAGACCAGTGCGACCAGGTGGTCGGTTGGGTTTTAGCAGGTAATGTGGTTAAGCACCACCCTGTCTTCCACCAAGTCCAGTCTCAGTAGCCAAGAGCCTGGTCAACACAATTCTCACCCTGATCCTCCTTCCTCCCACCATGGAGTCTTGCCAAAAAAGTGATCCCACACTCGGATATTCCGAGGAGCTCTTTTCAGCGCCATTACTTCATTTGGGCCTCTCGACAAGTCTGCTTGAAGAGGGACATGAGATATTGTGACCTGATTCGCAAACTCTTGAACATCCACAGTCACAAAAAGATGACGGTGGGGAATGACAATTAGTGTTTCACAAGGTAGATGATAATGAGACACAGTTGCCAATGAGGTTCTCATGAGGATGAGACACAGTAGTCAATAACTGAGGTTGCTGTTAGGTCAACAAGTCAGGAGGATGAGCAGAGTGAGGAAGTGGAAGAGGAGGTGGTGGACGATGAAGTCACTGACCCAACCTGGGAAGGTGGCAAGCCGAGCAAGGACAGCAGTGCAGAGGAGGAGGGTACCGCAACACCGCAAAAGGCTGGAAGAGGCAGTGGGGTGGAAAAAGGGAGAAGGCGGGCCACACGAAACAGGCCCGCAACTGTTCCCCGGAGCAAACCCTTGCGGAAATCTCCCTTGCCAAGAGGTAGGTGTTCAGCAGTCTGGCGTTTTTTTGAGGGAAGTGCGGACGGCAAAATAATTGGAATTTGCAACCTGTGCCATACAAAAATGAGCAGGGGTGTGAACACTAGCAAAATCATCACAACCAGCATGATCTGCCATGTGGCATCCAAGCACCGTAATAAGTGGGACGAACGCCTGGTGCACAATCTGTGTCTGCGGGTCACACCACTGCCTCCTTTTCCCTTGTGTTACATGCTGGCCAATCCCCTGTCGAAGGCGCAGGCATGGATGCCTCATGCCCTGCACCTGGACCTTCACAAGCACCATCAGCAACCACATCCACTTCCGTGTCCCAGTGCAGCGTACAAGTGTCCTTACCCCAGGCATTTGAACGCAAGCGCAAATACCCAGCCACCCTAAATGCGCACCTTTCCAAATTGCTGGCCCTGGAAATGTTGCCATTAATGGCTTGAGGACACTGAGGCCGTCCGCAGCCTGATGTTGGCGGCCGTCTCTCGTTACCCAGTCCCCAGCCGTCACTATTTTGTGCCATGCCCGCCTTAAACCAGCATGTGTCCTGTAACATCACTTGTCCACTTAACCACTGACACATGGACAAGCGATTTTGGCCAGGGACGCTACGTTTCCCTGACAGCACACTGGGTGAACGTTGTGGATGCCGGGAGCGAGTCGTACCCTGGGAGGGCACAGGTGCTGCCGACGCCAAGGAATGAGGGCTCGAATTCCATCAAGGTTTTCGCCACCACCTACGTTAGTGGCTCTAAACCCCACTTCTCCTCCTCCGCCTTCTCCTCCATTTCCTCCTCAGAATTATCCTCTTGCAGCACCAGTCAGCCATAAGTCGGAAGCTGAAAGCAGTGTAGCACTGCAGTGGGAAAGTATCAACAGGCCGTGCTTAAGCTGATCTGTTTAGGTGACAAACAGCACAATGCAGCAGAGCTATGGCAGTGGATAAGAAACCAACAACCAGGCATGGTTGTGTCTGATAATGGCCGGTGGCATAAAACATTCACACAGACGAATAGAAAAAAGTGCCAAGAACTGGGTATAGAATTGGAAGACCTACAGGGTATAGAAGATCTTGCCCATTTAATCGAAGAAAATGAGAGGGAGAGAGGCAAGGGACCTTTGACTACTCTCAGGAATCAGAGTAGAAGGCTGCCACTTAAGGGTTCAGATCACCACAATGATCTATTTTTAAACTCTGTTATCAGGGACTTGGAACATTTAGACCAATGTTCTAACAACCTACATCTAAAAAATGTATTTACTAATGAGATAGCAGGCCTAAAAAATCTGAGTGAGAGAAAATATAGGGTGAATAGGAGGTTCCTGACATGGAATCGCCCCTATCGGGGCAGGTATTCCGTTTTTGTAGGCAGGGACATCAGTATATAGGGCGAGTGTGAGGGCAATATATTTTCATTTTCCTCAGCCTAACCAGCCTACAAGTTAAAGTTGTTTTATTGGCACAATTTGGGTTATTTTTAAATTTATCAGTAAAGGTTAAGTTTTACAATGGTGAAGGTGTTCCGTGATTGTATAATGAGAAAGAGCAACCCGCCCCCCTCCCCCCAAGAACATTCCCAAAGTCACTTAGCTAGCCAGAGAACTCTTCTCCTCGTGAAAGGAGAACTGGCTTGCATCATGATTCCGCCAGAGAAGCTTAACACTGAGAGCTGGGACATAACTGTTCCTTCCTCTCTCATTTGTTCTCAATTCCAAATCAATAGAACTGATTCACTCATCTTTTATTAGAATGCTGTATCAATCTTGATTCTGTTGTTTGAGGTAGCATTTAATATAAGTATTGATTCCCTTTGAGGTCAAAAAGTTGTGTTAGCTATGCATATGCATATATCCAAAAAAAATCAAATATTGTAGAATTATTGCTGTATTTAATTGAAAATATTATTTACTGTAAAGTAGCCTAACATTTTCACTTTAGTTTTTTTACTAATATTCATGGTAATATTTTTGATGCATATTGCATGTATTTTATAGAAATCTCGATTTTAAATATTAAATCACTAAATTAAGATTTGTAAAAATATCAGAGCACATTTAACAAGACTGGCGTTTTAGACACCGGTGTTCATAAGGTCCTGTGCTGGTGAAGGATTGCCGAAGTTATGTAGAGGCGCCGGCCTCTACATAACTTTGGCAGATCCACCGCCGCTTCTAAATGTAAGACAGCTCCTTAGATGTCTTATATTTAGACCATTTTCGATGCCTAAAATAGGCATAGAAAATGGTAAACGAGAATGGCATGCAGGCCGGTCCCCTTCCTAACTTGCATCACAGCCACTTTTTTAGACCTGTCGTGAGCGGGGAAAAGTCGCAGATTGTGACACAAAGGACCTTTGCGCCGCAATACTGTATGTGTCAGAAATATGCCTAATATGCCTTATCTGTTTAATAAATGACCCCCCATCATGTGTATTGTCCACTGCCTTCACAACTGTACTTTCAGTCAGTACAGACTTGAAATAAAGATAGCTAAAACCTCACTTAAGTATTGTGGGGATTTGTTGGGGGCGACCTATCTATTATACTAAAATAAGAAGCTGCATTACAAAGTTAAAGGAGTTATCCCATGATGACTAATTAGCCGCGGCACCAGAACCTATGCAATGTATGGAGATAGAAGCAGACTGCTTTGTAAACTGTGTAGTGACAATGAGGGGTTTTGCATCTCTGCTCATCTTTAAGTGAATGGGGCTGAATTTGCCAGAAACTACAGTAGAATGTGTATGGAATTCTTCTCCCTCTGCTCTAGACACTATATAGATTCCGGTGCTGCAGTTGCCCAAAACAGCCAATAAGCGGGGGTGCCAGGTGTCAGACCCCCCACCAATGTGATATTGATCTATTCTGATTATAGGCAATCAATATCTGTAGCCCAGACCGCCTCTTTAAGGTCATGAAGTAAGTGCAAGGAAATTCCCCTCAAGCACTTTTGGAACATATACAAAAACATGTTTTTGCCCCAATACTTCACTACTAGGGAAAAAAGATGAATGTCCAAAATACTTCATTTATGATGCAATTAAGATAAATAACATTACATATTGAATTATTATTAATATTATTATTGTTATATTATGATTATTAGTACTCATTGCCTTAGTCATTTGTATCTGGAAAATAGAAGCTCATGCAGTGATTTTTAGAAATGTTGCAAATTTCTTTATCTTACTAACCTGAAAGATCTGAAAACAGTTGGACTTTTTTTTATGAACATGTAGAAAATGAGATCTAAATAGCATACTGCATAAGGAATCAAATCATTTTATGAATAAATGTGCAAGAAATAATCTGCTATTGTAAGTGGTAGTTTCAGTTATCTGTTTCTTCACATTTCTTCCAGGGCTGTTCTTCTCCTCATTCCAGATACAGTATGCAAGCAATGTAGCAGTGATCCACCTTTCAAATGGTGCTGCAAGCTTAGGGTTAAGATATTATTCCAGGTAACAAAAGCCAATGAGAGTACACCAAGATGATGTTTGTGACATCATCTCACGGAGTAGCTAGAACAGCTGAGGTAGCTTTCAGCTTCAGCACCATTGCTATTATGATGGATGTTTACATCTCTTCATTGAGAGCCAATTATCTCGCTTTTGTGTGAGGCCCAAGGATCACTCATGCTGCCCGTCTGGATACAGCAGTCTTGGATCTAGCTGAACGAATAGCTTTTCTCTGTGCATGGTAAGAGAGTCTTTTCTCTTAGATATTCTAGCTGATGTGTCTGTATTGTGCAGAGGAAAATGCTGGCACAAGCCTGTGCTTCAGTATTGGAAGACTTAGCTACAGCATTTTCCAGCTCTGCTGTTGAGTCAGACAAGCTTAATATGCATGCAACTCTAATGATTTTTATGCTACTTCATTTAGTAATATTTTAATTCTGCCATGTTTAAATTAGGGGGAAAAAGATCTGTATTGTATTATGATATGGAATGACCATTGGTAATGAAACACTTTGCATTATGTCTGGTGTGATATAGTGTATTACATGAGCCTTGGATGAGATATGCTCCCTGCAGTGGTGATAATTTGATTTGTACAGGGTAATAAGTTATTCAAGTTCTCAGACAAGTTGCGGTAGCCTTGTTCACCTTTCGAGGAATTCAAAGTAGATGAACATAAGCAACAATGCAGAAACTGCACACTAAAATGTGAAGGCAAAAGCTGCATTTCTAAGGATGGTCTTCAGATGGTCTTGTATTACACATACGAAGGGTGTTTAATAATGCAGAATGTATATTGTTCCACCAGAGCTTAGATCATTTGCAGATATGTTGTAATATGTTTCTAGTGGCATATCCAGCCAGTCCTTCTTACAGGAAGAAAAAAAAAGAAGCAATTTTAAAGGCTTCTGAGTTGATGTGGATTTAAGAGATTAACAGTGACATTGGCACTGACAAATCAGATATAATAAGAGATTTAATTGACTGAGTGAGTACACTCGATGCTGGATGAGGGATTCAATAGTCAGTGGAACTGAAACAGAACCTTAGTATAATGAATTAAACATTTCTTACGCCTTATAAAGGTGACTATATCATTAACAACACCGTGGAAACAATTATTTTGCACTTTGTAGGATTTCTGTATTTGGAATTTAATGATAATCGCAAGAATGTCATGGTTCCATAAACAAGGCATTCACCTACTCGCTGCATGAGGCACAAAGCAACAATTACATTCATGATGTACATAAAAATCCAGCTCTGCTGATATCAGACCTTTGTAAATATTAGATTTTTCTTCTTTTCCGCAGCTATTCAAAATCCCGGAATAATAAGTCTTATTTATGTGGATGCCAATTGTAACTTGACAGTCTTATTATGTGTCAGGTGTACTGATGGCATTTTAACAATGCTTATTCTAAGAAGTGCTTTGCAGAACTGAAGACTTGCTTTAACTACCCAGTGTGAACTGATTGCTTTACTTCCAAGGCAATTCAATTATATTTTCTCAATAAATAGAAACAAGACAGATGGTGTACTTTGTATATTAAAGCTATGTCATTCATTTTCCATTACTGGGACCTTTGGAATGTACCATTCAAAATTGAATTATTGTGACCAATGGGAAACTAAACCATACACTACAATATTAAGTGAAATTGAAATTTGTTTTCAACCATGCGTTTCTGTTTGTGGTGTCATTAGTAGAAGGAATTCATTGGTCTTGAGTTTATTCTTGTGTTCAAATTAAATATAGTACCATTCACTAGAAGCTGAACCTGACATGTATCTTACACTAGAAGATGTACTGAACTTTCCAAAGACTGAGTTAAAACTTAATTACATGCATCAAAATGAATGTAGTATGTAATATTATTATGCTTTATCCTTTCCCCTGGCATTTGGAGCCTATTCTGATGGAATGCTGCCCTGCGTTGTGTCTACACCACATATTACATATTGTTACTGGGGTGTTTGTTAGTTGAACACAATATAAGCCTAGATGTTCAACATACACCTTTGTAGGATCATAATTCCTGATTTCTCTAACCTCCAAAAATAGCTGTAGAAACTTGCTGATAATTTACAACAATCTAAACCATCTGACTATCTAAAAGAAACTAATGGTCAGCCTGTGGGAATTCTCTAGGGCTACTTCACTCCTTAAAGTGTAGCTGGTATTTTAGTTTAATTTTGAATACAGTGTAGGCACAGGACTGTTAAACATTTTTATAATTCAATTTATTAGGGAAAGATTAAAACAGGATATAGAGTCTTCTTAGCAAATCATTTTTGCTAAGAGTTTGTCTTCAGCTTTCTGAGCGGAAGATGCCTATGTGTAACAAGTGAGATAGGCACGGTGATGGGCAGTGATAGTAAGGGCTTATGTACATACTGTAGGGACTGGGATAGTGACATCAGGCAAGCTGGAAGTCTCTCTAATCAGCGCTAGAAGTAGTAGAACTGCAGAGTGGAGACAGACTCTCCTTAACAACACTCAATTAGAGCCTTCTTAAGAAGACTCTTTACACCCTGTTTTCGAGTGCAAAGAAGTACCTTTCCCTAATAAAGAATATTACAAAAATGTTTAACATCCCTGTCCATAAACTATATTAAAATAACCTGAAACTACAGTTACACTTTAACATTAACGTTGCAGAGTATACTGAGGAACTGGTTTGAAAGTCCTATAACTAGCTATAGCATGTCTATATAGCTGTGTCTATAGTGCATAGTTCTGAATATCCTATAAGCCAAAAATGCCTGTCAATTCACTGAGAAAATATTTTAACATTCTGCTTCTGGATAGAGAACTTGGTGCTTGTTAGGACTGTTTCATATTATACTGTAATGGGCCCTGGTATTTTTGGCTCTTATAAAATACACATCTTTGCATTTGGACCAAGGTGCTCAGCGTGGTACAGAAGCCATATTACACAGTCTTTATTAAAATACTCTTCAACACCAAGATCTCTACATAGAAGCAGAATTGGGATAAGGTATATATTAAAATAGTCTACCCATCTTAACGTGGTTGTCTCACCTCAACAAATGGCTTTTATTATTTAGACAAAGTTAATAAAAGGCACTTACTAATGTATTGTGATTGTCCATATTGCCTCTTTTGACATCACATTATATGCTGCCCATTACAACCACCCTGTAATCTAGCAGCGTTTGTCATGCTTGCACACTACAGGAAAAAGCAGCAGCCTCTCTGGTGGCCAGGACCATGAAAATGCGCATATGGATGCAAGCACAGCAGCTCCCATATCTGCTCTGTTGTGGTGGTTGTAACCTCTGGATATGAGCAGTGTTTAATGTGATGGAAGAATGAATCAAGCCAGCAAAGGCGAAAATATGGAAAATCGCAATACATTAGTAAGTGCCTTGTATTAATTTGTCTGTATGATAAATGTTTGCCAAAGAAAGACAACCCCTTTGATCCTGTTCTTTGAGGCACTGTGATCGTTATTGCAATATATGTATAGAGATGAAAGAAATTTAGAAAATTTTGATTTGACAGCTTTGCCGAAGTTCCACAAGAAATTCAATTCGTTACTAATTAATTCATCAATAATCACTATAAATCAGGTATACCCAGGCCATTCTGCCTTAGGGTATGGCTACATGGAGCGGCTGTGCTGCGAGTGGGTTGCGACCATGCTGCTGTGAAGAACCACATGGCCAATCAGCCCGCAGCTGCCTTTCATTTCAAAATAAAGATCACACTGTAAGAACATTTGCCACGTCTGCCTATGATCAGCTCACAGGACAATAGCGGATACTGTGCTGGTAGAGGGTTTTATTGAGCTGTGACATCATAGGGGATGGATATCTGCGGATTGGCTGGCTGCTCGACATTATGGATGATCTTGCATTCCCGGGCTTGTCTCCTCTACAATTAGTTTCGCTTTGTAACATATGCAGCTACCATTTTAAGAAAGCCTTATTCCGCTACCATGAAGCAGAAGGAAATTTGGATTTGTTGGGATTTACAGTACAGACCAAAAGTTTGGACACACCTCATTCAAAGAGTTTTCTTTATTTTCATGAATATGAAAATTGTAGATTCACACTGAAGGCATCAAAACTATGAATTAACACATGTGGAATTATATACATAACAAACAAGTGTGAAACAACTGAAAATATGTCATATTCTAGGTTCTTCAAAGTAGCCACCTTTTGCTTTGATTACTGCTTTGTACACTCTTGGCATTCTCTTGATAAGCTTCAAGAGGTAGTCCCCTGAAATGGTTTTCACTTCACAGGTGTGCCCTGTCAGGTTTAATAAGTGGGATTTCTTGCCTTATAAATGGGGTTGGGACCATCAGTTGCGTTGAGGAGAAGTCAGGTGGATACACAGCTGATAGTCCTACTGAATAGACTGTTAGAATTTGTATTATGGCAAGAAAAAAGAAAAATGGCAAGAAAAAAGCAGCTAAGTAAAAAAAAATGAGTGGCCATCATTACTTTAAGAAATGAAGGTCAGTCAGTCAGCCGAAAAATTGGGAAAACTTTGAAAGTAAGGGCTATTTGACCATAAAGGAGAGTGATGGGGTGCTGCGCCAGATGACCTGGCCTCCAAAGTCACCTGACCTGAACCCAATCGAGATGGTTTGGGGTGAGCTGGACCGCAGAGTGAAGGCAAAAGGGCCAACAAGTGCTAAGCATCTCTGGGAACTCCTTCAAGACTGTTGGAAGACCATTTCAGGGGACTACCTCTTGAAGCTCATCAAGAGAATGCCAAGAGTGTGCAAAGCAGTAATCAAAGCAAAAGGTGGCTACTTTGAAGAACCTAGAATATGACATATTTTCAGTTGTTTCATACTTGTTTGTTATGTATATAATTCCACATTTGTTAATTCATAGTTTTGATGCCTTCATAGTCATGAAAATAAAGAAAACTATTTGAATGAGAAGGTGTGTCCAAACTTTTGGTCTGTACTGTATATATCCACCTAGAAAATTAAAATACTGTAGAAATATGGCTATTAGTGTTGATCGAGCACCAAAGTGCTCGAGTGCTCCGGCTGAACACCTCGGGATGCTCGGATGCTCTACCGAGCACCCGAGAACAATGGAAGTCAATGGGAGAACCCGAGCATTAAACAAACAGGCAACCCCTGCTCTGAAGAGAGGAGGGTGTGTGGTTCATAGTAAAAGGTCAGAAATTGATGTAAACACCACAAAAATGGTACGGGAACAGCATGGGGAGGATGTCTGGATGCATCTTGGACTCCCAGGTGGCTGCTGGGAACAATGTTGTCCGAGTAGTCACTTTTACAGACTGACAATAATACGCACAAAACCAAAGATAACATTTATTTTAGAGGAAAAATTGTTAGTATATTTACTTATAAGTGCTGCTAAAAATTACAAGGAAGAGGCACTTTGATACAACCTATATATCACATAAAGGAGGGCATCATTCACATTGTGGTACAATTGTTCAAGTAGTGGGACTCCTACACTCATAAAGCCTATGCACTAATGGAAAGGGCTGACAACTATTACAAGGAACCAATACTCCAATACACCCTTTGTTACACATAAAGAAGGGCATCATACACCCTGAAAAATTTATGATTGATGGCATGCTGGTGAGCTGACTCTATAAAAACTTATATGCAAGGGCCTGCAGGTGAGCTGACCCTGTAAAATATTGTAGGTGAGGGCCTACAAGTGAGCTAACCCTGTAAAAGATTGTAGGTGAGGTCCTGCTGGTGAGCTGATCCTCTAAGAAATTATATGCGAGGGCATGCAGGTGAGCTGACCCTGTAAAAGATTGTAGGGGAGGCCCTTCTGGTGAGCTGACTCACAAAAAAATTATATGCATGGGCCTGCAGCTGAGCTGACCCTGTAAAAGATTGTAGGTAAGGGCCTGCAGGTGAGCTGACCCTGTAAAAGATTGTAGGTGAGGGCCTGCAGGTGAGCTGACCCTGTAAAATATTGTGGGTGAGGGCCTGCAGGTGAGCTGTCCCTATAAAAGATTGTAGGTGAGGGCCTGCAGGTGAGCTGACCCTGTAAAAAATGATATGCACGGGACCTACAGGTGAGCTAACCCTGTAAAACATTATATGCGAGGGCCTGCAGGTGAGCTGATCCTGTAAAAGATTTTAGGTAAGGGCTTGCAGGTGTGATGACCCTGTAAAACATTATATGCGAGGGCCTGCTGGTGAGCTGACCCTGTAAAACATTATATGCGAGGGCCTGCAGGTGAGCTGACCCTGTAAAACATTATATGCGAGGGCCTGCAGGTGAGCTGACATTGTAAAAGATTTTAGGTGAGGGCCTGAAGGTGAGCTGATCCTGTAAAAGATTGTAGGTAAGGGCTTGCAGGTGTGATGACCCTGTAAAACATTATATGCGAGGGCATGCAGGTGAGCGGTCCCTGTAAAACATTATGTGCGAAGGCAAATGTGCGAGGGCATTATATGTGACGAATAAGCATGTTGATATGATGGAAGAAGAGGAGGAGGATAAGAAAAGGAAGATTTAAACATATACCCTTTTTTGTGGTGGAAGGGGTGCATGGGAATACAGTGTATTCAGTACATTGTAATCAACACATTTAAAGTGCCTTTATGTTCATCAGCTTTCCTCTGGTGGAGTCGAGAATTCAGGGTCAATCCAGGCCTTTTATAAGAGTCAACCTGTCAGCATTTTCAGTTAACAGGCGGATACGCTTATCTGTTATAATGCCACCAGCAGCACTAAATACCCTCTCAGACAAAATGCTGGTGGCACGTGTCCAGCTTGGACACCCAGTAGTTGTAAGGCACTGAGGGATCATTGAGGACGCTGACACGGTCTTCTATGTGCTCCTTCACCATCTTCCAAAATGTTTCCCTCCTTGTGACAGTAGGCCGCGCATCAGGGTGAGGGTGCTGGCGGGGTGTCATGAAACTGTCCCAGGCTTTGGAGAGTGTTGCCCTATCCCTGTTGGAACTGCTTTGTGTTCCCCTTGTCTCCCCTCCTCGGCTGCCAAAGGAACTACGTACTCTGCCGCCAGCATTGTCAGATGGACATTTTTGGAGCAATTTTTCAACAAGGACCTTCTGGTATTGCACAGTTTTGCTTGTCCTCTCTATCAAAGGAATGAGATATGAGAAGTTCTCTTTGTAGCGGGTGTCGTGAAGGGTGAACAACCAATAATTTGTGTTGTCTAAAATGCGTATAGTACACGGGTGGCGGGAAAGGCAGCCTAACATGAAGTCAGCCATGTGTGCCAGAGTACCAACAGGCAAAACTTAGCTGTCATCATCAGGAGGATGACTCTCAATCTCCTCATCCTCTATCTCCTCTTTTGCCCACCCATGCAGAATAGATGGAAATAAACTTCCATGGGTACAATCGTCCAATTCGCTCTGATAAGACCAACTGAGGGTGGTCTGGCTATCACCCTGTATAATGTCTTCCACCATTTCCACCTCTTCCACATGCAAAGTATAGTCCTTAATTGTGAGCAGCAAGCGTTTGAGTGGACACATAAGTGGGATGGTGACGCTGATATTAGTGTTATCGCCGTGCACCATCTTTGTTTATTCCTCAAAGTTTCTTAAAACCTCACAGAGGCCAGACATCCATGCCCACTCCTTGCTTGTAAATAGCGGAATCCAGGGGCGTTTCTAGGGTCTCAAAAGATCCGGGGCCCAAGCCCCAATGAATATGGCACAGTTCTCTAAATCGCACCCCCCTCCGACCACACACCGCATTTTGCTGTACTTGCCATACAGCAGCACAAACCTCTCATACCTCTCTCTGGATGTCAGATATTTTTTGGATGCGCACACTTTACACTGGATATATGGCGCAGCTAATGTCACTGTCCTCAGTGGACACCGTCTACGAATAAAGTACACTGGATGTCACAGATATTTTTTGGATGCACACTCTTTACACTGGAGATGTGACGCAGCTAATGTCACTGTCCGCAGTGGACACCGTCTTCAGATAAAGTACACTGGATGTCACAGATATTTTTGGATGCGTACACTTTACACAGGAGATATGGCGCAGCTAATGTCACTGTCCACAGCGGACACCGTCTAAAGAAAAAGTTCACTGGATGTCACAGATATTTTTTGGATGTGCACACTTTACACAGGAGAAGTGGCGCAGCTAATCTCACTGTCTGCAGCTGACACCGTCTACGGAAAATGTATATTGGATGCGCACACTTTACACTGGAGATGTGGCGCAGCTAATCTCACTGTCTGCAGCGGACACCGTCTACGGAAAAAGTACACTGTATGTCACTGATTTTTTTTGGGATGCACGCACTTTACACAAGAGATGTGGCGCTGTTAATGTCGCTGTCTGCGGCGGCCTAACTTTTGCATGCTATTTAGCGCAGGATGCGCTAAAAATAGATATTGCTGCCACACAAAAGGACTTTTTGGGTCTGTAAAGTTTTAGCTATTTAGCACAGTTTGCGCTAAAAAAAGATATTGCTGCTGCCACACACAACAATAGTCCCTAAAAAGGACTTTTGGGTCTCTGAAAAGTTTTTTTAATAAAAATATTCCTTTGCCTAACACTTTTGCTGTTCTACTGATATTTGTGGTAGTATTTTTGGTGGATTTTGCATGTACAGTTGCAAGAAAAAGTATGTAAACCCTTTGGAATTATATGGATTTCTGCACAAATTGGTCATAAAATTGGTCATCTAAGTCACAACAATAGACAATCACAGTCTGCTTAAACTAATAACACACAAAGAATTAAATGTTACCATGTTTTTATTGAACACACCAACTAAACATTAACAGTGTAGGTGGAAAAAGTATGTGAACCCCTAGACTAATGACATCTCCAAGAGGTAATTGGAGTGAAGTGTCAGCCAGCTGGAGTCCAATCAATGAGATAAGATTGGAAGTGTTGGTTACAGCTGCCCTGCCCTATAAAAAAAACACACACCAGTTCTGGGTTTGCTTTTCACAAGAACCATTGCCTGATGTGAATGATGACTGGCACAAAAGAGCTCTCAGAAGACCTACGATTAAGAAATGTTGACTTGCATAAAGCTGGAAAGGGTTATAAAAGTATCTCCAAAAATCTTGCTGTTCATCAGTCCATGGTAAGACAAATTGTCTATAAATGGAGAAAGTTCAGCACTGCTGCTACGATCCCTAGCAGTGGCCATCCTGTAAAGATGACTGCAAGAGCACAGCGCAGACTGCTCGATGAGGTGAAGAAGAATCCTAGAGTGTCAGCTAAAGACTTACAAAAGTCTCTGGCATATGCTAACATCCCTGTTAGCGAATCTACAATACATAAAACACTAAACAAAAATGGATTTCATTGGAGGATACCACAGAGGAAGCCACTGCTGTCCAAAAAAAAATTGCTGCACGTTTACAGTTTACACAAGAGCACCTGGATGTTCCACAGCAGTACTGGAAAAATATTCTGTGGACAGATGAAACCAAAGTTGAGTTGTTTGGACGAAACACACAACACTATGTGTGGAGAAAAAGAGGCACAGCACACCAACATCAAAACCTCATCCCAACTGTGAACTATGGTGGTGGGGCTTCATGGTTTGGGGCTGCTTTGCTGAGTCAGGGCCTGGGCAGATTGCTATCATCGAAGGAAAAATGAATTTCCAAGTTTATTAAGACATTTTGCAGGAGAAGTTAAGGCCATCTTTCCACCAGCTGAAGCTCAACAGAAGATGGGTGTTGCAACAGGACAACGACCCAAAGCATAGAAGTAAATCAACAACAGAATAGCTTAACCAGAAGAAAATACGCCTTCTGGAGTGGCCCAGTCAGAGTCCTGACCTCAACCCGATTGAGATGCTGTGGCATAACCTCAAGAAAGCGATTCACACCAGACATCCCAAGAATATTGCTGAACTGAAACAGTTCTGTAAAGGGGAATGATCAAGAATTACTCCTGACCGTTGTGCACGTCTGATCTGCAACTACAGGAAACGTTTGGTTGAAGTTATTGCTGCCAAAGGAGGTTCAACCAGTTATTTAATTCAAGGGTTTACATACTTTTTCTACCTGCACTGTGAATGTTTACATGGTGTGTTCAATAAAAACATGGTAACATTTAATTCTTTGTGTGTTATTAGTTTAAGCAGACTGTGATTGTCTATTGTTGTGACTTAGATAAGGATCAGATCACATTTTATGACCAATTTGTGCAGAAATCCATATAATTCCAAAGGGTTCACATACTTTTTCTTGCAACTGTATGTTATAGGAATTATGGGCGACTTTTATAATTTGCAGTTTTTTGGTGCAATTTTAAGTGTTTTTGCTTTGTGAGCCTGTGCCAAATTTCTGAAATGGTGCACCTTTATAACATATCTGACTTGATTAGAATGTGGTTTACACGTATGTGTATAAACATAGCATAGTGTGAAAAGTGGTGTCAAATAGCAAAAAAACACATAAATGTCGCAAAACTTACTGCAAAAAAACTAGTGTGACATTTCATGCGACAAACCATAAATCTAACAGTAAATATCCCCCTATATATTTTAACTATAATAAAAAAGGACAGGTGTTGTAGAAGTACAATTTCTACTCTAGTCTCCACTGCCCTCACAAATGTACTTTCAGTCAGTACAGACTTGAAATGGAGATAACTTAAGCCCTATTCAAAACTATTGTATTAAAATATGAAGCTGTATTACAAAGTCAATGTACAGTACATCGTTTCCTCTTCTATTAGCCATTTTATTTAAAATAATCTCTATAACTCCTTTAATAGAATACAAGGTTATAAACAAAGAACATGCAGTCATTTATTAAAGACTATAGAATAATTTGTGCTTTTTGCATTCATTTAAGTTTAATAATACTCATGTACTTTTATTCAGAAGAAATGTACAATGTGTCGATCTTTACAGATTCTTCATCTTCAGTTACAGCTTTAATTTCTCATAAAATAAATGCTATATAACAGGGGTGGCCAACCTGAGGCTCTCCAGCTGTTGCAAAACTACAACTCCCATCATGGCCGGACAGTCTACAGCTATCAGCCTACAGCAGGGCATGGTGGGAGTTGTAGTTTCACAACAGCTGGAGAGCCGCAGGTTGGCCATGCCTGCTATATAATATTGCGGCATTCTAGAAAAACATTGACACGTTGCAACACACATTAAAGCCACTGGGTGACCATACATGCACTCATATAGAACAGCCATCTCATGACACAGTATGACAAAATCATGTTTTTTGTTTTTACAACATTTCAAGCCACACATCTCAGGATTTTACGAGAAAACAGAGAAAGTAAGGTAGGACACAACTGTACATAATAGTTAGAGATGAGCGAATTTCTGAAAAGTTCGATTCATCTGATTCGGCGAATTTCACAAAAAAATTTGCTTAGTGACGAATAACTTCGTCACAAAGCGCATTTTTTTTGTAAGTAGCGGGTGCAATGACAGGGAGCTGGAGCTGCGATTGTGCCGCCCCCATCATTGTACCCCTAAGATGCCGCATTCATACATGATCGAGGCATCTGAGTGCAAAATTAATAGCAACAAAAAATGAAATCAAACTTACCGCCTCCATTTGCTCGCGACGGGCCAGCCGCCGCCATCTTGCTTGAAGGTCCCCGGCCGAAATCCTGTGCGGCTCGATATTGCGTCATCACGCCGACTGGCGTGATGATGTAATCTCGCACCGCACGGGATTTCGTCTGAGATCTTCAAGCAAGATGGAGGCTGGCAGCCCGTCACGAGCAAATGGAGGAGGGAAGTTAGATTTTTTTTGTTTTTTATACTATATCAGGTTAAATCGAATGCAATGCATAAAGTAATAAAACAGTCTGTATAAATACTGTAAGCCTTAGGCTACTTTCACACTAGCGTTCAGAGCGGATCCGTCTGCATTATATTGTAGAAAAAATTCTAAGAAAGTAGCTTCAGACGGATCCGTCCAGACTTTACATTGAAAGTCAATGGGGGACGGATCCGTTTGAAAATCGAGCCATATAGTGTCAAATTCAAACGGATCCGTCCCCATTGACTTACATTGTAAGTCTGGGCGGATCCGCTTGCCTCCGCACGGCCAGGCGGACACCCGAACGCTGCAAGCAGCGTTCAGGTGTCCGCCTGCTGAGCGGAGCGGAGGCTGAACGCTGCCAGACTGATGCATTCTGAGCGGATCCGCATCCACTCAGAATGCATTAGGGCAGTACGGATGCGTTCGGGGCCGCTTGTGAGCCCCTTCAAACGGAGCTCACAAGCGGAGCCCCGAACGCTAGTGTGAAAGTAGCCTTATATGTATGTCTAGGTTGTGAAAACTTGTGAGCAGAGCTAACCATTGTGTTCTCATGAAAGTGAAAGCCAATGTTCACTCATTAAAGTGGCAGCCACAGTGCCAATCATGAGTTTTAACAACTGGGCATTCTACTGGAGGCCAAAAAGCACAACATGCAATGACCAGAAGCAGCCCTTTGCCAGTCATCAGGACATCTCTGTCAGCTTTATAGGTGTTAGAATTGATAACAAATTGCATTTGTTGTATCTGGCACAGTTTCTACCCTGATAAATTCAGCTTTTTTTTTACTTTTGTATGTGGAAACATGCTGAACATGCAAGAAAAATAGATACTCCATCAAAGGCCATTATTGAAAGGCCTGGAAGTCAAGAATATTATTTTGCTTCATTTTACTCTATGTATCTATGATCAACAAGCTGGTAAAATGAGCTGTTTATACTAATTTTAAATTACCTATCTCCCCTAAAGAATTATTTGTAACTCATTAATATGAAAAATACCCACAGATTTAATCCAGTAAACTAGCACATAAAAGTATATAAAGAAATCATTTTATACAATAAAAACATATCTAATATATAAAGCTGAGTGTATGTGCGTGTATGTATGTCCGCTAAAGGAATCCGCACCGTCGCATTTATAATCACGAAATTTGGCACACAGGTACATTAGGTGTCCGGGAAAGTTTTAGACCAGGTCTCAGCTCTCTAAATAAACTGGATTTTCAGAGGATAAAAACATCTATTGCTGTAACAAAGGCACATCTTGAAATAAGGTACTAAGTGCTATTAGGTCATGGCTTTACTTCAATAGCGATTATCCTGGTGATAGGTTTCCTTTAAAGCTCACCTACAGCATTACCGAAAAATGGCTGGATTGTTATGGAAACCTGGAGTAAAACTGTGTATGTGGAGGCTAACGGCCTGCGAGCTTCTATTGACTGATAAGGGTTATGTGACCAAGCTTCTATTTGCTAATGCATTTTTCCCAAAAATAGATGTTTTTATCCTCTGTAAATCCAGTTTATTTTGTATGCAGATGAGCCAGTAAGGTGCCCAGAGGGGCAATACTCTTGCAGGAAGGAGCCTAGACACAACCCCTGCCACAATGTGTCCATCCTCAAAGACAAACTTAAAACCCCTATCCAGTTAGGTCACGCCTCTTCCCACTCCTCAGCCAACAAGGATTAAAACAATAAAGTTAAAAATCAACTTCTAAGTCCCTCTGAGCCATACCACGATCTTGTTAGGCCACGCTTCCTCCCACTCCTCAGCCGACAGGGATTGAAAAAAATGAAGTTAAAAATCAACTTCTGTAAGTTGCAGGGGTGGGAGGGAGGGTGACTTTCTTGCTGCAACTCACACCCAGACAGCACAGTGCTGCTGTCTGAGAGTGAGCTATTCAAAAGAACATCCTTGTGTCCATCCAGGCCCTACACCAGACAGAGGACAGGGAGTCTGAAAGCCGGACTGTCCGACCTAAAACTGGATGGTCCGCTATGAAGGTCATTGTTAAGGGGCAGATTGCTAGAAAGGCCACTGTTAAGGGGGCGGGCCCCTGTGGAGGTCACTGTCAAGGGGGTGGTGTGCTGTAAAACTCACTGTAATTGACAAAGTTAAGGAGTGGGCTGCTGTGGAGGTCCAATTTTAAAGGATGGGGCACTGTGGAGGGTCAGTGTTAAGTGGTGGGGGGCAGTGGAGGTCACTGTTTTGGGGGCGGGGTGCTGTAGATGTCACTGTTATAGTGGATAGTGTTGATATCTTTTAACGACACACACAAACATTAAATGAAATAGGGTCCTTCAGCTAGGATTACATATAGATTATGGTCTGTATATGCATTATCAAATATCTTTGGCTGGTTAGGGGTAGACGGTAAGCTGTGCGCCCATAAATCCATTTTGTATAACATCAAGCTTGGTGAGCAGCCATGTTATTAACATAATTCATTAATGTGGAAAGAGACTCTATCACTCTAGGGACATGCCCAAGAATGGATTAAAGTCTTGCAATACACAATTAAGTTTCAGGTTAATCTCTCACAATAGTAAATTAATTTGTTGGTTTGTACAGATTATTATAACTGAAACAAAGTGGATTTTATGTATCTTTCCCATAATTGTTGCTGAGCCCATGCTCCCAGTTTCAATGGAGTTGCAGACATGCATCCATATCCATCTCCCGATTCATCTCTATGGAACTGCCAATGATACTCAAGTACAAGCACTTGGTAGCAGCCCCATAGAACTGAATGGACCTACATGTGTGACTACTGTTCAATTCTAACAGGGAAGCATGGATCCCCATTTTGGTGATTGGCAGGGGCCCCAGATATGGGATCTCCGCCTAGCAAACACTTATGCAATATCCTGTGGATAGTGGATAAGTTGTTTTCATGGTGAAAGCCTTTTAATTAGCAAATGATTGCAGACATAAATTTACAGTGTTTTATAGGTTGTTCTTTTACCTATTTATTTTACATTGCTGACTTTGTTCTATTATCTGTATAGTTTTCCTTAATGAAACCACTAGTTTTATTCAAAGACCAAGAAGAAGAAGTGTTGCCCATGGCAGCAGAGCTTTAATTTTCTTTGAACTGTTTAATACCAAAGAAGCAATATTTTACTACAGTATGTGTTAGCTTTACTAATTCTACCCCATTGATTTATATGGGGCTCATAGTTACATACATACTTCTTTAATATGCCTTTTAACATTGAGTGAATGTGATATGCATGGTATTAATATAATAAAATATTGGAATGTGTCTCAGTAAAGTTTATACAATACTTTTTAGAGCCCCCTTTTGCGGCAATCACAGCTCCAAGTTGCTTTGAATAAGTCTCTATAAGCTTGCCACATCTTACCACTGGGAATTTTTTCCCATTCCTCCTTGCAAAACTGCTCCAGCTCCTTCAAGTTGGATGGTTTGCGCTTGTGAACAGCAATCTTTAAGTCTGACCATAGATTTTCTATTGGATTGAGATCTGGGCTTTGACTAGGCCATTCCAACACATTTACATGTTTCCCCTTAAACCACTCAAGTGTTGCTTTAGCAGTGTGTTTGGGGTCATTGTCCTGCTGGAAGGCGAACCTCCATCCTAGCCTCAAATAACGCACAGATGGGTACAGGTTTTGCTCAAGAATATCTCTGTATTTAGCACCATCCATCTTTCCCTCAACTCTGACCAGTTTCCCAGTCCCAGCTGCTGAAAAACATCACCACAGTAAAACATGGTGGTGGCAACATCATGCTGTGCGGATGTTTTTTAGCAAACACTCACAGAGAAAGACTGCGTCTCCTCCCCATTGCTCCGATGCTCAGTATTTGCATATATCTGAGCGGGGAAAATACCGGGAAGGGGGTGTCACAGCGCAACGTAGGAGCGTTATTTTAACAAAACAGGCAAGGTGGCAGCATCAGCGGGGGGTACCCCGCAAGTACAGGTAATTATCTTAATTAATAAAATCCAGTCAAAGGTCCTCTTTAATCGTCAACAATTAGTTTTATAATCTGAAAAATACCATTCATCTTCTGTTTTACCGTTTTTTTATAATTCTGGCGAGTTTTTACCTATACATTAATTCATAGGATTTAAAGGTGCTTAAATGAAATGAATCCCATTGCCTATTGTGCATATTTCCATGAAAATGCATAGCAAGCTGTACTGTACCTTAGTGCACTAAAAGCTTTTACAGCAACCTTTTGATTTACAGTGTAACGTGATGCCAACTCTACCATAATGGGATATAGAGTACTAGGTGTAGTGTTCTCATGAGCTGGAACAAGAAATGTTGAGCAACCAATTATGTATCAAATATATGTGAAACATGTAACCTTTAATAGCTGCTTTTAAATGGAGCAGTTAATTCAACTCCCTTCTTTATCCTTCTATATTCCTTCCTGACAAGATCTAACATACCTTCCAGTGTTTAAATTTTAAAATAGAAAAAGGTTCAATATTTTACCTTCTTCTCCGAAAAATATCAGTGCTTCCTGCTGCTGACCTCCAGCCTGAACACTATATACATCCATTGAACCTAAAGATAGCAGAGCATTGGACAAACCTGCAGAAACTGCATGATAAAGCAAAGGACCAGAATCTCCAAGGAATGTTTCAAGATTTGAGCGCCTTGTTGAATCCATGCTACAAAGAATTCAGGCTGCTCTGAGGACAACAAGAGTAATAACCAGCACTAGATTATGTACCTTGTAAAGTGGCTCCTGAAAGTATAAATTGATGTCTTTTGTCTAATCGTAAAGCTGAAGAATTTGTCACATCTAGTAATGGTAATACACCTTACTTACTTTACAAAAAGAGGTTTCATTTTATGGAATTATTATGTAAAATGGTTGTCTCATATGCTTCCCTTCTGTGATAAAAGCAAATAAAATGAACATTAGGACTCATTTTGGAGTTACTAATATGTTATTATTATTATTTCTTTATCTTCCTAAAGGGGTTGTGCAAAATTATTATTTTTTATTTTTTGCAAACTCCCCACTGTAAAGGAAAGCTTATTCACTGTACCTGCTTCCAGGCTATAGCTCTCCTATCCTTCTCCTCTCAATCTGCGATGCTTCGCCTGGCTCCCTCGCTAAAACATCCAGTTTGAAAAATGTCTGTAGACAATCACTGGCCGTGTCGGTGACTGGCTCCCCTTACATCCTGGCAAATGGTCAGATGAAGCGAAGGAAGCCGGTAACCGTTGCAGCCAGTGATTGGTTGCGGACAATGTTGAACTAGATGTTTTCAGAGATGGAAGCCCAGCAGAGCTGGGAGGACAATGGGAGGAGAAGGAGCAGAGAGCCAGCACTGGGAAGCAGGTAAGTAAGCTTCCCTTTACAGGTCTGGCCATTCTTCCACAACCCTTTTAATATAGAAAGTAGGAGTGGAGACATTTGCCAATTGTTATGATACTCCTAGCATAATTTCAGGGCCATTCAGTGGCTAATTCATGAGGCAATTCAGTCAGTAGTAGAATATTAGAAAATGACTGAAAATGCAATTGTTTGACTACAAGCATAGGTTTATAAAATATAGACCTGCAATTCAAATAGAAAATGTATGTTTAGTAGTGTTGTTGTGAATCGAAGTTAAACAAATTGACTACAATCAGAATTTCAGGAAAAAGTTGATTTGCCACAAATCCGAATTTCCTGGCGCTTCGTGGTAACAAATAATTTTTTTTCTCCTGAAATGGTGGTAAAAAAAAACATACTCAACTCATCCATTTGCTCGCAGAAAGGCCATCCCGGCCATCTTGATTTAAGAAAATGTGCCAAATCTCTCTCTCGTGGACCTCATTACGCGTCATCATGATAAGGTGAGTTGGTATTTTTTTTTTAACCCATGATTACACCATGAAAAGCCTCCCATATGCCACGATCCGAAGATGGCATCTGAAGGGTTCAATGATGGGGGGGCGCACAAATCAAATTTCTTTGTGAACTTCGCCGAATCAGCTAAATCGAATTTTTGATAACTTCTCTCATATCTAATGTTTAAATAAGAGGGATCTATACTAGAGATGAGTGAAGTTATCAAAATGTAAATTTAGCTGCTTTGCCAAAGTTGACAAAGAATTTGCTATGAATTCACAAATCGCATTCCATTGTATGTAGCGCGTGCAATGACGGTGAACGATGATCTTGCCGCTCCTCCCCTGTCATTGAACACCTCAGATGCCACGTTCAATGCTGATCACAGCATCTGACAGTCATGTTGAGGCCTTTCAAAGGTTAATCAGGGTTTAAAAAAATACAAACTCACCTCATCCATTTGCTTGAAAAGAGGTCGTCACAGCCATCTTGATTGAATAAAACGCAACAAATCTCTCTCGCATTGACATTATCACGTCATCACGCCGAGCCATCACTGATTACGTCGCCGTGCTCAGTGTGATGACGTGATGACGTCAAACATCAGTGCAAGAGATTTGGTCCATTTTCTTCAATCAAAATGGTTGTGACTACCTCTCCGCAAGCAAATAGACAAGGTGAGTATGTTTTTTTAACTGCCATTTCAGGAAAATTGATTCGTTACCATGAAGCGCCAGGAAATTTGGATTCATGACAAATCAAATTTTTCCTGTAATTCAGATCAAAATCAATTAATTTAACTTTGATTTGCTCAAAACTAGTAAGTACTATAGTCTGAGAAGGTAATGTGGCTTGATTGCTGTTGATCTGTTTTTTTCTGTTTTTGCACAGTTCTCTTCCTGCGTTGGGCTGAACAGTTGGTTTGGTAGGAATACAGTACCTAACAACCACAGTATTTTATTTAACATATATTTTATTGAGAACTGCAGTATTTTTCAAAAACTATTTTTTGGCAGTCTGTCTCAGATTTCCCAATATTTACATCTTCACCATCTGGGAAGTATTGACACAGATCTAAGAACACTTATCTTGGAGGCTAGGTGACCACATATCTTTTACTTTCTATCTCTTAGAGCATATCCATATGCCTTTGGGAAAACATCTCATTATAATGAACCCATTTATGGTGCCTATTCATTTCTGGTACTACTGTCAAAGTGTATAATTTTGCATTAATAAACAGATATACTGTATAAAGCATCCCCTTAGTTCCACAGTAAACATCATTTATTGAACAACCTGCTTATTATTGTTACAATGTATTTTTATTAATCATTTGAATGTTGCACTGACAATTCATTAGGGTGCAAAATATATAAACAACATAAACAAATGTTACATTGATCTGTAAATGTACGAACAGCATTCCAAAATGCAGCATGTGGCATAGCTTAAATTATTACAGGCTTTATCCTGAGGTCGGCATACAAATAAGTCATTTCTGTGCAAATGTAAGCATTCAAAATAGTTTTATTGTTATTTTCAGGACATAGAAGACTTTATCTATAGATATATATGTCCCAACACTGCCACCTGCCAGCTTCTTGTGATAAAACATTTGAAAACTGATATTTCAGTCATACAATGGTAAACTATTTTCCTTTTTAACAGCTATGAATAATACAATAAAACAGTAAAATGTAATAAATAATAATAATAATAATTATTATTATTATTATTATTATTATAATAATATATTCATTTCTAGTGCCATTTGCAGTCTAACTTGCAGACAGTTAAACCACAAATTCTTTAAATCAATCTGTGCCCTGCTGAATACATAATAAAATATTTAGTGCTTCAGGCACTAGGAGATAATGTGAGTTGCTCAAGGTTACAAGGAGAAGACCTAGTAATAAATCTATGCTCCTCAGTTTGAGACTTCCTTTCTTAGTGTTTCAAAGGAACAAATCAAATTACACTCTGCATTAAATAGCAAACACAGCATTTTGAAGATGCTCATAAAACCATTTTACTGTGTCTTCTTGCTTGTAATTTTTCCATACATTTAACTATTTTTTAGCTATTGATTACAAGTAATTCTTACTATTGTGGCAACTAAACTAATCCTGTCTCCAGATCATATTATTATTTTATTTGTTTTAAATTTTAGGTGTCATTTATCAACCCCCTAGGCTAGAAAACTGGTGTAAAAAAAAAGTCACAAACCATGGATTTGTGACTCTTAGACAGTCATTTGCATAAAATGTTTTGCACAAAGTATATTTAATGCTACCCTCACCATTTTCTGGAACGGGGACATGATGTGAGTGTGATGTGGGAGGGACCATCAGCACCCGCAGATTTATTCTTATTTCTATCAGTTTTCTGATGTAAATAAGGACTGAAAACTATGTCAGCTACAAACTGGCATGCATTTCATTCTAAAGGCATGGACTGCAGGAGGATGTGCTAAATTCATGATGAGGGTTGTGTGTAGAAAACGCCCGTCTTGATAAATCTCCCCCTATGTATAATATTAATTTGTTCAAAGGTATCATTTTGGCTAGGCTTGAAAAAAAATATAAACTAGAAACCTGCAGCTAAAACCTTCTGTTCACATAAGAATCTTGGCTTTACTGTTTAACTGAGGCATGACAGTTTTGAGGGATCAAATTAAAAATAGGTCCTAATAGAACCCATTAACTTATCATTTGAATCAATTAGGTTTGAGCTAAATTACCATTGAAACTATTAACAAGCAATGGAAAAACGGTCCCCTCACCAGGGCAAGCATCTAGGTGTTATTGATAATAAAGTTGCACATTCTCTTCATCTCTGGCATAACCTCAAATTGATATCTAATCTTCCGCCTGTCTACCAAATTTAAGATTTTTATACTGATGACCTACAGTATCATTAGGATAGGTCATCAGTATCTGATCGATGAGGGTCCAACACCCCCGACCCCCACCAATCAGCTATTTGAGAAGGCAGCTGCACTCCTGTGAATGCCATAGCCTTCTTGCTGCTTTTCCTTGGCCGAGTGATGACATGTTCATGCCTAGAAGCAGCTCAGCCTCATTGAAGTGAATGGGACAGATCACAATACAAGTAGAGATGTCGCGAACATAAAATTTTCCGTTCGCGAACGGCGAACTTCCGCGAATGTTCGCGAACCGGGCGAACCGCCATAGACTTCAATAGACAGGCGAATTTTAAAACCCACAGGGACTCTTTCTGGCCACAATAGTGATGGAAAAGTTGTTTCAAGGGGACTAACACCTGGATTGTGGTATGCCGAAGGGGGATCCATGGAAAAACTCCCATGGAAAATTACGTAGTTGACGCAGAGTGTGGTAAGTTGAATTCGCAATGCGATTAATATAACCTGCATTAATCGCAATGCGATTACAACTTAGATCTGAGTTCCTAATGGTTATATTGCTAGAATTGACGAATATAGCACTATATTCTCAATCTTCGTTATATCCTAGCAATACAACCATTAGGAACCCAGCTTTAAGTTGAATTCACAATGCGATTAATATAACCTGCATTAATCGCATTGCGAATTCAACTTAGAGCTAAGTTCCTAATGGTTGTATTGCTAGAATTGACGAATATAACGAATATAGCACTATATTCTCAATCTTCGTTATATCCTAGCAATACAACCATTAGGAACCCAGCTCTAAGTTGAATTCGCAATGCGATTAATATAACCTGCATTAATCGCATTGCGAATTCAACTTAGAGCTAAGTTCCTAATGGTTGTATTGCTAGAATTGACGAATATAACAAATATAGCACTATATTCTCAATCTTCGTTATATTCTAGCAATACAACCATTAAGAACCCAGCTCTAAGTTGAATTCGCAATGTGATTAATATAACCTGTAGTAATCGCATTGCGGCGAACGCGAACAAGCTATGTTCGCCGGCGAATAAGTGAAAAAACTGTAGTGAGGTAATAACATGGCCCCCAATCATTGGCTGTAGAGTACTGACCTAACGAGAATTCAAGTTCTT
Organism: Bufo bufo; assembly: GCF_905171765.1. NCBI lineage: Eukaryota > Metazoa > Chordata > Amphibia > Anura > Bufonidae > Bufo > Bufo bufo. The sequence continues at coordinate 460,174,588 of NC_053389.1, read as the reverse complement.
GAAAGGGTTTTCAAATTATTATTATTTTTTACTGATGAGGATGACATAGGTCATCCTCATTAGTAAAAAAAATATATAATTTGAAAACCCTTTCAAGAACTTGAATTCTCGTTAGGTCAGTACTCTATAGCCTATGATTGGGGGCCGTGTTATTACCTCACTATAGTTTTTCCACTTATTCGGGATGGATTAGATATTTCATAAAGTTAAAGAAGCATTCCCATAAAAAAATTATGACCTTTCCTGTTACAAAGTTAAATGACAGAGAGATATAATACAGAGGATATGCAAATCCAGACTTCCTAAATTGATCATAGGGTATAGTGTTACTATAAATAAATAGTGTTTAATGTGTTCCTTATAAAAGCATTCCGACAAAAATGTGGCCCATTTGAAAGGTACACAATGTCAATTGTAGTGAAGGTAATCTTCTTACTGTACTTGTGAATTATCTGCTCCCTTCTGGTCCTCAGCGGTGTTATGTGACCAACACTCTGTCTCTCCAGCATCTTTTGTGTGTAGTGGAAGTTAGTTTCTCTATTTATTCCTACTGTCCTAATCAAAAGTTTAATACCACTGGAAAAATGGCAAAAAATCATATTTTACATTGTTGGATCTTAACAAGGTTCCAAGTAGAGCTTCAACATGCAAGAAGAAGAAATGAGAGTGAGACAAAACATTTTTTGAGCATTCAATTAATTGAAAATAACGATTAAACTCAAACAGGCTGTTTTTCAGCTGATCCAAATTTTAGGACCACATGCCTTTAAAAGGCCAAATCTGTGCAAAGATGTGGATTCATTGTCATTTTCTGTCAGGTAGTCACACGTTGTGATGGCAAAGGCAAAAAACCTCTCCCTTTTTGAACGTGGTCGGGTTGTTGAACTGCATAAGCAGGGTCTCTCACAGCGCACCATCGCTGCTGAGGTGGGACACAGTAAGACAGTCATTTGGAATTAAATGATCTTAAATGATCCTGATGGTTATGGAACAAAAAAGTCAAGTGGAAGACCCAAAAAAAATTCCTCAGCACTGAACCGGAGGATCCAATTGGCTGTCCGTCAAGACACTGGACGATCCTCGACCCAAAATAAGGCCTATACTGGTGCTGACTGCACCCCCATAACCATCAGACGGCATCTGAGACTGATGGGCTTCAAAAACAAAAAACATCTTCAAAGACCTCGTCTCCTTGAACGCCACAGAACTGCTCGTTTGGACTTTGCAAGAGAGAACCAAACATGGGACATTCAAAGGTGGAAGAAAGTTTTATTCTCTCATGAGAATAAATTTAACCTTGATGGTCCTGATGGTTTCCAACGTTACTGGAATGACAAGCAGATCCCACCTGAGATGTTTTCTACGCGCCACAGTGGAGGGGGCGCCATAATGGTCTGGGGTGCTTTTTCCTTCAGTGGAACAATGGAGCTTCAGGAAGTGCAGGGGCGTCAAACGGCCACTGGCTATGTCCAGATGTTGCAGAGAGCATTCCTCATGACAGAGGGCCCTCGTCTGTGTGGTAACGACTGGGTTTTTCAACAGGACAAGGCTACAGTACACAGTGCCCGCAGGACAAGGGACTTCTTCCAGGAGAATAACATCACTCTTTTGGCCCATCCTGCGTGTTCCCCTGATCTAAATCCAATTGAGAATCTTTGAGGATGGATGGCAAGGGAAGTTTACAAAAATGGATAACAGTTCCAGACAGTAGATGGCCTTCGTGTGGCATCAGAGTCAGAGTGTCAGCCACATGACACAGCTGAGGACCAGAAGGAAGTGGGTAACTTCTAACTACAGTCACCAGTAAGAAGATTACCTTCAATTTACATCTTATACTTTCATATGTGGGAGTGCTTCTTTAAGGAACAAGCTTAACATTCCTTTATAGTAACACTATATATGTATGCAGCTTTCATAACCTCATAGCCTAATTTTTAAAGGGGTTGTGCAGGTGTTTTATATTGATGACCTATGCTCAAGATAGGTCATCAATATCTGAATGGGGGGGGGAATGTTGGTCTCACACCTATTACCCCGCCGATCATCTGTATAAGGAGGAGGCAGCACTTCATGTGAGCACTACTTCCTCTTAATTACACTATGCGTCATCTCCCTTGCAGCGGTAGTGTAATTAAAAGTACTCACTCCTTTTAAGTGAATGGAGCGAATACTTGTAATTACACTCACTTCCGAGATGATGGACAGTGTATTGAAAAGGAGTGCCACCTTCTCTTCATATCACTGACAGCTGGGGGTGCCAATGTGATATTAATGACCTATCCTGAGGATAGGTCATCAATATAAAACCCTTGTACAACCCTTTTAAGTCCAATCAGATTGGCACCTAAGAATAAAGTGATTTTTATACCCTATAATCAATTTAAGAAATCTGGATTTGCTGAACCTCTGTCCTATATAGAAAGAGAAAGAGATTGGCTTGGCCACACATATGGAGGAACTTACATACTTACTTATGTTGCTATATTAAAGGAGCAACCTACAAACTCTATTTCTCAAAAAATATTCCCTTGAATCAAATCTTAAGAAATTCTGGTTAAATTTTTATTCTGAAGAATCAATTTGCTCATTTATAAACTTATTGATTGATTATGAGCTTATGCAAATTTAATAGACAAAGGGACATTTATTAAGATTGGTGGAGGTCTTAATAAATGACTACTGGAGGAAGTACCAAAGTTATGTAGAGGCAAAGGTCTCTACACAAGTTTGAAGTTTCCTCTTGTAGACCAAGTAACATAGTAACATAGTACATAAGGTCGAAAAAAGACATTTGTCCATCCAGTTCGGCCTGTCATCCTGCAAGTTGATCCAGAGGAAGGCAAAAAAAAAAAAAAAAAACTGTGAGGTAGAAGCCAATTTTCCCCACATTAGGGGAATAAAAAATTCCTTCCCGACTCCAATCAGGCAATCAGAATAACTCCCTGGATCAACGACCCCTCTCTAGTAGCTATAGCATGTAATATTATTACGCTCCAGAAATACATCCAGGCCCCTCTTGAATTCCTTTATTGAACTCACCATCACCACCTCCTCAGGCAGAGAGTTCCATAGTCTCACTGCTCTTACCGTAAAGAATCCTCTTCTATGTTTGTGTACAAACCTTCTTTCCTCCAGACGCAGAGGATGTCCCCTCGTCACAGTCACAGTCCTGGGGATAATTAGATGATGGGATAGATCTATGTACTGACCCCTGATATATTTATACATAGTAATTAGATCTCCCCTCAGTCGTCATTTTTCTAAAGTGAATAACCCTAATTTTAATAATCTTTCAGGGTATTGTAGTTGCCCCATTCCAGTTATTACTTTAGTTGCCCTCCTCTGGACCTCTCCAGCTCTGCTATGTCTGCCTTGTTTATAGGAGCCCAGAACTGTACACAGTACTCCATGTGTGGTCTGACTAGCGATTTGTAAAGTGGTAGGACTATGTTCCTCTCACGGGCATCTATGCCCCTTTTGATGCAACCCATTATCTTATTGGCCTTGGCAACAGCTGCCTGACACTGTTTTTTTCAGCTTAGTTTGGTGTTGTTTAAAATTCCTAGATCCTTTTCTATGTCAGTGTTACCTAGTGTTTTACCATTTAGTATGTACGGGTGACTTGCATTATTCCTTCCCATGTGCATAACCTTACATTTGTCAGTGTTAAACCTCATCTGCCGCTTATCTGCCCAAGCCTCCAATCTATCCAGATCCCTCTGTAGTAGTATACTCTCCTCTTCAGTGTTAATTACTTTACACAGTTTAGTGTCATCTGCGAAAATTGATACTTTACTATGCAAGCCTTCTACAAGATCATTAATAAATATATTGAAGAGAATAGGGCCCAATACTGACCCCTGAGGTACCCCACTAGTGACAGTGACCCAATCTGAGTGTGTACCGTTAATAACCACCCTCTGTTTTCTATCATTGTGCCAGTTACTTACCCACATACAGATGTTTTCTCTCAGTCCGAGCATTCTCATTTTATATACTAACCTTTTATGTGGTACAGTGTCAAACGCTTTGGAGAAGTCCAAATATACGACATCTATTGATTCGCCGCTGTCAAGTCTAGAACTTACCTCCTCATAGAAACTGATTAAATTAGTTTGGCATGACCGATCCCTCACGAAGCCATGCTGATATGGCGTTATTTGCTTATTTCCGTTGAGATGCTCTAACATAGCATCTCTCAGAAAACCTTCAAACAGTTTACCCACAACAGATGTTAAACTTATTGGCCTATAGTTTCCAGGCTCTGTTTTTGGACCCTTTTTGAATATTGGCACCACATTTACTATGCGCCGTACTTCTTCCTGGGTCAGACCGGACACTTTTAATAGGGAATTTATTTTTGCATTCTGCATGTCATCTGACAGTTTATTTTCCTCAGTGAATACATTTGGAGAAAAAAATATTTAATAGCTTTGCTTTCTCCTTGTCGCTCTCTGCGACTCCCCCTCATTACTCTTAAAGGGCCGACACCTTCAGATTTATACTTTTTAACATTTATATAATTGAAGAACATTTTAGGGTTAGTTTTACTCTCTTTGGCAATTAATCTTTCGGTCTCTAGTTTGGCCGCTTTTATTTGTTTTTTACATGTTCTATTTTTTTCCTTATAGTTTTCAGTGCTTCCGTGCAACCCTCCTGTTTTAGTAATTTATATGCTTTCTTTTTGTCATTTAATGCTTTCTTTACAGTTCTATTTATCCACATTGGTTTCTTTTTGTTCCTTAACCTTTTATTCCCCTACGGTATGTACCTCTCACAATGAGATTTTAAGATGCTTTTAAAGATATCCCATTTTGTGGCTGTATTTTTATTTTTGAGGACTTTGTCCCAGTTAGTTAGGCCTATGGCCTCTCTTAGTTGGCTAAATTTAGCTTTTTTGAATGTTGGTATTTTTGTTCCTCCTTGTAGAAATGCTTTTTTGAATGATAATTGGATGGTTATTACTTTATGGTCACTATTTCCCAGGTGTCCCCCAACCTGCATGTCTGTTGTTCTGTCAGGTCTATTGGTTAATACTAAGTCCAGTATGGCGTCCCTCTAGTCGGGTCCTGAACCAGTTGGGAGAGGTAATTGTCTTTGGTTATTGCCAAGAACCTGTTTCCTTTATGAGATATACAAGTTTCCGTTTCCCAGTCTATATCTGGGTAGTTGAAGTCCCCCATAATAACCACCTCATTATGATTTTCCGCCTTGTCTATCGCGTTTAGTAGTAGATTTTCGGTGGACTCTGGTATATTAGGTGGTTTATAGTAAACTCCTATTAGTAATTTTAAATTGTTTTTAGCTCCATGTATCTCTACCCACAGTGACTCCACATGTTCATGTCCCTCACTTATATCTTCTCGGACTGTGAGCTTTAGACAAGACTTTACATAAAGGCAAACCCCTCCCCGTCTCCGGTTTTGACGATCCTTTCTAAACAGACTGTAACCTTGTAGATTAACTGCCCAGTCATAGCTATCATCCAGCCATGTCTCAGTTATTCCCACTATGTCATAGTCCTCCTCACACATCACTAATTCCAGCTCCCCAGTTTTATTAGTCAGGCTTCTGGCATTAGTATACATACATTTGAGAGGTTTATGTATATTTTTTACCCTACACCTTTCCTTCTGAACTGTTCTAGTCCCTCCTTCCATTCCTCCCCCAGTCCCACTACCTTGCCCCCGGTCTCTATCTGCACTATCTTCCCCTCCTATAGTGTAATTTCCCTCCCCCCCAGTCCCAGTAAAAGTTGCAGATTTTGCAGCAAAATCAGGTGACTTTTATTGAGACAATACAACAACATTAAAACAACGTGTTTGAAAGAATCGACTTCGGATCTATGAAAAAACAGTCACAAGAAAAATCTGCCCAGCTACAGTGACTATTGTCATTGGCTTTTCTGGGTCTAGTAAACCTCAGCAACCTCCAAGAACTGAAATTCTGTAATTCATGTGATCAGTCACATGATCACTGTGATGAATGGAAAAAATGCCAGGGCTGCTATTTTTATTTTACACATGCTATACACTATCCTGTGGTCCTTATAGTGGCTCACCCCAATGCTCTCCCAGGCCATGCGGGCAGTGACTGGAGGGGAGCACCCTTTGTTCCCCTAGGGGCACACCTTTGACTTGGGGCTCCTGCTTGGTGGTGACTGGGGTAGGCAGTATGAATTCTCTCTCTAAGTGTACCATACAATCTCCTCAAATAACCACACCTGTTGTGTGTAGAATAACACTCAGTACAAGCATCACTGTTTACTAGCAAATATAGAAGACTGAGGTGGTAAAAACTGCACCCATCTTTTCTCCAGGGTGCCCTGTTGTCTCTGACAGTGGAGTACCCAACATGAAGCTGTCCAGTCACCCAGGCAACAGCCTTAAATCTTAAGTGTATTATTCCCTATATCCTTTCCACCATTTTAACTTTCTTTATTTTGTTTTAACTTCTGCAAATCTTAAATTATTTATTCTCAAGTCTATCACTGCTCAATCTGCCTACTTGCATTTATTTGAATTGAATTTCGCTTATTTTGAAAAAAAGAAGAGGAAGATGAAAAAAAAGAAATGGGAACCCTATGGGATGGAATCCAGCACCAGGGTAAACAGAGTCCGTGGTTTGCTTCACATGGTACCGAAAAGCCTTCAGTGCCATTTATAGTCACAATTATTTTAACAGGGATCAACATGTATTTTCAAATTGGAATAAAGTCAATTTCATTAGAAAATTGGAAAGTTAGCAGAACAATATAAACGTCTTTCCTTTTTTTCTTGCCAATTAGACTACTCACCATACAGTAGGTTAATTGCCTGGTAACTAAATTAAACATTTCACCTAGGGGTTTCCAGTATCACAGACATTAATACATGTTAAAATGGCTGCTATTGCTAATGGACTTATTATGATTGCCTGTTCTTATCTTTAAGATGTAACCTGACCTTGTTATATGCATTTTTTCCACAAGTAGAAGAATTTGCAGTCGGTCAGATGTGTTGACATATTTCTAGACATACGTTTTGTTGAGCTGTAGATTTTTCTCATGCTAAATGCTAATCATTCTGGTTATTTCATGAGCAGACGTTTGTTAATTATATGCAAAAGACCCATTACACATTATTAAAAAGCTCTGCTTCAAAATGTTGAAATGCAGTGTTCAAAGCTCCTCTTATTCTGCATGATTCAAGAATGGCTGTGCTGCAGGCTTTGCTTTACTCTCTTCAGTCTGCTTATATTGCATGCAGATTGTTCTGGCATATGACAGGTCACTGTCATCTAAACAGGGCTGATTTTAACTCTTTGTGGTCGTGGGCTAGAATATGTTAATATCTTGTCATGGCACTGTAGATGATTGATTCAACTACATGTATTACAAGCAAGAAAAGTCCATCTAATTTGCACAAAACCATGTTGCGTCTTATCGGGATTTGCATTGTATAATCTGTAGAAACCCAGTGCATGAATTCCATAGCCTATACTCTATAATGCCAAGAGCATAATTACATAGCTTGAGAAAAGGCACGTCTCCATCCAGTTGAAACTTTCACAGATCTGGCAATTTGATTCAGAGGGAAGGCAAAAGAAAACAGAAGAAACCTTATTGCTCCCACAAGGGCTGTGAGACAGTTTCCCTGGTCCAAATGAACTCTTGTTAATTAGAACCCTTGCAATGACAGCCATAACTCCCAGCAAAGTAAGAAGAAATCATTCTGGAAGAAAACCTAATCTGTCAGGAAGGATTGTTTTTCTCAAAACTAATCCCATTTTAAAACTATTTTAGTAGTTATGTCTCAGACTGCGCCCTCTCAGTCTGATCAGTGGGTGAGCTGGGAGCCAGACTCCAGCTGAGCTGACATTGATGACCTTTCCTGAGGACAGTGGAAAAAGTGTGCAGCACAATAGTACCTCACGGATTCTTGAGGTATGCATCAGCCAATCCACGACCCCGGATCCTTGGTGGTCACGACAATGGTAAAGAAATAACGAATGGTGGCAGCATCTCCAATCCAAAACAGTTTAATCACATAGGGTCCATGAGACAGTATAAAAAAGGTCAAGCAAGGTGCGACGTTTCGGCAACATGGTAGCCTTTCTCAAGCTAAATATGAAGTGCTATTTAGGAGTATATTAAGTGTATTTAGCACCTCCTTGAATACCAATATACCAATAGAATACATAATTATAACACATTAACACCTACTTCTATATATTCACCAACAGAATGTGTTCATATAATGATTGTCATCATCATCCACCAACAGTGAAACATTCATTACCATCTGGAGGATGGTCACATGTGGGTGCACCATACCACATGATTGCAGCCTTGGCATCCCTCTATTCGCATAGTGCATGTCCAGCTAGGATCAATATCTCCCTCCTCCAAAATCCTGACGTACCCACGTCACATGCCTCACACTAAATTACATGATGCAGTAGCTCAAAACCACCTGACCATACTGAATCACGCCCAGCATTGAGAGCATCTCCATTACCGTGGAGACCAACCCCGCCAGGCAGCGCAATAGTGCACTCAACCTCAACAGTAGGTCCACCATGTGCATCAGTATATTGGTCATCACAGGGTGGCTACATTATCAAGTAGCGGGTCTGCACTATGGAGAGTTAACCCTTTGATGAATACTAAATTGACAATAGCTGGTGTCACATTGTGCATGATGGGGATCCAATGCAGTCCAACCTCCACCTATAAAATATAATAAAAAACAAGTATTAAAAACAACTTCATAAATATGACTTTCATTATACACTGATATGACTTAGTATTACTCTATACCACTTACATTAAATTCGATATTTAGATCATGCGGTTGCAATGCTCTCAAAGTAAAGATCCACTTAAAAAAAATGTCCTGAGAATTAATTCGCTGTCACCCCCTCTCCTCAATATCCCCACAGAATCAATCACGTGAAATCTCAACTGATTAATCAAATGTCAATTCTCCAAAAATGTTTGGCCACTGGTTTATCCAACATCTTCTTTCTGATGGTGCTTTTATGTTTATTTATTCTTTCTCTGATCTCCATAGTCATTTCAGCAACATAAACTAGGTTACAAGGACATTGGATCATGCAGACCACATCAGGTCATCTGCATGTGTAGTAGCCTCTAATCTTATAAACTTGTCCCATATAGGGATGTGCAAAGGTGTCACCTTTCATCATATTACCACAATTGCAACATCTCAGACATGGAAAATTACCCAATTTACGTGGAGCTAAATACCGCTGTCTATCCACTTGTGCACTACCTACTGTACATCTGTTTTAACCACTCTGTCATGTCTTTTATATGTCATAAGAGGCTGTACTTGAAATTCTTTCACTGAGGGTAAACCTTTTTGTAAAATGTGCCACTCCTTCTTTAGGATTCTTGATATTCGACCACTGTGTCCACAGTAGGTGGAAACAAATGGAATCCTCTGTGTCTCACTCATTTTGGGGTTCACTTGTAGGGTCATTTCCCTCTCTGTTATAAGTATCTTATCCAAAGATCTCTTTAATAATCTATGGGGATATCCTCTTTTCTTAAATTTATTGCACATTTCTTCCACTCTCAAAGTAAATCTCTGCTCATCTGATACTACTCTCCTCATCCTAAGTAATTGGCTCCATGGGAGAGATTCAATCATATTCCGAGGATGACTGCTGTCATACCTCAATAGGTTGTTTCTATCCGTGGGTTTCTGATATAAATCAGTTCCAATGCAGCCATCCTCCACATATACCCTGACATCCAAAAACTGCAATTCTTTTTCTGACGTAACCTTTGTAATTTGCAGACCAGGGACTCCTTCATTTAGATGTTGCTGGAAGTTTTCTAACTCATCAAATGTGCCACACCAAATCAGGAAAATGTCGATCTAGCGCCACCAGCACAGGATCGTTTCCATAAATGGCAAATGGTACACTAGTTTGTTCTTCACCTCCGCCATGTAGATGTTAGCGTAAGTTGGGGCCACATTGGACCCCATTGCCATAACCTGCTTCTGTTGGTAGAAGGTGTCACCAAAGAGGAAATAATTCCTCCTGAGGACAACCTCCAGGAGCTGGAGGACAAACAGTGCACCACTCGGAGAGAACCCTGCGCCGGCTAGCACCACACCGACAGCCCTCAGACCATTGTCATGTTCAGTTGATGTACAGTACAGACCAAAAGTTTGGACACACCTTCTCATTCAAAGAGTTTTCTTTATTTTCATGACTATGAAGGCATCAAAACTATGAATTAACACATGTGGAATTATATACATAATAAACAAGTGTGAAACAACAGAAAATATGTCATATTCTAGGTTCTTCAAAGTAGCCACCTTTTGCTTTGATTACTGCTTTGCACACTCTTGGTATTCTCTTGATGAGCTTCAAGAGGTAGTCCCCTGAAATGGTCTTCCAACAGTCTTGAAGGAGTTCCCAGAGATGCTTAGCACTTGTTGGCCCTTTTGCCTTCACTCTGTGGTCCAGCTCACCCCAAACCATCTCAATTGGGTTCAGGTCCGGTGACTGTGGAGGCCAGGTCATCTGGCGCAGCACCCCATCACTCTCCTTCATGGTCAAATAGCCCTTACTTTCAAAGTTTTCCCAATTTTTCGGCTGACTGACTGACCTTCATTTCTTAAAGTAATGATGGCGACTCGTTTTTCTTTACTTAGCTGCTTTTTTCTTGCCATAATACAAATTCTAACAGTCTATTCAGTAGGACTATCAGCTGTGTATCCACCTGACTTCTCCTCAACGCAACTGATGGTCCCAACCCCATTTATAAGGCAAGAAATCCCACTTATTAAACCTGACAGGGCACACCTGTGAAGTGAAAACCATTTCAGGGGACTACCTCTTGAAGCTCATCAAGAGAATGCCAAGAGTGTGCAAAGCAGTAATCAAAGCAAAAGGTGGCTACTTTGAAGAACCTAGAATATGACATATTTTCAGTTGTTTCACACTTGTTTGTTAAGTATATAATTCCACATGTGTTAATTCATAGTTTTGATGCCTTCATAGTCATGAAAATAAAGAAAACTATTTGAATGAGAAGGTGTGTCCAAACTTTTGGTCTGTACTGTATATAGTGAAACTACATCAAAACTTACCAATCGAAAAAGCTCAGGTAATATAATGTCCCTTAATTTCAGGAGAAAATGGCTAGTATCCCTAATGTACGAGGTGGCATTAATGGCATAAGTAGGGAGCAGAAGATTGCTATGGTGCTGAATACCGAACCCCTGCCAGAAACTATCGGTCTACCAGGGGGGTCGATCAAACTCTTATGGATTTTAGGAAGTATATATAGTAGGCGCATAATGGGGTACTCTACCTTCAAATATTCCCCCACCTCCTTATCTATAATGTCATCATCCAAAGCTTTATTGATAATTACACTAATACAATTCATTATATCACTCTTTGGATCTCGATTCAGCACCTCATAGACATCTCCATCTGCCAACTGTCTCTGTATTTCACCAACATATTTTTGTGTGTCCATTATAACTATCGCTCCTCCCTTATCAGCGGGTTTCACTGTTATTTCTTTATTTTGTTCAAGTGATTTTAAAGCCATTGACTCCTGTTTAGACATTTTCCGTATATGATAATCATAGTTAGACTCTCTAAACATCCTGATCTGTTTAGTGACTATTTTAATATAAGACTCAATCACATGATTGTTCTGTGGTGGAGAGAAGTTACTTTTTTTCTTAAGGTCTAGATCTTTCAAACACAACCTATTATCACTTGCATTATCCTTAATTGTAACATTACTCATTGTGTCTGTAGCAAAAAAAAAAAATTTAAATATAGAATTTAATGTGGAGGCTGGACTGCATTGAATCCCCATCGTGCACAATGTGACAGCAGCGATTGTCAATGTATTATTCATCAAAGGGTTAAATCTCAGTAGTGCTGACCTGCTACTTGATAATGTAGCCGCCCTGTCATGACCAATATACTGATGCTCATGGTGGACCTACTGTTGTGTTTGAGTGCGCTATTGCGCTGCGCGGCGGGGTTGGTCTCCATGGTGATGGAGATGCTCCCAATGCTGGGTGTGATTCGCTATGGTCAGGTGGATTTGAGCTACTGCATCATGTGATTTAGTGTGAGGCACGTGACGTGGGTACGTCAGGATTTTGGAGGAGGGAGATATTGATCCTAGCTGGACATGTGCTCTGCGAATAGAGGGACACCAAGGGTGCAATCTTGTGCGTGATATGGGACATCCATATGTGACCATCCTCCAGGCGGTAATGAATGTTTCACTGTTGGTGGATGATGATGACAATCATTGTATGAACACATTCTGTTGGTGAATATATAGAAGTAGGTGTTAATATATTATAATTATGTATTCTATTGGTATATTGGAATTAAAGGAGGTGCTAAATACACTTTATATACTTCTAAATAGCACTTCATTTTTAGCTTGAGAAAGGCTACCATGTTGCCGAAACGTCGCACCTTGCTTCACCTTTTTTGTACTGTCTCATGGACCCTATGTGATTAAATTGTTTTGGATTGGAGATGCTTCCACCATTCTTTATTTTTTTTTACTTTCCTGAGGACAGGTCATCAATATTCTACTTCCAGATAACCTATTTAAGTGGAATAGGGATTTATCCCCACAATTTTCAGATATACCAGCACTTCTTTCAATACTGTTTGAAATTGATCAAGCTAGATATTATAATCATGACTAGTACTGCTTGTATAACAAGTCATACCATTCACTTATGAGCATTTTAGTTTTTTCCTAATGACAATAAATTACAAAGAGTAATTTTTTGTCGCAGGTGGCCCAACTATATATCCCTCACCAGTTTCTTAAAAGAGGATATGGTGGGTGGCAGTAGGGAAATTAGCCAGTGAACCCAGAATATTTATCTTCATTTACACCAGTTTTCAGAAATTAGGCACACCCTCTGGCAGGGCAGAGGATATCATAGACCACTAGAAAATGGCAGTCAATGATAAGTCTCCACCTAGGTGTTTCTGCACATCACATTAAATAGACTGTGGTAACAGCCTGTAAGTTCCCACTTGACAACAAGGAATTCTATCAAGCCATAGAAAGAGTCTTATAACCATTCTAATGTCATACACAATTCATTTCACAGATGAAGCTTGTCTTTTATTTCTATTTTTCATCTTCAGAAGCAGACAGGAGGTCATTTACAAGGAAATTGAAGTGATATTGTCTTCCTACACATTGTAAAAATCTGTCCATCCTGTTTTACCCTTCAGGCAAACACTTTTAAAGTCATCTCTGTTGGAAGCCTTGGTATTGGCAGGATCCATGCTTTTGACACATGCTTTATTGCCTTTTTTTATTGAAATCTTGATTGGTTGATCGTATCTTAGCAAAAGCATTATAAAGTAAGTGGAAACATTTATTAAAATTAGAAATCTTCTTCTCTAGAACTTTGGCCAGGGTTTCTACTGACATATAGCACAGCTCCTATTTAATGTAATAACAATGTAACAACCGCTGATACCGATGTAACAGCCTGTCGACAGGACTTTTTTTTCTGTCATGTATAACTGAACAAAATGGAACCGTTATTTTTGCCCATAGACATGTATTAGGACAGAGCAAAACAAAATTATTCTTAAATGTTTCAGTTTTGCATTCTGTCCTAAAATTAGCACTATAACGGAATTCGAACACGCCCTAAGTGGTGCTAAATCCTTTTATGTAATTTTTATCTTCATGCTTCCTTGCATTCCATCACTGTGCTCCAACAAGCATGGAGGGAGGGAACATCCTTTGCATAACATTTGTCTCCTCAGTACCTGGAGAAGAGGAAACCCTGAGTGTAATGGGGCGCCGAAGGCACACTCGGTCTCCCATCAGCCGCAAACCTGCTGCTTAGCTTCTGGAGCGAGGATCTGTGTTTGGCCTCGTTCCCAGGGCAGCTTTGCTAGCTGGGAGGCTCCCTGCTCCTAGGTCTGCCTTGAGCGCCGAGCTGATCACTCGGTGCTCGACTTGTCTGTCTGTCGGTCATTTGACGCTGGCCACGTCACATGACCCTCACTCCCCACTATAAATACAGGCGGCCTGCTGGCTATAGGTTGCCTGTGATTTTAGTCTCTTAGGCTGTGTGTATTGTTAGCTACTCTATTGATTGACCTCTAGAATTTGACCTTGACCGTTTCCTGACCTACCTTTGCCTGCTCCCTTGGTTATGACGCTACATCTCGGATTCTAACCTCGGCTCGTTCTCGGATTTGCCACCTGCCTCTTCCCTTTGTATTGACGTGACCTCCCAGACTGACCTCGGCTAGCTGACTCGCCTTTGCCTTCTCCTTCACAGGGTACCTCTCTCTTGTCCACTTCCTTGTCCATTTGTCTGCCTGCATCTCGCTTACCATTCTCTGCCTAGCTGTCCGGTTCCCTCTGTGTTCCTTCCTCCCCTACCCGGCACTTACGGAGGTTAGGGACCGTCGCCCAGTTGCGCCCCGTCACCTAGGGCGGGTGGTGCAAGTAGGCAGTGACAGGGTTGAGGGTGGCAGTCTAGGGGGTGCATTTCCTTCTACCTTCCCTTCCCGTGACACTGAAGCAGAGCCTCCAACCCTGAGTCTGTGCTGCTGATCGTAGAAGGGGTTAAACTTTGCTGAAGAATCCAGTGGGAGGGGAGACACAGGACAGACATCTCAGCCAGTAGATTGGCAGTGCAGGGGACATGGCCATAAAATCATGCAGTACAGGGGCCGTGGCTTCTTGCCTCAACCAGCACAGTCTTCTGTGCACTTGGCCAGATCTGCCCCTCCTGCTTCCTCAGGATTATGCACGTAATGTCATCAGAGCAGGGAAAGAAGCTGACATCACAGGTCATATGACGCTTAGCTAACTAGAAGAACGAGGCCACTGTAGATTAAGTAAGTGAATTGAAAATCCCTTACATTTGCTTAGTTAGAAACATACAAAGAACAAAAAATAAATAAGTTGCACAACCCCAATTCTAATTAGTGCACATTTTTGTGCTTATATATGCGTCTTTGGACCCCTGTAGTCAGTGTCTACACTATGAACAGAAGGAAAAGTGTTCCACAGTCCCAGACCAGCTACAGAGTCCCAGACTGAAACCCTCAGCTTCTTCTGGAGTAGCAAGCATGCTGGGATGCACGTATCACTTCCGGTTTTAGCGGTGTACTCCATCATGGAAAGCATGGTGTTATTGGTGTGCTTTAATCAAATGATGCATTTACGTCACTTCCAGATTTATGTGCTGTGCTGTGTTCGTATATCTCTGGTATGATGCATATGATATGTTTTGCTTTTTATTTACCATTGCAGACTAGTTTATCAGTTTGTTCTGCATATTCTCTTATGTCGGTGTCTTTTTGGTCCAGATCACTTCCTCCTAACAAACAGTTGGCCAACCTGCAGCTTTCCAGCTGTTGCAAAACTACAACTTTAAGCATGCCCAGACTGCCTACAGCACGACATGGTGGGAATTGTAGTTTTACATCCCTGCCCTAACATGTCAGCAGTAGCCATTAGTTCCAATCAGTACCTTCACCTGTGGTCTCTTTATTCATTGGTTGATCCTCCTCATATACAGTATACTGTCTGTCTGTATTCACATGTCTATTCTCCCAGAAGAGGCTTAGGCACAATGTACATCAAGGTTTCTTCCTCCCTGGTCATTGGTTTCATACATGGGATTTACTTAGTGGTGGCTATGTTATACCTGTACTTTGTGTCAGGCTCATGCACTTTTTATTATTAGATACTTTCCTATTTAGCCGCCTTATGGTTAGGTGCCGTTGTTTCTTTGTGCTCTAGTGTACACATGTATCACTTTGCTAATATTTTTAATATTATTGTGATAATTAGAGATGAGCAAATTTCTTAAAAGTTCAATTTAGCTGATTCCCAAAAAAATCGCTTTGTGACAAATTATTTCGTCATGAAGCGCATGTTTTTGCAAGTAGCGGGTGCTGACGTATGACGTCATCATGTCGAGATCTTCAAGCAAGATGGTGGCTGGTGGCTCTTCGCAATCAAATGGAGGAGGTAAGTTTGATTTTTTTTTTGTTCTCATACTATTTCAGGTTAAATCGATTCGCTGACACAAAGCACAAGGCGAATCTAATTTATCCTGAAATTCGGAACGAATTCCACTTTGTGGGATTCGATTTGTTCATCTCTAGTGATAATGATGTATTAATAAAGAGAATTTCTTTTTTTACTTTTGTCACATGGCAATTATTCTAGTCTAATTTTTAGGCACCGAATTGAACCCGAATCTTCTCTGGTTTGATTCGGAGGAATCTTGTAAAACAGCGCCCAGTGCATAAGCAATCAATAGTGTTCTATCACCAGGCAGGAGGTAATTGCAATAACTGCAGTTTACGGCGGCAATGATAAAAGGAGATACAGTTACACCATTAATATTAAAGGGGTTTTCCAGTTTGCATCAACATCTTTTAAAATAATCCTTTATAAAGGTAACTGTAATTTTGTAATGTATTTATTTTACCTTCATTGCTCCCATCTCCTGTTTTAGGCTGTGGTTGCATGACCACGTCCATGTAGCTCTCTTATTTCCTATGATGTTATCTCCATGGGTGTGTCAAAGCAGCAATAGGGGTAATGATAGAGGAATGCTCATCCTTCATTTTTTTTTCATGCTTTTCTGTGAGACAGCTTTGATAAATGAGGCTCCATGCTCCTGTTCCTGAGAGGGTCTTTCTCATTCTCTAAGTCACGTAGCAGCTGCTGTGACCTCTACAGCTATAGTTATATCAATGTAGACGTGGTAGTAAAGTATCTTATTGTAATATTTTTTTTAAGGCTTTATGCAAAAGTAAATCTCTAGAGAGATTCTTAGAAAAGGTTTAATTGCATTTCCCTGATGGGACACAGTCCCCTTTTTGTTTGTGTTTAAATGTACATCTAATACGATCAGGCAAGTAAAAGCTAGAAGTCATAAATAGGAATAAAGTATAAATTTAACTGTGGCTACTCAGCTATAAAAACAATAAAAGGTTAGAAGACTTAATGGTTAGATACAGTATTAAAGGGCTATTCCCATCTTGCTAAATCAGCCTGAGCTGCAGTTACAGCAGAATTCACTTCCTGGTTTTCTGCAGCTAAGGCTGGGCGGGCTTAGGCAGTTTGAGTGAAGGCCAGCCACGCCTCCTTATGACATCACACTGAGAGCTGAGTCCTGCATGCTAGTTCATGTGAAGAGTATGACTCATCAGTCTGGCAGCCTGCAGTGTCTGTGAGGCCCCTCCCCCTGCTGGGGAATCATCAGAGCCATGTGAAGTGAGCTCAGTGTACAGTAACACATGGCTCTTCTGCAGTTTTACACACAAAATCTCAGTCTGATCTTTTACAAACCCCATTCTGTGCATCAAAAACTATAATTCCATATTATACATTAGCTCAAAAGCTTGACCAACACCCACCCACCTGCACTGATGCAGATTTGTTTCCATTACAGCTGTACTACAGTTGTATATAAACCTTACACTATGTATCTTTATAGATGCATATACAGCTCAGCTACATGTGTCTTCTCCAGTCCCCTAACATCACTTTGGCTGAATGGCTTCCTATACAGCCCTGCTACATCTTTATTCTACTCCCCCACTAGCACTGTGTCTGAAAAGCTTCATATACAGCTCTGATACATCTGTCTGTTTATCTCTTCAACCTGCACTGTGTCAGAACAGCCGCATATTCAGCTCTGCTACATATATTTCTCTCTTGGACCAGCATTGATGCTTACCCGCCACATATACAGCTCTGCTACATCTGTCTATTCCCTTCCCCATTAGAACTGTGTCTGAACAGCAGCATATTCAGCTCTGCTACATCAGTTTCTCTCTTCCACCAGCATTGATGCTGACCCGCCACATATACAGCTCTGCTACATCTGTCTATTCCCTTCCCCATTAGAACTGTGTCTGAACAGCAGCGTATTTAGCTCTGCTACATCAGTTTCTCTCTTCCACCAGCATTGATGCTGACCCGCCACATATACAGCTCTGCTACATCTGTCTATTCCCTTCCCCATTAGAACTGTGTCTGAACAGCAGCATATTCAGCCCTGCTACATCAGTTTCTCTCTTCCACCAGCATTGATGCTGACCCCCCACATATACAGCTCTGCTACATCTGTCTATTCCCTTCCCCATTAGAACTGTGTCTGAACAGCAGCGTATTTAGCTCTGCTACATCAGTTTCTCTCTTCCACCAGCATTGATGCTGACCTGCCACATATACAGCTCTGCTACATCTGTCTATTCCCTTCCCCATTAGAACTATGAGGTTGCTGATAAGGCGGGTATCACAGATATCTATAGTGATGTCTTAATGATACCCAGGGGGCGCCACAGAGTCTCCAGTATTTGCAATAAAATCCTACAGTTATAGTGGAATACACTATGTAATTAGGAAGTCTTTTTATTGGATAAGCTCGACGCGTTTCGGGAATATATCCCTTTTTCAAGAACATATGCTCTTGAAAAAGGGATATATTCCCGAAACGCGTCGAGCTTATCCAATAAAAAGACTTCCTAATTACATTGGAGCCCCGGTGTCATCCTTTTGGGGACCAGGAAGCTACCATTACATCATTTGAAGCGACCTCGGCGGGGGAGGTTGTGATATAGGTGTCTTGAGCTATATCCTATATCCTCCTCCCCGGTGAAGTAAGTGTAACTTTTTCATAGTGTATTCCACTATAACTGTAGGATTTTATTGCAAATACTGGAGACTCTGTGGCGCCCCCTGGGTATCATTAAGACATCACTATAGATATCTGTGATACCCGCCTTATCAGCAACCTCATCCCATTTCAGTCCACCAGTTGGTACAGATTCTCCTCCCCCCCTTTTTCTTGGGGGTCCTTGGGGAGCTGCCTATTCCTCTCCGTTCTATATACATATTTTTCTATATACCTTTTTTTTTATATACATATTTTATATACATTTTATATACATTTTTTTCAATATTGTGGTCATCCCTTGGCGCCCATTCCATCTCCTTCACCCCTACCCCCCCACTTTTGCACACCCCGTGCAGAATACCCCGTCTTCAAAATCTTTTTTCTCTTTCCATTAGAACTATGGCTGAACAGCAGCATATTCAGCTCTGCTACATCCATCAGCCCCCCATATGCCTCCATATGCCCCCTTATGCCTCAAACAGCCCCCCATATGCCTCAAACAGCCCCAATATTCCTCCTTGAGCTACCATATGCCTCAAACAGCCCCCATATGCCTACATCAGCCCCACATGCCTCAAACAGCCCCCCAATTCCTCAAACTGCCCCCGATGCCTCAAACAGCCCCATATGCCTCCATAAGCCCTTAAGTGCCTCCATCAGCCCCATATGCCTCCATCAGCGCCAATATGCATCCATCAGCCCCCCATATGCCTCCGTCAGCCCCCATATCCCTCCATCAGCCCCCATATGCCTCCGTCAGCCCCCATATCCCTCCATCAGCCCCCATATGCCTCCGTCAGCCCCCTATATGCCTCCATCAGCCCCCCATATGCCTCCATCAGCCCCCCATATGACTCCATCAGCCCCCAAGTGCTTCCATCAGCCCCCATATGCCTCCGTCAGCCCCCCATATGCCTCCGACAGCCCCCATATGCTTCCTTCAGCCCCCCATATGCCTCCGTCAGCCCCCCCATATGCCTCCATCAGCCCCCAAGTGCCTCCATCAGCCCCCATATGCCTCCATCAGCCCCCAAGTGCCTCCATCAGCCCCCAAGTGCCTCCGTCAGCCCCCAAGTGCCTCCATAAGCCCCAAGTACCTCCATCAGCCCCCCATATGCCTCCGTCAGCCCCCCATATGCCTCCATTAGCCCCCCATATGCCTCCATCAGCAACCAAGTGCCTCCTTCAGCCCCCAAGTGCCTCCAACAGCCCACCAAGTGCCTCCATCAGACCCCCAAGTGCCTACATCAGCCCCCAATGATTGTTGGAATTGGTGTGCACGTAGAAATAATACTTACCCACCGCTTATGTCCTCCGACACTGTCCGCACTGAATCTCTCCCTTCATGAACTGTTCGGGCGGCCGCGCATGCGCAGAACTATATTAGACGCGACTCAAAATAATATGGATCTGCACATGCGCGGCCAGCCGGCGACGTGAGCGCTCCCAGTTATAATGAGAGGCCGGCCACTGGATCACCAGGGAAAGCTCTGCGCAAGCGCGGCCCATGGATGCGGCGGGCGAGCGGTGGCCGTATCCATGGGCAGCGCAGATTAACAATGGATTTCAATAATGCGATTTTACAGAGAATAGTAGATTTTTTTAAATGCTTTATATTTGGAAAAACATTCACAGGGGGCATATAAATTAATGAAATATCATCAAGAAGAGTGGAATACCCCTTTAAGGCTGTACTCATCTTTTAAATATGTCACGGATATACTCTTCACTGAAATAATGGGTAAATTCAGACTCCAGCACTCACTTATTTTTGAAGTATCAAGTTCTCCATCTTTATTCAGTAGTTGCACACAGACAATATAGGACTCGAATTCTCTCTGGTGTAGGCTGTTGACGCGTTTCGAAAGAATCTTATTCGTAACTGTTACGAATAAGATTCTTTCGAAACGCGTCAACAGCCTACACCAGAGAGAATTCGAGTCCTGTATTGTCTGTGTGCAACTACTGAATAAAGATGGAGAACTTGATAATTCAAAAATAAGTGAGTGCTGGAGTCTGAATTTACCCATTATTTCTCTGTACTTGAATAAGGAGGTTGAAAAACCAGGACACCGAGCACGCGGATACATCCAAACCGCAGATATAGTGAGCTGGTATTCCATTTTACATATACTCTTCACTGTCTGAAAGTGATGATCTCGTTTTCATGTGACTGCAGCAGCCAATCACTAGCAAATTGGCATG